>NC_073310.1:61411950-62611950 GCF_027595985.1 Sorex araneus | reverse complement strand
TGTTGGGAAAGATGAGTAAAGAGAGGCTTCAAAAATCTCAGGGCTAGGACAAATGGAGACGTTATTGAGACCACTCAAGAAAATCGACGATCAACAGGATGATAATGATGATGATGATGAGTTTTTCATAACAGGTAACATAAAATAAATTATTTAGAGCCTGTTATGGGGGCAAGCTTGTGTGGTGATTGGGAACATTGGAAATAATGGTGGAGGGAAGGTGCAATGATGGTGGGACTGGTGTTGGAATATTGAATGTAATAAATATCATGAACAACTTTATAGAAACAAAATTTAAAAAAATAAGAGAACTGTTATGTGATTGAAAGAATGGTAGGAGCAAGGGAGAAGGAAACTGAATGGAGGTATTAGGTCAATGATAGTAACTGTGATTTCAAAAAAGTTCGGGGGGGGGGGGCAGAGCAGTAGGGCGTTTGCCTTGCACTCGGCTGAGCCAGGTTCAATCCCCAGCATCCCATATGGTCCCCTAAGCACCGCCAGAGGTGATTCCTGAGTGCAGAGCCAGGAGAAATCTCTGAACATCACGGGGTGTGACCCAAAAATATATATTAAAAAATCTGTGCTCTTCAGTGCTCTTCAGTAACCAAGGCAGATGGGGACCCCCAGGAGTTACCCTTGTACCATAATGATCATGGACAACAGTCAAAGCAGCTTTGCCAAAGTCGAAGGAACATTCCACAATGGGGATGGAAAGCATGCCAAGCCTCATTCGTCTTTCCAACCTTTGGGCATCTTGAAATTCATCCCAACCAAGCTGACATCCGGACTAGGGTGCTACCTCCCAGAAAACATGCAAGCAGGGGCAAGGGAATGAGCAGGAGAGAGTGGAGAGCAGAGTCCAGGCCAAAAGAGCTGAGGAACCATTTTCTGATGAAAATCCAAAGTTCAGACAAAGCCCTGACTGGAGTGACACGGCTCAGGGAAAACAAATGCAAATAAATTCCACACGTTGGTTTCTTTTTAGTGTGAAATTTGAAAAGCTCAGTCAAATGTGACTAGCTACAGAAAGAAAGAAGTTAAACCATTTGGCAGATTTGTTCCCAAGTCATGCCTACAATATTTTGACCGGTGCATTGCCACAGATGCAAACAAAAGTGTTAGTACTTGTGTTAGTATTTCCAACCCTGAGCAAATAGCAAGTTAACAGCATCCCTCTTAAATCTCCAAATCTGAATACATAAAATGATTGCATCTACCTTTGATAACAATATTCACAAGCCCGAGGAATTAATCTTTAAAAACATTAATAAATATATGCAGTGTCTCTTCAATTTCAGGCCCTGAAAAATCTTACTGCAAATACAAAAACCCCCATCCCCTTACATTTAATGGGATACTTATAATTAAGAGTATTTACTTCAACCTCAGTAATTCCTTAATTTAGCCTCTAGCAAATCATTGAATATTAACTTTGCATCTCTAAAATGCAGACAAGGGTATGTGAGATCCAAGCTTCCCAGGACACCAGAGACAGCCAACAAATTTTCTGAAGATTTTTTTCCAACTCACAGTATAGTGCAAATTTTAATGACTTTCAGCTACATCTACATACAAATATAGAAATATGTATTGTGCAATGCAAATGAATTTGAAATAGGATCTGTGGCTGGTAATGCCCTCCCTCAGTTGGGACCATTAATACCTGGGACCAGAATCCATTCAAAAGGGAACAATCCCAGCAGCAAGAGATAGGAGGCACAAAGCAATAAACAGTACATAACGCAAGGGGTGGGGGGATGTAAATACTCTCTCATGACATCAAAAGGAATGGAGATGGGGAGATAAAAATGTAAGAATAAATGTAGGTGGTTTAAACTAGTGAAGGGGAATCTGAATGAGAGAGAAAAATAACTTGCCGATTTTCTATCTTTGAATGCTCTGTGTACTGGCTTTCTGAGAATAACTCGCTTCAAGTACAGCAGCACATTCGAGTCCAGTGTTAGCATTTTGTCATGATCATGGAAAGATTTTGAAGCCAGGGGGCCGTGTCTGAAAAGCCTGGCTTCCTTGGAAGTGACAATTACACTCCTTATCAGTACACTTAGAAATGAACACTGATTAGGGAGGAGGGGCGGAGGATTTTCCATATAGGTGATTGCCACTTCCTTTGGCCAACCCCAAATATGTTGTTCTTAGCACTCTGGTGGACTTATAGCACAGTGCTTCCTGTTGACCAACAAATTCACATTTTGCTGTTATGCATTCAAAATGCCCCTCTTTCTGCTTTCTGATTGTTTATTTTGGACTAATTCATAATGGAATATTTAACCCCCAATGCAATGTTTTTTATGATTTGTTTCATCACTGGCAGTCTGCAATGATCTCTGAATGAAGTTTTCTAAATTGCGGTGGCCTCTTTATGGGATGACATAGTTTTTTTTTTTTTGGTTTGATTTTGGTTTGGGGTCACACCTGGCAATGCTCAGGGTTACTTCTGGATCTGTGCTCAGGAATCATTCCTGATAGTGCCCAGGGAACCATTACAGGATGCAGGGGATCGAACCCAGCCCAGCCACATGCAAGGCAAACATCCACCCCATTGCACTATTTTGTTCTGGCCCCAGTGACATAGGTTTGTTTTTGTTTTTGTTTTTTGTTTTTTTGCCTTTTGGGTCACACCTGGCGATGCACAGGAGTTACTCCTGGCTCTGCACTCAGGAATCACCCCTGGCAGTGCTCAGGGGACCATATGGGATGCTGGGAATCGAACCCGGGTCGGCCGCGTGCAAGGCAAACGCCCTACCCGCTGTGCTATTGCTCCAGCCCCCCAGTGACATAGTTTTAAAGGTTTTTGAAGTGTTGGTGTCTACAGTGTTCGGGGGTCTACATAAGCTGACTTACATAAAATGTGCTGGACTGACATTGGAAAAGTCCTTTGGAATGATCTAGCCATGAAAGTAGAAAATTCTGGGGTCTTCCTCACTAACCAAATTATGAGATTTTTGCAAGTTGCCATTACAGTTGGTTTGGGTAACTAGAACTGGTTAAGGTAACTGAGATGTCAGGAAGGGAAGGACCTTGGTTGGGGGCTGTTGTGTTCATACGTTTTTCATAGTTAATGAAGTTAAAAAAGAATAAAAATATCTATTAGGTCACTGGGCTGGAATGATAGCACAGCGGTAGGTAGGGCGTTTGCCTTGCACATGGCTGACCCGGGTTTGATTCCTCCACCCCTTTCGGAGAGCCTGGCAAGCTACCAAGAGTATCCCGCCCGCACAGCAGAGCCTGGCAAGCGACCTTGGCAAATACCCGACGTATTCAACATGCCAAAAATAGTAACAAACAAGTCTCACAATGGAGACGTTACTGGTGCCCATTTGAGCAAATCGATGAATAACGGGATGACAGTGACAGTGGCAGCGATTAGGTTGCTAAAGTAGGAGGCCAAGAATCTAGTGAAACCAGCGCCCTTTAGCTCCCCGAGGGTCCAGTTTATTTAGGGGCCATTTGCAGGGGTTCTCAGGGGCTACTCCTGGCTCTGTTTAGGGGTCACTCCCAGCAGTGTAGTGCCAGGGATTGAACTGGGGTCATCTGCATACAAGGCAAGCTCCTTACCCAGGTTCTTTCTCCCCAACCCTAGACGTGCTCTACTCACGTTGGCATCTGCCATAGCAGCAGGCACAAAGCAAGTTCTCACTGATTGTTGCAGTAGGGAAGGAAAAGCAACTTAGTTGCAGGCTGGACACCCCTCAAAGGGGCGGTCAAAGCAGACCGACCACTGATGGGGTAGCAGAAAGCACCTACTCAACCACCAAAGAGGGACCTTTGTCCAGGGGAGGGCCCGGCTCACATTAAGTCACCCCTGTTTCTTGGGGTGACTTGAGCCCTTGAAGTATGGCTGGTGCTACAGAGAAACTGAACTTTCTTTCTACTAAGGTTGAATTTAAATAACCTCGGTGGTTTGCAGGCGGGGACTGGACAGTGTCTAGGATGTGACAGATCAGAATCCTCTCAGCAGGAGGATGGAGCCGAAAGCAAACCTGTCGGTTGTGAGAAAAAAATCTGCAAGAAAGAGCAAGAGAAGGGCCAGAGCTGCTGGGCCAGGCTCAGCACTGGCCTTTGTTTCTGGCTTTGGTTTTGTTTAGGGACCACACCTGGCAATGCTCAGGGCTCACTCCTGGTGGGCGCAGGGGACCACATGGGTCGTGAACCTAGGTGGGGCATGTGCAAAGCAAGTGCCCTTCCTGCTGCTCTCTCTCCCAGCCCCAGCACCGACCTCTGGAGGTTGGCAGGGGTAGGCTGGCCAAGCGACCCTGGCACCGGCTGGCAGTTGTAAACCAGAGACACATGGTACCTCACCTTTCTGGCGTGGAGAAGTCTGAGACGAAAGTGTCCCCAGGGCCCGCTTGCAGGGCGTCTGTTCGTGAAAACATATTCCCTATGTTTTCACATGGTCTTCGTTCTGCATGTCCTGACCTCCTCTGTGGTAGGAAACACATCAGATTATGACCTTTGAGGGATCTCTGCTTCATCCCATTGCTAAAGACCCATCTGCAAATTTAGTCATACTCGAGTCCTGGGGGTGTTGGTTAGGAATTAGCGTGTGAATTTAGAGTGGACAAAAGTCAGCCCTCACCGAAGATGTGGGCAGGCCTGGCCCGAGAGACAAAAGCATGAAAACCATTGCCATTGCCGCCCCCCTCCCTTCCCGCCCTCCCTGCCGGGAGCCCTTCGGCATTCCCCAGCTCAGGGGAGGCTTGTTGCCTCCGTTGCAGCCATGGGTGTCTTGGAGCTGTGGGCATAGCTCGGCACTGGGTTACCATTTCCAGGGAGTTTAATGAGGAGGCCTGCACATAACGAGCTCTGAATGCCGAGAGTGACTCGGTGGATTTTGTCTTTGAAATCATCTCTAATTCTGAACCCCCCACCCCTCCCTTGCTGCCCAAAGCAGGTCCTGGTGACCTCACACCAGACCTTCGGCACGGCTTCCATCATGGAAATACAGACTCCAGATTCTTCTCCCCAAGAGACTGTATTGACGGTCCCTCCCATGTCCCTGGCTTCTTCAAAGGGTGCTCGCCTAGGTGCCTCAAGACGACAGTTCCTCACTTCACATATGGCCTTCCTTTCTGTTGCTCCCTGAACAAACCCCCTCCTCATCCCCGAGATTCCATCTTCTCGGTTCAGCTGAAATGCCTGCGGCATTCTTCCAGGCCCAGGACCTTGGACACATTCCCGAGTCCGAGAAGGAAGCTCTTTGAGACCACCAGCCCCACCCTGGCGATTTACCCTCATGAAATGAAAACTTCGATTCAGAGTTTTGCTCTGCATCACCGGTGTCGTCCTGAATAGTCGCCCTTCAAGAGTGGTGTTGCACTCATGGAACCCCCCACACCGGGCTTTCTCTCGCTCTTGGAATGGGAGCTCATGTCGGCCCCAGATCTCCCACTTGATATGCCAGAGTCCTACCTGCCCGCATTGGGGACTGGTCTCAGAGTAAGAGTTGGCTGAAATGCATCAGTGTGGGCCTGTGCCTTTCCAACCTTGACTCAGACCCACACAGAAGGCTGTCCAGAACATACGGAGAGATGAGCTTCTACACTCAAGGACAGCTGCCTGCATCAGGGCTTGGGGGCCACAGAGGAAACCAAGTCTGTCAACAGCTACATTTCTTATGTCCAGAGCAGTGACGTCTTCTTTTCTCTATGGAAGCCATGTGGTCTGTGCTACACTAGAATGTTGACCTGAACATACTCACACAGGCATTGCAAACACACACACACACACTCACACACACAGGCATTGTGAACACACACACACACTCTCACACACATACACACACACATATACACATACATACATACATATACACACTCACACTCACAGGCATTGTGAACACACACACATACAGACACATACTCACACATATACACACATGTGCACATACACAGAAACTGTGAACACACACATGCACATATACACACATACACACATTCACACACACATACACATATGTGCACACACGTAGGCATTGTGAATACACACACATGCTCACACACAGGCATCGTGAACAGACACTCACACACACACGTACAAACACACACATATACACACATAGTGGACATGTTGTCTCGCTTGCTTGGTTGACTTCTCCCCACTAGAAAGGCAAATTGCCAAGGTGAGAAACTTCCTTGGGGTCAGTGCTAGATCGCCGTGTCTCACTCCTGCCCGGCGTTCAGGGGTGATTAAGGAGACTGGCAGGCCATTCACGCCGTGTGCCCGGCCTCACCCATCTCTGTCCCGCGGAGGGCTCGACCAAGCAAGCAGTCGAGTCCTGATGGTGCGTGGGAACAGCGGTGGCCTTCACTCCGCGCTGGCCTTCACTCGGTAACAGTGCGATTCCCGACTCCGGAGAGCTCTGTGGGTTCAGGCGAGCACAAGGTGGCCGTTCCCACTCCTGACCACCCTCACCTGCACCGCTGGGCAGGCCGCTAGCCACAGCGGCTCCTCAACGAACACATCACCCTGCGACCCGTTTCCCGACAGCGTCCATACACGGTGATTTTTCTTCTCAGCTGGTGTGTCTGGTCTCGGGGTCTGGGGCTGTCCCGAGTGCCCGCCGGGCTGCCCTCCTGGAGCAGCCACTCCGACTGGAAGGAGGGATGACCAAGCCCTGTGCCTGCAGCGCCCTGGGGGAGAGAGGGCAGCCCCAGGACCCCCCTCTGCGGTCACGCCTCACTTCCCTCTCTCTGCTACAGAGGTGAAGGATGAGCGCATGCCCAACACACACACACACACACACACACACACACACACACACACACACACTCATTCCTTGGCCAGAACCCCTTGGAGCCACGCCTGGAACTCAGCCCTGTGCTTTGCCCCTCCCGGGAAGGTAGGTGGAGGTCACCCGCCTCCTCATTTGTTTGTACATGTGCAACCAGTGCACCCCTGATGGACCAGAGAATAAAGCAGGTCCCCAAGAAAGCCCAGGGAGAGTGTGGGCAGAGAGAAGGGGTGGGGCGCTCTGTCTGTCTCTATCATTCATTCCCCTTCTCTGCTGAAATTGGCCAGAATAACTTTCTACTGTTTGCAAAAACAAAGCACACAAGTGCATACACACAAAAAATAAAATAAAGCAAAACTCAAAAGATTACCGCACTCCTGTGAACTTTTTTTTTTTGATACAGGGATCGTTTCCCTTCAGAAAACTAGACACACACAGAAATATGTCCCACCCCCTCCACTCACCACACCGTCATCTGTTCAAGCCCATTTAGCGGGAGGCAGCTGGGGTGTGTGGTGCCCCGGCGAGGGAACCCAGCTGGACAGCAGAGCTCTGTGATTCTTTCCAAATCGAAGGAAGTACAGCTGTGCTCCGGATCTACCCGGAATGCTCCGTGTTTTCCAATCTATCTTTCCCTAAATTGGCTCATAAATTCTCACACTTCTCAGGCTCACCTTTCTCAGCTCGACCAGTGAGAGCAGCTGAGGTGGGTAGCCTAATGGTTCCAAGGCGTTAAAGCTGCAGTGCTGAGCAAATCCCTTTCTGGGAAGAAGGGTCTTTGTTCTTTCATTTCTTCTTCTGTTTTTAATCTTGTGTTTATAGCTACATCATTTCAGAGGAAAAGGGTGGCAGTATGGGGATACCTGTGTAGGAAATAAAAGCCCAGTCACATGGGAAAGAACAAATCATTGGAATCCCCTTCAAGGACTGCCACCCATTTTCATTCGTGTGTTATTGATGAGCAGTGGGAGGGCGGCTGGGGTGGATCGGCCCACATGGCAGCTTGGCTAAGGGAGTCTCGGAGGACCTGGTGGGAAGGGGTCATGGGGACCCGTGAGAACAAGAGCCAGAGGGCAGAAGAGGAAGGGAAAGATAGCGACACAGAAGCAAAACACACCGTGCAGTGGCCAGTCCTGGGAAGAAAGTGAAAGCAGGCCAGGACGTTGCAGGCAGGCTCAGGGCTAGTGGTCAGGGGACCTCAGGGAGGATGTGACAGCCGGGTGGAGACCAGGAGAGCCCGGGAAGGAAACAGGAATCAGGGCAGGGCGATGGCCTGCAAACCAGATGGACAAGCTCTGGAACCAGAAGGTCAGCAGAGCAGGAAGGGAATAAACAGCCATGGAAAGGAGGGAGGCAGGACGGGTGGTCTTCCAAGTGAGCTCACTGACATGCAGTCATTGCTGAGGTGTGTAGAGGAACTGTCCCCTTAAAAAACTAAAACAAACAACAAAAAGTTGGAGCCGGAGCAATAGTACAGCAGGTAGGGTGTTTGCCTTGTACTCAGCCGACCTGGGTTCGATCCCCAGAATCCCATAGAGTGCCCCCAGCACAGCCAGGAGTAACTCCTGAGTGCACAAGCTGTTTTGAGCAGCTTTAGGTTTGCAGGGACACAGAGCTGAAAGTGCTTTTCTCCTCTGCAGTTTCTCCTCTGGCTCACAGCGCTGCAACAGTGGGGTGCAGTGTGTTGCCACAGGGGAACCGGGTGGATACACTGCCACGGAAAGTGAAGAGCAGCCAGTGGACCCCCAGCTCGCAGACACAGGCCAGGCTCAACGGGCACAATGGTCCAGTTACAACTGGAGTCTGGCCTCCTCCTCCTCCCTGCATTTTTTCACTCTTGGTGAAGCAAGGTAGTAGTCATTGAGACTTACTTAGGAAGATGTGAGGGGCACGAGAGAGAAGTGCGCGTTCAAGAGAGAACACCGGCTTCTCCGGAGTGGACGTCAGCAAGACACATGGCGACAAGCCAGCGAGATCCGGGTTCAAAGAGAACACAGGCTGGAAGAGCGAGCTTGCGGAGTCCTGACCCGCACCGTCTCGGGATGCTGAGACGGGCTCTTTAGAGAGGTAGCGAAGGTAGGGGGGGTGCCGAGGGTGGGCCCGAATCCAGCCTTGCTGGGAAGGCTGAGTGAGAGGCCTCCTCCAGACGCGCCCGGCTCACGCCCGCTCTCGTCCTGTGGCCTCCACAACGGCCAGCCCTGCAGGTGCCCCGCTCTGTGGCCCTGGGTCACGGACACCTTCCCAGAGTGGGCAATGCCACCTCTTGGGGGCATCCAAGTGGTCAAGGGGGTGGAGGGCACAGACACAGTACATAGAGCAGGGCGCTTGCCTTGCCTGTAGCTGACCTGGGTTCGATCCCCGGCATCCCCCAGAGTCCCCCAGACACCGCCAGGAGTGACTCCTGAGCATCACCATATGTGCCCCCTCAAAAAAAATGATGATCGAGGTGGGGTGCTAATAGCGTTGGTGCAATGGGGGGGGGGCTTTCTGCTTGTTCCCTTAAAGAAGGTGGACTGGGGGGAGGACTGAGCACTGAGAAGTGGGTTTTTTGGTTTGTTTGTTTCTGAAAAAGGGGCAAGTAGGCTGAAGTATTCTGTCTGCCTCTCTCTGACTATGGCTCACACGGTCGAGAAGACCCGCCTGCCTGGTTCCATTCATGAGGCTTATTTCTGACATTCTCAACCGGAGGACTCTTCCCCCTGCAAGCTTTTTTTTTTTTTTTTTTCCTCCCTACTGACTATTTTTTTTAATTGAATCACCATGAGATAGACCTTTACAAAGCTGCTCATGGTCGGGTTTCAGTCATACAGTGTCCCCTATTCCTCAACTACCACCGCCCCCGCCTGCCTCTATGGCTCTATGGCAGGCACCTCTCTCTCTCCCTCTCTCTCTCTCTCTCTCTCCCCCCCCCCTTTGGGCATCGTGGTTTGCAATACGAATACTAAAAGGTTATTGGTTATCACCTATATCCCTTTCCCTAGTCCCAACACTCAGTTCTTACCCAGCGTGACCATTTCCAGCTATTCTTGTCATCCTGGTCCCTTCCCTACTGACTGTTGATCTTCCACCCAGAAGTGCTCTCTAGGTGACACCAGGCACTGCGCTACCTCAGAACCTGCAATTCCACACAGATGTGCAGAGGAAAGGAGGTGGCCAGTCCCGTGATTCCCTGCCGAGCCCATGCGTGTCCCGCCCACGCTTCACTCCAGAGCCCTCCACAAATCTTGCTACCAATTGTCTTCAGGCCAGAAAGGCGAACTTCGGTTTACAAGGAGCCAATATAAATATAATAGGCACACAGCTGGAACATGTTGGGTGAACAAGTGGTGAGGGTTTTTTTTGTTTCTTTTCCTTTTGTTTTTTTTTGCTTTTTGGATCACACCTGGCGATGCACAGGGGTTACTCCTGGCTCTGCACTCAGGAATTATCCCTGGCGGTGCTCAGGGGACCATATGGGATGCTGGGAATCGAACCCGGGTCAGCTGCGTGCAAGGCAAATGCCCTACCCACTGTGCTATTGCTCCAGCCCCTGTTTTCCTTTTGTTTTGTTTGGGAGATACACCTGGCTATGCCCAGGGTTTACTCCTTGCACTGTGCTCATGGCTTATTCCTGGAGGTGCCCAGGGGACCACATAGGACAAAGGGGATGGAACCCGGGTTGGCCGCATACAAAGCAAAGGCCCTGCTCTCTGTACTACGGCTCGGCCCATTCAATGGTGTTTTTAGGAACTAAAAATAATAACTGGCCCTCTCAACTTCTTTTGCACTCAAGTGAGAATACACCCGGGGCTCCAAGGACTGCAGGAAAATGTGAAGCTTTCCAGCACCAGCAAGCGTTACTGTGTGCCCTCTACCGCCCTGTCACAGGCAGCCACAGTCAAGATCCCGCCAGACCCCGAGCGGCCGCACACCAACGGCCCCTCCGTTCCTGAACGCCCGTGATCCCGGAGGCCCTTTAACTGCTTTCGGCACCCAGCGGCTTCTTGCAGAAATGCCTCTAGACTGTGAACCAAGCTACAGCCCCACGCCTCCCCGGGAGGGGAAAGGTTTTTCTCTCTCGGCCTTTCCTTTCCCCGGCAGCAGCATGGCGACCGCCACCTTATAAGGCCACTAAACAGAGGCACGAGCTTGCAGTGATGCGACTTCTGGCAGAAATTTCTCTGGACTTAATTACTAAAGTACCGGAAATCCAAAACCGCGTGGCCACACGACCTCATATGCTCTTCATTCTCAGCAATGGAAAACAAATTATCATATGATGCCTCTTCGGCAGGTCTGATTGTTGGGGGAAAATTCCAAATAATAATAGTGATTTTTTCTGCTGAAATACTGAATGTAATCAAAGTAAAGAGAAAGTAAAGTGAAAATCATCAGCCACACAGGCCGGGGTGGGGGGATGGGATGGGAGGTATACTTGGGTCCTTGGTGGTGGAACACGTGCACTGGTGAAGGGATGGGGGTTTGACTGAGCCTGAAAGCTTTGTAAGTTTTCACATTGTGATCCAAATAAAAAATTTAAAAATTTTTTAAAAAGACCCTCCTCCCAACAAATGTCCTTGGTTTAGCCAGAAGGACAAGTCTGTTTCCTGATGAACAAACGCCACAAGTGCCAAAGTGCCTCTGCAGGTTCCAAATGTATTTTCTAGCTGTGTCTTAGCAGCCTGTGGTGCTTTCCGGGGCCCACAGGAAGGACAAGAGCCTTAGAATAAGGCAAAGCAGGGGCTAGAGTGATAGTACAGTGGGGAGGGCATTTGCCTTGCACACGCTGATCCAGATTCGATCCCCGGCATCCCATATGGTCCACCAGCACTGCCAGGAGTAATTCCCAAGTGCAAAGCCAGGAGTAAACCCTGAGCATCACCGGGTGTTACCCAAAAAGAAAAAAAAAAAGATAAGGCAAAGCTTGGGGGTGAAAACATTATCAGAGACATTCAGTCACTTGAAACAAAAAAAAAACCATTTAGATAGTACGCCCTGAGTGTATAAATATCTCCCGGAGAGAAGTAAATATCTCACCCGAAAGCGTCTCGGGTATTGGAAAAGAAAGAGGTGCCAAGCCTGAGAAATGGCGATTTGCACCCAATGCGTGAATGGGGAGAAGAGCTGGTGCGTTTCTCACCGTCTCTGCAAATCCCATCCTCCAGGGAAAAGGCTGCCTCTTCCTCTTTTCACTCGGCTGAGCAGCTCTGCAGCCAGATCTGGCTCAGAGGAAGAGGGTGGCTGAGAAATCTGAGTTTTCTAGCCATTGGGCAGCATGGAGCTTGCAAAACCAGATTCTGCCTCTTTCCATTTCTCAAGCCCCCAAACCCCTGTTGAACAAGAAGGCAAAGATGGCCACCACACCTGCCTTTTCTTTCAAAAAATAAAAATAACAGCAGCAAGGAGTTAGGGATGTTTTTCCACTTGATCTTGGATGGCTGAATCTGAACTGCCTGTTTCTCAGGGTTGAAAGAAAAACCAAACCAAACACCTGATCTCGACAATTTCGATATTTTGCCTCTTTCTTGCAAACTCAGCCTGTGTTGTCCCAGCAAGCCACATCAAAACCCAGGGTAAGTGGCATCATCATGAGTCTCTCTCTCTCTCTCTCTCTCTCTCTCTCTCTCTCTCTCTCTCTCTCTCTCTCTCTCTCTCTCTCTCTCTCTCTCTCTTTCTCGTGTGTGTGTGTGTGTGTGTGTGTGTGTGTGTGTGTGTGTGTGTGTGTGTGTGTGTGAAGTGTGTGTTAAGGAGAACAGAGTAGCGGGCCAAAGGAGCGCCCTCTGCTGGTGGATAGCTTTGTCTGCAGAAACAAATGTCTGCCAATTCTTTCCAAGAGGCTGCATTGATTCTTCATGCCTCCTCCTCAGCCGCCCAGTCCTCACCACCTTGTAGGAGGGATGTGTGAATGGCCCTAGACCTCAGAGGACCCAACGTGCCCACACTGGAATGGTCTGTCCCTCTGAGCATGCTCTCAGAGGCTTTCCATGCAAAACCTGGCATGCTGGATGGAATTAAATACTGGTTTGTCACTCTGAAGCGGGCAGATGGCAGACCTACCCTGAAATAGCTCTTCTGGAAGAGTAACACATGGGAAATTGCATTAATTGTAATAATTGCTTTTGATGCCTTGATAAAAACTGGCAGAGACCTTTGAAAATCTTCTAATCATGGAAAATTAGCACAGCGCCTCTTAGAGGGACAGGGCCAGTGACCTGGGGTTAGAACTCAGGGGCTGCAGATTAGAAAGAGCTCGAGGAAGCACTGGCCCAGACGAGGGGGGAAACTGAGGCACGGGATCCCTACAAGGTGTCTAGTCTCCTTGGGAGCCATTGGGAGGTGGGGACACCGTTGGCTAATTTAATGGTCATGTACACAGGGATTTAGAGACTCCATTCCAGTCCACTGCCCCGCGCATATAGAAGAGTCATGGGAGCGGGAGAGTGGTGAATGCCAACACTGTTGGTTTGATCTTGGGCCACAGATCCCTGTCTGTGCTCAGGGATCACTACTAGAAGAGGGTGATACGGGTGCCAGGGTTCGAACCCCAGCTGGCCATGCGAGAGGCAAAGACCCGCCCTGCTGTCCTATCGCTCTGTCCCCCAGACAGCTGTCCTCCGGTGCCGCCCCAGATGTCATCTGCTCCTTGCCCGTGGTGCAGGCGAATCCCTGAGACTGAGCAGCTTCACGGCTCCTTTGCCCTCGGTAAAGCCTTGCAGATCTGTTTCCTTGCCTCTCGAAATTCGTCGATCAACCTTCTGCTCTGGGTAAGGAAGGAGTTCGTCTACAATGCTGGGTATTTGCCATGTTCTTCATCTTCCAGGAATATGCCTGCCTTGCTCTTTTCATGGTCTCCTTCAGCAAGTGCAAGAGCCGCGGCAGGCAGGTTCTGGCTCTCAGAGCACTTCCAGCAGAGCACACCTCCGTGGAGGGAGTGACAAGAGTCCCGAGAGCTGGGGCCTTTTGTGCCAGGCACTATTCAAAGCACCTCGGCAAGAGTATTGCTCAGATCATCCTCACGCCACCCCACCCCCTTACACACACACCTTGGGCATTGATTATTATCATCACTATTTTTGCCAAGAAGAACCCCAGTGGTCAGACACTGAAGTAACCTCCTCCAGGTCACTCAGCTCCCAACTGGAAGAACTGTTTAAAATGAGGTGGTCGCCTCCAGTGCCCCCGTTCTTAAGACTATGATTAGGTGGGTGAGTAAACTGGCAGGTAGACCAGCAATTTCAGTTGATGTTTGGGTACGCGCGTGCATGCATGTGCTCGTGTATGTGTGTGTGTGTGTGTGTGTGTGTGTGTGTGTGTTTGGAAGGGGGAGGTTAGTCACGTAATAAAATAGTGTTTTAAGGAAGATCAGCAAAGCTTGTCAGTCAAGAACTAATCATGAGTGTTGAGGCCTGGAGGATCCCATTGTAGCAACCAGAGGAAGCAGGTAGCAATCGTAGACGACCTGTCAACATACGAGTGGACTGTGTTTCAATAAAACTTTATTAGAATAAAAAACTATGACAGACTAAGATTTACCCTGTGAGCCTCCTCTACCAACCTTGTGTGTTGTGTGAAGGGATTACAAGGACCAGCTTGAGTGATGGCTCTGCCTGCAGGCACTCTAGTTAATCCGGTTACAGGCAACAGAGAAGGAGGATGACGGGCATTCCTGGCAGATGGAAACATTTGAGAATCAGGGACCAATGAGAGAAAGCGGAGACTGGGGAGAGCAGTGGTGACACTAGGAATGACAAGAGATGTGTCAAGGCGGCAAGCAAGCTCGGGAGGCCGCCCTTTGCCTCTGTTGGCAACAGTCTCAAAAACCAGCTTCCTTCTGGCTACCGTCATGTTTTCCAGTGTCCATGAACTTTCTTTTTTTTTTTTTTCCTGTGTGAAAAACTTCTCTTCACTGACACAATCTTTATAGTTTTCTCTTACTTTGCATCATGGAAAAATGTCTTCCTTCTTGGCACATCAAGTAGAAGGAAGATCACAGATTTCTACCAGAGATTAGCAGTACCAAACCCACGTGCTCTTCTGCTCTTCGCAATAGCCCAAATCTGGAGACAACCTCAGTGCCCGAGAATAGCAGACTGGTTAAAGACACAATGGTACACTTACACAATGGAGTACTACACAGCTGTTGGGAAAAGTAAAGTCATGAAATTTGCTTATAAATGGACGGGCATGGAGAACATCATGCTGAGTGAGATGAGTCGGAAGGGGAGGGACAGATAAAGCCTGACTGAACTCATTTGTGGGATATAAAAAAATAGTCTGAGACTAATATCCAAGGCCAGGTAAAACAGGGACCAGGAGGACTCGTCAACGGTTGGAAGCTTGCCGCAAGTGTGTGTTGTGGGGGCGGGGGGCAAAGGGCAGTTAGGAGAGAAAAGGGACTGATTTGATAATAATAGTTAGAAATGATGACTCTGAACACCCAAGGACAGTAGACACAAGGGCCAGGAAGATTACTGCATGGTTGGAAGCTGCCTTATGAGCTGGGGGAGAAGGCGGCTGGGATAGAGAGGGGATCACTGAGTCAATGATGGATGGAGAGATTGCTCGGGATAGGAGATGTGTGCTGGAAGCAGGCAAAGGACAGAACACGATGGCCTCTCAGTGTCTGCAATCTGTAGTGCAAACCATAATGCCCATTAGTAGAAAGAGAGAGTAAGAGGGAAATTGTCTGCCATACAGGCAGGGGGAGGGGTGGGGCAGGGGTGGGGGGGATACTGGGGACATTGGTGGTGGAAAATGTACACTGGTGGAGGGATGGGTGTTGAGTCATTGTTTTTTGTTTTTTTTTGGCTTTTTGGGTCACACCCAAGCGATGCACAGGGGCTAATTCCTGGCTCTGCACTCAGGAATAACTCCTGGCGGTGCTCAGGGGACCATGTGGGATGCTGGGAATTGAACCCGGGTCAGCCGTATGCAAGGCAAATGCCCTACCGGCTGTGCTATTGCTCCAGCCCCAGGTGTTCGGTCATTGTATGACTGAAACTCAAACCTGAAATTTTTATAACTGTAGCTCACAGTGATTCAATTTAAAAAGAAAAAAATTTAAAAATTCCATGTAATAGCTTATAAAAAAAAAAAGAAGAAAAGAAATTATCACTCTGAACAAGAACTGAATGTTGAAAGTAGATAAAAGGATATACGTGATAACCTTTCAGTATCTGTATTGCAAACCATATGCCCAGGAGAGAAAAAGAGAGGGAAAGAGGGAGAGACAGAGACAGAGACAGAAAGACAGAGAGTGTGAGAGAGAGAGGGAGAGAAAGAGAGAGAGAAGAAAGTGCCTGTCATAGAGGCAGGTTGGGGA
The DNA here is from genome assembly GCF_027595985.1 of Sorex araneus. Taxonomy (NCBI): domain Eukaryota; kingdom Metazoa; phylum Chordata; class Mammalia; order Eulipotyphla; family Soricidae; genus Sorex; species Sorex araneus. Next base: position 62,595,898 of record NC_073310.1, on the reverse strand, counting down.
GGGTGGCAGGAGGGAAACTGGGGACATTGGTGATGAGAAATGTACACTGGTGAAGGGATGGATGATGGAACATTATATGACTGAAATCCAATCATGAACAACTTTGTAACAGTATCTCACTGTGATTCGGTTAAAATAAATAAATTTTAAAAATTAAAAAACAAAACAATGTTTAAAGCTTATGGAAACAGGAGCTGCCGACCATGACAGATGACAGATATGAGGTGTCACCAGACCCCGAGACCGACATCTGATGTGTCATGTGGGGACCCCAGGGTGCACGTGGTCGTGTCTGTCACGTGGCTCCTGATGCGGAAGGAGCCGGGCAGCCACAGAGGGATGGCCAGGCCCTCCTGCCGGGGCATGTGAGCAGCCCAGGAAGCCAGTCAGGGTCACCCGGCTCCAGCCCCCTCCCAGAGGGTCCCCTTGTGGCCCAGCACAACCACCCGACCCCGGCGCCCCTTTCTCCGAGCAGCTCCTGGGGACTCTGGGACAGGTGGGGGGCTGCAGGGTGAGGTCAGAGGGCCCTAGTGAAGTCTAGATGGAACAAACCACGGAACCTTCTAGAACAGCCCCCTCAGGCTTTCTATTCCTTTTTTCTTTTTGTTTTGGTGGGCTGGAGCAATATCACAGTGGGTAGGGCATTTGTCTTGTACAAGGCTGACCCAGGTTTGATTCCTCCGCCCCTCTCGGAGAGCCCGGCAAGCTACCCATGGCATATTTGATATGCCAAAAACAGTAACAACAACTCTCACAATGGGGATGTTACTGGTGCCCGCTTGAGCAAATCGATGAGCAACGGGATGACAAGTGAGACAAGTGATGGAAACATACTGCAAATGGTTCATTCTATTTTCTCTTGTTTTTGTTTTGCTTTGCTTTGTTTTAGGGCCCAATCCAGCTGTGTTCAGGACTCATTCCTGACCCTGAGCTCAGGGATCACACCTGGCAGAGCTCAGCGGACCATATGTGGTGCCGGGATTGAACCTTGGGTCAACCGTGTGAAAGGCAAGTAGTGCCCTGTCGCTGTGCCATCTCCCTCTCTGGTCCCTGCATGTTATATTTTTGGGTATAAACTGTATGCCTCGATACCATTTATTTAGCTTCCTAAACAAAAACAAACAAAAGAATTCTTACATCAAAGGGTTCACAGCCTATGAAGCATTATTCTTAAGGCACATTCTTCCAAATTATATCAATTTGAGGAAGGGGGTGATTTTTGAACCGAGGATCTTAAAGCCTGCTCTAATATTAACACACATTCTATATTAATGTAGCTATCAATCATCTCTCAATCTATAAAGTGACAAAGATGCTAAGTAAATCAAATAGCACACCAACTCCCTCTGCTGACATCCCCACTATCCTTTATAATGTCATCGGTCTTCAAACAAATCAAATTTTGTCCTAAGAGGTACTATTCATAATATTTATGCCATTGGGTCTACATTTACTCTGCACACCGGGTAATAGCAAGGTTTTCTAAACTCGAGACTTAAGTGACATTTGAAAAACATCCTAGATGAAAAATACAGTCAATGAATAATTTCCTTAATCAGTATAATCGTCAAGAAATTGATTATCACAGTTAATAATGGGTGCGGGGGAATATTTTTAAAGTCTTGGATGACTGTCAAAATAAATGTGTTACAAATGATCATTTATATTATGAAGAGAGAATTAATAATAAAAAAGCTAGTTTTTCATATCCCTTTGACTCAAATTATTTCCAATTACTGTCACTCATTCTTTTGTGGAATTTCTTGCTGTTACCTTTCCCTGACAAGACTGAGCTCTGGTGCATCCGTGGGGAGCAAGAGTTGTTGTGCAACTGCGGAGAGAGAGCTGGGTAGAGCAAAATTACAGACCTCAGTTGTTCAAGGATGACATTTCCTTGTGGCCTTACTCCTTGTGGGACGTTCCCCGTCTGGCTCATCCTAGAGGTGCTGATTATAACCCTGTCAACCAACACGTGCCTGGAAGGGCCTGTGAGTCCCAAGACACAACGGGTAACCAGGCTGGCAGGGTCCAGGGGCCCCACCGTCCACTTTGTTTTTTACGTTCTGCTGTTAGGGAAACAGAAGGCTAAGATGGAACTGAAAATCTAGAGTTCACCCCCACCAGGTTGCTGCCAGGCAGGGAAAGAAGGTTTTGTATTTGGCATCTACCTTTGGCTGTTCATCTTCTGGGAGGGGGCTGGGGAAAGGGCTTCCCTGTGATCATCTGAGCCATGCCCCAGCCTTCTCCTGAGAGCCCACAGCAGCCTAGACACAGTCGAGAAGGTTTTCATTTATTCCTCAGAAACTCTTTACACCATAGCTTTTTTTGCCATTGTTCTTTCTTCCCCTCATTTTGAAGAAAACTGAGACTCCAAAAAGGCATGCGATTTCCAGATTACACAGCTAATAATTAGAAGAGGGAGGAGTTAAGTGGTGCACGTCTAACTGCAAAGTCCCCAAGACATGCTACTTCTCTTCCTGGGAAGTCTGGACGACTTAAAAAGTCCTCAAGGATGATCAATCATGATATCTGGGAGAGAGATTTTGCACAGAAACTATGCAATCAATTCACAGCAAATCTGAAAGTTGATGATTGCAGATATGCTATCTGCACTTCTATGTTCATTGCAGCACTATTCACAAGAGCCAGGATCTGAAAACAACCTGAGTGCCCAAGAACAGGTGACTGGATAAAGAAATTATGGTACATCTATAGCATGGAATAAATGCTTTGAAGTTATTAGAAAATACAAAGTTATGAAATTTGCTTATAAATGGATAGATATGGAGAGTATCATGCTAAGTGAAATGAGTCAGAAGGAGAGGGACAGACATAGAATAACTGGACTTATTTGTGGAATATGAAAAGGACATGAGACTAATACACAAGGACAGCAGAAACAACTGGGAGTATTGGTCCCCCACCTGCCTCAAGTGCTGGGGGAGAAGGCAGTTGGGAGAGAGAAGGGAGCTATGACCATGATAGTTGGAAATGATCACTTGATAAGAGCTGCATGCTGAAAGTAGGTAAAGGAAAAAACATGATAACTTTTTGGTATCTATCTGAAAACTGTAATGTCCAAATGGAGACAGAGAGAGAGACAAAGAGAGACAGAGAGAGAGAGACAGAGAGAGACAGAGACAGAGACAGAGATAGAGAGAGACAGAGACAGAGAGAGAGAGAGAGAGAAAAAAAAGGCCTGCTATAGAGACAGCTGGGGAGGAAGACAAACGGTAGGAAACTAGGGGCATTAGTGGTGGGAGGTGTACACTGGTGGAGGGACGGGTGTTGGAACCTTATACGACTGAAACCCAACCATGAACAGCTTTGTAACTCTGTATCTCATGGGGATTCAGATATTTTTTATTTAAATTTTTTATTGAATCACCATGTGAAAAGTTGCAAAGATTTCAGGCTTAAGTCTCAGTGACACAATGCTCAATCCCCCATCCCTTCACCAGTGCACATGCTCCACCACCAAGAACCCCAGCATACCTCCCACCCCACCCCACCCCCCGCCTGTGTAGCTGATAATTTTCATTTTACTTTCTCTTTGCTTTGATTACATTCAACATTTCAACATTAAACTCACTATTATTATTTGGAACCTCCCCCCCCAAATCGAACCTGCTGAAAAGGCAGCATTTGACAATCTGTTCTCCCCTGCTGAGAATGAAGAGACATGAGGACATGAGGTTATTGCGGCCACGACTATTGTGGCTGCGTGGTTTTGGATTTCTGTATTTTAGTGGCTAAGTCCAGAGAAATTTCTGCCAAAAATGGCATCATTGCAAGCTCGTACCTCTGTTTAGTGGGCCTTATAAGATGGCAGTCACCACACCGCCCCCCCCAAAAGAAAAAGCCGAGAGAGAAAAACCTTTCCCCTGCTGGGGTGGCATGGGGCCAGGGCTCAGTTCACAGTCTGGAGGCATTTCTGCAAGAAGCTGTGTTGCTGAGAGTAGTTAGATGGCCTCTGGGATCATGGGCATTCAGCAACGGAGGGGCCACACATGTATCGGGGATTCGGATATTTTAAAAAGTTGATGATCATATATGAGCTATAAAGAAGGAGAGTCATGGGGATAACAAATGGTCAAAGGCAACAGAACATGAGAACTGGTCTGAAGAACTGAGCTCACCATGACGGGGGTGTTGGGGGTGACGGGGGAGCCTGAGGCAATGGTGGAGGGAAGCTTTCTTTCTGTGTAGCCCCAGTGGTTGCTGTCGAAAAGGGCAAGTTCATGAAACCCGGGAAGGTGGTGCTGGCCCTGGCCAGACGCTACTCGGGACACAAAGCGGTCATCGTGAAGAACATTGATGACGGCACCTCAGGCCGCCCCTACAGCCATGCCCTGGTGGCTGGGATTGACCGATATCCCCGCAAAGTGACAGCTGACATGGGCAAGAAGAAAATCGCCAAAAGGTCCAAGATCAAGTCTTTCGTGAAAGTTTATAACTATAATCACCTTATGCGCACAAGGTACTCCGTGGACATCCCCTTGGACAAAACCATCCTCAACAAGGATGTCTTCAGAGACCCAGCTCTTAAACACAAAGCTCGGAGAGAGGCCAAGGTCAAGTTCGAGGAGAGATACAAGACCGGCAAGAACAAATGGTTCTTCCAGAAGCTGCAGTTTTAAATGTTGTTTTGATCTTTAAAAAGCAACCACTGTTGGAGAGGATGTGGGGAGAAAGGGACCCATCTACACTGCTGGTGGGAATGCCGACTGGTTCAGCCCTTTTGGAAAACAATATGGACGATTCTCAAAAAATTAGAAATTGAGCTCCCATTTGACCCAGCAATACCACTGCTGGGAATATATCCCAGAGAGGCAAAAAGGTATAGTAGAAATGACATCTGCACTTATATGTTCATCGCAGCACTATTTACAATAGCCAGAATCTGGGAAAAACCCGAGTGCCCTAGAACAGATGACTGGTTGAAGAAACTCTGGTACATCTATACAATGGAATACTATGCAGCTGTTAGAAAAAATGAGGTCATGAACTTTGCATATAAGTGGATCAGCATGGAAGGTATCATGCTAAGTGAAATGAGTCAGAAAGAGAGAGACAGACATAGAAAGATTGCACTCATCTGTGGAATATAGAATAACAGAGTAGGAGACTCACACCCAAGAATAGTAGAAATAAGTACCAGGAGGTTGACTCCATGGCTTGGAAGCTGGCCTCACATTCTGGGGAGAGGGCAGCTCAGATAGAGAAGGGAACACCAAGTAAAATGTGGTTGGAGGCCACTCGGGGGAAGGGTGATGCGTGCTGAATGTAGACTAGAGACTGAACACAATGGCCACTCAACACCTTTATTGCAAACCACAACACCTAATTAGAGAGAGGGAACAAAAGGGAATGCCCTGCCACAGTGGCAGGGTGGGGTGGGGGGAGATGGGATTGGGGGGGTGGGAGGGATGCTGGGTTTATTTGTAGTGGAGAATGGGCACTGGTGAAGGGATGGGTTCTCGAACTTTGTATGAGGGAAACATGAGCACAAAAATGTATAAATCTGTAACTGTACCCTCACGGTGATTCGCTAACTAAAAAATTAATTAAAACAAACAAACAAGTCAAATAAAAAAATAGTGGAGGGAAGCAGACACTCTGGTGGAAGGTGAAGTGTTGGAATGTTCATGTATGAACCCCTCTCATGGTATGGTGCCAGGGACTGGAGAGTACAGTGGGTAAGGCACTTGGGCAGCATGCAGCCAACCCTGTACACCCCAGGGTCTCCCGAGCCCCCAGGAGGGATCAGTGAGTGCAGAGCCAGGATCTGGGCACTTCACTTTGGCCCCCAAACCAAATCAGTGCCTGAAATGCAATTGCAAATTACAAGACTTGATCTGGGACATAGTTTTGACCTCATAAAATATAACAAAGACATTAAGGTAAGAAAGAGTCATGTATGAGTATGGTAAGACACGCACATGTAAACTTTACACATCCACTACTACAGTTCTGCTAATGTTTACTAAGATTGATAAAAATATGTTCACTTTTAGGGGGTCAATTATTTTCAAGGGTGACTGGCAGCACTTAACAAGGGTTGGAAGGTGCATTACTGACCTAGAGTTTTCACTTCTAGGAACTGGCAGTAAAATTGCACACTTGTCAAATATATCTGTAACAAACATTCCTGGCAAAGGTACTTGAGGAGTAAAAATAGAAACAATTCAAGGGGCCATCAGTGGGGATTGGTTAAGAAAGTTTTACTATATTTATTCAAAGGCTTTCTATGTACACTTAAAAGAAAAAGAGGAAGATATACCTAATATAGGAAATTATCTTAAATATATTTGGTGGAGACATGCATAGAATAATAATATATGTATTGCTTTTGCAAAATGTGTATATATGCATAAAATTATGGAATAAAAAATTCTGGAATGGAAAATTCTGGAAGGGTATATGCTCGTTGCTATAATGGTTATCTCTGTGGAAAAGTACTGATGTGATAAGAAGGAAGGGAAACCTTTTGCCATCTGCCATCCAGGTGTGTGTGTGTTTGAATAAGAGCAAAGCATTTAAATTTACATCATTCTTTTTTACAATCTGTTAGGAATCAGAACAAACAGATCAAAATATTAACTATGATTATCTTTAGAATGTGAGACTAAGATTTCTTTTGTGTTATGTATCATGAATACTCTATATCTAATTTTTCCCTTAATGAAGCTGTTAACTTTGTAATAAATCATATAGTTATGTGGAAAAACATCCTTCTCTCTGGATTTAGACTCAATCAACCAGCCCAGGTGATTAGACTCAAAAGAACAGAGGTTTCCTTGACCTCACTTAGCAAAATAACAATACATTCTCAACCTAAAACAGTTAATTTGATCAAACAAATGGATTATTTGTTCTCTGAGCACTGTAGGCATGCTCTTCTATCTTAGAAGTCTTGGGCACTAACTAGTCAAGCAGTACAGGCGTCTTAGATATCTGTTAGGTTCAGAAGGCGAGACTCTCCCGGGAACATGAGAACGAGACATGGTGTTCATCTCAAGATGAAGGTTAAGATCTACCTAAAACAGACAGCATCCAACACATGGTACAGATGGACATGGACTATTAGAGACGGTAAGGAGGGCTGTGAGATAAAAAGAGAGGAGAGGGAACATGGCAATACACAGCAGACTGGCCTCCTTTGACATATGTGACGCACCAGTTCCAGTGGAATCAAATGAAATTCTTTACAGAGCCCGGAGGGACTCCTGTTTCCTCTCGCACTCCTCTTGCTTTATCCTGGTAACAGCGACACCTCTGGAGCCAGGTGTCATGTGCCCTGGGGACAGCTTGTCTGTATCCCTGGCCTCTCAACTCAGGAGCCACCTGGAACACTCTCTGGCCCTGTTGAAACAGTCAGGAACAGCTTCCCAGTTGAGGGCCATGTACTAGATGAGCCAGATTGGGGCTAGGCCCCGGGACAGAGAGCACCATTGAGGCAGATGAGGTGGTAAGACATGCCAATCATTTGGGAGGGATGGAATGGAAATCAGCCAATCTGAGAGCACCCACGGGGGCCGGCAGAGAGCAGAAAAAAATGGGTCTGCCAAATAGGATAATAATGGTTTGGACAAATAGGATAATAATCCGGAAAGACAAATGGAAAGGGGAGTGCGAAAGGAAACGAGGACACTGTGAAATACAGTGGGAAGTACAGATGCTGAAATAGCGTCTGAGGGAAACTGGCTCCTGGGCCGGAGGAGAATGGATTTTATGAGTGACAGGCGGCTGAATTAGGGAAACAAGCTAAGGAAGGGGGGGGGGGGAGACGACAGCATCCTAGGCAGTTATGTAAATAGGACGGGTGGTGGCAGTGGGAAGGGCCAGCAGGGACAAGAGATTCTCTGAACAGAAGGTCCCCACTTAGCATGGCCAAGGGGTTCTTGGACATAGTGGTCTTCAGTGAACAATGTGTAATGAGACAATCCAAGCCCTGGTGAGTGGATATACACAAGAATGAAGCCCCAACGCCCTTTTCTGCTCACAGAATTATGACCAATGTTCTACATAGAGACCCCAATTCATGGAATATGAACCATTCATTTGTTTTCAAAACCATTGATCCCCCTCCCCCTCCGCACCCAGGCAAACCTGCTGGATTCCAGTTTGGGCAGAAGGCATAGGGGACGTGTGTGTGTGTGTGTGTGTATGTGTGTGTGTGTGTGTGTGTGTGTGTGGAGGGGAGGAGACAGTCCAGCAAAATGGGAACCCCATATCTGAGTAGGATGCCTATCTTTGTCAGGACACATTCCACACCCACATTCACCCAAATTGGGACAACGCAAATATCACGGAACCTCATGAGAACAACTCTGGGACGTGGAAGGAACCAGCATCTCCAGAGGAAACTCAGACAGAAGGCCTGACCAGAGACAGATTCTCTCATCAATGTTTCAATAAAATGACACAAAAAGACACGGATTTCAAGGACCTACTTGTTTCACAGAGGACACAGATAGGATCAGGCCTGATAAGAAACATGAGATAGAGGGATGAATGAAAGACATCAATTTATTCTGGGGGGCCACAAGGATGAAGGTATAAGTGCAAGGGGCTGATGAAGCAGGAGAGGAAGCCACTGTTCGTTCTTCTTTCACAATGATCATAAGCATGGTGAATCTGGTCATGCTGAGGCACCCGGGTAGACATGTCCATGCCAACAGGACCAACATGTGGGGACCTACCTCAAGTCAGGTGGTCAACTTTGCCCGGTCTTCTGCGTTTATGATTCTCCAGGAGAGTGAATTCAAACTCACAAACCATCTGGCATTGATGTGAACCATTTCCCAATCCTACTAATTTATCATTTAACTATTGTCTCCCTGAGAGCACAAAGGTGAAGACGGTCTCTCTGAGGAGTTTATTTTATGTTTTCAGAGATCCTCATCGTCCAGAGGGATTTACTGATTGCCAAATTAAACTCGAGCTGTATCAGGTACTGCACTGAGATAACAGCACACCTGTGGTCCCTGGCTCTGAGATTCTTGCTTAAACAAAGAGGTAAAGCATTAAGAGATGGAATCAAAACGTGAGACAGCATTTTATTCATTTACTTATAATTTTATTTGTTTGTTTATAATTTCATATCATAGATGGAATTAAAATGTGAGACAAGGGATCGGAAGATAGTACAGTGGGTAGGGCGTTTTCCTTGCACGCGGCTGAGCCAAGTTCAATCCCTGGCATCCCATATGGTCTGCCAAGCACTGCCAGGACTAATTCCCAAGTGCAGATCCAGGACTAACCCCTGAGCATTGCTGGATGTGACCCAAAAAGCAAAATAAATATATAAATAAATAAAGTGAGACAGACAATGAGGAAGCCTGCACACCACAAGACTGGGAGAGGTGATGAAGGGGAAGAAGGAAATCCATATTCATACAAAATGGTGTCACAGTCAAGGCAATGGGCACATGAGGTGGACTGGGACCCCCTCACCTCCACCCTGCCCTCCTGAATTATGGAACTACTTCATGATCTTCAGCGAATCAGTTCAATTCTTCTCTCCATCTGTTAAATGCCACGGATGTTATCTGTTTGGGGACACATTCGTCTATCTGCTTATTCAACAAACACTCACCCAGTTCTACCACCATCTGCTGATCCCCGGGGGTGGGTGGACTTAAAATGTACAAACGCAAGCCACGTTGCCCTCACCTTCCAAAGAAACTGGCAACACAACAACAACCACCACCACAACAAAACCACATTGCACAGGAGACACTTGTATCTGCCAGGAATGCTCTCAGCTACAGGACTATACAAGCCGGAAATAAAAAGTGGCTTAAATAATAGATGGGATCTCACATCAAAAACGCCCGCGGCCGGGAGCCTGAAAGACAGTAAGGCCCAGCAGGGTGTCTACTCTGCACGTGGCTGACCCAGGTTCAACTCCCGGAGCCTCACACGCTTCCCTGAGTTCCTCCAGAAGTAATCCCTGAGCACAGAGGCAGGAATAAGTCCTGAGCACCACTGGGTATGGCCCGAAACTCAAACAAACAAACAAACAAACAAACAAGCAAACAGTGAGTGGCAAAGGCTCTAGGGCTGACCAAGGCAGTGGCCCAGCATCACCGCGAAGGACCCACACCCTCAAAACATCAACGTGGGCTTCAGGCTTCAAATCTGTCCCCTGTCACTGTAAAAGATGGCGGCCACAGTGCTGACACCAGGCCCCATGACAACGGGTGTGAAACAGTGCCCTGAGAAGCCTCCAGAAAGAATCAGGGCTGCCCCCACTACCACTCGGTGGACATCAGCGTCTTTGCTGATCGATATTAAGTGACACTTTATTGCTATAAGAAATTTCTCCCATAATTTTTTTTTTGGTGGGGGGTGAAAGGGCTTGCCATACTAAGACATCACAAAGTGGGTGGCTTAATCTATTGGTGCTGCTCTGCGGGTGTAGAGAAGGTGAAAACAACTGGCCTGTCACCTGAGTTATCACTGCTGGTCCAGAGACGGCACGTCTGAAGTCTTTAAGCTTGAAATGGATGCATCAGCAGAGCCGGGTATCTGTGAAGGAAGGATCCGTCCGCACCTCTGCCTGTGACGTGCTGATGTGCAGCTTCTGCTGATGCGTCTCTTCAGTGGCATCCTTTCCGAAAGACTCCAGTTATGGCGGGCCGGGGAGCATCTTACTTGTGGATGAATGACTTCATCTTAACAGACTGCAGCTGCCAAGATCCCATCTCCCAACAAGCTGGCACCTGAGGCACCGCAGACGACAGCCTTAACACATGAGTTTACCAGGGCAGATCAAACACCTGATTCACAGCCCTGTTCATCGTGGTGCTTGAAGTCAGGGATCTTCATTGACTCAAGCTTCTCAAAGAACCTTTCTGGAGTTAGAAAATATGGGTAGGAAGAAGGGGCCAGTGCACTAGAATTCTTTTCTGGGCTCCCTTCCTCAGACACTAGCTGGATTCATGCCCCACCAGGAGGAGAGAGCCATTGTCAGCATTTCTGCTTATACTGGACTCGTAAAAAAATTTTTTTTTAAAATCACTATCCTGGGGCTGGAGTGATAGCACAGTGGGGAGGGCGTTTGCCTTGCACATGGCCGACCCAGGTTCAATTTCCAGCATCCCATATGGTCTCCTGAATACCAGCAAAAGTGATTCCTGAGTGCAGAGCCAGGAGTAACCCTTGTGCATCCCCGGGTGTGACCCAAAAAGAAAAATGAAAAACAACACTATCCCATTGTTTTTCAAAAGTGACACTATTTTAGGGATACGTTGGAACTGTACCACACCAAGTGCCAATATCCCTCCAGCTAGCCTCACCGGGCCCTTCGAGTTCACTCGCCAGCCCTAACCTTGGGCACCTCAATTCTGTCAGAGTCTAAGAGTTTGTTTTCTGGGGCGGAGGGGACAGAGTCGCATCCTAGCTTTGCTTCTTTCTATCCCACATATGAATGAGATCACTGACGTTTGTCTTTCTCTTTCTCACTTACTTCCTAGCACAAGCCCTTCCAGTTCCGTCCATGTTGTAGCGAAAAGCAAGATAATACCTTTTCCTAGAGGTTTTAAGTTGTGTATATACGCAACTACTTTATCCACTTCTTTGCGGTTGGGCACTCGAGCAAACAGGTCTTGGCTATTGCAAGTAACGCTGCCGTGAGCATGGAGGGAGTGTTTGCACCTTTGGAACTTCTCTTTGTGTGTCCTTGGGGAAGATGCTGGCGAAGGAATTGCTGAGTCAGATGGTAGATCAGTTGTTAAATTTTTGAGGCATCTGCATACTGTTTTCCTTAGAGACTGAACAAGGTGACATTCCCCCCAATAAGTGATGGGGGGTCCATTTTCCCACATCCCGGCCAGCCCTGGTTGTTTTGGCCTTCTCGATAAGGCCATCCTCAGTGGTGGGAGGGAACGTCTCCTGGTCATTTTGGTTTGCATTTCCATCACCATCAGTATGACTGTTTTTTTTTTTTTCTTCCCCTCTGCCCATTCACCACCTGTCCGTCTTCTTTGGAGAAACCATCTTTCCGGAACTTCTCAAGAGGGTTATTCACTTGCTGGTCGCAGTTTGAGGATGTATTTGTGTATTACACTGTTGTCTGCCCAAGCTGTCTTCCTCTTCCTCTCTAACTTCATCTCAATGCTTTCCTTGCTCCATTTGGTTGGTTTTTTTTTTTTTGGTGTGGGGGTGGGGTAAGCAGGGAGGGAGCAGAGCACCCAGTGCCCAGTGCTCAGAGCTTCCTCCTGGCCCTGCACTCAGGGATCACTCCGGACTTGGGAAACCCTACGTGGTCTTGGGGATGGAACCCAGCTTGGCCACGTGCAAGGCAAGCGCCTTCCTTGCTGTACTATCTCTCCAGTCTCTCTCCTTGCTCTTTTTAAGGAAAAAAAAAATGCCCCTCTATGTTCATTTGCATTTCTTCCCAGCCAGGGGGAGAAAACCCGCAGCTGACAATCTGTGCCTGTGTTTCTGCTTGCTGACATCCTTTTCTGCTGCTGAGACGGGGCCTGGAAGTCGGCCACGGCGGACGCTGCCCACAGCCCGCTCTGGTCTTGGTTCAGTTCACCACACAGGACACTGTGCTTTGCTCTCTCCACCCCCAGCTCGCTGGGAGGCCGGGGCTAGTGTCTGTCGTCTGTAGGAGTGGGCGAGTGCTTGCGGGTGTTTGAACTTTTCACACCCCATGAAAAGTCTGTTCTTCTCCTCCTTCTCACCATGGTCACTCTGTGGGGCCTGGATGGACACCGGATGCAAGAGTACCTGGGGGGGCGGGGCTGCATTTTGGAGACGGAGGTTTGAGCAGACTTCCATGGACATGCTCCCTCCCACCCCTGCCAGTGAGCAGCTTCTGGCGGGGGGCGGGGCTCAGCCCCTGTGCTTCTTCTTCTTTCCCATCTGTGTTTGGGAACCAGATTCTTGCAAACAGGAGCCCCTGGCCCCTCGAGCTCCGTCCTGGCGCCCACGCCGTGGGAGGGCACACTTGTCCCCAGCACTGCCAGGTGAACTGCCCCGGCCGCTGGATGCTTGGGGAATTTTGGCATGTCCCAGACGCCCGACCCCAGCGAGCCTGACACTTCCTCCTGGCCACCGGGGCTTTCTGCGAGCCCGAGGAGATATCGCCTCGCTGCTCTTCCACGACTTCCCATTAATAATTTTTAAAGGCAGAATGAAAAGCAAACTTCTCAGCTCCCAGACAGGGCGCTCCGTGAGTTTCCTGGTGGGAGGTGATAAAGGCTTTCTTTTTTTCTAACGGACTAAAAATGGTTAGCCACAACACCATGGAAATATCTCAGAATATTTTTAAATGAAAAAGAAAGAAAGAAAGAAACCCTCTGTGGCATGGAAATAGTGACATGGAGGAGGTCTGGGGTCGTTGGTCACTTTGGGGGACTCACTGAAGGCTTGCCTGCCTTATGATTTCCGACACCAATTTCCATTCATTAAATTTTTTTTTTTAAATCAAAAAACAAAAAAACAATCCAACCTCCTGGAGTACTGCAGGGAACATTCTAGGGTTTGTTACTTTGGACACAGAGGATTCCAGGCATGGGCAGGAAGGAAAAGCAGCCTTTGAACTCGGGAGTGAGAGAGCGCCTCCTGTAGGCCTGTTTTTGCAACACACCACCACTGCCCCATGGGGGGTAGGGGGGGTGTCAGAACACTGATGACCCAGTGGGCCCAGATCCTAAGCCCCTCTCAGATCAGGAGACTGTGCCAGAACTTTGGCTGAGGCTTTGCTACGGCTTGGACCACACAGATCTGAGCATACGATTCTGGAGGACAGCCTCATTCTGGAAACATCCATCATTTTCAACTTCTCCACCCATAATTCTGGGGAAGCCGGGGCATGTCTCTGTGTATCCCCACAGCTGTGTCAAGTCCCGGAGGGCTTCGGCTGATGGGGCCGGAAGGAGAGAATCCTCTGAACCCCATCTGCAGGCCCCATGTGGAGGGGGGCGACGAAGATGTCCTGAGGATCTGAAGTTGCTTCAGATAATGGCTTGCAAGCCGGCCGCATGTACTGGGGTTGAAAAGGCAGCTGGGATGGAGAAGGGACCACTAAGTAAATGATGCTCGGACGGTGATGATGGGAGATGCATGTTGAAAGTAGGTTATAGACCAAACATGATGGCTGCTTAGTACCTGTATTGCAAACCATAACACCCAAACGGAGAGAGTAAGAGGGAATGTGCCTGCCACAGAGGTGGGGGGAGGGATACTGGGAACATTGGTGATGGAGAATGGGCACTGGTGGAGGGATGGGTGTTTGATCATTGTATGAGTGAGATGTAATCACGAAAGTTTGTAAGTCTGTAACTGTATCTCATGGTGATTAATTTTAAATACATATGTGTAATATATATTTAAAATGAATATATATGCACTAACATACACCTCAGAGACCTGGCCCCATGAAAACAGGACGGGAACGCTGTTTGGCTATCCCAAATCGAAAAAGCTCTTCTTGGAATATCACATTTCACTCAAGTGAGAGAAGGAATCCGGAGTTCCAACCTCCATCCATGATCAAGAATCAGGGACGCTGTCTCATCTGAAAATCAGATGGGCCGGAAACATTAATGAGACTCAGAGATGACCGCTGGACTAGAGCTGTTACCGAACGGATTCCACAGGACATCAAAAGACCATATGGCCGCCCACCTACGAGATGGCCAGACTTCTTCGTCAAAACCCTGAATGAATGGTTTGAGGCTCTTCATGTTCCTGGAGCGAGCAGACACCATAGGGCTACACTAGCACGCAACAGGGGTGAATGGAGACGTTACTGGCACCTGCTTGAGAAAATCGAAGATCAACGCGATCACAAGTGATACAAGAAGTGATACAAGTATATATTATATATACATATAATACAAATCACAGAGAGAAAGAGGGCTACAGCATATGAACAGGCCAGGGCTTTGAGAATGTGCAGGTTTATCTGGATGTCAATGTATTTCCGGTAGTTTTGAAATCCTGCTGCCCAGGGACTGATTTTCCTCAAGGCCTTTCGGTGGAACGTCTTTCTTGATGCTTCTGGATTCTGCTCACTGCAGGCTGTCTGTGGCCACCGGCTCCCTTTTCTGAGGAGAGCTGTTGAGAGTCTGTGGCCGTCTCCTGGAGGAGAGGAGACAGCTAAGGAGGGCCGAGAGAGCAGGGAGGGAAGAGAAGGGAGCAATACGGCGCCCTCGTGCACTTTAACCAGGTTTCAGGGTCAAGATCAATATTCCCCAGCCCTGGCCTGAGGGTTGCCCCTTTCTTTGGTCTTCTGCCTGGGTCCCGGCATGATCCCTTGGTCACATCTCATGCTCTGCCTGCCCCACATTGATGCAATGTTCTCGGATAATCCTGAGGGCCCACTGGCGGGTATAGGACCATCAACTGGGTTAATGTGTAGTTTAACACACTGGGTTAAACTACCCTGGAACAATGAAGCTGAGCAATGAACAGACCATGAGAAGCTTATATATGATGTGAGGACTGCCTGGAGTTAGGTGGAAGGACGTGCAAGGATCCAGGTACAGTGAGATCAGTGAAAATGAGAGTTCCTTGTTCCTTCGGGAGAGATGCCCAATCCTTCCCCCGACTCTCCCAAGACAAAAGCACCCGGAGTCCTGGTTGGATGGGTTTCAACTCCGTGTTCTCTGCTTCTGGCAAATTTCAAAACACAAACGACATTACTAGTTCCATTTCACGAGTCCCTGGAAGCAATTCGATGTGGAGGTTTTCTAGTGAAGCTTGTCCTGGGAATGTTTTCACTCTTTCCTCTTGGGTAATGGATGAAAGGGTGGTTTCCCTCCACCCCAAACAAATCTCTGGCGTTATCCAAATAATTGTCCGGCTGCAGCACGTTCTGGAGAAGGCACTGTGGCCATGTGGCCTTGGAAGTGAGCTGCGGTTTGACCTGGGTGGGCTGGTTCTATTGGTCTGGGGCTGAGGGTTTCACAGGATGTTGAAATAATGGCACTGATGGGTCCTTAGGCTATCCACACTAAATGACCCCACAAACATGTCTGGACATCCTGATTCTTGTGATGATTTGGCCACTAATCGACACAGTTCTTGGATTTCTGAGCTCATTTGACTTCTCTGGTCTAAAGCTTTCTTAGCAGCCAAAGACATGACATTTAGATAATATATTTTGCTTTGGGGCAGTGTCAAGGGTTAAATCGAGGCTCTCACATTTGAAGCCTACTGCTCTACCACTGAGCTGCATCACCAACTGCTCTCCAAAACTCTCGCCTGAGTGAATTCACCCAAGGTTTTCTCTGATACCCTGCTCCACACAGGAAAATTTCTTAAAAGGAAGGGAGTATAGTTAATATAGCAATAGGTGATATTTTATTTCCTAGAGCTTTGATTAGACAAAATTGGCTAGGGAGGAAACTCATATCTATCTACTCTTGTCTTCATATTTAACGGCCTAAGTTGCTAACTATATGCAAGGAAGCATTCCTTGGGAAAATGTGAAAAATGTGAATGTGGTAAGAATTCCTTTATTGCGCATACATATGATCTATGCCTTATAAAGTTGGCGATCTTTGTTCTCTTGCAGTCAGAAATCATACAGAAAAATACCACTGAGATGCTAGAAGGAATGTGTTAGTGCCTTGACGAGTGAGATGGCAAAAAAAAAAAAAGATGTAATAGAAATATCATTAGTTGGTCAACGTGGTAGCTGGTCTTAATTCTGATGGTGTTTTATGGCTGACTGGATGACAGAGCAACAGGAAACTTAATTTCTGATAATTGCTCTTGATGGTGAAATGAAGTTTTCTATCTTTTTTTTTTTTTTAAGTCAGAGGCCAAAGGCTGGAGATATCATTGGGCTGAACGTACGCTTTGTATGCGAAAGTGCTGGGCTCAAGTCCCAGTCGAAAGCAGCATCTGAGCATCACCAGGTGTGGCACAACAGTCAAAACCAAAAACTACAATCAGATTAGCATGTTGACATGGATGTGTCTACCACCAGTTCTCACACTGAAATACAGTTTAACGCAAACCACAGCTTTTACTCATGTGTGAACTGGGACCTTCTTGGTTTGAGATATCCCATAGGAACTTTTCCCCAGAATATTCACGCCACTGCAGTAGACTATGGGGAGCTGCCACTTTGTTAGCTGTGGCAGTAAAAGAAACATGGGTAGCATGAACCCACATGCATGCAGCCAAGCAGCC
This sequence comes from Sorex araneus, assembly GCF_027595985.1. Taxonomy (NCBI): domain Eukaryota; kingdom Metazoa; phylum Chordata; class Mammalia; order Eulipotyphla; family Soricidae; genus Sorex; species Sorex araneus. The sequence continues at coordinate 62,578,735 of NC_073310.1, read as the reverse complement.
TGACGAAGCTCATCCACCTTGATGCTACTTTGCAAGGAAATCAATAGACCTATGGTCTTCTCCGAAGTGGTCTGCGGAAATCTGCATCCAATTTGTGAATTTTCCCTTGAAACCCCTTCAGTGGCTTCCTTCTGGGCTTGCAATGGAAGCCACACTCCATCAACGGTCTGAGAAAGTCCCATATTTGCTCATGTGTGGTTCTAGTGCTGGGACAGTAGCAGCAGATTCAGGTCCTTGAGGAATGCCGGCTGATGCGGTCTCAACATCGACCTCCCTCTTAGTATCTGGTTAGCTTTCTATTTCCGGTCAACACACACACACACACACACACACACACACACACACACACACACACACACACCAACACCATTTTCTGGTATTTTTGGTCATGAGCCAATATGAACTTTTCTTCCATATCTTTCCTCCTTCTTAAGTAAATTCTTCTCTTCCAGAATATTAAGTTTAAAAAGAGATCATTATTGGTGAGGATATTAATTCACATTAGACTACAAGATCATGTATGGCGGGGTGGGTATCTGCTTGGTTTCAATCTTCGTACTTCCTAATTAGAATGCATGTAATGAATTTTTAAAAACTATCTTAAAGAAACCACTGCCATGCCAAAGCTAGTTTTATTTTCTTACTCTAAATACTTAATTCATGTTAATAGATTTTTTTCCCAAAGAAGTTGAGTGAAAATTCAGCTGCAAGTTCTCTCCCAAGAACTGTAACCTCTGCCATTACCTTTATATCCTTCTAGAGATAATCAGCAAAAATGACATTTTTCCCACTTATACCCAATACATGCTCTTTCATAAATGAATGAACAAATCACTCCTATTACTACAAACCTATTGTGAAAGTTTTTTCAGGGGGCAACCAGATATGAACTATTCTTATAGTGCATAAAACCACAAAGTAAACCTTCCACAGGTAACAAAGAAAAAAAGACTCATTTTAGCCTGCTCAGAAAGAAACCTTTCATATTGATTCTTTTTGTCTTTGTTTATAGCTCCAGATCAGAAAATAAGTGTGAATCCAGCATGTCAGCCACTATGTATAAAGAAATGAGGCTCCTTAATGAGGTAACCCCAAAAGTTTTCTTTCCTTCAAGAGATAATTCCATTTTTAGCCTTTTTTCCTGTAGCAGGAGAGGCTACCTGGCAAGACAGAATTCATTCGGGTTTTTAATTGGGGGACTGGATGAACAGAAGGAAAAACCCTCCCTGGCAGGGACTTGGGTGGGGGGCGGGGGTGGAGGATGGGAGGGGACTCACAGTCCCTGTTGTCTGCTGGATCTTTTTCTCATTTTCTTCACATTTTTTTAAAATCTACTTTTGGGCCACGACCTGGGTTCGATTCCTCTGTCCCTCTTGGAGAGCCCAGCAAGCTACCGAGAGTATCTCACCCGCATGGAGAGCCTGGCAAGCTCCCCGTGGTGTATTCGATGTCAAAAACAGTAACAACAAGTCTCACAATGGACATGCTACTGTTGCCCGCTCCAGCAAATCGATGAGCAACGGGATGACAGTGACAGTGACAGTTTTGGGGCCACAGCTGGCTATGCTCAGCAGACCACACATGGTGATGCTGGGGATCGAACCTAGGTCAGCCACTCACAAGGCAAACACCCTGCCCACTGTCCTATCTCTCTGGCTCTCTGCTGGACCTTATGATGGTGGCCACCTCCAGTTCTAGTCCCTTGCAATAAAACAAACCTCACAGCAGCCCTGGTTTCCCGGACCCCTCCGTTCTGATGGGTGGCGCCATCGTCACTGGCAACAGTTTGTAAAGCTCTTGGCCTCTCCTAAAGGCAGGCGTGTGGCTCTTTCTGCCCGGGCTGCAGTAGGTAACAGAGCCACAAACTTGGTGGCTCCAAGTAAGAGCATTTTATCCCCATAGTTCTGGAGACGAGAAGTTCAAGGTCAAGGAGTTGGTTGGGGCTGTTTCCTCGGAGACCTCGGGAAGGACCTTTCTCACGCAGCCGCTTCTGACGCCGGGCTGCTGACTGCTGACACTCTGTGGCCCTAAGATGCGTCACCCCAGCAGTCTTCACGGCACGTGCCTCCTTCCTGTGGGTGTCAGCGTTACCACAAAGACCCTCGCCAGGGGACTCAGTCACCTAAGCCAGGACGGACTCTTTCACTTGCCAGACCCAATCTGGCATGCTGGGGTCTAACTCCTGGCTCTGTGCTCAGGGGCCCCTATGGAGTGCTGGGGATCAAACCTGGGTCTTCCCTGAGCAAGGCGAGTGTCCTGCTCTTGCTAGTATCCTCTGCCTGATCCCGTTCTTGCCCCATTTTATTTTATTTATTTCTTATGGGCCACACTCAGCAGTGCTCAGAAGGTGCTCCAAACCCCTGGCTCTGTACTCAGGGATCACTGCTGGTGGGCTGGAAGAACCACACAGGATGCCAAGGATTGAAACCGGGTCAGCCACTTGCCAGACAAGCACCCTACCTGCTGTACTGTCGCCATCTGGCCTCATTTCAAACAACTCATTACTCTGCAGAGAATCTATTTCCAGATAAGGCCACATTCTGAAGCTGCAGGCGGACATTCGTCTTTAGGGTGGCGGGGGCACCCTTCAATGCTTCTGCCTGCCAAGGAAGACACCCTGGACCCCAGAAAAACCAACAGCGTAGCCACTGACGTCATGGCCACGATCACGGATGGAGCCTCAGCCTGCGGCTTCCCCGGCAAATGAGAGCCCCGGGCTCGGCCTCTGGGGCTTCACCGGGCCCCGCAGGGAGAGCACTTTCCGGACTCCATGTTTCCAGGTCAGTGTGATCCTTCTTTCTTCTCAGCCACGGCTGACGCTAACAGAGCAGACAACCCCACTCCCCAACACACACACACACACACACACACACACACACACACACACACACACACACACACACACACCTGTGTTAGATGAAGACCCCGTGTGTAGGCAGGGCTACCCCCATGAGAACAAGGGGTTTGCAGCTGTGCTGTGACTCAAGAAGAAATTCTTGGGAAATCGGCTCCACAGTGACAAACAATGCGTCCCCCGCACGACGCAGGGAGACTGTCCCGTCCCCCCTCCCCCCAGCCCCCGGCGTGGCAGGGCTATTTTGGGCGGTTCTCCGGGGGAGTTATGAATGGATCCGGCTTCTCCCCAGCCTGTCGCTCCGAGCCTGTGGAAGCGGGTCCCTCCTGGGGCAGGGACAGGCTGGTTGCTGACAACACCTGCTCACAGGAAAACGCCAGTTGCAGGACGCGCTGGGCAGAGGCGGCACAGCTGCACCTTCGGAGACAGCGGGCCCTGATGGGCACCCAGGGGTCTTTCGGGGCGAGCATGCAGGACTCTTCACCTCAGAGCTGGGGGCAGACTCAGCGGTGCACACAATGGCCGGCTGGGTTCTTCCGTTCTTTAGAGACGAGCCACTTTCCTGATCTGAGGTCCCCGTCCCCGTAACACTGCATTTAAAACATGGTTTTGGGGCCACAGCCAGCAGTGCTCAGGTTTTACCCGTGACCCTGCATTCAGGGCTCACTCCCGGGGTGCGGGGGGCTGGGGATCAAAGCTGGGTCCGTCATGTGCCAGGCAAGCTCTGTTTCTGCCCTGAGCTCTGTCCTCTACCCTGCAGTTGTACCAGAAACTAGCGACATGGTGGCGTGGCTCTCGCGGTGCCCGGGCCTGCTCTCCCCTCCTGCTTCTTCATCCCTCGGGAAGCCCTCGGCATCCCTTAGACAAGCCACCTGGTCTTCCCGCTTATGAGATGGGTCTGATTAGGTGACACCAAGACGGGGTGGCCAGAGATGGCTCAGTGGACTGGAGGGCACGTTCCGCTCTCCGCACCCCGCGGCCTGGCACCCGTGGACCCGAGCACCGACAGGAGCGCTTCCCTCAACACGGGCAGGGTAGGACTTAAAACGGGGGGAATCTGAGTGAATGTGTCAAGTGCCTGATACCAAACTACCTCAGACAGATGCTTCAAAACAAGAGAGGGGGGAGGGGGCTGAGGAGAGAAAGAGAGGGAGGGAGGGAGGGAGGCAGGGAGGGAGGGAGGGAGACAGACAGAGAGAGACAGAAAGGGGAGGGAGACGGAGGGAGAGGGAGAAGGAGAGGGAGAGAGGGTGAGACAGGAAGAGGGAGGGAGGGAGAGAGAGAGAGAGAGAGAGAGAGAGAGAGAGAGAGAGAGAGCACTGAATGCATTCCATGTAGCTTTGCATGCAAGAGCCCCAGGTTCAATCCCCAGCACCACACAGTCCCGCAGAGCCAGCAGTAGCCCCTGAGTAGTGCTGGGCATGGACCCCCAAACCAGAAAAGTAAATGGAAATAAAATAGCAGAGGCCAAAGTGATGGGACAATAGTTAGGGCCTTGCACACGGCTGGCCTGGTTCCAATCCCTGGCATCTCTAGGATCCCTCGAACTCTGCCAGGAGTGATCCGGAACCCAGACCCAAGAGTAATCCCTGAGCACTGCTGGGTGTGGCACCCCAAAACACAACAACAAGATAATCCTAGTGACAGGAGGGTAGGAGTCGCCAGTGGCAGTGGCATGCCTTCGTCCACCGACAGCACCTGGTAACGAGTGTGCTGTCGGGACACAGCGGGTTCTGGGGAACACGCCTGACTTCCTTCTTGGCCTCCCACTGAGCCACAAAAACAGAGGCCCCATGGGGCAGATCAGGCCGGGCCCAGGGGGCTTAAGCACAAACCTCACCCACTCGCAGTGGCGTGGGGCGGGGTGGCGTGGGAAGGAGGAAAGGGTTTTCTAGCGGGATCGCTGGTGACATACCGCATTTCCCCAGGAGAGGCCAGGGTGCAGCTGCTCTCAGGAAGGAGAGCAAGGGCGTGAGCAAGAGATCACAGGGGTCCCAGCGTGCTGGGGGTCTGCGTGAGCCCGGGAAGGAACCCAGCCTCTAGGGACTCGGGCAAGGCTCCCCCACCTGCCTCCCCCAGCACCGACAAGAGAAACTTCCGTGCTTTCACTTAAACGTTTCAGGGGAACAGAAGCAGAAATTCAAGAGAGCTGGTGCGGGGAGGAGAGCTGACGCTTTGTGGGGACTCTAAGGCGGTGAGTGACCGGGAATGGCCGTGGGGGGTTGAGGAAACGGCCCTTAAAAGGCCAAACAACCATTCACAGTTGGACCCCCTGCTCCTCAGGGCTGGAGCCGGTTCCCTGAAGTTACATTTTCTCTAAGCCCTGATCAGGGAGTGAGAATAGAAGAAAAATATATGCAAGAGACACCAAAGGCCCTCAATAAATGTGAGCATCAGTAACTGATCAAGGAGAAAAGGAAGCAAGGGGGAGGTGACGGATGCAGTCACAAAACGTGGACAAGCGGTAGGAATAGAAATGGACTTAATTTGAACATAAACACAGGAGTTCCTAAGATGCCTGATGGGAAGATGAATCACACACACACACACACACACACACACACACACACACAGACTTAATTTGAGAGTGAACACAGGAGTTCCTAAGACACCTGATGGGAAGATGAATCACACACACACACACACACACACACAGACTTAATTTGAGAGTGAACACAGGAGTTCCTAAGATGCCTGATGGGAAGATGAATCACACACACACACACACACACACACACACACAGACTTAATTTGAGAGTGAACACAGGAGTTCCTAAGACACCTGATGGGAAGATGAATCTCACACACACACACACACACACACACACACACACACACACACTTAATTTGAGAGTGAACACAGGAGTTCCTAAGGCACCTGATGGGAAGATGAATGACACACACACACACACACACACACACGTGCATGTGTGATATTTCTATGTAATATGGATACGAGAGGTATGAACTTAGGATGGAATTATAGGTGGAGCTACACACAAGTGATTTATGACTGATTAGCGACCACGAAGAGTCAGGGGCAAGACCCGGAACATTAGCAACCAGCCCTGAGGTCTCTAAACGTCACTTTCCAGAAAAGCATATTTTGCTGAAGATCGGTGAAACTGCGTCCCATGGAGAAGAACCCTTGGGATTTTGCATCTCTTCCTCCGGACTCTTAACAGGGTCTTTCCAGTTCAAGCTGCGACAGAAGAAATCAATGGCTATTTGAGGAAGGTTTAAATAAGGAGGCACCAACTAGGTTATCACCAGGGAAGTCAAGAACTCAGGTACCAGTTGGTTTAAAGCCCTTCCAGAGTGGGATGAGTCTGATCTGCTCTGAAGAGAAAATCAAACAGGACTGTTTCCAGATAACGTGCTGTTGGTACTACGGGATCAACTTTTGAAGCAGAAGGCCCTTAAAGGAATGTCTAAATGGATATTTGCTATATTGGTAGCACGGCTTCAGCTCTTGAGGCAGAAAACCCTAAAGGTGAGTCTAAAATGTTGCCCTCCAAGACGGCTTGACTGGTGTCCAGCTGGAAAATGTGCATATGTCCCTGAATTAACACTCGATGAAAATGATCACTCAGTTAAATATTCACAGGCTTCCAGCTGGCCACCAGGCACTGAAACCCAGGACTATGTTCAGCAGTTCTTCATAACAGACAATACGAAATGTACTATTTCGGTTGTGTTTTGGGATAGGGCTTGGGGCTTGGGATGGAAACATGGTGGGAATTTGACGGTGAGAAGGTGTAAAGGGGATGGGATTGGTGTTTGAATATTGAAGGTAATCAAACATTGTGAACTAACTTATAAAATTAAAAAAATTTTAAAAAGTAATGTGGAATTCATGCCCAATTCAATCAGCTTAGTCAATGGCTGAATAAATAGCAGTGCTCCTACATTAAAAACAACAACAACAACAACCAAGGTTAGGGCAGCTGATGGAATCATTGGAGGAATAATGGAAGTGCCAACCCCACAATGTTGGATTTAATGGTCCGGACAGAGGGTGCAGTGCAGGGTGGGGGCTCCTGGCTACACCTGGCAATCTGGGGCTGGCATGAAACGGTAGGCAGGACGCAAGTTCACGATCTTGCACATGTCAGGCATGTACTCTCCCTCTAGCATCCTGGCCCAGTAAGAGTCCACCTCTGGCTTTGGGCAGGGATGGGAGTGATGGGGGTGATGTTCCACGCTGCTAGCCAGCTCCACTGCGCTGAGCATGCGGCATGAACAGGCCTGGTGATGTTCTACTAAGACTTACGCAGGTCAGGGCTGGGGTGTTGTGTGGGCTTGTGGGTGCTGATCCTGAGTCTGGGGAACCCAGATTTAGGGGGTGACGGAAGCTACATCCTAAGGTTGGGCGAGTGCTAGGCATTCTTTATTCTTGGGGTATTCGTGGAGCCTACGTTTGGGGAGACACATTAGAGACAAGTCACACTGCAAGCTTCAAACAGAGCATGGGGTGAAGCCTGATGGAGAAAAAGACTTAATGGAGATTTGAAGTTGCGAATTTTCATTTGGGACAATATTCTAGGAAACCCAAAGGACCAAAAGTCTGAAAGCCCCCAAACTGGAAAAGCCCAGAAGCTGGGGAGGCCAGAACAAAGCGAGGAGAGAAGCAGCAGGAGGGAAAGAGGATCCATCGAGTGTGACCTGGAGATCATAGCATTGGGGGGGGGGGGGGGGTTGCTGAGCAGAAGAATCATCTCGTGTTGGTTACACCGGGGAGTGCAGATGAGACGCGGACCCAGGGGAAAGCAGGGAGGAGGAAATGATCGAGGTGAGAAGGGCAGGTGAGGAGTGGCTGCAAGGGGAAGGTGGGAAACCATCAGTGCTGGTTCTATGTCTAGTTTGCTGGACTTTCTGAAGGGCATGGCAAGACTATCACTGGCTTGTAGCTTTGGTCAGAGAATGCGGAAGCTCAACTTCACGGTCAGCACCAAGTGAATCCGAAGTACGAAGTGTGTGTCACTGAAGACAAGTGAAAATGATTTGAATCAACTTCTATTTCGTGTTTCCAGTCACCGAGACCAAGACACCCACGAGACACTCCTATTGCTTCTGGGCTTGTAGTATTTTCTGCCTCTGTTCCAACTACTCAGGGTGAAGAGGCACCAAGTACATTCTGGGAAGCTTCTAGTTCGCTGAGTGGATCCAATGGGACCATTGGGGGAGGAGGGGTTGCATGTCCCGCCCCCTACAAGAATGTTCCCCAACATAGTTCCACAGGGTCGCTGTGGACAAATTTTGAGAGAGTGAAGCTGTGGGGCCAGAGAGATATTAGGGGTTAAAGGTGCACAGCCTGTATGCAGGTGACCACAGCTCAATCGGGGTACCACATGGTCCTCTGAGCAAAAGTGTAGGTAGCCCTGGAGACATTGTCCTCCACACACAACACACACACACACACACACACACACACATACACACACAAGTAGCTCTGCAGTGATGTGTCTTTGCACACCACAGTTCTATCAGAGACTCAAGCTGCGGGGCAAGTGGATACATACGAGCACTATTGCTATAAAACAATCTGCCCACGACCTTCCCTGCCCAGCCCTGACCAGGAAGCCTGGGCCCTTAGTCCAGCCACCTTTGAGTGGAGACGAGGGTGCGTGGAGCTTCCTGTGCACGGAGCAAAGCCAGCGGCACCACTTGGCAAGGAAACTGGGTGTGCGTGTCTAGAGCGAAGACCAGGGTGGGCGGAGCTGGCTCCCCCACTCCGCCTCGGGAGAGAATTCTGTGGAAGAAGGTGACCGCAGGGTCCTGTGGCGGAGCAGAGGCTTAGCGCGTGGGCCCTGGGCTCCAGCCTGGCACCAAAGCCCCCTGGCAGTACCAGGTACATGTGGTGACCCTGAGCACTGCGGGGTCCAGGCACCGAACTGCCAAGCCCTCACGCTGGGTTAGACATTGGGGTGGGGGGACTGTCTCTAGCCCATGCTCCCAGCACCTGAGTGTGGGACCCATAAATAAGAAATGAACAGTCTTGAAATGATCAACTAAGAGGGTACACATGGCAGTGACCGTATGTGAAGTTCACAGTAGTATGATGGGAAACACCTTACCAATGACACAAAAGAACAGGAAGAGGTCAAGGCAAATTTTGCACTGAAAAAGACATCAAAATAATATAAAACAGACAACAATAACACGCAAGAAGCAACAGATCTGTAAGAGAGAGTGGGGCTGGGAGACAGTACAGCAGGCAGGGCACCTGCTTAGCGGACGCCCATCCTGGGTTTGATCCCCGGCAGCAGAGGGTCCCCCAAGCATTTCTGGACACAGTCCAGGAAGGTCCCTGAGCACTGCAGGGCTGAGCGCCAGCATGCTCAGGTCCTTGAACCCATGACCCAGCTAGCTAACAATCTCTGTCCACTGACTGACAGCTGCCTGAGCCAACAGGGAACCATCGCCGCAAAAGAGGCAGAAAATTCTAACAAAACACCCAGTGGTGAGTTACTGGTTATTTCTTTAAGCAAATGTAAATTCTCCAATTAAAAAGCACACAACAATCTCTGTCCATTGACTGAGCACTTCCTGAGCCAACAGGGAGCCATCCCCGCAAAAGAGGTAGGAAATCTAACCAAACAGCAGTACTGAGTTATTGGTTATTTCTTTTAAGCAAATATAAATTCTCCAATCACAAATATTCATGCACCTAATACAAGTGGTAAAATAAAGCAATAGAATAGAGCTAAAAGGTAAAACAAAATTCAACATGCTACTAGTTGGAGATTGTAATCCCAAAGACGACATACAAATGGCCAACAGATACATGAAAAAGTATGCAACACCATGACTCTTTAGGGAAATGCAAAATAAGGCCACAATGTTCGATCACCTCTGATCTCATGGAATGATCCATAAGGGCAAGACAGAATCAACTTGGGCCACGATCTGGAGAAAGGGCAGCCTGGTCTTCTGTCGGTGAGAATGCGAATGCATCCTACATGGAAAACAGAGCAATGCCTCCAGCATTTAAAAGCAGAATAATCACATATGACTCAGCAATTCCACTTGTGGTGATATAGCCACATAAAACAAAAGCATGACATCGAAGAGAGATTTGCATCCCCCAGTTCATGGCAAAATTACTTACAGCAGCTGAGGTCCGGAAACTAGGTGTGCTTCAACACAGATCATGCATACAGAAGTTGTTTCTACACACACACACACACACACACACACACACACACACACACACACACACACACACACACACACTTCTCTACAAAACATCGTTATTTGGCCATAAAAAAACAAGGTCCCTGCCATTACAAAATACACGGATGACTCTTGAGGACATCATGCTATGTGAAATATCTCAGAAAAGGACAAATACGAATCGAACTGAACTATTCGAAGGATCTCACAGGAAGGCCAAACTAAACACCAAACAAACTGGGTAGACAATTAAGTATTAGTTAATACTTAATATGCTACAGTTAACACTGACTTTAGCTAATACTGCTCTATAATATGTTTGAAATTTGGTGAGCATCCACCCTTAAGGCTTTTATTATTAGCAAAGACTTTAATTTTGGTATCAATGAGATTCTGGATGTAAGTGTTATGTGGTCATCACTTCATAGGTAAGGCATGAGTATGCTGAACATTTTAAACTGACAGACTGATTTGTGTTAATTTTATCTTGATACACCTGGGAGAAAGCTCCTTTCGAATGCAGATTATTCTGTTAATCGGATATCAAGGAACACAAATGAGTATGTGGAAAGCTGTGAAGACATCACATTAGCGACAAAAGGAAAAAGAACCCTTATCCTGATACTTTGTTTTGAATTAAAAATATCTTCAGGATTGCATCATGCATCAACAATTTTATTTTTTAAAAAAGCATTTCATATTTTCTGATTACAAAAGTATAGCATGTTCATTAGAGAAAAATTTAAGTACAAAGTGGAAAAAAATTTTAAAAAATGTTCATGCACCATACAGAGATGATTCATCAGTCATACAATTCTCCCATTTCATTTCTCTCTGCATGTGTATCACAGGGTCACTGTTACACAACCAGGAACAATTTCCATTCTAAAATGGAGCCTTGTGTTTTTGCTTGTAGGTGAAATGATCATCCTCCTCTGCCTCTGGATAAAGCGCAACTCTCTCTCTTGGTTTCTGGACCACCCCTGGCTGTGCTCCGGGCTCTCTCCTGACTGCCCCCAGGGATCAGCTCCCGGCCAAGTCTGGAGGGCCCACGGGGCTGAACTTGGCTGCATGCAAGACAAGTGCCCCCTCACCGCATGATCTCTCTAACTCCCTGCTCAGCACTTTTTAATGTCTGAGAAATGTCCCCTTTGACGATGGAAACGCAACTCGCCCTTCTTCAACTGCCGGGCGCTTGGCCTCTCCCATTTCCACTGAGCACACAATGCCATGCAGATTTGCAAGCGTGACTTCGTGAACACCTCTGAGCATTTCCTCAAGGAAAGATCCCAGAAATGCTGGGTCAGAGGGGGCTGGAGCGATAGCACAGCGGGTAGGGCATTTGCCTTGCATGCGGCCGACCTGGGTTCGATTCCCAGTATCCCATATGGTCCCCGGAGCACTGCCAGGAGTAATTCCTGAGTGCAGAGCCAGGAGTAACTCCTGTGAAACGCCGGGTATGACCCCCAAAAAAGAAAAATGCAGGATCAGAGTGCTCAAATTTTAGGTTGTGGTACATAGAAACAAATGGTTATCACCTTTCTGAGGGGCTGGAATTTCATCTTTCCAACAGCAGTGTGTAAAAAAGAGCTCGTAGAATTCCTTGAAAACTAAATACCACTTTCTAAAGTATTGGCACATGTCTCATCGTTAGGTATTTCAATTTTCAATTTTATTGGGTCTACAATGACTTGCGAGTGTGGACTTTCCCCCACGTTTCCTGGGGAACTTGTGGGACCATACTTCTACTTTTCAAGGAGATATACTTTATACTGTGACAACACTGGCTTGTAATGCCATAATTTTCTGATGTTTAATTTCTCACCTGGAAACTGTGCACATCATGGACCCACCACCAAAGGCCACTGTTCCCTGTTCTATCCCCTCTTGTGACCAGCTTCCACTGGTCAGAATGGGAGATTTTATTTCTTTATATTTCATATGAATAAAATCATGTATTTATCTTTCTCATTTTCTTCACTTAAATCCTCTTAAGACCCATTCCATTTTTTTCCTTATGGTTTTGTGGCATTTCTTTATGCATATATACATCCCCCTTCCCTTTATTTTAATCCAACCCTCATCTTCTGTATCCAGCCACCTGCTGATGGGCACTTAGGTTCTTTCCGAATTTGGTGACTGTGATTAGGACTGCAGAGAACACAGAAGTGCATACATGTTTTCAAATTCCCGCTTTCCTAGTCTCTGGAGAGTTACATCTGGAACTGCAGCCTCACATATGACAGGTTCTAGCTTTAATTCTGCTACCACAGTAGTTACACCAACATGGTGTCCTTCCGAGACTGCGAAGTTCCTTTCCTCCTAACTCTCACTACCAACACTTCCTACTGCCTAACTTTTAGAGACCAGCCATTCAAATCCACCCGAGGAACAGTCTCACGTGGTTTTGAGTTGCATTTCCCTAATAATAAAAGGTTTAAAAAAATAAGACTCCTAAAAGTATATTGTGATATTCTACCGAATGTCCTTGTTGGTAGTTTGATTTTAGATGGACGTATGTCCAATACACGAAAGACATTGTTTCTCTGGAAGTCTCATAAGCTAAAGAGATTTTTTAAATGAGTATTTCTTCGTTTTTCCTTTATTGAAGCACTGTGATTTATAATACTGTCAATAATGGTTGTACATGTAAAATTTTTTGAAAATCCAGGCAGAGGGGCCAGAGAGATGGTGCAGTGGTTAGGGCACTTGCCTTACATGCGCCTTTGGCTTCCTGAGCCCTGCCAGGAGTGATCCCTGAGCACTGAGCCAGGTGGAAGCCCTGAGCATGGCTAGGTGTGGCCCCCAGACAAAAACCAACAAAGCTGCCGTGTGTGTGTGTGTGTGTGTGTGTGTGTGTGTGTTCCCAACAATAAGAGAACAAACAAAAATCCAGGCAGAGACAAGGACTGCGGGTGGTGGCCTATGGGAATTTCTCTTCCCACTGGACCCATTTTTCCTGGGGTGTCCCTTAGTCCTGGGCGTAGGCTGTAAAATGGACCGGAGAGGATGCGTGGGCAGCCCCAGCCTGTGGCATGTCCAGCCATTTCCCGTCAGCCTTCCCTTTGAGCACGAAATTTCTGCCTGGAGCTGGATTCACATTCATCTGCGCCCGGCACTCCGGACGGGGCTAGCAGGCTGCCTACTGGGAGGGAGGGAGGGGGCTGTTGACACGGCTCCATGGGCACCATCTATGGCCCTGAGAACACACACACACACAGTGCGTTATTTGCTGCAGCGGCAAGAAACGTGCTGGTGTTTCCCCCCTCTCAGTGGGGCTCTCCTGCCACCGGCAGAGTCACTGTCTCCTCAGCGATTCTGCAACTGCTGCTTTCCAAAGTCCTTTGGCAGAAACTCGGAGAGCTTTGTTTTTCTGTTCCTTCCTAATTTAGAAACAGTCTCCAAAGGTGGGGGCGGGGAGCCCCTCCCTGGCATATCGACGTGAGAACTCATTAAATTTTGCCTTTCTTCCACGGAAAGTTCATTTGCACTCGAGAACACTGGACAAGATCGCACCGGGGGTGAACAGAAGGGACACACAGATTGTTCTTTATTCCCCAGGCAACACGGCGCACACACTGCATCTCAGTACAATCGTGTGTAAGTTACAGGAACATACTATCTCGGTGGTGCAGGGAATTTTTAAAGGCACGTAATAGGTGATGTGAATAACAGAAGGGTGAAAAGTGTCAGTGGGGACGTTTACGTGGTTACTCCACTGTAATTAGCCTTTCGATAACAAGCAACTTCGTGAACCTCTACAAAGCGCTGAGGTAATTACCTACCATGGAATTCGCAGCTGATTTAGAAAGAAATGGAAATGGTTGGAAGGACTTATACAAATCTCCCACCTCAAAAAAGAACTGGAAAGGCAAGGTGGAAAAGACTAGAAAGAACAAGTGGAAAGAAAACAGGCGGAGAGAGGTCAGAGGTTGCGGAGGGAGGAGAGAGCCACGCGCGGCCGCTGGACCCTCATTTGTTCCTGGCTGCCAGGGGCTTCCGGCTGATCTTTTTGGATTTGTCGTTATTTTTCTTCGGCGGCTCTGGGTTTGCCTGCATGTGTCGGCCGTAGAGGCTGCAAAGAGAGAGGAGGACACGGTGAGAGGCGCCTTCGCACACGAGCCTTCGTGGACCCAGCGGGAGCCCTTGGGGAAGCTGCAGGGGGAACCCCCGAGGCTGCTTCTGCCTTCTCCAGCTCCTACCCTGTCTGCAAGAGCGAATATGCCCATTCACACACGCATGAGTGCATGCATGCACACGTGTGTGCACACATATGCGCACATACACACAAGCACACATGCACATGCACACATACAAGCACACACACGCATATATACACACATGCACACAGGCATACGTGCACACACAGGCACACGTGCCACAGCGCCATCCTGAAGGTGACCCGCCCAGCAGGATGGGGCGTCTGATGCCCACAGGGCGTGGCCAGCTGCTCTGGCCGAGGCCCACTAGACGGCGAGGGGGAGGCATCCCTGACGAGACGCGGGTGGCCGGGGAGCCAGCGTGAGCCTCGGGGCTGGGCAATGTGACAGAGAGGGATGGGGTCCCGGGGCGCACGGCTGCTCCCGCGTGATGGATGGGCTGGGGCGGGTGCCCCCCCCCCCCCCCGTCCTAATAGGGCCGCTGATTAAATGTTGACAAAGTGCCCGCCGACCGCAGTGGGGGCACGTGGGCGGGACCAGGCCGGTCTGTGGGGGAGGGGCCTGCACCGAGCGGGGGCGTCGTTAGTGGATAACTGATGAGCACGTCGGAGGAACCGAATTGAAAGACACCCCAAAGGAAAGACAGCGGCCCCACAGCTCCCCCAGAAGCCCCGGGCGCAGGCGCGCCTGCCACACGGGAACCCGGGACCCCGACCAAGGGCTGACGGCCACCGGCCCCGCGACCCCGGCCAGCGCCCGGCTGCGGAGGGCACCCGGCCTGGCGTGAGCGGAACTGGGCTCGGCCTCTCCGGGGCCTCCCGGGTGGCGGGGCGACACCGGCGGCCGCGACCCAGGACACGGGCTGCAGGACGAGCCCGAAGGACGGAGCCCCGGACACTAGCCAGGCGGGGTCTGTCCAAGGGGTCGGGGTCACGACGGGCATCCCGCGGGTCCCCAAGGCCGCTTCCACCCACGGGGCTGACGGGGAGGGGTCTATTCCTGGGGCCACGCCCCTCCCTGGACCCCCAGGACCGTCCAAAGGGGACAAGTGAAAGCTGCAGAATGGGGCCCAGGGCACAAGCCTTGGGCGCCTGGTCGGATGGGGGGCAGAAAGGACACGAGGTTGAGGGGCCCCCGGAGAGACACTGGCCCGGAGGGCCCCGGGACACTGAGGAAGGAGAGACCCTGCACTCAGGCCGACCCCCAGACCGGCAGAGCCCCACACTCAGAGAGGCCCCGCCCTACCCCGCCCACTGCGCCCTGGGGCGCCGCGGGACTGGGCGAGGGAAGCTCGGCTCTGCCGGCCCACGGCACCGCAGACCCCCGGCCCGAGAGGGGGCGAGGCAGGGCCCCCCGGAAGGCGGTCCTGGGGGCCCGCTCTGTGCCCCTGGCCTCGCGGGGTCCCTCACAGGGCCAGACGCCACTGTCCCCGGGCCTGCCGGGGATGGGCGGACCCCGCCCCGCCCAAGAAACGGGAGCCACAGCAGTGTCATCCCTCCGCAGCCCCCACCAACGGTCCCCCGCCTTCCTGCAGGGCGGGACAAGGCACAGCCCCGCCCCCACGGTCACTGCCTCCTTCCAGCCGCAGGTGTCACAGGTCTCTGTTTCCCCCAAGGGTGAATGGGGATTCCACATCCTTCCTACCCACCTCCAGGGCTGCGGGTCCCCAAACTCTCTGGCAACCCCGCTGTGGCCTCAGCCCCCCCCCCCCCAGGTACGAGGACTCGGGGAGGAACCAAAGGGAGAGGACAGAGGGCAGAGAGGACAGACAGGACGTGCTGGTGTGGGGGAGGGGGAGGTGAGGTGGCCAGGCCGTGACCAGCGGGTATGCAGGGCCGGTGCTGGCTGGGCCCTGTGGTCAGCCCTTAAAGCCATGTCGGAAGTGCGGGGTGCAAAGGCTCTGTCTGGGACGCGGCAGACGCCGCTCCCGTTTAGGAAACCATTCGAATGTTCCCTGACTTTGTTCACGCCGCCCGCTGGGCTTCCTGGGGCCACCTCCCGCACTACAGAGGGCCAGACAGAGGCGGGGGTGTCTGGCCCGGGCCCTGCCCCTCCTCCCTGCCCAGTGAGGCCACCGAGAGGCAGGGAAGGTGACTGCTGGACTTCTTCAGGGGGCGGGGAGGCGGGGAGAGCGCGGGGCTCTATCCTCAGTGAACCCCCAAGCACCTCTGGAAGGTTTTTCATCTTTGAAGCAGGCGACTAAGGCTGGGCTACATGCAGCACCCCACTGGCTGGGGGGGGGGTCGCCCACGGACCTGGGATGGGGACTGGACTCCCCTAGGGGCATTCCTCCTCCCCCTCCCCCTCCTCCCCTCCCCCTCCTCCCTCCTCATTCTCCTCATCCTCCTCCTCCTCCGCCTGCTCCTCCCCCTCCCCTCCTCTCTCCTCCTCCTCTTCCTCCTCATCGTCATCCTCCTCTCCCCCTCTCCCCCTCTCCCCCTCTGGTGTGGGCAGCACCGAGATCCTGCACGGGGGTGCAGCTGGGCACCCGGAGACCAACACAACCCCTGGCACGGAGTTGCGGCCGCACTCCAGACCCCGTCTACCATCTGATTAGAACATCAAAGGCCCTGAGCCCATCGGAGGGTGAGGTGATGGGCAGAGTAACTGTCCCTGCTCGTGTCCACTTCTGTCCAATCCCTGCCACCAGAGGTGATGCCCTCCTGTGTCACAAAAGCGATCAGGACCGGGGGCAGGAGTTGGAAGGGTGACCCAGGACTGTCCCTGTGCCCACAAGGGTCAGAGGCACAGGGAGAGACAGAGACAGAGACAGAAACAGAGACAGAGACAGAGAGACAGACTGACAGACAGACTGACAGAGACAGAGACAGACAGAGACAGAGACAGAGAAAGAGAGAGAGGGAGAGCGAGAGCGAGAGCGAGAGCGAGAGAGAGAGAGAGCGAGAGAGAGAGAGAGCGCTGGAGACGTGCTGCTGGTGGCGGCAGGCCGGGCCCAGGCAGCCGAGCACTGCAGGGGAGCTGCTGGCAGCTGGCCCGGCCAGGGAACACAGCGTCCCCCGGAGCCTCCAGAGGGAGCTGGCCCTGCCGCTGGCCAGTCACAGCGCCCCCAGCAGCAGCCAGAGGGACCTGATCCAGCCTGGGCCTCTCCTGGGCCGCGGGGCCGCCTGCAGAGAGAAGACCAGGTGTCCGAGAGGCGGCTCGGGAAAGGGTGCGGGGGGGACTTCAGAGGGACACTGTGGGTCCCCACGGAACAAAGCTGCGGAGACACCCGCTGCCACCAACAGCTGGGGGTGGGCCCAGGTCAGGGCTCCTGGCCTGGGAGGGGACCGAGGTCACCCCGGAACCGAGTCTGACGGAAGCCATCACCCCCGTACAGTCTTCTCCTGGGAAGGAGGAGGCAGCCACACGTGAAGCAACGCTGAGCGGGTCAGCCCTGGGGCGGTGGCGCCTCCATGGTGCTCGGCGCCCAGGCGGCTTCCCGGTCCCCGTCCCCGCACTCTCCCTCTCTCACCTGACCCGCGCCACACCCCTGGGCCTGGTTCCCGGGCTCCTCTCCTCCCCCACATCCCTCCCTTCCTCCTACACGGAACCACGGGGGTGGTCTCTCCTGGGTCCTCCCGAGGAACCGATGGCCCGTGGCCCAGGGGTCCTGTCTGCAGACAGGGCGTGGCACGGGGCGGCCGCGCCACGTAGTGTGACTTGTCCAGCATCACCTCTGTCACTCAGCGCTGGGACGGGAGGTTGGGCGGGGCTGGGGTGTGGGGGGATCGAGGGTCGTGGGGGGGAAGCCTGTTGGCGCTTTGTCACTCTCAGCGCTGGGGGGGGGCTGGGCGGGGCTGGGGGGGAGGGCGGGGGGTCGTCCCGGGTGGGGGCAGCCTGTTGGCGCTGGCTGAGAGCCGAGAGTGAAGCTCTCTCTCCCCAGCAGCTCCTGACCCCAAGGGAAGAACGGGACCCCCGCCGCTGGCCCCTGGCCAGTGCTCTGACAGACAGGTCTGGGCAAACAGAAGTGCTCTAGGACTAAGTACATACATTCATAGACATATACAAGTCTATCTCCATATATATTTTTTTCATCTTTTTTATAAAGCACTAAATTTTGTATCTGAAGCCGGGAGGAGGCCCCCTTGCTCCCCCACATTCCACCCAGACCCTGGTGTTCTGTGGAGCTGAGAGGCTGCCGCCTACAATGCTGCAATAATATAAAACTTATTATATTACATATAGAATATTTTATTTATATGATTTTTATAAAATGCATCCGATTTTATATTTATATTAAAATTCTGGGCTGGAGTGATAGCACAGCAGGTAGGGTGTTTGGCTTGCAAGCTGCCGGCCTGGGTTCGATTCCTCCGCCCCTCTCAGAGAGCCCGGCAAGCTACCGAGAGTATTTCGCCCGCACGGCAGAGCCTGGCAAGCTCCCGTGGCATATTGGATATGCCAAAAACAGTAACAACAAGCCTCACAATGGAGACGTTACTGGTGCCCGCTCGAGCAAATCGATGAGCAATGGGATGACAGTGCTGCAGTGACACAGTGATTAAAATTCTATTCAAGCCCCGTTGGGCTGGGCTCAGGGGCTGTTTGTTCATCGTGGTGCTGGCAGGGATGGGGGACGGTGGCCACCATGTCGGGCTAACGCCAGGGTCAAACGCCGGCCGGCCTTCTGCCAAGCCTGTGCCAGTCCTCGGCGTCCACTTCCTGCCTTTCCCAGACTTTTCAGCAGTTTCTCCTCCCGTCCACGCCCGATTTCTGCCTTCACAAGCCACGCTGGGGTATTTTGGGATTTCTGCACGTGGTCCTTGATGAGAATGCGAGTCTTGCTCGGGGCTCTGTCTCTGCTTTGATAATGGCCCCCTGATCTGAACGCCAGAGGGTCGGGTTTGTTTAGGGTTTTTGCTTTTTGGGTCATGCTTAGTGAAGCTCAGGGATACTCCTGGCAGTGCTCAGGGGACCCTACGGGATGCCAGGGATCGAACCTGGGTCAGCCATGTGCAAGACGAACACCTTTCCTGCTGTCCTATCATTCCGACCCCCATGGAGTTGGGATTTTATCCCTTCATTGCTCCCTGCCGGAAGTGAAGGTTTAGCAAGAGGAGGCCCGGGTCAAACCCACACAAGAACTCCCGGGCCCGAACTCCATGCATGACCATTGTGGGATCTCGTTCGGTCCTGAGATGCTAAGCATTTTCCTGCGGGGGGACGGGACCCTCCCCCTGTGGCCACACAGCCCAGATGCCCAAGCAGCACATTGCATGCTGGGTAAGTGCGGTGGGTCCGGGCACGGGAGAGGTACAATGTGCTGTTCCCGGCCGTTTACTCATGTCATGTCTCCCTCCTGTTGTTTGGGGCGTTTCCACTGAAAGTCCTTCCATGGGCCGAGGAACGCGCCCGTCTGAGAATCCAAGTCTGTGGTCAGTGACAGAAACGGAGAGCCGTTCACTCTGATCCGTAATCTTATGGTGGGAAGCTAAATTTAAACTCCCTGCAAATAGGTCTGTGAACAGAGTGTGAAAACCAAGATTATTAATAAGCGTTTGCCTATCTTTATTTATCCTCACTGGCAGCCAGGAGCAAGGGCTGGTGACAGACCCTTAGCTCAGATATTGCTGTGCCCTCAAGAAATTAAAATAATAATTAAAAAACAGTGAATAGTTTCCCCATTCCCTTGGGAAATTCTCCTTCATTCACTAGGCAAATGAGTTTTTGAGGTTCACCCTCTGGTCGCTGGTTCCCTGCAAGTCACGAAAGGGGTGTGTGTCTGTCGTCTTCTTCTCCATCAAAGCCCTCTCCGTGCCCCTTCCCGACTAGACAGCGTACACGCAGAAACCACGCATCCAGCTGAACAGCCCGCAGAAACACGTAGCTGGTACACGGCAGGTATTCAACTATGTGGGAATATACCATAAAGTCCGTCCAAGGTCGATTAAAAAAAAAAAAGTCCACAGAAAACCATCTACCCCAGGTTTGCTGCCCACCCTGGCGGAGGGGGGAGGGAGGATCCAGCACAGCCAAACTAACTATCTCCTGCACAAAAGATGCTCATTAAACTTCATCATCCTGTCTACTCTAATGAGCCTTTTACTTAATAAAAATTCCCCGAGCAGTTGCGAGGAGATTAGGCAAGGGCTCTGGGTATGTATCAGAGGTCTGAGCTGTCACCAGCCAGAAGGCAGCCCTGGGAGCTGGTTCCCTGGAGAAGAACCAATCCAGAGTCCGCAGGAAACACACGCAGGGAAAAAAAAATCGATAACCGCAACTTGCTGCCTTGCCTAAGTGTTTAAGAAAATGGGCAATCCTTTTCAATTACACCACAAAGTGCTAAATGAGGAGGTTTCCAGAATAAATGAAAAGGCAGAAGGAAGCCAGGGGAAGAGGCCCAGTATGCTTCCGAAGCCAGCGGCTGGAAATAAACTTCATCTGGGACATAACTGGAACAAAATTATTTTGCCACGAAAAAACATTATTCTGTGACATGATAAAACATTATTCTGTGACCTCATACTTGGCATTGGTAGAGTCTCATTCCCTCTCTCTCCCTCTCCCCTCCCCTCTCTCTCCCTCTCCCCTCCCCTCTCTCTCCCTCTCCCCTCCCCTCTCTCTCCCTCTCCCCTCCCCTCTCTCTCCCCTCCTCTCCTCTCTGTCTCTGTCTCTCTCTCATAGAGCTTTGGCGACTGAGCCACACCAGGGGTATGTAACTATGGCTCTGTGGTCAGGAGGGACCCCCGGTGGTGCTCGGGGGACCATTATGTGGTGCTAGGAGGACCCCGTGATTCTGCCTGCAGCATACCCCCCCCCCCCACACACACCCTGACATCATCTTCTGCAGCCTCCCGAGAGCCCAGACTTCAGCCTCCTCCGGAGACTCTCCTTCACGGTGGCCCCGAGTTTCTATGAAATCCCTCTTGGGTGCAAGGAACTCTTGCTGAATCTCCTTGCACCTGGGAGGGGGTGAGAGCTAGCGGAGGGCGGCAGCTTTCTGAAAGCGACCTGGGCGGAAGTGAGCACCCTAAAAATGATGGACTCTATTTTTCCCCTCTTTGGATAAGTTAAAAAGGAAAAAGCAGAATCATTTCTGATGACCGGGAGATAAAAGCTTTTCTGGTTGCGTGTGGCTTCCTCCCCACGGGCTCGGACCCTCATGACTCCGATTTATTAAGCAAACGGGGGTCCCCCAGGGCCACTCTAGGGGAGCACTGACTCACTGCGCTTCCGCAGGTGGTGTCCGTGGCCTGCTCCTGGCAGCCACCCTTCCAGCCACGCCTGCCCGCTGGGGACCGAGGTGCCACGTGGAGGATTCTCGTTTCTTTCTTGCTTGTGGTTTGTGTGACGTTAAAATGGATCTACTACTGTTCCCCAAACGGGGTCAAATACCATCCCCCTGGAGGGGGCCAGAACTATAGGTGGGGGGGTGGAGTAGTAGGCTTGGGTGGGACGGGGTGGCGCTTCCTGTTTGTCCATGTAAGGTGGGCACATTTCAGGGGTGGGGGCGGTCGAGAGGGTAGTTTGTGAAGCTCGGTGCTGAGGGCGCGGGGGGCAGCGACTCCCGGAGGAGCACTCAGGGAGGACTGTCATCCCTCCCCTGCCCCCGCCCCCCGCCTGCAGCCGTCGCTGTCTGATGCCCCAACAGGCCTTGGACTCGGAGCAAACACTGTGGCCGTGGGCGGGCAGAGAAGAGCTCGCGCTTGTCACAACAACCTTTGCATCCAAGAATCTCAAGTGCTTCGTCGAGGAATCGCACCCACAAAACACTCCTGGAAGGTGTGAGCGTGTTCTAAATACAGAGGGTGGCGCTGGGGGGCAGAAGGCGCCAGGTGGCCGTGCGGGCGGGCCCTGGTGTCTGGGGAAGGTCCCCGGGCTGCTCTGCACCCGGGTGATGGTCTCCCCCACGCCGTCCCTGGGGAGGAGGGGGCTCCGTGGAGGGTCCCTGGGGTGAGGGTGCTGTCCACACTGAGCCCACGACACGCATCTCAAATGCCGTGGCGCTGTCATCTTGGAAAAACACTCCAACCCCCGACCTTACCTCTCCAGAACCATCAGACCTGCCCCTCAGAGGGCAGATGGGACAGAGAAGGGACCACTAGGACAATGGTAGTCGGAAAGGGTCACTCTGGACAACTGCGTGCTCAAAGGAGGTGAAGAACAAACATGAGAACCTCTCAGTACCTGTACTGCAAACCATAATGTCCAAAGAGCAGGGGGATGGGGGGGGGAGGGAAGGGGGAGGGAGGGAGGGAGGGGGAGGGGGAGAGAGAGAGACTGCCATAGAGATGGGGGTGGGGTGGGACAAAAACTAGGGACACTGGTGGTGGGAAATGTACACTGGTGGAGGGACAGGCGTTGGAACATTGTATGACTGAAACCCAATCATGAACAGCTTTGTAATTGTGTAAATCTCATGGTGATTCAATTAAAAAAATAATACAAACCAGAAACAAGACATACAAATTAACATCATTTTATCAAATCAGTTGCTTATAATTTTAAAATGGTTATGGGGTTTACAATACAAAGTTGACTCATCCATCATTAGTAAGATGCATGACCAAAGTACCAAACGGATGCCAGTCCTAAAACACACACACACACACATACACACACACACACACACACACACACACACACCAAAAAACCCTGCCCCTCTCATTCAGCAGACTCACTGCACAGCCACTTCACAGAAGCTGTTTTCCTGTTCTCATAACTAGACATCTTTTAGTACTTCCTGTGTGGAGAGGCATATTCCAGACTTTCACCCACCCTACACTGTGTCAACTACAATGTGAATGCACACCCAATCCCGACTTTTCTAGAAGCTCCACTGAAAACAGTCAAAAGAAACGTTAAAATGATGTCGTCAAATAAGAAACCGATGAACTCCCTTGAGATGACGTCATTCACTCCACCTGAGACATTCAAGGGAGGGTCAGTGAACTGGACTTACAAGCTGGAGAATAAAGGCCCATCATCCTGAGGGTGCTCACGCCAGCCCAGCTCAATTTGAACACACAATTAGTGTGAAAATGACTAAGGACCTATCTTAGCACTCAATTAACAAAAAATGACTGAAGACATTGATCAGATTCATTCTGGGTTATTTTTTCGTCTCCGTGTCTGTGATCTGGTGAGTATTTCACTCTGGCCCGACCTTCACTGGACACACTATGACCGAGAGCTAAGTGCCCCTGGGTGGTAGGGGGTGAACACTGCAGCCCGCACGGGCGCACACGTGGGCTTGAGGGCAGAGCTGTGTGGGTGACAGCCATTCTGAAAGCCAACAGACCCCTTCGGACCCACTTTAAGTGCCCTAGAAGGATGGGAAAATACAGCCACATCCATATCTACGTGTTATGGATGTATTTAGTTCAATCTGTTTATCTAGCTGTCCACATATTTTTATTTTTATTTATTTTTTGGTTTTGGGGTCACACCTGGTGATACACAGGGGTTACTCCTGGCTCTGAACCCAGGAATTACCCCTGGTGGTGCTCAGGGGACCATATGGGATGCTGGAAATCGAACCCAGGTCGGCCATGTGCAAGGCAAATGCCCTCCCCGCTGTGCTATCGCTCCAGCCCCTGTCCACATATTTTTAAACAGTCCCACTTTTCTAAAGAACCTCAAAACACTTCTGGTAGTTTGAGCCTAGAAAGGTCTTCAGGACCAGATCAAGAAGTCCTAAAGCTTCTGAACACTAAAATAAAGCTACTGCCTGCCCCCTCCCCGCTCCCCAAAGGAAAGATTGAAAAAAAAAACCAACCGAACAATCTTATGAAACAACAGCTCAGAACGTGCAGCCAGGAGCCCGGAGAACTTCTGATTCACCTCAAACCCCTGACCTTGATTTCAAGATACACAGCAAAGGAGCAGCAAACAGCCAAAGGCAACAGAGCTGGAGAAATGGTCCACGGAACTGAGCTTACAAGTGTGTATGCGCATGTGTGAGTGTGTGTGCGCGAGCGCACGTCGGGGCTGGGGAAACTGAATGGGAGGGGTCTTGGGGCCTTGTTGGAGGGGGGTGGGTATCTGGTGATGAGCGTGGTACTGGATGATAGATACAGGAAATGATCATTAACAGTTTTGTAAATCGTAGTACCTTAATGGAGATTTTCTCTTCTTTTTTTTTTTCTTTTCTTATTCTAGACCCACACTAGACAGAACTCAGGGATTACTCCTGACTCTGAACTCAGGGATCCCTCCTGGCAGGGCTTGGGGACCACAGAGGGTGCCAAGAATTGAACCCCGATTGGCCGCATGCAAAGCCCTACCCACTGTACTAGCTCTCCAGCTGCTCCCCCCCCCCCCGCCCCATTAAAGATTTTCTGCATTGGCACTGGACACTGACTCCTGCCCTGGCCACCACACACCTCTGGGGTGATGCAGGGAGGGGCTGCAAGTTACACAACAAAATGAGTCGTTCCACTGGAGTATGCGCTTAGAGTCCAGAGGGGCCCCCAGGCTGGCTTTCAAACACCTCCCCTTCCTACCTACCCCCCAAATACAAAGCTCATGGTGGAGGGGGGCAGAAATCTCTCTGAAATGGAGCACAAGGCCAGGCAGGACCCAGGCCACTGGGCGGGCATTGAGATGGACAAACGGACGGGTGGACGCGCCACATAGCCTGGTCTCCTCCGACCTCCTCCTTCCGCCTGTAACACAGAGTGATAATCCCCCCGAGCTGTCCAGAGTCTCCCTAACACCCGGTGCAGGTGTCTCTGGAGACAGACTCAACCCAGTCTGCGGTGTCCTCTGGCAAGCGGAACTGACCCGAACAGCGCATGCCTCGGGGAGGGTGGTGTGGGGGGGTAGAGTCGTGCCAATACAGTGCTCAGCGGGATCCCAAGGGGCACCAAGGCGAGGCCAGCCCGTGCCAGAGCAGCACATCGGCAGCCACTTTCTGCACACGGCGGTCCCGGAGAACCACACAGAGCAGCGCGCAGAGTGCCCAGGGCGAGCCTGAGAGTTTGTGGGAGCAGAGGCCGCGGGTCTTTGGAGCTGTCCGAGGTCCTAGACGGGCAGCTCCTTACGCTAATGGGAACCCAGGCCAGGGAGACCCAGAACAGGGCCCCCACCACTGAGTTGCTCCTCAGTCAATCCAGACAAAACCGCAGGGCGTAAGAGGCA
The DNA here is from genome assembly GCF_027595985.1 of Sorex araneus. Lineage (NCBI taxonomy): Eukaryota > Metazoa > Chordata > Mammalia > Eulipotyphla > Soricidae > Sorex > Sorex araneus. The sequence continues at coordinate 62,553,463 of NC_073310.1, read as the reverse complement.
ACGCTTGGCGGTGAAAGTGCCATTCGTCGAGACGGGCAATGACCGGAAGCTAAGCCCTGGGTCACTCTCGGTTATTTTTCATTATACTCCGGCAGATTTCAGGAGCACTGGGGGGAATTCACCCCACTCCGTGTGCGAGCCCGCTCTCCGCCACCCGGATCAGATTCTGCTCAGACGCACCGGGGCCATTTGCAAGCCCACGGATTCTTCAGGAAATGCATCAGAGCCCTGGTACCATGGTCCCCTTCGCCGACGCCAGTTGGGAACCTGCCGTCCCCCAGGTTATCTGTCTCTTGATTTGCTATTTTTCCCCCCATTCTATTTATCTTCCACTCAATTCACAGTATGGTCTCAGGGCCGCAAACTGGGGAGAGCATTAACAACCTATTTTGGAGTATTTTTCCTCCAGCAAATGACTCTTTGTTCAACGCGACACCAGGAATAATGCGTCCAGAAACCATCGCCCGCCTCCCCTCCGGCTTTCCCTCGCGAACACCACTCTGCTTCCATGACAATCATCCCCCTCTGGCTGCTGGAGAAAGGCCCTCACTCCAAAAGGCACGCCAGCCAGGAGACGCTGCTGCCACTGGCTGGTTTTTTAAAAACATTTTTAGAGCTCAACATGAAACATTCATTTTGCATATTGTATGCAAAACGGAGAAAGGCATTTTCATATGTCCCTGTGCTCTGTGCTGCTGGAACTGCATATGGGCAGCCTGTGAATCCATGGGGAGGATTCAGTGCCACGCCTCAGAGGTCACGTATGAAGGCTCAGGACCCACAAGGGACCTGAGGCTGAGACACCCGCCACCTCCCCACTTGACCTGGGCATGTGGCTTTGGTCCTCTCTGCCCCAACCCTGCCCTGTCACACACACACACACACACACACACACACACACACACACACACTCGCTTCCTACCCATCCAAACCATGCATTATTCCTTTCATCATTCTTCATTTGCCCATTTGCTTCCGTGCCAGCCACTGTGCCAGCAAGTGATGAAAAAACATTAAGGGGAAAGGAATGGCACTTTCTGGTGCTAGGCACCCAGAGATTCCGAGTTTACCACCCTGGGCATCCCCGTGCAGGCAGACCTGGCTGAAAAAAAATGAAAAAGCTCCCTTTTTTCCCTGGGAAATCCAGTTCAGGGCAGAGAAACGTATCTGGCCAGGCAGTGCTAAGCCCTGTCATGCTCTCTGCTTGCCGTGTGCTTTCTCTGGGAGCACATTAGAGAAAGAAAACTTTCTCCCGCCATCAACAACTCTTTAAAAACAATCACTATCTCCCACCTTCCATGCCCCCGGCCCCAAAGTGTAGATTCTGACCCTCGTGTGGAGACCCCTGCATGGTGGGAAGCTTGCTGTGTGCACGCACAGAGAAAACCAATCTGTTCCTGGGGAAATTTTGAGGTGATTCCAAGTGGGAAAAAAGAATTCCCAGTCTGGGTGAGGAAGGCATCCCTGCGTCTCACGAGAACCAGGACCTGGGCAGAATAGCAGGCTTTCCTGGGCTTGAGGGATGGGATGAAAAAGAACTTGGGCAGGAACTCTTTGTAACTGATTTGGAGATTTCATTTTTTTTTTTTTTTTTTGCGAAGAGAAACACAACTCTAGTATTGCAACCCATTTAGAAATTCGGGAAAGGGGCTAAAGAGAAAGCAGTCTAAAATTTGGTGACTTCTACTTATACTGGGATAAACTTCTTGCAAACCCTCATCCTGTTATTCTAGGGATTAGGGCCACAGCCAGGTGGCAGGCAAGAGACACAGACTGGGTACAAAACCCCACGGCAATATGGTCATGGGACCCTGGGGTAGAGAGATGCTCTGCATGCCAGGTTCAATTCGGGGCCCCGTGTGTGGCTGCGGGTGACCTGGGTCTGGGGTCCCTGGCATTGTGTGAACTGAGTGAATCCTGGGCACACAGAGCCATCAACAGCCCCTGAGCACCACCAGGTGTGGGTCCCCATCCTTGCCCCAAGTAAGCACCTGGACCAAGGGTTGATTCCAGATGACCATCACAGTGGCTGAGACACGGGCATGTCGCTGACGGCGTGAGCTTCTAGGCCAGACGCCGCCTCCGAAGTCAGGACCTCACGGGGGGGCGGGGGGGGGGTTCCTGTCCTTGTCTGTAAGTAACCATCCACTATGGGGTGGAGGCGCGCTGGTCAGACCTCTCAGTTGTACACCCGCCTCACCCCTGTCTCTGCCTGGTGGGGCTGGGGGCTCCTCACACCCCTGGCTGCCGCCCCAATTCAGACCAGCCACTTGGCAGGTCCCCACCGAGAGCTGGGAAGGCCAGGCCCACACTGCGGTCCCACACGAGCTCCTGTAACTGTCCCGCCAGCCGGAATGCAGAGGCGGCAGTGAGGGCGGCTGCAGAACGTGGGCGGGCACGTTCCAGGCAGAAGTGGTGGCCACCACCTTCCCGGGGCCTGGCTGTGTCAGGAGGTGGACAGGGCGCCCTCGGGGTGCAGAGACCCTGCCCTCCCCTTCCGGCCCCTGGGGGCTCAGCATCCACCACACCAACATCCTCAACTGGCGGCGGCCAGGGCCTGTCTGTCCCACACCAGGGGCTCTGGGGAGGGTCCAGGTGCCAGGGTGGGGCTCCAGGTGCTCCTAGGAGGGTCCCTGTGTCCCTGGGGAGGGTTCAATAACGCCTGTGGAGGGTCTTTATCTTCTGGGGAGGTGGCAGGTGGATGCCCTAAGCCAGCAGAGATTCTGAGAGAGAAACTCGGGACCCCTTGGAGATCGAGGCTTGGTACCTGTCCCCAGAGCCGTGTCTGCAGGCGTGGACGGGCACAGACCCTCTCCTGCAGCCAAACACTGATCCCTGTTTGCTTCCTGGGATGCTGCGGCCGGCACCAGGGGGCTCCACACCACAGACCTCCCCAGGGACAGAGACCCGCCCCAGGGACACAGAGACACGCCCCTGGGACACAGAGACCCGGCCCAGGGACATAGAGACCCTCCCTGGGACACAGAGACCCGCCCCAGGGATACAGAGACCCGCCCCAGGGACAGAGACCCGGCCCAGGGACACAGAGACCCCCCCCTCCGTCCCTGGGACACAGAGACTGCCCCAAGGACACAGAGACCCGCCCAGGGACATAGAGACCCTCCCTGGGACACACAGACCGGCCCCAGGGACACACAGACCCACCCCAGGGACACAGAGACCCGCCCCAGGGACAGAGACCTGCCCCAGGGACACAGAGACCCTCCCTGGGACACAGAGACCCGCCCCAGGGACACAGAGACCCACCCCAGGGACACAGAGACCCGCCCCAGGGACACAGAGACCCGCCCCTGGGACAGAGAGACCCGCCCCAGGGACACAGAGACCCGCCCAGGGACAGTATTTTCTGTCTGGCAGTGAGGCTAAGCGGCCACTCCACTGTGCAGTGTGCCGCGCTGGGCAGGGCCCTTTTGCTTCCAGAGCATGAGGAAGTGGCCACCATCTGGTGACCCACCTCCCTGGCCTCCTAGCCTGCTGAGAGGTTGGGAGTAGGCGGGGGGGGGGGGGACCCCTACTCCGCCTGCCAGGGGCGCGGGAACTGCCCCTCTTCCCCAGTGGCCTCCTGTAGAGATGCAAACAGCTGACCCAGCCCGGCCTGTCCCTCGGCCAGGAGCCGGCACTTCCTACGGAACACCGTCGTGAGAAGCCCTATTCCTTTCCACCTCCCTCCAGTGACAGGTGAGCTCTGGGAAGGGAAGAAAAAATGACACGTGGAGCAGGTGATGCCATCAAAGAAATGCCTGGGGACTGTCATGGCATGAGCGGAACGTGGCTTAGTCACAGGCTCGGAAGGCCGTGGGGAGGGGGGTCTCGACACAGCTGGTGCCAGACCAGCGAGCACGGAGCCTGGGGACTGTCCAGGAGCCACAGCTGCAGGACCTGGGGTGCAGGGAGCCCTCAGCGCCCACTGGCACCGCCTGGTCCTCCAGCACTGGAAGTGTGGACACCCGCCCCTTCCCAGTAAGGGCCTAAGGGGTGGCTGACCCTCCGGGAGTCTTCCCTCTCACCCCCAGCACCCCAGGACGCTCTGTGGCTCACACACAAGGAAGCGCCACGTTGAGGGCCCCACCTTCGCCCAGAGGTCACCGTCGCGGTGAAGGGCATCCGCCCACCGGAGGGAGGCTCGTGACGGATGGCAGGACGCCCGGCAGGGAGAGTTTTCCCTATAGCGCTGACACTCACAGAGGGACTTCATTACCCTGTCCATTACGACCCACTTAACACGCATATTCACTGACAGCGATCTGTCGATTGATGGAACGTCTCAATATTGAAGCCCACTTGACATTCATTAGCCGTGTGGAGAACAGCAGCTCAGAAGGCAGGACGGAGACTTCCGGGCGTGCTTCACCTTCCAGGAGGGTGAGCGCGGGGAGGCAGCCACCATCTTCCTGCAGCTCAGAAAACACATGCACACACATGCAAACACGCACACATACGCACACACAAACACACAGGTATGCACACATGCACACACATGTATGCACACACGCAAACACACACGTATGCACACATGCAAACATGTGCACACATGCACACACAAACACACACACATACACACACACTGCGTGATGAAATGCTGCCCCCCATACCCCAGCACAGCCCGTTCGCAGGAAGTAGATTTATGTTTCGTACACTATGCTCACTTTGCCCCTCAAGAATATTAACGCGTCGAGTTGCTGCACAGATTCTTTCTCCACAACGATCGACTCCGGGTCACTCGTGAGAAGAGACTGACTCTGACACGAGCGTCTGCAGGGAAGACACGGCCAGCAGACGGGGAGGGGCAGCCTCCCATCGCCCCCGTGCCACTCTCAGGCCCTGTTCCCCTCCAGAGCCATGTTCCTAGAAATGGGAGGGGGCACAGAGTGTCCTGGGGGGCAGAGTGTCAGTGCTCTGCGGGGGGGGGCTTGGCCAGAGCCCCCAGAGAGGCGTGGGCGAGGCCAAGCTCTCAACCTTCTCTCTGAGCCGTGAGCACCGGTGGCTGAGACCTGGGGTGGCTGCTGTCTCCTGGAGGAGGGCGGGCCGGGGCCAGTGGGCAGGTGGAGGGTGAGGGGGGCAGGGCGGGTCGCTGCTAAGGCATCCATGGGCCGTGGGGCTCTTTCCATCCCTGCCACGTGTGGCTGCACTCAGGTGTGGCCCCAGATCCTGAGCCTCACTTGGCGGGGGGGGGGGGGGTCGGGAGAGGGGACTGGCTGGACACGTGGCCCCTCCCCCGCCCCCCAGTCCAGAGGCCGGTGAGGCTGAGGTCACGGGGTGGCCAGATACCGAGACCCCCACGCCATCGGGGGCCTCTGGGTGCCGCTGAGAGGCCCCACCCGCGCTTGACGGGCGAGGTCTGTAGGACGGCGGGAGCTCGACCCTCTGAGAACTGGCCCCAAGACGGGGGCCCCAGCCCTCTGCGCCCGGGCTCGGCCCCGAGCCCTTACAGAACCGACTCGCCAGCGAGAGCGAGCCCGGCCCAACCCGGGCGAGTCTCAGCGGGCCCCGAGGCGCCCGAGGGTCCCGAGCAGAGCTGAGGGGCCTCCGGAACCCCGGCTCGTGCCGGATGGCGAGCGTGGCACCTGGCGGCGGACCCAGGGCACCAGGTCGCGTGCAGCCTGCACCTGTGCTCTGCAGGCGTGTGCAAGGGGGGGACCGAGCGCCGAAGCCCCCGGCCTCGGGGAAAGCCCAGGGGGTGGGAGCAGGAGTTCACTGTCTCTTTTTGGTTCCTGGGCTGCTCGGGCTTCTTCCCGCCTCTGCGCTCAGGAACCACCCCTGGCGGGGCCCGAACCCAGCTGCGTGCGAGGCCAGTGCCCGTCCCCCTGCTGTGCCAGGGCTCCGACCCAGGCAGGGGTCCGGCCCCGGGGGTGCCCGGCAGCGTCAGGGGAGCTCGTCGCCGATGAGCGAGGGCAGGAGTGAGGGGACAGGCCGGTGTGCGCACGGCAGGAGCTGGCCGGCCGCGCCCCGCGCACCCCCTGACCACCCGGGCAGTGCGGGCCAGTGCCCGGCTCCCCGGGGGGCAGCGAGGGGGCACTGAGACCCGGGCGGGCAGCCCAGTGCAGAGGACGGCGGCAAAAACACCGGGACAGGTAGCGGGGTTTGAAACGAGAGCGAAGAGGCCAGGTCCCCGCAAGCCCCTGGGCCTCGGCTGGGTGCGCAGGCGGGACGCGGGGAAAACCCGCGAAATGTTTAGCCCAAAGGGGGAACGGGACAAGCACCCGGGCTCTGCAAGGCCCCCTGAGGCAGGGCTGCGTGCTCGACCCCGGGACCCCAGGACTGCTTGCTCGACCCCGGGACACCGGGGCTGCGTGCCCGTCCCTGCCTCGGCGCGGGGTTTCGGCTTCGGAGCTGAGCCTGCCGCAGCCGCATGCACAGGCGAGCCTACCGGGCCGTTCAGCTTCCGCCAGACGCGTCTAATCCGATGATTAATGACGGCGGTGCAGCATTACGCCAGATTTATTTCTGAGGTTTGAGCTGTTTTATTACCAGCCGCCTAATTTCACCAGGTTTTGGGTCTTTTATTATCAGTCGCCTGAATTTAACCACGAATTTTACTTCGGGCAGGGGGTGGGGTGGGGCGTATTTAAAAATACACCCTGTCGGGCCTCCCCCCCAGCCTGATAGCTGCCTTCTGCTTACTTTTTCATTAGAGTATTCTAGAATGCAGGCTGGAGAGGCTGGATTATTTTGCAAGGCCCGATTGTTCTAGAAGGCAGGCTGGGGCGGCCGCCCGCAGCTGCACCCAAGGCTGCCCACTCGGGCTTGCTCACCGCCCGCAGGAGCATCCCAGGCTCCCCGCTCTTACCTGCTCTTGCGTCTCTGCAGCTCTCCCTGCCCACTCTCCATCCCTGCCCGCCCGACCCGGCCACGCGTGCCGGACTTGTCCCTTCCAAGGACTAAGGCTCTGCCGGCTTCTGTCCCCATTTGCCGCATTTGTCCCCACCGAGGAGACCCAGGGACCATGTCCGTCCCCTTTCACACGCTGTGGCTCCCCAGAGCACCTCCTGCCGTCCTGCCCCCCCCCCCCATGCACGCCCGCGGGGAGAACAGAGGCATAGGGGAAGGTGAAGGGGCACAACCAAGACCCCCGCGCCCACCCTGTGATTCTCCCTCTGCTGCCACAATCCCCTCCTTATTTTTCTTTTTGGGTCACACCCAGCGATGCACAGGGGGAATTCCTCCTGGCTCATGCACTCAGGAATCACTCCTGGCCGTGCTCGGGGGACCATATGGGATGCTGGGAATCGAACCCAGGTTGGCTGCGTGCAAGGCAGACACTCTACCCGCTGTGCTACCGCTCCAGCCCAGGCTGTAACCCGTTTAACTGAACAACGATCCTTCCCAGGAGCGCTGACATGGGGGAAACCTTCTGGAAGGGCTTCCCCAACCCATTCCATCTCAGACCATCAGAAAAGAGCCCTTCTTACGTGGCTCCTAATTTAACCGGGGACGGTTTGGGGGCTTCACCTTAAACACCCCAAAATCCAGGCCCCTCCTTGTCAGAGGGAACATTCCACACGCCAGCCCTTCCAGCCTTTCCCTTCCCGCCAGCCGCCCGTGACCTGACGGTGGGACCCCCACGGTTGCTTCCCGGAGAATACAAAATAAAACAGTCCCTTTTGTAGTTTATGGGACCCTTCATTTCACCGCAGAGAACAAACCTCGGCCGAGCCGGCCCCAGGCCTCCGAGGTTCCCGTCGTAATTAGCATCCAGCTGTCTGCCAGCAGCAAACCGGTGCTGCTAATTAATTCGGCCCTCGCTCCCTCCCTCGCTCGGGAGAGAACTGTCATGCGTGACCATCAGCTGCCGCGTCGTGGGGAGGGGCGGGCGGCTCTCGGAGGGCAGGGTTTGAATGGGCGCTGTGGTCAGTCACTCTGAGCCCGGGGTGCCTGTGTGAGACCCCCCCCAACATCCTCTGGGGCCAGAACCACGCATGGATGCCCCCCCACCGACCCCCCAAGCCCCTGAGACAGTGCTGGGCGCTGGGCAGCTGCTAGAAGGCCCCGGAACTCCACCTGTGCACTGCTGGGTGACCACTGGCTTCTCTGACAAGCGCAAAGGATCCCTCGGAAAGAGAAATGACCTGAGGGGTGTGGGGGGCACAGCCCTACTCCAGACACCCCCCCATCTAGGCCGAACCTTGGTACCTCTCAGGATACATATTTCCTCTTTCCCTCCTCCCCCACCATCGTAACACAACAAGCGCCCAGCACAGGCTGGGTGGACAGACAGACAGACAGACAGACGGATGCCAGCCAGCAGTGTCAGGTCCTGGCACGGCCAGTCTGAGCCCCAGGACAGGCGGTTGTGGGGGGCCTGAACTGTCACTCAGGGGACCGCGCCCCGCGGGGCCTCCCGTAGCCACCCGGGCGCACTGGAGCTCGTCTAATTAGTGGCCGCGTGACTGGCGGCTCCTGAGGCCTCTCAGCAGGGGCCGGCTCGCGAGGGCGACAGGCGATGGACAAGGGCTTCACGCTTCCCGATCAAAACCCACCGGCGCCGCCTCGGCCGGAAGCAGTGAAAATCCCCCAGAGTCTCTCGAAACGGCTTCCCGCCGGCGCCCCCCACCCACTGCGCCCCTGCTCCCGTGCGCGCAGATTCCCCGAGCAAAGCCTTGTAGAACTCCGGATTCGGCCTTGCCGGCCTCCTGAGACCCCCTCCCCCACCGTCTGGCCGCCCACACCACCTCCGGTCACTGCCCAGACCGGGACGGTCTCTGACGGTCTCTGAGAAAACCCCGGGTGGGGGGCGGCTTGAGAAATAACGCCCTGTTGAGGATGCGGGGGTGCTGGCGGGCACGGCATGAGCCAACGGGCACTGCCAGCTCCTTCTCCGCGGGCTGCTGGTCTCCCGGGAGGCCCCCCAGAGCAGGACCCCAGGCTAGGGGACAGAAGCTCCGACACAGCTCTGGAGCCATCAGCAGCGGGCGGGTCCCGCAGGAGCCAGGCCCCGAGCCCGCCCAGGAAGGCTTTTCCCCCTAGAGCAACGGCCGCTGGGCCCAGAGGGTCGCCAGGCGCACCCCCACCCCTTCGATGGTACCAGCACCCTCTCCCTGCCCCACGGCGGAGACCCCAGTGTCCCCCAACATGCTCCAGGGTCCCTGGCGCTTGGCGGAGAACCGCCTCTTTGGGGCCTGACCAGTATGTGGCCTGTGGCCGGGGGAGACGGGGGTGGCGGGAGGCGGGAGCCCTGGTCACTCGGGACAGGAGGGTGGGGAAGCCACGATTTCCCGAGCTGCTCCAGATGCCAAGAACACAAAGTGGGGGCTTCAGCCGTCCCCCACACCTGGGGAGGGGGTCTGTGTCCAGACGGGGCAGGGAAAGCACGTGGCCAAGGCGGGTGTTACGCGGGCCCGGGGACAGTGGCCGTGCAGACCCGGCACATGCGCCCAGGTCCTCCTGAGGCTGTGGACGAGGCTGTGCCACGACAGGGCTGTCGTCTCGTCCCCCGGGGCAGAAGCTCCTGTCCGCAGGCCCCAGGCACCCACTGAACCCTCCTCCCTGCCGCCCACCTGGCTCTGAAGGCACCACAAGGCCTGGGCCACTGACTGAAGAGCCGGACATCGATTCTTCACTCCCCTTCCGTTCCCTGGGGCCCGTTTCCCTGAAGGTCAGCATTTGCCCCGGAACCTCTGCAGAACAGGGGCTGCAGCAGACGGGCAGCTCCCAGTCCAGGGACGGGCCCCCCGTCTCTCATCTGTGACCACGGCCGGCTGGACCTGGTCCCTGAGTCCACACCCCTTTTGTGCCTGGAGGCCCCCTGGAATGGCGCCCCCCGTCCACCGCGCACAGGCCCTCTCAGAAAGAGGCATGAACTGCAGCAGTGGGTAGCACTGCAGCACTGTCCCTGCTGTTCATCGATTTGCTCGAGCGGGCACCAGTAACGTCTCCATTGTGAGACTTGTTGTTACTGCTTTTGGCACATCGAATACATCACAGGGAGCTTGCCAGGCTCTGCCACGCGGGCAGGATACTCTCGGTAGCTTGCCGGGCTCTCCGAGAGGGACGGAGGAATCAAACCCAGGTCATCCACGTGCAAGGCAAATGCACTACCCACTGTGCTATCGCCCCAGTCCTGTGCTATGGACTGGAGCGATGGCAGCAGTGGGTAACAGAAAATGTCAACTTTGCAGGGGTGGGGGCAGGGAACCGAGTTCCTCTCCTCCCTGCAAGAGCATCCTCGGTGCACCAGATCAGCATGGCCAGGTTAGTTCCCTGCGCCCACGGCTGGCCCGCGGAGCCTCAGCGACAGAACCCACAGGAAGAGGCAACATGCCCGCCCCGTGGAGCCCAAGCGGCCTTTATGACTGGTCCAGTGGCCTTCGTGAGGCGTGGCCGGGCGGGTTCAAGGTCCTGGAAGTTCTGGAAAGCAGCGTCTCCGATGCCTCCCGGGGCCTGAGGTGACTGTGGCTGAAACCCGCCCTGGTCGGGTGTGGAGAACGGGGGGAAGGGGCTTCCCAGGGCTGCGCTGGCACGGGCGCCTAGCAGAGAGCCACTCCGGGCGTCACCCACAGGACAGCGAGCTCTGACATGGGCGACTGTGCTTCCAGCAGGGGCCGCTTTCTGCAATCTCCAGAGACCCCCAGGGCTCTCCCTGAGGCGATTCCCACCCCACCCACCCAGCAGAGAGCACAAGCCCGGGAGAGCAAGGCCGCAGAGAACCGAGTCCAACAGAACAACAGGGAGGAATTTTCCCCCTTTTTCCTCTGCTGTCATCTCCAAAACGGAGGGGAAAAAAGTTAACAATAATCGAGGACGTTTTCTGGGCTCCTGACAACTTGAAAGCCACAGGGCTGTAAACATTGATTCTTCTACCTTGACACAGAGTTGCATGGTGAACAGAGCAGAGCGAGCGGCTACTGCGAAGGCCGTTCTGAAAATCTCTACTTGTATATTTTAGACGGAAAGACACCGGGGATAAGATAGACTCTGACAAAGGGTTCTGGGGTGAGCCAAGACTGGGAAATGCTGCTCCCTGGAGACCCCGGGAGGACGCCAAAGGTCAGCAGACAGCCCCCCAGACTCCTCAGGCGGAGGGAGCCTGGCAGCCCCCACCCCTCCCCCACCTTTCTTTTCATCTGATGTTGATTATTTGGATATTAATATCCATCGTCGGAAGAGTCTCTGGTGTCACTTCATGGCCTCCAAAGACTTTCCGGAAGCCCCAGGGAGTTCATGGTTGAAAATAAAACCTTCACAGAAATGACAAGTAGAAACCGGTCCCCGAGTCTGCTGTCACGGCCTCAATCGCAAGTGTGACTTTCCAGCTCTGGCACAAGGCAGGGACCTGGATTAGGCGTGTGTGTGTGTGTGTGTGTGTGTGTGTGTGTGTGTGTGTGTGTGTGTGTGTGTTGGTGGGGGGGCTGGTGTTCTCAGAGGGGTGAAGGGGGGCTTTGAGAGGGGAAGAGATGACTCTTCTGGAAATGCTCGGCCAGCCCAGAGACTTCACAAAATCCCAGTGTGTGTGTGGGGGGGAGGGGTTTCTGTGTCTTTAACACCACCACAGCTCAGTGCTGTCTCTGGGACGGCTTTGGACCAACACCACAGCCTGGCAACTTCAGGGATTGTGTGTGTGTGTGTGTGTGTGTGTGTGTGTGTGGTATGCATTGTGTGTTGTGTGTGTCTCGGAGTGGGGGGGGGTGATAAGATCCTCCCGGCTGGGCTGACCCCCAGTCCCTTCCCACCTGCCGGGTACCCCGCGCTTCCTAAATACACGTGACTGGACTGTGTCTCCTCTTTCCTTCTACTTTCCAGATGACTCTTCGAAACAGGCCTGCGCCCGCATCATGCCGTGGGCCGGGATCTTGCTACTGGGGGTGCCCTTTAAGGCCCTGGGACGGCGGGCGGTCACAGTGGGGGGCACGGGGAGCCTGAAGGACTTGGCTCTCCTTGAGAGGTGGTGCTCGGTGGCGTGAATTATCTCTCGGGGTCCGCAAAGAGAACTTCGAAACTCATTATGGATGAATGATGAAGTTATAAACCAGCGCTGCTAATAAAACTGGCTACAACAAGAAGTGTGATTACCACGGCACGTGATGGTGACCTATTAAACAATAATGTATTAATCCATAAAGCTGGGATGCAGCTTATCCCGTGACCATAATTAAAATAAGCGGCATCACTAATTGCCTTGCCAAGCCTTAAATTTCCCGGAATTTATTGGCACACGACGGCCAAACAGCAGCTCCTGTAATTATAAGTCTTCTGGTACCGGTAACTAAGAAAACACTTATCATGAAAAACTGAATTTCGCCCCCTTCCCGCTACCTGCGCTAATACAATCCTATTGATTCCTAACAGATTTGTAGCTGACAAATATTTGGGCGAACTTGCCATGGGTTTAAAGGTAGAAAAACCCTGTGTGCGCCAGTGGAGGCGAATAACAATGCTTCACATATTTCTGCCAACATATTAACTAATCCAGCGAAAAAGATCCTTGATATGTCATTTGCTGACGGATGAGCGCGGAGCGCCCGGACCGGAGCCCGGAATTTTATTGCTGAAGACAGTTTCATCTGCTGCCAAATCACCAGGGAAACACTTTGTCAAACAACTTCATCCCGCACGGAGGCCTGGGGACAGTTTCAGCAACCTCAGAATTTGTTCCGGTTCTGTCCCCCCCACCCCAGCCCGATCACCTCTCCCTGTCTGGGCCTGGAGATATTTACGGCGACACTGCAATATCGAGATTCGTGGAGACGCTTGGGGGACGCACCCCGAGCCCCGGAGCCAGCTGCAGTCTCGCGGGGTGGGTGGAGACACGGCCCCCGGGCTGGCACTTTGCGGAGAGAGGAGCCCTCGCAGTTCAGGAAGGAACCCTGTGCCCTCGTGCCACACGGACTGGCACTGGCCTGGCACTGGGCAGCCCGGGAGTTACAGAACTTTCCAGACACTGTGGTGGGGGAGAGGGGGGAGAGAGAGAGAGAGAGAGAGAGAGAGAGAGAGAGAGAGAGAGAGAGAGAGAGACAGAGACAGAGAGAGACAGAGACAGAGAGAGAGAGACAGAGACAGAGACAGAGAGGGAGAGAGAGAAAGAGGGAGAGGGAGAGAGAGAATTGGAAGAGAGAGAGCGTGAAGGGGGACAGTGAGTGGGGGGGGACAGAGAGAGCAAGTGGGAGGGGGCTGGGGAGAGCAAAGCCAAGAGCAGGCAGGGCCAGCACCCGGCTGGGTCCTGGAGACCCTGAGTCGCATTTTCCATTTCAGCCCCTGGTGGGAATACAAGCCCTGTGAACAACCTTTGGCACTTGGCCTTCCTGCCCCTCAGCCGTTGAGCCCCATATTCTCCACCCCGTGCACTGTCTCAAGCTCTTTGTCTCGACCACAGTCCAAGCTGGTCCCCGGGGGGCTTGTCCAGTGGCCCCTGGCTCTGCCCTGATTTGATGAGATGGCCCCCAGAAGCCAGTGTTGTCACCCAGACTCTTGTCTATGTGCCACTTTCCTTTGCTCCCAGACAAGAATCCTCAGTATGGAATGCTGGCCGGGGGCGGGGGGGGGGGGGAGAGTGGTTGGGGCGGGGGGTGGCCCTGCCTGGCACTGCGGCCTGACCCAGAGCAGACAGACCCTCCTCCTGCTGCCCCAGGACCTTTGTACATGAGACAGACGGTGCTGGGAGAGCAGGCTTCCAGACTGCCCCAAGTTGGGAGTACGGGAGACCCCTCATCCTTTCCCTCTTCTGCTTTAAGCCACCAGGCTTCTCCAAGCTGTCACAAGAGCTCTTCCTCCAGGGCTGTTTCTGAGATGCATTCTAGGGGGGCGGGGGGGGGGCAGGGCGGAGTTGGGGAGGGGCATGGGCTGCCCCGATTGTCCCCTTCCCCCGCCTGAGGGAACAGGTCCTCCCACTCACGATGACTAGGGCGGGCCAGAAGCTCTCTGCTTGCCCAATACTTCCTGCCATCATGACTGACCAAAACGGAACTCCCCATGGCATCCTTAGGACGGCCTTCCGGAACCTTCCTGCCACCCCAGGGAGCACTTTAAAGTCAGTCAATATATCCCGGAGAGGCAAAAAGGTATAGTAGAAATGACATCTGCATTTCTATGTTCATTGCAGCACTGTTTACAATAGCCACAATCTGGAAAAACCACAGTGCCCCAAAACAGATGACTGGTCAAAGAAACTCTGGTACATCTACACAATGGAATACTATGTAGCTGTCAGAAAACATGAAGTCATTAAATTTGCATATAAGTGGATCAACATGGAAAGTATCATGTTGAGTGAAATGAGTCAGAAAGAAAGAAACAGACATAGAAAGATTGTACTCATGTGGAATATAAAGTAGCTGAGAGGTACAAGCTTGCAATGATGCAATTTCTGGCAGATATTTCTCTGGACTTAGTTACTAAAATACAGAAATCCAAAACCATACGGCCGCTCAACCTCATATCTCTTCATTCTCAGCAATGGAAAACAAATTATCAAATGCTTCCTTTTCAGCAGGTCCGACTTTAGGGGGAAGAAACTCCAAACAATAATAGTGAGTTTTTTGTTGAAATATTGAATGTAATCAAAGTAAACTGAAAGTAAAGTGAAATTTATCAGTTACTCAGGTGGGGTGGGGGGCTGGGGAGGTGGGAGGATAGGGGGGAGGTGTGCTGTGATTCTTGGTGGTGGAATATGTGCACTGGTGAAGGGATGGGTGTTCGAGCATTGTATAACTGAGACTTAAACCTGAAAGCGTTGTAACTTTTCACATGGTGATTCAATAAAAGAATTAAAAAAAAAAAAGAATGGATGCAACTTGAGACAGACTACTGACAAAAGCTCATAGAAATTCTATAAACATTTTATTAATTGAACTGTAGTTTATTACTTGCATATTGAAGTATTTGAATACATGTACCTAATAGGACTATTCAAGATATCAATGTATGCATTCTTCAGTCATTTGGTTTATAAAGTAAATTTATTTTCCCTATTTTCACGTGACCATGTCTATTTACTATTTACTTCACTATGTTTATTTTTCCTGTATTAGCTAAGCAATTACAGTCACTAGTTGAATATTTTGTTGCTAAAGTGACATATCTTTATGTAGCTATCCTCTCATCTGTTTCCAAACTTGTAAAATGAGTTCATTTAGTGTTTTACTGTCACCATTGCTTTGACCCTACAACAGGTTGAGAGTTTACTCTACCAGCTTCCTTTGTTATCTCTGTGCCTAATCTCACCATGCTTTGTTATTTCTTTAAATGTCTATAACCATTATTATGTACATTGGAGAAGAATATACATGAAAAATTTTCTGAGGACTCTTTATGCCTAAAAAAAATGATGGTTTATGTATAAAAGTGAGTTAATTTGCAAGAACACACAAGTGGAGAAAACAGTATATTAACTGCTATCCAGTAGAACAATGCCCTGTGGAAATAATGAAGGAAGTTCAAGGGGCAAATGGTATGGATTAAATATTTATTACTAATTAAAAAAAATAAAGGCAGTCACTCACATGCAAATATGCACACATGCACACACAGCACAGTGCCCTCTGGGAACGCTGACAGTCTCCTTCTCCTAGGAGAAGGGAAGGAGACGTCACCTTTCACCTGAAATATGGGGGAGTGTGGAAGGAGCTTATGTTAGAAGTGACCCTGGAAAACTTCCAGAGGTTTCCAGATAGACATCGACTGACTTTGCCTTAAACCCCCCGAGGTCCCCAAAGGGTGTGACCATGGCGCTTTCTCAAACAGCAGGGCTAGGGGTGCAGTCGAAAGCAATGGGGAGGGAGAGCAGCAGCACTCGGGGCCTCAAGGGACGGGGGGTGAAACCGGCCCCTCTCCCTGCCCCGACCAGGCCCCGAATTGCCGCCCACGAACAGCCATGATCCCAGAGGCACATGGACCAATCTCGGAACCCAGCAGCTTTGGGCAGAAACCCCTCCAGACTTACTACTAAAATATCAGAAATCCAAACTCATATGCTCTTCATAACCAGGAAGAGAAAACAAACTATCTAATGATGCCTTTTCGGCAGGTCGAATTGTTGGGGAAAATTCCAAATAATAATGGTGGGTCTTTTATCGAAATATTGAGTGTGATCAAAGTGGAAAGAGAATAAAGTGGAAATCATCTGCCACACAGGCAGGGGAGGGGATGGGATGGGGGGTGTACTGGGGTTCTTGGTGGTGGAAAATGTGCACTGGTGAAGGGATGGGTGTTTGATCATTGTATGACTGAGACTTAAAGACTTAAAGTCTACTGGAAGCTTTGTAACTGTTCTCATGGGGAAGGAAGGAAGGAAGGAAGGGAGGGAGGGAGGGAGGGAGGGAGGGAGAGAGGGAGGGTGGAAGGAAGGAAGGAAGGAAGGAAGGAAGGAAGGAAGGAAGGAAGGAAGGAAGGAAGGAAGGAAGGAAGGAAGGAAGGAGGGAAGGAAGGAAGGAAGCGAGGGAGGGAGGGAGGGAGGGAGCCCCAGGATGCTGCCACCCCCAAAAGCCCCCACACGTGGTCTCCCCAGCCCTGCGCACAGAGTAAGGAGCTGGAATCAGCCCTGGGCACCAGCAGCGGGGACTCAAGCCGGCCCCCCGCAGAGAACTGACGCGAGAGTGGCAGCGCGGGCTTCCCGCAGGTGGTGGAGATAGCCCACTCTGGTGGCCGGGGGCACCTCACTGCCAGCGGCCTCCCGACTTCGGGCTGGTTCCATTTCCTTCCAGGACCAGGGTGCTCTTCGCTTTCTCTCCCAGGAGGGGACAGAAGAGCGTGAAGGTGTGAAGGCAGGTGGGCAGGAGGCGGAGGGAGCAGAAACAGCAGGATCCGGAGAGCTGGCCAGGCGTTACCCAGAAACGCTGCCTACCACAGCCAAACGCTGCTTAGGGACCGGCCAGAGAGATGGGACAGCGGGCAGGGCGCTTGCTTTGCACGTGGCCAACCTGGGCTTGAACTCTGCCACCCCGTCAGGGTTGGAGGGGCCAGAGCAATAGTTCGGCATAGTTTAGTGGAAAGGGTGTTTGCCTTGCATGCAGCAGACCCAGGTTCACTCTCCGGTGCCTACACCTTAATTCCACGCCCCTCCACCCCCCTTTCCGCCACCACAAAAATCACCTTAAAGATGAACTGCTTCAACAACAGCTGCTGGCCTTGGAATCTGGTGAGCAGCCAACAGTCGAACTAGGTTCCGGAACTTTCTCCAGCAAGTGAGCTCTCCCTGTCGGCTGGCCACGAGCAGAGTGAGGAGGAACCTGCTTTTGTCTTCAATGTTCTGCCCATTAGTGACAGCTGGGGTGACATGTTTGCATGTGGTAAGAACATGCAGAAACCTCCTTTGTGGCTTCGGGGGAATGTCAGGGTTGTGTAAAATTAGAACAGGATCCTGAAACCCACCCCAGAAGAGCCCTGTCTATTCACCTCGATGTTCCGAAAAAGGAACAGATTAGTAAAAGCACGACTTGCGCTGACTTCCAAACACTCCTGCCACCGCACAGGGTCTCTGTGAATCCTCTGCCTCGAATCAGTAAGTATTGGCTCGCTGCCTGTCTCCAGCCCTGCTCTTCTCCAGCATCTGAAAAGTGAGCTCCAGGGGTCTATTTAACGCAGAGTAAAGCTGAGGGCAGATTTCCTGATAGGCTGTCCGAACAAAAATCTACCCATGTTTTAAAATTCAAACATTACTTCTAAGAGCTGATAGGTTTTTTTTAATTGATCAGTGTATGTGTTTATGGCTAAATTTACTCAGGAGCAATGATTATTTTTGTAATGAAGGGAACGATAACACGGGCGGCCCCTGAGAGCCTGGCATGCAGGAAGGTGAGGAATGCAGACAGAAGTGTTCTCTGCAAGGGCTGGAATGCAGAAGGAAGGCCTTCCGCCCAGCCACGGCATCCAAAAGCTTTGTCTGGAGATCAAACACAAGACAAAGAGGTCAAGAAAGTAAGAGCTGACGGGACCCGCCTCTGGAGAGAGAAACGCACAGTTGTCCTTAAAGTTGCTGCCCGCCCAGACCTCACAGTGGCCTTCGGGTGAGCGCCTGAGGAGGTCACATGACTTCCAGGAGATGAGTAACGCTCACCCATTAGAGAACTCTTTAACTGAGTCAGCCAGGCACTTCTATGAATCAAAGTTTCACTTGTGATAATGAATGGACTGGACCCCTTGGAATGCATTTCAATATGAATTATATATATATATCATATATTATATATCATATATCACATATATAATATATCTTATAGTGAAATTATCCTTGGGGTAAGTGCCAGGTACGTTCTCGGTACGTCCTTGCATCTTTGGGGAATGAAGCGACAACTTCGCCTCATCACTCACTCTCACCCCAACAACGGTGACGAGCAACGGGTGAGGCCACGGGCACGATCCTGACCTTGTCACGGTGATGGAGTCTGGAACCCCAGCAAAGTTACCTGGTGGGTCTGTGCCTCAGTTTCCAAATTGATCCCAGCCGGCCCCTGTATACACTGGCAGGAGGAAATACAAGCACAGCTGTCCCCGACCCCCACCCCCAGTTTCCCTGCCCCACTAAATAGAACTGTCGGATTATTTCCCACAAGGGGCCGCCCCCCACCCGGGCGAGGTGACTTACAAATTACAGAGGAAGAGCTGGCTTCTCTCTCGTGAGTCATCAGCGTGAGAGGCTGAGGCAGCTGGATTTAAACACTGCCCTTTCCCTGGGGGCGCTGGGCCCAGCCTGGTGGGCACCCTCGTGCCAGGCCCTGAGTGCCCTGCCTTGAGCCAGATCATCACTCTGGGCCCAGGACTGAGTTCATGAGCCCCCACACCCACAAGCACGGAGGGGGATGAAAGAGAAGCTCAAGGATGTACTCGGGGTGACCCAGCTGAAAGCAGAGTGTCAGGCTAGGAGCAGGGAAGGGGGGTGGTGAGTAAGGGGGGGACAGCCTGGTCTTGAGGATATTTGCACCTCCAAATGCCCCAGGAACATGCACAGTGGGGCCTCCAGCAAGGAGAAATGGGGTATTTCTGAAGAGCTACAGCCCCACGGCGGGAGAAGGGGCAGCGGAGGAAAACTCTGCTTGCCACGAATAAGGGTGCAGGGGAGGCAAACTCTCTCTCGGTGTTTGTTTGCTTGCTCATGTTCTGGATTTCTTGGTTCTACAGCTGCATCTGCACAGCTTAGGGACGCGCTCCTGGTTTGGTGCTGGGTTCTGGGTGCTGGGTAGGGGGATCCCTGGGCCCTTGCACGCCACACTCGGGCCCCAGCTCCCTGAGCTCTCACCCAGGCCCCCAGGAAAGGCATGTGTACACAGGAACATGAATGCTGATGGCTTGGATTAGATTTAAAAGACACCAGCACAAATAAATCGAGTCCTAATGATTTCCTGGTGGTTCCTGTGGTCGCCTATTTTTGTCCATCAAAGACCCCTGGATCCTGAAACAATTTCATCCACAGGGACACTGTGCGACCACATTCGACAGCTGGCTTCACAGCATGCGTCACGCCACTCAGCGGTAGGTAAAGGCAGGGATGCAATTGTCAAGTGCAAATCTATTTTCTCTTCAAAAAACGAAGATGCTCAAATCCCATACCCAGTGGGCAAAGTCCTTCCACACAGCCCTCCCAAGGACCAAGCCAGGGCTGCTCAGCCGGTCCCAGGAACCCGGACCAGGACTGTGTGGGCCGCTGAGCCACGAGGAGGACTCAGCGGACGTGTGGAGGTGGGACTCTTCCCGGCACACCCCGGAGAAGCCAACCTCCTCCCAAGCCATCAGACGCCCTTGGAGAGAGCTGTGAAGGGCATATGCCGGTGCCTGCAAGCCCCCGAGTCCAAACCCTGGGCCTCTCGACCCCCCGACGGTGCGCCCTGGCTGCCCCATGCGTTGTGGGACAGAGCCCCATATCATCAGCCTGCACCATTAGGTGTGGGCCCTCCTGTTTGTTTTAACCAAAAAAAGGTATTGGGAAAGAGAAGGAGTTACAGTGATAGTGCGGCTGGAGGCGCTTTCCCTGCACACAGCTGACCAGGCTCGATCCCGGCCGCCCTCAGGCCTGCCTTGGAGTGATCCCCGAGCACAAAGCCAGGAGTGAGCCCTGAGTCCTGTTTGGTCTGTCCCCAAACTCCCCATAAAACAAAAGCAAAGTGAAAGACACAATTTCCCAAGGGGACACAGTGATTCACTTTCCAAAAGGAAAATGTTGTTTGCTGTGTTCTCACACAGGCCAGGTCCTGGGGAGGGTACTTGGTCCTCCCTGAATCCAAGATTACAGATCATATGTTTATCTGAAGAAAATGAAGAAATCAAGGTTTGAGAATGATCGCCACTTGCACTGAGAGGGATTCTCCCGAGCACTTGAGAGCAAGAGCAGAGAAGGGACCATCCCAAAGGTCCCCGCTCGGCTCCGCACAAGCCCGCGCATCTCACTGAGCCCAGGAACTGTCCCGGAGGGAGGGAGGGAGGGAGGAGCAGCAACAGCGGGGAAGGATGCAGTGGAAGGGCGGCCCAAACACGGCGGTGTCGGGACTGCGGGCTGACCGTGGCCACTGCCTGCTCTTTCCTAAGTGAGCGCGGAGCTGGGCCCTGCACACCAGCAGTCCTGCTCGGGCCGGGGGCCGGAAGGTGGCGGCTCAGAGAAGTCCATGCACAGCTCCAGGCAAGCCGACCCCCAGCACAAACCCTCTGCTCTCTGGTTCCCACTCCGCCCTCCACCCTCCCTCCACCGCGGCTCCCCGAAGACTGGATTTTATATGCCAGGGTGGACACGCGTGATTCAGGACACGCATCATGCATCTTCCTTCCGTGGCAGCACCCAGAGCTCTGTCCAGCGGCAGAGGTGAGCGGCGAGGGAAGGTGGATTCAGCAGGCGCCGGGGGCGGGGGCGGCGTGTTTCATCAGGGTTGATGCGGAGGGCACCGATGGGCAAGCGCCAGGAAGACCCAGTGACAAGGCTCACCCAGCAGTGGGTCCAGCAGCCTCACAGCAGCGGAGACTGAACAGGGCCACCAGCCGTCACTGCCCGCCCAGCTCCTACCTCCTGGCCGCAGGCAGGAGAGCACAAAGGCAGGAATCGGCTGCGTGATGTGGTGGAACTGGCATTCTCAGAGCCTGCTGGCGGGAACTCGTGCTGGTGCCCGAGCTTTGCTGGCATGGCCCTGTGACCCAGAACCCAGTTCCTGTCACCACTGAGGGAGGCCTGAAAGTTCACACCAGCAGCAGCAACAAGGGAGAGGCAGTCTAAACCCTGTCAAGTGATGAATGGGTTAGCAAACACGATGGCATGACCGTGCGGCAGGATAGTATCTGAAAGAAGCGAAGCATGAATCCACGAAAGAGGCTTGAAGGCACCAGCGGTCAGCCCCACAGGCCACGTAGCCGATGCCCCCAATTCTACACAGCGTCCACCGTAGGCCAGTGTCTAAACTGGGAACGTCAGATTCATGGTTGCCAGGGGCTGGCCAAAGGCTGAGAATGATGTAAAGAAGAATGAGGGTTTTCTTTTTATTTGGGGGGAAGGGGGACTTGCATACAGCCGACCTGGGTTCGATTCCTCCGCCCCTCTCGGAGAGCCCGGCAAGCTACCGAGACTATCTCGCCTGCACGGCAGAGCCTGGCAAGCTACCCATGGCGTATTCAACATGCAGAAAACAGTAAAAGTCTCAAAATGGAGACGTGACTGGTGCCCGCTTGAGCAAATCTATGAGCATCCGGATGACAGTGACAGTGACAGTGGGAGGGGGCAATGCAAATGCTGCAAGGTGGGTCCACGAGGTCACAGATAAAGTGGTTCACATTGTGTGCTCTTGTGCCTGAATTTCAGTGCCCAGTTACAGAGAGACCAGGTCCACACACGATAATGCGAACGCAAAGGAACTTCATTGCTAGCTCGAGTTAGGGTCCAAGTCTCAACCAACACAGTGGAGTCCTGACAAGGACCGACTCCAAATCACAAGCACCTTAGATAGGCTTCAAAGTTTCAAGGTTAAGCACGATGGCAACAGCGGTCAGGCAACAGTTAAGCAAGAGTTCCCGGGAACAGTGACAGCGCACGGTTGCATAAGCGACTCACTCCTTAAGGTTAACAGAAGACAATTGCTGGGGCATTTTGATTGATTGCGCCCACTGGCTGGACCCAGGAACTTTCCCGGTGGGGTCAGGCTGGCTAGTTTCACAATTTTGGTTTCAGGAACTGAACCTGGGCTCACCTGATTTTTCTCATTTCTGCCACCTGTCGTGGCGTCGGTTTCGCCCTTGTGCTCTAAAGGGGTGTACTGGATGCATGGAGGGTCCCTGGACGACGGTGCCTCACAAAAGTGGGGAGACACAAGGCAACCCCGCTCTCTGGAGAAGAGGTGGGGTCTGGGCGTGTCACTGCACAGCACAGGATGCCTCTCTCCCTGCTCTGGACCCTCCAAGACTGTCACCCAGGAGCATGGGGGGCTGCTTCATGACCACGAGGACCGTCCACATGAGCGCCACAGCTATAACGCACCTCAGGAACTTTCTTACTCGGGACCCAGCCGCTCCCGGCTCCACGGCCCCGGCCCAGAGCATCAGTGAAGCTGCCACAGTCCCCCGCCCTGGTGTCCAGGAGATGAGAGCTCCGTCTCTGGCTCGCTCACGGAGCAGGAAGGAGGCACCAGGAGAGAAGGGAGCTCTCCAGATGGCTGGGGCAGACAAATAACATTTTTTTTTTTTTGGCCATGGAAAAGGAAACGCAACGGTTTTAGTCTTACGCTTAAAAAAGTTACGGCTCACACGGAGAATCTGATGTACCTGGAATCTCGACAGAGGGTGAGTCAGAGCCCGAGTCTCCGAGATTCACACTTGGCTGCCGGGGAGGAAGATGCTGTTTTAATTACCAGCTCTGCTCAGTCTAACAACTAAAAGCAGGTAACAGCCGGGAGAGGAAAATGTTAAATCATTTGAAGGCGTCGCAAATCACCAAGGCATTAGTTAGGGCGGGTGCCTTTTAGATTTCACTGATTTCCAAAGGAAGACTTCTTCCTTTTTCTTCCTTCTACTTTCCCTGTGAGAGTCCGCTCTGCAACACTCAGGCGTCCAAAAGAAATCCATTTAAATACTTCTTAAAAAATAAAAAAAAATCACACGAGAACTCCATGAACTTGCTTAATTCAAAGACGTAAGCAGTCCCATTGCTGGATGTCTATCTTTAATTTATTTTTGAGCCATCAATGCAGCTTAACATGATTTTCCCTCAAATTCATAAAAAAAATTCCCCCTCAAATGTATTCATAAAGAAGATAAACACCCTAACCAAAGCAGATTAGAAGTGGCTCTTGTGAACTAGTAGGACACAATCCTCGGGATGTGTGAAAATTAGAATTAAATCACTTTCCTTCTCTGAGATAGTTATCTCATTTCTTCTATATCCAAACAACTTATTCATTCAAATCAATTAGCCATTTTTTTAAAAAGGAAAAACTCATTGAAAGGGAGTATCTTATCAGCATTTAAAAAGAAATACTGATCTGGAAAGAATCAAAGCCACAGCTGTGAAACTCCTAAGAGGTACCTAAAACCAAGAAACAAAAACAGGCAAAAACAAGCAAAGCTTTTAACTTTCCATGAGAGAGAAGGGGAGAAAGAAAAGGGAGAGAGAGACCTTGTTCTCATTACCACTACCTGTGAGAGGAGAAATACCATTCACTGTCCTCTTAAATTCCCCAGGGCAAGTGACCGTCAGGGGGTGGGGGGGGGTGGGAATGGGCAGACACAACCCTCAGAAAATTCTCTGCAGAAAAACAAAGTCAACCATTCATAGCTTTCCTGTTAGATACACGTTCCACGTTTACTGGAAATCACTCTACAATCCACTACTCCCCCCTATTCCCCCCACGCCCTTTTTTTGGGGTCACACCAGGCAGTACTTAGGACTCTGCGTGTGTGTGTGTGTGTGTGTGTGTGTGTGTGTGTGTAAGTTTGTTTGCACATGCGTGGGGGGCTGGGGGGTGCTCGGCATGGATATGGGGTATCAGGGATCAAACCTGAGTCAGCCTGAAACAAGATTTCCTGAAACATGAAAGGCCTCCTTGGCCCACCTTGTCCCTTTGCCCCCTTCCTGCTGAAGAGAGAAAGTGACTTCTCCCCTTCCTGGACAATACTGGACAACTTCCTAGTACTGGGCAGGCTCTAGGCTTCCAAAACCAAACACGATACCAGTAAAGAGACGCTTTTCAGACGCCCCTCCCTGCCACCCCTCCCCAGCCGAGGAGGCGGTCCTCACCCTGACTCCAGCACTTGCCACAAGCTTGGTAGTATGACCAGGATACAATTTCACCCTCAATCTGGATAGTAATGAGCTTGCTCTTTCCCTCGGGCCCAATCCATAATAACGGGATACGCTAAGATGTAATGCACTTAAATCACGCGGGCCCCTGCACCCTGACAAATAGGAAGCGGGGGAGCACGGCTTTGGCTGGGAGCAGTTATATGCAGGCACCTCTGGACAGGGAATCCGTGGACCCCGGTCGTCCCACTAATGACAGGGATGTTGAGCCCAGGGTGAACCAACTCTCATCCACACTCCCCGACCAGCCACCACCTATGGCCCAGCCCTGGAGTGTCAGCAACGGAAGCTGGCCTGGTCACTCAACAGGACGCACAGAGGCATTTCCAAACTTCTCCCTCCACCGTGAAACGGTGTCTTTCAGAAAACTTTCCTGGGCCAACAAGAAGGAAATGCCTCTCTGGCCAGGCACTGAGATGAGCCAACGGAGAGGTAGCGCCAACCAGGAGTCCCAAACAAAGCTTTGGATGTTTGCATCTCAAATGGGAAAGGAGCGCCCTATTCATTATATATATTTCATTCAGGCTTTTAATATTTATAACTGAAACCCTGTAATTTATGAACAAAAAAAATGCGGACTCTGGAATTTATTGAGATTTGATTTACTTGGATCCTCTTTATTAAATAAATTAATTTTTTATTGACACATATCCAAGCTGGTCTGCCGCACATGAATTTTTACTACGCAGTAGTTTAAAAATTTAAATGTTATGTGCATGGAAGTTTTCACTACTGTAATATTTTATGTATTTATAAGACTTATGTTTCTAGCGATGTCAAACAAGGCTAGCTACTGGATTGAGTTAAAGGTCTGATCATTAGCTTGCTCTCATCTTTTTAGGGGATGTGTTTAATGATGAAACTTACTTGGTTACTTTGCCCACTTTTTAACCTAAATTTACACCAGGAAGAACCCATTCAAATTTACATTGTTTGAAGAAAGAAAGTGCCAAAATTATCCTTCGAGACATTTTTTTTTACCTTCCTTTAGCATACACAGATAAATTCTCAGTGTCACTGCTGCTGAGTTTCCCTGCTATTTTTATTTTCCACTGACAGAATATTCAAAGCTGACAAATGTTGTCGAACAGACATAGTTATTAAAAGCTTCAATTTACAGCAAATAGTGACAGTTTGCTTTTGCTGCTCGTAAAGCAAAAATCGAAGAGGTGAACATACACAGGAAAGGTAGAAAAAAATTCTTTAGATACTTGGAAAAAACAGTTCTAACTAAGGAATGTTCATCTGGAATATCACTCTGAAGGTATTAATTTTGCTACTGATTCAAGGAATACAAGTAAAATGACAGCTCATGGCTTCCAATAGTACTTTTAAAATGTCACTTTTGAAGACAAAAAAAGAAAAAGAAAAAACTCGTCACTTTTGTATCTAAGCACATCCCAGGGTAGGGGTGGAGGATTGGAATCACAAGGAATTGACTTCAAAATCCAAGGTGGAAAGGTCTGACCCAATCAAGAATGTGTGTGTGTGTGTGTGTGTGTGTGTGTGTGTGTGTTTGCAAGAGGGGGGCTGGAATAGAGCAAATGAGCAAAATTTATTTCTGCTGCAAAAAACACATGGTACGCCACCGAGCTCAATTTCCTTAAAGTGACGATTACCTAGATGGAGATTTTTTACTCCTTTTTACTACACAAGGGCAGGGGAGGCAGGAGAAGGCATGCGAGTATCAGAAGGCCTGTATAAATTCAACAGAGTCAGGGGCGAGGCAACGGAATGGTTCAGAGGCAACACTAACATTCTGGTCTCCTCAGTGGGCCCCTCAGTCCCCTCTCTGGACACGACTCAGGATTCCAACACTTCAGGGCAAGAGCAAACAGCAGTGGGGGGAGGGGAGAGAGAGAGACAGAGACAGAGAGAGACAGAGAGAGATTTAGGACTAATGGGCAAGGATATTCAAAGACAAAAAGCAACTTCTTCTCATTCAAAAAGTCAACAAGAAATTGAAAACCCAGAGAAGTCTGTGCTGAAGCTACACAAGGTGCCGTGACTGGCTGGACCCAAGGCAGGGACCCGGGACAGTGACCGGGCCCGAACAGCGTACACTGACAGGAGCTGCTGTCTACTTCCTCGAGGGGCCGGGCCATGTTGTGTGCCTTGGACTAACTTGCTGCTTACAGGGCTCTATTTCTATGTTTGCCCAGACTCAGGAGCCAGACAGTTCCAGTCTGCGTGTTCCATGTATGTAGATTACACAGCAACGCAAAGAGAACTCAAAAATGCAGGCGGAAGGCACTGGAAGACGTGCTCAGATTCACGCACTCGGTACACAATTAGAGAGTCTTTGGTTAATAACGCCTTAAGAGCTTTCTTCAAGAACGGAAAAACATCAGCGAGTGCTAAAGAAATCTAGCGGGGGGAAAAATACAAAATAAAAGGAAAAAGCGGAGTAGAGAGACAAACTGAGCTGTGAGTCACTACTGGAACAAAATATCCTTCTAAAGACTTAAGGTACACATGGGACAAGGGAAAGCGGAAGGGACTGGCCTCGTATTTGCATAACTGCATATGCTGCCTACTTTGAGCAAACAGGGCTATTAACAATGTCCCCGTTTTATAGTTGATGCAGTATACCAAGCGGGCCAGGGATGCGTGGAAGAAGACGCAATTAGGAAAGCCACAAATAGATATCGAAGACTCCCACACAGACGCAGCTCACTGAACAATGCTGCACGCATAGTGTGTGTGTGTGTGTGTGTGTGTGTGTGTGTGTGTGTGTGTAAAACAAAAATACCCACCGCTGCTTGTTTGTTCCAAGGCGCGGTGATGAGGCTCCAGCGCCTCGGCCCCCGCATAGGAGGGGCAAGAATCAATATGCTCAGAACCCAACTCATTGAATGAAGACAATTAAGCACCGCTTTTTTTCTTAAATATTCATTCATTCATTCTCTGGGTTAAAAACTGCCATGAGTTATACTTGGGTATGCAAATCCCCATCAGCTAAATACAGCTTGAAGGCTCCTGGGCTAGAGGCGTGGAGTATAATTGGACTGTTTCGCTCTGACTTCCATTACGATTTGACTGGAGACAGTTGTCCCTGCTTTTGGAAGAGCAGGAAGGAGAGCACGTCAGACATGACTGCACTTCCTGGGATCTGACGACTAGGATGTGGCGGGGGGCGCGGGGGGAGAATCTTCTAGAATCTTCTAGTGGCTGTGTTCTCACTTAGCGTACTCACAGAAAAATTGCTCTGGCAGTGCCAGGGATGGGACCCAGGAGCTCACACTTGGGTTCCGAGACCTGCACTCTGATCTGACCCCCAGTGCAAGCCAAGAAGGAGTCTGTGATCAAGATGCCTTTCTTCCCACAGCCCTCGGATCAGGGACTCCGACTGCGCAGGCTCGGACGGCCAGCGTGGCATCTGCATCCACCATGGCTCCCTGTGGCTCTCCTAGATCAAGCATGTCCTCCGGGAGTGCCCCAGTCCCTCTCCCCGACCCCCTACGAGGTCTCCTTGGCCTGGAGTTCCTCACGGTCCTGGAAGGCAAGCCTGCATAGCTCTGCCATCCTCACCGAGAAGCATGCACTGTGTTCACGCGATGCCAGGCACTGCCCGTCTCTGAGTCTACATCTGCATCAGGGCGCCACTGCGGGCGAGAGTCTCTGGGCTGAAACATGACCACCTTGCACTTCTCCCCCCTCTCAAATGAAAACTGGACCTTTTCATTGCACAAGAGAAAGGGACGAAAAGTAGGAGGATGCGAGGGAAAGGAGACCGGGGCGGGGGGGGGCAAGACTTGCATTGGCCCCGGCACAAAAACATTTTACAATCTAGGTCAAAATATTGCTAATCTGACTACCAAGAATAAAGGAAGCAAGAGAGCAAAGTGGGGGTACCTCAGAGTCCTGGCTTGGGCCGTCAGGTGCTCTGGTTCAGAGGACAGGCCTGGCCCGAGAGAGGATGCTACCCAGGGGCAGCTTCTTACGCAGTTTCAAGCCTCGATTTGCCGATTTGGAAACAAGGAACGATTATATTTTCTATTGATCTCACCTGTCCTAGAACCCCAGAAGTCAATATGAAAATGGGGAAAGGGGCTCAGTGAAGAATGTGGCTGCATGTTTAATAGGCACCTAACCACAGAACATGCATCATTTTATGTACAGACATAATTACTTATATGTACATACAAAATATACATTACTTATGCATAAATAATGCACAGATCATCAACAACTCTAACAACTCTAACTCTAACCCGGAACTGTCGTGATGATACCAAAAGTATGAGGTCTCTTTTCCCCTTTAATGATAATTTTTTAATTACAGGAGAGACAGTACAGCATGTAGGGCGCTGGCCTGGCACATGGCTGACCCAGGTCCAGTCCCTGGCATTCCACAGGGCTCCCCTGAGCATCGCCAGGTGTGCCTCACCCACCCACACAATTTTTTAAATTATAAAGTTTTGTTAGAACATTGACATGTTAAAGAAATAGTCATTAAAATCATGGCAGATAAAAACAAAACTTAACCAGAGGGAGTCACAAGAAGCGAAGTAGCACTGAGAGTGAAAAACTAAGCCCACGGACAGTATCAGCCGCAGAAAATCGAGTCACCATTTAAGTTTATCCGTTAGTTTCTGCTCTATGTGTCCGCACGTCTTCTCACCTGCTTTCTGAGTTCACAGAACGTCACGTGGATCCTCCAAGGCAACCAGGGGGCGACCCCACCACTTTAAAGCGTGCAGGGCCCACACCCCACTTCTGCATCCTTATCTAATCAGGTCCCCATCACGGGTCATTCTCTCTTTCCAATCACTGCACGTCGGAAGGAGACCAAGTTTCTGTTTGTGCATCTGTGATCAGGATCCCCACTCGATGCAAAAATAAAGTGAGCACCAGCCCAAGAATTCCACAGCCTGCAGTGGGGAGGGCGTATGCTATAGAAGCAATGTATGGGGCTGGAGCAATAGCAGAGCGGGTAGGGCGTTTGTCTTGCACGCGGCTGACCTGGGTTCGAGTCCCAGCATCCCATATGGCCCCCCTAGCACCACCAGAAGTACTTCCTGAGTGCAGAGCCAGGAGTAACCCCTGTTCATGGCTGGGTGTGAGCCAAAAAGGAAACAAAAAAGCAAGCAATGCAGTGACAGGCAATTTGGGGGATGCCTCCAATTCCTTTCCTGGACCAGCCGGGGGCACACCAGCATCTGACTGAACAGGCGAAACCGGCACCACTTGCTAATCTCACTGAGTCAGCTGCCACAGTACGCTACAGACGTGGTGAGAAAAGCAGCTTTCCCCAAAGTCAGAAAGTTCACTCTGGGCATTTCTTTGGCGGGCACCAGGGACCGAAATCAGAGCCACACAGGGGCCAGGCTGGGGCTCCATCGCTGAGCTATACCCCAGGTCCTTTACCTGTCACCTGACTCCTACAGGATTTCTTTGAAATACGTCAAACCTTTGTTAATTCTGCGCCACATCTGGCTGTGCTCAGGGGACCTGGAGGGGGGCTGGAGATGGGGCCCACGTCGGCCGTGTGCCGGACCAGTGCCCTACCCGCTGTGCTATCTCTCCAGCCTCAAGCATCTTCTCAATTTTTTTCTGAATGTCCTCATTTCTTCTATTAGTTAATCAGTAGAAGAGCAGAAAATGAGAGAGACAGATATTTGAAAAACTGTGGATGATTTTTTTCTTTCAAGACCAAATAAAACGAACCCAACTGATAAATACTGCTTTCAGGAAGAAAAACAAAACAGAACACCCTTCGCTTGAAATCCTAGAAATATGCAAATACGACACAGCTTCATACACCAAATGAAACAAAACTGGCTCCTTATTCCGCAGAGATTCTCTGTCAGTGCAACAAACTACAAACAAACTATGAGTGCCAAGTGCCCACTCTTGGCTGGGGGGAAACACAAGACCCCACAGTGACCAGGCAGCCGCTTGGAGATAATGAGGCCCCGCCCCAGGCAGAAATGTATGGACACCAAGCTTGCCACCACCCTTGGGGTCACACATGACTCCGACTGGGAACCCCCCGCACCCGTGCTAACTCTTACGCCCCCTTCAGCTGGTCAGGCCCATTAATGACACACTTGATTCTCTGGTCCAGTGAGAACATGAAACTTCTCTCTCACCACTGCTGGCGAGGAAGCTCGCCACGTAAGGGTGCAGGCTTTGCATTGTCCGGGATCTGAGTTCAAATCTCGGATACACTGGACACTGCTGAGCACCCCTGGCCGCCGTGGAGCACCCCAGAAGCACAGCTGGGGTGGCCGCAGTGGTATCTGGCACCGCAGACCCCGAGGAGCCCAGCAGCACCCACTGGCCCGCGCGTTAAAATACCTGACCTAGGGACTGGCCCTGGGACGCCCCCTGCAGCCCCTGGATTGTCTGAAAGGTCCCCAACTGCCCACCTCCATGGTGGGGCTTTGTTTATTTTTTTTTCAAGGCAAGACCCTCCCTGCTATTCTATGGCTTCAGCCTAGGTCTCTATCATTATTATTGTTAGTATTGTTATTATTTTGGGCTTTTGGGTCATACCCGACAATACTCAGGGTCCTATTTCTGCACTCAGAATGACTCCTGGCATTGCTCGGAGAGGACCCTATGGGATGCCAAGGATCAAACCCAGGTTGGCGCATGCAAGGCAAAAGCCCTCTTTTTAAAATAAACACTTTTCAAATAAACAGGCCGTTGGCTAAGAAGTGGCTGCACACTCTGGCCTCACTAGGCTCTAAAAGCGGTTGTGAAACTAAGATGTGAAAGAACAAGACAACCTTCCCAGCGCAGCTATTCGGGGTGAGGTGTTTCGTATTGCTGGCGCCTTCGCCACTGTTTAAGAGCAGGATGAGACCTTTCCGGGCTCGGCAAATCAGACTTCTGGGACCTTTCCGGGCTCGGCAAATCAGACTTCTGGGTCAATCGAGAGCTCCGCGCGCCTCTGGCTGGGCGGCGCCAGGAGCTTTCACAGCCCCCGCCTGCTACTCACTCCCCCTTCGGGGGCTCTCCGACGCCTCCCCTCGCTCTCCGAGAGGCTGACTTCATCCAGTCCCGGACCCGACAATCCTTCAGGAGACGGTCAGGCGTCGCAGCCTGATTTCCCTCATCTCGGCCGTGGGGGTTTTGCTGTAACTCTGCCCGCGCCTTCATCCTAATCACCGTTGTCTCATACGCTTTCACACCTGTGTGTCAATTTGCCAACCTCAGTAACAATGGAAATAAAAAGCAGGAGATATTATAGAGTGAGAGTTGAATTTTATTTGATTATTTTGTTTGGGGGCCGTGAACTACAGTGCTCCAGGCTTACCCCTGGCTCTGTACTCAGGGATTGCTCCTGGTAGGCTCAGGGGGACCACATGGGGTGCCGGGGATCGAACCCAGGTCGGCTGTGTGCAAGGCAAGCACCTTATGAGCTGTATTGTTACTCTGGCCCCTTAAACTTTCTTTAGATTTACTTAACCTTGGGGCTTGAGATGAAAACAAACAAGCAAAGTTAGTGTTATTGGTATCTTGTGGGTCCTTTCTGCAGGTTTGCTGGTATTTCTGTTCCTTGAAAATATAAATCAAGCCTACCCTAATGTTCGAGACTTGACCACGGGGTATTCTGATTTAAAACATAACTGAGAGCCTTATTAAGAAAACAAAACAACATTTTTGCTAAATTACGTTTCTCTTCACATATGTCTGTAAAGAAATTTAGACTCCATTTGTCTGCTTAAGTCTTTGAAGGGAACGAGATTAAAGCCTATTTTTGGTGATGCCGTGCTTAAAAAAATTATAAAAACTTAGAATATGGGAAACAAGAAATCAAATGAGAGCGCTCTGGAAAGCCTCTGTGTGTTTCTATCCACGAAGACCTGGGCTTTAAGGGTCCAACGTTCTCTGATAGTGCAAATGCTAACTCACGATAACTTATTTTATTTTATTTTATTTTATTTTTTTTTGGTTTTTGGGTCACACCTGGCGATGCACAGGGGTTACTCCTGGCTCTGTACTCAGGAATTACTCCTGGCGGTGCTCAGGGGACCATATGGGATGCTGGGATTTGAACCCGGGTCGGCCGCGTGCAAGGCAAACGCCCTACCCGCTATGCTATCACTCCAGCCCCACGATAACTTATTTTAACGAGAGAATATGTGGAAGCAAATTTCCCCTGCCATTTTTCAGATCAAGAGGCAAAATCATCAAAGAAAGTGAGAAAAAAAAAAAGAGGACTGGTGAAGTGAAGGACAAGAGTCAATGTCACCATCACCAGGGTGGGGCGAAGCGACATCTGTGGTAACTTGGGGACACCTCAAAACTGTCCTTCCCTTGGGGCTGGAGCGATAGCACAGCGGGTAGGGCATTTGCCTAGCACGTGGCCGACCCGGATTCGATTCCCAGCATCCCAGATGGTGCCCTGAGCACCGCCAGGGGTAATTCCTGAGCACAGAGCCAGGAGTGACCTTTGTGCATCTCCAGGTGTGACCCAAAAAGCAAAGAAAACAAAAAAACAACCTGTCCAAATATTATATTGGATTATATTGGATCAATGAAATATTATATTGGATCAAGGAAAAGGGAACTCAACAGTTCAAGTAGCCTGGAAGAGGAGAGAGAGAGAGCATCAATTCAACAGCCCCGAGGCCACCGGGGAGGTGCCGTGGAGGGGAGCAGTGGCCCTCTTGTCACTGATCCAGGAAGACGTGACTGGAAGACAGCTGACACCCCACAGGGGCATCTGCAAGAGATGGTACACACTGGCTGCGGTGTTGACGTAGGGATAGATGAGCATTTTCGTATGACCCTCAGGAGCGTAAGGAAGGATTCCCAGGAGAGGGACGATTCCCCCAGGACACTGAGCCAAAAGGACAAGGAGGAAGCTGTCATATCTTAGTAATTTCACATCTTAGTAGCTTTTGAGCTACCCAGTCCTCTATGCAAGGCCAGGAGACTTAGCTTTTGGGGGCTGCACTTTCCCCCCAGGCAGGGAGAGGGCGCTAGACTAGATGAACATTCCATGATGTGCACTTATGATTAAGAACACATATAGCAACTCATGTTCACCAGACGTCTGCTCTGCGTCTCACCCGCTTCTACACACTCTCTCTACAGTGGCTTACAGAGGCCTTGTCCAACAGCACCATAAGGCAGACACCATTCAGTTTTACAAGAGAGATCATCAATACTCAAAAAGCTAAATAAGGGGGTCGAGAGTGATAGGACAGTGGGCAGGGTGTTTGCCTTGCACGTAGCTGACCCGGGTTCGGTCCCTAGCATCCTATATGATCCCCCAAGCACCCTCAGGAGTGAATCCTAATTGCAGTCAGGAGTAACCCCTAAGCACTGCCACGTGTCACCCCAAAAAAGCAAAACGCAAACCAACAAAAAAAGTTAAGGGGCTGGAGTGATAGCACAGTGGGTAGGGCGTTTGCCTTGCACGCAGCCGACCCGGGTTCGATTCCCAGCAACCCATATGGTCCCCTGAGCACGGCCAGAGGTGGTTCCTGAGTGCAGAGCCAGGTGTGACCCAAAATGAAAAAAAAAGTTAAATAAAATCATTAGTATATGGAGCAATTATAATACAAACTGAAGGCGTTTCCTGACTCCAGAATCCAGTATCTCCACTGCGCTGCTGAGGGGACCGACAGTAGCAAGACATTAAACACTTAATCAGTAACTCCCAAAGCAAACACAGCTCCCTATAACCTAAAATCCAGTCTCCGAAGTCCTTAGTTAAGGGATGAACTACTATTCCAAGGAATTCACATCTCACTCAAATTTTTAGGTAACAAGAATATTTTGACACCTAAATATTAATAATAATATAACATCTTTTCACATTGAATATATTTTTCTTTTTGTTTAAAGCTGAAACCTTGGAGGAAAAACATACTCTGTTGCTTTTCTATAGAAAGAGATGGTTTCCTCTAAACCTACATAAAAATTCAAAGTGGGAATGATAAAATATGTATTTAGGAGATGCTGATACCGAAAATATTCCATGGATCATTCTGAAATTTAGACAAATTTCTACTATGGTGCCAGGATAAAATGGACAAGATAATATATTGGACCAAGGAAAAGGGAACTCAACAGTTCAAGTAGGCAGCTATGCATTTATGAATATTTTTAATAAATATGCAAAGCTGGTATTCTGTCACATAAAACAGCTAGTCAATTGTGAACCTGAAATATATTTTTTAGACGATAATGTGCCTGTCCTTGGCATTAAATAATTAATCGCTGCATTCGGGAATACTATTTTTGATTCTAAGATGTCTGCACTTTGTCTTGGGTCTTTGTAACATTAATTTTGATCTCATCCCCATTTTATCTGTGACTCTTTTTTTTTTTTGGATAAATTTTATAGCTCCATGTTTATCCTATGGCTAGATCTTGCACACTAGGACACACTGCTGGTCACTATTGGGGTAGCACAGAGATGGCTGTGAGGGCATGTTCTGAAACAGCAAATCCTATCTGCACCACACAAAACAGAGACTAGGACAGGCCAGAATGTGTGTGGAAGGAAACCCAGCCGAAAGACCCAGAAAAGCAGAAAGCAGTGAGGACTTAGCTCCTGTGGAAACTGCAGGGGAGCATGCCAACCAACACCAATGACATGGTGATTTGAAACGCTCGCTTTAGCCTTCACTAATGTCCGTGTCTAGGGCCTTGGTTCATAAACTCATTCACTAACTCCCACGAGACCATGAAGACTCAATGCACCAAGGAGCCAACAGCATAAAGGAGCAAATATATTCTTATATTGACAATCATGTTCAAAATAAGCCCCAGGGACTGAAGAGAGAGCGTGCAGGGGCTAAGGCATTTACCTTGAATGTGGTTAACCAAAGTTTAATCCCTAGCACCATCTACGGTCCCATGAGTCCTGCCAGGAGTAATCCTGAGTACAGAACCGGGTGTAAACCCCGAGTACAGTTCATTGTGAACTAAGCCATCTCCCCACTCTGAAAAAAAAAAAGTTCAAATTCTTGCATGTATGAGTCATAGGTTTGATCCCTGACATTACAAAATAAGAAGAAAAAGTTCCAAACACAGTATAACTTCAAGGCTCATTTCCCCATCCCTGCAGGAGCACCCGAGTTCAGATCCTGCCTCGTGGATTACATCTGAGTTACATCTGAGACTCTTCCTCACACTTCGAGCCCTCCCACATTAGCAAACACTCAAGTGCTGTGAAGTTCAAGTACAATTTCTCATTTCATTCTTCACAGTGATATAATTTTAGTGTTATCTACCTCTATCGCAAAGATAAGGTGCATGCTAAACAAATATTACATGGAAGCCATAGGTGCTCTAGGACACATGTGAAAAAATGCAGATAATGAGCCAGTTACAACTGAGGCACTTCGGATCTAGGCAAAAAAACAGTGCATCGAAAAAGCTCTATGATCTGAACCCCCAGGAAAGCTACAATTCAGTATGGAGGGGAAAAAAGATGTACCATACAATTGCACAAATAAATAAAACATTGCAAGAGCAATTATGACAAAGGGTAGTGCAAGGTATCCTGAGAATATATCTTTAGTGGGAAGGCAGAGTGCATCTAAACTTCAATTTGTGGGGGGCTACCAGGATTTGGCTTTAGTATCTATTAATGAGGAACCCTGGGCAAGTGACTCAACGCCCATGGATGTCAGTTTCTTCTCTCACACCATGAGGATAAGCAGCAGCGAGCCATCCTGCGCTCTGTAGTCTGAGAGCAAGTACTCTGTGACCGGAAGGGGTTGGATTTCCCTGTGACAGTGATATGACCTTTCCCATGGACTGGGTGGGGGGAGAGGGAGTAAGGGAGCCATCAGGGTTGACTCCTCAGGGATTGGGATCAATGACTTAAACCTGCAGGCAGAAGAGACGGAAATAATGAGAGCGGGGGATGGCTGTCGGGTACAAAGAAGTGCTTTGGACAGAAGGATCCTGCCTTGGAACGATTCCGAGAGCACAATATGGTACCAAATAGCTCGGCCCTCTGAGCTCTTTGAACCACTCTGCAACTGAGAATTCCACCAACTAAAAAAAAGGAGGGAACACACACACACACACACACACACACACACACACACACACACACACACACACACACCTCCATCCTGATTCCATCAACTCTCCATTCTAGAAACTTTGAACACGGGAAGGATCACACAATCACGATCACGAAATCCCACTGATCGTTGAATTGCTCGAGCGGTCTCAGTAACGTCTCCATTCGTCCTAGCCCTGAGACTTTAGACGCCTCTCTCTACTCAGCCTTCCCAATGATGCTGCGTTACAGGCTCTTTCAGGGTCAGGGGAATGTGATCCAACTTGTTAATGGCTTTGGCATATGGATACAACATGGGAAGCTTTCGAGGCTCTCCCATGTGGGGGACAGGAAACTCTCAGTAGGGGAAGGACGCGTGTGAAATAAGACTTTCACAGGACACGATTGTGAAACCTTCCCTGGTTGCCAAGTGCAGGCAAAGATCCTTAAATATAAACATGAAGACACCCCCACTTTATCTACTCTCTGCTCCCCCTGTCCTGATCTGCCTCAGTAGAAACTCCCTAGCACCTGCATGTAACAAAACCACGACCTCTCATTGACATTTCCCTCCCGCGACAATATCCTTACGCCAGTTCTGGAGTGTCACTCGTGCTTGTGATGACAGGAAGTTCTGCCCCGTGTGATCCCATAGGCCACTGTGATCCAATTTGACTAGAGACATGCCAAACTCTGGAGATAATATTGTCCAGTTACAGCCAAAGAAATGCCCACTGGCTAAGAGGCAGACGGCTTCTCCTCTCACACCGTGTGCTGGCCGCTTTCTAGCCTCACTACTTCAGTGGATGGCCTAGGAGAAGAATTCGGGTATTTCTGCTGTGGGTGCTGAATCCACACAAAATGTGAACTATGTACCAGCAGTACTATGAGAGCTCATTTCCTGTAGCCAAATATTACACCAGGGTCACTCACGGTGTAGCCAACAAAACAAAGAACCCCTAATATGTACCAGAAAGACCAACCAACACAGAGAATTTAAGTAGTAGTCAGACTGATGTGCCCGACCTCTGCTCACATCCTGGCCCTGCGCTTTCTAGAAAGACCCAGGGAAATACTCTTTCAGTTTCGCCCAGAAATGAACATCTTCCACACACACCTGCCCTCCTTCCCAAGCTAAGCACTGCACCGCCTTCTAACTGCTTATTCGTTTTTCCTTTTTCTCCGTGAACTTTGACTTTGGAAAGATCTGATCTATATCAGAAAGCAAATGTCTTCATCTCTATTCGTCAGAGGGAAGGGTTCATGTTTAAGAGATGCTGCTTTTCACAAGGGTTGCCATTTCCGAATCTCCCCCTTCTTCATTTTGTTTATAGACCCACCGTCTGCACAAGGAAAAGGTGCTGGGATTGAATTAGCCAGGGGGCTTTAGCTCAGGGAGTGACTGGGGGAGGTTCTTTAGAGACCATAGCCTGGTGCCCCATTTTAAATGGTAAAACTAAGACCTAGACAGAGACAAAGCAATTTCAACTCATGACTTTGTAACGTAGGTCAATTAAGCACACTGCTCTCCAAAACTGACCACAGGAGTCATTTGCCACTCTGCGAATGTATGTGCGTGTGTGTGTGTGTGTGTGTGTGTGTGTGTGTGTGTGTGTGTGTGTGTGAAGTGTGATGTCAAGGATGGAACCTAAAACATGTAAGAGTTGGTCTCAGACATGCAAGTCATATGCTCTAACACTCAGTCACAATTGATGGCCTCGATATATTTTTGATGGTTAGGAGGTTTGGTTTGGTCCTTCAAAGGAGATGATGTGCATCTCATCCCATGGCCCCAGGCTTGCTTGGACACACTAAGGACTTTGTCTGTGTAAGACACAAGACTCAGTGTGCAAGCTGACAGATCCTCAGACCCGCTAGAAATACACAGATGGGAACGGACATCCACAAAAGCCATATTTTCAAAGTAAAAAGGTCCAGCACAGAATCCGTGGCTGCAGTCTCTTGGCTGAACGGCAATGAGTCGGGCTGGTAACCGCAGTCTTGTTGGGGGCAGGGCGGGGGGTGGGGGTGCTGATTTGAACAGGTGTGATTTGCCCCAAGGAAGTCACACTCCGCCTCTTGCCTGCATAGGCCTCCTACCTTCTAGGCCCATAAAATCTCTTCCCCACAGGGTGTGAGACCAAACTCATCTTTTAAGCCCCAACTTCCCGCCCTGCCCTCTTCCTTTCAGAGTCCCACTGGCCAGCACCATGGACAGTTCTGCAGGGCTCTGGGCTGGATCCAAGGCAACAGAAAGAAAACTTCAGTGGCTGCTGGGTATTTTGTGTGTGGGGGGGGGGCACCCCAAACTGTGGTAAAGATCTTGAAACGGACCAATTCTTTTTCCTCGTCAAATAAGATGTTAATAACTTTACAAATACTACCCCCCAAATTCTTTTTTTTCAATGTAATATATTTTCATATTACTGGGAAACGTTTATGCCTGCACAAAGGATCTAAGTCCCCACGCATCGTCTACCAGTTTTAAATATTGCTCCATAGGAATTTCACTTCAGAAATAAAAATGGTCAATTCATCGTTGGGCACACAGTCCATCTTAAATAACTTGGGGTCTAATAATAACAGAACTTCACGCGTAGAGAGCAAATTTATACAATGGAAAAGAGAACAAAAATGGAAGAAGACAGTAACTACGGAGCTATCCTACCATCCAGTCACTATACTCCTAGGTGTAGTGAGAAACGATGATGCATGTCCAGATTCCTGCACTCACAGGAATTTCACCTGTCATGGCCCCAAACTGCCAACGACCCAGGTGCCCACCACTGGGTGAACTGGGAAAGGCCCCACAATGGAGAACTGCTCAGGAAAGAAAGATGCTGCGGGGCCAGAGAGACAGATCAACGGGTCAGCTGCTTCTCTGACATGCAGCCGACCCCAGTTGATTCCCAGTCCGCAGAGCCTGGCGAGCCTGGGGTGGGGGTTCGAGACGGACCAGTTCCTCCAACAGAGGACGGTCAAGGCGAACGCAATGGCGTGAGCAAAGGGGACCCAGCACCATGAACCCGACCACCTCGGGGTATCCCTCCTGCTCTGCCCTGTCCCTCTGCTGGGCTTGTAGAGCCCGTGACTCGACCTGTGAGGCATAATTGGGAACCTAGCCGTCTGCAGGCTTCAGCATTCAGGGAAAATAAACTTTTGCCCCCACGGACTCCTTGGGGAAGAGCTCCCTGTTGGAGCCAATCAATGAAGTAAGACCCGGGTCTGCATCTACAAAAGAAGCAAATGGCTTATGAAGAAGGAGAGGTTGGAGTTATAGTACAGCGGTAGGGCGTTTGCCTTGCATGCGGATGACCCGGGTTTGATCCCCAGCATCCCATATAGTCCCTCGAGCACTGCCAGGAGTAATTCCTAAGTGCAGAGCCCGAAGTAAACCCCTGAGCATTGCTAAGCGTGACCCAAAAATAAATAAATAAACAAACAAATAAATAAATAAAAAGAAGGAGTGAGAGTAAGCATGGGAGGGACTGGACTGGGCCCGGAGTTTCGATCGCTGGTACGCGATGAGCAATGAAGGGGCAGAGCTCCTCCAATGCCTCCCGGGACACATGCTCTACAGTCTGAAACATGCCTCTGGTGACTGAGGCGAGACGGCAAAGCTGAACACACGCATCACACTCAGGCTGCAGCGTGGCGTGTGGCCCAGAGCAGCCGTGGGCAGGAAGACAGGTCTGGCCCGTGCTGCCCCAAACATGCCTGCGTCCCATGTGAAGTCAGCATCCGGGAGACGCAGGAGGCCGGGCTTGCAGGCACTCAAGAGTGGCAGGGACAGGACCTGGGGCACCTGTGTGTGCCCCGGCAGAGGTAGGGGGCGAGGTGGGTCCCCACGGCAGAGCGGACGAGTGACCCTCCATGGAAGCCTCAACAGGCATCAGACATAACCACCCACTCTCGCCCCCGCGTGTGCCAAGCCCCTTCCTCTGTAAGGACGAGATGCTGGAGTCAGAGTGACAGGACAGCAGTTACGGCGTTGGCTTGGCCATGCGGCTGGTCCGGGTTCGGTCCCTGGCACCCGATATGGTCCCAGAGCCCGGGCAAGAGTGATCTCTGATACTGGGGATGGCGCTGAGGTTGGGGAAACTATACCCAGGGAATCTGACTGCGGCTGATTGTAAAACTGGGTGCTATGAATAACTTTGTAAATAAAAGTACTTCAATATAAATAAAAGCATCATAATAAAAAAAGACAAGCTGGCTGTGAAAGCATGGCTCAGCCACGGGGCTGAGCTGCGGTCTTGCCACTGAGCAGTTGGGACTCCACGTCTCACCTGCCCGGCCAGGAGTCAGGAGACCCAGAGGAAGGAGGCAGCAGGCAAGATCCCCAGGAGGTTAAACAACTTTGGGGGCTGGACTGAGAGTAAGGAGCAATGGACACTCGCTCCCCTTCTCATAACGGAGGGTCCCAGCCACAAGCTCATCCACCTGGCTGGGAAGCCGAGGGGGACAGAGGAGCACTGGGAGTGGAGTACCTGCCAATGTTCAGAACTGAGATGGGCTTGTGGGACCCACTCAGGCTGTTCCAGGACGGGCGGCTGCCTCGCCCGCCGGGCGTCCTGTGTCACGCCACACCCCAGCATGGGACAAAGGTCTCCTCTGGCTACTTCAGCAGCCTGACGCCTTGACTATTTCTGGTCACCCCATCTTGGTCATGAGGGGGGAGAGAGGACCGTGGGGAGGCAGCTGGCCTGGCACCCTGCTGACAGAGGTTGGGTGCCAGGCACCACAAATGGTGCCCCTGAGCATGCAAGGAGTGATTCCTGAGCACTGCTGTCATGGCCCAACCAGCTCCCAAGCACGTGTATATGTAAGTATGTACATATGTGTGTATGTTTCTACATACATATATATATATATACATATTAGAAGCCACCTTTAGAAAATAAACAACAGCAATAAAAAGTGCCAAGATTTGAAGGATTCTGAAACAAAAACTCATGCTGGTGAAATTTATGTTCCTTAGGAATGATCTCGAATTAGTCCCCAAATGCATTTTGCGAGTTGCAAGACACATTCTATTTCAAGCCTTCCACTCACGCAGCTCCCGGCGAGAATGCACAGGAACAGATTAAAAATGCTTATCATCTCCCACGAATGGTCGAAAACACACACGTCCTGGTAACGACAGCCAAAAAAAAAAAAAAAGGAAACGAGAGAGAAGAATTAAAACAAAACAAAATCTAGGTCTCGCCTACAGAAACCTAGTCTCTGCCTCCGGTCACAAAGGCCAGAGAAGCTTTCCCTTTCCCTTCCCGAAAACCCGAGGTAGAAAAATACTGCAGGGGAGGAGGAAAGGCTGGCACGGAGGCTCCGCGTTCTCAGACGCTCCCGATCGGTCTCTCGGCGCGTGTCTGCAAACGGCCACTTTCTCCTGCTCCACGCAGGACTGCCCGGAAAGCAGGTGGCTCTCGGGCCTCCGAGAAGGCCCGCCCGGCGCGCCCAGCACTGCCAGAAGCATCGAGAGACTGCACAGTGCTCCCGTCACAAACGGAACAGCTGAGGAAGAATCTTCTCTCAGGCCGGAGGGAGGCTCGGAGGGAGGCGGCTGAGAGCTTGTCTGACAAGGTTTCGGTTCCCTACCTCCCAGCACGTGTGCACACACACAGATACACACAAGTCAGACGGACAGACACACAGAGATACACACACACACACACTCCCATGCACATACTTAAACACACATGCACAGACACACAGACAGACACTCTGACACCTAAACATAGACACACTCCCATACACACTCACACAGACACTCCCATACACACACTCACAGACACTCCCATACATACACACACGCGTGCACACACACACTCCCATGCACATACTTAAACACACATGTACACAGACACACAGACACTCTGACACACACTCCCATACACGTACACCTAAACATAGACACACTCCCATACACACCCACACATACACTCACAGACACTCCCATACATACACACACGCGTGCACACACACACTCCCATGCACATACTTAAACACACATGTACACAGACACACAGACACTCTGACACACACTCCCATACACGTACACCTAAACATAGACACACTCCCATACACACCCACACATACACTCACAGACACTCCCATACATACACACAAGCGTGTACACACACACTCCAATATACACACACACTCATGCATATACACACAGAGATGCACTCCCATATATACACACACACACAGACACACAGTCACGCTCCCATACACACATGTGCACACACGCATACACGCAGACACGTACTCACACACACACAGAGGAGAGAAAGCAAGAAGACGCTTTCTCAGCTCTCATTCCTATGGTCTTTCCAAGAGTGAGTCACGGGGTCAGAGGCAACGCCACCTTTCAAGGTCTGGAGTTTACTTGGCTAAAGACGGGTCGGGAGGAAGGGGTGACATGGTGTCGCTCAATGGGGGCCAAAATAAAGAAATAGGAAAGAGGACCCCAAGGCACTCAAAACTAGCTCCATGCCTTGGGATTCCTGCCCTCTTGACTCCAAGGGGCACCCGCAGGCATCGTGGGTACAAAGCCGTCAGCACCAAGGGGTCCCTCCCAGCCTGCGGTGCTCTGCTCCTCTGGGCTGGCGCCCACACCAGTGATCTGCATCTCCCTCGTAAACAGCCGCAACACGGACAGGCGTAACCACACATGGATACACAAAGAGAAGGTGCACAAAATGCCCCAGACCAGCCAATGCCCTGAGCACAGCCTCCCTCTAAGACCAGAGATTATTTAGCTGTGAAGGGATTGTGTCAGCTATCTGTGTGCTAATGAAAAATAAATAACCTATCTAAAGATGGGGGCGGGGCGGGGGAGCAACCTTCCTGGCAAAGGGGCAAAGGTGTCAGTTTTTACTTGTTATCACATACCGAGAAGATCTTTTCATGGGTTCAAGTTTTGTTTCTCCCAAGGCAAGCAACATCACCTGGTCTTCCTGGACATGGAGTGATTTCCCCAGGTCAGAGGGTCCCCCCCATGCTACAGGTCATTTATAACAGCACAAGGCGGGCACACCACGTGCCAATTCCACAGTGAATCATGGAAACCCCCCACGGGAAGAGATGCCTCTATGACACCCGTGGAAATATCTCCCTCGTGCACCAGCAAGCTAGCCCTCGGGGCCCCCCAGTTAGACTCATGGAAAACAAAGAGAAGACGTCTTCCCGCTAAGAAGGCAGCGGCCGCCCTGCTGATGGTTTGCATGAAATTAGGCCCAAGTTCTCTGAGACGGGCTGTAAATACGACACAAAAGCGGCCCACGCCCCCGATCCTGCACAAGCCACTTTCTCTCTCCTATTAAAGGTGCTTGTTGTTTCTTTGATTTATCCGATAATAAATTTTTGATGACTGCTAAGTCTCATAAAATGGCTCTGATGCTGACGACACTGATTAATACGTCCAAAGAATCGAAAGTGTCAGGAATTCATGTGTACGAATAAGTTACTGCCACACATATATTAGGGATTCCATAAAATATAGAATATAAAGGTTGATCTGGTAATTTTATCTCATGTCCATTTCCCTGTAACAATTTATATGCAGGTTCCTCATCATCTCCCGTTGCCTTAAAAAAAAAAAAAAAGAATCAATAAAGTAAATCCAGACGGAGGCAAAAATGCAAGAATTAAACTAAATTTTCTTTTTTTTTTTAAAAATGGCAAATTTATAGATAATAAAACAGACTTCCCCGACAAATGAAGGGCTCAGAATCAGGACTCGCTGCTGGGATAACTTTCAAGGCTGATCTACGGAGTCGCTTGCTCTGGAGATGGGGATGGATGGGCAGGGGAGGGCAAGAAGGTCATTTGTCACGGAGAGAACATTTGTCACAGAAGTCACTACCAGAAGCTTCTTTTTCCGAGAACGGACCTTCTTTCCCCTTCTTTGTCCTCAGGCCATCACAGCTGAGGGGGTCACGGCACCCTGACCCCCTGTTGGTCGACATAAATGGGCGCATTTCACCCCTGATGCTTATCCCCCATGCGGGGCGAGCAAAACTGCCTTCTGGACAGGAGAAGACACATGGAGTGTCCATCGCCTCCCACCGACCTTCCGGACACACAAGGGCAGAAACACGAGCCGGCAAGCTGACAGCGCCAGCCGAGCTTATGGAAACCCCGCTCGGGGCAGGGGACCCAACTCTCCATCTCACAGGGCAAAATTCCACCTGCTGTCCCTGGAGAAGAGCCTGCACTCGAGTGAGGTCCACCCAGAGGAGCTGGGCTGGCCCTAGGCTGTAGCGTCCCCCAAAGTTGGGTGCAGCTTGGGGGGCATGATCACAGTCTCCTTTCTAGAAGGCTCAGAGGTGATTTCACCTGGTGTCATTCATTTCTAGGACCTCTCCAGCGTCGAACCCGCTTCTCTTTCAACAGAGACCAGTCGTGAGAGATCAGAAATACAAACGCTGACCCCCTCCACCATGAGAAAGGGCCTCAATGTGCCCCTAAAGAGAACAAGGGGTGAACTGGCATTTTTTCGGGGGAGAGG
The DNA here is from genome assembly GCF_027595985.1 of Sorex araneus. NCBI lineage: Eukaryota > Metazoa > Chordata > Mammalia > Eulipotyphla > Soricidae > Sorex > Sorex araneus. The sequence goes on along the minus strand of NC_073310.1, from coordinate 62,508,751 downwards.
GGGAAGGAAACATACAGCTCTGAAAGCCAAAACTTGGGCACGTCCAGACCTTCAGCAGCCTTTGAAGACATTCATTAATGAAGAGACAGACCCGCTCGGCTGGGACGGCTGGGACAGGAGAGTGAGGCGAGGCTGCTGGAAGGAACTGGTAAGGAGCTGATGTTTGGGGACCATCTGAAAAATAAGGCGACGGCTTGTTCATCACTCCACTCCCACCAAGGCCTCAGAACGTGAGCCAATGTGGGCACAGGGAGTTTGAGAAATTATCCAGAGAAATTCAAGTCCAAATGAGGGACTGCGTTCCTGAGCCCAGCAGGTGACGTTAGCGAGGACGGGGATCACTAAACGTGTGAGAGACGATGAGAGAAGCAGCCCTGGAGATGGTGATCCAGGTACTTACAGAGGGGCCCTGGGTGGTCCCGTCGCCCCGCAGTCACCCACACCTTGATGCGGGCTTCTTAGCACCAGCGACAGCCATATCTCTGCTGGCGGTTTAGATTGTCACAATTGGAAGGAACAAGTTCAGCAGGAGAAAAAAAAAAACAAGGCGTGCTCCCTGCAGCTGCCCAAGGTCAGCCATGATTTACTTAATCAATGACAAACGCTACCTAACCAGGTCCAGGAAGAGAGGTACGTGTACTTGGTAGGTGACGGAACTCACCGTGTATGTTCTAGGTAAGGCTGGTTAAAAATAAACTATTGTAGTGGAGAACAGGGTCTTCCTGAAGACAACTGTGTTTGGCTTCTTTGGGTCACACTTGGTGGTGCTCAGAGCTTAGTCCTGGCTCTGCACTCAGCAATCACCCCTGGCAGGCTCCAGGACCCTATGGGGTGTGGGGGATGGAACCCCTGGTCAGGCATGTGCAAGGCAAGTGCCTTAACCACTGTACTATTTCTCCAGTCCCTAAATTTTTTCTGATGTCATGTCTTAAAAACACATATGCACACATAACAAAAAAAAATCTGGTAGGTTATTACCTTAGTACCTGAATAAATAGAAGGATCTACTAGTACCTGTTAATACAATTCATTTCTAAGCTTTTTATCTGACAAAAATTGATTAAACCCCTTTTCATAATATTAAGCACACAAAACCAGAACACATGCAGGTACAAAGGAGCCCCTATGCGCCCCCAAATTACAAACCAGCCAACAAAACCCAAACCACGCCATCCAGCCACGTTCACCAGCAAGAGAGGACAGGGCTCGATAAAAAGCCAGCAGGTAATAAAGAAGATACTACTGTGCAGAGAATAGAAATCGCAGATGGTTTTTGTTTGATTATAAAAGCGCCACTTATTAATTTATCTCTCAAATAAAAACAGCAAATGCCAGCCATAACTCACCGTGGCTGGCGAGGGAGCCTCGAGACAGTCATCAGGCCTGAGGATGTCTGGGAGTTCAGAACGGCTCATCTCACTGCGGAGGCCCATACGCTCGGCAAGCCAATCGCATCTCACTGCGGAGCTCCATAGGCCGGGCGGGCCAATCGCATCTCACTGCGGAGCTCCACAGGCTGGACGGGCCAATCGCATCTCACTGCGGAGGCCCATACGCTCGGCAAGCCAATCGCATCTCACTGCGGAGCTCCATAGCCAGGGCGGGCCAATCGCATCTCACTGCGGAGCTCCATAGACAGGGCGGGCCAATCGCATCTCACTGAGGAGCTCCATAGGCCGGGCGGGCCAATCGCATCTCACTGCGGAGCTCCATAGACAGGGCGGGCCAATCGCATCTCACTGCGGAGCTCCATAGGCCGGGCGGGCCAATCGCATCTCACTGTGGAGCTCCATAGACAGGGCGGGCCAATCGCATCTCACTGCGGAGCTCCATAGGCCGGGCGGGCCAATCGCATCTCACTGCGGAGCTCCATAGGCCGGGCGGGCCAATCGCATCTCACTGCGGAGCTCCATAGCCAGGGCGGGCCAATCGCATCTCACTGCGGAGCTCCATAGGCTGGGCCAATCGCATCTCACTGCGGAGCTCCACAGGCAGCCGCTCAGTCCAGCGGCATCCAGTGGAGATCACGTATACATGCAACTGAAGGGAGCCTGCCTTGAGGGAGAAGTGGACACATTCCTGTTGGAGAGTGTAGTTTTGCGGCCCTGCCTGTGTCCTTCCCTCCTGCTAGGTGCTCCTTATTTATCTTCTCCCTGCCTTCAAGTGATACCGGAAGGTATCAGACTCCACCCAAGGCAGAAGAGGAAAGCTGGGGGAAGTGCAAGGGAAGAGGCAGAAAGACAGAAGCACCCTTGGTCCCCACTAGCTTTCTGTTGAAGCCCTTTGCACAGCAAGGGGCAGGATAAACATCATCTCTCTGCCTTGGATGGAGCAGAGGTGGGGGGTTTCCTCCCCTTCAGCCCCTCTAAATTCACTCGCAACCCTTGAACCAGAAGGGCCTCAGTGAGGCGCTGACTCAGCTGCAGATAGGCAAGGCCCCTGCTTGCTGCGAACCTGCACCACCACCCACAACATGCCCACCCCCTTGGGTCCCCAGAGGGCTGGAGGGTCCAAGAGTGGACAGGAGGGAAACTTTAGTGTGTCTGCATTTGCTATCCCAGGCACATCACAGCGAAGAACATTCCCAAATATTCTTGGTATTTTTCCGAGACGCCTTCAAAATTACCAGCATCACCTGAAGCTGATCTTTAAACGTGGGCAGTGGAGCTCACTAGTTTTTTGACCCACATGAAACCGGGGAAAAGAGATTCCCAGAATCTGAGCTTACTGGGGGGCAGGAAGGACAGTACAATGGGTAGGACATTTGCCTTGCACGAAGCACCCGGGTTTAATCCCGTGTCCCTGAGCACTGCCAGGAATAATTCCTGAGTACAGAGCTAAGAGGAAACTCTGAGCATTGCTGGATGTGACCCAAAAAGCCAAAAAAAAAAAATTACTGGAAATAGCAAGTGAAAAGATCTTCCACTCACAAGCTGAACTTTTATTTTGCACACCTTATTTTGCACACCTGATGGCCTCTGGGTTTACTCCTGGCTCTGAACTCAGGGGTCACTCAGGAGTGCCAGGGATCAAACATAAGTCAGGTGCGTGCAGGGCAAATGCCCGACCCGCCCTACGATGGCAACGGCCCTCCAAGACTGAACTATCTTACAAGAGTTACAAAAATTAATTTTCAAAAACGCAGCGATGTGCGGGGATGGCCGTTTAATATGTATGGCAACAACTGTAAAAATGCACCAAGAAACAGATACCAATTAGTGGTATAATTATATTTCAGTAATAGTACAAGCTGAAAATCACAGAAGCAGCATCCCTTTGAATGCAGATTACTTTCAGCAATACGACAAAAACAAACTGGAGAGAAAACGGTTTCGTTTCCTTCCTCAGAACTGGCCCTCCCGGTGCTGTAAGTGGGGAGAAATTAACGTAGCAGGGCCACGAACATCACTCATGAGCCAACAGAGCGGCAGAGAGCGACTGAATCCAAGACCCACCGAGGGGAGCTGGAGTGATGGTACAGCGGGGAGGGCGTTTGCCTTGCACGTGGCCAACTCGGGTTCGATTCCCAGCATCCCATAGGGTCCCCCAAACACCACCAGGAGTAATCCCTGAGTGCAGAGCCAGGAGTAATCCCTGCGCATCACCGGGTGTGACCCAAAAAGAAAACAAGAAAGACCCAATGAGGGACCAAAAGTTGACATTGTGTCCAGACCAACACTGTATGGAATAAATGTCCTTGGACCCTTTCTCCTAGTACTATCCGCAAGAACAGGCACAATAAACTTTCTGCCAGGTCAAAGGAACCAGTGTGAAGCTACCTCAGCAAGACTAGTCCCTGAGCACACCGGCCTGCAGGAGGCCTGAGCTGCTGTGCCTTTGCACTGTATTTTGTAGGAGGGAGGAAAAGTCCAACTGCCAACTTAGCAAAGGAACTAGATGTCCTCGGGGAGTGTCCCAGCAAGGAAACAGAAATCACCAGGACCCCAATGCACAGTCAACTCTGAAAACATACAAACAATCTATGTCAAAGGTTTTTTGTTCTTAGGGGAAAGGGGGCAGGAGGCTGGAGGGGAAATCACATCTTCATTTTCTTTTTGGGTCACACCCCGCCTTGCACAGGGGTTACTCCTGGCTCATCCACTCAGGAATTACTCCTGGCGGTACTCGGGGGACCCTATGGGATGCTGGGAATCAAACCTGGGTGGGCTGCGTGCGAGGCAAACGCCCTCCCCGCTGTGCTGTCGCTCCAGCCCCCAGGTCTTCATTTTCATGTCAACTCTGGGAAAAGCATTTTGCACTCATGTTCCTTTACCGACGCCGTTAATGATGCTGGCCTCCGTGCTGGCCGCCTCTGACCGCCACCCTGTAGAATGCAGAGAACTGCCAATCCAACCAGCCCTCCGTGATGCTTCTCTGTCGGCAAGCTCTCTGCCTTGATTCACCTGACTGAGCACGGTCAGAGGGCGCAGTGAGCTTCGTGAAGATGGGGCGCTTCCTGCAAAGGGCTTTCCTGAGTGTGCCCGCGCCGCCGCCAGCACCCAGGCTGCTGGGTGTGGAATGTGGCCTGCGAGGGCACACTGCGCGGACCCACGCCGCACGGCCTCCAGCGGCTGCAGTGACGGGTGGGGCTGAAGGACCGCCCGCTCGTGTCCCCGTGTCTTACCAGCCCGCCTTAGTGCATCACTGCACCCCCACTCTCCGGGGCGACAACAGGAGACAGGACGCAGGGAGGCAGCGCTCTGGACGGGCCAGGGCTCTTCACGGCTCCTGCGCCTCTCGCCACCGGCCCGTGCAGCCGGCAGCGCCGCTGGCCACCCGCGCGGGTCGTTCCTGTCCGGCCCGGCTCTGCCCTCCGGGCCCGTCCTCGCGAGGCTCCGGGGAGGGGACCAGGGCCCTTAGATGGGAGCTGAGGGCCGCCGGGCCGGGCTGGCGGGAAGGGGCACAGGAAGCGTCCGGGGTCGCCGCTGGACGTGGGCGGCGCTGTCCGCCTCGCGCGTCCAGCTCCCGGGACCCCGCGTTTCTCCCGAGGGCCCTGGACGCGCGGCTGCGCACGGCTGGTGTGTCCACGCGGCCTGCGGGGTGGGGGCGCCCGGCACGGGATCCTGTCACGGAGCTGCCCCGGCCGCCTCCCCGGGGCGGGGGACTGGGCGCCACCTGCCTCCCCGAGACCCCCGCTTGCCGGCCACCTGAGGGGCCCGAGAAGAGACGCACGGGACAGCGGGCGGAGGGGAAAAGTCTGTGAACCGGGCCACCACAGGAGGTGGGAGGCTCCAGTGTGTGTGTGTTCATACGTGTTTGTGTGTTCATGTTTGTGTATTTGTGTTTGTGTGAATGTATTTGTCTGTATATGTGCTTGTATGTGTGTGTTTGTGTATGTTCGTGTTTGTATTTGTGTGTATGTGTGTGTTTATTTGTATGTATGTGTGTATTTGTGTGTATATGTGTTTGTGTTTATTTGTATTTGTGTGTATATGTATTTGTGTTTATTTGTATTTGTGTGTATATGTATTTGTGAGTATGTGCATTTGTGTATATTTGAGTGTGTGTTTGTATGTATGTGTGTATCTGTGTGTATGTGTGTTTGTGTGTGTGTTTATGTGTGTTTGTGTTAGTGTGTGTTTGTGTCTTTATGTGTGTGTATTTCTGTGTTTGTGTATGTTTGTATGTGTCTGTGTATACATGTGTGTGTCTGTGTGCGTATGTCTGTGTGTTTGTAGAGGTGTGTGTGTCTGTGTGTTTGTGCATGTGCATGTGTATATCTGTGTGTGTTTGTGTGTTTGTGGGGGTGTACGTGTGTGTATGTGTGTGTGTACAGTGGGGCACCCTCCACCGCCCAGCCCAGCCCAGGACAGGGAACACAGGTGGGAGCTCTTACTGCACTGACAGGCCAGCGGGTGACCCGGCTGGGAGGGGCCCGTGGCAGGGCGTGTGCTAAGCGTGCCGAGGGACGTGGGGGGCAAGGTGAGTGCGGGGAGGCCGGGGCGGCGGCAGCCCGGCCCCTGCTCCCACACTGCCCCCGGGGCGCACAGGCCTGCTGCCCCCACCCCGCACCTTCATCAAGTTCAATCACCTCCGAGAATTTTAATTCTTCCTCCACGCCAGCCTCGCTGCGTGCTCTCGGCCGCCCCTGCCCGCCCGGAGTCCATTAGAGTCTGGAAACGGGATCATCCATCTTCGCCGCCTGTCGCCGCTCCAGCTCCTCGGGGCTGACGGGCTGTGCTCGGGACGCCAAGGTCGCTCAAAGTCGCCGCAGGCTGGAGTCCCGACTGCTCTCCATGCCGGGTGAGTTAATCAGTGTGTGCGGGGGAGGGGGAGCAGGAGGGGATCGGGGGTCGGGAGGGGGTGCCCTGATTTTCTAATGGTTCCGTTTTGCTCTGGGGCAACACCCAGCAGTGCTCGGGGCTGACTCCTGGCTCTGTGCTCAGGGACCACTCCTGGTGGGCGAGGCTCGGGGTACCATGCAGGGTTGGAACCCGGGCCAAGCCATGGCAACGCTGCCCCTCTCTGGTATTTTAAGTGGGAAAACAGAACCGTCCTGCTCTCATGGCCGGTCGTCTCAAGCTCTGAGTGTCCAAACAGGATTGCTTGGGGCTGCTTAAAGAAACATTTTTCAGACTGGGCTGAGCTCGAGTCACGCGGGACACCACTAACAAGCGTCTAGCTGCTCAAAGAAGGACCCCAGGCAACAGCCAAGATCCGGAAACAACCCAGGGGCCTGAGAACAGAGGCGTGGGAACCTGCTCTCCAAACACTGTGGAATACTACTCAGCTGTGAAAAGAGAGATCTTACAGACGGCAGCGACCCAGATGGGACTGGAGGGCTCAGAGAAACAAACACTCATCGGTCTCACTCCGTGTGGAGGATACAGGAGCAGAGAAAGGGACTGGCCGACTCCGAGTGGGAAGAAAGAAGATTACGGGGTCAGGAGAGGCAGAACTGAGGAGGCTTAGAGGAGGGGCTCGGGCCGAGACCAAGGACCTGGTCTCACTGGAGGGAGGGCTGGTGCGGCAACGCCATGGACCCAAACAGGGGCACTTCTGTACAAATACTTAACAACAAAGCCCCTCAACAAAACTGAAGGGCAGAGTCTGACGTAGTGAGTTACTCGGTGGCCCCCGGACAGGCTGGGAAAGTTAAGGAGGAAGGAAGCCGAGAATAGCAGAGGGAGGGGGCAGGACAGCTGAAATACAAGAGGCGCCCCCACACTCGCCCCCCAGGAGGGAGGAGACCCCTCCCCCCAGGAGCACGGACCTCCCAGCAGACACCAAAGGGTAACAGGAAAAAGGGGACAAGGGGCCTTCCAGGCTTACTTAACATTTTGGTTTTTAGTGTTCGTTTGGGAGCCAGGCCCAGCACTGTTCAGGGGGTCCCACGTGGTGGGGTGCCAGAGATCCCCCCACCAAGGCATTTCGGCTCCGGCTCTTCCCTGATGTTTGAAATGCCCGTTCCCCTGTCTAAAAGGGAAACTGAGTCTGAGGAAGCCCCACAGGAGGAAGTCCGGCCCTGGGCCAGGCACTCAGACAACCCCAATGCAGGCGGGAGAGAGAAGGAGCCCCGTGGTGGGGGAGGGCGGAGTGGCACGTGCCCACGGCACCCCCAAGACTCACAGCCCCACGCCCTGGCACAGCCAGCGTCCCCGGAGGGCTCAAATCCCGAGAGTCATTTTCACGGGGACGGAGGGATTTCCCCAACCCACACACTCCGGATCCGGGGACAGGAAACGGTCACGGGACACGTATACACAAACGATAAATTCACGCAGGGTAAACTGGAGAACTTGGGAGCCAGAAGAACGACGGGCTCTGCGCCCGGGTCCACGGCAGGAGGGGCTGGTCTCACCCTGCTCTGCCGTGAGGACACGAGTGTTCCCCAGACACGCCCCGCCCCCACCCGTGCTGCAGGAACCGCCCCCCCACGCACGGCGATCAGGAATCCTCGCTGGAACCGAGGAACCAAATGAACAATAATCTGCTAACTTGCAATTAGGTTTTCACACATTTCCCTAATTTACTAGACTGATTTCCAGAGCTGAGTAATATTCGTGTCTGAAACGCCGCCCATCTATCAAGCCCGCGCGCGTCCCCGGCCTCGGAACAATAACACACATCCCACACGCGCCGCGCTCGCCTCGAAGGGTGCGTTCTGAGATGTGCTGCAAATGCCACGGCGCCATCGTCAGAAGAAAGCCCCGCCGTGCTCCCGAGCGGCTTTCGATCAGCCAGGCGGAGCTATCGTTGGCGCAATTTCGGTCAACTTGGCTTTAACATCATCTGCTCTTCACGGCTCATCTTCCCCAGGATTCTGGGAAACAGTCTGCAGACGGGGGCACGAGGCCTGGGCTGGGGGGCTGAGGTGTGTGGGGGGCAGAGTTCTCAGGACCCCCGTGACGGGGACATTCATTCCCAACGGCCGCCAGTGACCCTCGGCCCAGCACAGGCTGTGTGGGGACTGTTAACCAGAAAACTCCTAACTGACCCTTCCTGACCCTACGGCCATTCTAACGGGGCGGGGGTTACCCAACCTCCCCATGTTGGCTCTGGACACAAAAGTAGACTACACCTGCTTCTGGATTTTTCTTTTTCCAAGTCGTGACCCCCACCTCTGTATTTGCTTCAAACTAGGGGTGACTGGTTTCTTTTATTTTTTTTAATTTTATTGAATCACCGTGAGACAGTTACAAGCTTTCATGTCTGGGTTGCAATCACACAATGATCAAACACCCATCCCCCCACCAGTGCACATTCCCCACCACCAGTATCCCCAGTGGACCCCCCCTTTCCCACCCTCCTCCTGCCTCCATTGCTGACAATATTCCCCATACTCTCTACTTTTGGGCATCATGGCGTGCGACACAGACACTGAGAGGCCATCATGTTTGATTCCTCCAGCCATCGCTTCCTCAGTGACCCCTTCTCTATTCCATCCGCCTGGGTTTCTGCAGTAAGGCTCACAGAGCACTGCGGTAAATGATGGTTTCAATGGGGGCGGGGGTCTATGAGGGCAGGTGGTGGCCTCTCACCAAGGCGCGAGGGATGCTTCCCCTCTGTTTCTCACGGAGAGATTATCACTTTCCCCAGATGGAGGGACGCTTCCCCAGGACTCCCTCCCGGTTTTGTAGCCAACTGCCAGATGCTAACCGCGTCCCTCACACTCTCGTCCCCGGCATTCAGGGGAGAGAGAAGAACGTGGCCATCTCAGGGTGCCCGCTGGACGCCGTGGGCACCGTAAACAGTTGACCAAATTTTAAGCCCTTGAAAACACTCTAAACAAACTGGGCATGAATTCCTCTTAAAACATCAAAAATAATCTTTAGATCAGAGAGGCGATGACGACATGCAGCCAGCGAAGAGACGTTTCGAGGCGCGATGAGTAAACCGCCCACGCCCCGTGGCAGCTGGGGAGACACGGCCCGTCACACGTGCTGCAAGCAACCACCTTCTAGTTCGGGAGCTCAGGGCCCACTTACTATTTGTACGTCTCAGACCGGATGTACTCGAACACGTGGGACACGCCCAGCTGGAACTGGTCGGCAATGGGGGTGACCCAGGGGTTGTTCTCGGCTTTGAAGACTTGCTTCTGGCCAGTCAGATCCAAGTTTCCTGAAACAGTGACGCAGACAAGAAAGGGTGAAAGTCATTTTCTCCTCCCCAGCACGAGGCAGGTCTAAGCAGTCCTGCTGGTGACGGAGCTGGCCATGGGACTGTAAGGCCCCTGATCTGGTGCTTAATGTTTTCTTTTTAACCTCACGGCATCACTGGTGCAAACAATGCTAGTGATGAGACATGTCTAGCCAAGAGATTAGAGCCAGTGAAGGAAGGAGGAAAAAGGAAGGAAGGGAGGAAAGAAGGAAGGAAGGAAGGAAGGAAGGAAGGAAGGAAGGAAGGAAGGAAGGAAGGAAGGAAGGAAGGAAGGAAGGAAGGAGGGAGGGAGGGAGGGAGGGAGGAAGGGAGGGAGGGAAGGAAGGAGGAAAGGAAGGAAAGAAGGAAGGAAGGAAGCAGGGAGGGAGGAAGGAAGGGAGGGAGGGAGGGAAGGAAGGAGGGAAGGGAGGAAGGGAGGAAGGGAGGAAGGAAGGAAGGAAGGAAGGAAGGGAGAGGGAGGGAGGAAGGGAGGAAGGAAGGTAGGAAGGAAGGAAGGAATGGAGGAAGGAAGGGAGGAGTGATGGAGAAAAGAAGGAAGGATGATGGAGGAAGGAAAGTAGGAAGGAGGGAGGGAGGAAGGAAAAGAGGGAGGGAAGAAGGAGAGGAGGAAAGGGAAGGGAAGGAGGAAGAGAGGAAGGAGGGAGGGAGGAAGGAAAAGAGGGAGGGAAGAAGGAGAGGAGGAAAGGGAAGGGAAGGAGGAAGAGAGGAAGGAGGGAGGGAGGAAGGAAAAGAGGGAGGGAGGAAGGGGAGGAAGAAAGGGGACGGAAGGAGGGAGGGAGGAAGGAAGGAAGGAAGGAAGGAAGGAAGGAAGGAAGGAAGGAAGGAAGGAAGGAAGGAAGGAAGGAAGGGAGGGAGGAAGGAAGGAAGGAGGGAAGGAGGGAGGGAAGGAGGGAGGAAGGAAGACAGGTTTGCAAATATTGTGACAGGCTTTGTTTTTTCTAGGTGTTCTGCAGAGATTAAAAGGATGAGATTGAAAGCAGCGATAAAACCAGAAGCTCCTGAAATTCCATCTTGACAATGTTCACCAGAGCCGGCCCAGCCTGATCTAGAAGAGATCTGATCCACCCCATTTTGTTCATCAGCCAAAGCAGAACAGGAGAGAGGAAGATAAGAATATCGTGCAAGGGAAAATATTATTCCTCAGGTCCCAAGCACATCGCTCCGCCGGCACTAAACACATCTCATTAACATGGTAACGATGGAGACGCTCATCAAGCGCTTATCAGCTGATACGCTTTAGTTTCCTTTAAGAAAGCACTTGTCCCTGCGATTCGCCAGCCAGCACTGAGGCCAGTTACTAAGAGCACTTTGCAGGTAAAAGAGAGTGGGAGCAGGAGGAGGGGCGGGTGTGGGGGTGCAGATCAGAGAAGGGCGTTCAGAACCTGGGGCTTCGAAGCAAAGCCTTGGCCTCCCCGTGGGGCCGGGGTGGCTCTGTGGGCCCAGAGCACAGGCCCGAAACCCAACATCACCTAAGCACGACCAAGCTCCACCTCTGAGCACTGTAAGGGAGCCTCCTACCCCCAACCAAACCCCACCATGACTCCGAGGCTGGTGTCCTTCCCGCATCACCTGCAGTCTGGTGATGCCCTCTTGTCCTGGGCAGCCTTGGCGGAGCAAGGAGGAGACCAAGGAAGCGGTGGGACAAGCCGACAAGAGCAGCCCTGTGGGGCCTCTCACCCGCCCCCACCTTCCCAGTGTGGCTTTTTATTATTTTGCTTCCTGTAACCCCAGCGATGCTCAGGGGTTACTCCTGGCTCTGCGCTCAGGAATCACTCCTGGCAGGGGACCATATGGGATGCTGGGGATCCAACCTGGGTCGGCCGCGTGCCAGGCAAATGCCCTACCCGCTGTGCTATCGCTCCAGCCCCAGGTGTGGCATATTTATTTTTTATTTGCCTGGATTGCTTTTTAGAGGGGGGTGCTGATTGAGCCCACACACCGACAGGACTCGGGGTTCATCCTGGCTGTGCTCAGGGGACCATCTGCAGCGTCAAAGAATGAGCCAGCTGCCTGGAGCCTCAAGCCCAGGCACTCCACAGTCCATAGGGTCCCTGGCTGTAGAACGCTGCCCTGAGGTGGAATCCGAAAAACAGGCCCAACAAAGGAAGCCAGACGCACCCGCCAGGCCGGCCTCTGGGGAGGGAGGCGGAGTCCCCTGTTGCACCCGTCCCCAATCCCTTCATCCCAGCCTCGCGCACGCTTCACAGAGCCCAGCCAACCCGGGGGGCCCAACCGAAGAGAACCATCCACTTCTACTCTAGCGTGTGTGCGTGTGCATGTGCGTGTGTGTGTGTGTGTGTGTATGTGTGCATGTGTGTGTATACCAATCCACAGCGTGATGGGCTTTCGGGCACGTACTGACTTATTCACGGGTGCGTCTGCTCGGCTGGGCTCACTCCTGGCTTGTGCTCATAGGTTGCTCCTGGGCGTGGCACCCAGGGGAAGCGGCCGGGTGTTCTGTGCGAACACTTGCGCTGGCCGGCTGCAGGCCAGGCTCTGAGGCAGGGAGGGGCCCCCAGGGGCGAGACGGAATCCCCAGGATCTTGCCCCGGCGCACCCATCGCTCCCCGCAGCTGGGCTGGACGGGGCAGGCGGATTTGCTTTTGCCCCTCCCGCACCCGGCCCTGCTGCGGGCACCCTCCCCGCACACAGTGGGCACGCAGCGATTTCCACAGGGGCTTCTGCGCTGTCCCGGGGACAGTGGGCGCCGTGCCGTGCACTGGAGCGCCCCGCCCCCTCCCGCCCTCAGGCCGCGACCCCCCTGTCTGCTGCCGCACGCTTCAGCGCGTCTAGTTAGGGGCCGCATCCCGCTCCTTTATTAGAAGCGGCCGGCGCGCCGGGGGGCGCGCTAACAAGGGCCCTGCGGCAGGATTAAGCACTGTGACAAAGAGGGTCTAATAAGCGCGGACGGACGCGGGCCGCCTCCCGCCCCCCGCGCGCAGCTGCGCGCGCCCCGCTCCCTGCGCTCCGCTCCGCGGCGGGCGGCCCGGCCCGGGGGGAGGCCGGGGGAGGCCGGGGGGCGGCCGGGGGGCGGCCGGGCGGCGCGGTGACTAGCGGTGACCCCGGCCGCGCTGAAGGCCATCTATCACTCAGGGCCCATCTCCGCCGCTGCAAATTGGATTTGCCAGGTTACGGCCTGCGCGGGGGCCGGGATGCCGCGCGGTGGGGCTGGGGGCGCGCGGCCGGGATTTTTGGCAACACTGAATCATGCGGAACCAGCCCGCTCCTCGCGGGTCCTAAACGTGACGGAAGGCGAGCGGCGGACGCGGCCCCATCAATAAGCCCACGGGCCGCCGCCTGCGGAAATGGAAATGGGCCGCTGTCCTCTGCGCGCTGATGCGAAAGCGTCCCCAGCCCCGCCAACCCGCCGGCACGCGGCCCGATCCGTCACGCGTGACGCCTGCGAGGGGTGGGGGGACCGGGGTCTGCAGCGATTTTCCACGACATCATTTGAACACGCCGCACCCTCATGTTAACGTGCCACTGAGCGCGCTGCATTCGATTTGATTTTACGTTGGGGGGCAGCGTGGGGGGGAGGTTCTAGGGACCCCACATGTGCCAAGAGCACTTGCTCTGCCCCTGAGCCCCACCGCGAGCACAGGGCACTGTGGAAGCAAGGTTCGCTCCCCGCAATAATCAACGGCCAGAGTGACAGGCCTGGCCCCCCCACCCATACTGGCAGAGTCCCACCCCAGGAACTGATTCATTCTCGAGGGTCTCCAGGGCACAGCGTGACAGCTGACAGACCACTTGGCGCCTCGGGGAATCCACGGGCAGAAACTCGTCGGAAGCAGCCCCGGGGCCAAACAGAAGCGACTTTTCTGGGCGGCTCCACAAAGGCGCATCCACAGAGGAAATCCCTGTGTAGGTGGACACGGGCCACCCATAGGAACCGTGGGTGGCCATAGCTAACAGCTCCAGACATACCTCTATAGACCCAGAAAGAAAACAAAAAAAGAGGTCTACTAAGTTTGTTCTGATTTTCAGGGAGGGGGGAGGCAACAGGAAAAAAAAAAAAATCCCAGACTCAACTCGGAGGAAATGCTGATGAAGAAAGGAAACCGAGAGGACATACATGGAAGAATTAACATGTTTCCTCAAAAAGGGGAAACTAAGGCAAGGCGGGGATGGATGCTCAGTACAAAGGTCAGAGGACCAATGATTTCCTCTATCGAAAAGTCCAGGTTCTTATAAGAGCAGGTTTTTTTTTCCTTTTAATGCATTGCAAGAAAGTTGTCTGAAACCAAGGCCCAAATGCCCGTGATGCACTAATTGGAACAAAGAAACGCAGCGGCCGGAGACGGAGGCCTCAGCCGTCACTCACGCTGCCGGGCCGGGCTTGGAGGAGCCTGCTAAGGGCCTTTGTCTTATTCCTCATCAGTGCCGTCAGGGTGAGCCGCCTCGTGACAGCCTTCAGATGGATTCCGCGGGGAATTCGAGGCCATGCCGTCATTCTGACAGCTGTCTGCGTAGACCTCTGGCAGCAGGTTTTAAAAGGGGCCTTTTATGCACTTACCATACGCTGCCTCAGTACCCGCGCTCCTCCCAGCAGCCCGGGAAACGAGCCACTGGGGTTAGAGATTGAAGGAAGAAAACACCAAACACCCTATCGACGGGCTCCAATCATGGCGGGCAACTAACTTATGACGCTGGTGAAAACGGGTCCAGGAGCCCCTTTACCGAGGAAGAAAAATTGCATCTTGGGTCAGTTCTCTCTGAAGGGCCTCGAAGGGCGGGAGGGAGTCGTGGGAAAGGCCCCTGGTCTCCCTAAACCAGAACCGCTCCTCAGCCAGAGCCAAGCACGGGGGTTCTGCTTTGCACACACCGACCCGGGGCCGTTCCCAGGCACCGCAGACGGACAGGGATAGATAGGACCCCTGTAAGCGAAGCCAGGGCAAGCCCAGAGCACTGCCGGGCGTGGCCCCAGAGTGAAAAATAAAAAGAAGCGACAGCTCTGTCGCAAGCTGCTTTTCAGGATGCAAAGCACCAATGTGGAACCTTGCCGGCAAGCGGCCCTGCGGGACACAGCAGCCCACCTCCCCGGGGGCCCTCACAAGGGGGTGGTGTCAGGGAGTGTGTAGTCCACACTGGGGCAGCCAGACTCCAGAAGGATACTCCCACACCGGCCTGCTCCCAATTCTGACTGCATTTCGTCCGAACCCCACTGAACAGCAAAAGAAAGAAAGAAGGAAAGAAAGAAAGAAAGAAAGAAAGAAAGAAAGAAAGAAAGAAAGAAAGAAAGAAAGGAAGGAAGGAAGGAAGGAAGGAAAGAAAGAAAGAAAGAAAGAAAGAAAGAAAGAAAGAAAGAAAGAAAGGAAGGAAGGAAGGAAGGAAGGAAGGAGGAAGGAAGGAAAGAAAGAAAGGAAGGAAGGAAGGAAGGAAGGAAAGAAAGAAAGAAAGAAAGAAAGAAAGAAAGAAAGAAAGAAAGAAAGAAAGAAAGAAAGAAAGGAAGGAAGGAAGGAAGGAAGGAAGGAAGAAGGAAGGAAAGAAAGGAAGGAAGGAAGGAAGGAAGAAAGAAAGAAAGAAAGAAAGAAAGAAAGAAAGAAAGAAAGAAAGAAAGAAAGAAAGAAAGAAGGAAGGAAGGAAGGAAGGAAAGAAAGAAAGAAAGAAAGAAAGAAAGAAAGAAAGAAAGAAAGAAAGAAAGAAAGAAAGAAAGAAAGAAAGGAAGGAAGGAAGGAAGGAAGGAAGAAGGAAAGAAAGAAAGAAAGGAAGGAAGGAAGGAAGAAAGAAAGAAAGAAAGAAAGAAAGAAAGAAAGAAAGAAAGAAAGAAAGAAAGAAAGAAAGAAAGAAAGAAAGAAGGAAAGAGCGAGCGAGCCTGTTTCCGAGCCCTGCCTGCCTTTTGCTGGGACCCCACGGCCAAGCTCTCAATTACCGAAGGCCAGTGCCTGTGCAATGGGCTTCGACATGCCACGGGCTGGGAACTGGCACAGACGCTCCGCTGCCCCCTGCCCTCAGTGACCTAGAGGAATGCGGTCTGGGGACTGACTGGGTG
The DNA here is from genome assembly GCF_027595985.1 of Sorex araneus. Lineage (NCBI taxonomy): Eukaryota > Metazoa > Chordata > Mammalia > Eulipotyphla > Soricidae > Sorex > Sorex araneus. The sequence continues at coordinate 62,493,159 of NC_073310.1, read as the reverse complement.
TCGTCCAGGGGGGGTCCATCACCGCACATGTCCTCACCAAGAAACCACCTTCCTACTCTGAGGCCACGAGAAGTCGGCCTGGGCCCACAGGTGGACCCTGGGGTGCCATGCCTTCTTCCACCTGGATGCTTGTTTCCATGGAAACTTCTACAGTAGTGCAGGAAACAGTCGGGACTCGTGTTCCACACGATGACAAACACTGGGTCTCCCCAATTTCCCATAGTTTTAAATGGGGGCTGGAGGCCAGAGAGATAATATGGGGGAGTGGGGGGGGGGGTAGTTTAAGGAGCTCATCTTGCATGTGGGCAACTCCTGTTTGAGCCTGGCACTGTAGACGGTCCCTGAGCATCACCAGGCGTGACCCCTGAGCACTGCCAGGAATGGCACCCAAACAAAAATAAATGTGGGTGAGAAGCAAAGGGAATCGAGTTTCCTGACTCCCATTTCCTGTTCTCCCCTCCCCCAAACACACACACACACACACACACACACACACACACACACACACACAGTGGCATCACGTGAAGATGCCTGCTAGCTGCCACCTGTACATCCAAGCCTCCTCTTCCACTTTCCAGTCCTGAGATCAGCAACAGCATTTGGAGCCAAACGTAGCCACACGAGCAACCACAACCTTCTGAGAACAAGGACCAGAGACCAAGAGACCGAGAGCTGGCACCCGGCTGGGCCCAGAAGTAAAGGGAAGATGGGCGGGTGGCAGGGATCAAAGGGTGCAGCGTACACCCGTCCAACGTCCAAGTTACGGCCAAAGAGGAAGCGGGGCTCGCGTGACTCCAGAAGAGGAATGACCCACCAGCAGACGGGCCGACAGGACCTTCCCAGAAGCCACCTTCCCAACAGCGCACCAGGCCCCACACTAAGACCCGGGCGCTGGAGCTTCCGTGATGCAGGAATGATCCACAGCCAGGTCCTCACTCATCGGGAAGCGTGAAACAGAATCAACTTTATTATTTTATTTAGATATAAGTACCTTTGAATCCAATTTTATTAAAGGTTAAGTCAGGGCTCAACATACCGCACAGACCCTAAAGTGAAGTTCTATGTAAAAACGGCTCGTTTCAGCTGTGCCGCTCACGGGAGGGCTTATATTTTTATTACTCTGGTGCAGTGCGTGCCACGCTCCACGGGGGGAGGGGCGGGGGTGGCCAGAGTGCGGGTCCTGTGGCCTATAAAATATGCACCAAGATAACGAACCACAGGAGGGAAAAAACTGCAACAGTGAACTCAGAGTCAAGTCACTTTTGAGAAACGCTTAAGGCCTCTGAGGTCAGGCGTTAACCATCTACTTAATGCCTTTTGAGGAGACTCCACTTTTACAAATTGCTGCGGAGTTAAGACAGCATGGAAAGAAAGCCACCAAGATGGAAGGTCGGGTGCCACGCGTGCGCACACACACACACACACATACGTACACACACGCACACACACGCGCACACACGCGCACACACGCACACACACGCAACACGCATGCACGCACACTCACACACACACACACACACACACACACACACACACACACACACTCGGGCTTGAGGACCCGAGATATGAGGAGACCCCAGCAGAGAGCAGTGGGTACGGAGCTGACTGTGGCTTTTTTAGAAAGAAAACCATCTTTTCCTTTCAGCGTGGGGCAAACACACGTATCCGTCCCGGACTCAAAGAAACAGGGGGCCGGGCAGGAGGGGGACGGCTGGGTGCCTGTTACCTGGGACTTGCCAAACCCAAACCCATCACAGCCTTTCTTACTTCTGCACCTGCCCCCGAAGCCCTCTCCTCTGGATTCTGACAAGGTGTAAATGTCACTCAGTGTCACCTCTCCCAGGAAGTCTGCCCCAGTGTCCCCACAGCAAGCCTCTGTAATTTCCATCTGTCTCCACTGACTGGTTTCACAGTAACCTGGATTTCCTAACTTCCTACTCGGCTGCTTCTTCCCCACCCCACCTGGCATCGCCAACTGGTGGCAAGTTCCACTGACAGACCACAGGGTCCCCCTCTCACTGATGGTCGTGCAACATTCCTTGGCTTGGCCCAGCCAGAGAGGCCCCCGCTGCTCCCATTCCACTCCCGGACAGGGTGTGGGTCCCGTCCTCACGCGTCCCCCCTGGGCACGCACAGGTTGGGGATGGAGCCTCAGGTGGGACAGGAGGAGCCCGAGCACATGAGTTCTGGCCGGAAGCGTTTTTAAAGCACATCCTTACTTCTCCCCCTGCGTGTGCCCATGGCCACTACCGGCCAGTACTGGGCTACAGAGCTGCGAGTGGGCGGGCTGGAAGCTCACTGTCCGGATGGGCCAAGGCAGAGAGTGACCGTGGCAGCGGGTGTACAGGCAGAGCCTGGGCTGACCACTGGTTTCCGTCTCTCCGGGTGCGACTCTGCACCGCAGCTGGACTGAGCAGAAGGGCCAAGGAGCCTGAGGTTCTGAGTGGGCCCCTGACAGAACCAGGCAACCCGGGCACTGTGGTTCCCCGCCATGCCCGCGCCGGGTGACCCAGTGTGCCGGCTGAGTCTCTTCCCTGCAGCCCCCGGTCCGGAGAGCTAATCCCGCAGTGATGATGACGCCCCACTCAGCAGAAACCCACGGTGAAGACACGAAACACAACTTATCCCAGAAAATGCTCCGGGGGTGAGGCAGATCAAATAAAAGTGCACATATTAAAAAAAGAAACTAAGCGCCAAACATTGTAAAGAATCACTGCATCCCCAGGGCGAGTCGCTGACGTGGACAGATGCTGTGGGACACAGTGACCGTCCAAGGCTTCCCCTACAGAACAGTGAAGCCCAATGAGCAGGTCACAGCAAACTCAGTTCAGTGGAAACTCCTCTTGACCTCTCGACTTGCTGGCCACAGCTCCAGACTGGAGTTTCCAGGAGTGATGAGCTACTCCACGGGGCATTGGTCCCTGACGCCAAGACCGCCACTCCCGTGCGTGTGTCCGTGTGTCTGAGGCGCATGCCTGCGTGCACACAGAGGGCCAATTCCAGGTATCATGCTGGCCTGAGGAGTTATTTCCTTTTTTTTTTTTTCGTTTGGGGGCCACACTCAACAATACCTGAGCTTACTTCTGGCTCTGCACTCAGGAATCACTCCTGGCAGGGCTCAGGGGAACAAGTGGGATGCTGTGGATCGGACCCAGGTCAGCTGCATGCAAGGCAAATGCACTCCCTGCTGTATAGTCACTCCTGCCTGCAGAGTGATTCCTATGTCAGCTCCAACTCTCATTCACAAAGTCATGGGACCATTCTCAGACGAATGCATGCACTGTCTGAGTCATAAAGGGAAGGAGAGACGCTGCCCTCTAGGGCCCACTGGGTATGGACACGCACATTTGTGCATGCACATACACACATGCACACACATGCACGCACATGTAAACACACACACATGCATACACATATGCATACACACACTTGCACACTCTTAACATACATATTCATGCACACAAACACACATGCACACATGCACACACACGTGCGCGCACACATGCACACAGGATCTGATCACCCAGACGAGGCCTCCCTGAGTCAGAAAGCGTGGCATGACCTGGGCCACAGGTGCTGAGTGCCGTGTCACGACCCTCGAGGCCACACATCCCTCCAGTGGTGTGGGCAGAGCACAGGTGGCTGGGGCCACAAGGCTGCCTTCTGGTCTCTTTACTCCTAGGACAGTTGGTTCTAAAATCCCCAGGCTCTCACGGAATCGGGAATGGGTGACCTTCCCCGCCCCCTGTGCTTCCGGGAGCCTGGCAGCCACGCCCACGTACCGCCTCTGGCGCCATGTAAGCTCATTACCAGTCACGACCCAGAGACTCACAAATCAACGTAGGAAGAGAGCCTGGAGCTCAGAGATGCCTCCAGACCCGAGGCCTCCCTGAAACCGCCCTCCAGTTAGACTCAACTCCAGCTGCATCACCCTATTGAGAATTTTAGTTTCCTGGAGTGAGCGCTCATGCTCTGCCTCACTCACTGATACACCAGAGTGTCAAGCAGAAGGAACACACAGCTCACCCTGTCACAGCAAGGTAGTAAAATCTCTCATTACAAGGGCTTAATGGCGCTAGGCTGAGATACAACAATCTTCACACACTTTCCTTTAAGAAAACTTTTTGGGATCGTTTTTCAGCAGATTATTCATAATAAACAATATAAAATAAATTATTTAGGGCTTGTTTTATGGGGAAGGGCTTGGCTGGTGGTTGGGAAAATTTGAAATATTGATAGTGGGATTGGTGTTGGAATGTTGACTGTAATAAATTACTGTGAACAACTTAAAGAAAAAAAAATAGTCAGTGCTTCCTTGCCCGGGCCTCGACAGAATTACCCCGGGACGCTGCTGTAGCGTTAAGTCTCTGACAGGCGCCCCTGTTAAGGGGGTCGGGCTCGGTCTTTGGGGGGCTGTCGGGTCGGCTCCAAACGATGCTGTGCAGAGCACGGAACGTCTCACGAAGGGACCCATGAAGCATGGGCACTGACGTGCCTGTGGCGGCTTTCAGCTGCTTTGGGTGATGAATGAGAATATTAAGCTCATAATGGAAGGCTGCGTACAATAATTCTCCATTCCCTGGTATTAAAAACCTATAAAGGAGCATAAAGCCGGCCTCCCGCTGTAATCTGCCCCCTCTGGTTAAAGCACTCTTCTGAGATCACCGGGGCTCGGAGAAGGATGGGACGGCTCAGAAAGAGTGACAGGTGTCGGGGAGGAAGCAGGGCCGAGGTACGGGGCCGCAGGCAGCTGACGGCGGGGTGGGGGCTCAGCGCAGGGGAGTGAGGCGGGGGCGCCCCGGGAGGTGGAAAGCCAGTACACGGAACGTGCATCTCATCCAGATTCCCAGACTGACCCTGTGCTCTCAGCTTTGCTTTTCTTCCTAGACCCCCCGGAAGCAGGGTGGCATGCAAGCATCTTTCTGTGCCCCTGCTCCCACGAAACCTACCAGGAGGAGGTGGAGAATGAGTCCTTAAGGGGAACCAATCAAGACACAAAACCACTTCCTATCAGAAACAACAAGGACAGTCACCCGCCGTCACCCACCGCGTCTGGGCACAGTGAGTCGACAGACAGAGGCCCTCAGAAGTCGAACAGGCCCTTTAGCAGTGGGGGACTGGGGGGTTCTCTTTACGCAACAGGGGCAGCTGATGCACGGTTCTCACGGAGGGATATTCCACGGCATCGGAAGCTGATAAGACCGAAAAGAAAATAAACTTCAAAAAAATCAAAGAGTGATCTTTCAGAAAGTAGTATCGTACTCTTCCCGGACTCAAGAAGCAAAACTTCGGTAACTTCCTCATTGGATTTTCCTTTCTTATACTCACACTAGTGAGCATTTATTATTTTCAAATACTAAGTTGTTGTTGTTGTTGTTTTTTAACATCTCAATGGGCAGAGTTGTGTTTTATTGTTAGGCTCACCTTAACAAAGAATCTTAATGGCGACTTCCAGGTCAGAATAGAGGGGATTTCTTTAAGCCTTCTGAATATCTTAGTTCTTAGAAAAAACAAATTTTGTAATAGCAAATGACATTTAACACCTAACAAATATCAAATAACATTTCCCAAATTTATTTGTTTTTTTTTTCTTACGGGGGGCATGCCTGTCTGTGCTGGGGGCCCCCTCGGAGCTCTGCACCCAGGGGTCATTCCTGGCGGTGCTCAGGGGTCTATCTGGAATACCAGGGATTAATCCTGGTTGGCTATGTGCAAGGCTGGCACCCCACCCACTGTACTATTGCTCCAGCCCCTATTTCTCTCCAAATGGAACCCGAGAGAATGCCCACCATCCTATCTGTCTATATCAACCAAACAGGAAGAAAACAATCTGAATAAAAAAATTGTGTGCCTGAAATGCAAACCCGGCATCTTGGACCTGTCCTCAAGGTTCCGGGAAGATCCTCAACGCCAAGGCGGGACTCCCCCCCCCCATTCGGAAAGGACCCGATCACAATGGGGAACCCGCTGCCTCTGTATCACCCGCCCTTCCCACTGGGCCTGGCACGCTCAGCCCCAGACGCTTCCCCTAGCCAACAGCTCAGCCGGGTGACGGAGGGAGAGATCAAAGTGACCCCCCACGAGAGCGCAGGTGTGGTCAGCAGCCCTGCTCACGCTCCGTGAAGGTGGAGCTCTCAGCCCGCTCACCTGCGGGCAGCGAGGAGTGGGCCAGCCCATCTGGCCGCAGCTGAGGCATGAGTGCATAGAGCAGTGGCCAGACGGTCAGCACCTCTGCCTGACCGGCCAGCCAAGCGCCTGCCCCTCTGAGAACCCGGGGGCTTCCTGCCACGTCTCCATTCACCCAGAGGCGCCGGGCTCGGGGCACGTCCTGTCTGCCCGGCCAACGGGAAGCGTCGAGAGGGGGCTGCTCACGAGCCCCCACGAGCCCAGATGCACAGTCCCAGCTCCGGGCTGGGGACACGCGCTCACAGAGCTCCTCGGGGCTTTCACGCCGGATTCCATCCCGTGCACCAGCCCCGGAATTTCCAGCGGTGAGATGAGTAAACAGTGACAGGGAAGTGATAAAAGAAGCGGCAGAAAACGGGGCTTCGAGAACCACTCGCCGGCCGGCGCCGTGCTAATGACTTCTACTTTTAGCTGACAAGTCGTGCTATTTCCACACCCCAGTTCCACTGCAGACAGCTTTCGGGAGCAGGTACCAAGGCAACCACACTCATGCCAGGCTGTGGGAAGCTGGGGGAGGGGGCACGCTGCAAGCCTGGAGGAGGAGGAGAGCCCCCCACCCCCGATACTGCTAACGATCCAACATACCGCCACCGACTGCAAATAAAAAAAAAATCGTCTGAAACAACATGAAAAGCTGGAATTAATTCAACCTCCATCTGGCAGCTCTGGGAGAGAGCGAACTTGGGGCTCCCTGCTCGAGAAAGGGGTGGGGGGAACCCAAACAGCACAGCAGAGAGGACGCCAAGCCCGAGCTCCCGGGCTCTACAGAGATTGTGTGTGTGTGTGTGTGTGTGTGTGCGTGTGTGTGTGTGTGTGTGTGCCTGTGTGTGTGTGTGTGCCTGTGTGTGTGTGTGTGTGTGTGTGTGTGTGTGTGTGTGTGTGTGTGTGTGGTAGGAGGGGGGAGTTGGCATTTGGGTGGCATTTCTGGACCTGCCGCCTCTGGCGGATTACTCAGGTGGGGACATTACGTGAGCCGTCCCGGAAACGCCTCCCACCACAGGCTCGGAGCACGTCATGCCCGACTCCTACTTCAGAGCGGCGCCGTGGCCAAGGCTGCTCGTCACGATCTCCACGGACGGCAGGCAGGAGACAGGGAGGCGACACCAGCTCCCTACAGAGCGTGGCCATCCGTGGCCCCCCGGCCCCTGCCTCCAGCCCAGACCCAATTCGGGGGGGCTCAGGGGACACGGGGTAGGCACCCGGGAGCAGAGGAAAGAGGGTGATGGAGGAGGGAGCGTCACTTAGGAGCTCCTGGCTGGCACACCCCAGGGGGCCGGTGACTCATGTGCTGGCGCCTCCTGCCTGGTATATTTAAGTCCCAAACCCGAAGGCTGGACTTTGCGGCTGTCCTGTGGCCCCATGAGGGTCCCCCGGCAGGAGGCTGGGGGTGGGCTGACATCGGGAGGGCCGGGGTCAGGAGTCCCGTGAGAGAGACAAGGTGATGTCCAGAGTGGGGGTGGGGGGAGTGAAGCACCTGTGATGGACAGTCACGGACCCGCAGAGACCCCCCAGAGCTGCCTGCGCTAACCTGGGGATTAGCTCAGAGTCCTCTGACCCCTGCCATAGGCGCTGACGTACCCCTCCGTCCTGCTGATGTGCAAGTAGCCGCAGGAAGGGAATCCACCGACCAAAGCCACCCGGGTACCTCATCCTGCCTTCTCGGGGCGCACAGGGCGTTCCCAGAGAACTCATCCGACTCCAGCCAAAGGCTGGAGAGATCAGCGATGTCACCGAAACCAAGGCTAGCTCCCTAGCAGGCCCACGGGAGGGGCATTGTCCTTAACCCCCGCCCCCCCCCCCCCCAGCCCTCCAACCTCCCCTCAGCCCCTGCTGGGAGCGAAGGACATGTCATTAGAGAACTAAGGGCTTCTTCCACCACTCTTGTCTCCCTGAAGCGGAAGGTGGCTTGAGCATGTTCACACTTACGGAAAGCAGCTGCCAAAGGAAAAGGGCACTTACACAAGCTTTTGTCTTTTGTCTGACTTCTTTTTTTTTTTTTTTTTTGGCTTTTGGGTCACGCCTGGCGATGCTCAGGGGTTAACTGCTGGCTCTGCACTCAGGAATCACTCCTGGTGGTGCTTGGGGGAATCTAGGCTGGAGATGGAGCCTGGGTCAGCTGCATGCAAGGCAAACGCCCTCCCCGCTGTACCATCACTCCACTCCCCTGATGTCTTAATTTCTGAGGGCGGCGGCCCAGAAGCGAACAATGCGCAGTGGAAGGTGGGAGGCGTGTCCGTGGCTGACACAGCCCCGGGAAGCCACTCGGGCAATCCCAGAGCAACATTTGGGAAGTCTGACCCACCGACCCCTCAGCGTGACTGGCACGACCATCCCCAGGAGGACTGGCTAACGGAGAGGCCGGAAGGAAGCGGCGCCGAGAGAGTGGGCCCATTCTGCCTCTCGCCCGGCCTTGTGCCTTCTCCGGTCCAACTCGCCCTGCACCAGCGGCTCCCGTGGCTGGCCCGCCCTCCCCGCCGACTCCGCCACGAGGTGAGGAGGAAGCACTCGGTGGGGCCGGGCGGAGACGCTCGAGCCCAGGTCCAACGTGACGGGTTAAAAATCAACAGGGGAACTCCCTCCTAGAGAATGTGACTTCTAGTGGTTCCTCAGAGCGCCCAGGACCTCAGACCCTCAGAGGAAGCGGGGGGAGGGAACTGGCACACCCACTGGGGGGTCCCGAGCCTGACCCACGGCAGCCGGGGGGCGCCTAGCAAGCGGCAGGACCGAGGGGGTTGGGCAGAAGGTCCCCGGGGACGGGGACACTGGCCTAGGGTCGCACCGTCTCGGTCAGAAACCCTGGGCAGACCCGCACTTCCACCTTTTCCTCCTTTCATCATTGCCGGCCGCACCCCTGTACCCCAGTCCCGGGCAGAAGCCCCCCGCTCCCCGCCTGGGGGACGTGGTGGCGTCCTGAGCACAGAGCCCACGGGGAGTGACACCGTGTCACCATGGGAAGCCCCGGCACTGAGGTGTTGGTCCCGGGACCGAATCCCCCGCGGCCGGTCCCGACACCCCAGCCCTGGAGCTTCACGTGTTCCTGAGTGTCCCAGAGTCAGCCTCACGGGACCGGAGGCCCCGAGCCCCTGCCTCCTGGCTCAGGTCCCTCCGGGTTCTTGCCCCGCTCCAGAGAGAACTGCGCACTGCCCAGGACTGCGAAGGCATCAGACAACAGGACCTGGCGAAGGAACACATCCCCAGCCTCTGCACAGCGGTGAGCACTGGCTGAGAGTGCGGCGTCCGGCTGATACCACTTCTGCCTTTTGTTTCAGCGCCCTCATCTGTGAAATGGGCACAGCGACCACTCCCCCTTCTTACCGACACATGACCCGGGACTAAACGCCTTTCCTAAGAGAAAGGAGCGCTCTCCATGTCGATCCACTTACATGCAAGTTTCATAATTTCATCTGTTCTAATAGCTGCAAGCCATAACACCCAAAAGGAGAGAGAGAGAGTGAGGGGGACTGTGCCTGCCACAGAGGCAGGGGTGGGGGTGGCGGGAGGGAAACCGGGAACACTGGTGGTGGAGGATGGGCACTGGTGGAGGGATCACTTGATCAGTGTACCACTGAAATATAATCACGAAACTTTGTAAACCTGTAACTGTATCTCACAGTGATTCATTAAAACAAAATTTAAAAGAAAAGGGGGCACTGAAATATGGCAGCCATGAGCAGGGCCACTATCCACGCAGCTTCATCCTTACTCCTTTCCAGAATCTGACGGCTAAAGTGCTGAAATATTACGTTATTTTTAAAAATTCTTAAACGCATGGGGGCTGGAGAGACAGTGCCACAAATACGGCGCCCGTGTCCCCTGGGGTGGACCCACGGCAGCACCGACGCCCCCCGAGCACCAGCGTGGGTGAGCCCTGCTCCTCCCCCGCCCCAAGAAACATCTCATTAGCAGACAGAATCCAGTGCTCTCCACAGTGGTGCGGAAGCAGCATGGAGGGGCCCGCCCGGCGGGAGCTGGCGTGTGGACACAGAGCAGGACCGGGTCAGGCTCAGAAACTGCCTGGGGACCGACAGACCTGACGGTTCTGCTGGGGAAGCGCAGCGAGGGTCTGCCCAGGTGGGGGCTCGCGAGACTCAGGCTGCCGACCAGCCGGCCACAGTGTAGCGGGACGACCTACGGCAGCCTCAGAAGCCACGTCACGCTGCATGTCACCGACACCTCCAGAAGGCAAATCAAACACGGAGCACGGACGCTCCACGAAGGGCGCGGTCTGGAGCCCGGGGAGCCCGCCACGCTGCCGGCGCCTCGCCATGACCAAGGGCGACTCGAGCCACTGACCGCTCCAGCCCGGACGCGGCCGGCTGACAGGCCGTGAGTGAATCAGGCCTTGCCAGGGCGGGAGGCAAAAACTGCTTTATGGCACCCTTGGACCTTGGACGCGTTCTAAGCTCCGAGTCTGCTGAGAGTCCGGCAGAGAAAAACCCAACGGTTCTATTTCTCGGGCCCAGTGAAGAAATTCCCAGAGCGCCAGTTAAAAAGAAAAGAAAAGTGAGCCAGAGTTCTGGAAGATCAACTGAACAAGCTGGAGCACCCGCACTGCCGTGCTGGGAGCGCCCCCAGCGTGGGGAGCCGCCGAGCCCCCCCGCCCAGCCCGCCAGCCCGCTGGACAGCAACTGCTCCCACTCGCGCCAGCCAGCCCGAGTGAGCAAACAATGAACCCTTAACTCCGACCATTGATCTTGCTAATTGTATCTGCCACTGAATTCGCTTCTCGCCCTCACAGTCAGCCCGCCTTCCCCGACACTATTCCAAGCGTTAAACGGTCAGAACCCAAAGTGACAGGTTTAGTGCTTCCCCGGCCACTTATATAGCCGGCGGCCAGGCGGCCGTTTGCTGAGAACTATGATTTATTTGTCTCACACTGGAGCATGGAACCTTTGAGATGCGGGTGGGGGTGTGGGGGGTGGGGAGCCAACAGCTCTTCAAAGTTTATACACGACCATCTAGCACTATATTCTATGAACTCAATTTGAAAGAGATGGAATAAGCGATGGATTTATTTTCTCTATCAGGGGCTGGAGCGATAGCACAGCGGGTAGGGCGTATGCCTTGCACGTGGCCGACCTGGGTTCAATTCCTCCGTCCCTCTGGGAGAGCCTGGCAAGCTACCGAGAGTATCCCGCCCGCATGGCAGAGCCTGGCAAGCTCCCCATGGCGTATTCGAAATGCCAAAAACAGTAACAAGTCTCACAATGGAGATGTTACAGGTGCCCGCTCCAGCAGACCGATGAACAACGGGGACGACAGTGACAGTGACAGTGATCAGGAGCTTTGCCTTCCAGCACGATCCATCTGGGCATCCTGGTCCCGGGCATCTTCTGTCACGTGCCTGAACGCAGGGGGCAACCGGGAGCGGTGCTGAGCCAGACATGGGTGCCAAGGGAACGAGAGTGAGTGGAAGACGATGTGGCTGGGGTGAAAGTTCTCCACTGAAGGGAGCAGGGATGGATTTCAGGGCATCTCAAAATTCTCTGAACAACACATTCAGCTTCTTAAGAGGACACCACAGCATGTGCGGAGAGGGCAGAGGGCAGCGCCAAGGCTTTGCTTACCTTCACAGAGGGGTCAGTGACTGGCGACGATTAGCAGTGACGGTTAGAGGGAACTTGGTCTACTGTCGTGAAATCAAAGGGACCAGGGTGTCAGGAGCAGGTGGAACAAAGGATCGACGTTTAGGAACATTCAGCATGGGGAAATTCAATGCTACACCCAGAATTACGAACAAGGAGCTGAAGGAGAGAGCTGGGGTGATGAGACAGAGTGACCGCCTCAAGAGAAACGCAGGCCGGTGGCCTAACCCCCACCTCTCAGACTGTGGCTGGAACTGGAGGTCGGATCTTTGCAGACAGGATTTGATGGAAGCAAGAATTTTGGGGGAGGCCCTCACTAGGGCCGCCCAGGAACTGTGTAAGAGGAGAAAAGCTGGACAGTTCAAGGAGTCAGATGGGTGACAGAGGGATGGCCATGACAGCACAGGGGAAAAGACTGCCCACGCGCCAAGCAGAACATCCTAGAACATTCCTTCCGTTACAGTCCTCAGGAGAAGCTGACCGACACCAGGAACGGGAATTCCTGCCTTCTACAACTCTGAGAAGCGCATTTCTGCTTATAGGGCACTTGTACACCGGCAGACTCGGACATTTATAATAGAGTTGGTCCACGCTCAAGCAACAGACCAGGAGAGCATTTTTAAAGTGTTCAAGTACAGAGATAAATCCAGGGGGAATAAATGTCATAAAATCCTGAGAGCTAAAGGGGAAGATGGTCTTCAACAAAAGGGATACGACGATGAGGACTCCTCCCCCCAGGCCCTGTCTGTCTGCAGGGATTCCCCCCCCCCCACACCGGCCAGTGAGTGCAAAGCTGGGGACATCAGCCTACACTTGAAAACCAAAACTAAACCCCAACTTCTGTGTCGGGCCGAGAAGAAGGAACCAGATGGAATGGGCGACGTGGCTGCTGCCGTTCAGGGGGGACCCGCCCGTGGTACCCGAGAGCCAACACCCAGGACTCCGGGCAAAGCCCACTGCCCTTCTGACACCATTTTCAGAAGGTCCCTCAGGAAGTGGCGGATGAGGCAAATGACGCTTCCGAGTGGACAGAAGAGCGATTCGAGATGGAGTCTAGGGGCCAGCACCGCGGGCGGGAAGGAACAGAGACACAGACAAGGGACAGAGTCAGGACACGAACGAGCCCTGTCTTGGGACGTTTGACGGAGGGAACGAAACTTTCCCTGGCAAAACTTTATACATAGCCTAATCCCACCTCAAATGAAGTTGAAGCAAAACATTTTAGAAAAAAAGGCTGTGACCAAAAAGAACTATACTTTTCTATTCTGTAATGAAAAGGAACTCTTTGTGTGGGGGAGGGGGTCACACCCAGTGATGCTCAGGGCTGACTCCTGGCTCTGCACTCAGGAACTACTCCTGGCAGTGCTCAGAGGACCGTAAGGGATGCTGGGGATCAAACCCAGGTTGGCCGTGTGCAAGGCAAACGCCCTGCCCGCTGTGCTGTCACTCCAGCCCTGAAAGGGAATTCTTCAAAGGGCCACAAGTCCCGATGTCACCAGAGGAGAGGCCAGGCGTGGCACGTGGCTGAGCATGAGCTTTCTCTCTCCCCGATCTTACTGAAACATCAAGTCACAAAGAGGTAAGAATGCTCTTGAAGGATGCGCCGTATCAGCTCACTTCACCTGACCTGCAGAACATTCTAGGGCCTGTATTTTCTAAGGATGGCAGAAAACTGATCCACAAAGAAACTCTGTGAGTCTCAAGTCGTAGATTATGGCATGGTGATGTAACTAAACGGGCAATCGTAACAGAAAGTTTACAGAGATCCTCGACTACCTGGAACCCCCCCAAGTAACACTCGAAAGGAGAAGTCACAATGAAAACTTAAAAATATTTCTGACTGAATCCTAGCACTGCACAGTAGCCCTGTCATTCACCGATCTGCTCGAGCAGGCACCAGTAACTGCTACTGGGAATCATAGTGAATAAACAAAAGATGTTAATTTTGGCCTTAACAATGCTTATAGAGAGATTTCTTTCTCCAAACCTTGTATTGGGGGCCGGGGGAGGGAAGCTAAGCCATCCCTAAAGAAGATATGAAAACCAGGACAAAGAAAAAAAAATTTTATTTTTAAAAATCAGGGCAAGTTATTCTAAAACTGAACAGAAAAAAAAAAGAAACAAAGAAATAAAGAATATGATTTTAAAAAATGGAGTAAAAGGGAAGTCAATAAAATAATACTGGGTTTCTGATAAGAGCAATAAAATTTATAGTCTGCAGGGGCTGGAGTGGGGCACAGCGGGGAGGGCGTTTGCCTTGCACGCGGCTGACCTGGGTTCGAGTCCCAGCATCCCCTATGGTCCCCTGAGCACCAGCAGGAGTAATTCTTGAGTGCAGAGTCAGGAGTAACCCCTGTGCATCGCCGGGCATGACCCAAAAGGAAAAAAATATATAGTCTGATTAGGGAAGTGTCAGGGATATGGTTCAGTGGCAGCACAGCTGTCTTGTAGTTGTAAGGCCCACTGGTTAGACCCCTGGCATGAAAGAAAAGAGGAGGACAGGAAAGAGAGAGGAGAGAAGGAACGAAGGAAGAGAAACCAAGGGTAAAGAAATACAAATTACTAGTACCACAAATGAAAAATGGAGACATCATTACAAATGCTAATGCCAACTTGAAAGAAATGCACAAAATTCTCTGAGGCATGCAAATTGCCAATGAACAGGAGAAGAAATAGAAATTCTGAAAGGCTTATATTGATGAAAAAACCAAATCCATAATTCAAAAATTTTCCACAAAAAGACTTAAGACCCAGATGGCTAAAGAACTCTTTTGAACATTTAAAGAATATTATCAGTTTTACACATCTTGGGGGACCAGAATATTTTTGATACAAAAACCACACAAGAAGATGAAGATGTTAAGAACCAGGCAAAAAATAATTCGTGAAGTGAACAAAGTTGAAAACTATTAAAGGGCAGAAAATCAAATCCATAAACCAACAGGAATGTTAAAATACATCTTCTCAACAGACATAGAAAAACACTTTAACAAAATACACACGCATTCATGTTAATCACTCTACAAATAAGAAATAGAAGAAAACTCCAAAATCTAACAAGAGTCATTGGTAAAACAATCATATGGGGTAAACACTTAATGGGGAAAGTAGGACATGATTTCCCCCCCAAATCAGGAATAGGATAAAGATATCTGCGCTCACAAACTACATTTGATACTCGACATTGTACCAAAGGCAACTGAGCAAGAAAACAAAACAGAAGGTATCCAGATTGGAAATCAAAAAGTAAAAGCGACAGTACAGCGGGTAGGGCATTTGCCTTGCATTCGGCCGACCTAGGTTCAATCCCCGGCATCCCATATGGTCCCTAGAGCACCACCAGGAGTAATTCCTGAGTGCAGAGCCAGGAGTAACCCCTGAGCATCGCCGGGTGTGACCCAAAAAAGAAAAAAAAAAAAAAGAAGAAGTAAAACTAACTCTGCAGATGACAAGATCTTGTCAGAAAATATTCTGAGGAATCTACTTAAAAGTAATTAGAACAAAAAATTATTTTGGCAGAGCTGCAAGACCAATACAAGAACCAACTGTATTTCTTACCCTGGTAGTGAACAACCTGAAATTTGAAGTTCGCCTTTCACTCGGCCAACCCGAGTTCGATTCCTCCACCCCTCTTAGGGAGCCCAGCAAGCTACCGAGAGTATCGAGCCCGCGAGGCAGAGCCTGGCAAATCCAATCCTACAATTGGATTTGGCATATCCAATTAGTATTGGATATGCCAAAAACAGTAACAATAAGTCTCTCAATGAGAGACGTTACTGGTGCCTGATCGAACAAATCGATAAGCAACGGGATGACAGTGATTCTGTGTACATCAAAAATAGCAAAACACTTAGAAATAAATCTGGCATAAGAAGGACAAATTTATACTCTGGAATCAACAAAAAAATGAAAGAAATTTTGTCAGATTTAAGTGAATGGAAAGACATCTTCACTGTATGGATATGTGTTATTATCATTAAGATACCAATACTTCCTCAAATCTATAGATCCACTACAATCTCTATCCGAATACCAGTAGGCTTAGTTGTAGAAATTTACAACATGATACTAAAATTTACATGGAAACTCGAGGAACTTAAAATAGCCAAAACAATCCCCAAAAAAGAATAACAAAATTGGAACCAACAGTGTCCTAATTTCAAAATTTACTACAAAGTAACAGAACTAAAGATAGTGTGGCACTTATATAAGGACAGATATATAAATAGGTGGAAGAGACTAGAGGACCCAGAAATAAGATAAAACATCTGTACTTTCCTAAGGTGCAGATGTTGAGTGGCGCCGGAGCACTTGACGGGGAAGAGTCTCTCCAACAGACATGGCTGAGACAGCGCAGGAGAGACAGCCACTCACAGGAGAGAGAAGCACTCTCGCCCAGACGCTCCCAACTCACAGACACACGCCTCGGCTGCCGCCCCGTAAATCTCTCTTAAATGAATAACCAGACAGCAACCCCAACTGTACCTGGGGCACCAGCACACCCTAACCGATACCAGCACTTATGAGGGAAATATTTCCCCAGACTTACAGCTTGTTCCTACTTAATAATGAACACTCCTTTCTCCCGAAAGCCAAGAGAAACATCATCCTTCTCATCACTTCTTTCCATTTTCCATATTTAGTAGTGGTCTTAGTATAACAGGATAACAAAAACAACACACACAAATAACTGAAAGAAAATACAGAAACATAGCTGTCATTCTAAAAAGTCATGGTTGCATATACAGGAAATCATAGAGAATATGGATCCTGAGCAAAAACCAAAGAAATTATAAGGGCCAGGGATACGGCCCAATGGGTGGCGCACATAGCTTGCATGTGCAAGGTACTGGGTTTGATCCATGATACTGCATGGCTCAAACAGCATCATAGGTATGACTCTGATGAAAAAGTTGAAATTAAAAATTTTAAAAACCATCAGAACCAAGGTCATTTTCCCCAAAACCATTGCATTTCTATATACTACCAACAGCTAAAAATGATATTTTAAAATACTTCCCAGTAACATTTAAAACATAAATACCTAGGGATATATTTAACAAAATATAAATGAATACCATACAGTTACAAGAAAAAAATATTTAAACCTTACAAATGGGAGAAATACATTATCTTCAGAGAATAGAGGGCTCTATCTATTTTAGGATGCCAATTCTCTCTAAACTGATGTTATTTCAAATTCCAATTAAGAATCCCAGTAGGATTATCCTAAAACTTACATGCATGTTCAAAGGATACAGAATAGCCAAAAAATTTTTTTGCAGAAGATCCTGTGATTTACAGAGTACTTACAAAGCTAGTCAACAAGATGAGGCGGCAGGCGGGCCCCGAGCCCTGGGACAGTGTAATGCACTGGCCATGCATGCGGGGGCCCCCAGCACCCCAGAGGGCCTCCCGAACCCCACCAGGAGTGATCCCCAGGAGGCAGGAGCAAGTCCTGAGCACTGCTGGGTGTGACCCCAAATCCAAAATCAAAAAAGATAAGGCAGCACTGCTATGAAGATAGATGAACAGAATCGAGAGAGAGAGAAAAAGAGGAGAGAGAGAGAAGAGAGAAGAGGAGAGAGAGAGGAGAGAGAGAAGAGAGGAGAGAGAGAGGAGAGAAGAGGAGAGAGAGGGGAGGGAAGGATAGAGGGAGGGAGAGAGCGAGCAAGGGAGAGAGCATGCAGAAATACACTCACACTTAATTGTCTGCGGTTAAGATTGAAGAAATTGAACAGGCACATCCCCCCTACACTCAGTGCCACTGGGGGAGGGGGTGGGGGGAGGAGATAGACACAGAGACACAGAGACACACAGAGACACCCAGGCAGAGACAGCGGCCGTCCAGTGCTTGAGTAAGCGGTTGGAAACACGAACGCTTCCCATGAGAAGCTGCAGGCGTTCCTTCGCTCACAAGCCTGCTGGTATTCCGGCGGCCACCGGCTCACCGTCGGGACAAACTCCCGTTGGCACCGACTAGCTGAGGCAAACCTCGTCCTAGCTCCCGCGTAGAGATGCTGCTGATGGGGTCAGGTGAAGGCCGGGAGGAGACGGAGGGCCCCGACCTCAGGTGACAAGAGGAACTACTCTGGGGAGGTCCAGAGCAGCCGAGAGGGAGGCAGCACCTGCGGGTGAGCCGGCCCCGCGCTCGGGGCACACCAGTGAAATTCGGGCTCTGCCACCCCCAGTGCCAACGCTGGGCCCCCGCAAGGAAACTCACTCGGGCCTGCCACATCGTCTGGGGGCTGGCCCCGCAGAACACGGCTTATTTCTTGACACGGGAACAGAAACAGGAGAGCTCCACGCGTGAGGTTCCATGCACTGCAGGGGCGGCGGGCGGGCTCCGGGGACGGCCCGTCCTCCACAGATCTGCCTCTGGAGTGAAAACTTCAACCTGGGCCCCCCGCACCGGCGCTCCCTCCCGGGGCAGGGGTACGTGGGGGTCTATTAAATCGGAGGCCAGCCTGGGACCCCCAGGGGCGCTGACACCCGTGGAGGCCAGTGCTCCGTCCCCCGGGCTCACGTGGGACCCGCTGAAATTTACAACATGGCGCAGGAGCATTTCACAGGCCGCGTGTCCCCGCCCTCCCCGTGACACTCCGGCAGTGACCCACCAGGCAGAGATAGCCCACCTCACTGGGGAAAAGCCCCACGAGGGCCACTGACGGCACTGCAGTCGCCAGAGTGAAAAGGAGAGAAAATGCTGCTGGTTGTTCTTCCTTTTTCTCTTGTTAAATACCACGCAGGAGACGGGGGCGGGGGGGTCACACGTGATGATCAACTAAAACCTTGGGAATCAAGGAACACGATTCCCTCTTTGGGGGAGAGTCTGACCAAAGAGAGACATCGCCAGGATTGAAAGCAAAAGCCCCCCCAGAATAATCGAGCTCAAAGCGGTGGGGTCAAGACTTCCTACTCCTGCCCGGTATTTTATCATCACCATCACCATCATCATCATCATCATCATCATCATCATCATCATTATTTACGTCTGTGAGGCATTACACGGTCAGTGCCGGTCCAACCCTGGAATGTTTCAGTGGCCCGTACTGAGATGTTTGTGGACTGACTACTGCGAGGAAGGCTTCCTGGCGAGTTCAGAGGACGGCACCTCTGAGCCGGGCCACGTGACCCACAGCCCTGGCGCCCCCCGCGGAGTCGCTGCCTGGAACTTCCACACCGCGGCCGACCCGCCTGTGCGACATGGACCGCGAGCCGGTGTTGTGTGTCACAGGAAGGAGCCGTCTGGGAGTCGGCCCTGCACACGCCCTTCCATCTGTCCAGCAAGCGAGGAAAAGAAACTTCCAGATCGTCCGCCAGCAGCTGACTGCGGCCACCCTGGGCAGGAGGCCCACCCGCGGCCGAGCCCCGCGGCCACACCAGTGCCACTCAGCGACTGGGCCTCAGCACGGACACCCCCTCCCCGGGGCTCACTCCTGGTCTCACTCTGGCCCAGAAAGGGCTTCCCTCAGCAGTGGCCCCGTCCCCGGCCACCCCGGCGTCCGTGCAGCAGGGAGACCTGAGCTCTGGGGCCATCGACCTCTCAGAGTCTTCGGGACGGGGGAAGGCCTGGGCCGCGGGGACCCGTGATGAGGAAATCTGGGCGCGCGCAGGGCGCAGCTCTGCCCAGGCCCCCGGCCCTCTCTGCCCCGGCCCTGCCTCTCGGACTCCTTGCTTACCCCCGGCCTCCGCGCCCACTCTCCCTGCAGGCGGCCCAGAGCTGGGCCCAGTCCGGGCTGCAGAGGCAGAGAGAGTCACACTTAGGTGAGGGACAGCCGGAGACACGGCAGAGTCTGCAGCACGGGCCCAGCACGGAAGGAGCGGGCGGCACCCAACACGGAACAGGAGCGAGGGCGCGGGAAGCGCCCTGGCACGCGGCCTCAGAAGGACGCGCCTGGCGTTTCCACAAGTGAAACTCTTTGGTCAGCAATCGGAGCCTGTCAGGGACCCACCGGAAGGCTGCGGGCTACATCCTGGGAATCCCGAGGCAGCCCGTGAGCCACAGGAGACGACTGCCGTGTCACACATCTGCAGAGCGAGAACTTCTCTACGGCGGGAAGACAGCGCCAAGGGCTGGAAACCGCGCCGGGCACGGCCCTGGCCTCCAGGGGGTCGTCCCGTGGCTGAGCTGCTAACCTGTGGGACTTGCCTCTGAACTTGGGTAGGAGGTACAGATCTGAGAAGAATTACACACATGTGCACACATGTACATGCACACACATGCACGCGAGCGCACACGCATGTGCACATGCATGTATACACGTGTGTATGCGCACAAATGCGCACACACATACTCATGCACATGCACAAACATATGCACATATACACACATATGCGCGCACACGTGCACACAGCCCTGCACTGGAACTGGAGCGAGGAATCCTTTTGCTCTCCATTCGTCTCCCCTTCACCATCTAGAACGTCATTCTGTCCTCAGTCCTACTCCCGGCCATGAAGCAGGGGCTTGGAACAAAGTCACTAAGGGCGTTTGCGTGACTAGGGCAGGCTGAGAGTAAGAGCTGAGACAATGTGGGCGTGACTGCGTGAACGGGGAGTGACAGAAGCCACCGAGGCATTCAGGAGATTCTGCAGCTACAGGAGTTCACACACCACCAAACGCTCCCCTGCTCAGAAACCCGACACGCCGTGAGGAAACTCACCCAGCAACGCCACCGCAGAAGCCGCGTCACAGAGCCACGCGCGGGGCACCGCCACGCCCGACCGCACGGGGCTGTGCCTAAACCCCTAGAGCTGACAGAGCGGGCACCCGCCTGGGCTCCTCTCGGGCCCCACACACTCGCTCACCAGCCAGGTGTCGAGTCCATAAGCTCTGACTTTGCCCTTAGAGGAAATTTCAGAGACCTCCAGAGCCGTGACCTTGCTTATTCGGATGCGCCAAAACCACGTACGCGGGACGAGACTATTATCCACACTTGGACACGCAGCCGGCCGGCCCTGCACGGCCAGACAGGAGGAGCGTCATGCTGCGCTCGTGACCTGGACCCCCCTACCCTGCCCCCCACCCGCCTATCCCCGGCCCTACAGACGGTCACAGGCAGAGAGCAGAGGACAGGCCCAGGACGGGGCGCCTCCCGGGGCCGGAAGCTGGGCTGTAGTACCGGGCGTGGACTGAAAAAGGGGCAAGAGGCAGCCGCTTGCGTTCAGTGAAGCATCATCCCCGTGCCACGGCCCGGCCGCCGTGCCCTCTCCTCCCCCAGCACGTGTGGGGCTGCTGCTACTTACACGTGGGGGCCACATCGAGGTAAAACACAAAGCAACCCTCTCCCTGCCCCAGAGAAGGGCCAGGTGGTGAGGACAGGCCCTGAGGCTTCAAGTGTGGGCTCTGTGGCCCGCTCGCCATGTCCCTCTGGGCACCTGGCCAGCCCTCGTCGTGCCTCAGGCTTCCTGCCCCGGACGTCAGGCCGTGATGCAAAGCGGCCGGCATGCTAAGGGCTGATGTGAAATCACTGTCCGGCGTGGCGGGCTTGAAAGCAAGCTCACAGCTCGAGGATAAAGCACCCGCCTGCCCCGTCTTGACTGTAGCTTTGCGAGGGAAACTCCCAGAGGTCTATGGTTTCCTCGGGCTGAGCCTGGCCTGCAATGCGGACAATCCGCCCGGGGCAGAGGCTGGGGGCACGAGCTCCAGCCCACTCACACAAGTCCCTTTGAAGACATTCTCCTTTCTGCTTCCCGAGGAGAAGGAATTTGTTGGTGGCAAAAGTTAACCGACGCCCAGCAGGGCTGGCTGCGTGCAGCACTCAAGCTGGGTAAAGGACAGGAATAAGCTGTAAAACTCCGGGAACACCGGCGGGCGTGGAGGTGAAGGCTATCGGAGGCACGTCCGACAAATCACTGGCTGGCACCACTGATTAAGCAAAGGCACAATGCACGTGCCTCCTGCGTCCACAACGTCCACGACAAATAAGAACCACGGGATTCTCTCTCCTGGCTTCACTGGTCACGCACCAAGCCCCCTGCGAGCAGCAGAGTTTGACCAACCCAGGCGAGTCGGCGCGTCACATCAGGAGACTCGGCCCCGGGGCCCCATCTGGGAGCAAGCCCCTGGGTTCTGCACGCGCCCGGGGGGTGGAAACGCAACTATGTGAGACCAGCGTCATACGGGGCCTTGCCCACGCTGGCGGTGGGATTGGTGTCGGAACACTGTGTGTCTGAGACTCTTATAAGTGACTTCGTGGTGTCTAGAAAGGAAGGAAGGAAAAGACGGGGCGCGACAAGAACACTGTTCTGTGACTTCGTCACCTGATTTGTGGACTCGATGCAGGGAAGGGGCCGGGTTGTTTCCCTCCGCAGGGGCTGGCGGAGATGGGAAGGGGAGCAGGGCAGACCAGGACACCCGTCGCATGAAATCACGTGGACACGTTCCCGTCAGATGCACACTCCCAGCAGAGCTTGGGGTGCACGGGAATGTGTCTGACCTGGCTCCCCAGGGCGGCTCCCGGCCCGTCAGTCGCTTCCACAGAGAGAGCTCGGGGGTCACCGGCCACCGTCGGTGCCGTTCCACGATCATTAGCACAGGTGCCCTCGGTGCCTGCCGCAGCCTGGCAAAGCGATGGGTCTGGGCACAGCAGGGAACGGTCTCAACTCCCGCCCCAGCCGCCCCCCACCGCCCTCAAGGCGCCTGGGTCCGAACTGGTAAGAACCAGCCTCCTCAGAACCCCCCCACGCACCTGAGGCCTCTGCAGCGAGAGCGAATCATTACAGTTTGGGCACAGGGTGAGGTGAGTGGACTGGACTGGAGGAACGGCAGGGTGCCGAGGGTGTGGTGAGGCAGGAAGCAGGCAGGTGCCGTGCAGAAGGATGGCATGGCCTGGGGCCCAGAGCCACCGGGCCGGAGGGCTTCCTTAGGGGCCACGCAGTGGCAGCGCTGCGATACACCCAGGGTTTCAGGCGGGAACACAGCTGACACTTCCCCTAGGAGACAAGTTCAGAGAGAAGCGGACCCGTGGCCAAAAAGGGAATTCCAGTTGCTGTGATAATTTCTGTTCATACTGCAGCACTGTCATCCCGTCGCTCATCGATTTGCTCAAGCGGGCACCAGTAACATCTCCATTGTGAGACTTGTTGTTACTGTGTTTGTTATATCGAATACGCCACGGGTAGCTTGCCCGGCTCTGCTGTGCGGGCGGGATACTCTCGGTAGCTTGCCAGGCTCTCCGAGAGGGACAGAGGAATCGAACCCGGGTCGGCCATGTGCAAGGCAAACGCCCTATCCGCTGTGCTATCATACTCCTGTTTCTCTTCAGATTGTATAAATCTGTACATACTAGGTCAAAGATTTTCAAGGATAAACTAAAGTAAAAATGTTTTAAAAATTAAGGGATTCTACGTGTTTTGAAGAAGGAGGAGGAGGAGGAGGAGGAAGAAGAGAAGAAATCATCAGCAAGTTAAAGGAGGATTCACAGACATGATCATCGGGGCTACTCTCTGGCAGGACGGTCAAGCCCTGGGCAGGGGTGGCAGAGACCGCTAGAGACGACCAGCTCTGGGGACCAGAGGTGGGGTGCTCCCCAAAAGGATGAGGAGTGCTCTGCGGAGTGCTCCCTGAGAGGATGGGGTGCTCCCCGAGGATGAGGAATGCTCCGAGGGGTGCACCCGAGGGGTGAGACGCACCCTAGAGGACAGGGGTGTCTCCCCAGAGGGCGGGTGCTGCGAGGGGTGCCCCGAGAGGCCCTTACCCAGCTCCGGGGGCAGCACGGTCAGGCGGTTGCCCTGGAAGTGCAGCTCCTTGAGCTGCGTCAGCTCCCCGATCTCCTTCGGCAGCGAGATGAGGTCGTTATCCCTGACGCTGAGCTGAGGGCGAGAAAGGGGGCACGTCAGGGGCGTCCAGACGACGAGGAGCCCCGGCCTGACCGCACCCCGACCTCGGTGGAGGCTCGCACCCTCCTCCCCCTGCCCCCTGCGCTGCTGACTGCAGAGTTGGCAGCGGGGGTGGGCGGGGGCTGGGGGGCATGGAGGAGCACTGCAGCGGGAGGACAGCGCTCGCTCCCGTGCCGCTGGCCCGGGCTGCGGCCTCGCGTGGCCTTGATTGGCCGCCCGCGCGGGCGCCAGGAGAGAATTGATTTTCCAGGAATTTAGATAAATTACTTACTATCTGCAGCTTCGTGAGCTTCCCGATATCTGGCGGCAGGATTTCAAAGTCGTTGTCACTGAGATAGAGTGCGCGGAGGGTGGCTGCAAATTAAACAGCCGTCCGTAAGCGGGGGGGCCTGGAACCGGCCGCGCGCCCGCGGGTCGATGCCGGGAGTCAGCTTTGATGAATCGCCTGGGCCCAGTGAAGCCCGTGACACCCTGGGGGGGGCGTTGGGGGACCGACACGAAAGCCAGCCAGAAGCAGGTCACGACACTCAGGTTTACTGGGTGGCGCAGGCTGAGGGGCCCGGGAGAGCGTCCGAGCCGCCAGGGCTGACCCGGTCGGGGACCGTGGCACATGCGGGGGCCTGGGGTCTCCAGGGGCTTCCACGAAGCGGGCTGCTTTCCCGCAGACTTCCGCCTCCCTCCCTGCGGCAGCCATCCTGGAAGGGGTCAGCAGGGGGCACCGTCCTGCATCAGAGCATGGGTACGGGCAGTTCTCCGTCCCCATCAACAGGCTGCGGACACCCACCCCGCGCCCCCCCCCCCGCCTCTTTCCTACGGACAAAAACAAACTCAAGTGGTGATGCGGGCTGAAAGGGACAAGACCCGGGGTCCCCAGAGCTACAGTACTGTGGGGGAGCATCTGCCCGCACGCAGCCGGCCCAGGTTTGAACCCCGGCTCCCCGTCTGGTCCCCTGCATCCCGTCAGGAGCGTGCGCAGAGCCAGGAGTTAAGGCCCGAGAACTGCTGGGTGTGGCCCCCAGACAAACAAAAGGTAATAATAATGGGGGGAGTGACAGGCTCAGAACTCAGGCAGACCCAGTGTCCAGAAACGGGCGCTGCCCGGGCCCGTGACCCCAGCACTGAGGGGGAACCCTCACCAACAGGGGGCGCCGGGCTGGCAGTCTGCAGGAATTTACCTGCTGAGGGTCTGGCGCGAGACACAGTGGTATGGTCGGGGCATCAGGACAAACCATTCCCTCTGCTTCTGTGGTTTGGGCTCACACCTGGCGACGTGCAGGGGTTACTCTCAGTGGGGGGAGCCCAGGTCGGCTGCGTGCAAGGCGACTGCCCTCCCCGCTGTACCATCACCGCAGCCCCCCTGCAAACCCTTGGTCCCGGGGCCCAGGAGACCAGCTCAGAGCTGGCTTCACGGGCGCGGGCAGCAGGGGCCGGCTGACATCCTGGAGACAAGCTCAGCAAACCCAGAATCGGGACGAAGCCGAGCACCCCGGTCCGAGAAGCAACACCAGGCCGTGTGGGGCCACCACTGTGCCCCAAATCAGGAGCACGGAGCACGTTTCCTGAGCACACACGGGGAGCACGGAGAGAGAGAGGCTGACGAATCCCCAGCGTCTGCGCGCGTACACACAGAGGAGGCTGCAACGGACGACAGCCCGTGTTTAAAGGACGCCAAGCACGCGGGCTGCTGGGGCGAGGGGGAGGAAGAAGGAACTCTCCTCCTCTACCTGGTACCTCACTGGAGGTTTCTGTTTCTTCGGGTATTTTTTGGGGGAGGGGGGCGCGCTGCTTCTCAAGCTGTGCTTCAAAGACCGTGGGGCCATTCCTCGGGCTACTCAGCCAACTGACCGGTGGTTCAGTGAATGCCAGGGTCCGAGGATGCGGTGCTGCTCGGCCAGTGGTGCTGGTGACCACCGGGGTCACCGCAAGCCGTGTGTGGGCAGGGCAAACCGCTGGGACCAGGCACGGCCTTGCATGCTCGTGACCCCACGCTGGGGGGTGCGGGGGGTATAAGGGCTCTCAGCAGTGCTCAGGACACCCGTGCGGCCACGCCTGAGCAACTGATTCCATACAGGGGCCTGAGGCCAGGCTGCCCCGCCGGGGGGCCAGCAGGACGGGGCAACCCTGGGGGCTGTGGGGGTCCTCTGAGCTGCGCCCTGCGGTGCCGCGTGCAGGGCCGGCACGCCATCCCCTGCCTCCCTCTGATCCCTGGTGGCGGGCAGCTTTGCAGCTCGAGAAACACAAAGCAGTAAGCGCGACGCGGAGGAGAAACGGCCAGTCACGTGGTTGTTTCCGTGTCTGAGCACCGGCTTGTGAAATCCAGTCGCACGTCCGGCTCAGCGTGGGGCTCAAACGCCGAGGCCGTCACCTCCGTGCAGAGCTGACGTGGCGCCCGAGCCCACGGACCCCCAAGGGCGGCAGGGCAGGGCCACGCTGGAGCCCGCGCCAGGGAAGAACACCCCGTCCGTCCGTCCGTCCGTCCGTCCGCCAGCTCCCTCGGCAAGCACCCCCTCCCGGAGGGAGCCGCCCTTACTCAGGTAGAAGAAGTTCCCGGGGAGCGAGCTCTCGTTCAGGTTGTTGTACGTCAGGTCGAGCACCTCCAGCGCGGGCAGCGAGCCGAAGCCACGGGGCAGCGTGTTCAGCCGGTTCATGCTGGGGGGGAGAGTGGAGACGTCAGCCCCGCCCCCGCCCAGACCCACAGCCACAGGGGAGGGGCCACGTGGCCATCACTTCTGCCAACAGCAGCACTGGGAGTGGAGGGGGGGCCTCGGGGTCGGGGGGGGGGGGCGTCCTGTCACCGCCTGAGCAGGTGGGCGGCCACGGGGCAGGCAGGGACCCTCACTCACTCAGCCGGCCTGATGCCTTGGGGCTGCAGGGAAACAGCAAATAGCCCCCATGGCCCGGGGGCCGCTCCGAGCTGTTGCGGTCTGGGGGCACACGGGCGTCCCGCTGCCGGCAGCTGCGTCTCCGGGCACGGCTTTGGGGGGGAGCACTGCAATGCCCGAAACTGAGCCAAAGGTCACTGGGCAGGTCACATCATTCGGAGGCCGCACAATGCCCGCAACCCGGAATGTGGCCCCTCACGGGAGGGAGAAGAGTCTGCAAAGCCCGGAGTCACTTCCCCAGGGGTCACTCAGCAGGGGGTGGGCTCCCAAGCACGCTCCTCTGGGAGCGGAAAATATATGCTACCGGGGCCGGAGCGATAGCACAGCGGGTAGGGCGTTTGCCTTGCACGCGGCCGACCCGAGTTCGATCCCCGGCATCCCATATGGTCCCCCAAGCACCGCCAGGAGTAGTTCCTGAGTGCAGAGCCAGGAGTAACCCCTGAGCATCGCTGGGTGTGACCCAAAAAGCAAAAAAATATATATATATATGCTACCACCGACCATAAAAATAAGAGACGCCCCCCACCCCCACACTCTCACACACACACGCACTCACATTCACCTGCACACACATGCACACACTCACACATTCACACACACACACACACACGCACTCACATTCACCTGCACACACACAAACACGCACACACACTCACGCACACTGGCACACACGCACACACTCACACACATTCACACAGACTCACACTCATACAGATACATGCACTCAGTCACACACGCACACACTGACACAAACACACACATACACACTCACACAAACACATTCACACACTGACACACATGCACTCACACACTCATGCACACACACACTCAAACACACATGCACACAAACACACACACTCATACATATATCACACAGTCACACACACTGACACAACACACATATAGTCACACACATTCACACACTGGCACACACACATACACGCACACGCACTCACATTCACCTGCACACACACGCACACACTCAAACACGCACACACACGCACACACACATTCACACAGACTCACACTCATACACAGATACATGCACTCAGTCACACACGCGCACACACTGGCACACACACATACACGCACACGCGCACACGCTCACCCGAGGTTGAGGTGCTTGAGCTTCTGGAGGCTGCTGATCTGCGTGGGCAGCTCCTCGATCTGGTTGTTGAAGCAGTTGAGCACCTCGAGGTTCTTGAGCTCCGCGACGTTGGGGGGCACGGCTGGGGGCACAGGGGCGCGTGAGGGCGGACGCCCGTCGGGCCAACACACCCGCGCTTCTCTGCCCAGGAGCACGGGGGCGTCCAGCAGGGCCGGGCCAGGGCCATGTCGGACCCCTCGGGACCCCGCCCCTGCCCCAGGGCCCTTGGCACGGCCGGCACGGTGGGCGGCAGGGGCAGGGCTGGACCCCGCGGCCGGCGGGGAGGGAGGTGGAGGACTCGGTGCAGGGCACAGACTGGACAATGGTCACCCGGGCCGGCCGCGTGTGCTGTGCCCCCGAGTCTCCCGCAGCCCAGCCTCTGCCCTCCCGGGAAGGTGCCTCCCGCCCCTCAGGCCCCTGTCCAGAGCGACCTCGGCTCAACCAGAAGGGAAGAAACGGCCACGCCAACGCGCCCCTGGCACCGAGGCACGGGCAGGGGGACCCCGCGTGCACCGAGAGGCCCCGGCACCGAGGCACGGGCAGGGGGACCCCGCGTGCACCGAGAGGCCCCGGCACCGAGGCACGGGCAGGGGGACCCCGCGTGCACCCTGAGAGGCCCCGGCACCGAGGCACGGGCAGGGGGACCCCGCGTGCACCCTGAGAGGCCCCGGCCTCCCCGCGCACAGACCTGCCGCCTCGAAACTAAAAGTCAAAGGCTCCTTTGCTTAAAAAAAAAAAAAATCTGGTTTCTGAGCTACACCCAGATTGCAGGGGTGACTCCTGGCCCAGTGCTCAGGGTGGCTCCAGGCGGTATCTGGGGCACCACGCGGGGGGTGGGGTTCACACCTGGGTCTCCCAAAGACAAAAATCAAGAGCTCAGCCCAGGAGCTAAGGCCCAAGCTTCTGGGCCTCGGTAGCCCTGGGAGCGGGTTTCGGCACTTCAGCACCGTCCCCCTCCCCACCCGCGCCCCGGCCCTGCCACCATCTGCCAGGCGCTGGTCCGGCTCCG
Organism: Sorex araneus; assembly: GCF_027595985.1. Classification (NCBI taxonomy): domain Eukaryota; kingdom Metazoa; phylum Chordata; class Mammalia; order Eulipotyphla; family Soricidae; genus Sorex; species Sorex araneus. The sequence goes on along the minus strand of NC_073310.1, from coordinate 62,464,509 downwards.
GGAACCAAGGCCAGAGACGGGCTCAGGGTCCGCAGCGCTGGCTGTGGTCAGGACACTGTCCTGGCAGGCCCTCGGGGGCACCCCTCAGGCTGAGCCGAGAGGCAGAGGGGACGCAGAGCCCCCCACATGCCAGAAGGGGGTGGCCGGCCCAGCGGCCACTCGGGGCTTCTCCCGTTGGGGGGCGGGTCCGCTGGAGTCTGGCCTTGGCCTCAGGCGCTGGACAGGGTCAGGCCTTCCTAGGGGCTGTCGGGAGGGACGGGGCAGGGCGGAGGGCGGCTCAGGGCCGGGTGGGCCTGCAGCAGGCAGGGCGCTGCCTCGCACACGGCCCTCCCAGGGTCCCCCCAGCCCCTGCCAGGAGTGATCCCTGAGCACTGAGCCAGGAGTCAGCCCTGCACACCGTCAGGTGTGGCCCAACCCCTGGAACCACCCTCCCGCCTAAAGTAACGAGGCTCAGTCGGGACCCCGAGGCCTGGGAGAGGGGGCGCCCGGACGGCGCAGAGTAGGGGCGAGAGGAAAGGGGTAAGTTGTGACAGAGCCCTTGAGGAAGCTGGGGACTCCCCCCAGAAAGCGCCCAACGCGAAGGCCCGAGGTCGGGGGCAAATGCCCCCTACGGCCCTGCATGCAGGAACGCGGTCGGGGCGAAGGCCCCGGGTTTGCTTCAGGGCCTCAGCCATGACTCAGGCTGTGCCAGGGGTCTGCGGAGAGTCACTCACCTGTCCTCTCCCTGCACATACTGAGACGGCCACGCCTGCCCATAGCCACTGACAGCCCTCCTCCCTCCCCTCCTCCCTCCCCTCCTCTCTCCTCTCTCCTCTCTCCCTCCCTCTCTCCCCTCCTCTCTCCTCTCTCCCTCCCTCTCTCCCCTCCTCTCTCCTCTCTCCCCCTCTCCCCTCCCTCCCTCTCTCCTCTCTCCTCTCTCCCCTCCTCTCTCCTCTCTCCCCTCCTCTCTCTCTCCCCTCCTCTCTCCTCTCTCCCTCTCTCTCCCCTCCTCTCTCCTCTCTCCTCTCTCCCCTCCTCTCTCCTCTCTCCCTCCCTCTCTCCCCTCCTCTCTCCTCTCTCCTCTCCCTCCTCTCTCCCCTTCTCTCTCCTCTCTCCCCTCCTCTCTCTCCCCCTCCCTCCCTCTCTCCCCTCCTCTCTCCTCTCTCCCTCTCTCTCCCCTCCTCTCTCCTCTCTCCCCTCCTCTCTCCTCTCCTCTCTCCCCCTGCCTCCCTCTCTCCCCTCCTCTCTCCTCTCCTCTGTTTCTCTCCCCTCCTCTCCTCTCTCCCATCCCTCCCTCTCTCCCCTCCTCTCTCCCCTCCTGTCTCTCTCCCCCTCCCTCCCCCTCTCCCCTCCTCTCTCCTCTCTCCCCTCCTCTCTCTCTCCCCTCCTCTCTCCTCTCTCCCCTCCTCTCCTCTCTCCCATCCCTCCCTCTCTCCCCTCCTCTCTCCCCTCCTGTCTCTCTCCCCCTCCCTCCCCCTCTCCCTTCCTCTCTCCTCTCTCCCCTCCTGTCTCTCTCCCCTCCTCTCTCCTCTCTCCCCTCCTCTGTCTCTCTCCCCCTCCCTCCCCCTCTCCCCTCCTCTCTCCTCTCTCCCCTCCTCTCTGTCTCTCTCCCCTCCTCTCTCCTCTCTCCCCCTCCCTCCCCCTCTCACCTCCTCTCTCCTCTTCTGTCTCTCTCCCCTCCTCTCTCTCTCCCCTCCTCTGTCTCTCTCCTCCTCCCTCCCTCTCTCCCCTCCTCTTCTCCTCTCTCTCCCCCTCCCTCCCTCCCGCCTTCTCCCTCTCTCTCTCACTCACTCTCTCCCCCTCCCTCCCTTCTTCTCTCTCTCTCTCTCTCTCTCTCTCTCTCTCTCTCTCTCCCCCCTCCTCTCTCTTTCTCTCTCTCTCTCTCACCCCCCTCCCTCCCTCCCTTCTTTCATCGGATTAGTCTGAAGAGCAATAAAGAAAGTTTGGGCAGCCCTGGGAAAATGATGAGCCCCACTTAAGCACAAAGCAAGAATAATGCCGGCAGGACCGCAGCCGCGGCAAAGTGACTCTGCCAATGCAATTAAAGGCCGGTCTGAAGGTATGGCCCCCTTTGACAGGATGAGAGATTATTTCACTCTCCTTGCTAAATCAGTCCAATTTAAAAGCACAAATTATGCTAAATGTGATTTAGGGCTTCGTTTGTGGACACAAACAATAACCCGCATTCAATTTGCCCACCCTTGGGTGTGCATGCGAAATCCGTGCCGAAGGCGCGTCCCCGTCCCCGCAGGAGAGGGGGTGGGGGAGGGCCCGCAGAGCTAACGGTCTCCCAGCCAACGGTCTCCCAGCCGGGGGATCATCGGAAGGCCTGTCTGGACGGGGTCTCGGCCCCTCTCCGGGTGGCCGACACGCAGAGAAGGCAGGAGACCCGTCCCGCCGCCCCACGCCCGCCCCACGCCCGCCCCACGCCTGGGCCCCCGCGGTGAATTACGAGGGAGGCGCCTTCGTGTGGTCAGCAGAGTCCAGGGAGCCAGACAGGTCGGGTCTTGGCAAACAAGCCCATGCCACGGTCATCGCTACAACACGCCAGGTTGCTACGGCCTGGGAGGGGAAACTGAGTCCCAAATGCACTCGGCGGGAACAGCTCCGGCAACCCCGAAAGGCAGCCGCCTGCGCCTCCCGGCACGTTGGCAGGTGGGCTGGCGGCCACTGCGCGCTCATCTCCCGCCCCGTCCGTGGCCCCCGCAGCTGCACGGGTCACGCGGGGCCACGGGTCTGGTCTGGTCCTCCAGGGGCAGCGAGGCCGCCCGGCCCACCTGCACTTGCTGTGTGTCCACTAGCTCCCGGCAGCCCTCCCCTCACGGGGCTGACAAGCGAGCACTGCTGAGGGGCGCCCCCCGAACGCTCCCCGGGCTGCCCTGCTCGGACTCTAAGAGCCGGTCGGGGGGAACCGGAAAAACAAATCAATGACATGGATTTAAATAATGCAGCACGCAGGCACCCAATTAGGGAGCCCGGCCAAGCAGAGCCGCTGGTGACAGCAGGGGGGGCTGGGGGGCTGCGGCCGCCCGGGCGGGCCAGCCCCTCCCCCCTCTGCTGAGGCCCCCAGGGGACGCGCTGCAGAACCAGGAGAAAGGTTCGGCCTCTGCACCTCCAGTCTGGGCTGGCAGGGGTGAGGTGCTCCTCCGAGAGCTGTCCCTCCGGACCCCCCACCCCCCCGGGTGCCCCCAAGCACCAGGGCTGACCTTGGCGTACCCCCACCCATACTCTGCAGGGGGGCAGCGGCCACTCGGACACGGTGGGCCGGGAGGAAGGGTCCCGGGTGTGACTGTGACCAAGGGCACAGCCAGACGCCCCCGCTGGGGTGCAGGGGGCCCAGGGCAGCAGGGGGCGTGAGGACACTGCTCCGGGGCTGGGCCTCCCCGCCCCGCCGGCGCCCCACTCGCCCACGGCAACCTCAGCGCCTGGAGCTCGCCCCACAGCAAGCCCCAAGGCCCGGGGGCCACCCCGCACTGCCTGGAAGAATCCAGACCAGCCCTGCTGACCGAGGCAGGAGGGCCTGCACAGTCCACGGTCGGCCACTGCAGCCGAGGGGCTCGGGGGGCCGCACCTGCCGGGCACAGGTGCTGGCAAGGCCAGGCCATGACCCCGCGCTCTGAAGCCCAGACTCACCCGGTGGGGAGGGCGTCAGTCTGGGGGGCGGGCGCAAAGGGGCACACAGGGGAAACCCCCGCCCCCTCTGGCTGGCTGGAGAAGTGGTGAGGACACAGGGCACCCCAGAGAGTCAGGATTCAAACGGGGGAGGGGAAGGGCCCTCAGAGGGACAGAGGGGGAGGGAGCAGGGGAAGGAGGCAAACTCACAGCACGTCTGCGACACTGGCCTGGGGCGCTTGCTCCTCAGGGCCAAGGGGACACCTCAGCAGGGGGGGAGACCAGCCCAACCTGCCCGTGCCCCAGGAGGCGTGTGGCGTCGGGGATCACACCCCGGGCCTCGCAGGGAACGGCAAGTGGCAAGTGCACCACCCCCGGAATATCCCGCAGGCCCCCATCCTTCGCCGGAGTGACAAGGGCTGGAAACGCCAACTCTTCACGAGAGCGGGTGTCTAGACGCATCCCAGAAACGCCAATTTCTCCCGGCAAATTGGGAGTCACAGCCCGCAAGCCATCTTAATGGCTCTGCCTTCTTGCATACAAATAATCACACGCTTCAGAATTTTATATGCAAAAAAAACCCAGGTTATTTGTACTTAGAGTGATTAATGGCCTTTGTTTCCTGGCCAGAAACACGAAGGTGGATAATGAAGTGATTATCTCTCGCCATAAGGACTCGAGTCCAAACGTACACTAACGACCCAGGCTCTGAGCATTTTGTGGGTGCCCCCCCAGCAGCCGCTGAGACAGCGGACTACGGCAGGGAGAGGGTTACTGAGCAACAGGAAGTCTATGGAACAGTGACCCGAATCCTCACAGGGAAGGAGTGCGTAGAGCTGAGCGTGGGGGCCGCGGCGTGAGTCTCGGTGAGGGTCCCGTCAGGGCTTCCTGGACGCGGGGTCCCTGGGCACTGCCGGGATCGAGCCGCAGAAGCGCTCGGCCCGCAGTCATTGCACAGAGAGCCCCCGGTGACCCCCACGTAACACACACACAGAAACTATTCCTCGTCCAGCCTCGACGGGAAACATCAACAAACACAAGTCTGGGGGGGGTGGGGGGGGATCGAGCAATAGGGCAGATCTGGGTGGCACAGAGTCACCCTGAAATGTGCTTCCCAGGGCTTCGGGAGAAAGACCACGTGACAGCGGCCTGCAAGGCCGACAAGCCGGGTCTCTGGTGCAGGGAATCCTGCAGGACCCGCACAGGGGAACGGGGGCTGGCTTGGCCGGAGGGCTGCGGGAGGGCTGCGGGAGGGACCCTGGGGATCGTTTTTTTATGTTTGTGCAGGGCTGCAGGGGGAGGGGGCAGAGGCAGGGCACGGGCCTGGGGAGGCAGCAAATGGGGAGTGGGAGGAACTGAGGGTGGCTCCTGCCGGGAAGGGGCGCAGGAGAGTGGGGGGGGTCTGGGCGCCCCACTGAAGCTGGGCAAAGCACCCCCAGGCCCGCCTTCCACCACACCCGGAGACAAGACGGCAAACTCAGCTTTACAGACGCTGAGATTCAGACCAGGTGGGGCGGAGGAGTCTTCGGAGAAAGTCCCCCAGAAGATTCCACACTGCGTGAAAACCTTCCCTTTAAAGCCTGCAGAAACGTAAAAGCAAATGAACAACCATCTCCTTTAAGAAACAGCACAGAGGGGCCCGGGGCAGTTTGTGATGCTTTTCAAGTTCCACCTGCCTCTTCCTTTTGTTTTCTGGCTTTTGCTTTTGGGGTCACATCTGGCTCTGCACTCAGGAGCCACTCCTGGCGGTGCTGCGTTCCACACGGGAAGCGGGGGATCGAACCCGGGCTGGCCGCGTGCAAGGCAAACGCCCTCCCCGCTGTGCTGTCACTCTGGAGACGTGCAGAGACAGGTCTGAGGGCGGATCTCTGGACAGAGATTCCCGCCAAGCCCCCGGTCTGGGAAGGAGGCGCAGCTGCCCTGGGGGGAGCAGGGAAGCTTCTCTCTCCCTCCGCGGGGCCTTCACTCGGGGAAGGCGCGGTGCCCGGCCGGCGGGGGCTCTCGCTGGAGTCAAGAACGTGGGCGTCACGGCCGAGCCCCCCGACCTCCAAACAGGAACTTCTGACTCTGGGACCCTTTGCTTCGGAATGTTGGTGCTGGCAGCCTCGCCGGGAACATCAGAGCACAGACCCTGTGGCTTCCACGCGGCCACGACCGCCCCCCCACCGGCACTGCAAGCGGGGGTGCAGCCACGACCGCCCCCACGGGCACTGGAATCGGGGGTGCAGCCACGACAGGCCCCCCTGGCACTGCAAGCGGGGGTGCAGCCACGACCGCCCCCCCCCCCCCCCCGGCACTGCAAGCGGGGGTGCGCAGTGACACTGGTGCTTGTGCAGTGTACGAGGAAGGCCGTGGGAGAGAAGCGCTCTGGAGAACAGCCCAGGGGAGGGAGGACGCGCCCAGCACCGGGCGGGACTCGAGAGGATACACAGCACGTCTGCCGATGGTGTCAGCAGGGAAATACGCCCAAGAGGGCCCCTTGCTGTGTAGACACTGAGCGTTTTTCCCCTGGGGAGTGCGACCGGCTGTCACCCTGCTGCCAGGCCAGCGGCTTAGGGACGCGCAGAGCTGCTTCCGTTCATCCCCAGACGTGGGGGCAGGGGCCTGGCCTGGCCTGGCCTGCAGGAGGCCCTGGGTTCAAGCCCCAGCACTGCCGACAGAATCAAATAAAGGCAGGGCCCACCGCGCTGCCCTTCTGGGTGATGTAGGCAGGAGAGGGAAGGCCCCAGAGAAGCCCCGGCAGAAACAAAAGGCCAGGAGAGGAATCTCAAGGCCCATCACCACTCCCAGCGCCCCTGGCAACCTCCTTAGCAACGGACTTGGACCTAGATAGAAGCCCCAGGTGGGGGCAGGTGGGAGAAACCCATAAAGGTCACCTTGAGCAGAGGAAGGGCCTACACAGACTGAGCCCTTGTGCTGCTTGCGCCCACGTGGCCGAGCACATGCGGTGCCCCAGCGCGTGTCGCTGGCATCTCCCCTCTTGAGATGGGGACTTTCCCGCTTTCCTGCCTCATGCTGCGTGTGTAGGGTCTCTCTCTCTGCCCCTGGAGAAGCCCGGGCTCTCTCTCGAGCACGACACTCTCCACTCTCTCACTCTCTCCCTCCTTCCCTTCAAAACCGCCAAATTAAAACTATGTTATTTCACTGCTCGTCTACCCCTCGGGCTGGAGAGACGGCACGGCGGTAGGGCGTTAGTCTGGCACGCGGCTGACCCGGGTTTGGTTCTTTCGTCCCTCTCGGAGAGCCCGGCAAGCTACCGAGAGTATCCCGCCCGCACGGCAGAGCCTGGCAAGCTCCCCGTGGCGTATTCGATATGCCAAACACAGTAACAAGTCTCACAATGGAGACGTTACTGGTGCCCACTCGAGCAAATCGATGGGCAACAGGATTTCCTGTTGTCCTGCTGTCGTCCAGTCTATTCCTCCAATTCCTTTCTGCGAGGAGAGACCCAGTAACCCTGGGTCCCCGGTGGCAGAGACGGGAGAATGTCACTGTCTTTCTCTCCTCTTCTCAGAAGTCACCCGTGGGGCCCCCCGACACCATGAGGTCCCCCCAAATGACCTGGGTGAGACGGTGCAGGGTGACAGAGGAAACAGCTGAGAAGGCCCATTAGGTCGGGCAGGTCCGAGAATCCCTTTCCAAGGCCCGCTCCTCCCACGGACAGATCAGCAAGGTCGGGTCCCCCTGGCCCCACACGCTCCCGTCCACAGGCTGGGCCTGTCCCCAGACCCCCACCCACGAAACTGTCCCCTTCCAACAGCGCCCGGGGGAGCGCAGGGCTCAACAAGCATCCGAGACTCCGCGCCCAGAGCAGTTCTCCAAGAAAAGGGATGCGAGGGTTTAGATTTTTATTTTTCCTAAAGGGGATGAGGTGGGAGGGGGGTGCACAGTTGCTGTTGTTTGGGGGCCACACCTCGGTGGTGCTCAGGGCTCGTTCCTGGAGGGGCCCGCGGGATCATGTCTGGGGCTGAGGACTCAAACCCAGGCCGGCCGTGCCATGTGCAAGGCAAGTGTCTAACTTGACTCTTGTCCTCTCTGCCCCTCTGGATCCGGTCCAGATGGTTGCTGGCTCCTGGGGCTCCCGCTGTGGGCTCGGAGGTCCCCCAGGACCCAGCCCGCCACACCGGCCTCTCCTGTGGGGCTCCCATATGCCCGTGCCGGGGCCCGGGTCAGCCCACTCTGCCCAGGATAATGCACGTGGAGGAAAACCAACAACAAACTCCCATCCTCGGGCCTTTTTTTCCCTTTTTTTTCTGGCAACCTAACCCCAGCACCGCCTAATGGATACTGCTTAATTAATAGCTGTCAAACTCCAGAGTACACTGTATATTTTTGCCAATCTAATCTTTCCAACGACGGCCCCGGTAACGAACTGATAAATGGGCACTAATTAAAAAAAATAAGCTATTGATCACAGCCTCGTATTATAAACACTTTGCTGCTCCGTTAAAATGCAAACAGCAAGTTGTTTTGATATTGTCACAAGATAAATGCACGACACAGAGACCATTTATTTTGCAGATTCCCCCCCTACCCCACCCCTGCTCGGAGTTTAATTTCATCCAAGCCTTGGGAGAACTTCTGCATCCGGCATGACAAATAATCTAAGCGAGGGGGAGCGCTCAGAGGTCACCTGGAGGGATGGGGAGGGCCCCCTGCTCACTCACCCCCACAACCCACGACACCCCCCAGGAAAGGGCTCCGGCCCATGATGATGTTGACACCTGCTTAATTTCATTCCTTATTGGGGCTGGAGCGATAGCACAGCGGGGAGGGCATTTGCCTTGCACGTGGCTGACCGGGGTTTGATTCCCAGCATCCCATATGGGCCCCCAAGCACCGCCAGGAGTAATTCCTGAGTGCAGAGCCAGAAGTAACCGCTGTGCATCGCCGGGTGTGACCCAAAAATCAGTGTGTCACTGTCACTGTCATCCCGTTGCTCACTGATTTGCTCGAGCAGGCACCAGTAACGTCTCCATTGTGAGACTTGTTACTGTTTTTGGCATATCGAATACGCCACAGGGAGCTTGCCAGGCTCTGCCGTGCAGGCGGGATACTCTCGGTAGCTTGCCGGGCTCTCCGAGAGGGACGGAGGAATCGAACCCAGTCAGCCGCGTGCAAGTCAAACACCCTACCCGCTGTGCCATGGCTCCAGCCCAACCCCCCCAATTTTTTTTTTAATTTTAATTTCTTATCACTGGACCTGTGCCCTTGGAGAACAGAATCATTACATACTTATTTTGGGGGGCCTGCTGCTGAGCTCATTAAAATCCCCGGTCTGAGCGCTCCACTACCCATCCCCCCCGAAGCTAAGGGTCCGAGGGGCTGCTGAGGCTTCCGGCGTCTCCGAGCGCCATCCGTGAGGGGCTGCTGAGGGCGCGGAGGCCGCACCGAGTCCTTCTCACCCAGCAGGACCCCAAATCTCTACACGAGCTCTGGCTGGGAGGCCAGCGGCTGGGGAGGGAAAAGCAATAAACCGGAGTTTCCTGACGCTCGGTCATCTCGGCACCTCTGGCCACGGCGCGGCACGCGGCGGGCAGAGCAGCAAGGGCCGTCGGAGACCCTGGGCCAAGACCGCGCAGAGTCCAGAAGTAAACAATGATGTTCAGAGAGTCACCCCCTAGTGGGGGGTGCAGGGAGCGGGACCCCCGCCCCCGCCACGTTGGTGAGGAGTGAAAGTGATGGACGGTTTGTATCACCCAGACGCCCGGGCCGGCCTCGAAGGCTGTCGGGCCCCGTCACCCAAGACCCTCTGGCCACATTTAAGGAGCCGGCCCGACTGCATGTGGGTTTCGTTGTATGAGATTGCCTTAAAAAAATAATGATTAGGGCTGGAGCGATAGCACAGCGGGGAGGGAGTTTGCCTTGCTCTCGGCCAACCCGGGTTCGATTCCCAGCATCCCACAGGGTACCCTGAGCACTGCCAGGAGTGATTCCTGAGTGCAGAGCCAGGAGTAACCCCTGAGCATCGCCGGGTGTGACCCAAAAAGCAAAATAAATAAATAAAATAAAATAAAAATTTAAAAATTTAAGAAAAAAACAGTAATTAAATGAGCTTCAATGATAGCATCAAATGTGCTTGCCTGGCACACAGCTGACTCGGGTGCAGATCTTGGCACCCTAGATGGTGTCCTGAACCCCTCCCAGGAGTGACCCTGGGGTCCAGAGCCAGAAGGAAGCCCCGAGCACTGCAGGTGCAGCCCAGAGTGGTGCCGGGCGTCCTTCTCCTGGACTCTGAGAGCGATCCGTCTAGTCACGTACAATCGACGCTCTTCCCCCTTCTAACGACTTTTAGAAGCACCAGGACAAAGAGGCACCAGCTGCCGTGCTCCTGAGTCCCACATGATTGTTTTTCATTAAAACCTGGTGATACAGTAGGTATTGTAAGCTTCATTCCACCGGGAAGGGGGGTAGAAATCTCATATACACCCAATCCAAAATGCTACCAAAGGCAACAAATTTCTTCCAATTTAGATGTTGGAAGAAAAAAAGTTTCAAAAGAGTAGCTCTAACCCTCCCCAGGCTGATGCGTGAGAGGAATGAACCCTTCAATTTGGGGGAAGCAGGAGAGGAAATTAACATAACTCTGCAGGGAAAGTGTTACCTTAATTACTGTAAAGCTGCATCACGTAAATGGCATCTGTGACATTCCCTGCTGGACAGAGCTGAAGGCTTGCAAATATATATATATATATATATATATATATATACACACACACATACATATATTCCCCCTCTGACAACAGAAATTTGATTTTTCATCTTTAAGGCGCAATTTTGGGGTGGGTGGGGAGGAGGGCGGGATGGAGGAGTAGATTAAAAAACGTGTCAACAGTGACCTCTAGTGGACAAGCCTGAAAACGGCGGCCTCAAGGCCAAATTCTGTTCTGACCAGCCAAAGCTCTGGACACTGGACACCGGGAGGAGGTGAGGAGCAGAGGGTGGGCAGAGGCCCTGGGCACGCGGCCCAGTGGGGAGCCTGCCCTCAGCCAACCCCCCGCAAGGGAAAGGGCAGCGGGCAGGACGGCGGGCCTCCTCCTCTGGGGCACAGGACGCCTGAGCTCTCTGCTCGCCTGCTCAGCACGACTCTTGCCAGCAGGAACCCAGCACTCAGACAGTGCTCACTGAGTCCATCAACCCAACACTCCGATATTTATCAACCAAGTACCTATCCATCTAGTACTCAGGCAGTGCTCACAGGGTCCCTGTGACTCCCGCCTCAGACAGTGCTCACCGAGTACCTGTCAACCCAGCACTCAGACAGTGCTCACCAAGTACCTGTCAATCCAGCACTCAGACAGTGCTCACCAAGGACCTGCCAATCCAGCACTCAGACAGTGCTCACTGAGTCTGTCAATCCAGCACTTCGATAATACTTGTCAACCAAGTACCTATCAATCTAGAACTCAGGCAGTGCTCACGGGTGCCTGTGGACCCAGTACTCAGGCAGCGCTCACTGAGTACCGGTCAATCCAGCACTTAAGCCGTGCTTACCGAGTCTGTGATTCCAGCCTCACAGTGCTCAGCCCGTCTCTCCGAGCCCCTGTCTCGCACTCAGGCCTTCGGAGGGCTGCCGAAGACCAAGCTCCCGACCACAGCCACGTGTGGGGACTGGAACCAACACCTCCCGTGGTGCCCCCTCCCGGACACAGGGGCAGCAGCCTGTCCCCCGCCTCCCGCCCCACCCGCAGGAGTGGCCCGGACGACGGCCGCGCGAGCCACCGGCCCGAGGGGAGGAAGCCCAGACTGCGCGGCGTGTGGGCCGCTGCTCCGAGCGGGGGCTGAAAGGTGGCCAGGGGGCAGCGTGACCTCCAGGACCAGCCCTCCCGGGCCCCGCCAGCAGGTGCCTGCGTGGCCACGGGGGTCCCGTGGGTGGAGTCGGGGCAGGGGGGGAGGCAGAACTCACCTTTATTGGAAAACAGTCCCCGCGCGATGCCACGAAGACCCTCCGTCAGGTCCCCCCAGGGAGTGTCCCTCCCCGCCTCACACGCAGGCACCGGGGGCCAAACCCGGGCTCTCCCTGGCCCCGCCCTCCTGGGCTGCGTGGACAGTCCGTGTCAGAACACTGGGCCCAGAGGTGGGGGGTCGGGGCGCGGACTCCCCAGGAGAGCACAGGCCCGAGGCGCCCTCGGTGAGTCCCGGGCACGGCCAGGTGTGGCCCCAGGAAATGCCCCGTCCAGGCTCCACGCTGGATCCTCAGAGAACCGGCAAACTCGGACATGCACAAAGGCATTGGAGAGTGCACGGGGCCGGGGGGCCTGGGGGGCCGGGGGGCTGCAGTGGAGCACTGTCAGCCCGAGCCCGTCAGCCGCCCGGGAGAGTGAGAGGCACTGATTAGGCGAGAGCCGACAGGAGGGCGTGCTCGCCACGCACGCTCGATGCATATTTATATTCCCGTCAAACGGACATATTTACTCCAGCACTCGGGGGATCAGCGCCCGCACTTCAATGCCAGGAGACGTGAGAGATGCTAATTTGACCTTAGGGAGCAGATCGGGCGTCACTTGGGTGCTGTTCTCAGCGGCCCGAAACGGAGTTTACCAGGACGAGTGAGGCGAGTTACTGATTAGGTCACGGGTGTCTTGGAAATGAAGGCCTGGGGGGCGGGGAGCTGGAGCCCTGCAAGGGCAGGGAGGGGTGGGTGGCGCCCTGACCTCGCAGGCCCCCCAGCCCCTGCCCTGCCTGGACACGAGCAGCCACCGACCCCCATCTGAGTGTGGGGGCACTGCCGCACTGCCGTCCCGTTGCTCATGGATTTGCCCAAGCGGCACCAGTAACGTCTCCATGGTGAGACTTGTTACTGCTTTTGGCATATCGGATACGCCGGGGAGCTTGCCGGGCTCTGCGCGGGCGGGATCCTCTCGGGAGCTTGCCGGGCTCTCCGAGAGAGACGGAGGAACTGAACCCGGGTCGGCCGTGTGCAAGGCAAACGCCCTCCCCGCTGTGCTGTCGCCCCAGCCCGAGTGTGGGGCACAGCGGGGAACGCAGGGGCAGCTGGCGTGCAGGGGGGCTGCGTGCACCCGCCCGGCGGGCCCCGGTCTCCAAGCTGCAGGGAGGATCTCCGGGTCTCGGCTCTGCGGCTCTGAGGCAGCAGCTGCGGGGCCGGGGCCACGGGACAGAGGGACGGCGCTTGCCTCGCGCGCTGCAGACCCGGGTTCAGCCCCCGGCACCCCACATGATCCCTGGGCAGCGCCAGGCGAGGGCCACTGCCAGGGCGGGACACGATACAGGGTGTCCTGGCCCGGCGGGAGCACTGGCTTCCGGCAGGGGCGAGTCCCACTCCCCTCCCCTCTGCCCACGGGAGCCCCAAGTCCCCCGCACAGAGCTGCCGGCAGGAGCCTCGGCTGGGTGCTGGGGAGCCCGGGCGCCGAGGGCACCCTGGGGGTTGCAAACCCGGTGCTGGTGCCCAGGAGGCCCGGCGGGCCCTGGACGGGGCGGGGGCGGTGCTGATTTTCAGACTACCCTGGGAAAGCACCGGAAACAGCTGCTTCCTCAGGCCAGCCCGAGCCTGGCGCCAGGGCCCGCGGGGACGTTCCCGGAAACGGGGGCGGCAAAAACTGGAAAACCTGTTGGCCCCAAGAGCACTGGGGACAGTGAAAGGGCCCGACTGACCCCTTGGGGCAGGGAAGCCCAGAGGATGGTGAGCTCTGCGTGTGTGTGTGTGTGTCTGTGTGTGCGTGTGTGTCTGTGTGTGTGTGCGTGTGTGTGTGCGTGTGTGTCTGTGTGTGTGCGTGTGTGTGTGTCTGTGTGTGTGTCTGTGTGTGTGCGTGTGTGTGTGTCTGTGTGTGTGTGTGTCTGTGTCTGTGTGTCTGTGTGTGTCTGTGTCTGTGTGTGTGTGTCTGTGTGTGTGTCTGTGTGTGTCTGTCTCTGTCTCTGTGTGTGTGTGTCTGTGTGTGTGTGGAGGGGGGATCTGCCCCCTCTGGGCCCGCTACTGCAGGAACGGGGGCCCCTTCATGCCCGGGTTTGCTCCCAGGCCAGGGGAGGCCAAGCTCAGGGCGGGGCTGAGGTTTCTCTGCCTCAGGAGGGAGCAAGCGCTGGGTGGGGAGCAGCAACCCTCAGGCCCGCGGCAGGGCTGGGGCTCGCTGACCCGCCCGCAGGGACACAGCCACCCCCGGCGCAACCCACCCGGAGCAGCAGGCGGGGCCAAGGCCAGTCTTCCTCCCTGCCCCCCCCTCCCCGAGGGTCTTCCTCCCCCCAGGGCGGGTCTCCGGCCTCCGAACACTGCAGGCCGGGACAGGAAATCCAGGCGGCTCGAGGGGTCCAGGCGACAGAAGCTCCGTGTGCCAGGGGGACTGCGGGCACCTGGGCCAGCTCGGGGGTGCCGGGGGGTGGCCTGGCTGGCTGAACCGCTTGCCCCGACTTCCCCAAAACTGGGCTGTGGTGGGGCTGGGGGTGAGAGGCCCGCCCCAGCCCTGGTCCCAGCCCAGGCACACGCCAGCCCCCACACTCCCAGCTGTGGGCCTGGAGACCCCCCCACTCCCGCCCCAGCACCCGGGGGCTCTGCTGGCCCCTGCACGGTGGCGCCCGGAAAGCGTCAGACCTCAGGCCCTCACACCCAAGCGCCATCGAGACTGGGCAATGGGCCCCCTGAGCACTTGAGCACTGCCTGGGGGCACCCACGCCCAGCCCCCACCCTAATCGCCAAGGAAAAGAGCCCGCAGTGAGCATGCGGCTCGGGGCTGAAGGAGCCGATGCAGCGGGAGCGTGTGGGGGCGGGCGCGTGTGTGACGGGACCGTGCGTGGACGGGAGCGTGTGTGACGGGCACGTGTGGGAACGGGCGCGGGGAACAACCAAACCGACTGCAGTTTCCCGCCCTGCAGACACCCCCCCTGTGGAAATCAGCATCTCGAGGGTCCCCCTCGGCCACCCTGTGTCATTCACGTCTCGAGAAGAAACGGAGTCGCCGGGGGTGTCCCGGCCCGGCCCGGGAGGGCAGAGACTCACTTGTCAGCTTGTTGTGGCTGAGGACCAGCTGCGTGATGTGCGCCAGGGAGACTGGAGGAGAGAAAGAGGAGAGAGCGGTCAGTGCGCCGTCCCTGCCCATGGACCGGACGCGCCCACGAGCAGCAAAAATGCTCAGTTATTCCCCAGGGGCAGGCGGGGCTCTCCCGAGCGGGACCCCACCTCCCGGGACAGGGCGGCAGGTACTGCACCAAGGCCAGAGTCACCCCAGGAGCTCTCGGACCCCCCACCAGAGCCAACACCCCCCCAAGGCTCGACGCTCATCCCGGGACACAGACACTGGCATGGAGGACGGCGTGAGCAAGGCGAGACCCGCCTGCAAAGGACACGGGTCCACGCGTCCCTTCCCGCCGTCCCCTTCCAGCTGAGAGACGCGCCTGCCATCCCCGCCGGCTCTGAGGCTCGCCAGCGGGGCTGTATTCACTCACGGGGGCTCTAGACGGACAGAAGGACCAGTGGGCTGACGGATCCTGCAAGATTCTGACCGCAGCGGACTGTCCCCTAAACCTGGGCGCCCCGGTGTCGAGCCCCAAGCAGCTACGAATGACTCTCAGGGACAGTCCTGAGGGCCCCTCCCCGAGTCAGGAAGAGCACCAGCGGGGCTGCCGAGACCCTGAGCCCAGCTTGGGACCACTCGCCAGGACGCAGCGCGGGCCGGGCCCCCAGCTGTGCCAGAGAACCACACACACACGCTCCAAAGCCAGAACACAGGGAAGCAGAGGTGGGCCGGCGGTACCGGCCCGTCCCAGCCCGTCCAGGGAAGGACCCGGTTCTGAACCCACGTGCTGTGGGTCTTGCTAAGGCCCAGCAGATGTGGTCAGTGGCCAACAGGTGGTGTCCCATCCTGTATGCATTCCTACTTGATTGCAGAGGGGACCGATGGATGGGTGGCACGGGTGGGGCCCCCTCCCCCTGCCCCCTGCTCAGGACCCCACCTGGGCCCCTGAGGCTGCATCCCCGCCCCCTGGCGTCAGCTGGCCCTTCTGTTTCCCAAGTGCTCCTTCCGCCACATTGCTTCTGCACCGTGGGACTTTCTGCGGCCAGAGAGAGAGAGAGAGAGAGAGAGAGAGAGATTTCCATCTAAGGTGGAGACGCCAAATGCAAGGTGCCCTCAGGGTCAGGCCAGGCCGCCCAGAAGCCCCCGGGAAGGCTCTCGGCCAAGCCACTTTCAGTACGAGCATCCTTTGAGGCCATGTGTGGGTGTGTTAGGATGCAGCAGGGAACACTCAACTCTTTCCCCACAGGTAACTGCTTCTCCACCGTGCCCGTTTCGGCCTAGGAATGGTCCCATGGAAGGCAGCTCTGCGTCCGGAGAGCAGAGGGGTACGGGACCCTGTCTGCCACCACGCTCCAAATTCACCTTAATCTAACAGAGCGATGATCCCGACCCTCACTGGGATAAGCAGCAATGGCAGAGACTTTGTCTACTCGAATCACCCAGGGAGCAAAACATCTAACCTTTTATAAGTGGTTTGTGTTATTCTACTTCTACAGGGAAGCCCAGGCCTGAAACAGCAGCAACGGCTGTGGGGACATGGGGCGGATGCTGGGGCAGATGCTGGGGAAAAGAGCCATGTTGGGGGGGGGGGATTTCTTCCAAGGCTAATAATGATGACGAAGGGTTGGAAGACTTTAAAAACTACAGAACATCTCAGAAATTTAAATGGGTGGGTTATATAGGATTTTTGTGTCCAAAGAATAAGGCATGCCTCTCTCCCTAAAATACAGTCACATGGGGATATGGTGCCACCAGCAGGTCAGCCTGTACCTGTGGGGCGAGTGCATCAGCAGCCTGACGGTGCCTTCAGGCTTCCAGATACCCCAAAATTGCTGCTGTGCCTTTGGCCAGACCCCAACAACTTGGGGCCAAGTTTACCAAGAAATTAAACGGCCAAAAGTTAGGTAAGTGGGAGACACACCCACAAACCACCTCTGGCTCAGCTATACAAGCTTATTTATTGGCCTTATTTCAGAGACCTGTAAATCTCAAAAGAGATCAAAAGACACAGTTAGGGCTTGTAGCGCAGAGGTAGACAGGAACCCGTGACTGAGAGCCCCAGGCCCGCCTGGATCGGGACCGGGCTTCCTCCCCCCAGCTCCCCAGTTTTCCAGTAGCTCGGCAGTCACACCCACAAACTGCCCCTGGCACACATAATCTCATCAATGGCCAAGACCCAGGGGCTATAAACTAAAGCTCCTGAAAGAAAGCACCAGGCTGTCTGCACAGATGCGCCTGGCGGGGGGTGGGGGGGTAAGAGCCCTCCCTGCCCCAAGGGACCAGCTCCAGCAGCCAAAAACCTCCACAACCCAACCGCCACCATGCTCAAGGTCACTCCCCATGCACTTGGGCTGAGCTTCATACATGAGTGAAGTCCTAGGGAACCCAGTTAATGCAGAAGTTTGTGACCTTGGACTCTGGGCTCAACAGGACCAGGAGCAGAGATCCTCTGCCCGCTTTCCCCAGTCTCCAGCGACCCAGGGGTCACGCCCATAAGCCACCTCCTGCTGGCGCCAGATAACCTCATCACTGGCCACCATCCGGATCACACGGCTGCTTCTCCCGAAAGGGAGCATACCATGAGGCCCCGTAACCATGCCACCGGGCTCCGCGCCAGGCTGTTTCACACGGGGCGCCCTGGAGGGGGCGGGTGAGAGCCTCCCCGCCCCAAGGGACCCAGCCCTGGCAGCCGACCTCCACTACCCAACCGCCGCCACGCTCCAGCCCGCTTTCCACATGCTCGGGCAGAGCCTCACATGCGTGAACATATTCCTGGACCGCGCAGCTACGCGACACATCATCATAGAGGGAAATAAATATAGGCGCCTCTCGGAGAGCCCGGCAAGCTACCGAGAGTATCCCGCTGCACGGCAGAGCCTGGCAAGCTCCCCATGGCATATTCGATATGCCAAAAACAGTAACAATAACAGGTCTCATTCCCCTGACCCTGAAGAAGCTCCAATCATTGGGAAAGACAAGTAAGGAGAGGCTGCTAAAATCTCAGGGCTGGGACGAATGGAGACGTTACTAGCGCCCACTCGAGTAAATCGATGAACAACGGGATGACAGAGATGACAGTGATACAGTGATATACACCAAAGCTCACATCACCCAAACTTTAACCACATGTTAGCAAACTCCTACAGAATGTTTTAATGGCTCCTGCCAAAACAGAACAATCTTCACACTGTTTCCTGTATGAACACGTTTCTGTAAGCATGTTCAGCAGTTCTTCACAACAGACAATACAAAATATATTATTTCAGTTGTGTTTTGGGACAGGGATTGGGGTTTGGGATGGAAACATCCCGAATTTGGTGGTGGGAAGGTGTAATGGTGGTGGGATTGGTGTTTGAATACTGAATGGAATCAAACATTGCGAACTAACTTATAAAATTAAAAAATTTTTAAAAAAGTAATGTGGAGTTCATGCCCAATTCAATCAGCTTAATCAATGGCTAAATAAATAGCAGCACTCCTACATTATGATATATATATATGATCACAGTTAAAAAAATAATAATTAATGAACTGCCTTCCTACCCAATCCCATGAAAGATCTGCTGGCGGTGAACGGCGCATGTCACGTGACAGCCAAGCCCAAAGAGGAGGGGTGACCAGAACAGGAGGTTCTGGGTCACCTCCCAGTGGGAATCCCAGAGAGCTGTGGAAGGAACTGCAGTGCTCAGACATCCCTATCCAGGGTGCCGACCGCATGGTCCAGTGTGGCTACCTGAGCCTGGCCATCACGTCTGTCTCCCCCCAGGGAGTCTGGGAAGGATTCCTCCTCTCGAGAAGTTGCACGTGGCACTTCCTGGGGTGGGCAATTAGCTTGAAGTTTGTGGCAGGCTGATGCCAAGCCGCAAGGCAGGCCTGGAGGGGGTACCCCGTAGTTCCCACGACTGTGCACCAGCTGGAGGTCTGCGGGGGCCGGGGGAGGGTGCTTTCTCTCCAGGAGGACAAGAGAAGCAGAAGCCAGTGTGCAAGGCCCTCCTCGCACAGAAGCTGACCAGGCTGAGGGCCATGGAAAGCAAGGCTGACTACAGAGGAAAGCAACCATGCAATAGATGCATATACACAATACACACATTCTATATATTATATACCATGTGATAACATGTAACATAATATCATACGTAGCTATATTAGCACTGTAGCACTGCTGTCCCATTGTTCACCGATTTGCCCAACCGGGCACCAGTAACGTCTCCATTGTGAGACTTGTTACTGTTTTTGGCATATGAATATGCCACGGGTAGCTTGCCAGGCTCCGCCGTGCAGGCAGGACACTCTCGGTAGCTTGCCGGGCTCTCCGAGAGGGACGGAGGAATCGAACCCGGTCAGCTGCGTGCAGGGCGCTGTGCTATGGCTCCAGTCCGATAACTATATTATACGTGACATATCCATATATTCCTTTCCAGAAACATATCCCAGCCTGCAGACTTGGAGCTGGCTTCTGTCCCAGTGAGAGATACGCGGGAAGGGGCCCTTTCTCCTCCTTCCGCTGAGCCCTAGAACCCAGCACCAAGCAGAAGAGAGTGTGACAGTCTCTTGCTGCTGTTGAATAGAAAAGGGAAACTCGGCTGCTGCTTCTCCTGACCCCGCCCTGGAAGGCTCGTCTCTTCCAGGGCTACTGGGGGTGAGAGGAGACAGGGCAGAAAGAGGCCACAAGAGCCCCGTGAGGGGGACACTTGGACAACAAAGGCCCCGGGCCTGCAGGGGGGCTGGTTCCCCAGGCCTGGCCTGCAGGGGGGCTGGTTCTCCAGGCCCGGCTCTGGCCTGCAGGGGGGCTGGTTCCCTGGCCCCGGCCCTGGCCTGCAGGGGGGCTGGTTCCCCGGGCCTGGCCTGCAGGGGGGCTGGTACTCCGGGCCTGGCCCTGGCCTGCAGGGGGGCTGGTTCTCCAGGCCCGGCTCTGGCCTGCAGGGGGGCTGGTTCTCCGGCTGAGGCCCAGCAGGGGCTGCGGCGGCCCCTCCCGGCCACCCCCCTTCCCCGGGCCACTGTGCGTCCGGCTGGAGGGCCACGGCGTGCAAAAGCCCCGGGAGAACAGACAGATTTGCTCGAGCATGAAAGCGGGTCAGACCACGGGGAGGAGCGGAGGCCAGCGGCGTCCCCCGCCGGCCCGCCCGGCTCCTGGTCACGCACGGCGAGACGGTCCAGCCACAGGCAAGACGCACCCGGAGTGTCCAGCGGCCTCCCAGCGCCACCACCAAGCTGTCACCGGTTCCTAAGGCAACAGGCACAGGAGTCTGGACACCTGTCAAGCCGGTCATGTCCTAAGGCGGAGGCTGAAACCCTGTCAGTTATAGGAGCCTCGGTGAGGGGGACGCCACCTCCAGGAAGGCCTCAGGGGGGTGCCCCGGGACGGAAGTGCTGGAGTTAAGGCTGGGGGAAAAGAGGGGCGCAGTGAGGAGGTCTGAGGCGCTTTTGTCCTCCAGCCAAAGGTGGAATCTGCAGAAACCGCCCCTGAAGAGGCGGTGGCTGGAGTCAAATTTCACGGGACCAACGGTCCAGGTCTCAGGACGGGGGGGGGGGGGGGGGGGGGGTGGGGGGGTGGGGGGGGGCTGGCCAGACCCCTGGTGGGACGCAGCAGCGTGACCCCAACTCTCCTTGATGCGGGGCGCCCTGTGTGACGGGCCCTCCCGGGATCAAAACACCCACCCACGGCGGTGAGAATCTTAAGCTCTCGAGTTGGTGAAGGGGTGGGGGGGGCTGGGTTACAGGGAGGGAGGGAGGCGGCAAGGCAGAGGGGCTGGGGGACTGGCACAGCGCGGGTCTGCAGAGATACTCCAGGCTGCGTGCCCGCCCCGCGCCCAGCTAAACAGGGGCTCAACTCTGCCCCCTGCTGGCCAGTCCTGGATCTCCACGCGCTGTGCTCAAGCCCCATATGTATGTTTGGGCTTTAAAAGAGAAAAGTGAATTCCAAAAACAGCCCCAGGAACGGGCCGCTCCCCGCACCGAAAGGCCTTCGGGAAAGGCGGGGAACTGTCGCCTCGCGTCTGCTCCGGCTCCTCTGCCCAGACCTGCTGCTCCTGAACCGCTTCCCGGACCCTCGGGGATGGCCTACAGGAGCTGGTGTTCAAACAGGCTCTGGCCACTGGGGGTCTCGACAGGAGTGGGGGCAGCTCGTCCCAGGGTCCCAGTTTCTCCGGGAGAAGTGTGGCTGGGGGGTTGAGCGTTTTCTGGGCCTCGAGTGCGTGAATCTGCCACGGGGTCATTTAAAGGGTCTGGGGGGGGGGTGCCGGGGCGACGGCACAGCGGGGAGGGCGCAGCAGGGAGGGCGCTGGCCTTGCACACGGCCAAGCGAGCGAGTTCCACCCCCAGCTTCCCACAGGGCCCCCGAGCACCGCCAGGAGTGATCCCTGAGTGCAGAGCCAGGAGGTGCCCAGAGCATCACCAGGTGTGACCCCCAAGACAAACCTGACAGCCGGCAGGGAGGTGGTCCCGGCAGTAACTGCCCGGCTGGGGGGAGGGGCGGGGGGGAGTCGAGAGAGAGAAAGGACAGAAAAAGGCGGGGGCGCGTCTGAGCAGTAGCCTGTCTCCAAGCACGGCAGATGCCCGGAACTCACAGGAAATCAAGTGAATCGAGACGCCAGTTCAAGGCCCCGGGGCCCCAGAAGGGCCACATGCCAGCAGCGCTCCTGACGCCACAGCCGGGCGCGGGGCTCAGGGGGTTGGGGGCCACCTTACCCGTCACGGCCAGGCCCACTGGCCTCCAGAGCAGCCCCTCGCCTGCAGCACTGCACTGGCCCGGGACCCCCCGCCCGGGACCCCTCGCCCCTGGGAGAATGGGAGGGAGCCGCTCCGGCCCACCAGGACCCCTCCCGGGGCGCCTGGCCGACACTCCCCACTTTCGCCCCTGCGGCGCCCGCACTGCGCGTGGCAGCTGGGACCTCCCGCCTTCCACCCTCCCGGCCCGGTTACCTGTAAGAACAAAGAACCAGAAACTTTGATTTTTCCTTTTTTCTTTCCTTCTATTTTTTTAATTGAGTCACCGAGAGACAGACCCTTACAAAGCTGTTCATGGTTGGGTTTCAGTCACAGTGTTCCAACACCCGTCCCTCCACCAGTGCACAGTCCCAGCACCCGTGTCCCCAGGGTCCCTCCCGTCACCCCCCACTCCCACCCCAGCCTTCCTCTATGGCAGGAACTTCTGTCTCCCTCTGCCTCTCTCTCTGCCTCTGCCTCTCTCTCTGTCTCTCTCTCCCTCCCTCCCTCCCTCCTCTCTCCCTCTGTCTCTCTGTGTCTCTGTCTCTGTCTGTCTGTCTGTCTCTCTCTCTCTCTCTGTCTCTCTCTCTCTCCCTCCCTCCCTCCCCTCTCCCTCTGTCTCTCTGTGTCTCTGTCTGTCTGTCTGTCTGTCTGTCTGTCTGTCTGTCTCTCTCTCTCTCTCTCCCTCCCACCCCCCGCCCCTGCATTTGGGCATTGTGGCTTGCAATACAAACACTGAAGGTTTATATCCCTTCACGTACCTTCAACCCTCGGATCCCGTCCAGCGTGCTCATCCCCAGCTACTTCTGTCACACGGTCCCTTCTCCACCTCACCGACCCTCCGTCCCACACACTACGGAAGATTCCAACCACTGGCCAGTCCTCCTCGCGCTGTTCTCCCTGGCCGAGGGCGCTACTCTCCTACTCTCTTTTTTACATCCTCACACGAGGACTCCGCCTGGCTCAGGGCTTGGCAGCTGCTCCAGGCAGTGCCAGGGATGGAGCTAGGGGCACCACGGGACAGCCTGACCTGGTCCTTTGAGCCTCCTCCCAGTCCCGGGAATTCTAACACTCCGGGGAGCACCCCACAAGGAGCATTTCAGGGAGGGAGAACCCTCCAGTAAGGAAGAAGCTTGTGCAGGTGCCCCGCGCCAGGAGGCAGGAGCTGGGGCCTCGGTAGACAGCAGCCGGCCTGCGAGGGGCAGCCTGCACCGCGGGGAAGGTTCCAGAGCTGCCCAGCCTCGGGGCCACACCGGAAGCAGCTGGGCCAGGAAGCGAGTGGCTATCTCTGCGGCCCCAGGAACAGGCCCGCGGAACAGAGATAGCGCGGCCGCTCAGGCTCATACATATGACACGGCGTCCGCGTGGGCGGGGCCCCTGGGTGCCCTGCTGAGACGGCCCTGCTCCAGGCCCCCAAAACAGCGGCAGACCCGGCACACCCCACCCCACCCCCACCGGCCGCCCTGTGCAGCGGGCACCCGCGGGCAGTTCCGGGCTCTGCCCACTGGGACAGAGACCACCGCGGCCACCCCAGGAACTGTCACCCCCAGAGCCCAAGGTCAGGTGGGAAGGCAGGGCGCTTCCTAGGGACGTGCACAGCCCCCCAGAGGAGGCAGCCCGCCTGCGACCCCCAGGAAAGCCGAGTCTCCCCCTCAGTCGGGGCCCAGACACTGCTCCCATGGCGGGTTACTGCGGGGTGGAAGAGGAGCCCAGGCAGTGTTGAGGGGACCCACGCAAGGGCCACTTCCTGGCGATGCTCAGGGAGCGGGGCAGATGGCTCAATGGTCAGAGCGTCAGGCCACACCCTGCAATGATGGGGGTGCCCGGAGGGTACAAAGAGCAGCCTGGGGTGCCAGGGATTGAGCAGCGGCCCTGCGTCAGACAGCGGCTCCCGCACTCCCCGCTCCATCCACCCTCTCTCCCCGCCTCCCCGTCACTCACCCTCCACCCCCACCCCTCCCCTCCACCCCATCACTCACCCTCCACCCCCACCTCTCCCCTCCACGCCCCGTGCACCTCAGTGTGTGAGGCCCCAGGCTTGATCCCCAGTACCACACACACACACACACACACACACACACACACACACACACACACACACACACACACACACACACACACACACACACACACACACACCCAGGCATAGTCCCAGGGTCCCCAGCACTGGGAGCCTGCACCAAGCCTTACCACCACATGCCCCAGCACTGACCCATCAGCCCACACAACCAGGGCGAGCCTCGCCGGGGCGGCCCTTGCCCCCACCCGCACAGGCACCAGGAAGCCAACAAGAAAGTCAATAAAAATTGGGACATTTTATCTGGGGTCTTGGCTGCTTTCACAAATGACGCCTGGCACGCGAGGAGAGAGAGAGAGAACGAGAGAGTGAGCATGTTGGGGAGGGGAGGGGGTCTGATGGACGGGACAGTTCTCCCCAGGCCCCACGAGCCTGCAGGCTGGGGTTAAGGGAGTGAGCCTGGAGTGAGCAAACAGGGACTAAACTTCCGACAGCAGAACCCTAGGCAAGCGGGAAAGTCGCAGGCCCCTCACAGCAACACGGAGAAGCCTGGAGCAAGGGTGGGAATCGAACCCCCACAGGCAGTGAGGGAGACCCGCCCCCTAGGACCTGGGCCATGGCACGTGCCAGGTGCCAAGGGCGGGGTGAGGGGAGAAGGCAGCTGGCACCCCAAGACGCTTTCCAACTACTGTGGGAAGCCCCCACCGCCCACCTCGAGCCGGGCAAGCACAGCCGCCCCTGTCACCCGCGGGTGCCCGTCTGCTCCCGTCTGCTCCGGCCTCCCCGGCCCCTGGCCCAGGCCAGCGCGAGGAAACCGCGTGCCAACTCCGGAGCGCGGCGTGCAGTCTGCAAAGCGTCCCACGGCCCCACTCCAGCCCCCGACAGTGCCCGGCTCGGGGGCTCTTTGTCACCCTCCTCCCGCCCCTCCCGCGGGACAGGCCTGGCCAACACACTTACACAGGCCGGGGACGTCCAGCATGTTGGAGATGCCGCGGTCACTCATGTCCACTTCCGGCTGGTTCTTCTCCCGGCTCTCCTCCACCAACTTTTTCAGAGACTTGGACATGATGACCTGTGGCCAACGAGCCCGGCAGAGCACGTGGGCGACGGTGCGGAGGAGCAGGGGGCTGCACCCCTCCCCACCCCCACCCCTGCACCTCCCCGGGATGGCACCGCTTGGGACTGTCCCGGCAGTGGGCAGCAGCGGGCAGCGGGGGAGGATCGAGGGCCCGGAGAGGGGCGGCACTCTCGTGCCAGGCCACCAGACGCTCACCTGGGAGGGCAGCGCCCGGACAACAGGCTGCAGCTGGAAGCACTCGGGCGACAGTGCCCGTCCCGGGACTCGCACCCCGCCCGGGAACACGCCCTGAGCCGGCGCTCGGCGCAGGCGCACTCGGGACCGCGCGCAGCATCCCGCCCCGCCCGCGCCCGGCCCTTCCCAAATTAGGAGAAGCCTTGACTGGACGCGGCTCCGGGGCTCCGGGCGGAGTTCCGCCCCCAACAGAATGTGTGCCCCGAGGCCGGCCAATCACAGCCTCCAGATGCCTTTTAGACTCCGCCCACCTTCCACGGTTGGTCCGGCCCCCCCGTTCGAGATTCTGATTGGACTGCAGGTGGCTCGTGTGCAGTAGCTCCAACGCAGGCTCAGTTTGCAGGTGGAGGCTCGGAGTAGTATGGGCGGAAGCGGGGCGAAGGGATGCCACTCTGTTTTGTTTTGCTTTTCAATCAGCACTTGCTACCCGCAGTCCCTCTCCCCGCTGTTCTATGAACGCCTCGAAATCAGCAACTTCGTCGTAGATCCCCGACGCCCACCCGGAATCCTGGAACCCTGCCTGGGTCATTTTTATGTAGACCCAGATAAAGACATATACATTGATATGCCCACACTTCTCTTCTCTTATACAACGCCCCCCCAAATGATTATTACACCTTATATTTTAGTATGTTATTAGATGACATTTCCTTAACGCGATTTTTTTATATTTACACACTTCTAAATGTTTCTCTTTTTCTTCTTGTGGCCCTTGTACCACATCTATGAGATCTTGCTATTTTACATTTTGTCCATTGTGTGGAATTCAGGGAGTTCTTAAACACTTCAGAACCTGCTAAGTGCCTGTGGCCAACGAGAAACTAAGAAACAACTTAGTTTCTATCTCTCCAACCGAGAGAGTAAGAGGACTTGTGTGGGTTTTGCTGGAGTGGCTCTGAAGGAACCCTCTTAAAAGGTGTGGTTTTGATTTGTTTTAAAACCTATTTTGTTTTTCAAGTAGCTGCAAGTTTTAAAGTGTCCATTTTACCTATACCTTAAGTTATCTAGCATACAATTCTGGGTTCAAACTTAGCTCTTCGAGGCATAATTTCACTGACTTGTGTTTCTCATGCTGACACGCTGAAATGTGGTGGTGTCAAACTTTTGGAAGAACTACTGTTTTCTCTTGGAATGCATTTGTGATATTTTTATTATTCCTCATATTCTGAAAATTGGCCATATCTCTCTGGCTAAGCCTGTTTATATTTTATTTCATGTGGTCCTTTTTTTAAGTGAAGACTCATTTCTTTCTTCTCTGAAATTGTTTTATTTTTGTGCTTTGTTTTTCTGCAATTTTCTCGGATTTGTCCTTTTTCTGGATAACCTTTTCAGTAGCCTCCTGACCCAATTTTCTACAGTGATCTTTTGGGGTTTTTTGTTTTGTTTTTGTTTTACTTTTTATGTATTTCATTGAAGAAATTCTCACACAAATGCCCTACCTGCTGTGCTATTGCTCTAGCGTCGATTAATTTCAATTTTATCTTCCAGACTTTCTATTCCATTTTTTAAAGTGATGTTAGCTATAGATATGGAGAGATGGCTCCAAGGGCCAAGTGAATGCTTTGAATGCAGGAGGCCTGAGGTTTGTATCCCCCGGACTGCAGGAATGAACTAGCCAGCACAGAACCCACTGGGTGGTCCCAGTGTGGTCCTAAAACAAACCAAAGAAAGTATTTCAGCTATTACAAAAATTAAATTTCAGCCCCTTTCTTGTTTCAAAGCTCCCTGCTTTTGCTTCACAAATGCAGGTTCTCTACTTATCTGTGCAGATAAGCACTGATTTCATTTCTCTTCATACGCCATCAAGGGGTCTCAAGTCCCTTTTCTTTTTCTTCTTTTTGGCTTTTGGGGATCACACCCAGCAATGAACAATGCTTAGGGGTTACTCCTAGCTCTGCACTTATAAAATATTCCTGCTGGTGCTCAGGGGACCATATGGGATGCAGGGGATCAGATCCGAGTCAGCCGCGTGCAAGACAGACACTCTCCCTGCTGTACTTTTGTTCCTGCAACTAAAGTCCCTTTTCTGTGTGTCTCTCTACTTAAATCCCTGCATGCTGCTATCATACTTCCTGTCTGGTGATAAGGGAGCCTGAAGGTTTGCACTGAGGTTCCAACAAAGCGATGTGTTTTCTGCCCTTTTGGGGACTTGATGCGGGCATTCTTGTCTTGTGAAGACAGGAATGCCTGAAAGGCCGGCGTGGCCACGGAAGAGACACAGCTGTCCCAGCCAGCAACCTGAGGACCAGGTGAGGGCCGCTGTGCCTGGGCATGCTGGACTTAACCATCCAAAGGAAGAGGCACTTGAGCAGGAGTGACAGTACGGCAGGGAGGACGTTTGCTTTGCTGGTGGCCAACCCAGGTTCAATCCCTGATCCTCAGGCACCCCACATGGCCCCCTAAGCCCACCAGGACTGATCCCAGAGCACAAAAACAGGAGGAAGCCCTGAGCACTGCTTGGGTGTGGTCCCAAACCAAGACAACGAGGAGGAAAATATTTTTTAATAAAAAGAGGAAGATGCATTAGCACTATTCTTCCTTAGGTCTGGTGGCTAGGAGGCAGGCAGGAAGCAGGATCAGAGGTGGGGAACCCCCTTGGCTCCCTCGATTCCTGAACTCCCAGGCTCTCTGGGGGGAGGGGGAATCAATCAATCTGTATCAATACAGATAGAGAGACTGGTGGGCACCGGAACCCGAGGGGCCTCCCAACCGTGCTGGGGCGTGCCGTGCAGTGTCCCTCCGTCAAACATTTTCCCTTGGTTGTCCGGCCCCTGGCATGGCTGGAGGGAAGTGATCATGCCTCCTGGGTCCACTTCTTCGCTGGGGAGGGGTCCCAGCTCCTGTTCTCACCTGGAAGGGGGCGGCTTACTACGTGACCTTGAGCCTTTCCCAGTTCAGCCTCTGCTCAGCTGTGGAGAGCAGAAATTTCCTTTACTTTCACAAGCATTTTCCCCCCATCCTTTTAATTTATTTTTTATTGAATCACCATGAGGTAGTTACAAAGCTTTCATGACTGAGCTTGAGTCATACAATGATCGAACACCCATCCCTCCACCAGTGCACCTCTCCCACCGCCAATATCCTCAGGATCCCTCCCGCCACCCCCACCCACCCCACCCCTGCCTCTTTCCTTCTTACTCTCTCTCTACTTTGGGGCATTATGGTTTGCAATCCAGATACTGAGAGGCCATCACGCTTGGTCCTTTATCTGCTTTCAGCGCACGTCTCCCATTCCGAGCATCCCTCCAACCATCACTGACTCAGCGATCCCTTCTGTATCCCAGCTGCCTTCACCCCAGCACTTGCGGCAGGCTTCCAACCCATTTCATGGACATTTATTCCTTCAGACCAGGCCAAAGAGCACTTTCTGTTTTCTCCCAAAGAAGACCTCCCACTCTGCCACTCCCACCCCATCCCCGTCCCACTGCAGTGTGTTGGGATTCCACGTGTGGTCTGAAAGCAACAGTCAGTGGCGCTCAGTATTGCCCGGTGGTGCCAATGCACGCCAATTGCTGGCCGGCGCTGGCCAAGTCCCTCACCGCAAACCCTCGTCGGTGGCGACGCAGCTGGGACGCGGGGCCTGGGTGCCTGTGTCAGTGAGTGGAGAAGGAGCTGGACAGGAGGTGGGAGTTCAGCTCCCTGGGGGGGGGGGGGCGCATTCACCTTTGCCCTGGGTGCATCGTTCTTGTCTCGTGTGGCAGCTAGTCAGTGGCACTTCTGAGTGGGTCACATGGAGAGCAGAGTTGGATGAAATGGGGGGTCCCTGGGAAGGGGGAGCCCCCTTTCTTCCCCGTGGACTATCACAGAGGCTCCACAGACACATAGGCATGCCTCCTTTTTCTTTAAAGACTTTTTAAAATTAAATCACTGTAAGATAGACCCTAGGCCTGGAGTGATAGCACAGCAGGTAGGGTGCTTGCCTTGCACGCGGCCGACCCGGGTTCGATTCCTCCGCTGTCAAGCTACGAAGAGTATCTAGCCGACAGGGCAGAGCCTGGCAAGCTACCTGTGGTGTATCCAATATGCCAAAAACAGTAACAAGTCTCACAATGGAGATGTTACTGGTGCCTGCTCGAATAAATTAATGTGACAGTGAAGATGGACCCTTACAAAGCTGTTTCAGTCACACAAGTCCTCCACCAGTGCACATTTCCCTGCGCCAGTGTCCCCAGGTTCCCTCCCGACAACCCCCCGCCGCCCCAGCCTGCCTCTATGGCAGGCGCTTTTCTTCTCTCTGTGTGTCTCTCTCTGCCTCCCCCTACCCCATTTTGGGCATTGTGGTTTGCAGTACAGACACTGAAACTTTGTCAGGCACATCCCTTGACCTACCTTTATCACTGAGTTCTTGCCCAGCGCGATCACTCCCAGCGACTATTGTCATACTGGTCCCGTCTCTATCTTACCTACCCTCCGCCCCACACACACTTGTCGCTGATTCCAACAGGTGACTCATCCTCCTAGCCCCTGTTATCCCTGGTCTTGGATATTAGTCTTCTCTATACTTTGAAATATACCACAAATAAATGTATTCTGTATCTGCCCTTCTCCTTCTGACTCATTTCACTCAGCAAGATCCTCTCCATGTCCATCCATGTATAGGCAAATTCCATCACTTCATTTTTCCTAACGTGCTTCCTTTAGGGATGCCTTTCCCTAATGCCTCCTGGCCACCTGGCCTTGAGCATCTTCCTGTTGCTCTGTTGCTGCCTTTCAAGTTTCCAGTGTTCGATCCACAGCGCGGTACCTTAGCGTACCACGTTCTACACCAGACCATCCCTTCTTGCTGGCGGCTGTGTAGGGGATTTATTTGCTTCCTAGATAAAATCCCTACAGTAGTACAGATGTTGTCCAACTTTCTCCACACCTAGGACCTCTGTGATTCGGTTTCAGATAAAAGAGTGAGTTTTTTAAGGGACCTCTGGTCCCCAGCAGATTTCATCTCTGGAGTTTTGGGCCATTATTCCAGCTCCTCAGCCCCCGGGGGTTCCGAGGGGCTATTCTTCACCTTCACGGATCTTTCCCTCAGAGGGTCATCCATAAAGCGGATCGCCCTGTCAAGGGGGGTGAGCGAGAGGCAGCAGGGATGGTTCAGGTGAAAATTATTTATTCATGGCTCTGTGTTTCGAGGAGGAGGCAGCTTTCTGACATTTGTGCAGTCGAGTAAGATGAAGGAAGAGTCCCTGCACACTTTATCATTCATTCGGTTGGATCTTAATGAGACTCTGCGTATTTCACAGCAACTCTCTCGCTTGGTGAGAGGCAGCAGAAAACCTTCTACAGGGCTGGCTCGCCGACTGCCACCCTCACACACTGCGTGGTTGAGCTAAATCAGTGATGGAAGATAGGGAAACTGAGGCACAGAACAATTCAAATGGCCTTAACTAACTAGAAGAGCTAATATTCAAATACTGGCAGCAGAGTCCTGGAGTGTCGCTCTGACGGGTTCATTTGATCTGTCAAACCATGACCATTCAACATGTAACTCTGTGTGCCTTACGAAAGACTCAGTTTTAATGGCCTCAGAACAAGTACAGCGGGGGAAGGGGGGCATTTGTCTTGCATGTGCTGGCTTAAGTTCAATCCCCAGCATCCCATAGGGTCCCCCAAGCCTGCCAGGAGCGATACCTGAGCACATAGCAGGGACGGGGCCCTGAGCACTGCCGGGTGTGCCCTAACCCCCAAATATAAGAAAGAACACAGTTCTGCCGGCTATATCCAATCGCGTTTATTACCCTTTGCTGGACCTTGACGATGAAGAGTCACTGTGAGGTTTAAAATGTAAGATGCCCTTTTATATTTACACATAATCATTGCAGAACCATCCGCCGTGATCATTTACAATCTGGGAGGGATTTGGGGACGCGGGAAATCAAAGCATAAGAAACCACCAAGCAAGAGAGTTGCTGTGAAATACACCGTCTCTGGATCCATCACAGAACTCCGGCCTCCCTTCCAGACTGTCAGCTCTACACCCTCTGCGAGAAACAAAAGGTTCTCCTATTCCAGGACACAGGCTATCTCGGGTCTCGGCGGAGAGGGCTGAGGTCTGCCCCGACGTCCGGCAGGATGAGCGCGGAGGGCGCCCACCTGGCAATGGGGGCTCAGCTGTTCCAGGTGAGTCGGAGGGCAGAGGGGCGCAGTGCGGACTCGGCGTGGAAGCAGATGAAGACCCGGTTTGAGGAGGCCGCAAACGGTGCTATGTCAGTGTCCTGCGGGAAAACCAGAGGTCACCGCACCAGCTGTTGGCAAGTCGGCCCCTGTGTCCAGAGAGCCCAGCCTCGTGGGTCAGCCTTGCGCTGGCCCCAGGACAAGTCTCAATGGCTCTGGAGGGGTTACAGGGAACCCGCGGGTGATTCCAGAAGCTACTAGGCTGGGATGGCGGATATGCTACAAAGGAATGGTGCTGGGGCGTGAGGGGTGCGGTGAATATGGGACCCTTGGGGTCAAGGACGTCTTTTAGGGTCTGATGGGAGCTACACATGTCCGGTGCACCAGAGGCACTCTTGAAGATGAACTGCATGGGTAGGAATCCTACTTCAACAAAACTACCCATAGCCTTTCTGTAATCCCCAGGGAAAGAAAGCGCCTACTTGCAGTTGTAGCCGAAGCGACCAGGAGAGTCACGTCTGCGGCTTGCCCCAGGACACTAGCATTTCCTTGTGGGGGTGGGGGAGGTGGCAGTGGTGGTGCTATTTTCATGTCCTGTCTGGAGAACTGTGTGTGCGGTGGGGGAATAGTCTATTTCCTCTGATTTCCTCGTCATCCACTTGACAAATGCTTATGGAGGGCCGGCCAGGCAGCAGCTATTTTACAACCGGAATCTGAAAACCCAGCCAGGGACCCGAACCATGCCCCCAACACTCCTGCTCCCCACCCCACCCCCACCTTGTGCAGTTTCTGCTCAAATAGGGGATGCGGCCAAGTCTGGGCCAAGCCCCGAGGCAAGCAGGCAGCAGGTGGACCTGGTCCAAGCAGGCCAGGCCTGTGCAAACACCTCTTCCCCCAAATGGATGGACGGGCGGCAGGTCCAGCTGCCTCTACTCCACATCTGAATTCTAACTCGTTTAAGGAAGATCAATTCCATCGGAACTTTACAAAAACAAGCTACTCTCTCCCCCGTATGACTCCTTTTTTGTGATTTATCCCAAAAAAATCACTGGGATGAAATATGTCTCCCAAGAATTCGCACTGTCTCCCCAAGGGAAATAGGGCGTTTGGTGCCAATTTTCTAATTGCTTCTTCATGCAGAAATCATCAAGAGCCTCCAACCCTGGGCGCTTCATTGCAGTCCCACAAGACACTTTGAAAAGCAAATAATAATAATAATAATAATAATAATAATAATAATAATAATAATAATAATAATAATAATAATAATAATAATAAAGACGCCCCTCGCCCATCCCGCCATCACCCCACCGAAGTTCTCCCTGGAGTGGAATTAGAATTGGATTCTAAACCTAGACCGTTACTGTTGCCAAGGCTACACTGGCGCGTTGGTCGCAATTCCGCGCGATCTACACTAGGTGGCGCCCGGCCCCCAGCAGCGGGGAGCGTGGGCGCACCTGCCAAGGTGCCCTGAAAGATGCCTTTACCCCGCAGCACCTGGGCCGGGCGAGACTCACCGAGCCGCAGTACGGCCCCGAGGACGGAGAACGCGCGTCCGGCCCGTCGTGGAGGACCAGGTAGTTGCGAGCACAGTCTCCGGGGTCATCGATGCTCACGAAGTCGAAGCTGACGGTGACCGGCCGGCCCGAGGGGGCCACCACGGTCCACTCGCAGTGGGTGTGATTGGGGTACGAGCCCGGGTATCCGGGGCTGGCCACCGAGCCGCTGTCCCCGTACAGAGTCCCGCCGCAGCCTGCAGGGGACAGAGGGCAGGGTCTGGGTTGCCCACGAGGCTAGCAGGGCCCGTCAGCACCCAAAGCACGGGTGGAAGCCCCTGGCCTGCTCCCTGGGCACCCCCTCCCGGCCTCTCACACCCGCACCACGAGGCGCGGAGGGCGGGGGTGGGGGGTGGCTCGGCTCCAAACCCAAAAGCAAACCAGAACCCGCCGGCACGGGCCTCGGGCACCTAGAAAATCACGTCCTGCCTGCTGCAGGCGGCCACTGCCAGCTCGCTGGCATCTCTGGGCCAGTCCTCCCCCCGTCCTACGTGGCATGAGCTCAGCTATTGGGGGTGTTGCTCGAAGGGGTCCCGCCCCCCAGGCATGTCCAGGGCACCCAGCGACTTCCCCTCAGTTACGTGGTCACCGGCCAGGGGAAGAGGAGAGGGGGCCAGGCTCCACTGGTGTGAAGCCAGGGCCGGGCGGGGAGGGCCCCTCCCCCAGCAGGGATGCAGAGACAAGAGGGACCAGGCCTGTGGCTTCCTGGAGATTATTCAGTTCTCAGAGAACCCCCAAGTCTTAAAGGAAAGAAAGGATAGAAAATAAAGGGAGAGGAAAGGAACAAGGGCAAAAGGGAGGGGAGAGCAGGGGAGAGGAGAGAAGGTGAGGACAGGGAAGGGGAGGGGAGAGAAGGGGAGAACAGGGGAGGGGGGAGAAAGGGAAGACAGGGGAGGGGAGGGGAGGGGAGAGGGGGAGGACAGGGGAGGGGAGGGGAGAGAAGGGGAAGATGGGAGGAGAGAGAAGGGAAGGACAGCGGAGGGGAGTGAAGGGGAGGACAGGGGAGGGGAGTGAAGGGGGAAATGAGGGAGCAGAGGGGAGAGAAGGGGAGGACAGGGGAGGGGAGAGAAGGGGAGGACAGGGGAGGGGAGGGGAGAGAAGGGGAGGACAGGGGAGTGGAGAGAAGGGGAGACGAGGGAGGAGAGGGGAGAGAAGGGGAGGGCAAGGGAGGGCAGGGGAGAGAAGGGGAGGACAGGGGAGGGAAGAGAAGGAAAGGGGAAGGGAGGGGAGGGGAGAGAAGGGGAGGGCAAAGGAGGGCAGGGGAGAGAAGGGGAGGGCAAGGGAGGGCAGGGGAGAGAAGGGGAGGGCAAGGGAGGGCAGGGGAGAGAAGGGGAGGACAGGGGAGGGGAGGGGAGAGAGGGGGAGGACGGGGAGGGGAGAGAAGAGGAGAGGAAGGTAGAGGAGGGGAGGGGAGAGGAAGGCGGGAGGGGGAGGAGACAGGAAGGTAGAGGAGAGGAGAGGAGGGAAGGGGAAGGTGAGGAGGGGAGGGGAGTGGAAGATAGGGGAGGAGAGGCGAGGGGAGGGGAGCAGAAGGTGGAGGAGGGAAGGGAAGGGGAGGGGAGGGGAGCAAACCAAGGCTGGGTGGCCCAGGTGAACGCAGCACGGACGCGTGCTCTGCTCTGGTTTGGTCCCTGACACTGCATCATCCCTGAAGCCCCTCCAGAGTGTCTCTGGGGGTCCCTGGCCCCACAGGGCGCTCAGGGCACCACCTCCTGCAGCCCTGCCCTGCAAGACCCAGCGCCCTTGACGGAATGATTCCTTGGGCAGTGCTCGGGAGGCCCGACAGGCCAGGACCCGAATCTGCCGGGGCCGCAGGACTATTTTATCTCGCCCCGGGTGCGGTCCTGCCCGGGCGCCTCCTCGGACCCAGGGCGGAGGGAAACTGCACAGGGGGTCTCACGGCCGCCCGCAGCGGGGCTGAGGAAGGGGCGGCCCCTCTCCGTGGCCGTCTCCCCGCGGCCCCCCTGCCTTACCGGAGGGCGAGGAGGTCCAGGTGATCTCGTACCCGCGCCCCGAGAGCGCGCCGTCGCTCCGGAACCGCAGGGACAGCTCGTGGTCTTGGGAGAAGACGGGGTTTGGCAAGAGGGTCCCGCAGAAGGTGCCCAGGACCGGGGCGCTGCTGTCCCGCCCACTCCGCACCTTCGAGAAGGGAGCCGCGGCTCGGTGGGGTTCCGGCTGCCGCCCCCTCCTCCGCTGTCTTGGGTTTTGCTTTAGTTTTTGAAGATTTTTTTATTGAGTCACTGTGGGACAGACCCTTACAAAGCTGCTCATGGTTGGGATCCAGTCACAGTGTTCCAACACCCGCCCCTCCGCCAGTGCACAGTCCCAGCACCCGTGTCCCCAGCGTCCCTCCCGTCACCCTCCACACCACCCCCTGCCTGCCTCTATGGCAGGAACTTTTCTTCTCTCTCTGTCTCTCTGTCTCTGTCTCTGTCTCTGTCTCTGTCTCTCTCTGTCTCTGTCTCTGTCTCTCTCTGTCTCTGTCTCTCTCTCTCTCCCCCCCCCTTTGGGGCACTGTGGTTTGCAATACCGATACTGAAAGGTTATCCGGAACATCCCTTCCCTACTTTTACCCCTCGACTCTTGTCCAGCGTGATCATTCCCGGCGACTATTGTCATATTGGTCTCTTCCTACCCTCCGCCCACGCACACGTGTGGTTGATTCCGACCACTGACCAGTCATCCTAAGCCCTGTTTTCCCTGGCCATGGATATTCTTCTTCTACCATATATATTCTAATAGACCACAAATGAACGCGGTCATTCTGTATCTGTCTCTTTCCTCTGGGCACTTTCTCGCCCGTGTGCTTGGGGGCCCAGGGCCCCCCACCCCCGCCAACGGAAGCTGCCCTCCGAAGGCCGAGGGGGAAGGGAGCCCTGGGCCAGGGGCGCGTGCCCGAGTGAGGGACATCCTCCAGCTCCGGCGACCAGGGAAGTGACGCTGGTGATTTCGGAGCAGTTGGTTTTGTGTCTCTGCCCACACAAGCGCCTTGCCAGGGGCCGCCCTCAGTTCTTCCTGTTAGACTCACAAATAAGCTCCTTCAGAAGCTACCCTGGGTCCCACTGTGCTGGAGTCCCAGCTGGACCACAGCTCTCTCCTGTCTGCCTGCCTGTCCATCCATCTGTCCTGCAGACACGGAGCCCCCGGGAGGCCTGGCATATGCTCCCCGTTGGCCTCCCCATGCTACAAGCCCCGGGCTAAGTGTTTAGGGGCGAGGGATCAGTGGGGAGCCAGCTGGGCTGTGAGCAGTTCCCGAGCAGGGGGCGGGGGGCAGGGGCCTCAGCGGGACGTTACCTCCAGGAAGTCGTGTTGGCATTCCCTGGAGTCCTCGAGGCCAAACTCGTGAAAGAAGAGGGAGATGCTGTGGCCGGGCGGGGCCGAGAGAAGGACGGAGCACTGCAGGCCGGGGCCGTAGTTCCCAGGCCAGCCCGGACTCCGCAGCTGGCCAAACGCCGCCCGGTACTCGCGGTTGCAGTCTTAGAGGGAAACAAGAGCAGAGGTTGGAGCCTGAGGCTCAGCGCCCTGGGGCTCGCCCAGCCTGCCGGGGTAATTCAGGGAGGTGAGCGGACGCGGGCAAGCGGAAGGAGGGGAAGCTGGCGCCTTCATTCGCCCGAGGGACCCGAGCCCCTGGAGGCGAGGTGAGGGGACCCGAGCCCTGGGGGCTCTCGAGGGACACTGCGGCCGTGGGCGAGCCACAGGGCGGGCCCTGCCCTCAGCGGCAGCTGTCTAGCTCCCTGTCTGCCCACAGAGACGAGCGGTGGGTCGACCTCTGTTTAAGCAGAAACGTCATATTCAGAAGACAGAGTTTTGCACAAAGATTTCTCCTCGGTGAATCCTTTATTCTCGCTGGGGCCAGAGAAAGAATCGAGTGAGGGGCACTGGCCTGGCACACGCTGACTTGGGTTCAGTCCCCAGCACCCTGACTACTGCTGGGTGTGGCCCCAGCCACGGAAAATAGAAGGATCATTGATTCTGTTAAAACTGACAAATTAGGGCCTGGAGCGGTAGTACAGCGAGGAGGGCATTTGCCTTGCACGTGCCTGACCCGGGTCCGATTCCCAGCATCCCATATGGTTCCCCGAGCACCGCCAGGAGTGATTCCTGAGTGCAGAGCCAGGAGTCTCCCCTGTGCATGGCTGGGTGTGATCCCAAAAGAAAAAAACTAAAATTAAGTTAAAAGACTGACAAATTATTATTGTTCTTTTCCATTGGCAAAAATATTGAAATACCCTGAGGGGTTCCTTAATTTCTGTCTAGGGGTGGGGGAGCATTACTCTGCTCAGGCTGTTTGGATATTCAGAACCTCATCCCTGGGCCCGACATCTCAGCCAGATGGGCCACAGGAAGCTGACCAAAACACCCACGTATCCCATCGTGCACCTGGGCCGGACCCCAGAGTCTTAGGGTTCTAAGTCTGTGGCCGGACATTCCCCATCCTGTTTTTAATCTAAGGCAACCGAGTTTTCATTAAGTGTGAAAGGAGGGGCTGGAAGGATAGCATAGCAGGTAGGGCGTTTGCCTTGCACACAGCCAACCCGGGTTCGATTCCCAGCATCTCATATGGTCCCCCAGCACCGCCAGGAATAACTCCTGAGTGCATGAACCAGGAGAAACCACTGTGCATCACCGGTGTGACCCAAAAACCAAAAAAAAAAAAAAAGTGTGAAAGGAGCATTCTGGGGAGTGTTCTCTGGAAAGAGACTGAGTCCGGGTGATAACCCATCCAGGCCTTCTTCCTCTTTACAGGAGAGATTTTCCAGGACACAATTCCTCTGTGTGCAGGCGAATAATAAAGGATCCACATTTAGATGAGCTTCCCGAACACGACCATTTAGTGACTGGACATTCTCACCATGTTCCTTTGCCTTCACCCCCCGTGGACGCGGGCTGAGCCCGGGTCCAGGGGAGCTGTTAGGACCCCCTGGGGGGCGGCCCGTGACCCCGTGTGGAGGGGTGGGGCTCACTGCCCGGCGCTCACCTGCAATCTGGTAGGAGAAAGACACCCTGGCACTCGTGTTGAAGACCGGGGACCTGAAAGTGACCACGGCCGTGCGGAGAGACGAGTAGAAGCGGGGCGCGGCCGAGGCGTTGCCGCTGCAGAGCTGAATTCCCGGGTGTCCGTGGCCCTGCAGTGAGACAGATCGCAGTGACCACGTCTCCTAGGACACGGGAAGGACGTTCAGAGACACCAAGGGGCCTGTCCACGTACCCAGAAGTCAGCGTAGGACGCGACCGCGGAGGCGTCAGCAGGGTCGTGACCAGACCCGCTGCTCAAGGGATCAGACGGTTCCTCGACTGTGTAGCACGAACCTGAGGGTCTGTCTGCACAAAGCTCACTGCACCCAGGACCTACTTAGCACCCAGTACTTCTCTGACCTCTGCCACAGACTCACCGCGTGGGCGCCCACTTCACCACGGCACACCCTTAGGAGTGTGGCCAGTGGCCCACCAGCTCCCTGCTGGCAGCGAACAGGGGTCTGGACACGCCACTTAGACCCAACGGGACGGGGCAGCTGTGTCCCGAGTGGCAGAACCACGATGCCAGCATCCCCGGTTTTTCCTGGGGACCCATTCTCTGCAGAAGGTGCCTGCCAGAGACTTTGTGTGTGACCTTCCTCCTTTCGGCCGCCCGCCTGCACCCTGGGAGGGGGAGGAGGACAATGCCCCAGTCTTCAGGGGTTCCCTGAGCACCACGTTTTCAAGGTCAGCTACCCAACACCTTATCCCATAGGCAATTCACACCCATCTCTCATTTTTTTTAAACCCAAACTCTCTCATGCACTCAAAACTACAGTACCGCTGAGTCTGGCACCGAACGCCCCCTTTGCCAACCCTCCTGTGCTCTGCATGGACCCCATTCACCCTCTACCCAGATGCCAACTGCAGAAGTGCCTCGCCCAGCTGGTCGCTGGAATGTCGATGTCAGAGGACCATAAAACTCCAGGTAAATGGGCGCTCAGTGGCCATCAGGCTCGGGATGGGGTCCCGAGGTGCAGACTTTGATCAAGACACCCCAACATTCCCTTGCTCCATGTAATCTTGAGAACTCCCCAACTCTAAGATGCAGTTCCCCAACTCTAAAATGCAGTTCCCCAACTCTAAGATGCAGTTCCAGCCCCTTCGCGCCTGGGAAG
Source organism: Sorex araneus (assembly GCF_027595985.1). Lineage (NCBI taxonomy): Eukaryota > Metazoa > Chordata > Mammalia > Eulipotyphla > Soricidae > Sorex > Sorex araneus. The sequence continues at coordinate 62,426,125 of NC_073310.1, read as the reverse complement.
TTTCGTGTATCCCCAACCAAGCCCTGAGCAGGAAGCGGCTTTGAGAAGTTATCTTGCGAGGCCTCGCAGCTCCGGGCGCTGTGCCAACGCTGGTGAGCACTGGCCGCCTCTGCCTACCGTTCCCCTTACCGAAGGCGAGTCCTGAATGACCAAGGAATTCCGGTCGCAGGCTGGCGAAGGCAGCTGCAAAGCCTCCACAGTTATCTGGACCTGCTGGTGGGGAGGGGCTTCGATGACCCACGTGCAGACGGAAAACGGGACATCGGGGTTCGGAGAATCCGGGGAGGAGATGCTGTGCGGGGTCCACGTTGCGTTATATGTCCCCCCACAAGGCCCTGGGGTGAGGAGAAGAGAAACAAAGTTGCCAACATGGAAATCGGGCATCGTCCCAGATGACGCGATTCATCCTGCCCTCAGACCCCAGGACTGGAGACGCTTCTCCAGAGCGGGCAAGGGGCTGGGGGCCTATCCTGACTGTTGCTTATTTTGTTTGGAGGGAGGTTTGGGCCACCCCTGTGATGCTCAGGGGTCGCTCTGCACGCAGGGATCACTCCTGGCAGTGGTTGGGGGGACTGTATGGGATGCCGAGGATCGAACCCACGTGGGCCACGTGCAAGGCAAACACCCTAACCATTGTACTCTCTCTCCGGCCCCACGGTTTCTCTCTCTCTCTCTTTTTTTTTTTTTTTTTTTGCTTTTTGGGTCACACCCAGCAATGCTCAGGGGTTACTCCTGGCTTTGCACTCAGGAATTACTCCTGGCGGTGCTTGGGGGACCATATGGGATGCCGGGGATCGAACCCAGGACGGCCGCATGCAAGGCAAACGCCCTACCCGCTGTGCTATCGCTCCGGCCCCACCCACGGTTTCTCTTGTTGACTAAGAATGGCAGCGAGTCGGGACTGTCAGTTACACGCAGCACCACGCATGGGAACCAAGGGTGTGTTCCGACGGCAGGCGTGGCACCGTGGCCAGTGCCAACATACACATGTGTCATCAGAGGCATGAAGAACGGCCCCAGGTACTCACTGTCCAGGAAGGTGTAGGTGGCGTTGAATCCTTCCCTCTCCAAGGTCGCGTCGCTGACAAACTGCACCGTGAGGAAGTTTCCGGAAGAGAGGAAAGGCGCGGGCACAGAGGATCCGCAGAAGGTGCCTGCCACGGCGGCCGCTTCGCTCGCCCCATCGAACACCTGCGGGGAGAGACAGACAGACAGACAGCCCCTCACGCCGCTGCCCCATACGGACACGGAGGCCAGCAGGTCCTGGCCGAGACTCGATCTCGCGGCCCAGAGCCAATGGCCGGGTGACCCTGGACTTGGAAGGTGCCGAGTGCTGTAAGCACCGTCCACCAGCCCCCGCCGGCCCCCTCCTCCCGCGGCACCCGCTGCGCCCCAGCCCTGCTCAGGCCCGTGACCTCTCTCTGGGGTCGCAGGACACTGCCCTGCAGGGAGCCCCTGCCGCCTTCCGGGCCAGGCAGAGAGGGGCCAAGGCCCCTTCAGCATTCCCCGGGCGCCCCCAGGGCCCTCACCCCGACTCCACCTGGGTTGCGGGGGCACTCCAACCCCCTCCTGCCGCGTGGCACTGAGGCTGCTGCTGGTGGGTGGGAACGAGATTCAGCCCCCCCCACCCGCATCCCTAGAGGTGTGGACGCCGGCACCAGCCACCAGGGTTGAGTGTAAGTGAAGCCCCCTCCCCTCCCCCTCCCGTTCTCCTCCCTGCTGTCTCCCACACCTCACCCTGCCTGTGCAGCTTCCCTGAGGGCCCAGCCCCAGAGGGTGGCCAAGCTCCACGCAAGCAGGGGCCCCGTTTACCAGCCCTGAGATACCCCCTGATCCCGACACAGAGGCGGGAGGAGCTGCGAGTCCCCCGCCCCCCACCCCGCTGTCTTCGTGCCACCAAACGGCTCAGGGTGGAATCATCACCCTCCCGCCCAATCCAATGTCTGCTTCCCCCATCGACCCCCGGGGCCGGGGTCCCACCCACCGGCTCCCTCCTGCTCTGCCTCCACACAGCCCCTGTCTCCGGAGCCCCCACCCCCCGGCTGTCCCCGACCTGGTGCCCCTCTCCTGCTCCCCCCCCCAGGACCCCTGCCCCCTCCAGCCCCCCTGCAGGGGCCTGCTCTCCCCTCAGCCCCAGGACCCCTGCCCCGGGGCTGGGCTCATAGGCCAGGCCCTCACCCAGCCTGACTTTTCTCCTCTCCCAACAAGAGAGAGAACCTGAGTCTCCAGGGCGGGAAGACTTTGATGATTCATGGAGGCGGGAGGGTCTCGTGCCCATCTCCAAATTTCCACTGACCGGGATCTGCCCCAGGCCCTTTGGTGAGAGGGTGCCAGGACTTCCCTGCAACTAGAAACGCCCCCTGAGCAGAACCTGCCTTTCCTTGCGTGGGAAAGCTGCGTGGCCACTAGATGGCGCCATCTCCCCGACTTGCATGGCCTTCAGGCCCTGCGTGCCCCCCACGCTGTGCCGTGTATGGCAATGCCCCCCACCCCCCTTTCCCCCCAGGTAAACATGTGAAATGTTCCGAGACTCCCTGCAGCCCTGGGGTGGCATTCCTTCTCTGGACCAGGCTTTGTTCTGCGATGTGTGTGCCCGTCCCCGGGACCCCCAGAGAAGGCACCAGCCCCCTCACCCCCACCCGGCACAGGAATGAGGGCGTTGGTCTTACACCCGGGAGGCTGGGAGACAGGGCTGGGGCTGAGACGGCTCCTGCCGCACCCTCCCACCCCAGTGGTGCTTGGGAGACCCAGGAAAGAGACGCGTAAATGCATTTATTTCACAAGCAAACGCAGGGCAGGCACTGTTTGGGGTGCGAGGGGACGATTCCCGTGCAGGACGGGCCCTTCCCCGCCGAGTCCTACACTTCTGCCCCGTGCAGGGGGCTGGGGCCCGCAGCCCCTGGGATAGGATGGGGCCTGCGACTCCTCTGCCGGGGGGTTTACTGACGGCCCCTCCTGCCCCCGAGACGCGTGCTCCTGTGACCCTCCCGCCAGCCCAGCGCCCCCGCCATGCAGGAGGGCCCCAGGGCCCCACACTGTCCGCCACCCGCTTCCCGAGTTGGTGTTTAACGCCCACATCTGGCTCACATGCTGCACACCACCAGCCTGGCCTCGTTACGGGACGGCTGTCAGGCCCCGTCCACGGCAGCTGCCCGAAAGACACTTCACTGGTGGATGGTGCCATCCCAAGAACGCCCCAGGCCAAATCTCTCACCGCCAAATAGGAGCCGCTCTGAGCAAAGCGTCACTCGTGTACATGTTCACCACAAGAGGGACTTCAGCTGGGTTTTCTAAAGAGCGATCCTTGCCTGTTTGCCTGCCTGCCTGCCTGCCTTCCTTCCTTCCTTCCTTCCTTCCTTCCTTCCTTCCTTCCTTCCTTCCTTCCTTCCTTCCTCTTTCTCTCTTCTCTTTCTTTCTTTCTCTCTTCTCTTTCTTTCTTTCTTTCTTTCTTTCTTTCTTTCTTTCTTTCTTTCTTTCTTTCTTTCTTTCTTTCTCTCTCTCTCTCTCTCTCTCTCTCTCTCTTTCTTTCTTTCTTTCTTTCTTTCTTTCTTTCTTTCTTTCTTTCTTTCTTTTTCTTTCTTTCTAATACAAGTCGGCATCATGCAAGGCAAGCGCTTTCCTTGCTTTATCATCGAAAGGAATCAAATATCCCATTTACATAGAATCTCTGTAAGGAAAAACATATCTGGGTCACCTTCAAGAATGTTCTTTGCTTGGCCAGTTTCAAACTGGAAAAGTTGCTGATTGAGGGAAATTACTTTCCCAAGAAGGAAGACAAGAAAAGATCTTAACAAAATGTCTTCTTTTTTTTTTAGGATTTAAAAAATTTTTAAGTTAAAAAATAAAGTCTTGTTTTGGGCACTGCTGTTGCTCTCCGTAAAGACTTAGAGACACTCAGAACATCAGGAGTCATCTGAATGACGTCACCGGGTGACTCTTCAGAACGACACAGGGGAACAGATTCAGCCTGTCGTCGGAGAACCACACCGCGAGCCCTCTCTGTGAACCTGTGTCTGTAATGAGGATGTGAGTGAATTCATTGAATAGTTTTAAAGGAAGGCAATCCGCACCCCTCGTGCCCATCTCGACACATTTTGCAACCACAAGTCCTGTCGGGCTAAGTTAGGATCTGAGCCGTCACAGCTCGCTTCATCCTTACCCTGGAGACGCTCTTACAAGGGGCCGGAGAGACAGTACAATGGGTAGAGCCCTTGTCTTGCATGCAGCTACCTTGGGTTTGATTCCCAACACCAGATATGTGGTCCCATGAGCACTACCTGGAGTGACCCCGGAGAGCAGAGCCAGGAGCTGAGCCCTGAGCACTGCCTGAGTGAGCCCCGAGTGCAGAGCCAGGAGCTGAGCCCTGAGCACTGCCAGGTGTGGCCCAAACCACGCCCCCTGCCCCCTCCTGAACAAAAACAAAACCGAGGAGTCTCCCACGGGGCATGAGGACTGCTTTCTGCGCTGCTCAGACTGTAATCGGAACAAGAGCGCAGGGAGGCGAGATGCTGAGTGACAGGCTGGGTCCAGCCGACACTCATTATTTGTCTCCTTTTGGGTGGCCGAGGTCAGGCTCATGCTGGGTGGTGCTCAGGAGCTGCTCAGGGGCAACTCCCAGCTCTGTGCTCAGAGGCCCTCGGGGTGCTGGGCACCAAGCCGGATGTGTCCCAGACCAGTCCTGGCCCGGGCTGTCTGCGGCTGGTTCTGCACGGCTGCTCTCCCACGGCTCCTCCCTCCCCTCCCCTCCCCTCCCCATCAGCCTCCCAGCCTCTTACTGAAATGCTGTCACCCCATCCCAGGAGCCTTTTCTTCACCTTAACCTCCCTCAGCCTCGCATTTACAATTTAATGGCATCGACCACCCAGCAGGGTGACTGGATCGTCCTCCCCTCCAGAAGCCACACCCCCCCCAGCTGACTTCTTGGGCTGTTTCTTGGCCCATCACCCTTTGTCCTCGCCACAGGGCTTCCCTGCGCCAGGGCGGGGTCACAGCAGGCAGCCTGGCTTCCCGGTCAGAAACACCTGCCCGCTCCCTGCACTGTCTCATTCCTCATCTCCCGGGGACCCTGCGAGCCCCCAGAGGGATCCCACCTGTCCCACCCTGTCCCCAAGCCAGGGTCTCCTCCTAGAGCACCCACACACAAAACTATTATTATTATTATTATTATTGTTTATTGGCTTTTTGGGTCACACCCGGCGATTCTCAGGGGCTCCTCCTGGCTCTGCGCTCAGGAATTACTCCTGATGGTTCTCAGGGGACCATATGGGATGCTGGGGTTTGAACCCGGGTCGGCCGCATGCAAGGCAAACGCCCTACCCACTGTGCTATCGCTCCAGCCCTACACCAAAATAACTAATTGTTTTGGTTTGTTTCAGGGCCCACCCAGCGTGCCCCGGGGTCCCTCCTGACTCAGTGCTCAGGACTCACTCCTAGCAGGAGCTTGGAAATCCATATGAGATGCCGGGAAACCTAACCTGGGTTGGCTGCGTGGGAGGCAAGTGCCCTCTATGCTGTACTATTGCTCCAGCCCGTGAGTAACTTTTAAAAAATAATTGATTTAGTCACCATGGATGATGAAGGTTTTCTTGATTGGGTTTCAGGCAACAGTGTTTCGGCCCCCATCCCTCCACCAGTGCCCCAGTGCCCTCCCACCCACCCACCTGCCTCCGTGAGGCTTTTTCTTTCTTTTTTGTAATTTTGTCACTGTCACTGTCATTGTCATCCCATTGCTCATTGATTTGCTCGAGCGGGCACCAGTAACATCTCCATTGTGAGACTTGTTACTGTTTTTGGCATATCAAATACGCCCGGGGAGCTTGCCAGGGTCTGCCGTGCGGGCCAGATACTCTCAGTAGCTTGCTGGGTTCTCCAAGAGGGGCAGAGGAATCGAACCTAGGTCGGCTCCGTGTAAGGCAAACGCCTTACCCACTAGGCTATCACTCCAGCCCTTTGTAATTTTAAATTATATTTTATTTGTATAAAGTTATTTATAATAATTTACTACATTCAATATTCCAACACCAATCCCACCACCATTATACCTTCCCACCACTATTATTTTGAATATTCCCATCACCCCCAAAGCCTGCCCCCAAAGCAGGATCTAAATAATTTCTTTTGTATTGCTTGTTAGGAATAATCCACTAAAAATGATCCCCAAAAGTTTTCTTAGAGGAAAGTGTGTGAAGATTGTTGTATCTCACCCTGGATCCATTAAACCCCTGTACAAGAGATTACTAAAATGTTCCTACAGATTGAGCCTAAATGCTAATATATACGCATATATATATGTGTGTGTATACACACACAGACACACACACACACACACACGGGTTGGATGAGTGGGTAGGGCATTTGCCTTGCATGTGGCCAACCCGGGTTCTATTCCTCTGTCCCTCTTGGAGAGCCCAGCAAGCTACGGAGAATATCCCACCTGCACAGCAGAGTCTGGCAAGCTACCCGTGGCATATCTGATATGCCAAAAACAGTAACAAGTCTCACAATGGAGACATTACTAGTGCCCACTCAAGCAAATCGATGAACAATGGGATGACAGTGGTAGTGATATATAAACATATATATGTGCATATATATATTTGCTCGAGATCTGTTGCCTTCTTGGTACATCAGATAGGCACTTTCTTATACCTTTGAGCACTGCAGATATCAGTGCTGTCACTCACAGGTATCATGCAAGACCCTTCAGCTCCTTTCAGCACCCCCCTTTCTCCTTGGACGAGTTCTCTTCCCTGTCCCCGCCCAATCCACATTATTAACCAATTGGAGACTCGGAGCATTGGTCAAGTGATCCACGGCATCAGGGAAGAGAACAGGTGATTAAAGAAGGGAAGAATCCTCATACTCACCATCCTCAGGACGCCTCACATGGCGCGAACCGTGCTAGGACGAGGAAGAGAAGAGCTCAGGAGGAGAGTGGCCCTACCTTGACGAAGTCATAAGCGCATCTCTGGAACAAGGAGGCTGCCTCCAGAGCAAACATGTGGAAGGTGAGATGGATGAGCTTGTTCACGGGCGCCCTCAGGAACCACACACAGTTCAGATTCTTGCCGTAGCGCCCGCTGGCGTCGGAGCTCGGAGAGGCCAAGGTCTGATTTGCAGCTGTCAGGGAACCACCACATCCTTGTCGGGGCCCTGGGGAAACGCACACACACACACATCACAGTTCAGAGCGCAAAGAAAGGATCTGAGCATTACGTGGGGACGAGGCGGGGGGGCTCGTGGTCAGGTACGTGCCTCGGCCCGTGTCCAGCCCAAGTTGGATTCTCAGCACCACACAGTCCCGTGAGCATCCCTGGGGGAGGAGCTGGAGGTACCCTGCATGGCTGGGGTGGTCCAGGAACCCCAGCATCGCTGAGCCCTGGCACAGAACTAGCCCAGCTGGCTGAGAATCACTGGGAGGGCCCCGAGGCACCCAGAACACTGGCCGTGCTCTGTCTCCCGGGCCACATCACTCCTGTTCTCAGAGATGAGCCGTATCAGTTCTCTGAGCCCGGAGGTTGTACAAAGGCGGTGCTGCCACCAGCATGAGCTGTTTCATTCCTATTCCTCCTCCTCCTCCTCCTCCTCCTCCTCCTCCCAACCCACCTCCCAACTCATCCATATTTGCCCAGAAAAGCACAGCCAGTTTTGGTGGCACAAGTACTTTCTAGTTATTAACTTATTTTATAGATTCAAGCTTTTATTCTTATTATTTCATTATAGTGCAGCAGTTAGGGCGTTTGCTTTGCACGCAGCTGACCTAGGTTCGATTCCTCCGCCCCTCTCGGGGGGCCCGGCAAGATACCAAGAGTATCCTGCCCACATGGCAGAGCCTGGCAAGCTCCCTGTGGCATATTCGATATGCCAAAAACAGTACCAACAAGTCTCACAATGGAGACGTTACTGGTGCCCGCTCGAGCAAACAGATGAGCAATGGGATGACAGTGACAGTGATCATCATTTATTTTATTAAATTGCTTTATTTATGAAAGCATTTTATAGCTTCAGAAAACTCCAGTTGTGTGCAAAATCAGGTGATTTGCATAACAAGACTGGTGGGCACTGTGCTGGGTGTTTCCTCCCTCCTCAGCTTCTCTGAACACTGTCAGGGTGAAATGGAATTTGTGCAAGAATTTCCCCAACGCTGGGACAACTGGCTACCAACACATCTGTCAAATCATCTGATGGAGAGGGCTCTGGAGACATGGTAGACTCCAGCTTAGATAATATATCATGTATATATCACACCTTAGATCATATATATATTTTTCTTTTCCAATAAAAGGGATGGAGGGTTGTAAAAAAATAAATGTTATTGGAGGCATAAAAATGTACTTTGAATATTCTTCACTTGAGAATGAAAACACCAAAAGAGCGCTAAAAAGCACTTTCGAGACAAATACATGACCTACTATTAAAAATCATGGGACCAAAATCCTCCGAATCCAGGGCCGTTCCATGCCCTGCACAGCCTAAGCTGATGCTCCCGCAAAGATGGAACAATTGGAATACCGACGAGAGAGAGAGAGGGACTCAGCCTCAGAGGAACGAGGATTCAAAAGGCGGGCGCAGCAACATGCAGAAATCCCGCAGGCTGCATGGAAACGCATCCTTACTGGCTCCAAAGTCCATTTCCCTACTGGCTGCATCATTTCTCTTGCTTGACTACTTCTGCTGCTGTTGCTGTTATTGTTGCTGGAGTTTGGGCCCCACCTAGCAGTGCTTGGGCTTAGTCCTGGACCTGCACCCAGGAATCACTCCTGATGGTGCTCAGAGAACCAAACACAGTGCCCGGGATCGAACTGGGGTCAGTTGATTGCAAGGCAAGAGCCGTAGACCCTTGATGAGCCGACGCAGTTATCAGAGAAACGTCTGTTCCTTCTGAGGGGCTGCATGCAGCACTGAGGTGGGGCAGTCACCTCTGGTGGCAGGAAGTCTCATGGCACTGGTAGAACCCAGGCAATTTCTTAAGTGGCAGGTGCCATAAAAGGGCAAAAGAAGTCTGGGGGAGGGTTGCCCACCGGGAGGGTTGCACGAGGCTCTGCGGGTCTGTAGAATGTTCAAGGAAAGAAAGGACTCTTGATTTGGGTTTTCAAGACCACACCTACGAGGGTGCTCATTTAGAAACCACGTTGGCCCCAGCGATTCCAGGCTGGAAGCCCCGAGGACCACCCCACACAGCTGTGTGAGAGAACAGAACAGCTGGACGGGGAAGCACACGATGAGAAGGGGACTGGGGGCCAGGCCTCACTATTCCAGCGAGGGCCTCAAATGCCCGATTATAGCACTTGACCTTGGCACGGAATGCGGTGGATAGCGGGGCTCCAGCGGGAAGAGGTCTGCTCAGAGGAGTGGGCGTGCACTCGCGAGCACAGCCTGCGGGAGCACTGGAGGGGAGGCCAGGGGTCTGGCTGGAGGCAGCGAGAGGCGAGGACGAGCTGGAGGTCTGCACTCGAGACTGATGCTGTGGCCTTCGCCCACAGACACACCGCAAAGTCCAATTTCAGACAGAACCAGCAGCACCGGCCCCAGGAACAGCCGGGCCTGCCCACGTGGCCGCCTTGGCCAGCGCGATACTCTGAGTGTGACCCTGAGCTTGGCCCGGGAGCCTCTGCGCCCGAGTGTGATCCCTGCTCGACAGCCATGCGCCGTGAGCACTGGTGCCAGAGTGTGACCCTCAAGTGCTCACACAAAGGCGGAAGAGCATGTGACTGTGAGTCCGAGTGTGGGTGCCCGTGACCCTGGCAAGCACTGCAGCCAGTGTGCAGCCCCCAGTCAGCACCACCTTGGACACACACACCCGGCAAGCACCACACACAGGCGTGGGGTGACCCCCAACATCATAACCATGGAAACAGGGCAAGGGGCGGGGCAGGGGGCGGGGCAGGGGGCAGGGAGTGAAGGGGACCCCAATGAAGCATTTATCAGTGCAGGTTTGGTCCTGCCAACCAGCGTGGGCTGCAGGCACAGTGCCCCCACCTTAGCCCACAGTGGCGCTGTACACACCCACTGCACAGCACCACCACAGCAGCCAGGCACCACCCCACCCCAGGGGCCCAGAGCCGAGCCTGAAAACCACTGGCAGGATTTGGTCTCATGGAGTAGGGAGGCAGGCGGGATGATTCTCCAGCCCTTTTGGCCGAGGACAGGGGCTGGGCATCCATTTCTCTGACCGCTGGGCATCAGGGCTGGCTGCGTGACTGGGCATGCCAGGTGGACTGGACACCACCCTCTGGGCTGCTACCAGAATCGCCAGCTTTTTGTTTACATATTTATTTCATTTTTTTGAAAAAGATAAATGATAGGGGCTGGAGCGATAGCACAGCAGGTAGGGTGTCTGCCGTGCATGCGGCTGACCCGGGTTCGATTCCCAACATCCCGTATGGCTCTCCGAGCACTTCCAGGAGTGATTCCTGAGTGCAGAGCCAGGAGTAGCCCCTGAGCATCGCCGGGTGTGACCCCAAAAAGCAAATAAGTAAATGAATGATACACTTCTCCTCCTTTCTGCCACCTCCTTGCCTCTGGCTGAGTGGGTCTGGGCCGTGGAGCCAGGCACAGGGTAGGAAGCTTTCACGGCCTGATGTCTGGTCTTTACTCTCGAGCCCTCAGGAGCTCATGCCCTGGAAAACCCTTCAGGAAGGAGCAAGTGGTTCCTACAAACCAGATTGGTCCCCCGCCCTGCCTCCCTCCCCGCCCCTCGAGCCCCCAGATGACGCTTCGGTCTTGGGGTCGCAGAACACAGGCGCACATGAGTGTCAGGCCCAGAAGCTAAGCGAGCACTCTGGGTGCGAGCAGCTGGTTTCCGGGCGGTCTGCACGGCGGGATGCGCCCACCACTCTTGGAAGACCTCATCTGAGGGTCAAGCGGGAACCGAGCTCAAGGGAAGATGCAGGCGGCAAGATTCCAGATGAGGTGCTGCGAGGAGTAACTCCTGTGTGAGAGGGGCAGGAAGTGCTGGTTGAGGCACGATGGCTCTAGTGCTCGGCGCCTCTTGGCTCCCACCCCTCTTCTGGCCAAGGGAAACGCATGGCTTAGGGGACAGACGACGAGTAGTACGTTCCCCTCTCTGTCACCACAGCAGGACGTCTCGGGAGACCTCTGACACCACAGCCGCCTCGGACGTGAGGGGGGCGACTGGCTTACGAGTGGGCTTCTTTTCCCGCAACTACGGGACTGAGACCATAACCTTGATGCAGTCTACCCTCCCCAATCCATCACCGTCTTCGCGGCCCTCCGTCCCGCCAGCCGACACCTCATCCATCAACACCTGCTCATCACTCAGGTCCCGTCAGAGCCCTCCCTTTGCTGAGAACAAATGCCACTCCAACCTTCTTCCCAAGCGAAACACTCCTGCCGAAGAGCTCTTTGGTTAGGATTTTGTGGGGTTTTTGTTTTTTCCATAGAAGGAAAATGCTGGGCTAAAGAGATTGGAAACATGAAACCCTCCCCAGAGCAGTCAAGATTCTCTTAATTAAAACCCAGTAACCGAATCTTAAAGTTTCCCGCTCTGATTATTAAAGTTCAGAGTGAGGGCCAGGACCAATCTGATAAGAAAGAGCTCCGCTATCGGAGGGAAAACATCTTGGAGACTTACGCAGAATCAGACCCACTTCCAGTGACTTAGCTGGAGAAGCAGCGTTCCTGTGGCTGCCGTTGATTGAGGTCTTCTGGATAAGATCGCCACCTCTCTAGACAACCATTACTTGACAGATGGTGGGGGAGCGGCCAGAATGACGATAAAGATCAGCATTTTCCCGTATCCCCCAGCGAGCCAGGCTGGGGCACGAGCTGTAGCTGGGAGACGGTGAAATACCGGAATAGAACCTCATGGGGACCGGGTGCGGGGGACTTGAATGCTCCCTGGCTCCAAGGATGCCGGCTGAGCTCCATGACCCCCTCTCTGGATAAGTCTCAGAGTGATTTTCCAGGCTGGCACAGACAAGTGCCTGAAGGCAAGGAACTTATTTGAAAAATCATATGAGGTATCAGATGAACCACTTTTGTCTTTTTCTCTAAAAGTAAATTGGATTTATTTACTCCCTCCCTCAAGCCTGTGTATATTTCTAGCTATTATGTTTCTATTATTTAAAAAAATAACTTAAGAATTTTTAAAGATAGCTTGTATCTTTTTTGTTTTTGCTTTGATTTTACCAATTTGATTTACTTTAGATTGTAATTTTGGACCTGGTTTAATTTCATTATGAAGCATATGTAGACAGGTAATATTTGGAAAACATACAACATGCTATTAAGCATGGTTATTTATTAAGAGAAAGGTAATTTCAGTGAATCTAAACTACCTGTAGTCACCAGAAAGAGCAATGGATTCTGTAATGAATTAGCAGAAGGATAATTTTATAATCTTTTCATTCATTTTGTTTTATTTGGTTATTTCTTGAAAATACCTGATGTATGTATGCACCATTAATCCCAAGACATTTTGTGAGAACCATTCTACCAGTTTTGAAATTTTAAAATGATTTACTTAGCAAAATGATAAAATTATAGCAATTGAGGCAGGCAAGAGATTTAATAAGATTTGACACATTCATGATAGAAAGTTTTAGCTAAGTTCGAACAGAAGGGAATTTTCTCAACTTGATAAAGGGCATTAAAATGATTCTTAATGGTCAAAGATAATGCTTTCCTTCTAAGATTAGGAAAATATTAAAGATATTTTTTCACCTCTAATATGAATTGGGCTAGAACAATACCACAGCAGGTAGGGCCGACCTGGGTTTAATTCCTCCGTCCCCCTCAGAGAGCCTGCCAAGCTACCGAGAGTATCCTGCCCGAGTGGCAGAGCCTGGCAAGCTCCCCGTGGTGTATCCGATATGCCAAAAACAGTAACAACAAGTCTCACAATGGAGACATTACTGGTGCCCACTCAAGCAAACCGATGAACAACGGGATCACAGTGCAGACAATGCTAATATGAATAAGATATTATTATAAGTTGTGGTAAATAATAATGGGAAAATTAATGTGTGTAGATATGCATATATATAAAGATCACTATTTTAAGATGCATAAAATTCTAAGAATTATACATTATAAAACCCACAGAACTTATAAAAAAGTTCAGTGAGAACTTAGGGTATTAAGGACAATAACAAAAAAATTCTATTTTTACATTCTATCAATGAAATACAATTTAAAAAGACACTTTCTCTAAAGTGAATGAAATAAGTAAACAATGAGATCTATATAGGAAGAATAGCACTGTAGCACTGTCGTCCTGTTGTTCATCGATTTGCTCAAGGCGGGCACCAGTAAGGTCTCCATTGTGAGACTTGTTGTTACTGTTTTTGGCATATTGAATACGTCATGGTTAGCTTGCCAGGCTCTGCTGTGCAGGTGGGATACTCTCAGTAGCTTGCCGGGTTCTCTGAGAGGGATGGAGGAATAGATCCTGGGTCAGCCGCATGCAAGGCAAACGTCCTACCTGCTGTGCTATTACTCCAGTCTGAGCTAAAAAAAAAGGTAGTCTAACATATTTTAATTCATTTAGACATTCATTATAATTAGTTCTTCAATCAATCCATGTGATTTTATTTTCCAAAATAGTTCCCATCCAGGAAGTCTTCACATTTTGGTTTATACAGAAGTTTAAGAAGAATATGCAAATATTTATGAAATTACTAAAGAAGTCAAAGACCTAAAGAAATGATGAGCCATAAATGTTCATGGATTAGTATATTCAGCATAGTCAGATGTCATTATTCTCAAAGTGATTCATAGGTTTAATGCAATTCCCATAAAAATCCCAGAAGATTTTTCTGCCCATATAAAAAAGCTTACTTGAAAATTTATACGGAAAGGCAATATGAAAGATAGTTTTGAAGAGTCAAAACTAACTTGGCTAGGACAAATAAAGTGGTAAGATTCAGCCTAATTAGAAGTAGGCAGCAGTCAACAAGCCAGTGCTAAAGTGGGGGAAGGTCAGAGACACAGATCAGTGAAATCGAATAGAGAATACAATAGGCCCAACTGATTTTCTTTCAAAGATGCAAAAGCAACTCGATGGCAAGAGGACAACTTTTCAACAAATGTTCGAAATTGGATACCCAGCAGCAAAGCCAATAAAAACGCTAACTTCAGTCCACACTTCAGCTTCACATTTAAACAACCATTTGTTTAAATGATCTATTTACGTCCATTGCTAATGGTAATTGCATTAGCTGTGAGCATGTGATCAAATTAAAAGCCTAAGGACACCCACTGCCCCGTATACTCTTTCCAGAAGAGAAAACTGGAGAGAAATGGAAAGATACGCAGTAAAATATGAACTGCAAGCAAGCGCAGGAATCTACGCCTAAGAAGGTAGAAAACAAGTAACAGAAAACATGAATCCATCCACCAGGAAGACAGAACCATTTGGCATGCATATGTGCCACCTTCCATTTCCTAAGACTAAGGCAATATACCTACTTACTTCACCGTATCACTGTATCACTGTCATCCCGTTGTTCATTGATTTGCTCCAGTGGGCGCCAGTAACATCTCCATTTGTCCCTGTCGTGTGCTAGTGTAGCCCAATGGCGTACTGGGGGCTCTTTCAGGATCAGGGCAATGAGGACCCTCATTGTTACTGTTTTGGGCATATCGAGTATGCCACGGTAGCTTGCCAGGCTCTGCCGTGCACCTACTTACTTACATTTTTAAAAATGCTCTTTTTTTCTAAAAAAAAATACAGCAACTAACCCAGATCTTTCTGCTGAAATTTGAATTCTCGTATCTGATATTTGCTGAACATTGACTGGCGTCTACAAGACACAAAATTCTTCATGTCAAAGTAAAAAAAAAATCATTGTTTTTTCCTATAAAATCGACTTGTCTCCTGGTAATTTTACCATTATAGGTAATCAGGTAATTAATCCTAATATTCTTAATCAGGGGCTGGAGTGATAACACAGCGAGTAGGGCGTTTGCCTTGCACGAGGCCGACCCAGGTTCGATTCCTCTGCCCTCTCAGAGAGCCCAGCAAGCTACCGAGAGGATCCCGCCCGCACGGCAGAGCCTGGCAAGCTACCCGTAGCATATTCAATATGCCAAAAACAGTAACAACAAGCCTCACAATGGAGACGTTACTGGTGCCCGCTCAAGCAAATCGATGAACAATGGGATGACAGTGATACAGTGACCCAGTGATCCTTAATCAGGATATTAGGATCATCAATGTTGCCTCATTCCTGACTCTCCTGCTTCAAGACTCCTGTGCCCCACGGCCCCTGCAGCCTCCTTCTCTGGCCGGGTTCGACTCTCAGCCCTCCTGGCAGTGCTTACATTGTCATTGCCCCAAAGTGCCTGCACGAACTATTACAGCCTAGTTTTCTCGTGCCTACTTCACAGCCTCACCCTCTTGGTGCGTGAGCCGGCGTTCTCCCCAAACCTAATCCGAGTTCTCCAGCTCCCTTTGCATGTAACGTCGAACCCTCCGTTGCTGCCTTCTCATTTTCCATCTCTCCCGTCACACTGCTCTCCGTCTCTACCTTATTCCCCCACGTCACCGTACAGTCCAAAGCCTTACAAAGACTGCCGCTTAGGGTGCCGCCTGAATGAACAGGCCTATCACTTGGGCCTTTGCTCCACCGGCTCTTCCCCCGCCCCCCCCAGCAGGGACCGGCTTCTCTTCCTCTCCCATTCCTACTATTTTTCTGTTGTATTGTAGTGCATGCTGAGATGAGGGAATTCTCTCATCCGCAGCTTCTTCAGTTATGGGTCATGATCCCATAGGGGGTCACGGAACTGATGTGGGGAAAGGGGTTGGGCCACAAAAAAGGTTTGTTTTAAACTAATCTTGTGATTTATTGTCAGCAAATGTCTGATTTCTGTATACCTGCCTTAGAGATTTGGATTGTGGAAAAACTTTCTCGGGAAAGGGGGTTGAGAGAGGAAAACTTTGAAGAAGCCCCATTCAAATCAGTACAACCTACAGGGGAGCCACTATTAGATGCCCAATACAGAAAGGAGAAATTAAGGCAGAGGAATTGTTCAAAGTGGTGCCATGTAACTGGATTTGAAACCAGCAAGTCGGGCCTGAGACATCAGCTCTTAGTCATTACGTGACATTTTAGCTGACATTCTCCAACGCACTTCCGAGCAATTCTGTGTCCTGTTACCTGACACTGAAGTACCCTCTGTTCCTTCTTTTCTGTCTACATTGTCCTTTGAACGTATTCATGTCAGAAGCATTTATCACGCCAAATTTACAGTTATTTGCTAATGCTTCTACTCGAGTGAGCTTCGAAGCGCAGAGCTCGGTTCATCTTTGTATTCCCAAAGAAAAGTTCATTGCTGGCATAGTAAGTAGCTGGTAAATATTGCTGAATAAACAATCAAGGAATGAATAGAAAATGTTGGTTGCTCTTTCTGGATGCTTCTTTGCTTTCTGTCTAGTTTATTAGAAAAATTCTTGGGCTTCAACTTGTTTCTGGATTGATAAGGTTAATATATAAGTATAAACATATTATAAATATACTTTATAATTTTGGTTTCTATGTGGTGATCAGTTTTTGAAGATCATTGAGTAGACTTGTATGGCCTATTTGATTATAAGGAAAAAAGGAGAACAACAGTAAAAAAAATTCCCAAAGGATTAAAACACTGCCTAACATATTTCAGTAGAAAAATACTTCTATCACTAAAAATTTGCGGTGATATATTTTGTTAGCTTGTTACTTAGGGAAATTTTGAAAAAAATCTATGTACTAGATTTTAGTAGTGTGATTAAATTTAATTATTTGTAGCATTCAAGATACATTAACGTAGCACCCACAGAAAGTGTTACTTTAATTCACTCAACATTGACAATTATAAAGTCATGCTAACAAAAATGTGCAAACATTCTGCCTATACAGAAGCGGGCTTTCAAAGAGTATGCTTTTCAGCATTCTCAGTGGACCGCAGGAGAACAGATGGAAAATCCATCAAGTAGACTAAGCATCTGAGATCCTTCTAATACAAATTTAAACAAGGACACGAAATTGTTTTGTTGTTCATGTGCTATATGAGGTTGCATAGTGCACTAATGATATTTCAACATTTATGGCTCTAGTTGAAAGTATCACGTTGTGAAGCTGGGAAGGATTTTTCAATTCTTCTCAACACTAGTTAGGTTACCCTGGCAAGGCACTTAATTTCTTTATGGCTTGTTTTCCCACTTGCAAACTAAACTACACGATAAGAACACCAATCAAATTTATCTCATAAAAAAAACAAGAGAGCAAGTGCTCCATTTTTTATTTTAGAATTTTATTAAATTGGAGGCTCTTAATTTGTGGTTGAGCTATATTGTCATATAGAGATTTATTCCCCTTAAATTCCCATAGCTAGGTTGTTTCTTTGTCAAAATCAGAACAACGAAGGGCATTATGGAATATTTATGAATATAGATATTATTTATAGTCTAAATATTAGACATACACATATTTTATGCATAATAAATGTCATACAATGTATGTTTCTATAACATACAACAAATTACTGACTAAATTATGATACAAATATTAACATTCCAATATAGCATAAATATGTAATCATGCTATGTTATTTATAGGCAGTATATTTTATTACAATGTGTATATTCCCCAGGGCCCCTTGGAGGGGATGGGCTCCAGCTTCCCTCCCCACCCCAAGCAGAGCTCCCGGTGGCCAAAGACCACCGGAACCTAGCTACAGTCATGCTCAAGGCCCCTCTCCACACGTTCAGACAGGCCTCACGCATGAAGGTACCAGCAGAGGAACCCAGGTGTGTGTAATCCCATCCATGGCCAACATCCAGAGACTTAAAAACAAACTCCCAGAAGCGTGCCGCCGGTTAGCGGTCGCGTGATTTCCTGTAGCCTACTTCTCCCTCTGGGAGAGACTGGCAAGCCTCTGAGAGTTTCCTGCCCCCATGGGACAGCCTTGCAAGCTTCCCATGGTGTATTCATATGCTAAATCCAGTAACAAGCTGGATCCCATTCCCCTGACCCTGAAAGAGCCTCCAGTGCGACATCCTTGGGAGGGCTGAGTCCAGAGAGACTTCTAAGATCTCAGGGAAAGGACGAATGGAGAGGTCACTGAGCCCGCTCGAGAAATCGATGATTAACGGGATTTTGTGATCGTGATTGTGTATTTCCATTCTATATGGAAAGGAGGCTGTGATGATGCTTACGGACAACACGTATATGGAAAACGATATCACCAAATGCTCCATCTGGGGTGAGGTACAGGTGAGACAGATGCCAGAGGAAGGAACGGTGTCAAATGAGAAGAAGGAAGGGAAGACAGCAGCTTCGCGGCCCCCTGAGAGGAAGAGAAGGAAAGCGCCTTTCTGAAGTCTCAGCCTCTCATCTCTCAGGCCTGGGGTTTCCCAACCGCTGGCAGAGGGGCAAAGGGCTGGCGGGGAGAATTCGGACTTCGGCGCAGTGCCCTGACCCCAGGCTGGGTCCTGCATCTCTGGGCCCTCCGGCAGCAGCGGGGGCCGAGCTCTCTAGTGCTCCCAGCAGCAGCGAGGGTGCTGAGCTCACGGGCCAGAGTCAGCACCTCCCAGAGCGGGTCGCAGATGGAGGGTCATTCCCACCCAGCCCGGGGATGCCATCTTGCCTGTCACTCGGGCTTGAGCAGGACAGAAATCTGCCACCATGCGCTGACCGTTTCTTCACGAATCTGAGCTAAGAGAGACGGCGGCTCCACGACCTAGCCACCTTCCATTTCCCATCGTTTTTGTTTGTTTGGGGGCACACCTGGCAATGCTCAGGGCTTACTCCTGGATCTCTCCTGGCAGTGCCCAGGGGAGGCAAGGGATTGAACCCGGGCCGGTGGCATGCAAGGCGGCAAGTGCCCTCCCCGCTGTCCTATCCGCCCAGCCCCTCACTTCCCATCGTTTTACAACCGAATGATTTGTGACGTTGGCTGCCGATGAGACTGTCCGTGCTTCTGCCCCGGAGACGGACTCTTCCGCCCAAGCTTCTCCGTGTCAGAATGGAGAGGATTACGGGACTCCAACCAACAACCTCACCGCCGCCCAGCTTTGGGGAGGGCTGAGCTCAGGGGTTAGCTGCTCTTCAGCTCTGGCAAACATCAGCATCTCTCAGGATTATCTGCAACTTCCCACTCACTCACTTTTATCCCTGGTCTCCACAGGACCTTTGACTCTCCTTCTTCCCAGTGACGGTGTCCACTTCAGGGCCAGGGAGGGTGACCAGGTCACTGAGGGAGCGACACGGACCCCGAGGCTGAAATCTATTTCAACAAAACCCTTTCTGTTTCCTTCTGCTGTTCTGGAGTTTGGCTCCCAGCTTCCCGGCCTTCCCGAGAGTTTTAGTGAGCTGAGCCCATATAGGTTTCTTGATCATATGCCCGTGTTCTCAGTTCAGCAAAAGCGAAAAAGGAAAACCAAATCCAGCCACGCTTTTTGGTAAAACCCACAAAGAATCCACTGCAGATAACCTAGTCGCTGTCACTGTCTCCCCGGTGGCCAATTACCAGTGACAGTTACGAGGCTTCAGAAGGGCGGAAACCTGCTTAGTCTAGTTTCCTGCAAATGGATTTACAATTTCAGCTCGTCCCATTCTCGGCTTCATCAGAGGAGCAAATGACATTAGAGCACAGACAAACCGTATTGCTTTCCAGTAATGCCCCCATTATTGCAAAACTGAGGGTTATTTGAGCCGGGATTTATACAATTATTCAGGTTATAATTTAACTATCTTGTTGCGCTTGTGCTTTTAAAAAGTAATGTGGTTTGGCAGCTACCATACACCACAGACAGCACAGCCCTGGAGGAGCGGGGCCAGTTAAACACGCGTTACTGGTTAGTTACAGATCTTCAAGATGCTCTGAAAGGCCAAAATTGATGATCAACACCGAAACTTAATAAAAATACAAAAACCCATGTCTGAACAAAACTCCTTTCTACTTATTTTTCTCTGTGTATTGTAACCCTAGAGTCCTTAGGGGCTATACCTTGTGGTGTTCAGGGGTTACCCACAATCATCCTCCTCCCCTTCCCCCTCCCCCTCCCCCTCCTCCTTCCCCTCCCCTCCCCCACTCCTCCTTGATTCACTGGCTGGCCTGTGTCTCCCCTCTGTGTGACTGAGGCATTTTCTGAGATGCTTGAGGCCACACCCTGACAGCGGCCAAGTCCAGAGAACACGTACACAGACCCAAAGGCTGAGGATCACCCTATCCCTCGCTCTTGGATGTTGGAAGGGATCTGGTTTCCCACTCAGCTCTGGCTCACGTCAGCATCTCTCAGGATTATCTGTAACTTCCCAGTCACTCACTTTTATCCCTGGTCTCCACAGGACCTTCGACTTTCCTTCTTCCCAGTGACGTGTCCACTTCAGGGCCAGGAGAGGCCGAGGAGAACCACAGAAACCCTGACTGAGTCTTGAAACTGAGGTGGGCCTAGCCGGGACACGCCCTGCGTGTGGGCACCATCGTCCCACGGCCACCACTGGTGGGTGACAAGGCTCCTGCGAGGCCCCACTGGGACTCGGCCTTTGATTTCAGACTCAAGTCGCAGAAGGAGATGTGGGCTCCGCTGTTTCCTGTGACTGCACCTGGCCGAGTGGAGGGCCGTGTTGATAGAACAGACTCCTCCCCTGCAGCCCCAGTCCCTTCCTAGGGCCCCGCTGACGGGTGATGGGGCCTCTAGGACCCCAGACTTCAGTGTCACTGCCTAACGCATCGTTGTCTACTTCCCTTGATCTGTAGAGCCTTTTTACAGACACTATCGATCTAGATCTAGGCTAGATCCCCATCCACACATTTTTACTTGAGGCCACACCCTGCAGTGCTCAAGGGGCTGCATCTTGTGGTGTTGAGGGGTGACCCCAACACTATGCTCGGGGGGTGCCTGTGCAGTGATCAAACCCAGCTGCCCCACATGCATTCCGCCTGACCCCATCATACGTTTTAATTTAAAATATATACTAATCTTTTAAATGTATTCTTGTCCCCGCCACATTTCTAGCAGACAGAAGTCGTGATATTCAGGACTCTTCCCACTGGATAAAAACAGAGCTCAGAGACATTGCAGCCGGGTTTGGGGGAGATCTCAGGGCTCTGAGCACAGGCTCTGGATGGGGGCTGCCCCATTTCTGTCCCCACGCCGGCCCCTGGAGCATGGCTGGGTGGGACCCAAAAACCAAGAGGAAAAACAGAAAAAAGCAAACTCAGAATGCCATGGGCCCTCCCAGTGTCTCTGTGTCAAGGACATCAGCAAGGCCTGGTGTCCCCTCCACCTGGCCTCAGCGCCTCCTGCCTGGGCTCGTGCCCGCCTTGGCTCGTGCCCGCCTCGGCTCATGCCCACCTCGGCTCATGCCCGCCTCGGCTTGTGCCCACCTTGTCTCGTGCCCGCCTTGGCTCATGCCCGCCTCGGCTCGTGCCCACCTCGTCTCGTGCCCACTTCAGCTCATGCCCACCTCGGCTCGTGCCCGCCTCGGCTCGTGCCCACCTGGGCTCGGGTTGCCTATCTCTACAGCAGAGCTCTGCCCATCCGACCCAGTACCAGCCCTTGGCTGTACCTGGGGGAGGAGGTCTGGGGGGGTGGGGGCTTGGAGCAGCAGCCTGGGGCTCAGCCCACCTCCAGTGTCCTCAGACACGGATGGCCTCTTGCCCCCGAGACGCCGTCCTCTCTGTGTGACAGTCTCGGCCCAGGGCATGCCCGTCTGAAGAAGACGCTTTGCCCTGCACAACTCCCGGATCCAGAAGTCTGCAAACACCCACCCTGCCAGGCACATTCAGTGTCCGGTCTTTTGCGGACAAGCCGTGACGTGAACAAGCCAATGAGGTGCCTGCATGAGGCTGGGAGGCTGGAGCCTGGTGCCGCCCTGCACGGCAACATGACCCCAGTGGGGGCGCACTGTTGTGGGAGTCCCTGGTGCCACAGTAGGCCGTGCCATCTGGGCACACCAGGCCCAAGTGGATGATCCCTCGCCACTGGAACAACAAGAGGGAGGGATGTGCGGAGGGAGGAAGGAAGGCAAGTGTTGGGTCCTAGGCGCCTGCTCGAACCCTCTCCCTCGAGGCCAGGGGTCCAGGAGGAGCAAACCATGAGCAGTCAGCCTGAGTGCCTCTGGCATGGGACCCAGGAGGGAGGAAGAAGGGGGCTCAGATGGCGTAGAAACACATCTGCAGCCCCGAAAAGCTTCTCAAACAGCCCAGGTAAGCCCAAGTGTGGGGACGTTATAAAGGAGAGACAGAAACTCAATTAGAAATTGCCAGGAAAAAGAAGGGCAGCGAGAAGTCTCATTTCTGTTCTTTTTTTTTCTTTTTGGGTCACACCCGGCAATACTCAGGGGTTACTCCTGGCTTTGCACTCAGGAATTACTCCTGGAGGTGCTCAGGGATCAAACCCGGGTCAGCCACATGCAAGGCAAATGCCCTACCCGCTGTGCTATCTATCGCTCCAGCCCCAAGAGTCTGAATTCTGTACCATGGCACATGCCCACTGCAGCCAAATCCACGGGAGCCCCAGCCTTTGAAATCTGACGGGTCACAGACACCGCGGCACCCTCCTAACCCTGAGTCCCAACGATCCACAAACTCCTCTGTGTGGTCTGGGAAGCTCCGGGACACTGAACTCCAGCAGGAGAAGCCTTGGGTTTCCAGTTGAGAAAGCAAACCGTCAATGATTGCTTCAAACATTTCCAAACGGCCAGAGGCATGCACAGAGATGACAGCACCGTCCAAGGCATTAATCACGGCAGGCAGCAGCGCCGGCCGGTAATGACAGTCTGGAGCTCTGCCCTGCGGTGAGCACGGGAAACCAGAAATGGACTGGAAGCGTCCGACACTCAGCTCGGACAGTGCCTCTGACAAGGCCCCATCTTCCCTTGAGCGCAGTCAGATTTCAGCGGGGCCCCGGGGCCGCTCTGGAGGTTAGAGACAAGGCAGCTTCATGAGGCTCGGGAGCACCCTGCAGCAGGGGCCCTCCAGGCTCTCACGGCCTCCCTCCCAAGCCCGGCCCAGGTGGCAGTAGGTTAGCAAAGCGCACAAAAACTCTGGGAAGCACCGGGCAGGAGCAGGAGCAGAGAGCTGCCGCCGCTGGAGGCTCAGTCGGAGCCACGGGCAAGAGTCCACGAACTCCCTTATGCACAAAAATCTCCAAGGGAAAATCAGTTTTGCTGCCGAGGTAGCCTTCTGTGTTTGCGTACTCTCGTCTGCCCGGGAGACGCACTCTCAGGTCCTGTTGATAGCTGGGAGCAGAGGAGGTGGCAAAGTGACTTTCCAGTACCATTTGCTTGATATCTGCGGCTTATTGGGAAGCTTCAAAACTGTGAATGTTCTAGTTGCTTCCCTCAAGAAATGCATGAAAAAAAAAAAATGATGCTCCGGACCTTAGAAGCTCTGTTTTGTATTCGTGAGATACAGGTTAGCCGCAGCATGAGGGAAGGAGAAAGGGAGGCGGGAACGAGAGGCAGAACTCTCCTGGC
This sequence comes from Sorex araneus, assembly GCF_027595985.1. Classification (NCBI taxonomy): domain Eukaryota; kingdom Metazoa; phylum Chordata; class Mammalia; order Eulipotyphla; family Soricidae; genus Sorex; species Sorex araneus. The sequence goes on along the minus strand of NC_073310.1, from coordinate 62,402,699 downwards.
AGAAAACAGCCTTTCTGGGTCTCCGAGGCTCCCCGGGTAGCGAGCTGTCTGGCGGGCTTTCTCAGGACATTAATCACATCTGTATTCAACGGAAGAGGCAAAGCACTTTCTGCGGCCGAATGAATCGGATCTCGGTACCACTGAGGCTGAGTACAGATAAACTGGGAGCTGATGGACGGCCTTATTCGAACGGCAGTTCTGGCACTTCTGTGGATAATGATTGCTCAGGTGCCATGCGGGGACCAAAGACGGTGAACTGGGAGTGAGGCAGGAAAGCTAATAGCAAGGCAAAAACGGAAACGGCACCCCAGTCCAAACTGCCTGTCAGACTCCCACCCCCTCCACACGCCCCTTTCCAGTGAGGGGGCTCACAGGCCCTGCCGCCCCAAATACACACAGCCACGTCTACTTCCCCCGACCTTCGGCATCTGAGGCATCCTGATGAGCCCAGTGAAGCCGAGACGCCCCCCTGGCCCTGCAGCCAGAGGCTAAGGACGGTCCATGCTCATGCCTCAGGGGTAGCATGGAGACGGCGGTGCTTCCTTCTGCTCTGCTCCCCACGGGACAGGCTGGAGCCTGGCACAGTCCCCCGCATGATTCCTGGCGAGTCCCCGCTCTTAGGCCCAAAGCACCCGCCTCCACCTTCCACGTAGATGTGTTTAGAAGTCATCTGGCTTTGCAGCCTTAAAAAAAAAAAAAATCCTAAATTTGATTTAAGGATGAAGTCAACATAAGCTGTGTGGCCTTTCTTTTTCTCTTTCTTTTCTTTTTTTTTTTTTTTTTTTGGCTTTTCAGGTCACACCCAGCAATGCACAGGAGTTACTCCTGGCTCATGTACTCAGGAATTACTCCTGGCGGTGCTCAGGGGACCCTATGGGATGCTGAGAATCGAACCCAGGTTGGCCACATGCAAGACAAACTGCTGTGCTATGGCTCCAGTCCCTGTGAGGCTTTTCTTAATCTGGCCCTGTTCTTGGCTTCCATCCATCCCCTACGTCATGAGCTGAGGCTCAGGTAGTATCTGAGATGTGTCTATCCAGCCTGCACACTTTCGTATTACGGCTTTTATTGGTTGTAGTGGCCTCAGGGCCACTAGGGCTGCTCACAGCAATGGAGGAGCTTACGATGCCAGGGATCAAGCCCAGGGCACCGTACCTACAAGGACAGTGTCCACCACTTTGGGGCACATCCCTGACCTGAGTGACTTGTCTTATTTGTTTTTGTTTTGGGGGCCACGTCTGGCCTCCACAGCTCTGCACTCAGGGATCATTCCTCTCGGCTCAGGAGACCCTGGGGGTGCCACGGACCGGGTCGGTCATGAGCAAGACCAGTGTCCTGCCTGCTGTGCTATCTCCCCAGGCCCTGAGTGACAGTTTCAAAAATCAGAATGTGTCATACATAATATCTGAAACCCAAACTGCCGGTGACAAATCCCTCTAGACGGAAGGTCAGTGCGGTGAGAGGGAAGGAGGACACGGAGCAAGAGATGGACAAGCCACTAAAGTGGACCACCAGGCCCCAGGTCCTTACCCAGCGTCTCCCGGAAGACGAGCTTCCAGCCCCTCGCTGTCTGGGACGAGCCTGTGTGGAACTCGAGGAGCGTCGTGCTGCCGCTGGCCCTCACGTTGGGTGGGAGGGAGGAGTCGCAGAACCTGCCCAGCAGGGGGTCGCTCGTGTTCGGACCATCGTAAATCGCCAGGTAGTCTTGGGAGCAGGAAGTGGAGGGCACCACGTCAAAATCACTGAACCTGTGAAATTAATGCCCATGGATGGCTTATGCGGTTTTTATGATACTGTGATTTTGATTTTACTCTTTAAAATATATATAATTTTTTTGGGGGATAACTGTAGTAGGGAAATTTTCCAACTGATATGCAAAGCTGACTAAGTTTTACTTGATAGGAAATATTAAAAATTAATCAATTTGATAAAAAAACGTTTTGTCAAGATTTTTAGAGTGGCTCTAAGATGTTAACGTGTTGTATGAATGAGAACTGTAATGATGAGTGATTTATAATCTTGGATGTCTGGGAGTTCAAGGTCATCCTGAGCCCATTTACGATTAAGTTTTGACACATTGGACTGATCTTTATTATTTCAGCAATACAGTGGATTTTTTTAAGTTTTACTAAAAATATGACATTTACCCTGTCCCCTTCTTGTTCGGTGAGGCAAAGATGTACCATTTTCCTAATCTATCCCCCTAGAAAAGTGTCTCAACCATCAAATTTCTAAAAACTATTCCACTTTGCTATACACCAAAACTTTCAGAGTTTTCCTATTACAAGCTACATATCACCAAACCACAAGAGCTAGGAGTATGTTCTTTCTCAGAGCTGCATAGTATTCCACTGTGTGTATACACCACAACTTCTTGATCTGTTCATTTGTAGTTGGGTTTGTGGCAACATGAATGGAACTATGGGATATCATGTTAGATGGAGTCAGTCAGCAGGAAAGAGACAGATACAGAATGATCGCTCTAGTATGTGAGACTTAAAGATACACAGTGAGTTAGCAACAAAGATCTGAAGGCAATGTGATGGAGAACTGATACACACAATTGAGCTGGATGAGGTGAGAGGGAAGAAGGCTGGGGACCCTTTCTCCTGCAGGGAGGGAGATGGGTACATGGGTGATGGTGTGGTGTTGGAATTATACTCATGAGAAATTATTATTAATCGTATTATAAATCAAACTAAATCAAATCAGAGAATGAGAGTATATGATTTACACCCAACCCTCCACCACCATTCTGAGATCCTTTCTTCCCATTCCCCTCCTTTGTTCCACAGACAATTGTTCTGTCTGTACCACCTTGGGGCCTCTTTCTGTTGAGGACTGTCTTAGCCTTCACTTTTTGTCTTTATATTCCACATGTGAGCAGCCAGTGATTCTCCTTCTGACTCACTCCATGTAGCAGGAGTCCCTCCAGCTCCATCCAGATTGGAGGGAACTGCATGAATCCCATCTTTGCCTCATTCCCTTGAGTCTCTATACCACGATTCCTTTAGCTCCTCATCTCCGGATCCTCCAGGGAGACCGAGTGCCCTCTGCGGGGTGGGGAAAGCTTTCCTGTGAACAGAGCCGCAGCATTTTCTGCAGAGGGGACAGGGACCTTACGTACTTGAGCTGTACCACTCTGTCGTCCCTCACGGCGATGGTGTACCGACAGTGCACGTTGTTGGGATAGTCTGAGTATGAATAGGCAGGGCTCGTGATGACCCCAACAGAAAAGTTGAACCGTCCCCCACAGGCTGCAGAGGAGACAGGGAACATGAGAGCACCGTTATCACATGTGGTGTAGGCAGTAATTCCAAAGTTTTCATTACTGTCATACCTATTCCCCTAAGAGAGGTGAACAATTTTAATTTTTCTTCAACACTTTTTTTTGGTTTTGCTTTCTTATTTAAACACTGTGAGATAGACCTTTACAAAGCTGTTCGTGATCAGGTTTCAGTCATACAGTGTTCCAACACCCATCCCTCCCCCAGTGCACATTTCCCAGCACCAGGGTCCCCAGGTTCCCTCCCATCACCCCCCCCAACCCCTGCCTGCCTCTATGGAAGGCACTTTTGTTTTCTGACTCTGTCTCTGTCTCTCTCTGGGTCTCTCTCTCTCTCCTTTTGGACATTGTGGTTTGCAATACAGATACTGAAAGGTTATCAGGAATATCCCCTTACCTACTTTTAACACTCAGCTCTTGTCCAGCGTGATCCTTCCCAGCTATTATTGTCATATTGGTCTCTTCTCTATCTTACTTACCCTCAGCCCCACACACACTTGTGGTTTATTTCAACCACTGAGCTGTTCTCCTAGCCCGTTTTCCTCGGCCGTGGATATTAGTCTTCTACTGTATATTTTTACATACCACAAATGAATATAGTCATTCTATATCTCAACACTTATGTTTAAGGCAACATACTTCATTATGCTCGGAAGTAATGAGATTTTCCCGCCTGCAGGGAGTGACGTGGTGGGGGGCAGAAACAGGCGGAGTGAGAAGTGGGAAGGATATTTCGAGATCCAGTTTGGAGTGGAAGATGTCAGAGTCAGATTCATGCTTAGAGTGGAAATGATGAAAAGGGGAATTTCCTGTGTTGGGGCATAAGTTTCCTTTCCCTATCTGTAGTCCTCTGGCCAGCAGAGGGATGGCAGTGATAACAGCCACCAGAAACTCCCTGCACAATCCTAGGAGTCCAGAGGGACAGAAATATGGACACTGGCATCAACGGCAACATCTGCTGCCAAGGAATATTACAAGGCCAAGTTCAAGGAATCATTCTGGGGACTGGGCGTGTTGAATGCAGATGTCTCCTGGGCTCAAACACTCAGCTCCCGCCTATTTCTGGCCAATTGTGAAACTGGTGAAACTACAGCTTTCCATCGGCACCTTACAAGCATGAAAAAGCTGGACCCACGACCTCCACCCCAACACCCCTTCTCCAGAAATCAACCACCCACAGTCCTTAGTTACTCCCACGTTAGCTAATAAAATGCTAGCAGGAAATAACACTGAAACTTCATTATAGGAAAAAGCCACATGACTCTATTTGCTTGACCCTACACATCAGGAGGTCCCAATGCCCTGGCTGATGAGAAAAATATCCTACTCCCTCATTGCATTAAGACAGGCTTATATTTATTTGTTTTCTGGTTTGAAAACTCATAGTGTGTTCATATGTCTTGCTGATGTTTCCGTAGTTTATATCCACGAATCTATTCCACTTACATCTCTTTGTGGGTATCATTTATGCTTATCAAAATTATTGGGTATTTATGTGGCACCCTGATTGCAAGCTATTAGTTATTTGCCATGAGTATCATGTGCTTAGACCTCTGGGCATAGCAGTAATTAATTAAATCAAATTTGTGGGAGCTGTTATTCTATTTCATTCTGTACATCATTATGTTATCTCTGAAAAACTTACTGATGCCTAAATAATTCTCAAATTCATAGACTGTCAGGATTTGATTTATAGCATCAGAAATCTGAATACTGATGACACTATAATGAGACTCTCGGAATGGACAGGTAAAGCTTTGCACACGGATGTTAGGAAAATGATGGATTAAAGAGCAGAAGAATACAAAGCAGGGATGTAATTCCCCAAGATCCCAGTTTCACGGAAAGAATATAAGCAGTTGGGCAGGAGATGCAGGATTGTGTTAAGGTGCCTGCCTTTTGTGGGGTCAACCCTGGTCTGATCCCCGAGCACATGATTCCCTGAGCATTGTCAGACTTTCCCTGCCAGGGTGGCCCTTGAGCGTCCCATGGCTGCACAGTCTGAGCAGTTGAGAACTGGGAGGACTCCTGAGCACTGCATAAGAGGTCCTCCCTAAACAAAAATCAATGGGAAATAAAGAACATAGTAAAACTCTCTCTAAAACAGGTGGCAGGACAAAAGGCTCTTCACTCGGTTCCATCTTCCTCTGCAACAGATCTCCCAAACCAGGCACCTATTTTACAATCCTGGGCCAGGACTCATCTGGCAGCTCTGGCCATGGAGGGCAGAGTCCTCTTTCATGAGCCAGTGGACACATCTGTCTTCTCGAGAAACAATCATCGGTTTGAAATAAAACCATGTAACTCTGCCTTGGCCACTGGTTTGGACAAATAAATATCAGATCAAACTAGGATGCTACAAAATGCATTTACTCGGGGCTGGAGAGATGGCACAGTGGGTAGGGCGTCTGCCTTGCATGCGCCTGACCTGGGTTGATTCACAGCATCCCATAAGGTCTCCTGAGCACTGCCAAGGCTAATTCTTGAGTGCAGAGCCAGGAGTAACCCCTGTGAATTGCCGGGTCTAACCCCAAAAACAAAAAAAAGAAGATGTATTTACTCCTGCCCGGAAGGTGGGCTGACAGGCAAAGGGCTGACCACACAGGGAGCTGCGCTCACGGGGCTTCGCAGACCATCTGCCAAGGAGCATCAAGAGATCTGGGGGGAGGGGACGGCCCGCACCTTTGCCTGCTGGTCTTGCCTGCAGGCGGGGCCTTTCACCATTAGCGCGGCCGCCAGGAATAACAGCACATTCCGGCACGGTCCTGAGGCCTTTTCCTTAGGACCATGTTTTCCGCTTACTGTTAAATAAACAAACCCTTCCCTGTTCCCTGCCAGAGGATCATAAATCTATCCTCCTGGGGCTTGCAGACACTTATAGAATATTGCTTTTTGTGTTAGCAAAACGACTCTGGAAAATAAAAGAGGTTTCTGGCTGGTCCAGTGCCCTGACCGCCCCCCACCCCCCCCCCCCCCCGCACCCACCAAAGCGCAGCTTCTGTAGAGTGAAACGAGCTCTGCGCAGGGATGCTCGCTTTATCTGGAAGGCTCAAACTGAAGCACCATCCTCTCCTTGGGCATTCGTGAGTACTTCGAGCCCAAATTCCCTATAAAAGCCCTCTTCTGTTTTGTTTGTTTGCTTGTTTTAAGGAAACAAAAAATGTCGGTGCATGTTTGGACCATGCTTGAGGCTGATCATCTCCCTTCCCCCATTAGAGTCCCGAAGTCTTCAAGTTGAGGGCTGAGAATCGTAATTCAAATTCCTTGGGGCAACTACTCGGGAAACACAGGACTGTGCAAGCTCCTCCGTACTGGCTACTCACAGGTTATCCTGTAGGAAACCTTGAATCCGAAGTCCGTGGTGCGCCCGTTGGAGTAGAAGTTCAGCAGCACGGGGCCAGACAGGGAGATGGGGGCCGGGGACTCGTCACCGCACAGTGTTACAAACGGCGGAACGGCGAGGCTGAGGCCCCTGACGATGTGCACCCCATCATGGACGCAGGTCCCCGTCACGGCAGAGCGAGCTGCGGGAAAAGCATCAGTGAGTCACGTGTCACCCAGAGCAACTCAACCAAAGCGACCCGTGTGGTCAGGACCAAATGATGGGTTGTGGCAGATGGTACAGGAGTGAGGGTGCGAGCCTTGCATGTGCCCAAACTGGGTTGGATCCCCAGAACCACATGGTCCTGCTGAGCTGGCCCAGAAAATCCCAGGCCCCGGGCGCTGAAATCCCAGCCCGGTTGGTTACAGAGGCGGCTCCCAGGACCCCTGGGCACCCCTTGGGAGGACCCACACCTCAAAACAAAATTGAAATGGGGTTGGAGCAACTTAGGTGAATCTCTCTTTTCCTTGGCTTCCCGAGGAAACGATGCTTATCCTCATCACACGCTGAGGAAACCAGTAGGAGAAAAACTGATGGAATTTCACAATGGATAAATCCCACTTGGAAATAATCCATAAGGCTCTTCCTTGATAAAACGGCTCCCTTAAGTCAGCGGTCAGGAGCCGAGGGCTATTTGGTCACCAGAATATCCATCAGGGCCAGGGATGTGGTGCTGTGTGGGCGCAGCAGGGCTGGGGCCCACCAGGAATGCACTTTGTGGTGCCCAGGGGCCCCGAGGACCACACCCAGTGGCGCTCGGGGTCCTGTGCAGGGGGTTGGACTCAGCTCTCTGTGTGTGCAAGGCGTGTGCACTTGACCAAGGGCTCAGTCCTAGGCCGTCTTTCTGGATGCTGCTACTTTATTCTTACGTGTCGTTATCTCTGCGCATCTCTACTGGGAATACACGAGGATACCGGTTGCTCTCCTTGCCTGCCCACATTTGATATCATCGGCCTGCTCAATTTAGCCATTCTGGAATGCATGCATGGTACTGTATCACATCATATTACTGATAACTAGTCATGTGAAATATTTTTTTCAGGTTCTCTTTTACAAAAGCATCCACTTTGATTTCATAGATAGCAAGCAACTTGAATGTCTGTCTAGTGCCCCCTCAGCAAATTATACCTACTTACAAATCTCTCATGAAAACTAATGGAATTATAATACTTTATATGAGTGTGTACTCTATCCCAGGGGACAGTGAAATCATATTGCCTCCCATCGAGTAATAACATTCTTATCAATTATGATATACATTTACCAAAGAATTTCAAGTCTCTGGCCATAGACCTTGGTGTATGGGTGAGAACCAAAGCCTAACCAGACATACTTGTTTGAAATCAGGGGTAGATATTTTGCTGATAAAAGCATAACAGAAAACTCCCTGGGGGAAAAGTAAGGTCCCAATAATTTTTGTTTGTTCTTGAATTTGGGCTTTAAAAAAAATTATTTCTTTATTATTATTGAATCACTGTGAGATAGACCCTTACAAAGCTGTTCACAATTAGGTTTCAGTCATACAGTGTTTTCATCCCTCCACCAGTTCCATTTCCCACCACTAATGTCCCCAGTTTCCCTCCCATCACCCCCCCATTTCACCTCTAGCCTGCCTCTATGGCAGGCACTTCTCTCCTCTCTCTCTCTCTCTCTCTCTCTCTCTCTCTCTCTCTCTCTCTCTCTCTCTCTCTCTCTCTCTCCTTTTGGGCACTGTGGTTTGCAATACAAATACCCCCTGTCCCCCAGACTCTAAAATAAAGGCAGGATTTGGAACAGACAAACACAATGGCTCTTCCAGGACACCGGGAGGGGCCTGTGTGCGGGACTGAGAGCCACCTTGTCTCTTCTGGACGTGCATTGGGACACACTGTCCCCACTGGAAGAGCCGCGTCCCCGAGACAGCCCAGGAGCACCAAGGGGAAAGAGGAAAGTAAGAGTCAGTGAAGATGGCATCAAGGTGCTTGATTGGGCAGAGATGCGGGGCACCCAGCCATGCCATCTTCCAGACAGAGCGTCATAATATTATCCTTTCATGTTTAAGTCAGGTTGAGTTGAGCTTCCCGTTAATCATGCCATTAAAATTTCCTAGTAGTCGAGTCAGAACTTGCCCCCACCCTGGGCACTGTTGATTGATTTCTCCAACAGAGACCATCAGGCCCGTTTTAAGCCAATCACAGGTGTTTCAAATGCAGAAAAAGCCCAGAGCAGGAAACTAGTATGCTTGAACTGAGAAACAGCAGTGGCTGGACCAGACAGGCAGTACAGCAGGTAGGGTGTTCGCCTGATGCACTGATAACCCTGGTTTGATCCCCAGCACTCCCTAAGGTCCCCCAAGCACTGCCAGAAGTGACCCCTGAGTGCAGAGCCAGGAGTCAATCCGGTATAACTCCAGATGTGATACCAAAACAAAACAAACAGCACACATGGAGGAAAATGAAGTTGTGTTGCAGAAATCAGCAAAAAGAGAGCAGCAAAGAGAGGACTTCCAAGGTTTCTTGGGCCTGCTTTGCTTTTGAAAACTTCATGTGATGAGAGGAGATGTTGAAAATGCTGCCCCAGCTAACCTGAAGATAATTCACCAGTGTTGTTCCTTGTTTGTCGCTCCTTTAGGGGCTACACCTGGGAGGGACCAGTGCTTTATGAAAAAAGACATTTATTAAATTAACCCTAAGTAATCCTTTCATTTTGAAAACCCCGGATGAGACAAACTCTTCTAAATTGGCACAAATATACAAATTATAGATATGAAGGACTTAACTTTAATTACTAGATCATGTAATTAGAAGCAACATGAAACTATAAAAAAATGGAGCAAAAAAGTGAAATAGGCTAATCTTGGATTCAAGATTTGAATGCTATAAAGTTATGGAAGATTTGTTTTCCAGACATCAAGTGCTCCACTGAATTTAAAACTTTTCTAAGAGGTAAGTTTGGGTATAAATTATTACATAGCAGTTGTAAAAATGATATTGTTGTATAGATATTAAGGAGCTTACCCTGCATGCAGCCAACCCCAAATTATCCCCAGCACTGCAATGTGGTTCTCTGAGCACCAACAGGGAGTCACTCTTGAGCACAGAACCAAGAGTATCCCTGAGCACTTCCAGATGTGGCTCCTAAAGCCTAAATAAATAGGCAGGAATATCTTTATCCAGAAGTAACATATAAGGAGCGAGAACAACAGTACCATGGGGAGGACATTTGCCTTGCACATGGCATACCCCGGTTCGATCCCTGGCATCCAATATAGTCCCCTGAGCACCACCAGGAGTAATTTCTGAGTGCAGATATTGCCGGCGTGACTCAGAAAGCAAAAAAACAAACATATAAAAATTGCAAAGCCAAAATCATAGATTACAAGAAGTATTGCTGGTGCTAGATTGAAATTTTGGCTCCATATTGGCCAAGTAGCCTACTATGCAGATGTTCTTTTAGAGGGTTAGTTTTTAAGTTATTAATCTAATAGTAGACTATAAGAGAGGTGCTTCTATTTTAAAATCCTGGCAACACTATGACATACAAAGTGTGTCATATGTTTTATTACATTTCAAAAATTAATTAAAGGAAGCAGTTCAATTATAGAAAGTTTATTCATGGAATAGCAGAGGTATATCTATACTGACACATAATCAAAACTCATTATTTATAAAAGGTCTTTAGTTACCAATTAGGGAGTTGGGCAGCAGACAGGCAGAGAAAGTTGAGAAGGTTTCTTTTTTTTTTTTTAAGTTGGCAAAAGAATATCAAATGACTAAACAAATCTTTCAATGCAATGGGCTCACTGTCACAGCTGAGTCAACAAACTACAAAAGTTATGATACTAGCACACTGCTACGTGAATTTAAACAAATCCTTCCTAGGAGTTGTTTAAGTAGCATGCCCTTGCAAATTTTATGCAAAAGTAACTAGACATCACATATCAGAGTGTGGCAAGGTCACCTAACACCAGAGAGCGTGGTGTGGACCAGCGTGACCAAGGTAAGCTCCGCCTAAGGAAATAGTGCGAGTAGTACTGGGTGGGGTGCTTGCCCTGCACACTGAAGACCTGAATTTGGTCCCTAGAACCACATCTGGTCTCCCGAGCAGTACCAGGAGTGATCCCAGAGTACAGAGGGAAGAACAGGCCCTGAACATTGCTGGGCGTGGCCCCCAAAGAAACAAAAACAAAAGTCAAAGGAATATACAACAAAACACGATATAAATGTCACTGATCATCAAGAAACTCGTACATATGAGTCCTTTTCTCACACATTGTTCTTCTCAAGCTCTGCACGGTCCATCAGGGCAGTATATCAAAGACATCAACACGAGTCTTCCCTGAAAGGACACTAATGAATAAGAGTGAATGCCTCTCTACCACCATAGGGGGGATCAAATGACCGTATAATCAGAGTGCATGCCGAGCTCTCAAGGAAATAGAGCCGAGAGAGAAATTTAGTCAACTTTTGGCCAAAGTTCTTTAAGGGGCAAGATGGACATCAAAGTTGAATCTATGACCAAGAAATGACATTCAGTCATACACATGAGAACTCATCGCAAGGAGAAATACCCTAAAGCCTAAAGGTGCTCTTTCCTGGACCAGACTAGACACCGAGGGAATGAGGGATTAAATCCGTCTAAATTCTGTCTCCTTTAGTAAATGAATCTCAGAGATGTCCAACCATCCTTCATAGTTTGTCGTTATGACCACTTCATTCTTCTGAAAAGCTTTAAAGTGTGTTTGAACTGGGTAAGACTCTAGGCAACATAGAGAAACAGAACTTCGATCATGGTCTTCTGTGCCTTTATGACAGAGCAGTGTTCAATTCCAGATTCTACTACAATTCCAAGAACTTGGAAAGAATCAAAGGAAAGCAACAAGGGGTAATTCAGCAGTGCCAGGACTTCCTGTGTAGAATTGAGACTCTGTGCAATTTTTCTTCAGTCATAGAGCTGCCGAAGCAAACCGGAGGTGTGAAAAATATTCCTTCCCTTGGGATGTTTTGATGTTTAGGACTGGAGGGATAGCACAGCGGGTAGGGTGTTTGCTTTGCATGTGGCCAGCCCAGATTCAATTCCTCCGTCCCTCTCATAGAGCTCGCCAAGCTACCAAGAGTATCCCATCTGCATGGCAGAACCTGGCAAGCTCCCCGTGGTGTATTTGACATGCCAAAAACAGTAACAACAAGTCTCACAATGGAGATGTTACTGGTGCTCACTCGATGGTGCAAATCTGCAAATCGATGAACAACTGGACAACAGTGTTACAGATAAGATAAAGTCCAGCAAAACAGAAAAGATTTTAGGAGAAGCATGGATTTCGAGGGGTCTGTGCCCTGTCACCCATTTGATCTTGTTCAGAGCAGCTTAGAACTTGGAACCCTAAAAGGAGGAAGCACTCAGCAGGTGGGGAGCGGCACGGGCTGAGCCACATGAAAGCTAGTCTTAGAACACAGGCAAGCAAGAAATCTCAGAAACCAAACTCTCTTCCTGTGCTCATTTTAAATAATACATCACTAAGGAACTACTTCAAAAGAACATTGCCCAAGGTTTCCCAAAATAATAAATTGCAAAATATGCCTGCATTCTTACTTCTCTTGTACCAACTAAGCAAGCAAAGAAGAAATGGAAAATAGTTGCATAAAAGCAATACCACATTCATCAAACGTTAATTAAATGGGGGTGGGGTGGGGATGGGAATGAAAACAGTGGACTTAATTATGGGGCTTTCGGGAATGAAAAATGAAGTGGCCGAAGAAAGAGCTAAAACAAAATTTTCTTTCTCCTTTTAGCTTTCTGTCAGGTATAGCTTGATAACTTTACATCAGGATTTGGAAATGAATCAAAGGGAATTTGGGTAAATATTAGGAGGGCTTTCCACATGGCAGCTCTGGAAAGCTAATTCTCTTTGAGGCCATACTTCGAGAACAATGAGCAAAGCACATACCTTTCCTGTGCATTCTACTTCTGTGCTAAATGCTACTTTTCTATTCCATTCTTTTAAATTTCCCAGAAATCTGGAAACATCTTTTTGCTATAAAAATGATAAGGATATAAAAATATATATTTTTTAAGACTATCCTGTATATGAGGAAATAAGATATATATTTGTTCATCAGAACCAATCCCCAAATAAGTGCAAGCACAAATATTTTTTTAAAATTTCATATTTTGTTAGCTTTTGTGTTTCTATATCTATAACCAAAAGAAACATGTAGAGTTTATTCATTCTGTTTTGTTACAAATTCTGAGGACATTATTTAGAATACCAAACACCATTTCAGTCTTGAGAATACCTTAAGAAAATAAAAGCTATCTTGTAAATACTAAAATGGAAATTTCTTCCATGTGATTTTAATTAATTTGCTAGAATTACTAACAACCCTATGGAAAAGATGGAAAATCCGCAGTTCACAGAATGACTAGATGGAAAATGTAATAATGAGTTAGTTAGAAAATCTTAGTCCAGCAAACAATGATCGTGTTTTTAATTTCCACGGGAAGGAGGCCATGGGTCCTTTGTACCCTTCTTATATAAAAGTCACCATGTGCAATTGAATAATCAATATATTGACCCACAGGGGGAAACATTCCCTAACAAAAGTGGCCACTATTTAGTAGACCTGCATTTTTTTTTTAAATTCTTTTATTAATTCACCATGTGGAAAGTTACAAAGCGTTCAGGTTAAAGTCTCAGTTATACAATGCTCAAACACCCATCCCATCACCAGTGCACATATTCCACCACCAAGAATCACGATATAGCTCCCCCCTTCCCCCCACCTCCCCAGCCCCCCACCCCGCATGTGTAACTGGTAAATTTCACTTTACTTTCACTTTACTTTGATTACATTCAATATTTAAACAAAAAAAATTCACTATTATTGATTTGGAGTTTCTCCCCCCTAAATTCGATCTGCTGAAAAGAAAGCATTTGGTAATTTGTTTTCCATTGCTGAGAATGAAGAGATATGAGGTCAGGAGGCCGCACTAGCAGCAGCATAGTTTTGGATTTCTGTATTTTATTATTTTAGTAACTAAGTCTAGAGAAATGTCTGCCGGTAGACCTGCATTTTGGACAACTGTATTTCCCTGAAATATTTTATAGCCTGACACAGTCCATCTTTTCTTGCCAAATCTACCTTTTGCGCTAACCACCCAGCCAGAGTAGCTCATTCGTTAGATCTCCCACCTCTGCCAGCTCAAGTGATTCTGCTAATGTGTCAGCTTCGGAAACGCTAAAGCCTTCGAACAGAGTCTCTAGGGAACAAGTTACGGGCAGCAAGGAAGACCAATACTCCTGCCATAAAAAGTGATTTTCCTGACAGCGATTCTCAGTGTTATTATAAAGTGCAGCCCTTGAGTCTCTCGAGCTCATTTTGAAGGGGTGGGAGGTGATTTTGTGGAGGTTAAGGGAATCTCTAAGGAATCGCCACGGACGGTGTGCAGCGAACTGAGTGTTGCTAGGCTGAATGATGAGAATCCAATTATAAAAAGAAATTTGATTAATGTTGCCCTTTTCAAGAAATCACGAAAATTCAACAGAATTACTCAGCAGTTTGAAAATCTGAGTACTTGTAACACTGGAAATGTCACAAGACATTATCATAAGGATGCCACTTTTGTTAAAAAGTCAAGTCTTCACTGGGGGAAGGAGAAGCAACTGTTCTCACGGAAGCAGAGAGCACTTCACCAGGGAGAATCGAGATCTGTTTCCAGACCACCCGGATGAGGGCACGCTGGAGTCTGCCTCTCCATGGCTCCAGTCCCAGCGCCAGGCGTACTCGGAGGAGTTCCGGGTCACAGAGTGTGTTCCTGCACTGTTTCCTTACCTTCACCCGACTTTTATTGAGAATCAAAGTGATTCTCGGAGGGAGAGAAGCAAAGGGCTCTGTACAGTCCCGTGAGCGGATGGCAGCCACCCGGGCATGGAGCCCCACCCCAGAACCCTGCGTCTCTCCTGCCACACCCCTTTCAGACATTCCACAGTGCTCCTCCCCTTGGTGCCGCCTCAGCTCAACTCCAGGAGCTACTACTGGGGCCAGTGTAGGTTTCCCTGCTGCTTGTGTGCACACATGTGTGTATGTGTGTGTGCTCATGTGTGTGCACACATGTATATGCATGTGCATGCATGTGTGTAAGTGTGCATGCTTGTGTACACACGTATGTGCATGTGAGTGTGCATTGCTTGTGTGTACACATGTGTGCATGTGCATGCATGCATATGCATGTGCATGTATGTGCATGTGCACATGCATATGTGTGTGCACCTCACTGAGCTCTCAGTGCTTGGTAAGTCTTTATATATTTACCAGCATCTCCTACATGATATTGGTATATAACATACTTGTGTTTATGTAATTTTAGAACAAATGTGGATCTTGGAGATAGAACAGGGATTAAAGTGGTTGCCTTGCACATGGCTGATTCCAGGATTTGATCCCTGGCTTCATATATAGTCCCCCGAGAACTGCCAGCAGTGAGCCCTGAGCACAGTACCCAGAGTAAGCCCCGAGCAACTGGTGTGACTCAAATCTCCTTCTCCACAAAGCAGAAATTAAAGGACAAAGGAAAAGCATAAACATACATGCACAGGTGCAATCTTAATCACACATGTTCCTCTGTTGATTAAACTTTTCCCACATGCCAGTTATAAAAAGAATAGGAAAGGTAAAAGGGGAAAGAACTCCTATAAAGCGAGGGTACAGTGGGATAACTCAAATATGCTATTTTGAGCAGAAAATTGGATCACCTTAGATAAAGTGTGGAAGCTCCCCCTAATGCTTCCCATGTCATGAACATCTTTTCATATTATAGGGATTTTGTGCTAGCAGATGCTGAAAAGATTGTATTTTGCTTCAGATTCCATTTTTACAGTGAAAACATCAATTTATCCTTGGCATTTGCTAGCAAAGACATGTGTCAGAAGCTACAATTTGCAGTGATACAGGGAAAGGGGGTCGCAGATAAAAGATAGAGAGGCTTTGTACGACTTATCGGTGCACAGAATTTACATGTCATTTTAAAAAATATAACTTAACTTTCCCAGTTGCTGAAGGCCGGCAGAACATTTGTTTATGTGCAACCTTTCACTGTCAAGAGAGAGAACTCAAACAGGGAAGTGGAGATTAGGTAGAAGTAGCCTGACAAATGTACGGATTAATTTTCATTTGCAGATGAAAAGCTAATTGCTTTGCAAAGAAATGGTGAACAGAATGGAATGGCTGGACTGCCCCTCGGCTCAAGGGTGCTTTCCCTGTGGTGCCAGCCTCCATCAAATGCTGAATTGTGACTATAGCAGAACTCTCCCTGCAAGTCGGGAATGAACTTCAGGGGAGGCTTGGTTCCAGAGATTTCACAGTCCCTACATAACTAATGAGGGAAAGGAGAAAGGAGATTAAAGGATAACATTTAAGAGAGGTACAGAATAATCATTACCAAGTCTATAAATTAATTCACCCATTCAGCATTTATTGAGCACTTTGTCTCCCCAAATATAGTTCTCTTGCTATATTTCTGAAGTATGTAGCATGTGAACACAAATGGATACATTAAAAGCCTTTATTAATATGATACACTTTGCATAGACTTACTTTCCTATGCAAATCTATAGGATGTCTGTTTAAGTAAAGTTCTTGCATAAAGTTCTATCTCTCCTGGGTGGAATATAGAGCGGTACATATGTTCTTAAAATATTGGATGGAACATTTGACAAAAGGCAAATATTCATGATACATAAAGGACTCATAATATTCAACAAGAAGAAAGCAAACCACCCCATCAATATAAGGGAAGAATTTCTGAAGAGAGTGTGCTCCAAAGAAGACATGCGGATGTCCTACAGGCACCACAGACAAAACCGTTTATCAACACTGACTATCAGAAATGTAATAATATGCTAATGATACATCATCTCACAACAATGAGAATGGCCTATATAAAAGTAGCAGAAAAGACAAATTATGATGGGGTGTAGCTAATAGAAATGCTTATTCACTGCTAGGGTATATAAATTGGCTAAGCTTCAATCGAAAACTGTATTTTTTTCCAAAGAGTCAACATTAGAACTACAATGTCACCCCTAGTATCTATCTAAAAAAAAGAATCCCAAACAGCAATTCAATAAGACACATGATCATCTATGTTCATAGCTATGCTTAGAGAGTCAGGACCTAGAAAGAACCCAAGTGCATAATGACATGTACGTAGATAAAGAAACCGTGGTAGATAGACAGCATGGAATTTCACTACAACATGGATAGTTATTGGGGGTCCTGTTAAATAAACTGTCAGAAGGAGAAAGACAAAAATCCCACGATCTCATGTGGGGTATAAAGAACCCACGTAAGGAATGGACATGTTTATGGGCCACAGATTTGAGATCACTGGTGGCATGAGATGCTGTGATAATGGAGTTATGTTATATGGCACCCCGCATGCCTAGAATATATACATATTGATAATTCTATAATTCAATGTCACCCCAGAAAATATATGCATGCATTGGATGGCATGTACTGGGTGGCACCTCAATCAAATTTCAATCAAATGTAATCAAATGTATGCTAGCATTTTTACATCCTCCAAGTGGCGGTGCCTACTGCCCGCTCCACTTACCGCACGTGCAGTTTTCAAATAATCAGTTGTAATCTATATAGAATAAACTTACCGAACTAGGAGATAGTACGACGGTCAGGAAACAGGCCTAGTATCTGTCCCAACCCGAGTTCAATCTCCAGCACCACGTGATCTCACGGAGCCTGAGCACTGCTGGGGTGGCCGGTGAGCTCCAGCTTTCAGGAGAAACAGCACCGCATCCTCTGGTCCTTGCAGTGAACTGCACACCCCTCCCCCAATTTGGCTGAAAATTGCTCAGGGACGCTGGGGCCTCCTGATACATCCTGGGAGGCCCCAAACCAAAAGAATAAGGGGCTTGAGAGAGAGGACAGCAGGTGTAGAGCGCTTGCCTTGCATGTGGTCGACCCAGACTCGATGCCCAGTGCTCTATATGACCCCCCATGCACTGTCAGGAGTGATCCCTGAGCACAGAGTCGGGAGTAAGGCCGCACCCCTCCATCGGAAAGAAGACAGCTTACCTTCCAACTGGAACGACTCGAAAGTCAACAGGACCATGGACTGAAGGCCGGCCTCAATGGCGTAGGTGCAGTTCATGTTGTTGTCATACTGCTTTGGGTAGTTCGGAGAAACGATGTAACCGGATGGCTCAGTGAAGTTCCTCCCGCATCCTAAATTGGAAGAAAAAGGTAATAGTCAAATATTTGTTTTCCACAATGACCAATCCCAAGGTCTCACACCCTGCAGGGCGAGGCTCTGTCACTGACTCACCCCCACCCCCACCCCCACCCCTTCGCAGTGGGGCATCACAGAGCCCCAGATGCTCTCGCTAGAGGCAGTTGGTGTGCCACTGACGGGCACCCTGGCATCTTTAGGCAACAGCTCCTGAGCATCTCTCAGTTCCTGCTCCACGGAGCCCTGGGCCTTGGCAGAGGTTGCCCTTGTCCTTCTGGCTTTGTATGTCCCAGTCTCGCCCACACCGGGGAATCCCGCAGTCTGCCCGCGGCAGCCCTGCCCCATATGGATGTGAGCGTTTGCTGTCTCAGCGCTACTCACGGCTCACAAACGACGCAGAGAAGCCCTGGGCCGGCGCCTCCTGGGACTGGAAGACGGCGGTGAAGGCATTTCTTGGGGTGATGACGGTGCCCGGAGCTGTGTCCCCACAGCCCGTGGCTAACAGGGCTCCGCCGGCCTCCTGGGTTCCGGCCCACACCTAGCAGAGACAGAAACACCACTCAACACCCTGCTTTTTCCGTGTCAGTGCTCTGATGTGCCTAGGCAGGGAATGGACCGTCCTCAGGTACAGAGAACATGACAGTAAGTCAAATGCATGCAGACCTGACATGTTTTTATGTGAGATCTTTTTCCAAGCAGATTTTTTTAAATAGCATATCGAATTTTGACTCTTCCAAGGAGCTGGGCTCCATTCTGGGGCAGTCATCACCATCCTGTTTGCTTTTTAGCTTCTTACCCGGGGCATCCCGCTGGCTCCCAGAAAAGACAGAGCGACAACACCTGCTTCAGTGGGGCGCTCGCGGCAGGTATTTACTAAAGTCTTCAATAGATTGGTGGAGCCTCGGGAAAGTGGACGCGAGTTCCAAGTATACATGCAACTAACCTATAGTGAACTAAGCCCCAGAAACCTCTCTGACGCTGCTGAATTTCCAGGCTTACATGGAAGAAAGGGTCAGTCACTGCCTGTCACCCACTAAAGAGGGTCCAAGCTGACCCACGCAGCAGATTTGGCCACGGTGAAAGGTGTCATGGAGGAATCCATTCAAATAATAGTTGCTGAGGAATATATCGTCAATACCAGGAACCCACTCAGGCCAGCGCATGCAGCCTGGGAGAAGGCAGTGGGTGGTGCCTTCATCAGAGGGTGGTGAGTGAGGCGAGAAAGTCTGCTGGCCCGGAAGGGGTGTGGCTAAGTCAAAGGACAGACCCTGCTGGCCAGGAGGCTGGGCAGGAGGCGGTTAGCATGGCAACAGATTACAGAGCGACCAGCAAGGACAACGTGTTCCTCAAGGGGATGACCTGCTAAAAATTGGGGATCATGGGCCTGAAAATTCTGAGGACTCATCGGAAAAGTTCAGACTTGGTTTGGGGGAAAGTGCCATGTGGAGAATAGCCTGGCGGGAAATCAGCCCCGGCAGAGAGAGCTTTGAAGGGTTGGGGTGGGGAGCGGGAGGGAGGCAGGGGAAGAAGATCTTGTATCTGAGATGTTGAGTCCCTCAAGGAAGGGGCTGATATTTGGGAATGAATACAGATTATGGGGTAAAGACCATTAGACATGTTTTTTTTTTTCTTTTCTTTTTGGGTCACACCTGGCGATGCTCAGGGGTTACTCCTGGCTCTGCACTCAGGAATTACCCCTGGCAGTGTTCAGGGGACCATATGGGATGCTGGGATTAGAACCTGGGTCGGCCGCGTGCAAGGCAAACGTCCTACCCGCTGTGCTATCTCTCCAGCCCAAGACCATTAGACATGTTTAACCAGGAAATGCCCCTCTGACTCAGTGGATCTCAACTGGAACTTGGTTCTCCACCTCTCCATGCCATTGGCTCTGTGCGGACGCATTTGGTGAGTAGGGTTGGGCTGTCAGGGATCCAGACACTGTTAAACACCCCATCAAAGAGAGACAGAATCTCCCTTCCCCCGCTCCACAATTACCAACTCAACAAGGCTCTAATAAGGTAATTGGGTTTGAATTTGTCTTACCAGACTTTAACATTTCTTCCCAGCAAATTATACAAAATTACCCATTCTGAACCCATTAATTTCAGAAATATTCCTCAAGCAAAGCCATAAAATATGAAGCCTTTAAAAACATTTCCACTTGCAAATCAGTCCATTGAAAGAGGTGAAATAAGTCAGTGTAAAATTTCCCAGCTCTTTCACAGGCATGTCCTATCAACCGGCTTTCAAACACGGGGGATTCCAATGTTAGTCTTCTTCCTGAAGTCGAAATTCTGCCATTTATTAGATATGGGAGCTAACCTCAGGAGCTACTGAAAAAAGCAGCACAGCTATGATGGCTAATATCTAAAGTAAATCAGGAAGAAAGTATATATTCCCATCTTCCTTTCCCATCATATAATATTTTCAATCCACGAGTTTCCTATCCATAATTTGTAAAATTACAAACATGACTTACTGAGAAATTTTTGTCTATATTTACTATTTTTACAAACATTACCAAAGTGATTAAGGGGTAAAATTTTTCAAAGAATATATAGTTATTTTTCATAGGGGCCACACTTGCTGATAGAAGGACCACCAGTACAGGATAACTTTGGTTTGTCCTTTCTGCCTTGCCACAGGGAGCTAAGGTTTATTGGGTTACTCCCATCACAGTGCTCCCATTCCTCTGTGTTTATTTGTAACCTCTTTCTTTGTGCTCTGCTTCTGCAAGCAGTCAATCACCTTTATCTTCTAATCAGACTCTGTTAGCTTGTAAATATTGCTTTTCTCTTCCCTTAAGTCTTTTGCATAGTTAATTCAGAGCAATGTCCTTTTTGTACAGACAGAGAAGACAGTTAATGCTATGCTTTTGTAAGTTGGGACTTAATTGACTCCTAATGATATTCACTCCTGGGCATCTGTTCTCTCAACTTAAGCCTCAGTTGCCCTTACTTCCTAGATCCCCAAAAGCAGGGTCCCAACGAGGGACTGAATCAACCCAGGGCAAGCTGTGAGCTACCCTGGCATTGAAATGGGCCAGGCCAAAGTGCCATAATACTTAACTATAAGTTAAGAGCCTGGTCATGGACAAATTCTGTCATGATCCAAAAAGCAATAGCTGGATTAGGGCCCCGCTAGAGTTAGGAAAGATTAATCTGGCTTGAGCACTGTAGTCTGAGATCTATAGCAAGATGTCTCCAGGACAGCCACCCTACAAGCTTAATGTATCTCTTACTAGGTTCATTCAGAATAACCAATATTAAGAAGTAGAATTAAGATGTTAATTAAGTTATTGAACTAAGGAGAGGAGAAACACCTCGAAGTGGTATTTTGCCCTTGAGGGGCAGAGGGCTTTCATATGTTGATTGTGCTACCTGATGGGTGTGGTGGCTACCCCCAATTCGGGGAGTTGGTGAGAAACTAGAGAGACCCAAGCAGCAAGCGAGAGTGCAGAGAGACTAGGATGGGGGACAGGAGGAGCCGGGAACGAGGGGCCGTGTGAGACTGGAATGGGGAGCTTATGAGACTGGAAGAGGCCCGTGGGGAGAATGGAGTAAACGGCAACTGATCACCAACCAGCCTGGCCCTCGTTTCCTCCTTCGTCCGCCCAGGGCATTGGCCACCCCAGTGGGGAAGCAGGGCGAGAGCACTGAACGGAGGTGGCAAGAGAGAGCTGCCAGGGTTCCCCAGTCGCTTGGTGACTTCACACACCAGGGCGAGACCCCCTGCTGCTCAAGGGGGCATGCAATATTGGGAATCAAACTCAGGGCCTTGCACATGCTAAACTTATGCTCCACCACTTGAACAATTTCTCTGGCTTCGAGATCATCAGGTTCTCTAATAAAGAATTTCAATAATGCTCAAAAGCTTATACTTTTTCTGAGCAATCAATTATGGATGAAATGTCTCTTGGCCCCAGAATATAGCTGTTGGAATGGTAACAATGGTGAAGAGCATTAAATATTTATAGCCCCACTGCTCAGCCAAAAAGTCATTTCATGGACAGTGAGACCCAGGACTCATTGACATTATATTGGGTCTATAAAATGTTATGAAATGGTCATCAGGTCAAAAGCTTTGACTTAGCTTTTATATAAGTCAGCCTGGCTGCACATGATATTTTAGTATTCAATTAACTTAACAAAGTAAATGTCTGCTGAAATAACTGTGGATACACAGGCAATTGTAACTTATTATATAGAGAAAGCCCTCAGACATACTGCCAAGGACCTCCCGACACTGGAGTATGAGGTCCTAACCCAGGGTGGGTGCTGATACTATCTACCAATCATTACATTCCATGGCTTTACCTGTGTTCCCATGTCTGTGTTTATGAATGTGCTATATGCCACCAGTGTATCATCATGGAACAGTCCAACATTAGAAGAACCAAGAGTGAGCCTTTAATAATTATACACAATTCACTCTCTCCTCCACTTCCTCCTCCTCCTCCTCCTCCTCCTTCCTCTCTCTCTCTCTCTCTCCCCTCTCTCTCTCTCTCTCTCTCCCCCCTCCCTGCCTCTGCATCCACCATTCCCACATGTTTCTAACCATTGTATAACTGTATCACTATCATCCCGTTGCTCATCGATTTGCTCGAGTGGGCACCAGTAACATCTCCATTGTGAGACTTGTTACTGTTTTTGGCATATCGAATATGCCACGGGGAGCTTGCCAGGCTCTTCTAACCATTAGCTGAGTTAATTTCTATGAAAGCTGTGAAGTTTAAGGTCGCTCAGAGGAACTGGTCCCTTTGTTAGTTCCACCCATCTCAGTATCTCTTGTCACAAACTAAAAAGTATCTCTTGTCCAGGAGCCTTAGAGTTTGGAGGGAAAGAATGCTACCCCAATCCACTAAGTTTGGTTAGGGCCCCCAGTTGATCCTATTTCCCAGTGACACTGATCTTGCCTGGTGTCAGAGGGACCCCATTTAAGTGACATTAAACATGACATGGTTACATGCTTCTGGTTTGGCAGTCGAAGAACTCGCAAGTCTTTACATAAGTCTATACATTTGAGGGGGATGTAGCCCATAAGAGAAAGAGTTTGTGCGTTCTTCAAAATAGGTGCTTCAAGGGTGTGGATATCGCTGAAAGGTGTGAATGCATGTGTGTGCCCCTGGCACCTACACCCCAACTGCAGGGTTCTTGGGGCACTGCTGGGGCAACTCCTAATTAAGAAGGAGCTTGGAGGAGCCCTCAAGCACCCCAGCCTCCCCAAGTTCTTAAAAACCAATCTGGAAAAGTATATATTCAATAGGCACATCTTACATAAGTGTAGAATTTTTTTAAATTCAAATAATAAGCATGGACCAATTAGGTCTAAAACAATTTGAGAGTTGATGTAAAATAATAAAAACATCCTCAGTAAAACCACTTCTACTCATTAGGTGGTTTTATGTTCCAAGTACCAAGCACTATTTCCATTTTTATATCATATTACCCCTGCTGCTTAAAACACTCATTTTAAAGTTTATGGTTGGGTAATTTAAAGCCTCACTGTTTAATTAATTCACAGAGGAACATGCTGGTGGTAAAGGCAAGAGCTACGAGAGGTGTCCAGGTGAACGTGACCCTGTGGCCAAGGTTCTCACACTAAAGGAGCAGCTGCTCAGAGAGTCGAGATCCAAGATGCAGGGGCTGGGGCCACAGCACAGCAGGGAGGGGTTTGCCTTGCACACAACCAACTCAGGTTCGATTCCCGACAGGCCATACGGACCCCGAGCATCACCAGGAGTAACTCCTGAGTGCAGGGCCAGGGAGTAACCTATCTGGGAGTGGCCCCCAAGCAAAACAAAATAACAACAAAAAGATGCAGGCTGGGAGGCAGGGCAAACCAAGGGTCACGTGCTTGCTCTGGGGCCCATATCCATCTGCAGTGCTGCACCCCCTTCCCCAATACTGAGACGGGACTAGCCTCCGGAACCTCACTGTGGTCCAGCATGAAATAAACAAAACACCCCCCCACACACACACACACAATACAAAAGAGCCCATACGATAGTCATCATCCTGTTCTAGTGCCATGACCCTACAGAAATCCAGACGACCATTACCCAGGATGGTCATTTTCTGGACTCTCTCAAGCCCTTTTCAGCCATGGGGAAGGTGGACACTGGCCACGTCTCTATTGTTATTTTTTCCTTTTTGGGTCACACCCGGCGATGCACAGGGGTTACTCCTGGTTCTGCACTCAGGAATTACCCCTGGCGGTGCTCAGGGGACCATATGGGATGCTGGGAATCGAACCTGGGTCGGCCACGTGCAAGGCAAACGCCCTACCTGTTGTGCTATCGCTCCAGCCCCTGGCCACGTCTCTAAATCTCTGACCTTCCATCATTTCTCTAGCTCAAAAACACATCAGCGCCAGTGTCCTTCCCCAGAGGGTCGGCAGACGTAGGCCTCTCAATTCAGACCACTCTTTTGCCTGTCATGTGCATTTCATTCATTTTGTCCTTGAAAATCTCTGAGAAACAAAAAAAGGGGAGGGGGGAACGAGGAGGAGATGCAGGCTGGCGTCTCTCTTTAATTGCCACAGAGAGGAAGCAGCTTTGAGCTCATGAAAATTTCACAGGCCCAGCCTGCACTGCCCTAATGAAAGACCCGCCTGCCTGCGTATCAGCAAGTGAACAGCCCCAGAGGGACGGGATGGTTCTCGCATCTCCCCAGGGAAACCCCAGCAACTCAATTGTCCTTTCCTGCCTGCCAAAGGCAAGGCGTCTCTTCCACGCTGAAATGTTTCAGCGGCGTGAAGCCCGAGGGCACTGGGACCGAGCACACGGGCACACTGACCTTCACAAAGCTGCTGGGACACTGGCCATCCCTGCTGGGGATCAGGAAGTTGCTGTGGAAACGGATTTCCAGGTGTTGGCTTTCGTGCGTGATGACAGTCCAGGAGCACCTGCTGTTCTCGGGGAAGTTCTGGGGCCAGTGGGGGGACCGGATGGTCCCATTGTCCGAATGAAGGATTCCTCCGCAGCCTGGAAACATGGTCGGGGGTAAGGCACCAATCTGCTGGGACCCGTGTGGGGAAGACACAGTCCCACAGGGGAACTCTCAGGCTCTGCCTCCAAGCAGGCCCCAGAGGCCTTCAGGGCAGAAACATCTCCCCTAAAAGTCCGGCACCCCATGCTTAGGCTTTCAAAAAACACACCTGGAACCACTAACCCTTGGCGGTGCTCAGGGGACCCTATGGGATGCTGGGAATCAAACCCAGGTTGCCTCGTGCAAGGCAAACGCCCTACCCGCTGTGGTATTATTCCAGCCCCTAAATTCATTTATAATTGTCCTCTAACAGAACTAGCGGAAACCATTTCCAGCACAGGAAAACCCAGCCATTAAGCAACCTGGCTCTTTCATGTTTAAGTATTAATTCCCAAAAATAAATTCTGTGGGTTTTTAAAAGGAAAAAAATAATAGAATTACTTTTCTATCATTGACGTCTGTGCTTAAGAGATCAGGGAAGAAAAAAAGTATAAAGTTAAAAACAAAAAAGGAAGGTAAGTTAAGGAATGTTCTCTGTCGCCTTTGCTCTGAAGCCCCTGGGAAAGCAGTGACTTTTGGGGCTGAGGCGAGAGGACAGAGGTCAAAGTGCATGCCTCACGTGTTGTGAGCACCTTCCAATTTGATTCCTTCCACCACAGGGTCCCACAATGTGTGTGTGTGTGTGTTTGTGTGTGTGTGTGTGTGTGTGTGTGTGTGAGAGAGAGAGAGTGAGAGAGCACAAATGCATATAAAGAAATCTTAACACTATAAAAAAAACCAGTGTGAGAGTAATATGCAAGGACAGTAGAAACAGGGGCGGGAGGACTGGGCCATGTTTGGAAGCTTAACACATTTGAGGGGGCAGTTAGGATACAGAAGGGACTAATAATAGTTGGAAATGATCACTCTGGGCAAGAATTGAGTGCTGAAACTAGATAAAGGGATATACATAGGGATATACAAGATTACCTTTCAGTACCTGTATTGCAAACAATAATGCCCAAAAGGGTTGTGGGTGGTGGTGGTGGGGGGAATTGGATAACGATTGTTGAAACTATTGATTGAAAAAGATAGAACATCAGAGAATATTTACCTAAAGTCTGTGTGCTCCATGTTGCATAAAATCCACCACTTTCCGTGGAATGGTCTGAATTAAAAATCACCACTAGCTGGTTGGAACCAGACTGGACTGCCCTGGGGTTCGAGTCGCCACAGTACTGTCCCACGATGGGCGAGCCAGGAGAGCCACCGTTCCTGACGGTCACCGAGTCCCAGGAGCAGGTTATATGGGGCTCGATATCGAAGTCAGTGAAGTTGAGCTGGAGGAGAGAGGGAGGGAGGGGTGAGGCGCTGCAAGGTGAGGCGGTCCAGCCACAAGGAGAGACGACCCCGGGAACGTCAATTTTGTATTTGTTAATTTAATTTTGCATTTGTCTCTTATGTATTTCTCTCCATCCTCTCTTTGTCCCTATTGACATTTCTCTTGGAAACTGTGAGAGGAAAACTTTCTTTTATTTATTTCTTTACTATTTCTTATTTATTGGGGCACTGTGATCTACAAGGCCTACCTCCAACGTCAGGGTTGTTCTGTACAGTCACTGGTTCCCTCCCTCTCTCCACCCTGCCCCCACCAGGCCCCAACAAACTCTTATTTTTCCTGAGGTTTTTGAAGTCCACAGTCGCCTCAACTCTGTGTCACTGAAAGAGGAACTTTCTCTGGGAACTGGAGTCCTCCACCTGAGACTGGGAGGGCAACTCATTCCAAGAAGACAAAAGAACACATCTCCTGGTGGGATGGCATAAGAAGGGGAAGGAGAGTCTTCTTTTTGTTGTTTTGGGGTCACACCCAGCTGTGCTCAGGGCTGACTTGTGGATCTGCATTCAGGGATCACTCTTGGTGATGCCTGAGGGATCATATGGGATGCCGGGAATCGAACCTGGACTGGCCGAATGTAAGGTAAGTGCCCTACCCATATTGCCATCTCCCCAGCCCCAAGGGGGGGAGGAATATATTTTTGATATAATATTTTCTGTGCCTGAAGAAGAGATCTCATTCGTCCTTAACTGCACATTTATAGATGCCAACATATGTACTCTAAGGACAGAATTTTAGGAAGAGAATGTTTCACTTATAGGATCAGTGCTTATTCTTAACGCTTGCTTTCTCAAAGAACTTTACCACAAAACCTCTATGACTGCTATTCCGTAGCCTCAGAGGTATTTTACACATTCATCTGAACTCACAGTAATAGTATGTCCTGGAGGGGCTTCTAACAGCCAAGAGCAGTGGGTCAAACTGTCGTAAGGGGCTGGATAGTTGGGACTTGTGATCACTCCACTCTCCCCTATCTGGATTCCACCACAGTCTGAAATGAGATGAGTAAAATTTGAAATTAACACAGAAGGAAATAAACCCGCCAAAACAAAGAAATATTCATGTTTATCATCTGTATGATTGCAACTTATATTATCCTTCTTTAACAATTAAAATGGGCATGTGTTTCCATATTAAAGACTGAGCAATTTAGAAGTAAAAAGTAAAAAGGGTAAATACATGAAATTGAGTAAAAGCTAAGTTCAGCTCTCCGGGGATTGGAAATGGTGTTGGATAAGGGGATGCACGGGGTTCTGCTTTGAGAAGACAGGTTCAAGCTCAGTACAAAAGGGGAAAAGAAGGCAATCTGGACTATAAATGAAGAGGAATTAGATGTGAGTGCAACTGAAATTAAAAAACAGAATGAGAAAAAGAGAACCCTGCCCTTCTTGAAAAAAGGGATTCCAGACTAGGCCAGTGGAAACAAACATCAACTTGAGGACTATAATCAGAACCATAACACAGTTCTAGGCTGTTCACTAATAAGCACATGTGTCTGGACTCAGCAATCATACATTAGCATAGCAAGCTGAGAAACAGATTCATTTCCAAAGCATAGCATGGTCTGCTGTTCAATGCAAATACTGCTTCCTGAAGCCTGACACTTTTCTTCCATTTAATCAAGATAAACCAGCTGGGGAGATGAGTGAATGAGCCAGATAATCTCATTCTTCCAACCAACCATTTGGTTAGAATGCTAAGAAATATTAGAAAAACTATAACCAAGACCTATTTTAATTCATAGTCAAAGCGAAAGGGAAGAAAGAAATTTCTGAAAGTCTATAAACAATAGGTATACTCCTTGGCCAAGGTTGATCTCAGGCTGATAGTGTGTTGTTCTGTGAGGCTCGGTTTAGGGCCTGAGGGTTTGATGACCCGGAAGAAGAGCCCTGTGACCTTAGACTCTAGGACAGAAGAGCTGGAAGTGAGACTTGTCAGTGACATTGGAACCAAACTGTGCTGCCATGTTGGTATAAAAAGAACTAGAAAAACAGTCCGACTGGCTGGTGACCATACGGGGTGCCAGGGATTGAACCCGGGCGGGCCATGTGCAAGGCAATGCCAGATCTGCTGTACTTCACCCTACCCTCAGGCTGAATTTTCAACTACCAACTAGATGTCACACAGGGAAACCTAACACTAAAAGTCATCTAGGAATGTAGTGTGTTTAAAACCAAATCACGACCCAATAGGTTTTATCCTAGAGATGAGAGAATTGCTTAAAATGAGAAAGATCCCTAATTTATCATATTAACATGCTCAAGAAGAAAACTAGCATCTATCATATAAATGGAAAGCCAATTGGTGAAAAATATACCCATTTACAACAAAAAATAATACCCAAAATACAAAAACAGAAAGACAAGTTATTTCATGGAAACTTTCGTTGGTTTTTGGGCCACACACAGAGCTTAGTCCTCACTCTGAACTCAGGAATCACTCTTGGCAGTACTCAGGGATATGTATACCAGGGATTGAACTCTGGTCAGCCATATGCAAGGCAAATGCCCTACCCACAAAAGAATATATTGTCTTTAATCTGATGAAAGGTGTTTATTGAAAACTTAGGAATAAACAAAATACACAAAATACACAATGAAGGGTCACAGACATTCACATAAGAAATAAGCTGTTGGGCCTGAGCATAGTACAGTGGGGAGGGTGCTTGCCTTGCATGTGGTCTACCTGGATTCAATCCTCAATACTGCATATGATACCCTGAACCTTGCCAGGAGTGATCCTTGAGCACTGCTGGGTGCAGCCCCCAAACAAAACCAAACCCAAACAAAACAATCCAAAAGACAAAGATGCTATAGCCTTCCCATTCGATGTTTGAAGATTGTCTTCATTAGTGAAATAAAGAAAAATAGATTTAAAAATACCATTAACAGAAAATATACTTGTTTACATAGAAAAGCTAAGGTAATTAGAAGATGAACGACTAAAACAAATAAAAGCATAGCAAGTTCTGTAGGCTAAAGATCAATGTATAATACATCCTAGATGTCCTCAACCACCAATTAGAAAATGTAATTTAGAGTGTCTCTTTGACCTTAGCAACAAGACAAATACCTACCTAGG
This sequence comes from Sorex araneus, assembly GCF_027595985.1. Taxonomy (NCBI): domain Eukaryota; kingdom Metazoa; phylum Chordata; class Mammalia; order Eulipotyphla; family Soricidae; genus Sorex; species Sorex araneus. The sequence goes on along the minus strand of NC_073310.1, from coordinate 62,373,357 downwards.
AAAAAACCTTTTAAAAGAAGTGAGATCTTTGTGGGAAATATTACTTTATTGATAGAGTTTGAACATATGATCCATCAGCCCTTACCTGTGAATAAGTACCCCGCATGGAATCCGATATGCTCCACTTGCTCGTTGGTGACAAAGCGTATCCAGACCTGTGGGTAGGGGGTCACCAGCGGGACTGCTGGCTTTGATGGCCCACAAAATTTCCACATCAGAGGCCCATCGGCATTTCCTGGACAAAATAATAGGCCCAGGTAAAATGACTCACCATAGCCATGCTGCCGGACCTGGGGCCAGGCTGTTTCGCCCACCCTGCCTCAAGGCACCCAGCCTCGGCAGCCGAAAACATCCAGAACTCAACCTCCGCCATGCTCATGGCCCTCTGCACACGCTTGGGCCGAGCCTCACCCATGAGTGAATCTATTCCTGGTATCGCATACTTCACACCACTCATACTTCAAGAGTAGCACAGTACATTTGATGAGACTTAAAGCAGAAGGCAACCAAACTTAGAGGGAAATATATCTTTACAGATATATATATGCATATATATATATATAAAATGAACACTAGGCTCAATCCTTAACAACATATTAGTGAATATTAGTGATCTCTTATAGAAGGGCGTAATGCCCCCCCTGGGTGAAACACAACAATCTTTTCACACTGTCCTCTAAGGAAAGTTTTTGGGAGCATTTTCAGTGGTTTATTCAGGATGGAGACACCCAAAATGTGGTGGGAAGGTGTTCGAATATTAAATGTAACCAAATATTGTGAACTACTTTACACAAATAAAATTAAATTAAAAGAATAAATGATAGGCCCAGTTATTCTGCAAAAATACAGTTAACAAATTCAATAGAAATGGGGAATTTCAAGCTGTTTACTAAGATACACTGAAACTCTGATTTAGGAGTGGCTGCTTCACGAAGTCTCCTCAATTGCTCTCGACCCAAACCTTTACTTTATAAAACTTGGGGCTCTTTCTTGATGACACTTGGTATTTCCATAGTTATTTTGGCATATTTCAACAAAGACACAAACAAGTTTTAAAATGTTTGGATGCACTCTTCCATTTGAATTTGAAGCACCTAACAGGTGATTGAAGAGTTGTCGTTTGTATTGTGAAAGGCAGTGCAGTGTCGTGGTTTGTGGTTTGTGGACCGGACTTGAAAGGAACAAGATAGAAGCCTCTTTTTCTCTCCTTAATGTCTCATTTTACTTTTTAAAAAAATTAGTTTTACTTAGAAATATGCATGCCATTCAAATCGCTCATTTGTTTCTTTTTGTTTGTTTCATTTATTTATTTTCAAAGTTGTTCATGATGATTGGTTACAGACATTCAATATTCCAACACAAGTCTCACCACCATTGCACCTTCCTACCATTGTTATTTCAAATTTTTCCAGCCACCCATTAAGTCCGGGTTGGAGCGATAGTACAGCAGATTTGCCTTGCATGAGACCAACCCAGGTTTGATTCCTCCACCTCTCTTGGAGAGCCCGGGAAGCTACCGAGAGAGTATCTCGCCTGCACAGCAGAGCCTGGCAAGCTACCCATGGCGTATTGGATATGCCAAAAACAGTAACAAGTCTCACAATGGAGACGTTACTGGTGTCTGTTCGAGCAAATCGATGAACAATGGAATGACAGTGCTACAGTGCACTCTTTCATAGGGTAATAAATACCAATAGTCACAAAATATATCAACATAAAGTGAACAGTTTAATGATTAACATTTAAAAGGTTTTTTCATTGTTTGTAATCATCAACCAAATGGACAGGATAGTCTTGTCATCAGGTCAAAAAGGATCAGATTTGGGGTGGTTTTGCTTTTTTTTTTTTTTTTTTAATGGAAGGGACACATCTGGTGAGACTCTGCCCAGCAGTACAGGCTAACCCAGCACTCAACCTGGCGGTACTCAGCACAAAAGTGCTGATGCTCCACGGACATGTGGGGGATTGATGGGCGTTGTGCATTGTTGGGAATGAACTCAGAGCATCACACATGCTAGGCTTGTGCTCTACCACTTGAATCACATCCCAGCCCTTCACCTGAGTATTTTTCTGAAGGTTACTTTTCCCAGTCATTTGGGTCAGCTTCAAGAGCGCCGACTGAATGCATAGCGTCTGCCTTCTATTTATTGATAACTGATCTCATGAGTCAAGTCAGTATAGTTCTTTAACTTTTAAATGAGGGAGTATGAGTCAGAAGGAGAGGAACAGACATAGAATGGCTGCATTCATCTGTAGGACATAAAATAACAGTGCTTGAGACAGTACTTGAGAAGTTTCTCTTCAAGAACAGTAGAAACAAGGGCAGGAGGCTTGGTCCATGGTTGGAAGCCTGGTTGGTCCATGGTTGGAAGCCTGCCTCAAGGGCTGGGGGAGAAGGCATTTGCGATACAGAAGGGACCACTCTGACAATGATGGTCGGAGGGATCCCTCTAGATGGAAGCTGTGTGCTGAAAGTGGGTAAAGGACCAAACATGATGGCCTTTCAGTACTGTATTGCAAACTATAATGTCCCAAAGTATAGAAAGAGTAAGAAGGAAAGTGCCTGCCATAGAATGAGAGACTAACACCCAAGAATAGTAGAGATAAATACCAGGAGGATTACTCCACAGCTTAGAAGCTGGCCTCGCCTGCTGGGAGAAAAGGCAGAAAAGGCAGCTCAGATAGAGAAGGAATCAATAAGTAAAGGGTGCTAGGAGGGCCCGTTCGGGATGGGAGATGCAGGCTGAAAGTAGAATATAGACCGAACATGATGGCCACTCAATACCTCTAATTGCAAACTACAAGACCCAAAAGGAGGGAGAGAGAGAGAGAGAGAGAGAGAGAGAGAGAGAGAGAGAGAGAGAGAGAGAGAGAGAGAGGAGAGAGAGAGAGAGAGGAGAGAGAGAGAGAGAGGAGAGAGAGAGAGAGAAAGAGAGAGACAGTAAAGGGGAATGCCCTGCCACAGAGTCAGGGCGTGGTGGAAGGGCCGGGGTGGGGGTGGTGGGACTGATGATGGGACCATTGGTGGTGGAAAATGGGCACTGGTGGAGGGATGGGTACTCGATCATTGTACGACTGAAATGCAAGCACAAAAGTTTGTAAGTCTGTAACTGTACTTCATGGTGATTCACTAATAAAAGCTTTAATTAAAAAGTAATAATAAATTAAAAAAAAGAAAGTGCCTGCCATAGAGGCAGGCGGGGGTGGGGTGGGGGTGGCAGGAAGGATACTGTGGACATTGGTGGTGGACATGTGGAGGGATGGGTGTCCGAACATTGTGTGACTGAAACCTAATCATGAAAGCTTTGCAACTGTGTACCTCACGGTGATTCAATTTTTAAAAAATTTAATAATAAAAAAAAGGAAATAGATTCCACTTAACTGATTACAATCTTACCTACAAGGGTTGTGCTTGTCCTCTAAAACAGTGGCTTTGAACCAAGTGGAGGAAGTGAATCACACAGAGAACATTCTCCAACTACAACTGGCGCCCTCTGCCTGAGTCTGCTGGGCTCCAAGGCCCCAGCAGCCCAGGCCCCTCGCCTACTAAGCCTGCTTATCTGTGAGCAGACTTTCCTTCTTGAAAGTTCTGTCCTCCAGCTTCTCCAAGTTTGCATTCAGTTTCCATGGCTACCCCGGAACACGGTCTACTGATTCTGTTCCTTCCTGCTGCTGTCAGCCTGCTTTGGTTCATATTTTGTGAAGACACAGGACTTGCACCTCAGACACCAGGGATGATAGCAAGAATATTCTCTACTCCTACTGTTCTGCTTTTAGACCAGAAAAAGGGTGTCACTACGATGGTGGAAGAAACTGGCTCAATAGTTGATGCCTTTACTATATGAAATAGCTAAAATAGATTCATCTTCCATGAGAAGCTGTTTATCATCATCATCATCATCATCATTAGGCTTTTGGGGTCACACCCAGCAATACTCAGGGGTTACTCCTGGTTTAGCACTTAGGAATTACTCCTGGTGGTGCTCAGGGGAACATATGAGATGCTGGATATAACCTTACCCGCTATACTATCACTGTTTCTGCTGACCCCAAAGACAAAGGGATGGCTTTAAGATAATCCTTCAAGTAGCTCCCACCTGCTACTTCCTCAAGTTCATGTTAAATCCTTGTCTAGACTTCTCAGACCTAAGGAGATTTCCACAGCCTCTTTGTGAATCCTGAAGATTCAGGAAACCACCAAGATATCCTAATTGTGGTATGTTCCAGCATCAGTAAGAGGAATCAGGAGTCAACAGATGGTACTTCAAGAGACCAACTGAACTCATGCAGGGGGCAGGGACAAACTGGAATTCCTTCACAGCTAAGACCACACCCTCTGCTTCACCTGGGCAAATTGGAGGAGGGCAGGTTGAGTTTCCCTCCCCACCCCAGCAGAACCCCAGCAACAGAAAACCCCAGAACCCAACTGCCGCCATGCTCATAGCCACTCTCCACAGACTCGGACGAGCCTCACCTATGAGGGAACCTGCAGAGAAACCCAGATATGTGGGACCCGTGACTGAGAACTCCAAGTTTGCTCAAATCAGGACTGGGCTTCCTCCCCCCATCTCCTTCATTTATCAGTAGTTTGGCAGTCACACCCACAAACTGCCCCTGCGACCATATAATCTTATCAACAAGATCCAGACTCTGAAATAAAGCTCCCGGAAGATAGCAACATAGGCCACACCCATGAGTGTATCTGCTCTATAATCATATTCTGTATCACTGTCACTGTATCACTGTCATCCTGTTGCTCATCAATTTGTTCGAGTGGGCACCAGTAACATGTCCATTGTGAGACTTGTTGTTACTGTTTTTGGCATATCGAATACACCCCGGGTAGCTTGCCAGGTTCTGCCATGTGGGCGAGATACTCTCAGTAGCTTGCTGGGCTCTCTGGGAGGGGCGGAGGAATTGAACCCAGGTCGACTGTGTGCAAGGCAAACGCCCTACCACTGTGCTATTGCTCCAACCCAATCATATTCTAAATTTCAGAATTCCCGGAGTGCAGCCTCTCATACTCTACCCCACTGACGTACCAAGAGCAGCACACATTTGTTTGGGTTTAACATACATGTTTGTAATCTCTTATAGAAGGGCTTCATGGCTCCAGGGTGAAATCCAACCATCTTCACACACTTCTCTTATGGTGGTGAGAAGGTGCACCGGTGGTGGGATTGGTGTTTGAATATTAACTGTGATGAATTCTTGTGAACAACTTTATAAAAATAAAATAAAATTTTACAAAAAGGACTCACTCCCTCTGGGAAACAGCATCTGTCTGCAAAGAGCGATTCATCTCACTCATGGTTCACAGGGTATGTTACCCTCAGCTCTGCTCACACAGAATTATGGCTCTGTGTGAGTAAGTTTCCTTAGGATCCTCAATGAATAGCACAGACATTTAGCATCCTTCACTGCTGGTGGACTCTGCATACATGGACTAAGGTAGGTAAATGTGAGAGCATTTCTTGATTGAACTCACCCACTCGAAATTCGAGGAAATCAAAGTGACAATCTTGATGGCTCTCCAGGTAAAACGTCTCAAAGTAGATGTAAATGGATGAGTTTCCCGGATTGGGGTTGCTGAGTGTCCACTCACAGTTTAAGTTTCTGGAATAATTACTCACTCCATTGTAGCCAGGAGAGGTAAAATTTCCTCCCAGGGAATTTGTAAGAGTCCCGCCACACACTGAGAAAACAAAAGGCCACAGACAAATTAGTAAGATCTGTGCCATTGCCCAAAACACAAGCAGTGCAGGAATAGTGATCAGAAAACCAGCAGGAATGTTTGTGTCCCATTGATCTATTGAGATGACAGCAAGGCGATGGGTGGAGGGCCGCCCTAGGAATGCAAGCTGTGGAGGAACTTTCCATTTATTTTTTAAAGAAAAGTTGTGCAAAAGCACATAAAATTTCTGGATTTCCCTGTAGAAAAAATTAGGCAGTGAGATTTGAGCAGACATTAATATCTTCTAATGTTGGCATATTTTCATTAATATCTAATTTAGAGAATACCTAAATATAATGGGGATCTTCTTCATCTTCTTTTATTTGGGCAGGCACACCCAGCTGTGCTCAGAGCTTTTTTCCCCACTGGCTCTGGGCTAAGGAATCACACTTGATACAGCTTAGGGGGCCTTACGGGGTACTGGAGATGGAAGCTGGCTTGGCCGATGTGAGGTAAGTGCCCTCCTGCCCTACTACCTCTGCAGCCTGTGACGGGAGCTTGGTCAGCAGTTTTCCACGTGCTTCAAGAATTTAATTGGCTCAAACAGGAAACATAACATTGGGATGTTTGTGCATTTGCCCTAATAAAGGAATGGATGTGCCTTCTGTGAAGGAGACAACAGAGGGATCTGGTGATTGTCGCAGTGCCAGGGGTTACAGGGTGGTTTCTCATGCAGGAGTCAGATTCTGCGACCTGACCAACTTTGCATCTTCATGCCTGTGTGTTGGACCCAGGCCCAGAAGACTGAGACTCTCCAGATTGCCTGAGCGCCACTGGGGAGGTTCACCTCAAAAGAGAGTTTTTTCAAGAACCCAACATACCTTGCAGTTATTCTCTAAGCTTAAGGTTATAAGAGTAGAATAATATAATTATAACAAACTAATGCTTAATCTTATAATTATTCAGTTATAAGGAGGTGTAAGATTCTGTGACCCTTGAAGAGGCTGAAGACAAAGCCATGAAAATGGGGGGATTTCTGGCTCACGGATGCAGATGGAGGAAGGCATCTGCACAGGTTTGGGAAGGGGGGAATGTGAACAGCTGAATGTGAAAACTGAACAGCTGAATCCAGCTGTTTGATCCAGGTCAGCGGGAGTGGCGACCAAGAGGAAGTTGTGAGGCTGAGGCAGGATGGCCTCTAGCTTCTGACTCAGTGCTCTTTCCCAGCCCCGAGCGTGGGTTGTCTGTCTGCTTCTCCACGGGGCCGCAGAGGGCATCTGCTCCGGCCAGGCACGTTGACGCCTCATCCCACCTTACCCGCATCTTCGCTGGACGTGTAGGAGGCGAGGAAGCCTCCATAGGGTCTGGACCCGTCCGTGAAAAACACGACTCTCATGGTGTTTCCTGAAGCCCTGATCTCGCCACTTGCGTTCACGCTGCTGCACAGTTCTGCCAGCCGTGGGGAGTTTCTCTGAAGGCCATTGAACACCTGTGGGCAAGAGAGTTAAACCTTGAAACCAGAAGTTCCCAAACTTAGGCGACCTCCTGCCTCCTATTCCGAAAGCAACAAAACAAAAGCCACTCAGCCACTCATTGAAGCTGACAAACGGAAAACATCCGCGCCCCCATCTCACCCCACGGCTGCTGCTGCCCCCCACCTCAGCTCCCCCGGGAGCCTAGGATGGGAAACTGATGAGTGACAGGGCGGCTTCTGGGAGATGCTCTTCTTGGGGCAGACATGCTTCTTTCCACGGAGACCCTCAACCCAACTTAACACACTGAGCTGAGGTCACAGGGTCACCCCGGGCATATTTTGTGGCCTCGGGGTCATTCCACTCGAACCAGAGTCCTGCCCTCCTGCCAGGTGGTGACAAATGAAACGCTGCCGCCGAGAGCCACTGGAAGTGCACTCTAAATGTAAAGTAGGCATGCCCCCGCCATTACCTCCTGGGTCACGGAGGCCGAGGATCGGCCGGGCCGTGGTTCTGAACAACACTTCCGGACCTCTGAGAGTGCTAATCAAGGCTTGGAACTCAGTCCAGAGAGTTGAAGTATCACCTAAGTTATTTTGAAATGCTTTTACAAGAAATTTTTAAAAATCTATCTTTGTATATCCCTTTACCTACGTTCAACACTCAGTTCTTGTCCAGAGTGATCATTTCCAGCTATTATTCTCCCACTGGCCCCTTCTCTATTCTGTCTGCCCTTTGCCCACATGCACTTGTGGCAGCTTCCACCCATTGACCAGTGCTCCTGGCCTTGGTTATTAGGTTCATGATAACCTTTCATATGTGTATTGCAAACCATAATGCCCCAAAGGAGAGAGAGGGGGGCGGGGAGAGAGAGAGACAGACAGAGACAGAGAGATATTGAGAGAGATAAGAGACAGAGACAGAGAAGAAAAGTGTCTGCCACAGAGGTGGGGGTGGGGTGGGGAGGGAAACTGAGGTCACTGGTGATGGGAAATGTGCACTGGTGAAGGGATGGGTGTTGGAACATTATATGACTTAAACCAAGTCATGAACAACCTAGTAACTGTGTATCTCACTGTGATTCAATTAAAAAATAAATAAATAAAAATGTAAAAATCTCTCTTGCGTCAATCTGGTGGTGCTTTTCTAATGACTTACAGATCCAATACAGGGCTTTTGAGGAAGGCCCCTGGATGGAAGCTCATCAGATTTAGTTCCCACCTCGAAGTCACACAGATAGAAAGCTTGTCCAGTTGGAGTACTCCTCCAATTCTCTAGCATTGCCAACCACAAATCAGTCAATTTAAAAAGTCATTCATAAATAAATCTCAAAAGTGATCAACAAGCTGCACAGATGCCTTCAACCCCCACACCAGGCTGAGTCTCATATCTGGGGCACCCTGGCGGTAGGCAGGTGAGCCCATGAGCCCCGGCAGCTGAAAACCCACACTCCAATTGGCCGCCATGCTCACAGCCGATCTCCACAGGCTCGGGACAAGCCTCATCCGTGAATGAATCTGTTGAAAAACTCAGGCATGCAGGTTTCGTGACCGAAATCTCCAGGGTCTCACAAGGTTGGGAATAGGCGACCTCCCCCCACCCCCCTGTTCTTCCAGGAGCCTGGCAGTCACGCCATGAACTGCCTCAGGTACCATATAAGCTTATTAACCCGCCATGATCCAGAGACTCACAAATAAATCTCAGAAGAGATCAGCAAGCTGCAGAGATGCTTCTCCAACCAAAAATTTTAACTTCAGCTGAGTCACCCCAAATTCCTAGAGTGTGCAGACAAATTCCAAACTCTACACCACTGATATACCAGAAGCAGCACACCACATTGGATGGGATGTAAAGTAGAAGGCAACCAATCTTGACTGAGAAAATAGTAACACATAAAGCTTTTTTTTTTTTTTTTAAGCCATTAGGGCAAAGACAGGCTTGAGTTTTAGAATGGAAACTCACATGAGAAGTGAAGCAGGGGTCACTTGTGGAGGGGCCTCCAGACAGAGTCAAAGGGTTCAGGGGGAGTGGACTGTGAGGGTCATAGGCTATGCAGTGGTCAGAAAGGAGACCAGGAGGGCTGAGGAAAAGAGGTTTTCCTCGTTCTGAGGAAAAGAGGAAGGGGTTGAGATAAGACACAACAGGAGGCGGGAAGAGGAGATTGAGTAAGGACTAGCAACCATTCCAAGGATCTGTGACCTTCCTCTCAGTTAGAGGAGAGACTCTTCAGCTATTGGAGGCATGTGTTGATTTAGCTTAAACCCACAACACTGGCTGCAATGTTGAGAATGCAGGAAAATGGGGAGGTAGGAAGACCAGTTGGAAGGTATTAGAAGAATTCTGAGTGGTGATGGTGGCGATAGTGGATTTGATGAGAAGTAATTAGCTTCTAGATATTCTATATTCCGGGTAAGATGCAGCCTGTGAGATTTCTTTTGGATATAATAGAGGGTGTAAGGGAAAAGACTCCAAGACAGACACTGGAATTTTTGACCTGAGCAACCAGAGAATTGAAATGATTAGTTATTGAGATTAAAAGAAAAGAAAGTAAGGGTCAGATGGGTGGGGAAATATACTATTAATCTTCAGTCAACCAGGATAGCACATACTCAGGTTGGCATTCCACGTTTCACTGATGGAAATCATTCGTTTTCTTAAGGGAAGCTAAGAAAACTGAGGGAATATTTCAAAGCACTGGAGCTCGACAGCCTTCAGTACCTCTGGCAGAGACCAGAGTTAAGTCAGACAGCTCATCTGCTTAAATCTTTTGGTGACTTTTTTTTCTGAGTCTGTTCCATTCAACTACAAGTTGCTCATAAGCTTTGCTCTGTTCTCCCAATTTTGCTATTTCTATGATGACTTGCTCTTAAAATGTATCCTGCGTAGGACCCTCATGTTGGAGTCACTGTCACTGTCACTGTCATCCCGTTGCTCATTGATTTGTTCGAGCGGGCACCAGTAACGTCTCTCATTGTGAGGTTTATTGTTACTGTTTTTGGCATATCCAATACGCACGGGTAGCTTGCCAGGCTCTGCCGAGGGCGCGATACGCTCGGTAGCTTGCCGGGCTCTCCGAGAAGGGCGGAGGAATCAACACGGGTCTGCCTTGTGAAAGGCGAATGCCCTACTGCTGTGGAGTCACGGGTGATAATTTTTGACAATAGCTCTGACAATTATTTCAGCAGGCAGTTATGATTTTGTTCTAGCCACAATATTTGGCACTTTCCTCAGAGGTGATTGCATGTGTGGGACTATCTGTGACTCAGTTTTCTACCTATGATTTATGACCGATAAACTCCTCAAAGTTTGAAGGAACATTTGCTGCTCCAATTTTGTAATATGTGACCCCCTCACTCCCCGACTACACAAGACACTTACCGTCACACGCTCATTGTCACAGGAAGGATGAGCTCCCAGCCTCAGGTTGTCAAAAGTGAGGGTGATCTGCCTCCCTTCCTGCCCGGCGATTCTCCACTCGCAGGTGCGGGAGTGAGGATTCGGGTTTGGATAGTTGGGAGAGGAAAACGTTCCAAGAGGGCCCCGCAGGTCCCCACCACACGCTAAAAGGGGAGAATCAAAAACAAAAGCAGAAAGCTTCCAATCCAATCCAGATCATTTCTGTTTTTTGAAAACAGGACTTTTGGTTATCTCCCTCGACTAGATCATTGCTCTTGTTTGCCACCGTATGCATGCGAGGACTTACAGAGGCCATTTGCCATCGGTGATCACTTCCTGTCTTTAATCTTTAATATTTAATCTTAGCTCCCTGGGATATTAGTTCACTGGCAGAATTTTATCCTCATGGCCCAAGAAATATGAGACTCATAAATGCAAGTAATCGTGTCAGAAAAATGTGAATGTCAAAGAATGATTTCATTTTTTTCTTCAGCCAAGATCGTTATCCCAACCTGAGCGGGTTAGGGAATTTGGAACCCAATTCTGTGTAGCTCTTGGCCTAACAGGCTGGCTTCCCTGAGAGGCCTATTGAGGTACAACTCTGAATTCCTTATTTCTTGCACTGTTCTGGTTCCTGTTCTTTATGATGGTGATTATTTCACGTATTAGTGTGACTGGAAAATGTGGACTCAAGTGTGGGTCCAGGAAGATGAGTGAAATGTCCCCCCATTGTTGTAACACCAGTGTCTCACCTGGTGTCTGTCCTCTGTAAGTGCTCAGGAGTAGGACTATGTGGGAGTTTCTATAGGTGTTGTGTATACTTGAATGAATCAATGAGTTTACCTTCCAGGCTAGATGCAAACCGCAGCCTGAATCCAGGGGCGGTCCGAGAGTCATCTGTGACAAACCGAACCAGGGCCACGTTGCCAGCCGTGTCAATGCTCTCAGGAATGACGTTTCCACAGAATTTACCCAGCGAATTTCCTGTAAGAGTCAGTCATTACGTGTTTGGGCGTGGGTGGCTGATTTCACTTAACCTCTGCTTGAGGTATGCAGCGTGTGTGAAGAGATCAGACAAAGACAAGACTCTGGTACGAAGAAACAGGAACCTCTGTCAAGCGCAGCAGAACAAACATGACCAAAAATGCAGGAAAGTTAGAACAGAAACTGTAAGCACTGAGCACAAGGACGCCTCTCCATGGCGTGGAGGGTTTGCGTATCTGGTAAAAGGAACGGTACCGGGCAAGAGAGGACTAGGGTTTCCCACGTTCTTCTCGGGATGTGTTGCCCTCCCCTCTCTGACCCGACAGGAAGGCGCTCTCACGGCCGTCTGAGCCCCGGAGCGTCTTCACAGGAAGAGCTATCTCCCCAGTGCATGTGCGTATCTCTCCTCATGTGACCGTGGGGAGAAGTGAAAGAATGACATCTAGGACTTCGGATGGCCCATGTTTGTGGGGTGCAAGGCTGGCACGTCCAGAATGACTGGATGCGCATATTTCTGCAAATAACAGGCATCGTTTCACCTTTCTTGGAAGGACTCTTCAGAAGCTGCTGCCCCGAGAATACACATTTCACTAACCTGAGGTACTGCCTTCCCAGATCTCCACAAAGTCTTTCTCACAGTCAGAGGACTCCTGGACGTTAAAATCTTCAAAGTGGATGGTGAGATAGTGTCCCGGGGGACCTTGGAGGTGCCATTCACAGAATAAATGGTCCGTGTATGGCAGCGTTGGATATCCAATGCTCTCAATCACACCACTCTGCCCCGTCACGGTTCCCCCGCATGGTGCTGAAAATAATAATAATAATATATATTTTTTTACTTTTCAATATACCAACACACTTGAAAACTTCTAAGTGCCAAGTGAATATCAAATGAAGTTTTAAATATTCAAAAGTGTCTAATTAGTACATCCCTTATTATTTATATCTACTATAAGTCTGTAGAGAAATTATACTCCAGTTCAATCTAAAGATAAGGCTAGAGAGATACTATAAGGTGCTTGCCTCACACACAGTAGACCCATGATCCCCCAAACTCCGCCGGGAGTGACTCCCGAGCACAGAACCAGGAATAAACCTTGAGCACCACTGGGTATGACCCCAAAACAATAACAAAAATGAAATGGAATATTAAAAGACTATTGAAGGGCACATTTTATAACATTTCATTAAACCTTCAGGATGCATTGCAAGAGCATGTAGGTGGCAAGTAGGTCTTATTTCAAGAACCCACCAACAGATTGACAAGACCTGCCGGGTGCCCTGTACAGGTGATCTGAAGACTGAGCTCTTCCTGGCTAAAATGGCTACAGTGATCGGTGAATGGCACGTCCCATTCCCAGTTTAATTATCAAAGGAACTTACTGGAGTAACTGGCATCTAAGGACCTTGAAAACTATAATTCGATTTTTTTTTATCAGCTGGATGCAAAAGATTGAATTATATGTACTTTGCTTCAAGCTACATAATGACCCACATAGGTTAAATATAGCTACAAGTTGGGTTTCTGGTTTGGGGCTGTATTGAATGTTTAGCTAATGTTGAGACCTACGAGATACTAATTTCTATGTAATTGTCATCTGATTATGGTAAATCTTCAATGCGAGAGCTTCCTGCTCATTGCTAAAGCAGGAAATCAAAACACTGAGGAGAGGAACTTCCTTTTTATCCAGTGATTGACTTTGCACAGAAGAACGGGGGTAGGGGGCGGGGTGAGTTCCATTATCTATTAATAGTAATGAATCAAAAGTGATTATTCTAAATTGAAATTTTACTATTTAAATTTTACTATTTCAAGTGTTATTTCTATTTTATAAGAGGAACAAACGACGACTTGATTGAACTGAATGTGGTTGTCAGTGGGAAAAACAAAAAAGCATTCCAGTTTATTATGGACAGGCTTTAAAGTGGAAGTTAAAGTATAAAAAATTAAAACTGATGAATGACTGTGATTTTTAAACATGCATATTTCTTACTCATCCCTATGATTTAAATAAATTATTAAGGGAGGCAGGCATGAAGATATCTTTTAAAATGGTGTTTTGTGGATAAAGAAGTTATGATATATATTATAAACAATGGAGTAATATGTAGCTAAGAGAAAAAAATGAAATCTTCCAATTCACTGAAGTGTGGATGGAGGCAAGTGATGTGTGACCCCCAAAGTGCTTCCTGGTGGCTTCTCTGTGGGATCCCAGCTCTCGGGGGGGGGGGGGGGGCAGGAGGCAGTGCCCTGCTGGGCTGGGCTCGGGCACTCGCTGCAGGCAGAGGGCAGCTCTTGTCACTCATCAGTCTTAGTTATGAGGCCCCCAGTCCATGCCAGGGGCTTGGGTGGGTTGTTTTTGTTCACTGAAGTATCTCTCACGGCAGAGCCTGGCAAGCTCCCCGTGGGGTATCCAATATGCCAAAAACAGTAACAGGAAGTCTCACAATGGAGACGTTACTGGTGCCCGCTCAGCAAATCAATGAACAACAGGATGACAGTGCGACAGTGCAGACAGTGGATGGAAGTGGAGGTCACATATGTCAGAGGGAGCAGCACCTCGCTTCTCTGTGGCATGGAGAGAAATAGGACAAGAGAAGGGACAGTAGGGAAGGGTGCCAACGCTTGGCCTTAGATTACAAAAGCAAGATTAGCAAAACAGGGGTAGAGGTGGGAGGGCGAGGATGAGGTGGGGGACAGGAGATGAAGTCAGGTCCTGGGTGAAGGGTTCGACACTGGTGGAGATCAGGTGGGAACTGTGTGCAGCAGCAGCATAGGCAGGATGAAGGGGAGTAGCTCTGCTCACTGTGGCTTCATCTATGAAACGGAAACAGAGTGTGTTAGACTTTAGTACTGCACGCACTGATCAATACTCTCCTCACAGAAGACAGAAAGGCTGATGCCTGGGCTGGGGGACATCGCTCAAAGGGCAGCTGTGTGTGCTGGAGGCACGGGTCCCTTGGTCAAAGTGCGAGGGTGGCCCTGGGCGAGCTACAACACAACACAACACAACACAATACAACACAACACAACACAGCAGCCGTTACCTATGGAATACTTGGCTTTGAACCCCACGTGTGGGCGGCTGTTGTCAGACCGGAACCTCACGTACAGCACCTCTCCAGAGGACAGCTGGCCACTGGGGAGAGTGTCCCCACAGAGTCTGGAAAGCAGGGGTGCGTCCGACACAGCTCCGTCTCTCAGCTCGAGGTAGCTGGATGTACAGCTGAAGGGGGGAGGGGATTTCTGGTTAGCAGGGTCATTCCGTTTCATCTACGCAGGTATATTCAGATATCAAAGACTTCGCTGATTTCCTGCAATATTGTTTGATCATCAGTTTTCAGCAAGAACACCAGAGCAGCTTCAGGGCTGTTGAGGGATGTGGCATATCCTCCCCCCCTCCTGCCCTCCCCCCTCCCCCTTCCCCCCCCCTCCCCGCCAATCCTCATCCACACTTTAGCTACTGGCTCCAAGAGACAGGTTTGCTATGTACCGCCCTGAGGAATATTTCCTGCTTTCTACATTCTCTCTTAGTTTGACAGAAAGAGGTGTCATTCTCAAGTTTATCGCTGGAAATTACAACAAGCCAGGTATTTTGTTTTACCTGATGAGATGACACATTTCACCTGACTAAGAGGAGTTCGCTCTTGACAGGCCTGTGTCTTGAGCTCTCGGAGAGCTTCAGGCAGAATTTTCCGCGTGCATCAAACATGGCACATATTAACTCAATATTTCTTGAAAAAGAATCAATCTGCCAATTAGCATTGAGTGAGTGGGAATATTTATGCAGCAGCCCGGGAAAAGTAAGCAACAGCTCTCGAATATACCACTCAAGGACTGTACATCTATGTACGGTTTTGGTATACAACGAGAAAAATAGATTGGTCGGTCCAGGTCTCAATCCCTTAACACATGAAGACAGACCCTCTGCTTAGTAGCCCTTAAGGAATTCTTCTAAATGAGATACTGGAGAAGGGTCCTGTCCTTGCTTGGTGACCTCAAGTGTCACATAACACATTTCTATTTGTTGAACAGATATCATTTCTGACATTGAGTGTGAAGCCGGGCAAATAAATCATCGTCGACCCGTGACACTATTTTTCCGGCTGGAGGAAGAACAGGTAACATAAATCTCAAACGCCCCGGGAGGCCGCACCTTGGGTCACACAGGACAATATCTATGTACATAATCTGCTTGCAGATGGAAGAGTGGCTGGTGACAATGATTTAAGGGACCAGACAGCCAACATTTCCCTTTTTCCAGCCCTGCGCATTTTAGGCAGCACCGTCAGAGAAAACAAGAAAGAAATCATTCCGAGAGATGACAGCGAGGGCGTACTGACTCCGGGTAGGACACAGATTTCAGCGGAGGTGACCTACTTGGGTGTGACTTCAATACCGAATTGATCTTCAAACTGCAGCTTGATGAGCTTCCCAGGAGGAGCGGCGATGAGCCAGATGCAATCAGCGTGCTGGGGATAATTGTTGGGGTGGTTGGGGGAGGTCACGTAGCCCGAAGATTGCACGTCGTGGATGTAGAGATTGCCTCCACAGGCTGGCGGGAGGGAGGGAGGGAGGGTTAAAGCAATCTCCGGTCTGGAGAGAGGGGTGCTGCCAACCACCGCAATCACTTTTGTCCAAAGCAAGGTTGCCTGCATTTCCAATACCCATTGTCTTTAACCTGAAGCTTTCTGCATTTTCTCCTCCAGCAAATAAAGTCTGAATTTGCTAGTGGAAACTGTTAACAAGCTTGTGTGTGTGTTTTGAAGCAGCCAAATCATATCTACTCACTGGCAACTTAACTTTTTCTATCTCTAAAAAAAAATTTGTTTTAATTGAATCACAGTGAGATACACAGTTACAAGGTTGTTCGTGATTGGGTTTTAGTTATATAATGTTTTCTTCACCAGTGTACATTTCCCACCTCCACAATTCCCCATTTCCCTCCCACCTCCCTCTGTGACAGGCATTTCTCTCTCTCTCTCTCTCTCTCTCTCTCTCTCTCTCTCTCTTTCTCTCTCTTGCACTCTTGCAAGGGGCTAGCTGGAGAGCATCTGGAACCCTAACAGGGCACCCACCACCTTGGTAAGTGGGCCAAGGTGCTCCCACGGTAGCTGCCTGCCCACAGCATCATTGAGTGGAATGATGCAGAGTTGTGATCTTGATGCTTAAAAAAGTCTAAGAGATATATACTTGTACAGCTCTGTGGGCATTCACTTATCATATTTCCCCAGGATTTGGCTGTTTCTGAATAACCAGCATGAAGGGCAAAAGAGCCTATGCTTTTTTTGCAAGAAGACAAATAAGCTACTTATATTTAATTAAAAGACCAAAAGTGTTACATAAAATTACCTCTAGTGGGCTGGGGAACAGTGGTTGGGACACAGTGCCTGGCCTACACCTGGCCTGGGTGCTATCCCTGGCACCACATGGTACCCCATGCATTGCCAAGTGCATCCCTGGGCACTTCTGAGCACTTCCTGGGGCCCCCGGGTGTGCCCAGCACCTCAAAGCCAGTGTGCCAGAGCATTCTCAGACACTGCAATGAAGGATCGTGTGGCTGACGGAGAGTCACTGGGGGGGAGGGGCAGAGCCTCCTGAGCATGCCCTGGGAGGTCCCAAAGGGTTTTAGAAATAAACAGAATAAATTTCAAAATGCTGCGATTAATGAGCACCCCCCTCCCCACCATCCTTCAGCCCCATGTGGTCACAGCCTGCATTCCGCCATGATCGCAGCCATCTGGAGCTGACCCTCCTCGTTCCGCCCTGAGCTCTCCCCAGGGCCACTCTCCCCAGTCCCATGCAGCCGCCTGAGCTCCCCTGTGGGGAGAAAGCAGAAGGAGCCGGAGGAGAAGCCCCCCAGCGTGCCGCCCCTCATCCCACCCTCACCACAGTCCTCCGCAGCCTTCCTTCTTCCTCTTCTCTGTCACCTTCCTTTTGCCCATGGATCATCCCATGTGTCCAAACCCGTCACCAACCCTCAGTTGAGTCCTTCCTCCCCTTCTCCTCATTCTCCCTCACTTGTCCACCGTCCCTCAGGCACGCTTGTCCAGAACCCCGTCACCTCGCCTTTGTAACTTGAACATGTCTCTTCTGGGGCTGCGACACTGAGCGTGGTTGGCCACATTCTGTTTCTTCTCCACCTGGTCCCTTCCCTTCTGGGACACTCAGCTCTCCACCTTTGTCTTTCAGCTCAACACCCTTCCCTCGGTCTTTCCTTATTTTAGGATGTTTTTTCCTGGGTTTCTGGAGGCAACTCCACACCCCAAGGAATTCCTCCAGAAAATTCCTAACTTACTGTCTTGATTTAGAGTCATCCAGAGAAGCTACTCCTAAAAAAGTCGCTCTGCAGTCACTTCCAGAGTTGTTCAGGGGAGTGTGTGGTGTTAAATAATTTAACCTGACCCTCAGAGCCATCTTCATAGCCCTCTTGTCTTCCTGATCTAAATAATTTTTTGATCAATGTTATTCATCTGTGGATGGGAGCAATAGCACAGTAGGTAGGGCATTTGTCTTGCATGTGGCCGACCCTGGTTTGATTCCTCCGTCCCTCTTGGAGAACCCGGCAAGCTATTGAGATTATCCCACCCATACAGCAGAGCCTGGCAAGTTCCCTGTGGTGTATTCGATATGCTAAAAACAGTAACAAGTCTCACAATGGAGACGTTACTGGTGCCCACTCGAGCAAATCAATGAACGACGGGACGACAGTACTACAGTGCTACAGTTATTCATCCGTATATATGAAATAATAATTCTATGACTATAATTAAAAACTATAACTAGAGCCCACCGCCGAGATGTGATCCCGGGGGCCGCACGCATGTGCGGCCTCTCCGCAGCTGCACAAGCGTGAATCCAGACCCAGCAAAACCTCTTTCGGCGTGGGCAACTCCTCGCAGAATGTCTCCAGCCTGAGAACTAAGCCTCGGCCCCGTGCCCGCCCAGGAGGGGAAAGGTATTTCTCTCTCTCGCCTCTTTCTCTCCGGGGATGAAGGGCGCAGTGGCCGCCATATTAAGACGACCACAGATTGGGTTTTCAAGCCTGCGATTATCTAATATCTGGAAGAAATCTCCCTGGACTTCTTGTTAAAGTACAGAAATTCAAAACCTTATTTGTCTTCACAGTAGGTCTGAATCTAGTGGGGTACTCCTAACAACAATAGTGAGGTTTGTGTTGAAATATTGAATGTAACCAAAGTAAACAGAATGTAAAATGAAACTTATCAGTTACAAGGTAGGGGGTGGGGGGGCGGGATGGGAGGTGTACTGTGTGGGTTTTTTTTTTTTTTTGGTGGTGGTATATGGGCATTGGTGAAGGGATGGTTGTTTCAGCATTGTGTAACTGAGACCTAAGCCCGAAAGCATTGTAATCTTCCACACGGTGATTTAATAAAATAAAATTTAAAAAAAAAACTATAACTAGATTGTGTCCACATCCCTCTTTTAGCCCCCAGCCCTGATCCATTAGCCTACTAAACATGACCAATGAGCACAGTTCAGAGTTGGAACCAATCTGCCCAAAACTGATGTGGTGTTGGGTCATTTCTGATTTATTCACCATCCATAATTCTGTACGCGTGGAATAGCACCATTTCCCCTAGCCATCTCCATTGCTTTATTTTTCTCCTTCATTTTATTTATTTACTTTTTTGGAGTGATTCCTGGTATTGAACCCAGGGCCTCACACTGGGAGGCCACATCCCCAGACCTATCCATCATTTATTCCTAATTACATTCTAACATGAAGCTCTGGATTCCATTAATTTGTAGCTGAGCCCTAGACCCAATACAAAGTCTGTCACAAACCAAGTTCTCGATGAGAGCTTGTGGGATCCCTTATGAGCCCATCCTGCCACAGTCCCGGGGTACATCTAAGGCTCTTCCGCTCCCACATCCAGCTGACCTCCACATTGACTCAGTTTCCTACATCTAACCCCTCTCCGTATATCCTTGCTCCTACATACACTTGCCATTGCCTGTGTTGGGACCTAATCACTTTTCCTGAGTGATCTCATGGACCTTTAGTTTTTCCCCTTCCCATGTATTTTCAGGCTACAGATGTTTCTACACATGCAGATGTTTCTAATCTGATCCTTCCACCCCGTCTACACGTTGGGTGAGAATCTCTGGCTGGCTCCGTCTCCTTTTAATCCCCTCCACTCCTTCGTGTGCCCCCACATCTGATGCACTAGAACTCACACCCACTTTTTCTGGCCTGTAGACTTTTCTCCTGTACTTGTGGCTTCTTTCACATCCTTGGCCATGCCTTTATCACCCCAAACTATTGAGCCTTTATTTGATGTCCCCCCTGCTCTTTACTGGTTTATCAACTTCCTTTGAGGGCTTCTTGGACCCTTTGGGCTAGGCTGGGGGGGGGTCTCCTTTAGATGTTCAGAATAGCTGGAACACATTCCTTAGACAGAGACATTCAACAAGTTCTCATGGTGCCATGCATGGCCTGTCTGTCTCCCACTCTGACCTCTGGACAGAGCTGGGTGGCTTGTATGTATGACACACTTTGGAAATTCCTGATTCATTTACTCAGCAGTTAATCAACAGGGTGAGAGGAAAAAAAGGCATCGGAAACAGGGATAGAACTTGCAATCATCATATCGAATAAGTGTCTTGGGAGAGAGAGGATATCGAATTAAGTGAATTTGCTGCAA
The DNA here is from genome assembly GCF_027595985.1 of Sorex araneus. Classification (NCBI taxonomy): domain Eukaryota; kingdom Metazoa; phylum Chordata; class Mammalia; order Eulipotyphla; family Soricidae; genus Sorex; species Sorex araneus. The sequence continues at coordinate 62,353,161 of NC_073310.1, read as the reverse complement.
AAGGAGCCTACCTTAAAGCTGAGAAATGGGAGAGGCAGGGCAGCAGGCGTGGAGGAAAGAGACTGAGCAGCGGTGGGGGAAACGGTTTGGTTGGAGAACAAAGAGAAGCTGCAGTGCCTCTGTAGTTTGCAGTTGCTCAGCAATAACTTTTGAAGTCCAATTCCCTGAAGTCTAATGTCAGAAGTGGAAATATGGAGGTGGGGGGGTTAAAGTCACCACTACTTGTCTGTGAGCAGGGGGGTCGGCAAAGGAATAGAGGAGGCAGAGGGTTAGCAAACAGCCCCTCAGAGCATCTGAACTACCGCTCCATGCTGGCTTTGAAAACGTAAGAGACTGAGTCCATCGCAGGGACAGATGGGGACGCAGAGCCCCCCGGGCTAGTCTCAACTCTGTGCACCAGATCCAAGCACGATTACTCTATAAAGTCAGTCCCGGGCGAAATCTGACCCGCTGAGGTCTCAGTAGCAAACTCAGTGTGAGGAGGGGAAGATGAGAAACTGCAATCGATATAACAAAACCGAAGAACTGTTTTTAAAAGGCTCCTTCCAGGGGTGGGAGCAATAGTACCGCAGGGAGGGTGCTTGCCTCGCACCCTGGCAGCATCTCATACATTGGCCCAAGCACCGCCAGGAGAGATTCCTGAGTGCAGAGCCAGGAGTAAGCCCAGAACATTGCTGGGTGTGGTCCTAAAACCAAAAGTATATCTTAAAATAAAAAAAAAAAATTGAAGGCTCTCCCCAGTTGTCAGAGCTGGCGGCACAGCCGCTGCGGTCATGGAATTTACTTGTAGCAGATGTGTCAGCTTGCAGAGGCCTATTTCTTCTTCTTCCCCCAAATAAAGAAATTATGCTGACTTTTAAAATTTTTATATACTGAAGCACATTTGATAAAACATATGGTTTCACTTAGATTAATATAGTTTGAAATATAGTTAGAAATCTGAGATTGAAGTCAGTGGATTATCCTGAAATCCATATTACTTCATGTGGAAAGGCAAGCAAAATCAGTCTCACACATATAATCAAACATTATATAAAATAAACATCACAAAATTTACCCTTTACATAGTAGGATAAATATAATTGTAATGTAGTGAATTAACTAAAATCACTACTCTAAGATACAATTCAATGGATAATAATTGGACCAAAGATTATGTCTTTACTTGAAGTATAGCAAATGATTCCAAAATGATATAATTGTTCATCTTATCATGTTTATATATATATATGGGAACTTATAATTAAACATTTTATAATGGAGAGAAAAGGAATTTCAGACAAATGGAAAGATAAGGAATTTCAGAGGAATATATTATGAGGAAATTCACCTTTTTTCACTCTTTATATGTGGTCTGAAAAAAAACTAAACCTCATTCTTATTATCTGTAGAAAAGGAATTAAAATATATTATTTATATATTTATATCTCTATATAGATATTCCTTGAGAAAGCCAATGCAATGGAAGTTAAAGGAATCAAGTTTAGAGAAAAGGTTTGGGAAGAGATTATCTTCTTATTAACATTACTGTCCTTAACTCTGAAAAGAAGCCAGATTTTTTTTTTTTTCATCAGCTGAAACAAGAAAGAAGGTGTCATTACAGAAAAAGAGCAAACATTATTTGGGGGAAAATACTTACCTAAACTCTGTGCCTCATATTTGATCTTAAATCCTTGACCTCCATTAGCATGATCAGAAATGAACTGAATAAACATCTGATTGTCAGAGGTGAACAAACTAGATGAAGGGTGATTGCCACAGAAACGGCCGTTTCCCCCCGGGGGTCCCAACGGTGGAGAGGAGATATCAGGCCCATTTCTTAGCTGCAAAGACAAATGAAAACGTGCTTATATTTCTCCCACAGAGAATGACGGAGGGCAAAATTCGTATTGGTGGTGCATGTCCCAGGAGAGAAAAACCATGATTTTGATTTCCGGTTGGAGGGCACAGAGAAAGCAAGACTTACCTCCACGTAATCGCCCTGGCTGCAAGCAGAGTCTGCATTTGGAATCTGGAAGGGCTGATCAAAGTGCACCGCGATGGTCAAACCGCTTTGAACCAGGACGTGCCACGAACAGTTGAGGCTGGGGCTGTAGGTCTCTGGATACTTGGGAGAGGTAATGATCCCTCTGTCTGCGTGTAGATACCCACCACAACCTTCCCGGGAAGAAACAAGGAGGGTTATTTCAAGGACGTTTCCAACTAGAGTTTTATGCTTTCCTACCTCTCTAGAGGATTTTTGAAGTGTAGGCCATAGGAATGGGATTCGAAAGGGACTGCCACCCAAGTCTGAGATTTCAAAGAAATTATTAGCCAACATCAAACTCTTACTATTGGGGAGTTCTTTGTTCTCTTATTATTATGCTAAGTAAGCAACAGAGACAAATTGCTTACAGGGAGTTTATGTGAGACATAGGGAAGGCAATGCATAAACCCACATGTCATAGCTGCAGGGTGAGACCAAGGACGATGGCCAGAGGGAAGGAGAATGGTGCCACACTGTTTGGGAGGTTAGAGAAGGGCCAGTAGTCAGGGTAATAGAGCAGAAGGAAACGAGGGAGCGAGCCTCCGGCCTGCAGAGATGAGCATGCGCATCCGGAAATCAGTATACTGATGTTCAGAGGTACTGCGTGGAGGTGGCGCTCAGCAACTGTACTGCAGACCATAATGCTCAAAAGGAGATAGAGCACGAGAGACAGGCTGGGTGGAGAGGGGCGGCAGGACATACGGGGGATATTGGTGGTGGTAAATGTACACTGGTGGAGGGATGGGTGTTGGAACATTGCATGAATGAAACCCAATCACAAAAGCTTTGTAACTGTGTATCCCACAGTGACTCAATTTAAAAATAATAATAATAAAGGTACTGCATGGAAGGCAGAAAGGGTGCGACAGAACGAGAGGTCAATCAGGTCCAAGGCATACAACAAAAGGAGCAGTTTTCAGTTGAATAAGAAGAGGAAGACATTGAAGGGTTCTCAACAACATGATCTGATGCAAAATATAAAGAGAATCATCATATTCGATTCCTAGACTGTCGAGGGACAGGAGGCAGGAAAAAGCAGAATCACAGTGTCCATGAAAGGTTTATTACTGAGTCCTTGGGGAGATGACAGATGCCTGGTCCAGGATGGCAGCAATGGGAAAGGTGAGAAGGAATCAGAATCTAATCATAGTGTAAAGGCAGACCATTGTGATTTGTGAACAATAAGGTGTGAAAACACAAGACTTTAGCTCAGAAAGACACTGAGATTTCCGGGCTGAATAAGGAGACATTAATAAGAAGAATATTTCCCATGGACTAAACCTGAGAAGAAAATGGAACAAACTGCTTGGGGGTATCTGGAAAATGGTGGCAGTCACTAAGCATACACAGTGTGAGATGTCACACACACACATATTTGGAGAGTGAAAGGTTTTTGACTTGAGAAAAGGGAGTGAGTAGAACAGGAAAAAAATATTGTCAGTTGGGTTAAAAGAGTTCACACAACTAGTTACATCACAGAGGTAGATATGGATTTGTCTCTTCTGAAAGTCTGCTCTCTTACACCCAACACCAGGCAATGAGCCACCCTGAAGTGTGAGAAGGAAGGTTAATCTTTGATTCTTCCCCATTCTACAAAGGCATACCTAATGGAGGAGGAAATATTAGCGTTGACATTGAAATTCAGAGTTGAGGTCATTAAGTTCATTATTACATTCACTAGCCAAGAACTGGAAAGTCTTTTGACAAGTTACCTACTATGGATTACTCCTTCCAGTCTCTCTGGAACTTAGGGTTATTGTTGAGTTCCACCTTTCATTAAGTTTTAGAAAAGAGATCTTTTCTATCATACTACACGGGACATCCTTCCTAAGAGTGCTCATGTTCTCTGAATCATCAGATTCATATTTCAAGAGCAACAAACTCTTTCTGCTAATGTTGAAGTGAATTATTTCAACCTGGAGATTTATAGTGATATCTTCTCTATGACTTTCCCTGGTTATTTCTTAGATTGAAGATAACTGACGTACAGTTCCATGGTTGTGTGATGGATGTACACTGTCTTCTAGTTATACATCTAGCTTTTGGAGAGAGTGAAAAATGTTTCCTAGGTCTTACTCGAGTGCACACTATGAATATGGCTCACCCGGAAAACTGAACCAAGAAGACTCTTGTATAACCAAATTTTGTGGGGGTGGGGAGTGGGGGGATGTTCAGGACTCAGAACCTGACAGAAGGATATACAGATGTTGGGTAGAGATGCTGGTGACTGAAGTCTAATCTGTGTCCTGGCACAGAAAAATGAGCAGAGTAGATTAGTAAGAGAGAACGAGATCGGTTGAGAACGGGAAAAATGATTTGAACACATTACTCTTGTGAACAGATGCGTTAAAGCCAGCTCTGGAGACACTCATGTCCGACACGAAGCGGATCAGCATGTACTCCCCAGTAGACCGGATGGGGCCGGGGAGATCTCTGCCACAGACAACTGCCAGCTGGGGGGCCAAGTAACTGTCTCCTGTGAACAAAGATCACACATCAGGGAGAGAATGCAGTGACTCAAGACTCTCCATCACCGGCATCTGCAGTGCACCCAAAGCAACTCACAGTTTTCTTAGAACATCAAAAGGGGTTTCTCAAGCCCCAGGACCCTCTAGGCTCACAACATACAAGTTCAAGTTTCCAGTCAGGTCCTCAGACTTTCCCTTTATGCTTTTTAATGAAGACATCCTTGCCAGCTCTCAGTGCTCCTGACACTCGGGCGGCCAGAGCACAAGCAGCAGGAATCATGAAGCACAAGGGCAGTTACCTGTGTCCGAAACGAATCTGAATTCAAAACTACTCTGGTCGCTGCAGGTTGGGTTTATTTATTTATTTACTTAATGTCTTTTAATTGAATCCCTGTGAGTTGCAATGCTTTTATGATTGAGTTTCTGTCATACAATGATCGAACACCCATGCCTCCACCAGTGCACATTTCCCAGCACCAATGCTCCCAGCATCCCTCCCGCCACCCCAACCCCCACCCCGCACCCAGCCTGCCTCTGTGGCAGGCACTTTCCCTCTTACTCTCTCTCTACTTTGGGGCATTGTGGTTTGCAATACAGATACGGAGAGGCCATCACGTTTGGTCCTTGGTCCACTTTCAGCACACATCTCCCATCCGAGCGATCCCTCCAACCACCATTGACTTAGTGGTCCCTTCTCTATCCCAACTGCCCTCTCCCCCAGCACTTGAGGCCGGCTTCCAACCTTAGTGCAGGTCGAGTTTTAAGGGTGTGTGTGTGGTGGGGTAAGATGTTGGTTCTTCATCCTCATACCCCAGAGCAATATTCTAAGATCATTTGTCAGAGTTTAACTTTCCTGCATGTGACCCTTTTTCAGTTCCAGAGGTTTCTTTGTTAAATTTCATCTGTTTGTTGGTATTGTCTATTTGTTCTGCTGGTAGAAGAACACACTTTCGTCCACGGTTTAAGAATGAGATCAATTTCAGCATGTATGTCCCTCAGAGAGAGGCAGTGAGAACGCGCCTACCTCTCCATCTGGCTCCTTGTGTTTCTCTTGGATATAATTTTACATCAAAGTCAGTGTCCCAGCCAAAGCCAGAATGGACCAAAGGGTAACTAATTAGGATTTCCTGACTGGGAAAAAAATTGTTGTCACTGTCATCCCATTGCTCACTGATTTGCTCGGGTGGGCACCATTAGTTCTCCATTGTGAGACTTGTTGTTATTGTTTTTGGCATATTGAATATGCCACGGTAGCTTGCCAGGCTCTGCCGTGCGGGCGAGATACTCTCGGTAGTTTGCCGAGCTCTCCGTAAGGGGTGAAGGAATCGAACCCAGGTCGGGCCGGGTGCAAGTCAAACGTCCTACTGCTATTTTTTTTTACTATAAAACAAAATTAATGAATTTCAAGCTCATTAGAAAAGAGACAGTATAACAGGAGAAAACCTCCCCTTTAATATAATCACAAAATTAATTGTTTCACATTGACCACTGCTATTCTTCTTATTTGTATTCTTGCTCTTTTTTCGTTTAGGGGCCATACTTGCGAGTGCTAAATGCTTACTCCTGGCTCTGTGCTCAGGGATCACTCCTGGCAGATTGGGCGCGGCGGTCTATATTGGTTGTTGGGGATAGAACTGAATCAGTCACATGCACGCTAAGTGCCTTACCCACTGGCCTATCTCTCTGCCTCTGAACGCGTTAACATTTTAAGCCATACATTTTAACCTTGAAATGAGGGAAGATTGTCAAGGCCTGCGTTGATAGCTGAGTATAGCCAGAAAAAAAGAAAAGTGAGGGTTTCTCAGCTCACCGTGCTGTGTGGCTGACTTGAGCCCTTGCTCAGTGCTCCCTCTCAATGAAGCCCCTCCACCTGGTTTCTCTATGTGTAATCGTGGGTGGGAGGCATGTAAGGGACAAAGGACACAAGACTTTCACACCAGTGACCTGTGGGCCAAACGCAAACACAAAGTTCTCTGGCCCGCACACTGCTCAGAAGCAATTTCCAGCAATTTTTAAACTGCAACAATTGGGCGCTCCAAGCAAATTTTATTTCTCACTCTTTGTGACACTGGGAAGAGCCCCAAGTTCCTGTAGCTGGCTCTTAAGCCCCATTTTCCAGGTAAGAGCTTGGCGGGTGATGTTATCTGCGGCCTTGGCAGAATTTGAAATTGCAATTATCTTTGTCATGTTGCAGCCTCAAACACATCAGGGACCATCCCTGGTGTGTACGTGCCAGGACCGGGTCAGGCTGGTGAAGCTCTCATGTAGAAGGAGAGGGCAGATATCTCAGCAATCTCATAACCCTTCAGCGCAGCGAGTTTTTTCCAAAATGAAAATCAACATTGCAGTCTCATTCTCAAAGTATCTGCATTTTAAATACAGACAAGGTTGGGCTGTGCATTGTGCAAGGTCCTGCTTTACTCTTCTAATCCCTAACTGGCCGTGCCTGGAGGACCTTGGCCATCAGAGATCGGTGAGACGATGCAGAGAGCTGCCAGCCTGGGAGGTACCGAGTTTCATCGCTTCTCAGATCCCTCCCTCACCTGCCTGGCTCCACCCTCTCTCCTCTGTGTGCAGGAAAAGGAGCAAATACTAGTCCAAATTCCACCCAGAGGTTCAAGAGGAAAGGAGGATGGAAACGTGCTGCCGTTAATAAGTTCTTTTTCACGTTTGAACCCCAACACCATAGGTATCAAATATTCATATTTATCTCCCTGTTCTTCCAAAAAGAAAGGTAACAGAACCTGCGATGCAGAATATTATTCTTCGCTGAAGCCGAAGAGAGTGTCTCCTTTTAGAAGTGTGTAATGCTCCCCATAGTACAGCAAGTGGATTATTTTGTTATAGGAAGTGTGAAACTTCCCGTACATTCTTCAGAAATTCGATGTTGATCACTGAATGGCTCGAGCAGTCTCAGTAACCTCTACATTTGTCCTATCCCTGAGATCTTAGAAGCCTCTCTCTTCATGGCCTTCCCAATGATGCCACATTGGAGGCTCTTTCAGGGTCAGGGGAATGAGATTCAGCTGGTTACTGGTTTTGGCATATAGATACACCATGGGAAGCTTGCAAGGCTGTCCCATGTGAACAGGAAGCTCTCAGTAGAAACCTCTGAGTTTCTCCCAGAGGGAAAAGTAGGTTATAAGATATTGGGAGCTTCTGGGAGCTTGCTTTGAAGTCTCTGGATGTTGGCCGTTGATGGGATTACGCACACCTGGGCTCCTCTGCCGGTACCTTCAGGCATGAGGCCTGTCCGAGTGTGTAGAGTGGGGCCTTGAGCATGGCTGTGGCTAGGTTCCAGTGGTTTTCAGCTGCCGGGAGCTCTGCTTGGGGCAGGGAGGGAAGCTGGAGCCCATCCCCTCCGAGGGGCCCCGAGGAAGACAGCCAGGCGTGCGGGCAAGAGACTCTCATACATTCTTCAGAAATTATAGCCAATTCTGATAACTTGATACCTTCAATGACTTCCATGAACTTCCTTGCAAAACAGCAATCAACAGGTACCAGTTTAGAATTTGGGGGTGGGGTGGGGTTTGGACCACACCAGCAGTGCTCAGGGGTTACTCCTGACTCAGCAGTCAGGGATCATCCTTGGCGGGCTTAAGGGGCCATATGGAATGCTGGAGATCGAACCTGGGTCCGTCACATGCAACGCAAGCACCCTACTCACTGCACTATCTCTTTGGCCCTTCCACAGATACTTCTTTAATCACCTGCAAGCCAAGTTGTGTCTGGGTTGAGGCATTGTCTATTTTCTTACCATCGAATATCACAAGCTTATCATAGTCGCAGGTTTTGTGAGACTCAATGTCCAGAGAAAGGAGATTGAGTTCAACAGTAGAATCTGGGGCCTGGATAAGCCAGGAGCAGTCAATATTATTGTTGTATCTTTCTGGCCAGCCTGGGGAGAAAAGAAAGATGGGCGCCTCTCCTGTCTGCAGGAACCCACCACAAGCACCTGTAGGATAAAAAGAAACATCTTTGAAACCCCTCTGATGGAAAAGAACACTTTGCGTAGAACAGTTCAGCCCCTAAGGAAAACAGTAGGGCAATTATCTGCCTTATTGATTACATTCAGCCTAGTAAGTACTACATAAACATTTTCTAACAAGCTACTTCAAGCCATTGTTTTCCTTTTACTACACATTTTAGAATTATTTTCTCAGTGATTGTTCTGGGAATTACAATTACATCTTTATCAAAAAACTGTAATAATTTATATCAATATTAATTTATTAACATCAATATATTAAAATGAACCTAATTTGAACTGGACAAAACTTTGTTCTATAGAATACATTTCCACCATATCCTATGATGTTTTATTATTGCCATAAAATTACATGTTTAAATTTTATGCATTTAAACATACTTAAACATATTTAAATTGTATGTGTTTGTGTATTTAAATTTTAACATATTTACATTTATGAAATTGCATATGTAAATACTAATAAATAAATCCATCAACATAGTATCAAAGCTGTTGCCTTATGCAAATGTTTTTAAAGTGGCAGAACAGCCTGTTATAAACAAGATGTACTTTATAAACAAAAATACATTTAAGCTGGCTTTATATTTACTTATGTTATCTTTACCAAGTAGCAGGTGGCAAAAAGATGTGAGGGCCTCTTATTTCAGCCCAGAGGGGGCCTCTTTTTAATATATTTTTCAAGGAAGGTATGTTAGCAATGAATTCTCTTAGTTTCATTAATCTAGGAATGTTTTCATTTCTTCATTTGAAGGTGTACTTGCTGGTTATTGAATTCTTAATTACAAGCCCTTTTTTACTTCAGCATTTTGAATCTATCATCACATACTTATCTTCAAGGTGACTGATGGGAAGTGAGATGTCAATCTCATTAAGGATTCTATTTGCAGAGCAGGTCCCTTTGACTCGGTTATTTCCAATAAAAATCCCCTTTCCTTCCATTTTCTACCTGTCCCACCTGTCTGCCTGTCGCTACATCATTTAATTACAATAGTGTTACTTAATAGAAACATGGACCTTTGAAATATTAGCATCTAACTATCTATCTTGCCAGGCTCTCCTGTGTGGGCAACAAACTCTTGGTGGCTTGTCAGGTTCTCCAAGAGGGAGAACTAGGCTATTAGATGTTGCATGGCCGCACTGAGCTGGGAACTTGGTTTCATAGTTTCTGGATGTTGGCTGTGGATGGGCAGTTTCTGGGTGTGACTGCCTACCCACTGGAAAATGGGGAATCTGGGTGGAAGAGGCCCAGTCCCGATCTGAGCAGTTTTGGAGATCTTGGCCCTGGGTCCCGCACACCTGGGTTTCTCTGCCGGTTCCTTCATGCGTGAGGCTCATCTGAACGTGGCATATTCATATCCCAAATACAGTAACAGATATACACATACCTCTCGGAGAGCCTGGCAAGCTACCAAGAGTATTCCACCCGCACGGGCAGAGCCTGGCAAGCTACCGGTGCCGTTTTCAATATGCAAAAACAGTAATGATAGGTCTCATTCCCCTGACCCTGAAAGAGCCTCCAATTGTTGGGAAAGATGCGTAAGGAGAGGCTGCTCAAGCCTCGGGACTGAGAGGAATAGTCCTGAGTTCCTGGTGCTCGCTCGAGTAAATCAATGAACAACAGGATGACAGTGATACAGTGATGCAGTGAACTATCTATCTATCAATGTTAAGGACCTCTCATTTGTAGGGGTCCCTTCAAAGGAATTTCCTTTAGTGGCAAACGCACCTGGAGCAATTGTAGGCAACATCCCATCAGAGACATTCATGGCAAACCATTCCAGGAGAAATCCTTTTCCTGATACTGAAGAGTCAGAAGAGAACTGAAACGTCAAGGAATTCCTCGTGGAGTGAAAAGATCCTATCTGCGACCCACAGTATGTTTCAAGAATGCGGGAGTTAATGCTCGCCCCATCGTAAATCTGCATACAGAAAAAAAGTAATAGACCACCGAATTTAGGCAACGTTCCCATTTCTCTTCATAGAAAGGTAACTAAAAGGATGCCTCGTGTCATTACAGCTTTAGCATAATGGAAAGAACCAATAAATACAAAAAAAAAATAAAGCTCTATCAGCTTAATATGGACAGTGCCAGTAAATATGAAATATGATTGCAAATACATATTGAAAATATATTCATGTATTTGTTACAGGTTTATAGCCATAGACCAATTCTTCGTGTGCAATAGCTCAACATGTTACATGGGGGGTGGACATGCAGGGACCTCAAATGTTATACAAGGTGCTTAATAACTCTGCGTTGGGGCCTTGAAGGGAGGAATCGGACAAAGCAGGGAGGGGGGAGATAACAAGAAAGGGAGAAAGTCTTACTGGTAGAAAACGGATGGGGGTCCTAGGCCACTCCTATATCTCAGCAGAAGTAAAGTAGCAGAATTAACAACGACCGAAGAACTACAGCGTTAGGATTTGGAATGTACCTCAAGCAATCAAAAATATGCTTTGCATGTGCCAGAACCTGATTTTTAACCCTAAAAGGGTTCCAAGCACTAGAGGTAGCCCCAGTTGTCCTCAAGTGCAGCTAGCTGTGTCTGCAAAACTAGTAACAATATCCATATATTAATATACATTAACATAATTTATGTGGGCCAGAGAGAGAGATAAGGCACTTGCCTTGCTTGTGGCTCACCCTTATTCAAATCCACCAGCACCACATATGGATATATGGTCACCTGAGAGCAGTCAGGGTCACTGAGCAAAGGGCCAGGAAGGTCCCCCGAGTTCCAGTGGGTATGGCCCAACCCCTCCACTAAAATCACATCTTTTAATGGTTCAACACATTGAAAACATTCAAATCTGTTCATTGGCTTAAAGTATTAAATTGCCTATTTAGAAAATTAGAATCATTTCTCCCTCCTATACCCAGGACCTGCACGGACTATCCAACTACATTTCTAATCCTTTCCACTATTTCCTCCTAAATAATTTGGATCCTATTCACTGTAAAATTCACTATAAATTTTTTTCTATTAAAGATACTACAGAAGCTTAGCTTTCAAGTTATGTAATAGTAATTTCCATACATTCCAAATACTTATGAGGTCTATAAGGTTCCCAAGATGAGTGGAACAGAATCTGCCTTAAAGAATCTGAAAGAAGAAATAAAATTCAAGGATGAAGAGAGTAGAACGTTGGTTCCCAGAGGTTGGGCAGGGAGGGGGTTAGTGGGAAGGAAATGAGGAAATATTGATCAACAGTTACAAAGTTCAGCAATAAAAGAAGAATACTTGTGGAGATTTCATGTACAGCAGTGGAATTAAGTTAGCAATACTGTGCTGAATACTTGAACTTAGCTAAGAAGTTAGATCTTAGGTACTCACCCAAACCAAGCACAAAAAGAAAAACATCCAAAATGATCAGCATGTGAGTCTATAAACCTAACAATTCTCTTGATTGTGATTAGTGTCCACATATCAAAATACCAAGTTGCACATCTTAAATATATATTATATTTATTTGTCAGTTATATTTCATTGAAGCTGGAAAACTGACATTGGCATAGTGTTTATGAATCTGGTAAAGTAGCAATATCTTGACAGCAAGAGCACCATAAATTTTATTTAAAAACTATCCCTCACATTTTCGATACTAACTTAAGAATAAAGAGAATAATTGGATAGCTGATAAAGACATCATTAAGTATACAGAATTAGGATATGTAGGCTAAAACAAAACCTAACAAATAAGTTACGATTATGCTAGAAAAAAATCTAGAAAGAAAAAAATTATAGATATCCAGGTAATCTAGAAGAGGCATGATTTAGAGCAGACAATCCTGTGTGCTCTGCAAATGTTTGAACAGACTTCAGCTAGAACTTACTTTTGTCAATAGACATTCATCAACTGCACTTGGAAACTCACCCTTAACATGTCATAATGGCAGTTATGTGTCTTTTCAATGTCCATCTCTAAGATTCTACCATGAATGACTTGAGAAGCGTTCACATTCACTGTCCATCGGTAGTTGGAGTTGTGGGGGTAATGGCCAGGCCAAAAGGGAGAAGCGATTTTCCCATGAGTTCCCACAATATTATCATTGCCAAATACTGGAAGGGAAACAGAGTGGTAAATCAGATCTATTAACAACAGCCCTTTAATCAAATGGAAAAAGAAACAAAAGGCAGAGGGTGTTAAAAAGAATGAACTTTTAATTGATTGTGACTGCTCTCCTCAACACTGAAAGAAATACTGCTTCCCTTTTGGTTCCTGTGCTACCTACTAAGTCATGGAGAAGGGTGATTTGTGACTGGAATTCTGCCTCCTTGGAAGACATACTGTGAAAAGAGGCATTCGCTTCCGTGTGAAAAGGGGTGCCCAGACTTCAGGAAACCAGTGTAGAACAAGCTGCTGTCCCCATTCTTTAATTTGGGGTTACTAGGTTCCCTATGTGACTGTGTTTTATAAAAGAATGGAACCTCTTTTTCGAATTCTTTCACTTTGGCTCACACTGGTGGTGTTCAGTGGTGACTCTCGCTCTGCTCCGAGGGATCACTCCGAGGGGTGCTCTGGGGCCGTATGCTGGGGACTGAACCAGGGTCAGCCACAGGCAAAGAAGGCCAGCGCCTTCCTGGAACTGTCTCTCCAGCCCTGTTTCAAAAATTCTATCAGAGAAACCGACACAGTATAACCACCAATAGAAAAGGTAATTACAGAAAAGTTGAGTTAGAAAATAAAAACACTATAAACATTTTGATCCATTCAAGAATACCCTACTATAAAATCTAAGTCAACCTCAGATGTCTTAACTTGAAAAATATAAAGCTTATACATTTGTGGAATATAAAACAACATAATATGAGACTGACACCCAGGACAGTAGAGACAATGGCCAGGAATATTGCTCCATGGTTGGAAGCCTGCCTCGTGAGCTGGGGGAGAAGGCAGCTGGAATATTGAACACTGATCACTAAGTCAATGATGGTCAGAGAGATCGTTCAGGATAGGAGATGTGTGTTGAAAGTAGATAAAGGGACCAAACGTGATAGCCTCTTAGTATCTGTATTGCAAACCATAATGCCCAAAAGTAGAGAGAGAGTATGGGGGATTGTCTGCCATAGAGGCAGGGGAGAGGTGGGGCTGGGGATGGTGGATACTGGGGACATTGGTGGTGGAAAAAGTGCACTGGTGGAGGGATGGGTGTTTGATCATTGTATGACTGAAACTCAAACATGAAAGCTTTGTAACTGTATCTCAGAGTGATTCAACAAATAAAAAATATAGAACTTATGGTATCAAATAAAAAATACACAGGATATAAATATAGCAAAACCTAGGCCAATTCATTGAAGATTCTTGAACACATCATGAAAACAAGTACAACTGAACCTTAGGTAGAAAGGGAAGCTGAGAAAGAACCTCAGGCCCACTGAGAACGCTTTCCTGGTTCTCAGAGAGACACTGAGATACAGGTACGGCTTAACCAACCATGCCATGGGGCTATATCCTTAAGTGGATAATGCCTCATCAAAAATGTACTTAACACACCAAACCTATAGAATATCAGAGCCAAGCCTCAAAAGAATCACATTAGCCTCCAGTTGGGCAAAATCCTGAGCTGAACTATCCAAAGCTTGTCTTATAACCAGGAGCTGCATATTTCACTGAACTTACAGAATACGGTGCTGAAAGCGAAGCGCGGGCCTGACTGGATTGAAAACGCAGCTATCCCAAACACGCTGGTCCTTCAGTCCAGCAGCCAGTACGGCCTGCTCCCTGGGGCCCGTGGCCACTGTGGAGGTGTGCCCGCCCATCCCCAGGCTGGTGAAGGCTCAAAATTCCAACTCCAGAGTCGGCTTCACTCTCAGCCCACCATCAAGCTGCGAAACTCTCCATCCCCAGTCAGGGCCTGCGTGACATTTCCTTCTGGAATTTTCTTGAGCACAACCAGTGCGCGAGGGTAACTGCTGGTGCAGAGGGCACATTCGTGTGCTGCTGGACAGCCACTCGGCTCTCGGGCTCCCGGGCCAAGTCCTGGAGCAGAACCAACTCACCTTTAGTGAAGGCGGCCTGGAAGCCCGCGCCCGTGCCGGAGCCGTCGGAGAGGAAGCGCACCCACAGGCCGTGCTGGACAGTGGGCGCGTAGCTGCGGGGAAGGACGCTCCCGCAGTGCCGCCCCAGCAGGGGCCCGGAGGCACCTCCTGCCCGGATCTCCACAGAGTCTTTGACACAGTCCTGAGAATCCTCCAGCTGGAAAGTTCTGTTTTGGAAAAAAGGAACAATTCAAGAGGATGAAATGGAATGAATGAATTTGGGGATAGAGCAGAAATTCTGGCACTTAAATCTGCTCTGTATCAACTACTTATTTTTTAGGACTCATGGTTCTTGAAACTAACTTAAAAAAACTCTTTAGCTCATTTGCCGTTTTCTTAGATGATTATTCTTAGTGACACATAGATGTGGTATGATCCCAAATCCTCAAGAATACATAAAATGAAATTAAAAGATTTAATGGGCACACAAACAAATTAAGAACAGGTAAATAAAAATGATCAAAGATATAAGTGGACAAAAAAACTAAATTAGTTACAAATTGTATAAATACACAAAATACTGTCACTTAGCACTGTCATCCCATTGCTCATCGATGTGCTCGAGCAGGCACCAGTAACGTCTCCATTGTGAGACTAGTTGTTACTGTTTCTGTCATATCGAATACGCCACCAGTAGTTTGCCAGGCTCTGCTGTGCGGGTGAGATACTCTCGGCAGCTTGCTGGGCTCTCTTAGAAGGAGCAGAGGAATCAAACCTGGTGTTTGATTGCTACCCGCTATAAAAATAATACATATAACTACAAATGCACACTCATCCACATTTTAGGTTTTTGATTTTTTGTTTGCTTTGGGCGTGCTAGAGTCTGAACCCTGGTTTCATGAATTCCCGTACATCCACATTTTATACACATAAACAATTAGATATTATTTATTATTAAAATAATGAGATTTTGATATAAAACATAATACAAATGAACCTTAAAAATTTTATGGTAAATGAAATAATCCAGGTACAAAAGATCATGTACCAGATGATTATTTATTTGTTTTGGAGTCACACTGGGTGGTGCTCAGGGATTATTCTTGTTCTGCTCAGGGAGCACTCATGGTGGAGTGTAAGGAACGAGGACGAAATAGTGCTGGGGATTGAACCTGGGTCAGCTGCGTGCGAGGCGAGCACCCAGTTGCTGTTTCTCCAGCCCCTGATTATTATTTTTATTATATGAGAATTAAAATAGGAAAATTCATAGAGCTAAAGTAGGAGAGAGGCTACACAGGGCTGTAGGCAAGAGGAACGGGGAGTTACAGTATAGGACAGTTAGAGTCTCAGGGGAGTTATGGTGGAGTTATGATGTAAGGCAGTTATGGTAAAAGATTCTGTTTAGTATGATGGAAAAGTACTGGAAATGATTGGCAGCAATGACTATACCAAATAGTGCGTGCATCTAAGAAAATGATGGCTGGAGAGATCAGTCAGGATGGGAGATGCGTGCCGAAAGCAGATAACAGAACAAAAACATGATGACCTCTCAGTGTCTGTGTTGCAAGCCATAATGCCCAAAAGTAGAGAGAGAGTATGGGGAATATTGTCTGCTGTGAGGCAGGCGGAGTGTGGGAAACGGGGGGGGGGGTATATCTGGGATATCGGTGGTGGGGAATGTGCAATGGTGGAGGGATGGGTGTTTGATCACTGTGAGATTGTAACCCAAACATGAAAGCCTGTAACTATCTCACGGTGATTCAATAAAGCTTAAAAAAATATTTTATAAGTGTAATAAAAAAGGACAAAAAATAGTGCGTTCATTTAAAAGGTGAGTTGCTCATTTTCATGTCATGTACATATTTAGCAAATTTTTTAAATGAGGGATTTCAAGTGATAAAATAGGATGACTGCAGACGTACTTGAGAACATCCCCTTACAAAATCATACAGTGGCAAAATAATAGACACTATCATGACTGGGAGTGTAGGGAAACATATCTCCGTGTTTTGCGATATTGAATCTAATGTAATGGTGAAACTGCTTACTACTCTGAGAAGCAGAATAACTCCAGAAGAGACGCCAGTCTAGACTGGGAAGCCACTGGCAAGAGGACAGTAACAGCTGACGACAGTGACGCCCAGACAGTTGGGAGAAACAGCTAATAGAAAAAGAGAGGGGTGTGGTCACAGATGCCAATGGACTCTGAAAGGAAGAGGAAATAATAAACCCCAGACTTCTGGGAAGCATAATTGAATGCTGTGTCTCGGACGTCAAGTAGAAACAAAGGACTTAAAGTTTGAAATCAGCCCAAGGATTCAGTACAAGGTACCTGTAGCAGGTTTGGTCTTTACCAATAAACAAATGAGCAACTTCTGCATGTGAGGTTTTAATGCATCTATGATAGAATTTCTTGTCCAACATTAAGGGATTAAGTAAATATTTCTTGATGATTTTACAAGGTGCTGCCTTACAATTGTAATAAGAGAATAACAGTCTTCTATCACACCCCAAAATTAAAATGCTCAAATTCTCTCATTTATTTATGTGTGCATGAACATGTTTAAGAATGCATAATATACAAACACGAAAGTTTGTAAGTCTGTAACTGTACCTCAAGGTGATTCACTACTAATCACTGTATCACTGTCATCCCTTTGCTTATCGATTTGTTTGAGCAGGTACCAGTAACATCTCCATGTGAGACTTGTTGTTACTGTTTTTGGCATATTGAATATGCCACAGGGAGCTTGCCAGGCTCTGCTGTGTGGGCTAGATACTCTCAGTAGCTTGCCGGGCTGTCCAAGAGGGGTGGAGGAATCGAGCCCAGGTCAGCCATGTGCAAGGCAACCGCCCTAGCAAGTCAGGATGGCTGAGTGGTCACTACTAAAAAATTTTTTTAAAAAAGAATGTGTAATATAGTTGACCGCAAATCAAGTATAAAAAGATTACAGCTATTAACTTCTGACCACTAAGGAATGAAATTCAAACACAGTAACCAAGAGATAACAAAAATTCCCCCAAATGTGGAAACATAAAACAACTCCCTAACTAATCCTATGATAAACAAGAAGCCATACTGGAAATTTTAATATACTGAGAACTGAAAGAAGGATGAAAACATTATGTATTAAAAAGTATGGGATGTAGCAAAAGTAATATTTTGGGGAAAATACTAGCCTCATATTCTTACAGTAGAAAAGAACAAAACTACTTGGAAAAATTAGCTAAGTATCTAATCTCAGAAGTTAGAAAAAAAAGGGGGAAATGCAAAGGAAGTAGAAGAAATAAGATAACATCTGAGAAAGAGAGAGAAAGAGAGAAAAGAAAGACGCCTGCCCTTGAGCAGGCAGGGAGAGGGTGAGGCGGTGGGAGGGAAAGTGGGGACACCAGTGCGGGGAATGTGCACTGGTAGAGGGGTGGGTGTTGGAACACTGTATGCCTGAAACCTAATCATGAACAGCTTTGCAAAGATCTATCCCACAATGTTTCAATAATCTTAAGAAAAGAAAGAAGATATCATTTAAAACTGATAAAACACGGGGCCGGAGCGATAGCACAGCGGGTAGGGCGTTTGCCTTGCACACGGCCAACCCGGGTTCGATCCCCGGCATCCCATATGGTCCCCCAAGCACCGCCAGGAGTAATTCCTGAGTGCAAAGCCAGGAGTAACCCCTGAGCATCACTGGGTGTGACCCAAAAAGCAAAAAAAAAAAAAAAACTGATAAAACAGAAATATGCAAAAGATTACAAAATAAACTTTTCTTTCACAAGATTAATATTGCTATAAAATATAGCACTGTAGCACTGTCGTCCCGTTGTTCATCGATTTGCTAGAGCGGGCACCAGGGCACCAGTAACAACTCCATTGTGAGACTTGTTGCTGTTTTTGGCATATCCAATACGCCACGGGTAGCTTGCCAGGCTCTGTCATGTGGGCAGGATACTCTCAGTAGCTTGCCAGGCTCTAGTACAGCAGGTAGGGTGTTGCCTTGCATGTGGCTGACCCAGGTTTGACTCCTCCTTCCCTCTCGGAGAGCCCAGCAAGCTACTGAGAGTATCTCACCCACACAGCAGAGCCTGGCAAGCTACCCGTGGCATATTTGATATGCCAAAAACAGTAACAACAAGTCTCACAATGGAGACATTACTGGTGCCCACTCTAGCAAATCGATGAGCAACGGGATGACAGTGGTACAGTGATAGAATATGGAATGCTAATAAATAAGCAATATTACCAATCATGAAAGGATAAAATTACACACAGTCAACTGTAAAATCATAATAAAATGTGTTAATAATAGCATGCCAATAATTTTGAAGTCTCAGATAATTTTCTATAAAAACACTGTAACATGACTAGTTAAATAAAACAAAAGCCAAAAAGAGCCATTTAGTCAATAAAAATAAGTACTAAAAATTCCCCTCTCACCTGCACGGCAGAGCCTAGCAAGCTACCCATGGCGTATTGGATATGTCAAAAACAGTAACAAGTCTCACATGGAGATGTTACTGGTGCCCGCTTAAGCAAATCGATGAGCAATGAGATGACAGTGAAAAATTCTCCACAGACAAAATGAGACAAAAATCATAGTCATCATTATTTTATAGAAAAACCCTACCAAACTAATCATACACAAACTAACAAAGAACAGAAGAGACTCTTACTTTACATCAGTATCAGGTCAAACAAAACCAGTAGGGGACAACAAATACAAAGTTTAGACTGAAAATTCTCTATGAAATATTTCCAAAATAAATCCATAAATTTGTAAAATCTGTGAAATTTCATCAAGCTGGACTCTATTTGAGAATAGAAAATCTATTAGAACAACTCACCATACATATGAAAAGGTTAGAAGAGAAAAATCGATGCAAAAATGAATTGAAGGAAGATCAAAGACAATTGCAGAAAAGCTTTCGCCAAAAAAAAAAAAGTCTATTCATCTTAAAAACTATTACGAAGTTAGGAATAGGAAAAAACTGTCTTCATTGACTGAGAAAGGCCTCCAAATTGCCTACACCAAAGGTATCAGACTCTTTCATTTCCCATGTTACAGAAGTTTTCCAGAAAAAAAGACAAGAAATGGGAGTGGGAGAGAGGGAGGGGATGGTTTTAAGACTTGAAGAATACATCGCTGTAAGTCAGCACTGAAGAGGTCACTCCTTCACGAACTCGCAGAGAGCACTCAATACCAAACCCTCCTCCAGACGGACACTGAAGCAGGGAAACAGAGCAAGCCTGTCTGGAGAGCAGAATGGCTGTCGAGTAAGACAGCAGACAGAAATCAATGGATTTTCTGGTATCAGCACACCACAATTAGAAACTCACTTGGGTCCACATTCAGTAATCCAACTGCTGGGGTTACTATACGGACTACAGCGGGGAAAGAAGACAGAGAAGCAAATGCACGGCACTTCTTCCTCAGGGAGCAGATATTCCAGAAAGAGAGGCAAAAAATAAACACAGATGCAGGAAACAAAATTGGGAGGTAGTGGTCATTTTCTACAAAGAAGAAATAATGATGGAGGTATTGTTCAGGGTAAAGTGGCCACGTTAAGATTTAGGATCTTGAAATTGGCGGGGAGGGGCGGGTAGGAAGGGGGCGCTTTTGTTGCATATTATTTATTTATTTGAAGCTAATTTTTTAAAGAAAAAAACCAATTTGATGATTTTTTTAAAGGTAGAGGAAGTCCCTACAAAATATTATTTCTTTGGAAGTTTATTGGAGGGACCCTTGTTTTCCCCCCAAGAAGAAATAGGGCATAATCGAAGAAAAAAGAAAGAATAACCGTCTCTTTAGTTTTCTAGAGGACTGATTGTGTTGGGAAGAAAAAGAAAATGGAAATATCTTGAAGATAGACACCTGACTTCTCTCTCATGCGTACTCCAAATTGCAACTGTGGACTGCAGGATTTCACAGGGGGCAAGGGTAATGGGGGGTCCGGGAGGCATAAGGCAGAGTTTCCAGCTCTGCCCTCAGTGGCCCCAACACCCCTGCTCCCAGCCTCGCTGTCCACCAGCCCCGGGAGCCTTCACTCAGCTCCACAGGGCGTCTGCGGCTGTCGGCCCAGGACGGCCCATCTACATCTACCTTCTGTCAGTTCCCACAGCAAGTCAGAAGAAATAAGGAAATAGCTACAGTGGCTGCGCACCCAGACATCTGTCTCTACCCCAGAGGTCTTCCTTCACAATCTGAGTCCTATGCTTTGGTGGTGGAGGTCACACCCAGGGATTCTCAGGAGTTCTTCCTGACTCTGCTCTCAGGAATCACTCCTGCTGGCGCTTGAGGACCATATGGGATGCCAGGAATCGAACCTGGGTCGGCAGTGTGCAAGGCAAGCACCCTCCCTGCTGTACTATCGCTCTGGCCCCAATCTGATTCTTTCTTTTGGGATACGGAGGCACACCTAGAGGTGCTCAGGAGTCACTCTTAGGTCTGTGCTCAAGGACCACTCCTGGCAGTGCCTAGGGGGATCATGTGTGGTGCCCGGGAGTGAGCCATTGTCTCAGCCATAGCAGCACGCGAGGCAAGTGAGTGCTCTGTCCTCCATACAATCTCTCTGGCCTTGAAAATTTGATTTTTTTTATAAGAGAAAACATGTATCTACGATGGTATCTGTCAAGGAATCACTGTGAGTGCATCCTTGTTTTTTGTTTGTTTGTTTGTTTGCTTTCTTGGTCATACCCGGCGATGCACAGGTGTTAACTCCTGGCTCTGCACTCAGGAGTAACTCCTGGAGGTGCTCGGGGGACCATGTGGGATGCTACGAATCGAACCCATGTGGGCCGTGTGCAAGGCACACGCCCTACCCGCCGTACTATCGCTCCAGCCCCATGAATGCATCATCGGGTTGGCTGCCATGCTTAGTACTTAAAGTCAAGCTCCTATCCCTAACCTATGATAGGCCAGGTGAGTTGGCTGACATTGTTCTCCTCTGCTTCTCAGAAAGCAGGAAGGGAAGGAAGGGAGATGAATTTCCTCAGCAGGTGATCACCATGGAATCCTCCCCAAACCCCAAAGTTACAGAAAGCTCTGTTTCTTTGAAAATGAGAATTGGCGTCCCCATCCCACTACACCAGGATGTGACATCAGCAGGGCCCCGCCCAGGCCAGCAGGTCACTGGCCTTGCATGTGGCTGACCTAGGTTCAATCCCTGGCGCTACATATGGTCCCCAAGCAGCCCCAGGAGTGAGCCCTGAGCAGAGCAGGGGGGAGCCTGAGCGCTGCTTGGTCTGGCCCCAAATGAAAACAGGAAGATTGGCTCAATCTTTCACTAAATGCAGGTCTTTTTGGATAGAGTACCAGATGGATATAATCCAGTGCTAAGCAGTCAAAAAAGATATCTGATTAAAAATAATGCAGGAAAGGTGTCTAAAGAATCATATTAAACTTTTAAGAACGCTTCATTGCTCTTGGACATCTTTGTTTTAGGCCAGCCCATTTTCTAAGTAAATTGACCCTTTATCCAAACACTTCAGCTAAGATCTCTCAGGAAAATGATGATGTGGAACAAAAATAGCACAGTCCCTGTTTCTCATTATCTCGTTTTGATTCTTGAACCAAGATCAGTCACTTTCTAAAAGCACTGTGCAAGCATAAAATACCCTTTCTGTTAATTCCTTTAAATATCTGTTTTTCTAAAAAAAAAGTAAAGAAAAGGAGACTCTCCTTTCCATTTTTATCCTTGTTTTTGGTTACAGATTCAACCATAATTTCCCTAGTTTTCTTCCATCCTCAATTTCACCACAGAGTTCATGATCCAAATCCCGCATTTTAGAACTTGACATCTTCCATATGTTTCTCATATGCCTCTCTCACGGACGCTGGGGGATGTTTCTAGACACCCATCTGGATATAGTTTAGGCCTGGCAGAAATAACTCAAAGGCCTTGCTATTAAGCCTTTCTCATCATAATCTTCATACAGAATCTTACATTCTACAAGTCTTACTCTAAGGATAAAAATTACTCAACAATTAAATATACAACACAATTAAGTGTGCAACACATCATGGGCTAAGAAAGGAAGACACAGAGCTAAGATTTGTCTACCTAGGATTTCCTTTCCATGAAACAGTAAAATGGATCCACTCGCTTTCCTGCTGTGGCTTTTGTTTGGGAGGCCACCTCTGGGCGTGCTCAGGGATTACTTACGTCGTTACCTGGGATCAAACCAGTGTCAGACGCGTAAAAGGAAAGCACCTCACCTCCTGTTCTATCTCTCTGGTCCTGGAACTTGCTTTGTTATATTTCGTTGTCATCTCTTCGAAGTAGAACCCTGTGCCTCCCATTTGCTGTTAATTGTGAACTGCCACTTCGGACCCATTAGAAATGGCAGCGGGAGAGAACTGCACAAGTCTTGATAATCTGGTAGGATCAGCCTGGTGTCAAGGGGGTGAAGTTGAACATCCTGAATCCTAATTAAGGTGCACCCTATGTTTGTGAGGATTAGCCCTGATAGAGGAAATGAATCTGTATTTTGGACAAACAGCTTCTTGGACATTGATTTTCTTTTTTTTTTCTTTTTAAGAATCTATCAAGAAACAAAATTACTGTTTGTTTACAAATACGCTAGTGCCTGACCCAAGTGGCTATCAATCAGTGAGTCCCTGATCAATGGTAGGAATGTGGTAGAGACTAAGAGGGAAAAACATGAAAGAAAGAAGTCCTTTTCCTTGTTAACATGAGGTCTGCAAAGCTGTGTGAAGGGTTTGAATTTTACCTTCAGGGCCAAAATCATATTTAATTTACCCTCACAGGAGGAGGGTCTCCAAAGAGAGGGACATGTGCCCACTTCCTGCCTAGTATTCAGTAGGACCTAGTACACAGTAGGGCCCAGTATGTAGAGGGCTCAGTACACAGTAGGGCCCAATACACAGTAGGGCCCAGTACACAGTAGAGTTTAGTACGCAGTAGGACCTAGTACACAATCGGGCCCAGTACACAGTAGGGCCTAGTATGCTATAGAACCTAGTATGCAGTAGAGCACAGTACACAGTAGGGCCCGGTACATAACAGAGGCAGAAGGACAAATTCTTACTCGTCTGTGGTATCCAGAGCAACACACAGAGGGTGTGGACAGTATCAAACAATAATAAGCCCCTGGGCTCCAGACCTGGAGTGCCAGGTTGGGGTGGAGATGGAGGGATGACAAGGTGGATTAGAAGTAAAGTGAAAGTAAAGTGAAATTTATCAGTTACACAGGCGGGGTGGGGGGCTGGGGAGGTGAGGGGGCTGGGGGGAGGTTTGCTGTGATTCTTGGTGGTGGAATATGTGCACTGGTGAAGGGATGGGTGTTCAAGCATTGTATAACTGAGACTTAAACCTGAAAGCTTTGTAACTTTCTACATGGTGATTCAATAAAAAAATAATAAGTAAATAAAAGAAGTAATGGGGTGGGGGTGCGGGCACAGGTGGAGGGTCTAGAGCACGTGGACAGTAGGTTCAGTGCACGCTAGAACTGTGGTTGCCCGTCCATGAGTGGCAGGGTGCGGGGAGAAAGATGGCACCAGAGGTGACCCAGTAACAGGTCCTGGACACTTCAGCAGTGAGACGTACAGTGGCTTTGTAAACGTCAACATTACTACCACACTCTTACCTAAACCACAATAACAGAAAAACCAGCAAACAGTGGGCGACTAACAGAATAAATGTATACCAGGAGAAAAGTGAGACCTGGAAGAGGAGAGAGTCCAGAGGGTACGTCCTGGGTCCAGATCCCATACCCAGTGGTCCCCCAAGCACTGTCCAAAGGCTCTCAAGAGACACACCTGGAATGGCCTCCGGGCACCACAGGGTGTGACCAACCCTCTCCCCCGGTGCAGGACACAGATTCCTTCCCAACGGAACTACACAAGGGCAGGCACCAGGTTCATTCCGGAGAGGTAGTGGGGTGCGGTACTCAGAGGGCACTTGCCGTCCCACGCAACGCCACCTGTGCCCCGGGAATGACTCGAGAAGCTTGGCCACGACCCCAGCAGGCCTGCTGTCACCCTGTGATCTGTCTTCAATGCACAGGACAGGTGGAGAAGGAGTGGGGCTTTCTAGAACAAACAGGCCAACTTCCTCTGAACAATCCTCTCTCTCGACGATGAGTCTTTTTTCTTCAAAACTAAAAGGAACTGGACCGGGGAGATGGTTCAAAGGGACGGAGCACACACTTGAATGAGGAAGCCCCAGGATCAATCCCCAGGACAGCCTGGATCCTAGAGTGACCCCCGAGCATGAGCTGAGAAGGAAACTATGGCCCACAATTTGTAGTAGGATATGATCACACAGAGCTACTTTACAGGACAATTTAAGTACCCAAGCAATATTTGCCATGTCCCCACTTCCTGTGGATCTGTCACAGGTCCTGATTGATTAAAAAGCCTGTGTCACTCACCCTAAACTTTACATCCTGTCTCTCTGGCCACCGCTTTTTTAATCTAGGACCACTCAGAGCATGCTAATGCTACTGTCAATTCACAGAATCCAAAAGAAAAAAAGCCTTACAGTTCCATGAGGAAAACAAGATTTCATGCATTAACCAAACAAGTACTCCCAAACACCCAAAGCCTTGCTCCAAGGAGCAGACGAGGGTTAGGGGATGATCTATCAGTAAAGAAGCCTCAGCAGAGATGGGGATTTTCGTAGGAAAGAATATTAGTGATGCTCAGGAAGCATTTCAGTGCACCTGATGTTTTAAAGTCAAATCATTTTTCTGGAAAGAAATTTACTTAGATTAGGGGCAGTGGGGGTAGAGGGGTGGGGAGTGAGGATGAAACTTTAAAAGAGAACATGGGCTTCTCCAGAGAGGGAAAACCCAGGGCCAAACATCTCCGCTTGAGATGCGGCCAGTCTCCAGGGTGGAGAATGTGCCACATTCCAAGTTAAAACAAGAAAGAGAATCATGGTACTGTGAAGGCGAGCATTCCGCCCGGTACTGCGCCCCGCGCCTTGGCATGTGCTGCTGGTATGCCAGGCGTGGCTCTCGGACCATTCTTGTGGTCATCTGAATGCTATTTCAGCCCGGCGCTGTGACTCAAACAGGAAATTTGCAGAGACTCCCTCCATTTCCCATCGTCTTCTCCACCAGTTGCTTGGACACATGTGCTGTAAGCTGTCGTCCTATTCGTAACAGCACTTCCTTCCTGCAGATTCATTGCGCTTAAACAATGCACCATAAAAAAAGAAGAAAAAAAGGAAGATTTACAGAAAAGACAGCTGGAGCCGGTTGCCCGGGGAGCTGACAATGTTCCAGACACATTCCACATGGGCGGGATAAACTTCTGGGTAGCCAGGGCTGCTGAAGGTGCCTTCGGCCATGTGTAAGCTTCCGCCACAGGCTGCAAGAAGGGAAAGAGGGTGAGTGCTGAGCGACGGTCAAATGCAGCCCCCAGAAGGTGCTCTGTGTGTCCAAGGATGCTGACATCCACTTCACATTGGAAAAGACCCGCACTGGGGCCGGAGTGATAATACAGCAGGCAGGGGGCTTGCCTGGCATGCAATTGACCGGGATTTGATTCCTGGCACCCCATGTGGTCTAACTTGAACCACCAGGAGTACTTTCTGAGTGCAGAACCTGGAGTCATTTCTGCATGCAGAGCCAGGAGTAAGCCCTGAGAACCGTTGGGTGTGACCCCAGATCCATAAATAAATGAAAAAGACCCACATCATATACAATAAGGAAAAGATTCGGGGCCCCTTTGCTCATATCCTTTCCTTTCTGTGGACTATAACAAAACATTGTTTTCCTAGGACAGCCCCTTGGTCCCTGAAAGGATTTTCAGTCCTGGCCCAGAACACCCGGCAATGTTTCAGCTTTGCTTGCTTAGGAGAAGAGTGAAACACCCCAACCCGAATTAGGAGTCAATCAAGAGCTCTGAATGACCAATCACAACGGGGAAGCTGACAGCTGCCTGAGACCATTTTCCTGGCTCACCTTTCCCTCCTTCCTACCTCAGCGGACCTGGCCAGGAGCAGGGTCAGGGGGGCTGAAGGACAAGACAGTCCAGCCCATTCGTGAGTGCTGCCACAGATACTGGCTGTCCAGCTGCCACCCAAAGTGTGAATGAATCAGGTGACAGGGCACGACTAGGCAAGAGGCCTTGCACGTCCCAGTCGATCCTCTCCACGTCCTGCATCAGCCACAAGAGCCAAGAGGCCCTGACACACATCTATGAGAAGCTGCTGCTGCCGGTGGTGGGGGAGGCACCAAGCTGGTGTCAGGAGACAGTCCCCAAGCCCAGAGGCAGAAGAGTTCCAAAGACCAAGCCACAGCTTTCTAGCACCCCCCATGTCCTCGTGGCGCCATCTGCTGAGGTTTCTTACCGGACGATGACGGCCTGAACGTGGCATGGAAACCCTCCGAGGTGGCACTATCATCAGAGATGAACCTCAGTGTCAGGGCAGTGCTGAAGGACGTGATGGGATGGGGCATGGACGTGCCACAGAAGCGACCTAAGTCAAGGATGAGGATGGGGGAAGTGAGCGATGGCACCATTGGTCACGGTTCCTCGCAAGCATGTACCGCTCAGAATCCCACAGGGCCAAGCCAACCAAGGAGATCTCTATTTGGAGAACCGCTTAAATCAGAGTCCGTGTTTGACACTGTGCCTGGGAGTGCATAAAAAACAAACGCAGGCCAAATATCATTTGTAAGCAGGATAAAGAGCGTCAGGGGAGACGGGAACTCGAGAGATGAATGGACCTCACACCTAACAGATCTCCGGCCCGGGAGACCTTGCGCCAACAGAACCGTGACCTGGGAAAGCCAGCAATGAGAGCAGAGAAAAGTGTGGGTGACGGAGCCAGAACACTCGGGCTTCGCTCCTGACTCAGTTTCCCCATTTGAGAAATGAGGATATCAAAGCAAACAAACCCACATCGTCAAGGCATGAGGATTTGTATAAAGAGCTTAGGCCAGCACTCAGCGTGAGCCCAGCCCCATCAGTATGCATTGACACAACACATAAAATAATGTGTTGAGAGCCGTATGATAATATTATACTCGTGAAGTGCTGACTGAAAGCAAGCGGGCGTGTGCACAGAGCAGAGTGTATTCACTGGCTGCCCGCTGCTGTCTCAGGTACCGCCTGATCCTGGGAACAGAGCCAAGCGCAGGGCAAGTCCTTTCTCGGACGGAGACTTCTTCAGACGCTTGAGGACAGAGTTCCCACTTGATCAACCCACCAGCGAAATATAAATGAACTCAGAGGGTTGCATCGGGGAGCATTTCAGGAAACGGGAACCAGTAATCTTTTCTTTTATTGGGATGTCAAACAAAATTCCAGTGTCTCTTCCTCTTCCCTTCCTGCACTTTTTCCCTTTCTTCCTGCCTTTCTTTAAAGTGTTCAAATGCTGAATGATATAATGAGAATTTTCTCAAAAAATGCTCCCCAGTGCTGAGATGGATTGCAGTTACTTCTGTGTAAAGCAACTACAGGCATAAAGTATGTCCTTGGGACTGGAATTAGACAGTGCACAGGATGCTTGCCTTGCACACAGCAAGCCCGGTGTCAATACCTGGCACTGCACAGCCCTAAGATCTAAACACTTCTGGGTATGGTTCTAAAACAAAACAGAAGGAAGGAAGGAAGGAAGGAAGGAAGGAAGGAAGGAAGGAAGGAAGGAAGGAAGGAAGGAAGGAAGGAAGGAAGGAAGGAAGGAGGGAGGGAGGGAGGGAGGGAGGGAGGGAGGGAGGGAGGGAGGGAGGGAGGGAGGGAGGGAGGGAAGGAGGGAGGGAGGGAAAGAGAGAGGAAGGGAGGAAGGAAGGAAGGAAGGAAGGAGGGAGGGAGGGAGGGAGGGAGGGAGGGAGGGAGGGAGGGAGGGAGGGAGGGAGGGAAAGAGAGAGGAAGGAAGGAAGGAAGGAAGGAAGGAAGGAAGGAAGGAAGGAAGGAAGGAAGGAAGGAAGGAAGGAAGGAAGGAAGGAAGGAAGGAAGGAAGGAGGGAGGGAGAGAGGGAGGGAGGGAGGGAGGGAAGGAGGGAGGGAGGGAAAGAGAGAGGAAGGAAGGAAGGAAGGAAGGAAGGAAGGAAGGAAGGAAGGAAGGAAGGAAGGAAGGAAGGAAGGAAGGGAGGGAGGGAGGGAGGGAGGAAGGAAGGAAGGAAGGAAGGAAGGAAGGAAGGAAGGAAGGAAGGAAGGAAGGAAGGAAGGAAGGAAATAGGAAGGAAGGAAGGAAGGAAGGAAGGAAGGAAGGAAGGAAGGAAGGAGGGAGGGAGAGAGGGGAGGGAGGGAGAGAGGGAGGAAGGAAGGAAGGAAGGAAGGAAGGAAGGAAGGAAGGAAGGAAGGAAGGAAGGAAGGAAGGAAGGAAGGAAGGAAGGAGGGAGAGAGGGGAGGGAGGGAGGGAGGGAGGGAGGGAGGAAGGAGGGAAGGAAGGAAGAAAGGAAGGAAGGAAGGAAGGAAGGAAGGAAGGAAGGAAGGAAGGAAGGAAGGAAGGAAGGAAGGAAGGAAGGAGGGAGGGAGGGAGGGAGGGAGGGAGGGAGGAAGGAAGGAAGGAAGGAGGGAGGAGTAAACTCTGGGTTTTAGATTTGGGGGCAAGCTGGCTGCAGTATCTGTCCCCCACTGGTGGCCAGCACTGACTGGGCTGGTCTGGCTACTAGGGGGCGTGTCCCTCCTCTCACGGCTCACGTGCACCCCTCCCGATGTGTGTTCAGTCCACAGAGGCCACCTTCTCTGAAATAAAAAGAAAAATGTCCCTGACTGGGAACGTGGGGCACTTCTGGCACCTCCCCTTCGACCCTGCACTCCCCCCCCAACAGCCCTGGCCTGGCGTCTGTGGCTCTTGGCACTGGGGCCGGCACGGCAGCCCCACACGACAGCCCCTGCCCCAGAGAGCATGAGTGAAGCACAGCCAAGGCCGCGGGTGTCGGGGTGGCGGCAAAGCGTACCTCGGAGGGGCGCGTCCTCGTGAGCTCCATCCAAGACCTCCACGAAGTCCCCTGCACACCCCGCGCTGCTGTTGCCGGCCAGTGCAAAGTGAGTGAAGGACAGGGTGATGTGGTTGGCTGGAAGACACAAGGCGAGGGCCGCAGGAGGTCAGCACGGCAGGAGCAGCCCCGGCCATTTCATCGCGTCTCCAGGGCCTGAGCGGGCCAACAGCTGCTGGGCTGCGGGGGTTTCCTCTGGAGAGGGACAGGATGGGGGAGACGGCAATGCTGGTTGGTCTGCGGGTTCGGGGCTCAGCCCGGGCACTGTGGAGTCTTGCTGGAATAAACAGCCTCCGACATCTGAGTATCACCTGTCTCTCTCGGCGATGATTGCTAAGCCACTCTCTCCCCCCGGCGCACAGACCTGCCCCTCTGTTCTACTGCACGCCCAAACTGGGGCTCGAGAGGTTCTGGCTCACTTATGAAGGAAGCTCTGAATCCCTTGCAAACACTCGCTCCTAAGTGCCCAGGCATGTTTCCCCACTGTGGCTCTTCCCGGCTACCTGATCTGGAGAACGGGAACTTTCCCTGCTGCGGTCCTTGAACAAGTGGAAACTTTCACCTAACTGCTTGTGAACGACCAGGGAGGACCCTCAGAGCAGAACTGCCCCCTCTGGGCAGAGCTTCCTGCGTCTGGCTGGCTGGCACCTTCGGCTGACGCTCCCACTCCCGTCCGGGAGGATGGAGGATAACGTGGCCCTCGCCGTGGCCTGGGGTCCCTCTGTGAAGTCTTGACAGCCCCAGGAAAACTATTAGAGAGCACTGAAACCAAACAGCTTTCTCTTTCAGATCCACTAATGGGGTCTCATTAGCCTAAGTGACTTGTCTATTTTCTCGCAGGTCATGAATTATAGAACAGAGCCAAGAACTTAATGTCTTTCCCACATTATGTCTGAAATCATATTTTTCCCCCTGAAAACCTTCAGGAATGACAGGGCTGCTAATGATCCCACAATTTCCACCATGCTTCACACACACACACACACACACACACACACACACACACACACACACACACCCTCCCCCCATCACGGCAGCAAATTTGCCTGAGCACTGGGGTCTCCTCATTTTCTCTCTAAAATCTGGACAGCGACCCTTGCAGGCTGCTGCCATGTCAGAGATAAGATTTTGGGGTTGATGAGAGACAGGATTCTAGGATTCTAAAGGAAAACCCTGTGAGCACGTAAGTATTTCTCCCAGGTCTGTGCTGGAACATTTGACATGTGCACTGCAGAAAAAAGACGGGTTTATAATTAGCTTTCACTTTGATTGAAGATCAATAGGCTCGTGGCATTGCATTTCCGAGCTACATGCTCATGATTCCCCAGCCTCCGCTTCTTACTATTCACGTGTGCATGCGGCCACTGCCCGGAGCACCCACGGCACTCCCGGCATACGTGTCAAAAGCAAGTTATTTAGTATTTTTTTGTTCACCCCCAACCTCAGAAGCTTATTGATGCCATGAAGTTATGGGGTTTTGTGTTTGTTTTTAATTTGATATTCTTTGATCCATAAAAATAAAATTAAAAATAAAGAATGAACAGGAAAGAACCAGAAAGATGACTCAAAAAAGACTAGAGCATGGATTCTGCATGCAGGCGGCCTGAGTTTGAATTCCTTGGTTGGTTTCCTGGAAAATGCCAGAAGTAACCCCCTGGGCACCTTACTAGGAGCTGCCTCAGAGCACTGCCAGAGCTGGCTGCCCCATCCGTCAAACAACCAATGGCAAAAGTGACTTCCTCATCAGAACCGGAAATGTATGTTCTCAAGCGTATCGGGAACGGGACTCCCACAGACCGGAGAGGAAGGCCATCCATTGTTGGTGCTGAGGAGACCAGAGCACGAGTCAGAGACTGACATCCCCCCGACACCCTCCATCCTGGATACCTGTTTTTGTTACTTACAAGGAGGCTGGGCTTGAAGGATCCAGCTGCAGTTCTGGTTGGTTGGGTAGATGCCAGGGAAGAGGGGAGAGGCAATCGTGTCCTCAGAGCTGGCCAGGATGAAGCCACCACAGGCTGAGGAACGCAAACAGACAGGGAAGGTCAGAGACTCTTGATTTCTACTGATGCTACAGAACAATTATTGGGTGTGAGGAAGTGTGAGCCACTTGATCTTATTTCTGAAAGCCACACCAAGGAAGTCGTTTGCCAAGAGAGCTGCATAGATGACACGGGACTCTGAAAATGGATTGCACATTTATCACAGTACTCTTCAATTACAGGAAGCAGAGTGCCACAGAACAGCAGAGCTCATGGATGTGAGCTGCCTGTGTTCTTCCAGCAGAATCTCGGCAATTACTCATGCCCTGGGCCCTGTTACAAGTGACAGGCATTGGGACCATTCTTGTAAGAACAACTTTTTAATGAAAATAAATGCTTGTTCCAAAAGTCTTTGGAAAAGACTTCCAAAGGATGACTATGTATCAATACTGAAGTTCTAAGTTCTATGAGAGCCCAAAGGGTGAGTATCTGTGGCCACCAGAGGGGGAGGGGGTCTGGAGGAGATGGGGAGTGATGACCAGACCCCGGAGAGGGCATTATCAGAGCAGGGCTTCAGGGAGTTAACTCTGGAGGACCACGGGGAAGAGTGGCTGAGATTGAGGAGGCTGTCAGAAGAGTCCAGATAAGACATAGTAGGAAAATAATTAAAGCAGAACATAGCTGATTCCTTAAAAGAACAAACATGTTTCAAGATTGTTCTTCCCTTGAAACCATGGCAAACGGTTGAGTTATGCCATCTGTCTGGATCCCACGTTTACTGTGTCTTTCAGAGACCTGGACTCAGAAATGACCCCTGGGCTGAGTTCTCTCCTGCTGGATAAGAGCAAGTTCACATAAGCAGAGAGAATGACTGGCCAGACTGACCTCATCTGAAACGACAGCTCCATCTCAATAAATACCAGACACACACTGAAGCCGACCACCAACCCTCCCAGTGCTGGGTCCCAACTCCAACAGGTAGAATAAAGAGTAAATCTCAGAATGAACCAGTGAAAGGTCAAGGCTGGGAAGGCCTAGTGAGACGCACTGAGAAGCGGTGACTGAAGAGCGAAAAACCATGGGCACAACCCCAGTCCCAAATGGAAAAGAGCAGAATTCAGCAACGAGAGGCTGGCTGGGACACACCAGTCTTGTGATGCGGAGTGGAGTGTCTGCTTCCAGTCCCAGCCTAGATAAAATAATTAGAATAAAACTTTGTTTTATACTGTCCCTTGTTTTAAAGGAACTTTAAACTACCAAGTAACCTGAAAACTTGGTCAAGGGAACTACTGAAAGGAAACCAGAAGAGACTCAAAAGAAGTCAGATGAAGGTGACATTACATGTATCCGCTGGTGGAAAGGTCATACTTCATTCTTTCTATTCAAGTTGTCACATGGTAAACAGCTGGGGCCCATATCTGAGGTCCAGACTCATCCCTTGACGACTCTAGAAGGACCCCAAGAAACAGCAAGCCCTGCCTTGGGGATAGCCCCCCGACCCCGAGTACTTGCCTTGCCTGAAGTGAGCACGGAAGCCCCGGCTCTCTCCGGAAGGGCCAGACTGAAATCTCACAAAGAGGCTGTCTCCAGTGGAGAAGATAGGGTTGGTCACTGGCTGTCTTCCACACACACCGACAAGACGGGTGGTTGCAGAGCTCAAACCGTCATAGGCCTACAGAGAAAGACAAGGGGGAGATGGCGGCTCAGCCCCTCCAGGTTCACATCTGTGAGGCCGTGTCTCTTCACTCAGGGGACCAAGGAGCACGTGACTCATTTGACATTCCTGGAACTTTTTTCCACGAATAGATGGACAGGAAAGTCTGATTCTCCAGTTATCTGGAGAGAGGGAGTCGAGGGGGGTCAGTAGCTGTGTCTATGTCAGAATGGCCCTTAGATCTCTGGTTGTTTTACCAACATCACTTTATCCAAAGTCCTTCTTACCGTCCTGATACCAGTGCAAGCACATGGGGCTGTACCACCACCCATGCTCGACCCATTTGGCACAAGAAAGTATTGATGAAAACAATAGGTGAAAAAGAGTGATGGCCAGCCATTCACTTCCAGACACTCCACGTATGCTGGAACTTTGTGCTCTTTGTAGGTATAGCTCATTGATTAATAATATGCAATCCAAGGAAGTATTCTTGAAATACATACAGCATTATAAGGTAAGTCTTTAAAACATACATACAAATTATACACACGGTGCAGAAGTTAGATACACACTCATGTAGACACAGATATAAGGCACTGTGTCTTTGCCATGCCCAGTATCTGTATGACCCTCCATACATACCACTGGAACATAACTTACATGACCCAAACTCACTCAAATTTTCATGTACTTAAAATAACCACCTTGACTGCTGAAAGTGAAACTTGCTCATTTTCTTGGCACTTTGTCTTGTATGATTATTTTCCCCGTGCTCTTCTGTGTAGATCAGGGGAAAATGAGTTCCTTTTCTTTGGGGAATAAAAATAGCAACCATTCATCAAATGCTTATTATGTGCCAGGAACTGGATTCAGTCCTTCACATATTTTATCCCATTTTCTCCTCCCAAGATCTTTCTGTTTTTTATTGTGTGTGTGGTTTTTTTTTCTTTTTTTTGATCCCTCTGTTTTTAAGATGAGAACAATTGATGACAGAGGACCTAAGACATCAGGCCAAGTCACTTGTTTCTTGAGAAGCCATAGTCATGCTGAAGCAGCAAATGAGATTCTAGAGCTCAAATGAAAACTTCCTTTGTCCAGTGCAAACGATCAATGGAGCTTGATCAATGCATCAAGCAGTCAACCACTAGCATGGGAGTAAAATGGGGAGCTAAACGGTGGCTGGTTCATTCTAAATTGTCGTTTATGTGTTATCGGAAGGTGTAGGGGGAAAACTAGAAAGTTTATCAATTTAATAGAAGAAAGCGTCACACAAATTACTTAAAGCACCTAGTGCTGATGCTGATTGTAACCTGTGTTCTGTTGAGTGCGTACGTCTGATTGGGAAGCTATTCACAGTTTAATTTATACTTCACACGGATCACATATCAACAGGATTTTTAATCCTTTCATTTGGCTTGGATGGTTCCCTGAGCCTGCAGGGAGTGATCTCTGAGTGCAGAGTCAGGAATCAGCCCTGAGCACTGCTGGGTGTGACTCAAAATCCAAAACAACAATAACAACAACAATAAAAACAGTGTTCAAACTAAGGATTTATACTATATTAGAAACTAAATGTTGACACAGAAAACTATAGCTTAGTGTTTCATCCATCTTTAAATGTGGCGCCAAAGTCAGTTTTATAATTCTATTTACTTGATATATACATTTAAAATGTAATCATCAAATGAAAAGTAAAAGAAAAAGAGTCTACTCTAGGCAGTGATTAGCAGAGCAGAAATTTAATCTTCTCTCTCCAAATTCTCTATGTCAGGACATTGCTTCTCTTCTAACTCTGTGTGATTGGTACTAAATTATGTGTATCTAATTGTCACTTTCTGAAAATATAAGACTGTAGTTGATCAAAAAGGCAATAGACTTTTTAAACATTTGGAATAGTAATTCTTCTATTTGAAAGCGTACTTGAAACTTGTAATATCAAATCAATCTAAGTTTTAATTTAAAAAAGTTATGCGAAGCACTTCAAGCAAGAAAATGTGAGAAACCTGGGAAAATTATGAAAATTATCAACAGACATTTTCTCTTTCTTCTATTCATTCCCAAGACAGAGCTAACAAATTGTATTTCTATTGACTATACATACAGCATTCATATCTCTTAGAGATATGAGAATTCTGAAGTCTACCTGAAAATTGATTTTCTGATCTATTACTAAGTGGTGAAAGTCAGAGAAACATATAAAAACAAATACAATTCTACATCTCATTTCTCGATGACACTAGCAAAATCAAATTTTGAAACTGAATCTAAAAAGAACAAAATAACTGCACTTTTTTCTGACAAGAGAAGTTCTGTAAACAGAGACAAATCTGGGAGCACAAGACTCTAATTACACAGAGGAGACTGTTCCCTGGTCTCCTCGCAAATGACCTAGGGTTCCTTAAAATTCCAAGACACTGACACACACTCAAAACTCCTAACCTTGACCCAGGGTGTGGACCAAACAGTCAAGCTCATGCCTAGCATGTACAAGGTCCTGAGTTTGAGTTCCACCACCTGACCCTGCTCCCTAGGCCTGGAAATTGATGTTCTGATCTATGTCAGATCCGAAGTTCCCAAGCAGGCCTCTGAGACAGAGAACTCAGGTTGAGGGACTCCCAGGACTAAGAAAATGCTAGAATCCCTCTAGTCTGGACAACAGAAAGATGGAGTGGGCCCAGGAACGGGGGATTGGCTGTGCACTGCAGGCAGGGTTTCAGTCCTGCTGGTCCAGAAAGCAAGCCAGAGCCTTCTTGATCTTGTTTATTTTTCAAGAACGGATCTGGGGTGTGTCATATGGAGTGAAGTGAGTCCGAGGGAGAGGAACAGACTCAGGGTGATCTCTCGTACGTGGGGTACGAAGAACCCTCGTAGGGGGAGAAGCAAATGCCCAAGGGCCATAGAAACGAAGAGCAGGATAACTGGTCTTGAGTGGGAAGCTTGGCGCTGGGTGAAGTCGGGGGGCGGCGGGGGGATGCTGGGGGTGGGAAAGGTGCGGCCACAGAGGCAGGCCACCGGGGCGGGTGTTGGTGGAGGGACGCAGACGCTGGTGAAGCAGGTGCTGTTGGAACACGCCTGGAACTCTGTCACAAAGATCTTTGCCACTTTGTGACCCATAGTAATTCAATAAAAGAAAAATTTTTAAGTAAAAGAATTCAGGCTCTGCCGTATGGGCAAGATACTCTCGGTAGCTTGCCAGGCTCTCCGAGAGGGGCAGAGGAATCGAGCCCGGGGTGGCCACGTGCAAGGCAAACACCCTACTCGCTGTGCTATCGCTCCAGTCCTCGATATGCCAAAAACAGTAACAACAAGTCTCACAACGTAGACGCTACTGGTGCCCACTCGAGAAATCAATGAGTAATGGGATGACAGTGACAGTGCTACAGTGAATAGAATACAGATGCTTTGTAACTGTAGCTCACAGTGATTCAATAAAAATAAATAAACAAAATAAAGCAATGGAGAACACTTGAATCCAAGCCATATCCCTAGACTCCAGGATCCTTCCAGGGCCATGCTTGCCTTTTGTGAGCACCCTGAGGGAGTCCCGAGTCATGCAAGAATAGGACTGCACACAGCCAGTTTCTTTACCAACAACGTGACTCTCTTCCAGTGTCACTGAGTACAGAATCTACCACGTCCTCTGGACGGCAGGATCTATCCTAAGTACTCATCAATTTTTGTTGATTTAGTTCTAGTGAACTGGATGAGCAAAATGTGTGTGTCCTTTCTGTTTGATGGGAAACTCAAGGAGAGGGAGTAGAGAAACCAGAGAATTTGGAACACAGGGTACAGTGGGGCACCGTGGAGACAGCCCCCACCCCACCCCGTGCCCTCAACGCCCTTCCAGCTAGACGTTAGAGAGGATATAAAGTACAGGCTTGAGTCTCTCATGCTGTGACATTTGAGAAGATTTGGGTTGATTATTTTTCAAAGGTCATTGGAATCCGAAGTGACATAAAGTGACCTGGGAGAGGAACTCGTTTAGGGAAGAGCCGCAAATCTGTTTCTGCTCTGTGTGGACCCTCTGTTCACGGCTGGTCTGGCTGTTTGAGGACGAAAGGAGCCCAGCAAAGGCGTTTTCCATTTATATACCTCTACTGACGACGCAAATAAGTATGATTTCATCATCTACACTATTTAAAGCAAAATTATTTTTGGTGAGATTAAAAAATGATCTCTCAGAGCCGAACATGCTGATGGGTTCTCCGAGGATGACTACAATGGGGGGAGGATGAGATTTTCTCTGACTCTAGACAAGTCTCTTTCCTCCCTTTAGTGTCCCGTCAAACAGAAAGGACCCACACATTTTGCTCATCCAGTTCACTAGAACTAAATCAACAAAAATCAATGAGCACCTAGGCTAGATCCTGCTGTCCAGAGGATTTACTAGATTCTCTACTAAGTGAGAAATGAAGAAAACTGGAGGTGAAGCCGAAAAAGAAGTCCCAGGATGGAGATTTCTCTAACACTCTGGATGAGTCAGCAGGTTGGAGAGGAGACAGAGTCTGTGGAGATTGGGGACAGCAGGATGGTGGGTGGTACGTGACCTCTGACCCGGACCCAGTGAGTCATGCTCTGGAGCTAGTCCACCCCCCGGAGTTTGGCATGGCCCCAAACCTTGCTCCTAAAACAGAAAGTACAGCCAAACGCCAAACGGTGGCCTATCTCGCCCGTGACCAGAGAACAAGGGATGCACTTTTTCATTTCTCTCTCTTTCTCTCATCTTAAAGACGGGAAGAGATCCTTCCTCCCCCTTGCCTTCAATATATTAGAAACTTTTATAGACATTATATACTATCACCATGAAGGTAAGTTATTCCTGATCCTTTATAGAAATTCTCATCAAACATTTCTTTGAGGAATTTGGCAGCATAGAGAAAATGTAAAAGCTACCCCTTGCATTTCTAGATGTTTGCCCTCGAGAAATTCTTGCATGGCCGCATACAGAAATCTTATTAGAATGTTCATTCGAAAAGGGTTGCAGTAGCAAAATACTGAGAGCAATGTGCATTAATCGAGGAATGGGTAAATGACTCGTGGTAGGTTCATAAAATGGAATGTTTATGGGGGCTAAAAGAATGTCTTAGATCTGAATGCAGTACAATGCAGAGAATGTTAAGTGTTAAAAGCAGACTGAGTTCTAAAAAGCGAAAGTTAAAGATTTCTTGTGTGATATTTATTATAGAAACCTTTAAAACATGAAAACATGATATAGTATACGTGAGTGTACACAGAATAGAAAAACATAAAAAAAAAAAAAGGCATGGCATTTCAAAGCTCAAATTCTCAGAAGGTTTCTCTTGACCCAAGGGTGGAAATCTGATCAGCAAAGGCCACATTTGGAACGTGATTGTCTCTTTAGCAAGCCATTTCTTTGTAGGGAGGGAGGAACCTTATGGGAAAGCAGTATTATTCAGTAAGTCTGGATAGTAGGATGGCTGACTAATTATAAATATCTTATAGGCAGTATATTTTATATTTTCTGCATGCTTTTCTACAGAAATAAAATATTGCAAGACGGAGTTTTCTATTTAAAATGACCTATATCAGGAGTGGGGAATGTCTGCCCCCCGGATCATATGAAACCCTGTGGTCTACTCATGCTGCAGAGCTTGGGCATGTTGCACGGCTTCTTTGTGGCAGCACTGGTGTGGTCCACAAGTGATGTCATATAGACCCAATGGTCCTTGGCACAAAAAAGGCTCCCTACTCCTCCCCTAGAGAAAGGAAATAGAAAATGCCTACTGAAGCTTACAAAGAGAGTTGCTCTTCATTGCATTATTTTAATAAAAAAGAAGTACTATAAACGGTCAATGATAAACCAATGTTTAACTGAATTCCACTTAGCCCATAGAATTTCTTATATAAATTAAGTATTTTTGAATGAAATGCTATTAAATAAAGCGATGTTTTTTAAAAAAGGCAGAATGCAAAAGGAAGTGCAGTATTGAACGAATACTATGTCCATGTGTAGTGTATTGTGAGCTTGCAGGTAGATGCTTAAGGAGAAGTAAAAGGTAAATTGTGACTATGGTAGTAAGTATTACATTAACTTCTTAGTTCTTTTCTGCATTTCTTAAATGTGTGGTGCATCTCTAATTTTACATGACACATATACGTATAATATAGTGTTTTTACAGTGACATATGGGTGATCACATAGGGAGGGCAGAGAAACAGGCTGTTGGTATAACAATATTGCAGATATTAATAAATTAATAAACAGCCATTTATGCCAATTAATCTGGCATTTTGCTGCTGGACAGAAATGCATCCAGTAAAATGCATACAGCTTCTGCTTTAAGATCTCCAAGACATTTGTGAGCAGTTCCAATTTTGCAACTGTACTTCAGACCTTTTGCCCGGCTCCAGGCTCAAGCATCCAACTGCATCCTGTCACGATGGCTTCTATGTCCCATTCCCCTGGTCCCAAACTGAAGTTCTTTCCCCTTCCCTTCGTTCCTCCTTCATCTCCCTTTCCCATCTCAAGAAAAGTTATGAGACTCAACCACTCAGCCATCTCAAATTTCTCCCTCTCACCCCAGACCCAGCTGGTCCTTACGACTCATCCTTCCTCACTTGGATCCCTTTGTCACCCACCCAAGGATCCACCTCGTGGGGGTCCTGATGTGGGACCTCATCTGCCCCGAGTCTAGCATTCCGATGGCCTGACTTCTCCCGATTCCACCCAGAATCCAAACCACGAGGGTGTGAGTCTGTCTTCTGTCACAGCACACCCCCCGACACCCAAGGCCGGCGAGCTGGGGTCCCCGGGCATTCCTAACGCCCTGCTCTAAAATAAGCACGGCCGCAGCACGGGGCTACTCTTGAGATCCGAGAACAAGGGCCTCATCCAAGCGCAGAGCGAGCAGAAGAGGCCACAGCCCCCGACTCCTCCCTGACTGAACAACTCATGACCGGCCTCCTGAAATAGTCGCCACGCACGGCCCGAAGCACGGGACGGGGAAAGCGAGCATTAGCTTCCCCAGTCATGCTTGCATGCTCATTTCTAGAACATGGAATAGAGTCCCTCCGAGACCTGGGCGGTCTATTCCCACGCATGCCTCCTCTCCTCCTTATACGAAGTCTCATCGAGCTCAGGGAGAAGAGAAACAGCTCAGTGTAGGGGTTCACGTGATCATATACCAGAGACAGAAGAACCGCCTTCGGCTGAAAAGCACATGACTCTATTACAATCTCCAGAGCCCGGCAGCATCGCACCTTCCCTTCTGAACTGAGCGGTACAGGCACATAATAAGCATCTATAAAGATGGGGGGCAGGGGGGAGGTGCAAGATTACTTTTTTCCCTTCCTGAATTCTCTTGTAAATTCAAGATATCAAAACAAAACACGTAGTAAGTGAAATTTACTGAGGTGGCTATATTATTGAAGAATCTGTAAAAAAAATTATAAAATAAATTTGTTTCTAAATTTATTTGAAGGGCAGGGAGATGGCTCAAAGTGCTCAAGCACACACCACCCTCCCCCCACCCCACCCCAGGTTTACTCCCAAGCAGGGCCTGTTCCCCCGAGCACTGTGACAGGTACAACTTCCAAACATTGGTGAGGGTGGGGCCCCCCAACTCTCTAATGCCAAAACCAACCAAAATATTCCAAGAGACGGAGATCCTTGGTGAACAAAGAGTGACATTTAGAAATAAGCTGAGAGGGACATTTAAAAATATATATATTTTAAAAAAGAAAAATCTGAGGGTTATGAATTTAGTACTGTGTACCTAAGGTTCACAATTTGTTTCTTGGCTTTTTGGGTGACACCCGGCAATGCTCAGGGGTTATTCCTGGCTTTGCACTCAGGAATTATTCCTGGAGGTGCTCAGGGAACCATATGGGATGCTGGGAATCAAACCCGGGTTGGCCGTGTGCAAGGCAAGCACCCTACCCGATGTGCTATCGCTCCAAACCCCATCTGGTTCACGATTTTTAAAAAAGATATCTTAATCTCTTTAAGATCTGATTAGAAGTAAAAGAAGTAGTGGTCGTGGTAATAAGAAATCAGGAGAAACAATTTACACTGATCTGTGCCACACACTCTACTAAATAAATGACTTTTGAGCCACATTTACAAGTTTTCATCCTTCTTACAATCCCATTTTGCAGTTGGCCAAACAGAGGTAGGACATCTAAGTAGCCATTACCAAATCCCATCTGAGAGAACAAGCCACACTTCACTCGTGGAGAAGAGACCACGGAGAGAAGCGGAGTGACATGGCCCCGAGTCCCCAGAAGGGAACCCAGGGAGCTCGGGAAACAGAACGGCAGTCCCCGCTCCCTTCTCCGGACCTGCAATAACGCAGCCTCGGCGGCATTTAGAGCGTCTCTCTGGGAGCCTCCCGTGGGTGTAGATGGTTGGCACCTGTCCGACATTCCGACCCACATGCCTGGGATTTCTAGCACGGCCAAATCAGCAGGCAGTGTGACAAAGGGCTCCGTGTCCAGGCCTGAGCCACAAAGCTCAGCTTTAGAGCCGTTCCCTCCACTTGCTTCTATTCTGGGCATC
Organism: Sorex araneus; assembly: GCF_027595985.1. Lineage (NCBI taxonomy): Eukaryota > Metazoa > Chordata > Mammalia > Eulipotyphla > Soricidae > Sorex > Sorex araneus. The sequence goes on along the minus strand of NC_073310.1, from coordinate 62,311,629 downwards.
AGTGTAAACTCCTGCCAGGGCCTTTGCCGCGCTAACCCCTTCCCCACTGTCTGGTCTCCCGCGGTCTCTGCTCCCACCTTGCCCCCCGTCGGAGCTGGCTCTCCACCAACTTCTTCCTCTTTATTTTTAACTCCCGCTGGGGAAACATATGCTCTCCCGCAATATGGCCTGCCGGGAAGCTTACTGTGGGGGAGGAAAGGTGGGAAAGGAGCCTCTACAGAGGGCAGAGCTGGGAGGGCATCTCTGACCCCAGAGGACTGTCTCCAGGGAGAGTGTGGAGAGCGTGTCAACCCTGCCCAGCTGGGAAGTCAAACACGGTAGATGCTGCTAGAATTCCCGTTCTGGAAGTTGGGCTGTTCCAGGACAGACTAAGCGTCTAGCGACAGGAAGGGGGATCCCTGAGGAAAGCACCCAGACTGCGGCAGCCATAAAGGCAAGTGAGGAAGGAAATGAACACATGAGTCATGAGAGCAGGTTTTCTGGGGCTGGGGAGGGAGGAAGCATCAGCTGCCTCCGCCAGAGATCTCTGCCAGCTCCTCTCCTCGAAACGAAACACCGTCATCATCAGCCCGTTCCTCAGGTCAGAACTCTGCCCTTTCTGGTCCGCTGTTCAACCCTGGAGCTCGCGACAGGCGGCTCTGAACTGCAGATCCGTTGGGGTGACTCAAAGATGTCTGGAATTGTTGCTAAGAAAAGAAATCCAAGAACCCCCTTTCATTTCCACAGAAACAAGCACTTGTGGAGCTTGTGAGCTGAAGGGTAAACAGCAGCAAACACAACACAGATGGAAATCTGCGACCCGGATTCCCTCGTGCTCTGCTTACGAGAAGCGAAATATTGACGTGGCTGCTGGTGGTTTGCTTGGCACGGGAGTGCAACATGGTCACGCAGGTCACGGGAGGCAAACTCTCAAGGTAGTCCTCTGGTGGGAACTAGAGCCCAAACTTTTTCGTCGTGACAAAGCGAAGATGGGAGAGGCCGATGTCAGAGATGTGTTTGCAAAGCCAACACATATTTAAAGAGTTGTTTCCATTTTGCCCTGGAAGCGCTGGGTTCTTTCGGCCTCTCTGGTCTGTTTTGGAAATGCTCAATGTTTTCAAAGGAAACACATCACGGGAAGTGTCTTTAAAAAATAACACAGAACCTTGATGCTGAGCTTGGAGTGTGCCCCAGTCCTGCCGGGCCCATTGTCCTTGCAGCCCAGATAGGAAGGCCTGGGAGCGGAGGGGGGGGCGGCTTCCTCGCTCAGATTAGACTCTGCTTGCTTTCTCCTCCCTCCATGCAGGAAGCCTCAGAAAGAAAACAGTTACTCATCACTTGCCCTTTTATTGTCCTGGGTCTGTGAGCCCTGGTGTGTTTATTCTCCCGATGAGAGGCAGGCTCCGGCTGGGGGCTGCTGGCTTTTATCTGCTTTGTGCTGATTCTCACAAGGCAGAGACATTCCATTGTGCTGAGCGAAGAGGAAGCTGGAATCAGAGGTCAGAGTCCCAGGGCTGCCTGGTGCTGAAGCATGACTTCACCCTCTCCCCCCAAGCCCCCAGCACACACACACACACACACACACACACACACACACACACACACACACACTGAGCTACAACCCGCCTTTCTTGAGGATCAATAAAGCTGATAGAGTCACGTGATTTTGAGGATCAGGAGAGAAACTCTTTAATGAAGCAATTAAACTGTCACTTGGAGGTCACTGGAATACTCAGGCTTCGTGGAGGGAAACATAATGGGAACATTTGCACCCTGACCACGCGCACAGCTAAGGGGGTCCCAACCCCGCTTTAGCAACAAGCACCCACAATGTGTCACTGCAGAGCGGCAGGTTAATTACCCCAGCCACTGGGAAGCCAAGGGGCAGGAAGTGCAAATCTATTACCGAATTAGTTCAAACCTGGGTATAAACTGAGCTTTCCGTCTCGCACCCGTTGGTACCAGGTCCATTTCAACAAAATTTTTTTTAAAAAAATAAGTAAACCACAAACTAATCTTCCTGGCCTTTGTTCCTACTGCTCTTGGGTATTAGTCTCAAATTATGTTTTTCTATATTCCACAAATGAGTGCAATCTTTCTATGTCTGTCCTTCTTGGAAATGATCACTGTGGATAAGAACTGCGTGCTGAAAGTAGATAAAGGAACAAGCATGATAACCTCTCAGTGACTGTATTGCAAACCATAATGTCCAAAAGGAGAGAGAGAGGAGAGAGAGAGAGAGAGAGGAGAGGAGAGAGAGAGGAGAGGAGAAGGAGAGAGGAGAGAGAGAGAGAGGAGAGGATAGAGAGAGAGGAGAGAGAGGGGAGAAGAGAGGAGAGAGAGGAGGAGGGAGAGAGGGGGGGGAGAGAGAGAGGAGAGAAGCGGGGGGGAGAGAGTGTGCCTGCCATAGAGGCAGGCTGGGGAGATGTGCTGGCGGGAGGGAAACTGGGCCATTGGTGGTGGAAGTGTGCACTGGTGGAGGGACGGGTGTTGGATCATTGCATGCCTAAAACCCAATCATGAACAACTTTGTAACTGTGTATCTCACGATGACACAATAATAAACACTTTTTTAAAGTGAACTAATTCCTCCTGTTTCCCCCTTTTCTCATTAGAGCACTGCGGAATCCTAGACAGAGTCCTCTCCCAGGAGAGCCACGTTCTCTCGCCCTGAGTGCAGTGAGGTTGGTGGTGTAGCAGCTGGGAGGTGGGGGCGGGGTGGGTGGGGGTGGGGGTGCCGGGCACAGCACGGGCTCCCATGTCCCGTGGTGTGCAGGTTCGCCCTCAGCCCTGACCCGACCCGGCACAGAGACGAGGGAAAGGATTCACACTTTTCTTCAGCCCGACGTGTGTGTGTGTGTGTGTGTGTGTGTGTGTGTGTGTGTGACGCTTTGTGTCAGGCAGGTGTGTGTCTTGGGACCCAGAGGCCCCTGGGGACTGTGGGGGGAGGGGAGCTGAGTATTCCTGCTCAGCCTTGAGAATTCTGCGTGTTCTTACTGGCTACTTTTCTGCCTTTAGCTTCCGAGCGTCACAGCCCGAGAGAAGAGCTTTCTCCCGTCTCCCAGGCCAGTGAGGTCAGCTCCGGAGGGCCGTGACACGGTGTGCCTGGCCTGCAGAGCCGAGGGGGTCCCTGGCTGAGGGCTGGACGCCTGCTTCCTCATGGGAGGCCGAGAAAGACCCTCACATGTGCCATGACAGGCCACACTTCAGCAAAACAAGCAGCAGCCTAAGTTTCTGTTTCCCCCCAGATAATTCCCTGCGACTGTCCTTGGCCGAGGCTGGAAATCCCCTAGCGGCCTCCCGCCAGTCCTGTGATAAGTATCTCTGGGCACGGCAGGTGGGCATGACCAACTGGCTCACAGACTTGTGACTGCTTCGTTGCAATTCTTGAGAAAACTGCCAACGTTGCCTATGTGACCATCTGCCACATAATGTTCCCTGGAACTTAGGGCAGGTGCTTGTCAAGACCCCACTGCCTGGGACGAGGCTTGGACCCTAGCTCGAGTGAGCAACAAAGTTTCCTTTGCTTTTGCAGTCTTTCATGTGGAGCTGGTCTCCCTGCGACCTGGAAACCCAGAACCGGCCGTAACACATACCTCCCACCTCGCTCTCTTCCCGCCCACCACAGCCGCTCAGGCCTGCATTGCCCAGGTGTCGGGGTTCCGAGAGAGAGGAAGGGGGTAGCAGGCCCAGAAACACTGTCTTGGAAACAAGTAACCCAAGTTGTATTTTCTCTGCCTGTTCCCCAGATGTCCTGGCCTGGTAAACCGTAACTGTATCTTTCCCCCAAATACTCTTAATCTGGGGTGTGTGGGTGTTTGGGGGCTCCCAAGTGCTCAGGGAATCCAGTCACCCCTGGCGATGCTCAGCCGGCAGGTCCGATGTGAGCATCTGAGGATGTGGCCAGTTGGGACCCTGCAGTGTCCAGCAGCTGCCGACACATGCAACAGCACTGGAGGGTCTCTGGGGGGACGCTCAGGGGTGGCGGGAGGGCCGTGGGGGCTAGGGTCCTGAGCGCCGGGGGATACCCTGAAACACTCGCCCTTGCTTCAGGTTCACTCGCGTTTCAGTGTGGTTGGGCCGTAGCCCTGCTGTGGCCCCTCTTCCTCAGTCGCTTCATCCCACCCTCTCGAAGCCCCTCTCTCGGGTCCTGATAGCTGCTGCGTGGTGACTATTAACCCAAATGCCCACTGAGACGCCTATTTCCACTCCAGTTCTCGGTCCTGCTGGCTGGGCCCGCGAGGCCCGACTTCCCTCCGTAGAACCGACGCACTGGGCGCTGTTCAAAGGCACACAAACGCAGCCTCCTCGGCAGCTGGCGGTTCCTCTGCTTGTCACATGACTGACGCCGAGTGACAGGCCGTATGGCCTTATGCCACAGACGCAGTTCAGAGGCACTGTCTCACCCCCCCGCGTCCATGGGCTGTAAGGACGCGGTTCTGGGCCCCCACTGCCTGCCTCCAGGAACCCCAGAACAGCCAACTAGAACTCAGTGCCAAGCTTTCTGGGTTTCCTGGGTGCTGCCGCCTGGTCCTGTGCATCTGCAGACCTGTGCCAGCTCCAAGCGGCAGCCCCATGAGGCCCATGTTGGCCCGGATGAAGCCCAGCGGCCCCTCACGGTCCTTAGTCCCCACGGCAAGGTGATCTCTAAGCTGGAGCCACCAAGATGGTTTGGCTGGGATAGGATTTATGTGAAGTTTGAGACAGAAAAGAGCTACAGGGACCGTGCACTCTAACTTCTCGCCCCCGAGAATCCGTAGACTCAATATGGCTTGTCCAGGGGCCTGACGCCCTGGCTTCGTTGGCGCCCCCATCGCCTCTTACTCCGCTGCCTTTCGCTTCCCCAGCACCGTGTCCCCTCAACGTGCTTAAGCTTCCCCGTTGGTAAAAATGATCCTAATCAACTTCCATTGATCTCGCCTCACCCACAGGCGCCTCAGCCATGAGACCGTGCCCCCAGGCATTGGCAATTCGGAGAAGGACCAAGACATGCCAGCCTGCCCCGGAGGTGGCGCTTCACTCAACATCTTCCTCCCTTCTCTCACGGTCTCTCCAGCTCACGAAGGACCGTCCCTGCTCCTCTGTCCTCTGGTCCCCATCTGCCCCTTCAGTGATTCTGTTTCCTGAGGAGCTTCTCTGATCCTGTTCTCTCGTCAAAAGACTCCTATACAGGGGCTGGGGCAATAGTACAGTGGGTAGGGCATTGGCCTTGCATGCAGCAGGCCCAGGTTCGATTCCCAGCATCCCATATGGTCCCCCCGAGCACCACCAGGAGTAATTCCTGAGTGCATGAGCCAGGAGTAACCCCTGTGCATCGCCGGGTGTGACCTACAAAGCAAAACAAAAACAAAAACGAAAAAGACTCCTACACAACTAACCAACCAACCACAAGGTACCCCAATGCCCAGAGCAACCGCCCAAGATTTGCCCAAAGCTTTGCACCCGCCCTCGGACCCTCTTTCTTTCACGTTGCCAACCCAGTCCTCACACCACTGCCTGCCGTTAGTGGAAAAGAGTTTAAGCATCTTATGCTGCTGCTTTATGGAAAGCTTTCATTCACCCCCACATCCTCGAGAGCCTCATCCTGTGTCACGACCCCGAGGGGAGTCTCGGAACTGAGTGTGGGGTTTGCCACAAATGTCACACCCATAAATGGCTTCTGAGTGTCCCACGGCCAAAACTGAATCCGTAATCGACAGCTAATGAATCTGAGATGTTTCAGGCACCTCCCGCCCGTGGAGCATTTCCCAGCTGGAAGGGGGTCAGGAGGGTGAGGGAAGTCTGGCAGCCTGATTCCAAGGTCAACGTCAGCTCCTTCAGGCACTGGGCAGTCTGTCCAATGTGGGTCCCCGGATTTGCCCCCACACAGCCACACTCTGAGCACAGTGCTCCCTTCTAGCTGTTCCCTCCTCCCCTCAGCCACCTCACCCCGCCTCACCCCCACATTTCTAGGGTGAAGTTCTCCTGCATACACCTGTGCTAGCAGGAACTCTTTCCTGGATTCCAGTCCCCAGGAGTCTCATTTGCTACCATCCCTCTCGAAGACTTGTGCCTTTGGAGCACACATGCTGAGTCCTGTGGCCTGAGAAAACCTCACAAACAGGCTCTTCCTGAACCCAAGACTCAGTGGTCCAGAAGCACAGATGGAAGCGCCTGACCTGGACTCACAACGCCCCGCTCACGCGCCGCTGGCCTCGTTAGGACCGTGGCTAGCACCCGTCCGGAACTTCCTCGGAACACACAGGCCGCATGCCTGACCACAAGTGGATCCCGAAGTCTGGCACTTCCCCACCCGAGTTCACCGGAAAGGAAACCAAAGCGGAGAGAAGGACGTTTTCCAGACCACACACCTCGAAAATGACCCCATCTGGGCTCAGCCATGCTCCACCCACTGCAGAGCTGAGTGGGGGGGGGCGGGGCGGGGGCCTCCCAAGTAGTGCCGGGGACGCCCAGGGCCCCCAGCAGCAATTCTCAGACCAGCCGGCTAGAGGTGTGTTGCCCAGGCCTGAGGCTGTGGTGTCACGTCAGGGATAACAGGCTGCCCCACGCTCCTGGGAGGGGCCCTCTAGTTACGCTTGGGGCCCATGTCGTGCCACGGTCATGCCTGGATGGGCACATTCGAGGCAAGCGCCTGCCCACTGTGCTGCCTTCCAGTCCCCGGGTTTGGGGTGGGCAGGAGAGTTCCCAAGGCCCAGGGTCTCTCATGGGCTGGGCTGAAAAGTGGTTCCGAGTTCACCCGCAATGAGGTGTTGTTTGGGTGCAGGGTGTTAGCAGGACCCAGGGTACAACTGAGTGCTGGGGCGAGCCGGTGCTGGGACTAGAACTCAGACCCTGTAGCACATCCTGCTGGCCACCGAGCTGCCTCCCCAGCCTGGAGCTGGCTCAAAATTTAAAGGCCAGCATTCAGCCCTGTCTTCCTACTGGGGTCCTGCACGGCTCTGTGACTTTGCGCATGCACCCCGAGGCTTGCTGCCCAGAGCAGTGAGCGGTGTGTGTGGACGTTTCTGGTCTCTTAGGTTGGTGCAGTTCCACTCCGTGGCTTGGCACAATGCCACGGAAAGACCACCCAAGGCTGCACTTCTCAGAAAGACCCAGAGTGAAGCCCAACCCTGATCGCTCCCTGCCCACGCCCCCACTGACGGGCACATCTCTGTGTGTTCCCCAGGTGTGTATTTGTAGAGAAATATGTCTTTTCTATTCATCCTGCCGGGCTGTTTAGCTTTCTCAGGACTCATATTTTTGTAACTTTATGCTGTTTCACCCATTTGGGGGAAACTTATGTCACTATCTCTTTCTCTTCGGATTTTGCTTCTTTCCCACTGATCTCTCACTTTTACTTGGGGGCTTTCAATGACACAGTTATGCCCTTTGCATATTTCCTTTCCCTCCTTCTGCTTCTCTGCGCTATTGCTCCACACAGACTCTCTTGTGTGGAGAGTCTCCACACAAAACCCCGCATTTTCCTGACGACTATCCCCAACAGTACACAAAAATCAACAAAAAACAACATAAAAAATATTCCACTACATCTTAACGTCCACTACATATCTAGTTCCCTTTTTATTTGTTTTTTGTCTACTTGTTTTCATTTTTGCACCATTACTCACTCTAGTTTTCAGGGCTTGCTGAAGGTGTGACTTTTATCCCTATAACCTTAGAAGTCATCATGGCTTTGTCTGGGATATCCCGATGTTCACTTCCATTCTCTGGGTCTCCTGCAGTCAGTCCTAAGATCCCTGACCATGTGTGTTACACTGTCTCCTGGTGCACCTTATTACTCTTCACAGTATTTCACCTGAGAAACAACTGACGGAAATCAGGTCTAGGGTGATTTTTTTCTCCCTTGAAGAAGATTTTTGATGATCAACTCTCCAGTGCCTAGATGTTTTAGAAGCAATCGAATGTTCCTGGCCTGGAACATATCATGGCCTGGGCTGGGGAGAGAAAACACCTAGGGACTCAGTGTTAGACACACAGAGCTTCTGGAAGCCTGGTATTCTCATGAATTTGGAAAGGAGATGGTACGTCAGAATATTCATCTTATTCAGCTCCCTGACCTCAAACTTTGCTTCTCTTTGCCCACAAGAATCCCAGAACTGCAAACCCAGTGTCCGCAAAGGGTCTCGGGCAGAACAGTCTGAACACAATCCCGCTCCTCGCTCCCAAACGAACTTCAGAATGTCATGCTACCTTGTGAGCTGTTTGGCACATTTGAGCGTAGAATTCTTATCCAAGAATTTTTAATTAGACAACTATCAAAAAGGTGGGCAGGATCCCATTTGGGAAAGATGCTCTCACCTTAAAAGTCTGCACCGTGCTTTGCCAATTTAGACTGGAGTCATTTCGAATATTATTACAGTCATAAATCAACTGATGGTCTAAGCAGATGAATGATTTAATCTTGTAAAATGATACTTTAAACTGTGCCATTAGAGTGGACACTTTGAGATACATGGAACAACTTTTGAGTTGTCTTGAGTTAAATCTGAAAACAAGCCAACTGGAGTCTGTGAAAGAAGCTCTCGGGAAACAAAAATAGAAAGGTCTGTTGGCCGCAAGGATCTGGTTTATATTGGAATGAAATGTCTCTAAATAAAAATGAAAGATGGAAGGCCTTTTATGAAAACATAAAAAAAATTAAAAGTCAAGAAACTTTAAAATACAGCCTCAATCCCCCTTACATTAAGCATAAAGCATTAATTTTTAATAGGATGTCTTAAAGTTGTTTAGGAACAATAGAATTTTTTGTGTTCTAACTAATAGCTTTATCTGTTCTTTTCCAGCCCAATCTTCCAGTCAATTCTGTACTGACCCCAATTTGTTGAAGCAGCAGATCAAGATATACTGATTTCCAAAAAGTCTTGGGAAATATCCAGAGGTTTAATAACAATTAAATTTAAACTAGCTCTTGTAAATCCATTATACTACACTTTCTTAATCTCTCTTTGCAGCCAGTTCTGCTCAAAGCTATATAAAAGGACTTCTGTGAAATTTGTGCTTCATTACTTATAAGAAAATATACAATAGAAACAACTGAACATAATCCTTTCTCCAGATTTGAACTCAGATGCAATCTACCAAGCCACTGCAGCTATTTTTTGACCCTGAGGCAACAAATTCAAAATGAAAATCCAGTCCATTAAGAACCGTAGAGAAAAAGCTAAGCTTATCATGTAACCAAACCCTAAAATTACCTACCTCCCAATTTGATTTTGGGTTAAAAGGTCTTTAATTTTTAATTTATTCCTTATTATATGACAGCAGAAACACCCATAACCAATATGATTACAAACTATGTGCACACAGTGATGTTGAGATGAAGACCAGACTTGATATAAATGCCACTTACCATAATACAAGAGTCCTGAGGTTCAAGGTCGAGGTCAGTGATATTTAAGAGAATACGATGTTTTCTTTCTACTTGAATGACCCAAGAACAGTCCGTATTACTCCGGTATGGTCTGGGGTAATTTGGAGAGTGAATCTCTCCCCTGGGAGCTCGGAAAATCCCACCACAACCTGTAGGTAAGAAAACCAATATAATTATGAGATGAATCCATAATATATGACCTTCACTCTAGACTCTGGTACAGAAAATAACATGATACTTTGACCACTAGTTTTGTGTGAATATGCTAAATACATTCTGAGAGATAGAGAATCGGCCATTCATTCGCACACCCAACAAAATGAAGAATGACTAAGAAAACACTTAAAAAACTACTCTGAGAACATCTTTTAAATGCTGAAAATTAAGTGCCAACGCAATCATGTTTTCACAAATCCATCAGACATCTCTCCCTTCTACTCAGAGAACACCACATACTGTAAAAATAAGTCATACCCATCTCAGAATTTTGACATGGCATACCTTTACAAATAACACCTGCCTTTAAAAATGTAATAGGGGCAAAGCAATAGTACAGTGGGCTGGGTATTTACTTTGTACCCAGCTGATCCGGGTTCTATCCCAGACATCCCATATGGTCCCAAGCACCACCAGAAGTGATTTCTAAGTGCAGAACCAGGAGTAACCCCTGAACATTGACAGATGTGCCCCCAAAGGTCTAAATAAATAAATATTTAATATTCTGGATGTTAATAGTTATTCATTTTTAATCATATGACATTTCCAAGGAGGTCTAGGTTCCGGAGGTCTTCAGCCTCTGGAACCCAGACACAACCATGCTCAAGACCCCTCTCCACATGCTCCGACAAGCCTCATGCATGAAGGATCCGGCAGAGGAACCAAGGTGTGCGGGACCCGGGGCTGAGATCTCCAAACTTGATTGGATCGGGACTGGGCTTCCTCCACCCAGAGCCCCCGTTTTCCAGTAGCTAGGCAGTCACACCCACAAACTGCCCTGGCGCCATGTAATCCCATCAACAGCCAAGATCCAGAGACTAAAAGACAAAGCTCCTAGAAGCACACGGCCGTGACTATCTAGTTCTCCCTCTCGGCAAGCTACTGAGTGTATCCTGCCCACACGGCAGAGCCTCACAAGCTCCCTGTGGCGTATTCGATATGCCAAAAACAGTAACAATGATGGACCTAATTCCCCTGAACCTGAAAGAGCCTCCAATGTGGCACCATTGGGAAGGACAAGTAAAGAGAGGCTGCTAAAATGTCAAGGCTAGGAGGAATGGAGATGTTACTGGCACCCGCTCGAGCAAATCAATGAACAACTGGATGACAGTGATACAGTGACATTTCCAATACCTATCTGCATCTAGCCCTGTAATCTGTCATTTCAGGAACTGCAATGTAGCTCATTAGGAGAGCAGTTGCCTTGTCTGTGTGAGACCCCAGGGATGATCCCCAAATTGAATATATATATGTAAGACCAGGGATGTGATTCAAGGGCAAAGTGCATGATTTCCATTCATGAGACATGGGAGCTAGCACTAGTACAAAAAAGTATAACATATACTTATATATAAGATATATACATATATACGTATAACATATATAACATATAAACATATATCCCATTATTCCTTGGATTTACGATGATATGACCCAATAATGAAAAGACGTGATATTCTTTTCTGAAAAATTCAGGTACAGCTTAGGGTTATGTAAAAACTACCTTCATATCACTAAAATAACTTTAACTCTATTCCTTTATTTCCTTACATTGATTCTTTCTCTCTCCTCAGACCTGAGAGAGTGCCACCAAGGGGCCCAGGGGCAAGTCTCCATGGCACATTCCAGCTCTGTGACCTCATCACTGACAGCCCTAAGCTCTGTGACCTCATAAGTAACCTCCCGTAGGTCACTACCGTCCCTCATCTTCACTGGGGCTGACGAGGGTGTGGGATAGACTGCTCTCACCAAGGGTCGTGAGAACAAAGAGATCACTCTTGCCCACCGCTTAGGAAGGAACCTGGCACTTAGGAAGCCTCTGCACGTGAAGCCCCTTCCCAGCCGCTGTGGAGGCGACAGCTGCCGAATGACCTTAGGAATCACTCCAAAAAGATGACTCAGGGGAGGGGTGGATGGAGGCGCAGATACTGGGGACATGGGGCAGATACTGGGGACACGGGTGGTGGAGAATGTGCACTGGTGGAAGGAGGGGTGTTTGATCGTTGTACGACTGAAACTCAAACATGGAAGCGTTGTAAGTGTGTCCACGGTGATTCTTTAAACAATAATGATTCCTTAAACACTCGGCGTCAGGAAACCGCTCAAGGAGACACGCTCTTCCACAGACGTCACCTGGAATTCCTGAGTTGGACAGTGACAGCTGTAACGTTTGCTCGAGCACCAACTCACTCAGCGCTTTGCTGACGCCCATCCGAGGCTCGCGGCCCGGGCGCCCTCTCAGCCAGCCCCTGCCCTCCCCGAGGGCCTGCAGGCCTTCCGTGCTCCCACAAGCGTGGGGACGCCGAGGTGGGGTGGGGAACTGCCAAACTGCTCGGGACACTCCTGCAACCGCAGCTTCGCAAGCCACAAAGCGCCCGGGAGGAGCTGCCCAAGTTCCCGCCCCTGCCCACAGCTCTCACGGCAGGAAACCCAGCGTCGCTTCCACTCACCGCCAGGGACCGCTTGCCACGAGGCATTGAAGCCTCTCCCGTGGATGCTGCTGTCCGTCCTGAATCGGATGGTTAGCTCATTTCCCGTGCTGGACACCTGCATGGGCGACTCTGGCGGCCTCCGGGTGCACAGCTGGGCTATCCTGGGAGCACGGAGATCAGGGCCACCGTAGACCTGCCAGGGGCAGGAAAGAGACCCCCTTTGAGCTACCTGGAGGGAATGCCAAGACCCCCCACCCCGTGTCCCCAGCCCTGGGAGCCTTGGGGCAGTGCAGATGGAAGAAATCTCAGCCGTCCCGGGTGGGGGGAAGTGGAAACAGATGGGATATTTGGAGGCGCTCCCTTGCCCTAGAGCACTGGGGCTCAGGCCCCACGAAGTCCTTGTTCGTCCCTATATTCAGAGAGGGGAATCGACTCCAGAGCTACGGGGTGATTCCAAAACAGTCCCCATCTCTCTCTCTCCCTTTCTCTCCCTCTCACTCCCTCCCTCTCCCTCTCTCTCCCTCTCTTCTTTCTCTCTCCCTCTCCCTCCCTTCTTCTCTCTCCCTCTTTCTTTAACTCTCTCTCTTCTTCTCTCTCCCTCCCCCTCTCTCTCCTCTCTCTCCCTCTCCCTCTCCCTCTCTCCCCTCTCCTCTCTCTCTCCTCTCTCTCTCTCCCTGTCCCTCTCCCTCTCCTCTCTCTCTCATCTTCAGGCTTTTAGGGGATTTTTCTATTTCTCGATTCGCTTTCCTGGGCAGAGGTACTGCAGACAATAGCTTCAAGTCTGAACCCTTTCCTTTTCAGCTCAGCAGCAGAGTATTGGGGACATCTATTTTGTTTGTGAAATTGAGTTCATTGTCACTATTTATTTCCCAGTGATATTTTTTAGGATCTTCCACTTTGTATAGGAATATGTTATAAAAAAAAATAGGCATTTGATGCCATGTCCATGATTGGGAGGAAGCAGAAATACCTGCTGCCAATAAGCATGGGAGATGGGGGGGACCCCAGACACCTTCTCTGCGCCCTTGCAGAAACCTGGCCAAGAAACAGACTGACACCCGAGGAGCTACGAGGGAGGGCCCCCTCCCCGTTAATTTACACATGTGAACTTGACCTGGCTATCTCCAAAACGGCTCGAGCTTCATGTGTAGTTTCCTAAGGAGCTTCTAATACACCAGTCACATTACTTCTGGGGACAATGATTTTCATTCAACATTTACAAGGGCTGGAGTGATAGTACAGCCAGCAGGGCACTTGCCTTGCATGCAGCCTCCTCGGTTTGATTCCCAGCACCCCATATGGCCCTCTGGGCCCCACCAGGAGTGACCCCAGAGCGCAGAGCCAGGAGTCAGCCCTGAGCACTGCCGGGCGAGGTCCCCAAACCAATAATGACAACAACATATACAATGATCACTCACATGTAGAGTCGGGGATGAATGCAACTTGCTGTTCTTGTCACACCTATCACTGATGACCCACCCAGTCACCTGGACCCGGCCCAGGATGGGCCGCTCAGAAGTCCTGCCTCTAACTTTCCTGCTCCAGCACTTCCTAGGGTGACCGTCAGCAGCAGGACACGGGTCATGGCTCTGTCCAGGGATTGTACAGCTCCACCTCCCCCATCTGACTGGGACCCCGCACGACCCTTCTCTACCCCACAGCCTACATCTCTCCTCGCTCCTGGTAGGAAGGTCTGGGGGGGTCTCAGTTACCCCCAGGCCCTGCTTATGGGGAGACACACAAACATATGGGCGGGTGGCAGAGTTCCGGAGGGAGGGGGAGAAAAGGAGTCGGGGGGAGCTGCACTAAACCCCTGCATCGGGCCACGTCACGCTGGACAAGAAATCCCTCTTGGGGCGACAGTTTCCAGGACTAAATGTGAGTGCTCCCCTGGGCGCACAGAAAGCTCAGGGTCGGAGCCAGGAGAGGCAGAGTTCAGTCTGAGGCAGGATGGGCCCCTCCCACGGTGCCACCCCCCCTCTGTGCAGTGCTAGGAGCTTGGGGGGGCTGTCAGCCCGCCCTCAGGGCAGCTGCTGTGTGTGGCTGGTCTGTGGGGATCACTAGGATCCCCTCGGGGACAGGCAGTGAGAGCAAGAGGCCCTGAATCAATAATGAAGGCTTTGTCCGATTAATTCCCCAGCCCCAGGGAAAGGCCCAGAAGAATGAGCGGCTATTCCCGAGAGGGGCTGGAAGGACTGGGCCGTTGGTGGGGACCCTCTGAGGCGGGGCTCTTGGAACCGCTCCCGTGGGTGGCCCTGGGCTCTGACTCACAGAGAACAGCGCGCTGCTTCTGGGCAGGGTCCCCGCCTGCTCCCTCGCCCTGGGCCCCTGACCCCCGAAAGCCCAGTAAACAGCTCGGCTCTGCAGAGAGGTGCCAGCCCCGGGCTGAGTCGCAAACAAAGCAAACTGGCACTTCAGCAAAACTGTGTTTTCCCCGGTTGGTGGGTCCCCTGGAGATCTCGGGCATGACTCAGCGGGGCCTGGTCCCGCTGGACACTGGGCGGTCACTCAGGCCAGCCGAGACCCCAGGGAGCCGGTGCCAGTTCTGATTGTGTCGCCAGGCAGGGGACGCCCCCCCCCACGGGTCCCCCGAGCCAGGCCGGGCTCCTTTCTTCCTTTCCCAGCAGCCGGGGAAGAGTCGGGGTGTTTCCATGACCAGAAATAAAGAACAAACTTCTGGCATCCACGGAGGAGTCCCACAGCCAGCACAGGACTCTGAGAGGGGGAGAACGATGGAAGGAATTTCAGGGTGCGGACCCGTCCGGCCCCGGCCTGTGACTAAGCTCAGGGCTGCGGGGAGGAGAAGAGCAGGTCTTATGATCAGAGATGGGAAAAAAACGCATTTTTTAGCAATTGCTCAGGATACAAAAGATTTCAAAGCCTCCTTTTTTTTTTTTTTTTTTTTTATCTGTTTGGAACATTTCTTTCTGCTCTGTGGGCTCCGTTTACCATCCCGATGAGGCATTCCCGGGCCATGAGTAACCCACGACGGTCCTGTGCCGGTGGCCACTTTTCTGGGTGTGCAGCTTTGAGGGAAACAGCATGGGCGCCTGCACAAAGCTGGTGGAACTAAGTTGAGCCTGTTACAGGTGACATAGGGCCCGGCCTCACAGTGCTCAACGGGGAGAGAAGGGGGAAAGAAGAGCCTGAGAACACACACACACACACACACACACACACACACACACACACACACAGACCAGTGCAACAAACTATGTTCTTCACCGAGACAGAGTGTGGCAGTGAGTCTTCCCATCAGCCCGGAAGCGTGGCAGGTCCGGCCAGAAGTCAGAGAGGCCTCGTGTATTTCAGCCCCAAGAGATGAAAGTTCTCCCCAGTATTTTAGGGCCTCGAAGTACTCCTTCGGAGACTTGGGGTCACATCAGCGGTGCTCAGGGCTGCCGCCTGGCTCTGCGTTCAAGGGTCACTCCTGGTGGTGCTCAGGGACCGCCTGCAGTGCCTGAGGCGGATCTGGGGTCAGCTGCAGACCCCAGCCGGACAGAACGCGGTAACTCGCCTTGTGCTGATAGAAACGGGCCCCCCGAGGCCGAGGCCTGTGCTCACAGTTCTCGCTGCGCCCTGGTTTGTTTGCACGCCCACCCCACCGGGCAGCTCGCAAAGAACAGCCCAAGTTCCCGCTTCCTCACGTAACGGGGGCAGCATTGCCCAAAGCACAATGGCCCCGCTGACCCTGTGCCAAGCGAGCGGCCATCAGGCGTGGGGGGCTGGGAGCCTGAAGGGTGGGGCGCATGGACCACCCCGGAGTGTGAAGAGTGCCGCGCTGCTGAGAAATACCCATGCTGGCCGGAGAAGCCGCAGCCACATGCCTTATGCGAGTGTCAGTCAGCCTGAAACACCTCCCGTGCCCCCTCCGAGACAGAGCCAAGACTGTAGGGAGGCCGCGAGAAAAGCTGTGTGTGTTCATTTGGAAACGACCCTTAGCAGTGCTCGGGGATTACTCTAGCTCGGTGCTCAGCGCCTCTCCTGGCAGTGCCTAGGGAACCACACGGTGCCGGGGAGGGAACCCGGACTCCCTACACTCCTGCATGCAAAGCTTGTGCTCAGCCCACTGAGATTTCTCCCCGGCCCCTGGGGTAAGGGCTGGAACCCAAGGGCCCCCCCGCTGTGTGTGATGGCTCCAAAGTTTCCTTCCCCAGAGGAGTGAGCTGCCAAGGGCAGCTCCTGGAGCCTCCAAGCCACTCCACGAGGAAAGTGAAGCCCCTCACCCCACCCAAGCACCCAAGGACCCACTTATTTCCTGAGACCAGAAGTGTGGGTGTCAAGCACCCCGAGGGGACGCTACCTCCATGTGATCCTGAGAGCAGCAATTCGGACCCAGATCCCCCGCAGCAGGGGGTCCCAGCCGGAGAGACCCGCCATGGCCCACAGGGTTCCCTCATGCTGCTCCCATCCCTGCTCTCCCCAGGCGCTTTTGGGGGTGCCCCAAGCCATGGCTTCTAACCCACGTGTCCGGCAGCTCCATTCCCGTAGGGCTGAAACACAGCCCAAAGCGACAGAGCTGGTGGGAAATGATCTGGGGGGTGTGCAGAGCGACTTCTAGTTCTTCATCCCCGACTCGGGCCAGCGGAGGAAGCGTCTGAACTCCTACCTCCAGGGCGTCGAAGCGGCAGCTGGAGTGGTACTCCACGTCGAAGTCGTGGATGGTGAGCTGCACGCTGCTCCCCGGCTCCGTGCGGAGGCGCCAGAGGCACTCCTTGCTGGGGGGGTACGTGGCTGGGTACCCCGGGCTGCTGAAGGAGCCCCGGGGTCCCGACAACTCGCCACCACAACCTGCGGAAACATGGAGGGTCTGGTCAATGCCACACAGGCCTCGGCCACCGGGGAAACTCCAGAACAACGCTGGCCAAAGGAGGGTGGCAACGCAGTGACCCGCGGCAGAGAGAACTCGCACCACTACAACAGAAGCGTAACTCAGCACGTATGCGGTGAGGGAACCACTGCGACCAGGGATGAAGCTACTTTAACAACGTTTACAACATCGCTTTGCTGCGACAGCTCCCGGTCCCCGTTCTTTCTAAAGCAAAACTCTCTTAATAGTTTCTTTTAATTTTATTCCTATTTTTAACTTTCTTCATTCTATGGAGGGAAAGAGTATACAGCGTAAGCAGTAGTCTGGGCCGAGTAAAGGAAGAGAATGTGCCCACCTGCAGCTTCCACTACTGGAAGCATCGCTCCTCAGTCCCTTCCACACCTGCATGTACGATTCTAAGCGTTCAGGTTTCTTTAAGAGCATGTATGGGTGATGACAAACCACCACGAGTGATGCCTCTTGTAAACCAAGCTCCTTGGCTAATGAATGTTTCCACACGGGCTCGTCCACTGGACTAACTGCCCCACCCGGGTAGGCAGGGAATAATGTGAGGGATCGTGCAGGGTGGGGCCTCCCCTTTGCTGAGAAGCTCAGACTCTTTAAAAACAAAAGCCCAGAGCAGTCTATTAAGACGAGAAAAGAGTTAGCAGTAGGGATCCTGACCCAAGGAAATTGCATCTGAGAACCCGTGAAACAAACAAATAAAAGGATAGAGATAAGTTCAGCTGTGGGAAAAGATTCCCGTGTGTTGTGTTGTACAGAGATTCACATGCTTGCCTTCGACAGCGCGGTAGGGTTAGAGCTAGCCGAGCACAGAGCAGGGAGGGCGCCTGCCTTGCACACCGCTGCCCCAATCCCTGCAGGGTGTACGCCCTCTCCGTAAGCCCCACCAGGAGTGGTCCCTGAGCACCTCTGGGTGCACCCTCCCCCCTGCAAAAAAGAGAAGATAGCAAAGCACTGAAAAGAGTCACCTGATGCTCTGATAACATTGCTCGCTGGCTTAGCTATGCCCTTCAGGTAGTTCCTAATTTAAAACTCAGACAGTGGTATCCATTACCCCCTACATGTCTCCAATGAGTGAGTGAATCAAGGGCAATGAAGGTCAAGTACCAGCCCAGCTGTTTACCTGGCTTGTGGGGAAAAGGCTAGGGCACCCCCCACCCATAAAGCTAGACACTTAGCTGGAGAAACACAGACGGATTCCGGAATGAAGAGGGAAAGACCCTCCTGGAAGTCAGAATGTCTGAAGGAGGTTGAAATTGAAAGACTAGAAAAACTCAGAGAAAAATACTCAGAGACATAAAATCATCTTCTTTTCCAAAAGCAAGGTTGTATGTAGGTGTGTGACTAAACAGAGGAAATGTTGGTAGCTTGCCTCAGAGAGCTGGGGCGACTTCTTTAATGGATTTTTTTTAAATCTGAGTTGTAGTGCCATGATTTACAATATGGATCAAAACTTGGTTCCCAGGGTAGTATTGACTGATTCGTAAGTTCTCTTCTTACTCTGGTCCAATGTTTTCATGTTTGAAAAACAAAGCCCCTCCCGATGACAGGAATAGATGTGCATTTGCACACGAATAAATGCAACGAGGGCTGGGACTAAGAAAGCAAGATGGAAAACCTGAGATCTGTCTGTGAGCCCCTCTCTGCAGATTCCTCCTCTACAAGTCACTGTCACTGTCCTCCCATTGCTCATCAATTTGCTCAAGCGGGCACCAGTAATGTCTCCATTGTGAGACCTGTTGTTACTGTTTTTGGCATATCGAATACGCCACGGGTAGCTTGCCAGGCTCTGCCGTGCAGGCGGGATACTCTCGGTAGCTTGCCGGGCTCTCCGAGAGGGACAGGGGAATTGAACCCGGGTCGGCTGCGTGCAAGGCAAATGCCCTACCTGCTGTGCTATCGCTCCAGCCCATTTTCAAATTTTAAGTAAATAAACTGGTTTTTATAAACATGTTATTCACTCACTATAGTACAGTGTAAACATAACATTTTTCCTGGACAGCTGTAAGGATCAAGCTCTGCCTCAGAGACGCACAAGCTGCACCTGCGAGACATATTCACAATCTCTACACTTGATTTTTATATGCACGGGGAAACCCAAGAATTACTGTAACTCGTTTTACTGCAGTATTTATGTTAGTGAGGCGGTCTGAAACAACCCACGGTGTTGCTTAGCTCTGCCAGCAGACTGGTACACATCTGAAGCAAAATACAACATTGGGGTGAGAAAACACTGCAGATGAGTTTAAACATATGCTTAAAACAGGACATAACCACACCCCCTTTTTATGGAAGAAGAGGTGAGAACCAACCAAACGTTGTGTCTGGGGCATGCTGGAGTGCAGTGACTGGTGTTCCCATCGTATGTTTCTCAGCATGCGTGTGAATAACTTCTTTGAGGGAGGGGGAGGGTGGTCAGTTGTAGCGGATGGCCTCCTTAGCAGTGCTGAAGACAGAGGCCACTCCCAGAGGCGCCTGGCCTGGCACTGCAGGGGTGGCAGTGCTGGGAACATCAGAGTGACATCCAGCATGCTGGGGGGCTGGGGGGGGAGCTCACAACGCCAGGAACCAAACCTGGCGACTTAACATACCAGGCACGTGGTCCAGCTCTGAGCTACCTCTTTGGCCCCATAAATTATTTTCATATTTAAAAAAAGATTATTTTAGGACCAAAGCTCAAGTAATGCGAACACAAGCTTAGCATCCACTGCAGGGCAGAGCACCAAAGCCTCAGGCCCACCTCACCAAACCAAACGCACGAGCAGTGCTCCCCAGCCCTCAGGCATAACTGAAAATAGCCCCTGTTGTCAGAAAGAAACAGAAAGTGCAAAATCGGGGCTGGGAAGCCAGAGAGAAAGGTTGGGGGAGAGAGAGAGATTTAGGGAGAGAAGGAGAAAAAGGGAGAGAAGGAGAAAAAGGAAGAGAAGGAGGAAAAGGGAGAGGAGGAGAGAGAGAGAGAGGGATAAGGAGAGGCAGAAAGAAAGGAAGAGGCAGAGAGAGGGAGAGGGAGATGGAGAGAGGAAAAGAGAGGAAGAGGAGCAGAGATAGGAAGAGGGAGAGGTAGAGAGGAAGAGAGAGAGGAGAGGGAGATGGAGAGAGGGATAGAGAGAGGCAAAGAGAGGAGACAGAGAGGGAGAGGGACACAGAGAGAGAGAGGGAGAGAGAGAGGGAGAGAGGAAGAGAGATGGAGAGGGAGAGGGGTAGAGAGAGGGAGAGAGAGGTAGAGGGAGATGGAGAGAGAGGGAGGGAGAGTGTGAGAGAGAGGGAGAGAAAATATGAGAGAGAGGGAGAGGGAATGTGAGGGAGAGGGAGAGGGAGGGAGAGGGAGAGAGAGGGAGGGAGAGGGAGGGAGAAAGGGAGAGAGAGGAAGAGGGATAGAGAGAGGGAGAGATAGAGGGAGAGGGACAGAGAGAGGGAGAGGGAGAGTGTGAGAGAGGAAGAGAGGGAGAGGGAGAGGGGTAGAGAGAAAGGGAGAGGTAGAGAGAGAGGGAGATGGAGAGAGAGGGAGGGAGAGAGGGAGAGAGAGGGAGAGGCACAGATAGAGGGAGAGGGAAGGAGAGGGGGAGAGAGGGAGATAGATGGAGAGGGAGAGGGGTAGAGAGAAAAGGAGAGGCAGAGAGAGGTAGAGAGAGAGGGGGAGAGAGAGTGTGAGAGAGGGAGAGGGATAGGGAGAGGGTACAGAGAGAGAGAGAGGGCAAAGTGGAGAGAAGGGAGAAAAAGGGAGAGAGAGGGAGACACAGAAGTCAGGCTGACCCCAGAATTCTCCAGCACCCATCTGCTCCCTGGAGCACAGTCAGGAGGAAGCCCAGAGCACCACTAGGTGCTAAACTAAACAAACTAAACAACCCCCCGAAAAAATGCCAGGGCCAGGCATGCAGCTGTGCACGCTCCGTGAGTCCCACCCGCATCACTCCAAAAGATGGACTGAAAAGAAACGCTCAGCAGAATCTCCATTTAATTCAAAAGAGCAGAAGAACCTTAGAAGCTTGACTGGCAAAGTAACTGTGATTCAGACTCAGTGTGTCCGTCTCTGAGAGGGGGATGGTTTCCAGCTTCTGCTGGAAAACCTTGACCTTGCAGGCCTGAATTTTATTTTTTCCAGTTCTCATCTAGGCACGGTGATTGACTACCCTGTTAATAATAGTTAATCAGAGCTTCAGGCGCTCCACGTCCAGCGCACACCCGCCATCAGAATGTCGCATCCCTCCACCGACATCTCAGGACCTCCTCCCGGAGCCCTCCACACCCCCTTAAAGACTCAGACCTGCTGGCTGATTCCCGGGGTCTGTTACACTGACCAATTATTAGCTCCTCATTCTGCTTCTTTATTTATTTTTTAATTTTTTATTAGTTAATCACCGTGAGGTAGAGTTACAGACTTGCAAACTTTCGTGCTTGCATTTCAGTCATACAATGGTCGAGTACCCATCCTTCCACCAGTACCCATTTTCCACCACCAGTGGTCCCAGCATCCCTCCCACCACCAACCCCCCACCCCCACCCCACCCCACCTCTGCGGCAGGGCATTCCCTTTTGCTTTCTATCTCCTTTGGGGTGTTGTGGTTTGCAGTAGAGGTATTAAGTGGCCATCATATTCGGTCTATAGTCTACTTTTTTTTTTTTCTTTTTGGGTCACACCTGGCGATGCACAGGGGTTACTCCTGGCTCTGCACTCAGGAATGACTCCTAGCGGTGCTCAGGGGACCATATGGGATGCTGGGAATCGAACCCGGGTCGGCCGCGTGAAAGGCAAACGCCCTACCCGCTGTGCTATTGCTCCAGCCCCCTATAGTCTACTTTTATCCTGCATCTCCCATCCTGAACGGGCCCTCCTAGCACCCTTTACTTGATGAGCTGCCTTTTTTTATCTGAGCTGCCATTTTTATCTGAGCTGCCTTTTATCTGAGCTGCCTTTTCCCCCAGCATGCAAGGCTGGCTTCTAAGCTGTGGAGTAATCCTCCTGGTACTTATCTCTACTGTTCTTGGTGTTAGTCTCCCATTCTGTTACTTTATATTCCATAAAGGAGTCAAATCTTTCTATGTCTACCCCTCTCTTTCTGACTCATTTCACTTAACATGATACTTTCCATGTTGATCCACCTATATGCAAATTTCATGACTTCATCTTTACCAACAGCTGCATAGTATTCCATTGTGTAGATGTACCAAAGTTTCTTTAACCAAACCAGTCATCTGTTCTCAGGCACTCTGGTTTTTTCCAGATTCTGGCTATTGTAAACAGTGCTGCAATGAACATATAAGTGCAGATGTAATTTCTACTATAAATTTTCCCCTTAACATGGCTTTAGCTGCGTTCCATAGGTTTTGGTAACTCGTGTCTTCATTCTCATTTGTTTCCAGGTATCTTTTGATTTCTTCCTTGATTTCCTTCCTGACCCACTCGTTCAACATTGAATTGCTTAATTTCCAGGTGTTTGATTTGAGTCTCCGTGTCTGTGCGCAATAACTTCTATCTTCAGTGCATTGTGGTCTGAAAAGATAGTTGATACAATTTCAATTTTTCTGATTCTATTGAGATATGTCTTGTGACCCAGCACGTGGTCTATTTTTGAAAAACGCACTGGAAAAAAATGTGTATTCTTTGTTTTGGGGATGCAGAGCCCCATAAAGATATATTAGCCCTCTCTCTTCTATCTCTTCCTTCAAAGCCACTGTTTCCTTGCTGAGTTTTAATCGTGTTGATCTATCTAGAGGTGATAGGGCAGTGTTGAAATCTCCAACTATTATTATGTTGCTAGAAATGTCCTTGATAAAATCTGTTAGCAATTGTTTTAAGCTGTTAGCTGGTCCCTCGCTCACTCTGCTTCTTTTGACCCCGGATGAGAGAGATCACACTGGACCTGTCCTCTCTTTGCAGACTTTAAGTCTGGTGCATGGGCCAGCATCCTTTTTTTTATGGTTCCCCAATTCCCCCTTTAATTTCTGGCCAAAGCCTCGTGACAAGCTGTTTAAAATTAGCCGTGCTGACATTGTTTATAGCCGATGGTGAGTGTTAGCAAAACACGGGGACTGCAAACGATGAGGAAATACTTGTCCTGCCCTCACCACATGTGGAAACTCTTCCTGAAGCCCCAGTTGGCAGAGGTCACACACACCTCAGGACCACCACTCGACTCCGGGCCTTCTGACACAGTGAACCGTACAAAGACGCTCCCGGAAGACTTTGAGGCAGCTGTCCAGGCTGCTTTAAGATGCAGCCCCTTTTCCCAAAACCCCTGGCAGGCAAGGATGCTGCCCCTTTTGAGCACATTTCTTTCAGCCCACAGTCTCCGCTCCTCTCATTCATGATTCCAAATAAATCATCTAATTAGAACAGTCTTTTGAAGAGAGCAATTTTAGGGCCAACCTAATATAAAAGAAACAAAAAATGGAGGCTTAGCGCTTTCCTGTCTCCTTTTTCTTCAGTATTAGTTGACCAACCTAATATAATTTTTTTAATGGTAGCTGATTCCACCAAAAAATCTTTATGACATTTTTCCATTGTTTTTTTCCAATTGTTTTAGGTTTCCTCGTAAATTCCTTCGCAAATAACAGGATACTGATCCCCATGAACCAGCCCCCATGAGCTGGCAACTGAATATTGGATTCCTGGCATTTGGGGATGCTTTGAGAAGTGATAGTGTTTATTTGACTTAACCACTTACATACATCTTTGGACTTTTTCCTCGGATTACAAAAAAACTCAAAATATTTCATTTAGGGGCCTGGAGAGATAGCAAGCATATAGGGCACTTGCTTTGCACACGGCAGACTGGATTTCGATCCCTGGCATCCCACATGGGCCCCAGGCACTGCCAGGAGTGCTCTGAGTGCAGAGCCAGGAGCAACCCTCTGAGCATCATCAAGTGGGCCCTCTTCTCCCCGAAATAGATTTCATTTCAAAAAGCAAAATGTTATTTTTAGGTCTGTCATTTTCTCTTTTCATCAATAACCCTTCCATGCATTTTTTTTTGTAGTGAATCACAATGAGATACAGTTACAGACTTACAAACTTTTGCGATTACATTTCAGTGATACAATGATCGAGTACCCATCCCTCCACCAGTGCCCATCGAGCATCCCTCAGCCATCCTCCACCACCAATGTTCCCAGCATCCCTCCCGCTACCCTCACCCCTTCCCACCCCCTGCCTCTGTGGCACATTCACTCTTACACTCTCTCTCCTTTTGGGTTTTATGGTTTGCAAGTCAAATATTAAGTAGCCATTATATTTGGTCCATCGTCTACTTTCCATGCATCTTTTAAAAAGAAATTCTGCTCTTACTCAGAGTGACACTCAAATGAGCAAACTATTACGCTGTCCAGAGGAATGAAAGACACTGGTGGAGACCCAACACTCTCAGAAGCTTTCTTTTTCTCCTTTGGGTTCTTATTAGGTCTGAAGTTCAACATATCGAAAGGTAGCACTGTCGTCCATTGTTCATCGATTTGCTCGATCGGGCACCAGTAACATCTCCATTGTGAGACTTGTTGTTAACTGTTTTTGGCATATAGAACATACCAGGGCTAGGCCGCGCGCCGGGGTGGACGCGCGCGCAGGGCGGGGCGTGAGCAGGGGTCGCGCGTTGGGCCGAGGCCGAGCAGTGGGACCCGGCTGGGTCCCTTCCGTGGGAGTGCAGGTGGAGACCCTCTCCCCCGGAGCCGGACGCACCTTCCCAAAGCGCGGGCAGGCCTGCGTGGTGCACTACACCGGGATGCTTGAAGGTGGAAAGAAGTTCGATTCCTCCCGGGACAGAAACAAGCCCGTTACGTGTATGCGAGGCGAGCAGGGAGTGATTGGAGGCTGGGGAGAAGGGGTCGCCCAGAGGAGCGTGGGCCAGAGAGCCAGACTGACCATCTCTCCAGGCTACGCCTATGGTGCCGCTGGACACCCGGGCATCGTCCCACCCAGCGCCACTCCCGTCTTCGACGTGGAACTTCTAAAGCTGGAATGACAGGACCGGCCCCCCGCGCTCCCCCTTCCTGGACGCGCCGTGGCGGGATCGGGCGCTCCCGGCGCCAGCGGGGTCCACGCGGAGCTCCCTGACGTTCCGCTCCACTCTGCACAAACCCCTCCCGACTGGGTGTGCTCACACCTGGCTTTGCTCCCCCCTCCTCGTGTGTGTGTTGACCGACTCTGTGCCAGAAGCCTCAAGTTACTCAGTTTATTTTGTTTCACTTTGGGGTGATGACTCGGTTTCAGACGTTTGGAATAGGCTTCCAATTAAGTATTTGTCGAGTATTAACAGCACAAGTCATGGGTTAACTTTAGAATAGGAATTGGGGGAGGGAGAGCGAGAGAGCTGCAAGAATTGTTATTTTATTTTCTTTTTTTCTTGGATGAAATTTTTATTATATATTAAACATTCTTGCTGCTGCGCTGTGAAGCCATAGCAGATTCGAGGCGCTCTTGAGGGCCCCAATACTCTCCACGGCGAGAGAAGTCCTCGGGTTGGATGGACAGCCCTCCCTAAAACTGAAGGGGGAGGGGGCTCCGGCCTCCCTGCCCGCCGCCCTCCCCTGAGTCCTTTGCCTTCGGAAGCAGATTGTTCTCACCGCCACGGACACCGCAGGTACCCACCCGGGCCGGGCGGCACCCGAAGCCTTCTGTGGCCTGGCCCCTCCCCACCCCACCCCAGTCCTGTGGTTTTTCTAGTGGATATTCAGGATTTTTGTAATCTAGCTTTCCAAACTTCACTTCCTAAATTTTAAGAACTTCAACCAGACGTTTTAAGTTGAAGGTGCTGTTCGTAGACGCTCACCACCGTGAAAGCCCTGACCTCACGCCACACCCGTGATCTCTTAGGATTCAGGCTGCTCTCGCAGCGTCGGCATCTCCGTCCCCTATGCTCGCCCCCCCCCCCCCCCCGCCCCTCTCACCCCTTTGCTGTCCTGTGTGGTGATTTGGTGAGAGGTTATCGCTGCCTCCCCCCCCTCCCCTCTGCACTACGTATGAGTTTTCAGTTTTATTATTGCAATAAAAGTGCTTTATGCTGGCAAAAAAAAAAAAAAGAATATACCACGGGTAGCTTGCCAGGCTCTGCCATGCAGGCAGGATACTCTTGATAGCTTGCCGGGCTCCCCGAGAGGGGCAGAGGAATCGATCCTGGGTCGGCTGCATGCAAGGCAAATACCCTACCCACTGTGCTATCGAAAAGTAATGAATTTACTTAAAACTTCAGTCGTGGAGTCAGAGAAATAACGCAGGGTAAAGACACACGTCCAGCATAGGCCTAACCTCAATTCAATCCCTGGCGCCCCACAGTCCTGTGAACAAAGCCAGGTGGACCCTGGAGGTTCCCAAACCCTGCCAGGGCCACCTGGGCCCCAGCCCTGCAGCATCTGAGCTAACGGCATCCTCAGCGCCGTGCACTGAACAGCTGTCCAGGCAATGCCAAAGAATCACCAGCAGTGGCCCTGGGTCCCCTGAGCACCCTCCCCAATAAGAGTTTAAAAAATTCACATCAGTCTCCTCCAGCTCCTGAATGACCATGGTCCCAGAGGCACACAAACCAATCTCGGAACCCAGCGTCTTTTGGCAGAGATCCTTCCAGACTTATTACTAAAATATCAGAAGTCCAAAATCATATGTTCTTCATATTCAGCAATAGAAAACAAATTATCTAATGATGCTTTTTTGGCAGGTCTGATTGTTGGGGAAAATTCCAAATAATAATGGTGGGTCTCTTGTCAAAATATTGAATATAATCAAAGTAGAGAGAAAATTATCTGCTACACAGGCGGGGGTGGATGGGAGGGGGGTGTACTGGGGTTCTTGGCGGTGGAAAACGTGCACTGGTGAAGGGATGGGTGTTTGATCACTGTATGACCGAGACTTAAACTTGAAATCTTTGTAACTGTTCTCACGGTGATTCAATAAATAAATAAATAAATAAATAAATAAAAACATAAATCTAAAAAAAATTAACCCTTAAAAAATTCACATCGGGGCCGGAGCGATAGCACAGCGGGTAGGGCGTTTGCCTTGCACACGGCTGACCTAGGTTCAATCCCCCGCATCCCATATGGTCCCCCAAGCACTGCCAGGAGTAATTCCTGAGTGCAAAGCCAGGAGTAACCCCTGAGCATCGCTGAGTGTGACCCAAAAAGCAAAAAAAAAAAAAAATCACATCAAATAAAAAAGAGCATATTGAGTTTGTGCTAATTTACAGTGTACTCTTGAGGTAATTCTGACCACTACTATTGAAACTTTTGTTTATTTTTGGGTTTCACCTGGCAGTGCCTGACTCTGTGCTCAGGAATTTGGGGACCATATGGGGTTCCAGGGATAGAACAGGGGCTGGTCACTGAAGGAAAGAGACTCACCCCATGTCTGATCACTACGGCTCCAATTAGAGTAGACTGAATCACTCCATCTTTAGCCTTCTAAATTTTGAAAGGTAAAAACACCTTTCCAGTTCTAATCATTCAGGATTCACAGAGCACGTGCCACAGTACAAACAGAGTCACAAGTACTGTCTTCTGAAAAAAAAATTATTTATAGCCAGAAAAAGTGCTATTGTCACAGTCTCCCCTGCAAGGCATTTAATTTTTCTTTAATTTTACTTCAGTTTACAAAGAATAATTTAGAATATGTTTTTGCTTGACAGAAACTATTGGTGAGGTCTATTTTATCTTTCTCAAGTGAATAGGCAGTTAATTTAAATAAAAATAAGTGAGACGTCATGTTGAGTTACTGAAAGAATTTCAGTTTTTGTCAGTTCCTGTACAATGATGCTAGCATAATTCTTTCCCCGAAACTACTTTACAGCCTGCAGATAAGAGATTTTAATCTAGCTGTGCTTCAATCTCTTGGGAAACATTACTTTTCCCTGGATTTTAAAGTTTCTTTAACATACATACTTCGTTTCAGGCAAAAGAAAATGTGTATATACATATATATATACACATATATTATGAATTTTGAAACTAAGAAAATGAACAATAACATGTACTTGCTCTTAATGACTTCACAAAATTATTAAAACTTTTATTACCCAAGAAAAGTAAGTACTTATGATTTTGATTGATGTATAATTTCAAACTCCAGGTAGGCTAAAAGTGAAACAAATAACATGCATTTGAAATTGCATAATTAGGGATGGAAATGAAAAATTATGAATTCAAAGTAGAACTGAAGCTTTTATATTTTATATACCTGCAAATAAGAATAGAATTCACTTGTAGTGGTAGTGGTGAAAGAATGTATAATGTGAGTCTTCTAAATTATACTTGTGCATGATTTTCACTTAACTTGCTGTAGATTGGGGTCTTACAAAATAGGAAATGTAACCGAGAACGAGTTACACTGCCATAAAGAAATGCCAAGACAATCCAGAAATCCCATGTATATAATTCTAAAGGAGAGAAAATGTGTTCCAAGGCTAGCATAATCAAAGCAAAATCATGTTATTCTGCTTTTTGTCTTCATATAGAATAACAATGCTGTTCACTTTAATGTACCACTTTCTCTAATAGAAAAGGTTTATTTTTGCTTCATTACCAATAAAGAATGTGGAATTTCAAAACATACTTATTTGGCAAGCTGCTTTCCCTGTGAAGTTACCAACAGTGCTGGCCTCAAATATTAAAAGCTTTCTGCTGAAATGTATTCTAATTTTACTTTCCTACTGAATTCAACTTTATCTGGGGCCAGGTACGGAAACAAGTGTCTTGTCCACTGCGGTCTCTCCCTCCGTGTGGAATTTAGCACTTGACCATCTCTTGATAAAATATAGTTTCTCCTGAATGAGTCACAGAAGAAAATCTACGCCTAAATCCAACTGCCCGTTTTGAGATGGAAACCGTAAGGCTTCTGGAACATCTCAGACATCTACACTCATTTAGAGCTGCAAAGGTGGAAACAGATGAAGCAGACTGATATTAAACATCGTGTCATTGTTGGTCATGTCTTTGTTTTTACACGGGAGCCAGGGGTCACAGAAAAAGGCAGGAAAGAGATGGGGTGGGGGGCGAGTGGAGAGAGGGCGGGAGGTGAGAAAAGATAAATAGTCACCAACTCATTTCATCAAGCAACTAGGAAAGAGGTTACAGTTACATCCTCACCTGCCCCCCCCCTTTCCTCACCCTGATTATGTTACATCCCCTATCAGGATGAATATATATTAGCTGTAACAGAAATAGAAACATTTTACATTACTTCCTATTCTCAGAACAATTTTCTAGTATTTTCTATTCATAACTGGACTTACTTCAAAACTCTAAAATAGATGGCAAAGATTTAGGCTGGTAGTTTCTGTGATCAATACGACACGGGGGAAAAAATAACAAACATAATTAACAACAGGGGAAGAAATAACAAAAATAATTACTGGGGTGAGGACAAGGGAGCGATGGACACTGAATTTGGAGAGATGTAAACTGAACGACTTTGTAGCCTTTGTTGCTGAGAAATTTTCAGAGTTGTGCAATTCCCATGCTGAGTCACAAACTTGAAGAGCCATTATAACATACCATATAACATCAGACAAAAGACATAAATCAAAATACTCTTTGGCCCCGGCGGGGTTGCTCCTGGGTAACGAGCTGAAGCTGTCTGATGCTCAGCGTCTTCATCTATGACGTACAGATTAACTTCAAGTTGGCCTTAGGAGGTGTAGGATAACACTGGCTTGTCCTTTTTGCCTTGCCGCAGGGAGCTTAGGTTTATTGGGTTACTCCCATCACAGTGTTCCCACTCCTCTGTGATTATTTGTAACTTCTTTCTTTGTGCTCTGTTGACATGTAAATATTGTTTTTCTCTTCTCTGTAAGTCCTTTGCATAGTTAACTCAGAGCAATGTCCATTTTGTATGAGCACAAGAAGACAATTAATGCTATGCCTTTGTGACCTGGGAGTTAACTCTGAATGATATTTACCTCCTGGACATCTGTTCTCTCAACCCATACCTCAGTTGCCCTTACTTTCTAGCACCCCCTTAAGGTCCCAATGAGGGACTGGATGGACCCAGGGCAAGCGGTGAGCTATGAGCTACCCTGGCATCGAAATGGGCCTGACCAAAGTGCTATAATGCTTAACTATAAGTTAAGAGCTTGGTCATGGACAAATTCTGTCATGATCCAAAAAGAAATAACTAGATTCAGACCCTGCTAGAGTTAGCAAAGATTAATCTAGCCTGAGCACTGTAATCTGAGTCTGTTGCAAGATGTTCCCAAGAGAGCCATCCTACAAGCCTCAATGTATCTCTTACTGTGTCCATACAAAAATAATATTAAGAAGTAGAATTTAGATGTTAATTAAGATGTTAATTAAGTTATTGGACTAAGGAGAAGAGGAACACCCCTAGGAGGTGTTTCCGGCCTTGAGCCTGATGGGTGGTCAAGAGGGGCTTTCTTGTGTTGATTTTGCTACAGGACTAGGTGTAACAGCATGGGCCCAGAATGCTGGGAGTTGGAGAGAGACAGGGGTAGAGAGATGAGACCGTTGGAGGAAAGCGTGGGGCAGCCAGATGGAACATGGAGAGATGAGCGGGAGGCAGGAGGAGACGGGCACGAGGGGCCGCGTGAGACTAGAGGGGGGGCTCAGAGAGACGGGAACAGTGAGTGGGGAGAATGGGGTAAACAGCAACTGACCACCGGCTTGGCCCTCGTTTCCTCCTCATCTGCCCCATGGCCTGGGCTGCCCTGGGTGGGGGAGCGGCCTGGGACCACCCAACCCGGGTGGCGAAGGGGAGAGCCGTCAGGGCCTCCCCGGCTGCCCCGGAGATTAAATAAGGAGGTACATTCCTGAGTACATTCATCTGCCCTTGGGAGGCTGGACTAAGTGCCTTATGTAGACACATCACTCATCCTTGCAGTTCACCGTGGTCTCGCAGGAATCGATCCCGACATGCGGTAAAGGTGGAGAAAGTTAGAGAAAGACTGGGCCAGCTGAAGAGCACTTCTGGAGAGCCGGCGGGGTGAGCACTCACTTGGCCATGAAGCTGTCAGAACCCTCTTTGCAGGGAACGGCACAGCTTTTCATGAGTGTGCTCTTTGGCTTGAGATGCCGAACCATTGCTGAGAGGCGAGGAAGCTCACATCACCCCCCGCCCCAGCACTTGAGGTGTCCCCAGAGGCCCCCAGCATGGTAGGGTCAAACTAGGACCCTCAGGTCCACCAAAGGGCCAAATGGCTGAGAATTTCCAGAAGTGACCTCAGGGGTCTTTGAGCACCAGTGCACCTAAAAGAAAGATCACACCAGGCCCATTTTAGAGATGTGCAAAGTGAGGCTCAAAGGGGACATGGGCTGGCAGCTCAGGAAATGGGTTCCGCTTCAGGGCCAACTGTGGGCCCCTTCCATCGGGTGTTCCGAGGCCAGCTGTCCGTCCTTTCTTCCGTGAGCCCCTGACCTCACCCCCCCCCCCAATTTCTCTCTCCTCTATGCCCCATGGGGCACTGAAAGGGTAGTGTTGAAACTGCTCTGGCCTTTTACTGAGCAAGTCACCATAGCAACCTGGGAAAATAAATAAAGCAAAGATTTGTTTTCACCGAATTTGAGAGAAAACTGGCAACTCCTGATACATAAACATGGTCAGCCCTTGGCGCACGTGAAATAAAATAATGTCCTAAAGACTCAGGCGCTTTCCGGCTGCGAGGAGCTAATCTTTACGAGACTGGGGTACGGCGAGCAATCAACGGCTGGGTTGTAGCTTCCCAGCTGAGAGGAAGCGCGGGCTTTATCGGCAGGAAGCACGCGGATAACGCCAGCTCCTGGCCAGGAGAGGCCGTGGCTGCGGGGAAATCTGCTCACTTGGGAAGACAATTCAACTATTATTTTTCCTCACAAAAGGGTGTTGATGACACTTGTCCATGGCGAGTCCACCACAAGCTCGCAATGTCAGAATTCCCAAGCAGAAGGGGCGTCGGGAGCTGCTCCCACGAGCGCAGACCAAGCAATGAAACAAGGTGCCAGGCTTGGACCAAGCAATGAAACAAGGAGCCTCAGTGTCCCCCAGGGTTGCTGGGGCGCTGCCACCTGCTGACACTTAGCCTGCTCCTGAAACTGCAGATACGCCCCCACCCTGGGAGACTGGACGGAAAGGAATAGAGAACGGACCCAAACAGGGACCCTTCACATCTCCTCTCATTTTCAGGGGAAGTCCTGAGAAATCAGGGGTCTGAGCTCAAAAGCAGCCGCCAGCTGGAAGGACAGTGGCGGAAACAAATCCAGCTGCAGGGGAGGCCCAGGAGCCGGAGGGCCACGGTACATTTAAAGTGCTGCTGACCAGGAAGCCAAACCTTGCCCCCACTCTTCCTCCGGTTAGCCCGACCTACAAAAGGCAGCCCTTGGAGGCGTGAGGCAACCGTGGCCCAAGGTTGTCCCCAGACCTCGGGACCTGTGAAATGGGCTAGGGCGTCGGCGAGCATGCTGCAGTCACTCTGGTTTAATCGCGTAGCTCCCCAAGGCTCACAGGAGGCTGGAGTCAGGGATGGAGTTGGACGGGAACCTTGTCCTGCCTGCTGGGGCACCTTGGGAACAACAGCAATTGATTTATCCCGAGTCTGCAGAGAGGCTGCAGAGGGACTGGAGCGATAGCACAGCGGGTAGGGCGTTTGCCTTGCATGCAGCCTACCTGGGTTCGATTCCTCCGCCCTTCTCGGAGAGCCCAGCAAGCTACCGAGAGTATCCCGCCTGCACAGCAGAGCCTGACAAGCTCCCCGTGGCGTATTGGATATGCCAAAAACAGTAACAACAAGTCTCACAATGGAGACATTACTGGGGCCCGCTCAAGCAAGTCGATGGATGACGGGATGACAGTGCAACAGTGCAGTGCTGCAGAGGGAAGGCCACGATCTGAAGGCTCACGCGGCAGGCTGAGCTCTTTCCTGGCCTCTTGCTGTATGTCCGTGTGGCAGAAAGGGTCCTCCTTGGTAAGAGTCTAAATCGCTTCCCAGGCCATCTCCTTCCTACCTCCTACCTTCCACCTCCTAATACCATCGCCTTTGAGTTTATGGCTTATCACAAGAAATTTTAAGGCAACACAAAGGCTCAAATCCAGCAATGTCTATTTTTTGAGGCAACGACAGACGCATGGAAGACTAGGAATCACACTCAGAGGGTACCAGCAACCCGTGACAGAGGACAATGGGTTGCCAGCATGGAGGAATTGGAATTTGGAAAGTCTCATCTTCCATCAGACCTCACTCAAGTCCGAGCTTCACGGCTGAGCCTTTGATGACCGAGTTCAACACAGCACTGCAGAGGAAGGAGATTCCTCTGTTTGCCAAGGGAGGGACTGGAAAGGAACTCTGGCAATAATACCCTAACATGAAGCTAATGACTTGGAAAACAGATCAAACAAGCCCCAAAAGCAACATTTTCCATAGTTATAAAATGACTTTAAGATTAGCATATAAGGGGGGCTGGAGTGATAGCACAGCGGGTAGGGCGTTTGCCTTGCACGCGGCCGACCCGGGTTCGATTCCCAGCATCCCATATGGTCCCCTGAGCACCGCCAGGGGTAATTCCTGAGTGCAGAGCCAGGAGTGACCCTTGTGCATCGCCAGGTGTGACCCAAAAAGCAAAAAAAAAAAAAAAAAAAAGATTAGCATATAAGATGTCATATGAATATTCAAAATGACAATATCATAGCCAGCTGACTCTCTGAGACACATTAAATCTCAACATAAAAGTGTGTGGGGTTAGTACACCATTCAAGAAAAATGAACCTAAAGGGCTTTTCATCTGATGTGAATTTTATTTTTCTGTATAAAAAAATAACTTTCATTTTGACCAGGTATGTTTAGCTAGTCTGTCATCTTTTCAATTGCAATCTAGATTGTTTTCCTTTTCATTAACTCATTTCAACCAAATTTAGAAATGATTCCCCAGTAGAAATTCTTTTGTTTACAGATCAGGAGAAATCAGTCAACTGATCATTCTATTTCTCTTCTCCCTGGGACTTTTCAAATTATTTAAAGATTTTATTTTAAATCATTGAGGATTTCTCTGAATGAAATATATAAAAACAGTACAAAAACATCTTCCAAGGACAAAGAATAAAAACTAGGACAATGGGACCAATATCCCTTGAAATGCATGGTCATTCTTAAGACAGCAAACAGTAACTTAATAAAATTCCCCACAAAAGCAAAGACCCTGAGAATGTGTGTGTGTGTGTGTGTGTGTGTGTGTGTGCACGTGCACGCGTGCATGCACACACCATTTCCAAGGGCAGTACTCACATGTCTACTAAAAAGTATGCTTTCTAATCCTGGTTTCTTTTCATTGGCATCTTTGGAGCATAGAGCCCTTGCACGCCCCCGCCCCATGACACCACACACACACACACACACACACACACACACACACACACACACACACAGAGTCT
This sequence comes from Sorex araneus, assembly GCF_027595985.1. Lineage (NCBI taxonomy): Eukaryota > Metazoa > Chordata > Mammalia > Eulipotyphla > Soricidae > Sorex > Sorex araneus. Next base: position 62,277,466 of record NC_073310.1, on the reverse strand, counting down.
TCTCTCCCCGAAGCTTCAGCCTTTTCTCCCAGCCATCTAGCCCACAGCGCCTGAGGTGAGCAATACTGTAGTGTCCTCTGTCCCTTCGATTGCTCCCGATTGCTCAGTAATCATAACACTGCTACCTTGAGCACAGCAAACGCTGTAGAACCAGCTGAGGTCGGGAGCTTGGGCAGGGGACCGTCTCTGGACGGGCTTCCGACTTCCCCAACTCCTCCATGCCAATCCCCGTGCCGATCCAGGCACGCCACTCAGTCCAGTGGCCCTCTCACTCTCTCCACAATGGCTCTGCTGAGCCAGTTTGCACAGAGAAACTGCGGCTGCTGCAGATTTGACAGTCAGTACCGTATCCCGCACAGATGGTCCAGCCACTGTTCTAGATCAGTACCGTATTCCGCACAGATGGTCCAGCCACCGTTCTAGAGCAAGCCCCGAAGAAGAGTGCTTGATACATGGCAAAAAAGCTGGCCGTGTGGCCGCGCAGGCTGCTGCGGTAACCCTCCACTAGCCCTTTGCCAAGGGACACACCTCCTCCATTCTGGCTACTTGTACCCGGAGAAAGGATGGACCATGTGGGTGAGTGGAGAGCACTTGGACACAGCAGCACATACGTGGGAGCGAGACCCATGTTCCTTCATACACTATTCCTGTCCCTAGTGGGAGCCTGACAAACTTGAACCTGCGTTGCATTGCAAGAGCATTGAAATTGTGGAGAAAAAGGATTTGCTTTTAGGCGGGATGCAGCTCTTGAAAATACTCAGGAGTGCTGGGCCACAACGGGTCCTGGGAATTTCCCCATCACTTCCCACACGAGTGAGTCTGAGGATGCTACTTCACATCTTGGGCGGTGCTCAGGGCTTACTCCTGGATTGGCACTCAGGGATCACTCCTGGTGGTATGGGGGACAATGTGGTATGCCAGGGGGACCTTATAGGGTGCTAGGGATAGAACCCGGGTAAGCCACATGCAAGGCAAATGCCCTACCCACTCTAGCATGGCTCCAGACCCCATACCTTCACTTCTTTGACACGCCTTTCTCAGTTTCCTTTCTTCCTAATATGGGGTGCAGATGCTGATTCAGAAAATTTGTAGGTGGGGACAGGAAATCCTGATTTGAGAGGAGCTGTGCCCACGTGGCTGGCACATGGTGTCATCTGTTTAACATGACACCATCACCACTCGTGATACTGAACGAGGTGTCCAAGTTCAACCCATACGCTCAACATCATGTAATCATATGATCAATCACTCTCTAGAGGCAACGTGCTTGGTTTTCACTCTAGTTCATGGATTAACCTAAGTGTAAATTGTATGCAGAGGGTAAAATTAATAAGTGCCTTCTCTGAGGGACCTTCAGTGATGACCAGAAGGAGAGAGGAAGTCCAGAGTGAAGTAGATTCACGCCCTTCCTCATGCCAAGAACATAAAATCTTGTCACATCCTCCAGAACCGCATTGCCCTTGCCCGGGGAGTCCATCTCTGCTGAAGTCAGTGCCAAGGCGGGCGTCCCCCTCCCTGAGTCCACAGAGGCATATCCATAACGCAAGCCGTGGGGCCAGCAGCACTGGAGCCGGCCCTGGTACAACTTCAGGAAATGCTCAAAAGGAGAAATCTCTTCATATTCCCCACTGAACAGTGTATTTGTTCTAGATGGGTACAAGCATTTGGGGTTGCTACAAAATCTGAAACTGGGAAGGGAAAAAAAGTGTGGTTTTGTTTTTCCTGTTGGACAAAAAAAAAAGCCCAGAATCCCCTGGAAAGTCTGCGTAATATCCACTGGGGCTGCTTGTTGCTAGGAAACTGGAACACAAATAGAAGCTTCAAGAAAACCCTTCCTTTGGCCCAAATCACAAGGACAATTACAAATTGTGCAATACAGGACTTGGGAAGGTCGTGCTTGTTGGAGGGTTTCCCCCCTCCTTTCTATACCCCTTTCAAGGAGCAGCGGTGGAAAGGGAACGCAAACTCTTTCAAACAGTAGCAACAGGGGAATTGGGAGGCGAGATGCCTCCGTGGCTCTTTCTGGCGCTGGGTCAGAGCCAGGCCGACACGCAGGTCAACTGTGTGTATGTGTATTTTCTGTGGTTGTCAGGGCAGCAAACCATGTCAGGATTTAGCTTTTCCACACATTCTGCAACGTCTGCCTCTGCTTCGAGCTGCCTCCAATGGCCATCCCATGATTAAGCCAGAAAAGTCTTGAATTAATGGCAAAAAAGAGCTGCAGAGGTTTCTTCATTCTTTCTCCAATTTTACAAAGATGCGTTAGCTGACAAAGAGGTTCTTAGAAAATCAGAATCAGACACCAAACTTCTTTGTGAGTGGGGTCACAGGGGGAAGTGGGGAGGCTTAAAGCAGACCCAGTATCCTCATGCAGAAACCTGTGCTTTGGGTCTGCACTAAGCTCAATCCCTGGGCTTCGAATTTTTCTAAGAGCATCACAGAGGTAACAGTTTCGAATAGTCTAGAACTGCTAGGACAAGCATAAACGGAGTAGAGAATGCATAAGTGGGAACGGAAATCTAATGAGCACTTAGGGAAACAGGTTTTCATTTAAGCAAAGAAAATGTTTTTTGTTGTTTTAAGCTTCTCTTTTGCTCTTTCCTGAGAAGACTCAAACCGTTCCCAGGGTCCATGGCATTTGGGCCCGTGTGCCTTGACCAACTTGCGAAGCCAACGTGCGGTATCTCTTGATGGTGCAGGAGGTCATACCCGTTGAAGTGACACCACAGAAGCCGTGTGTCTGGGCTGGAGGGGGGCCAGGCTGTGTCACTCACATCCCCGCCTCGCGAGTCGCCCCTGGGACCCTCCTCTTCTACCACCACTCAGGAAAGCCCGTTCGCTGGGAGCCTCCTAACGCGAGTCTGCTGGAAGACGCTGCCCCGCGCGCAAGCAAAGATGCAGGTGACACCAAGTCACAGGGCCCGACGGGCTGTCTCCGACCACCGCGGTGTGGCTCGGCGACTCTCAACTGTCCCTTACTACCCTTCCCAGGGGTCTCTCTAGCGTTTTTCTCCAAGCGCCCCAGGATGAAACTTCCCAACTCCAGTGTAGCACAGAACTCTCCAAGGAAAACCATCTTTCCTCTTCACCCTCCCAGGAAGCCCTGCTTGCTCTCGGGAGTGACTCAGACAACACGTGACTTCGCTGAAATCCTGGCCCGTTGCACAATCCTGGCTCCCTCCCAGGCCTTCCCCGTCCCTCTCGGCGCTGTCTCCCCGACTCTGTCTCACTGAACTGCAGGGACTCCGTGTTCAGGACTTCATTTCAAAGCTTCCCGGGGGGCATCTCTCTGTGGCTCTCCCCGGGCCCCAGAACCTGCTGGCTACGCGGCCATGGGTCTCGTGGGTCTGTCTCCCCTGTGGAGACCAGGATGCTCTCTCTTCCTGTCTCTTGCACCCCAACCTCACCCCAAGCCCAGAACTCCCAGCTCTGCCCTTTCGGAGTGTAGGGGTGGGGTCATGGGGGCCCGCTGTCCCAGCCTGACTTCTGTGTCACTCCCAGGGCTGGAACAATAGCACAGCGGGGAGGGCGTTTGCCTTGCACAGAACCGACCCAGGTTCGATTCCCAGCATCCCACATGGTCCCCTGAGCACCACCAGGCCAGAAATAATTCCTGAGTGCAGAGCCAGGAGTAATCCCTGTACATCGCCGGGTGTGACCCAAAAAGTAAAAAAAAAAAAAAAAAAAAAGACTCCTGGATGCTCACCCCGAAAAGGTCCTGTGGGAACAGCAGAGAGCAGCAGTCACCCCAACCAAGCCCTTGGCGGAAACCCAACCAGCACCCGGATTTCGGACTCCCGGCTGGCCGGCAGTAAGGGATCCAGGCCTGTGGTTTACGTCTCCCCCCCCCCCCCCCCAGGGCTTTGCAAAGGCAGGACATGGACGAGAAACTTCCGTTCCATACGCAGAAACCAGATGTGATGGTGGCTGTGGCGGAACGAATGAACGGCCCAGACACGTGCTCTCCGCAGACGCCTCCCTGGGCGCGTGGCACGCAGGAGTGTGGGTGAGTCCCAGCACCACCAGGGGCAACCCCCAATCTCAGCTCCTGCTCAGAGTCGCCTCTGAGCGCTGCGGGTGTGCCCGGAGCCAAACACATGGGGGAAAACAGCAACAGTTTCCACAGTACCCAAACTATGCTTAAAAATAACAAACAGACCCCCAGCGCCGCTGGGTGTGGCCCCAGTGATCCCAGGCGACCCTCATCTTTGGACCCCGGCATTGGCTTGTGAGTGCTGCTGGTCACGGATGCTTGGGGTTATCCGGCCCAGCAGTGCTCAGGGGCCTATTTGTTATTTTCATAGAAAAGTTTTGTTTTAATTTGAAAATTAAACAGTTGTGGGATGCAAACATGTAAATACAGTTGTTAATTTCTGAAGCAAAAGTTTTTGCTCTAAAACTCTTTTTTTTTGTATTATTTTCTTTTTTTTTATTTTTAATTAGTGGATCACCGTGAGGGTACAGTTACAGATTTATACATTTTTGTGCTCATGTTTCCCCCATACAAAGTTCGAGAACCCATCCCTTCACCAGTGCCCATTCTCCACCACCAGTAAACCCAGCGTCCCTCCCACCCTCCCCAGTCCCGTCTCCCCCCACCCCAAACTGCCACTATGGCAAGGTATTCCCTTTCGTTCTCTCTCTCTGATTACGTGTTGTGGTTTGCAATAAAGGTGTTGAGCGGCCATTTCAGGGGCCTATTTTTTATTTTCATCGCTGTTTGGATAATAGGAACTTACTGCTATTTTTTTTCAGGAATCTGGCTTTGGGGCTACACCCAGGGCGCTCAGGATGAGCACTGTTTGGGAGGTCCCCGGAATAAGTCCATCTAAGTAAATAAATGTGTTTCCAGGGAGTGCAATCACCAAACCATGCCGCGCTTGTGCAAACCGTTCTCTGGTGAGGCGGTGCCCAGAGGTCCCCCCAGAGGTCTGTCCTGGCCCTCAGGGTGGAGACCCAGCTCTCACAGGAGGCCGATGGAGACCGGAAACACTGAAGGTGAAAACTTCACCCCGAGAGAGCCCCCCTGAAGCCATAAAGGCAGGCAAATGACTCCCCACCCCCTGGCCATTGCAACTCAAAGCCACCAGCGAACTCTCCCGGAGACCCCCAGTCACTCCACGGCCAAAGGGCTCCCGGAGGGAAAGGGGCGGCGAGGGAAGTTCTCAGGGAGACGCGCCGGGGCCCGCGGGGATTCCTCGCCAGGGCTGGGAGTAATTGAGTCTGCAAAGAGCCTTTGTCTGCGGGCCCAGCCCTCAGGTGCCTGGGAAGGCGCTGGCTCACATTCAAAGTGGGCGGGCCAGGCAGCAGCCGGCGGGGGGGCTGCAACCGTTGGTCCCAAGCAGATGCCTGAGACCCTCCCACAGCCGGCGAACAGCCCCCACTGCAGAGGCTGATGTCATCGGCCCTCCCTGCACCCCACCCCCCAGCCACACTTTGCTTTGTGAAACTCTGGGTGACATCACCTCCGATCAGAGGGCGGGCTCGCAGCCCTCCCCCGCTAGGGAGTGGGGGGAGGGGGACTCACTCCCTTGGCTAATGTCTCTCCGCCCCTCGCCCCTCACAAAGATCCTTGACCTTGTTGGCAGGCTGGCTCCGTTGCCAAGTTGAAAGAGGGTCTCGGGGCCGAGCAGAGGAGGTGAGCGCGTGTGAGCGGTGCGGGGGAGGGCCCCCACCACACCGCCTGCAGAGAGTTCTCTGTTCCCGCCGGCCGCCCCCACGGAGCCCCCCTGGCTGCATCGGCCCTGGACAATGCCATAGCCTGGGAACTCTTCACTGGGGCCGGGCAGCGGGGACTCTCCCGGAAGGCCACACAAAGGCAGGCAGAGGCCCAATGCGACTGTAAAATGGGCCCAGCAAGAAAGCCCGAGGGTGGGTCCATTTTCCCCCAGCAAAGAGACTTAGACCGCTGGTCTGCACGGAACCTGCCAGTCACCCGGCCACGCTGTTCACTGGCTGAGGGAATGGTGTGGGAAGCGCTGTTACCCAGCAGCCACGCCAGGGATGACGCCGCTTGGTAGCGTGTGCCCCAGGCAGGGGCTAGACTCCCTCCCTCCCTCCCTCCTTCCTTCCTTCCTTCCTTCCTTCCTTCCTTCCTTCCTTCCTTCCTTCCTTCCTTCCTTCCTCCCTCCCTCCCTCCCTCCCTCCCTCCCTCCCTCCCTCCCTCCCTCCCTTTCTGTTTATTGCAAGATGGGGTTGAGTGGGGACCGTGGCTGCCATGGAGGACGGAGCAGAGAGAGGAACCTAAGGAAGGGCCAGGCTGTCTAAACGGCACCTGCCAGGGCCAAGCTAGAAGGCGAGCGGCAGGGCCCGTATCCACCCATGACTGCCCTGGGCCTTTGAACTCGCTCCGGACTCCGAGCTGGGTGGAGAAAAAGTCCAGATCCACGAGTGTGTCGCACCCAAGTGCAAGTTCCGGAACGTGCTGTCCCCCAGCCGGGCAACTTCACCTGGTTTCGGATTCGCGTATCTCATCGTGCCATTTTGTATTTTATCAGATTTTTTTTCTCAGCCCCACAGTATACTGGTGGGTGTCAGTCCTTCCAGAGCCTCCCTGAGCCTCAGTTCCCAGAAGTGAGGCGGCTGCACTTGGACGAGGGGTGGGAGGAGCAGCCTGAGAGCTGCGGCCCCTGACCGACCTCGCCCGGTGCTCCGAGCACTGCTTAGCTCTCCAGTACCCCCCCACGCTGTGTCCTGGGGTTCCGGCCTCAGCCCCTTGGGAACTGGGGGGGTCCCACTCCCCCCAGTCAAGGGTCTGTCTTTGACTGGGAATCCTTCCCTTGCCCTGCGGCCAGCCCAGGTAGCTGCCACATTCTCACACTCTCACGGGCCTCTGCCCAGCCAAGCCCCCTCCCTCTGCTCCCTGGCACCCCCACGCTCTGATTTCTCATCAGCAGCCACATCCTGTCCCTACTGCGCCTGACAGAGACTCCCCCACCCCCCCTCCGCGCCCCCCACCTCCATTTTCTGCACTGAGCTCTGGGAGAGCAGGCAGGGAGGCTGCCACCCCGCCCTCCGCCCTCCCACACCCCACCCCAGTACTGGGGCGCAAACAGGCTCCCGTGTGTGCATCCCTGGGATGAATGTTGGGGCCGAGCTTACACCCAGTGAATGTGGAGCAAGGAGCCTCTCTGGAGGAAGATGTCCCCGAGTCTCCCGCGCCTCTGCTGGGCGCCCTCAGTTTCTCCTCGGTCACAGCCCCGAAGCTGGTGCAGAGGATAAACGGGGAGCGCTCGTGGCCTTGCCACACGGTCATTTTTACGCGGGGCCGAGCATTAACGACCCGCTTCCAGAAGGCTCCTCCCGGCTGCGATCTATATACAGCGGCAGCACCGAGCTAAAATAGGTAAGTAAGACCCAGCTCTGGCCTTAGTGGGCGTCACTCTGCGGCTGGTTCTGAGCTGAGCAAGCCTCAGCCGGTGGGAGAGTCCAGAAAGAGTCACGAGGGAAACAGGAGACACGGAGGGCGCCTCCGGCTCTCCCGAACGAAGACAGAGTCCAAACAGAACTGCCAGATGGCAAAATCACTGCTCCTAACGCTCTCCACGCTGGCTGCTTCTCTTAGGGTCACTCAGGGCCTGAATTAAAATTAGCATCAGCCACTGTCCCCTCACTGTCCCACGGATCCCATCCTGGATCCCCCGCCTGGTACTCGGGAAACGTCTCATGGTTCTGTATCCCAAACACAGACGTGACAAAACTGAAAACATGAGATCTAAGCTGCAACCACTGAATCTTTGTAATGTGCCTGTGAAGATGACAGGTGGGGTTGGGGGTGGGGGGTGGGATGGGGAGGGAATGTAGGAGCACTGTTTCATTATTTTTATTTTTAATTTTTTGCTTTTTTGGGTCACACCCGGCGATGTACAGGGGTTACTCCTGGCTCTGCACTCAGGAGTTATCCCTGGCAGTGCTCAGGGGACCCTATGGGATGCTGGGAATCAAACCTGGGTCGGCTACGTGCAAGGCAAATGCCCTACCTGCTGTGCTATTGCTCCAGCTCCTGCTTCATTATTTGTATGTAGGAAAGCCATGACTTCTGGGTATTGATTTTGTAACCACTCTACTATACTAATCTATTGTTTCTAAAACCTTTTTGTGGAGTCTTTAGGATTCTCTTAGTATAGTATCACGTCATCTACAAACTGAGAACTTGACTTCTTCCTTTCCTATCTAGATGCCTTTGGCGTCTTTTTTTTTTTTTTTTTTTTTTTGCCTAATTGCTATGGCAATAACCTCCACTACTACATTAAATAGAAGTGAAGAGAGTGGGCAATTTGTGCCTGATCTTAGAAGGAAGGCTTTTAAGAATGCAGGAACACTGGTGGAGGGAAGTTGGCACAGGTCACAGGCCGTGGGATTGGTGTTGAAATATTATATGCCTAAAACTCAACTATCGACAAGCTTGTAAATCAGTTATTTAATTTAAAAAATTTAAACTATAGAAAAAAGAGAGAGAAAGGTTCACTTTCCACCCATTGGTGTATGCGAAGAGCTTTCTCCCCCCGGGTCGTCGGGGGTGAGGCCCCTTTCTTCACGATTCTCAGCTCTTATCCCACGGACACTGAAGCAGTCAGTGAGCCTGGGAGCACCTAGAAGGACTCGCTCACCACTCAGGCTGCTGTCTGCCGGCTCGCCTGCCCCTCGACCATCCTATCACTGCAACCTTAGCACCACCCTAATCCTGGGCCTCACAGTGGCCTGCAGAGCAGGGCATCGGCACCACCAGGAACCTCTAAAGAAGCAGGTTCCTTGGGGCTGGAGCAATAGCACAGCAGGTAGGGCATTTGCCTTGCACGCGGCCGACCCAGGTTCTATTCCCAGCATCCCTTATGGTCCCCTGAGCACCACTAAGGGTAATTTCTGAGTGCAGAGCCAGGAGTAACCCTTGTGCATCGCCGGGTGTGACCCAAAAATAAATAAATAAATAAATAAATAAATAAATAAAATAAAGCAGCAGATTCCAGGAGCCTCCCAGTGCCATCAGACTCCTCAGTTTAATGAGAGGCCCCGTGACCCATATGCTCATAACAGTCTGAGAAGCTGCGGCACGTCTTTGAGGGCCTTTGAAGGCCCAGGTCTTGCCTGCGGGTCTCTGTCCCTTCATCTTCTCAGACTGTCCCATCTCCTGGGAACCCAGCACTCCCAAATCACAGAAACAGGAGACAGACGGTAGCAGAGACGGATCCAGCCAACAGCCTTGTTTAATGGATGGGTTCGGGGCTGGAGAGACAGTGGGGGTGTCACGGCTGGGCTTGCATGCAGCCAACCCAGGTTCCGTCTCTGACATCACATTTGGTGTCCCGAAGCCCACCAGGAGTGATCCCTGAGCACAGAATCAGGAGTAAGTCCTGAGAACTGATGGGTTCTCAGGACTTAGTAAGTCTGAGTAAGTTCTGAGTAAGTCCTCAGAACCCATGGCCCCCCCAAAAATAAATAATAATAGATGGATTCATTGGCATTCTAAGGCAAAATCTAAGAAGAGGGTGGTGTGGAATTTCTGCAGCCTTAATTACCCTGCTCACGTGTGCTGGGAATTCAGACTCTGCACTCCAGGCTGAAGGTAGCTCTGCAGAGTAACATGATATTTTAAAATAGACTACCCCTCCCACTGCCCCCGGTGCTGCTATTTGAATGAAATGGACCCAGCCCCCCCCCCAGATCGCCACAGCTCTGACTTGGGGAGGTGACAGGGCCATCCGCTGTGTGCAGCACAGAGACCCTTAGAATGGGTCACGGGACAGTAATGCTATCCTGGAGACAGCCATGACCCCCAGGCACGGGCTCCCGGGTGTCACCCTGGGCTCTGACAGGGGGGCCACAGCACAGACAGAACATGTGGCATGCCTCCCAGGATCGTGTGGAATTGGACTGAAGCATCCCAGTGAGCCCGTGGCTGGGCGGCAGGGCAGGGCTCCCGCTCTGGGCCCCGGTTCTCAGCTCACTCCACCGGGATCCCAGCTCAGATGCAGACCAGGCCTGTCTTGAGAGGCCCAGGAGGGTCCGAGAGTTTGCACTCCTAACAAGCTCCAGGGTGTGACGATGAGGCTTTGGGGCAGCCCGACAGTGGGGGCTGGCCCTGGCTCACCCGAGGTCACTCGGGGAGCCCCGGCCCTCTTGCAAGAGCTCAGAGGCTCATGGCTCCTGCTTCCTTAGCCCCCGGTTTCTGCCGGGCTCAGAGGGTGCTCACGGCTCCTGCTTCCTTAGCCCCCGGTCTCTGCCGGGCTCAGAGGCGGTGCTGGTCCGACCGCCAAGACAGCGGACGCCAACAGTTCTCTGCTCCGACTCGCCTCTGCCAGTCCCTCCCGTGGACGCAATCCTTCTCTCCTGGTCCTCCTCTGAGGGTGAGCGCCGAGCATCACTCTGCTCCGTTCCGCCTGAGAGGCCCGGGCTGCTGTGCCGAGCGAGGGCTGCTGCACCCAGCCAAGGCTTCGTCCCCAGAAACGCACCGTCCTTGTGCCCCCTCCTTTGTCGCCCGCCTCCCATCAGCCTACGGGCTTGAGTCCCTACCCAAACCCTGGCCACTGATTTCACTTCCTCTCTCAGCCTTGACAAGACTCGATTCCTCAAGTTTAACCAAAGTCTGAGTGAACTTTTCCTTTTTGTGGTTTGGGGGCCACACCCCGTGGCGCTCGGGGCTACTCCCTGCTCCGAGCTCAGGGGCCACTCCTGGCAGTGTCAGGGGCCCCTGGAGTGTTGAGGATGGAACCCAGGCCTCCTGCAGGCCCAGCAAGCGCTCCAGCTCACGGCGCTACACTTTCCCCAGACAGCCCACCCCCTTCCATTGTCACGGCCTGGTTGTAGTTCCCAGCGGAGAGTCAGAGAGGCGAGAACTCCTGGCCAAGTCCACGAGGCCCGAACCCAGCGGGGCTGGCTCGCGGCTCCTTACCTTCCACAAACCACTGCATCTGGAATCCTTTCTCCTTACCCACCCCGTCCGTGTGGAACAGCACTTGCAGCACGGAGCCCGTGGTATTCCCAGGAGGTGGCAAGTCTGTCCCACAGTAGCGACCTATCCTCCGAACGCCATCGTGGAGCTGAAACCAAGCAGACACGTGATAGAAAACAGTTTAACACACAGAGCTTGCCACAAAGGGAGAAACAACACATGTGTTATTGAATGCCATTCCTCGGGTCCGATGCTATAGCCTGGTGTGCTGAGGCGACTTAACAAGAATTCCCAGAAGTGAATATATCCCGAGGATGCAAAAGAGCACAGTAGAAATGACATCTGTACTTATATGTTCATTGCAGCACTGTTCACAATAGCCAAAATCTGGGAACAACCCGAGGGCCCTAGAACAGATGACTGGTTAAAGAAACTTTGGTACATCTACAGAATGGAATACTATGCAGCTGTTAGGAGAGATGAAGTCATGAAATTTGCTTATAAGTTAATGGTCACGGAGAGTATCATGCTAAGTGAAATAAGTCATAAAGAGAGGGACAGATATAGAGGGACTGCACTCATTTGTGGAGTGTAGGGTAGCATCACATGAGGCTCACACCCAAGGACAGTAGATACAAGGACCAGGAGATTGTCCCATTTGTCCCATAGCTGGAAGCCTGCTTCATGAGCAGAGGGGAGAAGGCAGATGGAATAGAGAAGGGATCACTAAGAAAATGATGGCTGGAGGAACCAGTTGGGATGGGAGATGTGTGCCGAAAGTAGATAATGGACCAAACATGATCATCTCTCAGTGTCTGTGTTGCAAGCTATAATGCCCAGAAGCAGAGAGAGGGTATGGGGAATATTGTCTGCCATGGAGCAGGGGGAGGGTGGGAAAGGGGGGGTATACTGAGGATATTGGTGGTGGGGAATGTGCACTGGTGGAGGGAGGGGCGCTTGATCATTGTGTGATTGTAACCCAAACATGAAAGCTTGTAACTGTCTCACAGTGATTCAATAAAATGTTTTAAAAATGTCCCAAAGGCCAGAGCACTGGTGCAGTGGGTAGGGATGGTACAGTGGGGAGTGACAGAAAAGTTAAGGACGGTGCACTTGACTTGCACTCACTTGACCTGGGTTCATCCCCAGCTCCTCACATGGTCCCATGAACCCTGTCAGGAGTGACCCTAGGTACAGAGCCAGGAGTAAGTCCTGAGCACTGGCCCCTAAACAAAACAAACAAACAGAAAGAGGAAGAATTCCCAATTGATCATTATAGTGAAAGAACTTGGCCACAGACCTGACCCCAAGCCTAAGACATTTGTGGGACCAAATATGAATCGTCATAGTAGGGCTGGATGCGGGCCTCGGCCCGGACCCTCTAAGGCCAAGGCCAGGCACAGGGTAAGGGAAAGGGGGAGCGGAAAGGGATGACTAGTCTGGTCAAAAAGAATTCCAGTCTCTCACTCCAAGATGGGATTCTTAAACAAATGCTAACCGTGTGAGCAAACAGCAGAAAACTACGGAAAAGGAAAGACAAAACCCAGAACCAAGGCCAATGCTGGTCACTTCCGGAAGCTGTCCTACCTTCTCCATGACGGCAAATGAGCGAGGCGTGTGCAGGTGCATACGTGCAGACTCAGGCTAAGTACCTGAATGTGCTGAATGTGTCAGAACATTCCCCCTGCCCTGCCCTTAGTTTGGCTGTGATGACTGGGTGGGGTCACCCACTTGATTGTAGGGGTCCCACACTTAGCTGTGATGCCATGGGGCAATGTGGGGGGCATGCCTTTTTACTAATGGTGCTGGCACACACACTTGGTGGCGGTGGGGGGCTGGAGGTCATACTTGGCATTGTGGGCTGGGGTCAAAGGTCAAACTCATGGCCTGACAACTACAAGGAGGAGAGTCTTCCACTGAGCAATCCCCAGACATCTGTGCAAGCATTTTTAATGATGCTGCCAGATACAGCACTTACTTTACCATCCTGTTATTCACTTAAGAGATCTCCAGTGCCTTTAATTAGAAATATAAATAAAAATAAATATAAAATAAAAAAATAACCCAACCCTCGCCTCGAAATCCCAAAATGTCCTATGTCCTTCTCAGTAGATTTCAGATAATGTTCTACCCTATTAAAATACAATATATAAAAACTATTTTATATTTTACATTTATTTGCAGAAAAGATTTCTTTAAGCAAAATGAAGTGTATCATCTTTGATGCTTTTGATAAAGATCATTAACTCTCTTAGAAAGTTTTTACCAATTTACAACCACACCTCGCCCCCCTCACACAGGTCCCCAGTAGCTTATAGAACTGGCTTACAGGGCATTTTACTTCAGCAACTATGGCTGTTACTATTTTCAAGATCAGTGTTGATAAGTGGAAACTGCATTTTTGCTGCTGTTGTCTTAACCTGTGTTGCTCTGAGGTTGAAAGAACACTTCTATATTTATGGGGCTATTTCCATACTTATTTATGGCTACTTATTGGGCAAAATATGGCTATCTATTCCATTTGTGGAAAAAAATATTTTTTATAGCTTTCCCCACTGAGGTATTTCTTATATCCGCATGTGCTCATTTTCCCCTTCAGCTGACCATTTTAACAGATACAAAGAGACAATAGGAAAAAAAAAGAACAACTAAAACTCAAATGCCTGCCCCCTCCCTCCCATCAGAGAGAGAATGACACGGTCCAGAAAGCTTGGCTTCCTTCCCCCTCAGGTCCTTGCCTTGTGCTCCAGGGCCCCTGCGGGGGACACTTTTTTCCCAAGAGAAAATAAAAGCCCGTGTCTGCTGGCGTGCACACGGGTTTCCCTGGGTGATGATGAGAGCGCCTTGGCCAAGAGCAGGTGTGGGTGGGTGTCTGCGGGAGAGCGAGGCTTGAACCACGGTTCCCACCCTCACCTGATCACTTTTCATCCGCTGAAATGGCCTGAGGTAGGTTATCATCTGCAATCTACTGAGAAGGGCATTTTGGAGTTTTCTCCTTTTGTCTTTTGTTTTTGGCTTTTGGGGTCACGCCTGGCATTTCCCAGGGGTTCCTCCAGGCTCTGCACTCAGAAATCACTCCTGGCGGTGCTCAGGGGGATCCTATGGGATGGCAGGGGTCGAACCCGAGTCGGCTGCGTGCAAGGCAAATGCCCTACCTGCTGTACCATCGCAACAGCCCTGGCACACAACAGTTGAGCAAGCCCACCTTGGGGCCGTCCCATATCCCGTCTGGAGTTGGCCTCTCGGACCCTCTCCCTTTCCCTCTCTGCCACCTGTGTGGGCCTGCTAGGCCCGGGGCACGTGATGCTCTCCCCTGCCGAGAGGAGTTTCTCAGCATCCACGCCCCTCCTACAGCCTCTCGCTGCCCAGTGCTGGGCTTTGCAAGGGGCAGCTTCCTCTCCTTCGGTGAGTAAAGCCTCTGCCCAGCAGGCGGAGATCTCAAGGAACTGAATCAGCGCTGCTCGGTGAGCCCCTCTTGATGCACTAGTTCCATCTCACAGCCCTGCCCCCGAACAGGCCCCACCCAGCCAGCGAAGGGCCTGTGTGCAGAGAGGGGGCTCCAGAAAGGGCACCAGGACCGAGGCCAAAACAAGCTGCAGATTTTGAGATCTTGGCAGGTCTCCTGGAGTTCCCAAACCCTGAGATCAGGGGGTGCTGGGTAGGGGGCTGATTGGCAGAAATTTGCAAGGAAGCGCCCAACTTCCTAATGACTTGGCTTTGAGGATTTGGCTTCGGTATTTTCAGCAAATGAATCATGAGGGTTTTTTTTTTTTTTTTTTGGTTATTGTTTTTTCAGGCTGGTTCCTTCAGCTTCCTTTTCGGCTCGCTCTCGTGAGCATCCGGATCATGAAGTTTCCCCTGTTCTGGACACGTGTGAGAGAAGCCGAGATGCAGGAGTGATTGTGTTAGAAACACAACACCTAAAAAGGGGTGCGGCAAGCAAAGCCTTCCCCTGGGCAGGTGGGGCACGGCCAGGCCTTCATCTGTCCCTAACCGCCTCCCTGTAGGCCCTTGATCTCTGTCTCCTAGGTTTTAAATCCAGGCCTGTGAATTCCACTTCCACACTAATTGATACCAAACTGCACAGAGCGTTCCCAAGCCGAGGCCTAACCAGCAGGAGAACGCCCACTTGTTTTCCACTCGGAAGGCTCATTCTTCACGTTGCAGTTCAGTGATCAGATCTGAATGGTTTCATCTGCAGCGATCAAAGCACAGGTAGGAAGAACGTCTCTATGCCCAGAACCGGGCCGAACTGGCTGGGTCTTATGAAACCTCAAGCAGTGGCACGCACGCACGCAGAGGGACTGCGACTTGGCACAAGTTCCTGCTTTCAGCCAGGACAAGAAACCTGACATTTCCCTTGCCTCGGAGGGGATCTTTCTTCCCCTTCCTTCCGCTGGGATTACCTCATCAACGAGGGGCCCTGGGAGAAGCCCAGTGGTTCTTAAACAGCGCCTGTGCGTGGGAGGAGGGCAGAGGGTGGATTTGGGGGCCGCTGATGAATGACAATTAGTTGCATTTTGCCTTTGAGGGGGAGAGAACGATGCATTGAAATACACATCAAACAGACACGGGTGAAAATGCTTAGACATAATGTCGAAGAAAGTAATGAATTAATTAGTGTAGAACAATCTATCTATCCCCCCAAAATCCTGGACCCCCCAATTTGATGTCCCTCTGAAGTTCACACTGAATTAAATCATGTTTTCTCATTTATGTTTGCCCAGATGCTAACGTCACCTCTACCATTCATACCCGCGCAAATTGAACCCCACAGAAAGAACAGTCATTTTTCAAAGTACACAAATACCGGTTGCCGTGGAAACCAGTTGGTTTCTACTGCTTCTGATGCTGTTTTCAGAGCAGAAGGGTAACCACAGGACATTCCAGCTGTGAGTCACTTGTGAAGTGCTGGCAGGCACACTGGCCTGGCCCTCCTAAGGCTGCTCCAAATCATTCCAGAAACGACAGATTTCCTGAGTACGGCCAGCCTCGGGGGCAGGAATTAAGCCTACCCAAAGGAAGCTGGTAGAAATTTAGAAGAAAAGACTGAGATTCTGACTTTGAGTACGGAGTTCTGCCTCCTCAGTCAGGAAAGGCTCCTACAAATCTATTTCTACCACGCGTGACGCTCGTTATTTTCAGATAAGCCACTCGATGTGCCATCCTGCACGGCTTGGAGGTGTGGAGACACAGACCCGCTCGTGCAGAATGGCTCTGGTTATTCCCTCTACGAGAACATTCTGGAGGGGTTTTGTGACTAATGTCCTCCCCACCCCTAATCCCGCCTTGAAATAGCTCGACCACACTCAGAGAGGAAGGAAATCCCTCACTGAGCCACACTGACCAATTTCGGCCGCCTTCCTTCACACAGGCCCATGCAGCCATCAACCCACTGGTACTTTGGTTGCAAAAAGAAACAATCTACGCTTTCCCTCAGAATACTGCGGGCTGTCACGCACGAGGTAGAAGGTAGAGAGCCAAAGACACTGCCCTGGCCAAGTTCACCTGATCTTTTCTAAGAGTTTTATAGGTACTGAACCCAGTCTCAGGGAAGATACCTCAATTCACCCCCTTGGCAGGAATCCCTTTGAAGAACTGCAAGAATACGACTATGCTTTTCAAATGCTTCCTCCTGCCTCAGTTGTTTTAACATTTTGGAAACGTGAGATGCCATGCAATGAGCAGGAATTATTATTGTTCCTAGATATGAACGTGGTCTAATGGCAGACTGACTTTTTTCAAACCCATTGTAGGGTCAGGATGATAACTCAAACTGCCTGTTTCATTCTTTGTAGAGTACAACAATACCAGGGATGGAAAGATGAAGGCCCCATTTCTGAGCGTTCAGGCCTGTGCCTTCCCAGGGAGGCATTTTAAAGTCGGTGCCACTAATAGACGATTCCATTTCCACACAAAGCAGGAAAGTCATTTTACTGCAGGAACAACATACGGGGGTTGCTTCGGCATAACCTAGTTCACAGTCTGGTCCAGCTCTGAAATTTGCCTCGAAGATAATCTGGCCAAAATCGCTTAATCTCTCTAAGCCAATTTCCTTGATAACTTTGGCACCGGAATGGTACTTATCTCACAAATGAGAAAAGTCCCAGAACAGACTGAGCTACAACGTATGGCACGAACAACATGCTCAAACAATTATTAGTTCCTAGGTCTTGGTCTGCCCCAAGACCCAGGAAGAGCTGGCTGGTCCACGCTAACAGGGAGTGGCAGGAAGTATGAGATCTGCAGCTAAAATTAAACCATGGCTCAGGGCTCGGGCTCTGGGTGAACACAAGAAACCCACCAAAAGCCGCTTCTGAGTGAATCTGTGTCACCCACAGTGACGGGACTGTCTCCCCCACAACCACAGCGACTCTCCTCCCTGTGCTGGGTGGTGACTGGGCACTGACATTTTTATTCCTGCTCTCTCCACATCACTCTCTTGAGCAGCTGCAAGGGCCAATTTGCCTCCCTGGTAAATCCTTGTCTAACCCAACTTGTGTGCAAACACTCCACTGCGAAGAGGTTCATCTTTGCATCGCGTAGAGGGGTGTAAATTGGAGAAGAGTCTAAATGTTTCCCAAGAAGAATGATAGTTTAGGAGGGAGATGCCGTGTGCTGGAAAGGATGTGGCAGAAACAATAATGCAAGAAACATTCACAAGCTACTGTCAGATTAGAGAGAGCATCACTCCAAGACAGTCTGCACAGAATGACCTCTTTCTAATAGCAAAATTATACCGAAGCGTTGCGTAACAGGTTTAGTACTGGTAACTTTTAGGTTCATTTTACTTTATTTAGTTTTTTCTCTAGACATCTAAATTTCTTGTATTGGGTGTGCATTCCTATATGACAAGATACATTTGTGTTTAATGTGTTATATTTGAGGACAATTGACATGGTTACAGAGATTTGCATTAGTAATAATTTACCATCTCAGAATTCTAGATCCTTTTGTGTTCTCATATGTATATAAACTGTATAGTCAATGTATATTCATATATACAATTAGTCTACTAAAAACATTAGTCTAATTCCCTAGTTTCCTAATGGATCTCAAGATTATATATGAGAACTAGTCTATTAAAATGTTATCAGAGAAGGTAATCTCTTCTAACATTAATTTAAAACCATATTTTCTGTCCCTAATGCTTCCTCTTTGATCATAACTAGGTTTTAATTATTAATTAGACTAATTCTCTTTTGAAAAAGAATTCCTTCAGATGTCCAGGGACCAAAGGCTTCTTATAAACAGAGGCGTGATGCTGTGGAATGGGCTGAGAGCGCCTGGTTCTCTCCCCAGTGGCTGGGAAGTGCTCTGAAAGCTAAGCAAGCTCTCCTGCGTACACAGGAACATTTAATTCCGCCAGCCACAACCTTCCTCCTGCCAACTCTACCACTGCCATGAAACTTTTTTGTTCTAATTACCCTGCTTCCCGGGGCTGGAGCGATAGCACAGCGGGTAGGGCATTTGCCTTGCACGCGGCTGACCCAGGTTCAATTCCAGCATCCCATATGGGCCCCTGAGCACCGCCAGGGGTAATTCCTGAGTGCAGAGCCAGGAGTGACCCCAAAAAGCAAAATAATAATAATAATAATAATAATAATAATAACCCCGCTTCCTAAAATCTCACCATGTGCTCCAGAGGCCTCAGAAGCGGGGTGAAATCTGGGACCTGTAGATGATGCAAAGCACCTGCCTCACACAGGGGCCTCCCTGAGGCTCCCCGGGGGGGGGGGGGGAAGCAGGTCTCTGAGCACTGCGATCTGGGCCCCCAGGTGCTGCTCAGAGCACAGGCTCCAGAGCACAGCTGGTCTGCCTGTGAACCCCACAATCAGAGCTGCACCATCCCAGCAAGTGCGTGCATGTGTGTCCCCCTCCCCCCGCAGACACCCAAACCAAAGGGTGTGTGAGCACCGCAATTAAAGGAGCATGACCCCCCCCCATCACAACAATGGCAAAAGGGAGGGCAGGGGAGGGCGACGCTGAAATGCTAAACGTCCAATAATATATTACGGGGTTAAACAATCATAAGCAGAAACAAGGAAACACCAAATAGAAATCTGGTGCACAGAGTGTGAAACCAAAGAAGCTTGTGCTGGAAGGGTCTAGAACCCTGCCCCTCAGACCCTTCCCAATGCAGGCAGGCAAGAGGAATATCTGCTCAAGAATCAGTCAACAGAAATCCATTGCTGAAATGAGCAATCTTTCCCATGTGGACAAGAAGCAAACAGCATATTCACCAAAGTCCACGAAAAGATTTCTGATTTTCAAGTCCTCCACTCTTGCCTCCTGCCTCCGTGGACCTTCAGGGTCCCCTTTACATGGCCACAGCTGCCATCAGAGGAACAGCAGACATGGACAGTGCCAAGGAAAGAAGCTTGGGCCAACCCAGTTCCATACTTTAGAAAAGCAGTGTGGGGAGGGTGTGGGGTTACTAGCAGAAGAGCAGATTGAAATTTATCATGGGGTCTGATTACGATTCATCCTGAGTCTGTCCCCCAGGTTTGAGAAAGGAAGAGAAGAAACGCTTTCGAGTCTGAGAGCAGAGGTCTCTTAGAGCTGGGTTTGTTTGCCTCATTAACTACAGCACATTTATCTGATCCCAGGAAAATTCTTCATTGAAAGGGATGGTCAGAAAAGATTGGCACTTCTTTAGAGAGGAGGAATTTTAATCATATGATGATCATTTGCTATCATTTTCTGAAAAATCACTTGTACTCCAGTAATACTGGAATCTAAATTTCTTATAAAACGCTTCCTCTGACACTAATTAATACTACAGATATTTGGCTTGACTAACCAATGAATCCATTTAGCGCTCAAATTCCTTTATGCCCAGATCATAAAAGGCGACACTCATGGTGTGGGTGGGCTATGCAGACAGAATTTGAATCATCTGGCATCAAGTTGGCACTTTCCCTGTGTGCTTTAGCATAGCAGCGACCCTCAAAACTGAAGGGGCTTATCTCTGAATTCTAAGCAAAATAACTGGCATCCTTAGAAGTCAACTTCCTCTGAAAGACAGTTCCAGGAAATATGAGTCATTGGCCCAGGAAGTGCGGGGGGCAGTGCCATGAGAATGAACGTCAGCTCGGCCACGCTGTGAAGAGTGAGCCTCCTCTGCCTCTGTCTTTCTCGGGCTGAGCAGCGAGAGCGTGACTGCCACTCATCTCTGAGGGAGGACACTGTAGGGAAACAGGCTAGGTGAAGGGAGCCCCCGGCCGAACACAAGGTTAACCTATGCTCGCTCACCACTGCTGGGCCATTGCTTTGAAAATCTGAGCCTTTCAGTCATTGTGAAATGTTTGGTTGGGGAGGAAGCTGGAAGGGTGGGGCACATACTCTCCATGCATGAGGCCCTGGGTTCCAGTACCCGGCGTGGGCCTAGAGGTCCCCCCAACCTAGCAGAGCTGGGGAGGCCTTCTTTTTTTTAATACATTCTTTTGCAACTAGGGCAATAGCACAGCAGGTAGGGTGTTTGCCTTGCATGCAGCCGACCCTGGTTCGATTCCTCCGTCCCTCTCGGAGAGCCAGGCAAGCTACTGAGAGATCCGCCCACATGGCAGAGCCTGGCAAGCTCCCTGTGGCGTATTCAATACGCCAAAAACAGTAACAAATCTCACAATGGAGACGTTACTGGTGCCCGCTCGAGCAACTCGATGAACAATGGGACGACAGTGCTACAGTGCTACATTCTTTTGCAAAATGTTGTAGAGAGCAAAAAAAGTTAATCGATAAATTACATTTATGTTAGCATCAAACTAGAATGTAGTAATTAGTACTTCTCTGGGCTGAGTATCATTTTAAGCTCTTCAGACATATAACTTAAGTCGAATGTTCTGCCCCCTCAATAACACAGGTAGTACTGCTTTCTGCCTTCTCCATTTCCTGTTCTATAAATGGATGCATGTAGAAATTTGGTGATTCAGCAATTTGAAATGTACCGACTTATCCAGGAAGAATTTTTCTGTTTCCTTCTTTGGTAATTATTTTTTTTAAAGAAAAAAATAATAAAACCAAAAATCCCAAACAACTAGAAGTTGTTCACATCCAGACTATGACTGGGAGTTTCCCTAGTGTAGTGGTTGTCACACTTGCCTCACAGTTAGGCTATGACCGGCGCTTTGTTCTCTGTATCGGCAAGAAACGACGATGCTGGTGGCCCCAGCTCGATGGAAGTGACTTTCTTTTCACTGCATTTTCTAAAATACAGCTCGACGGGAGTGGGCTCAAACGTCTTCTTTACCAGTGATCACTCACCCTCGTGAAATGAGTCCAAATGCATCAACGAAGAGAGGGGCAGGCTGCAAGCCCAGCGAGAGGCGTCCAACCTGAAGCAGCTGTGTGAATGTCTGGGTATCACAGAAATGAGTCCCTACTGCACCTCGGCCCACACAGCGGAGTGTGCCCGGCCCGCGCTTTCTCCGTCTGCATCCAGCCGAGGGCCACATTTTCCTCGACTTGGTGTCCACAGCAAGTGCTGCTGATGTTTAGGCACGACCCAGACTGTGCTAGCTCTTCACTGTCTATAAGCTCGTTGACACTAAACTGCCCCCCTCTCCCAGATGGGCCCTCAAGGTGCCTCCAGCTACGTCACAGACTCCATCTCACATGGCCAGGAAGTGGTGGGACCTGGCTTTGAACTTGGACTCGGGGCTCCTCATCCCTCGAGCGCCATGTTTGAATGAACAGGGACAGAGACCCCTCAGCCAGATGGCACTTTCGAGGGGCCGTGGAGGCACCGGGCCGCCATCTGCCTGTGAATGGGCACTCGGGGGCTGTCCTTTGCCCGTCGCTGGCTTCCTCTGCCCCCGGTAGCCAGCACACAGAAGAGACAGCTTGGACCATTCTCATTCCGGCGAGTCCCCGGAGAACAAGAGTCAAGTGTGGGATTGTTTCCAACTGCGGATGATGTTCAGATGACAACATTTGGACTCGGAGATTATTGTTCTTGGGACCTGAGCAGAGTCTGTTGGGCCGCCAAGTGACCAGCAGAGCTGTCTGCCACAAACAGCATCTTTCAACGCCTGGCTAGTGGAGAGACGCCGCGTGTTTCAGAGAACAGAGGAAATCGGAGTCCTTCCCAGAGCCAAATGCATGGGGGCAGGGGACGAACGTGGACGACAAAGAGCGAACACGGCGCCGTGGGAGCAGCGGAACAGGCTGGGGGCGGGGCGGGAAGCAGCCCCTCATCAGGGGTGCATGGGGCAGTGCCAGCAGCATTTCTGGGGGACCAGGCTGTGAGGACGAGGAGGAGCTGGGGGAAGCTGTGTAGAGAAAGGCCAAACGGCAGCCTCCTTCCCTCCAAGAGGGTGCGGTCGCGCTAACGACCACTTCTGGACCATGTCTGATATTTTGGTCCAGGGCGTGGATTATCTTAACGCCTCTTCTCGGCACCGTCTGTAAACAAGGGCCCAGGCCCGGGGGACCTTCCCTGTCCCCAGTGCAAGTGCCTGGTGTGTGGGTCAGCACCCAATCCATGTGAGCATCACTTGCTGGCAAAGACTCAAGCTCTTTTAGGCCGTTTAATGGCGTAACTGGAGCTTAAAGCAGCAGCACCTCCATATGAAGACATTGTAATCACCGAGATAAGAAAAAGGATTTTCCATGTAAACAGTAGGGGAAAATGAACATGTCCCCCCACAACTTGCCTAAATTTAGATTTATCTAATTGAACCGTTGTCATTTTGTGCACGCTCTGTTAAAACCCAGGCTTTAACTGTTGTGCTGCTGTCGTGCTTTTGTGGGGCGGCACTGAGCAGAGGGGCCAGTGGTGCTGGGGACGGCGCCCAGGGCTGCAGAATACAGCACACGTGCTCCCGGCCTTGGTCCCAGCTCCATGGACCCCCAAGGTCTTCACTCTGGGTTCTGCTTCATAGAAATTCTAGAGTGGAAATTTAAAGTGACTGAGAAGGGAGAAGACGTGACTCCACATCCCGCAACCCGGGAGCCTTTTTCTCGGGGCTCTCTCAGACCCAGTGCTCCAGGATGCGGCCCCAGGAAGGACAGGCCCTGGCACCTGGCCCTCCGGACGCGGAGAACCCTCACCCAGCCCCGCTGACACAGGCCGCCTCGCACACACTGACGGGCCCTTCCAGCTGCTCCAGCCCCTGGCTCTCCCAGAGCCCCTGTTTGAAACGCTCGGCTGAGGCCAGGAAGAACAGGGGCCAGGAAGACTTGTCAATGGTTGGAAGCTTGCCACAAGTGGGGGGAGCAAAGGGCAGTTAGGATAGAGAGGGACTGGTATGATGATAATAGTTAGAAATGACCACTCTGAACAGGAACTGAGTGTGGAAAGTGGGTGAAGGGATAGACGTGATATCCTTTCAGTTTCTGTGTTGCAAACTGTAATGCCCAAAGCAGAGAGAGAGAGAGAGAGAAAGAGAGAAAGGGAGAGAGAGGGAGGGAGGGAGAGAGAGGGAGGGAGGGAGAGAGAGAGAGAGAGAGAGAGAGAGAGAGAGAGAGAGAGAGAGAGAGAGAGAGAGAGAGAGAGAGGAAAAGTGACTAACAAGAGGTGAGGGGAAGGGAGTAGGCGGGTACCTGGGGCCATTGCTGGTGGGAAATGTACACGGGTGAAGGAAGGAATGGGTGTTAGAACATTATAGAACTGAAACCCAATCATGAACAACCTTTTGACTATATCTCACTGTGATTCAATTAAAACATTTTTAAATAAAATAAAATGCCCAGTTATCAAACTGGAGAGATAGTACAGGGGCTCAGACGCTTGCCTGGCATGCTTTCTACCCAAGCTCAATCCCCAACACTGCTTACCATCATCTAGACACCCCCAGATGTGACCGTGAACACAGATCCAGGAATAAGGCCTGAGCACTCCAGGTGTTACCCCCTCCCACAGCCCCCAAATAAATACAGTCATTAAATGCCTGGTTATTTTTTTTCTTTTTTTTTCTATTGAATAACCATGAGATATAGTTACAAGCTTCTGTGTTTGTTACAATCACACAATGATCAAACACCCATCTCTCCACCAATGCACATTCCCTACCACCAATCTCCCCAGCATGCCCCCCATGTACCCCTTCCCCTACCTCCATGGCAGACAATTTCCCCCATACTCTGTCTAGTTTTGGGCATTATGGTTTGCAATACAGATACTGAGAGGACATCATGTTTGGTCCTTTATCTACTTTCAGCTCACATCTCCCATCCTATTCCGGCTGCCTTCGCCCAACCCCCTTATGAGTACGCCCAGTTATTTCCGTACAGATGGAAGCCAGTGGAAGTCAGGCTACATCCTAGTGCTTCCAGCCACAGAATGTGCTGACAACAGTCCAATCTGGCAAACTAGATGCCGTCAGGAAGAGGAAGTGGCAAGAGATGAGATGGATCTTACAGAAGGGGGAGGGATGTGTGTTGGGCAGACATCACTTACAAGCAGAACTTGGACTCGCCTAAGTGGGCAGGGGGAGGCAGAGGAGGGACGAAAGAACACAGTGGAGGCGGGAATGGCAGAGGTGCCTGATCAGGAAAGGGAGAAGAAGACCCAGACCCAGAATATGAGCATGAAAGTACCCCTGATATTCCTCACACCGAGAGACCAATACTAACACTGTCACCAGGCAAAGCTCAGTGTTCCCCTACCGCCATGGGAAAATGAGACCTCTCACCTGCACGGGCAGCCCTCCTCCAGGGCAGATGCTGTGGTTTCGACTTGGCTTTAAGAACACAGCAGTTCTCAAGGCCGGCTCCTGGCTCTGTGCTCAGGGATCACTCCTGGCAGGGCTCAGAACACCATATTGGATGCCAACGATCAAACACCCGTGATGCTGTGTGAGAGGCAAACACCCTACCCATACACTGCCCCTCTGCTCTATGCCAGAAGGGCCCCATTAAAATGTTCGAAGCTCTCTCGAGGGGATCATGGTAGAGGTGGGCTATTAAGTGGCCTCTAGTTCCAGGCTAAGAGAGGGCTGGAAGCTTCAATGCTGGAAGATTCTAGAAGCTTCGATCCCTCCCACTGCATAATCCCTAAGAATCTCTGAGAGCAATGCCCAGCACTGCTAGGTATGCCCCCTACACACACACACACACACACACACACACACACACACACACACACACACACACACTGGATCAAGTGATTCAGTGTGAATTCCTAGATTTGATCCTCAACACAATCTGGCCTCCTGAGCAACCCTGATCATAAACCTGGTGAACTCTGGCCACACCCAGGCCCCAGAAGAAACCCGCCAAAGCAGCTCCTAAAAAGTTAAAATGTGAGAGCAAGTTGTGGAATACAGAAAGAATTCTTCATTTCCCACAGCACATGGGCAGTCGCTGTGCCCCTTTCGGCATCTGCTCCTTCCTCCCATTGAGGGTTTGATTTCCACATCTGAATCACTTTGTTTTGCCCAGAGGGCAACATAATAAAGGATGGATTTGTTTCTCAGTGGGATCTTGACCAACCCGCACCTCTCGGCAAAGCTGGGCACACTGTATGACCAACCCTCGCCACATCCTTTCAGGATTTCCAGTTTTATTCACTCTGAGTTCTTGCTACAGTGCTTGTCACTCAATGGGGACTTGGCTAAGTTATTTGAAAAACAAAACATCTTTTTGTTGGAAATTGTTAAAATCATGGAAGCGAGGTGTGTGTGTGCGTGTGTGTGCGTGTGTGTGCGTGTGTGTGTGCGTGTGTGTGTGCGTGTGTGTGTGCGTGTGTGTGTGCGTGTGTGTGTGTGTGTGTGTGTGTGCGCGCGCGCTCGAGTGTCTGGTTTTTCTCTCCTTAAACGATTGCCATGTGCTTTGAATTTCCATGAGAGATCAGCCTTTGTCGTTACTGCTCTGGTCCCACCCTTGGCTTACAGAGATGGAAAAGATCTCCTCCCTCTGGCAACCGTCTTTCTCTGGACGGCCTTGAAGAACTTCTGGATCCCACTCTGCATTTTATTTTTCCTGCTTTCACTATCTATGTTGCGCCAGAATGATGGCACGTCCCTGACATTATCTCAGAAGGGCCTCTGAGGAGCGGTCCTGTCGCTGCTGGAACAAGTGCTTTCTGTCTGACAGTTTCCAAATCCACATTGATCCGACAAGAATTCCAGCACCATTCCCTCAAGTCAGAGGTGGGGTCTGGGCTTTGAAAGGCTTCATTTCCTTTCCTCCCTGCTCTTCCCCAAAGCCTCCCCTCGGGCCCAGTTCAAAAGCTTCCTCCTCTCCGCAGTTTCCTACTTTGGGCTGAATCAGATCACTGCAGTGGCGCCTTGCAGATTGTGGCCCACGAAAGACTGGGGCTGCGACTTTTGGCGTGGGCTCCGTGTACCAGAACTGCGGTCACTGTGGGGCTGCTTTGCAGTTCGGTTCTCTCTCAGCAATTAAAAGCCATCCATATCTGTCCCTCTCTGTGACTCCTCTCACTTAGCAGGATACTCTCCATGTCTATCCACTTTTATGCAAATTTCATGATTTCATCTTTCCTAGTAGCTGTATAGTATTCCACTGTGGAGATGTAACAAAGTTTCTTTAACCAGTCACCTGTTCTCGGGCCCTTGGGTTTTTTCCAGATTCTGGCTTTTGTAAATAGTGCTACAATAATCATACAAGTACAGATGTCATTTCTACTGTATTTTTTTGTACCTCCAGGAATCATTTCCAGAAGTGGAGGTATGGGTACTCAATCACTGTATGACTAAAACATAATCATGAAAGTTTGTAAGTCTGTAACTGTATCTCCTGGTGTAGCACTGTAGCACTGTCATCCTATTGTCCATTGATTTGCTCAAGCAGGCACCAGTAACATCTTCATTGTGAGACTTGTTGTTACTGCTTTTGGCATATAGAATAAGCCATGGGTAGCTTGCCAGGCTCTGCTGTGCGGGCGGGATACTCTCAGTAGCTTGCTGGGCTCTCCGAGAGGAACAGAGAAATCGAATCCGGGTTGGCCACGTACAAGACAAACGCCCTACCTGCTGTGCTATCACTCCAGTATCTCATGGTGATTCATTAAGAAATAAAAATTAAAAAAGCTGCCCATAGGTGCGTGGCCCTTACAGAAGGCCAGCGACTGTCACTTAACAGGCGAGAAGTTCCAACTCTCTCATCAGGTCACAAAGCTACCGAGGGACATCTTATTCCCCAAAGCTTCCACTCCAGGAGGGCATGAGTGTGTCATTTTACCAGCTACATAATCATAACTGGTAAAAACTGGACGTAGCCCATGGCCGTGTTTGGGAAGTACTCAGGGGGCTTCAAAAGCTGCTTTTCTCTATTTTCTAAAGAAGGGACTAGGCCTTCCCATGTGAAGAAAGGCAGGCAGCTCCAGTGACCGGGATGGAGGGGCGGCCATGGTTTAGGAGAGTGGACACTGCTGGAAAGCTCCTGTTGGTAAGTTTGCTTGTTTTCTACCATGTCATATTTTCTTTGAATTCTAGTTTTCTCCTGGGTAGCTGTGGTGGCTACTATTTCTATAATACCATGCATTTCTAAATAAAAAGTGAGTTTTTGACCCCCCAAAATGACGCTTCATAAACACCTCCCTAGCCTCCCTGCACTCATTCAGAGTCTGTACAAGAGGTATTCTTTACTTTGATTTGAAAAATTAAATGTACCGTTGGATAAAGACATGGTAATCTCAAGCAACCTCAATCAAACTATCAGGTAATAGTACCACAGTTAGGGGCATACGCCTGGCATGCACTTGGCCTAGATTTGATTCCTGGCACCACATGGTGGCCCAGTGTTGGAACATAGCTCTAAACATTTTAGGTTTAACATTGGTTTGTTCTTTCTGCCTTGCCACAGGGAGCTTAGGTTTATCGGGTTACACTTCCTGAGTCACTCCCATTTCTTTTCTTATCTGTAACCTCTTTTCTGTGCTCTCTTCCCCAGCCGGTCTATCACCTTCCCCCCTTATCAGACTCTGTTAACTTGTAAGATCAGGCCCTTCTAAGAACACTTGACTTGTATTCATGAGTGAAATATTACCTTTCTCCTCTCCTTACATCTTTTGCTTAGTTTACTTTAAAGCAATGTCCTTTTTGTATAGACACAGGAAGACAGTTAATATTATGCTTTTGCAACTTGGAAGTTAACTGACTCTAAATAATATTCACTCCTGGGCATCTGCTTTCTAGACTTAAGCCTCAGTTGCCCTTAGTTCCTAGTACCCCAAAAGCAGGGTCCCAATGAGGGACGGAATGGACCCAAGGCAAGCTGTGAGCTACCCTGGCATGGAAATGGGCCAGGCCAAAGCGCCACAATACTCAACTATAAGTTAAGTGAATGGCCATGGACAAATTCTGTCATGATTCAAAAAGTAACGATGAGATTAGAACCCTGCTAGGGTTAGGAAAGACTAGTCTGGCCTGAGCACTGTAGTCTGAGATCTATAGCGAGATGGCCCCAGGAGGGCAATCCTATAAGCTTAATGTATCTCTATACTCTGTCCATACAAAATGACTAATATTATGAATGTATGTTTGCTGGACAAGGAGAAGAGAAACACACCCATGGGTAGAATTTCACTCTTGGGAGGGTCGTCTTACTGAATGAGAATTTGTCCTAGAAGAAGCTTCCCCTGAGGGAAGGACTTTACTTATGTTGATTGTATGACCACACCTACATATAATTAGTACCCCAGCCCCTCATGATTTGGGATTTAGCTAAGACTGTAAGATCGAGGAGGAGAGACAGGAGCAGAAGGACAATCAGAGGAGAATAGGGAGGAGACTGGAAAAAACTGCAATTGAGACCAACCAGCCTGGCCCTTGTTTCCTCCTCCATCCACCGTTTGTCATCCCCCATGAGACCACCAAACACGGGCAGCGAGAGAGAAAGACTGCGTGGCTTTTCAAAATTTATTTTTTGATTACACATCAAGCATTGCTGGGCACAGCCCTGGAGGTCCCTTTGCTCTACCGGCTTGGCCCTGAAGGACCCCTGATTAGCGCCATTGGTATAGCCCTGGATGGCCCGTCATCAGTCCCACCAGGCGCACCCTGAAGCCCCAACCCCCCAGATGTCTGGGTACCCCAGCATGACAGGACCTGAGTGCTGTTATAGACTCGGGTTCCTGCCCTGAACCCCTGGCCTGGTGGACAAGAACCACAAGACGAGCTTCTGAACTTCCTAAACTCCACCCGAGAGCCCCCCATCCACCACCAGCAAAAAATAACCTTAAACCAACTGAATTCGAACATTGACCCTCAGGATAATGCTGACGCAAACTCCATCCCTAGCCCTGAGCATCATCCTGACCCTAAACCTCACCTTAGCCCTAACCTTAGTCCTAACAAAATCTAACCAAAACCCTCGCTCGAATTCTAATCCGAAACCAACAGCTAACCTTAATTACAGTGGAAACCAAACCCGATCCCAACCAACCGACCCCAAACAGAGGCTGTGCTCCTGCACTGTTTAAATGACACAAGGTCATCCCTTTCAGAAGTTACAAGGACTCTCACCACACGGTTGCCTGTGTCTACAGTTCAGTGGGGAAAGCATGTTTCATAGGAGGATGACACAGGGCAAGCCATGAGGTCTGTACCGTTCAAACAGCCAGGCCAGGGAACTTCAGAGATGGGCGTGGCAGGGAGTCGAGGTCGGATTTGGTTGAAAAAGGCTTTTTACCTTGACTAGCCTACATCATTCTGGAAGTGCAGTGGCTTACTAGGTTGAGAATACCTACCTCCAAGTAGTCCACTGAACAGTTGATGTGTTTTTCCAATTCAAATGCTAAAAACGTGTAATTCACAGTGTTGCCTGCTGTGGCGTGAATGGTCCAGCTGCAGCGCCCAGAGGGATAGGGATTTGGGTAATTGATACTCTCCAGGATGCCGTAGGTTCGATTCACAATCACCACGTCCTCACATGCTGGGAAAGATCAGACACAATTATTGCTAAGCACATGCAACAGATCCTGTGTCCAAAGACGCATGTGAGATCTTCCCTAAAGAGCCCATGGGCTTAGAAGGGCGCAGGCTCAGCGTGTTTGCTCTGAACCAACCCCGTCTTCCCCCCATCCCCCTCCCACCCGTGGCTAGCCTGCAGTCTGTTTTCCTCTTGGCACCCCTTGGCGGGGGGTCACACTCACTCTGCTGGTAGTGAGCCAGGAAGCCGCCCCCTTGCTGGCCCTCATCCGTCCTCAGTTTTAAATACATGCTGTCTCCGCTTGACCGGATGGGAGCGGGCCTCTCGGTCCCGCAGAGCTTGGCGAGCTGGTGAGAGTTGATGCTCGGGCCGTCGTACACCTTCAATAAAGCAGCGCAAAGCTCCGTTACTTTGGCCGTCAACACGGGCTAAAGCCGCACTTCTCAACCCAGGCCACGTGACCCCTGATGAGCACCCTGCAGATTCCGAGGGCCACAAGTGAGAAAGACATAAATTGGGGGGAGGGAGGGCGTGTAAGGGACAGGGCTAGGAGCCAACTGGAAGGACAAAGGGTTGGGCAGGGGGAACAGAAGGGAAAAATAGGGTCATGGCCAGTAAAAGGCAGAGAAATACTGACCGAAAGGCCTCTACCTCTGAAGAAGTAGGGGAAATATATAGTCTATAACAAAGGAGTAGTTCTGCATTTATGATCTTTAAAATGATATTCAATGCCTGCAAACATAGCTCATGAACTTGCGCCATCTGGGTCCGAATATACGTTATGGAAAGAGTGAAAATTCAGGGCCAAATCTGCAGATTGAATATGAAAGACAAATGCCTATTTCTGAGGCCATGGCTGACATGGGTGGCCTTCCTGGTTTTCGGATTTCACAGTTCATAATTTGTGATACACTGATAAGCCTTATTTAGATTTTTTTTTTAAATACATAGCGAACTGCTGGTACTACAAAACGCCTAGTTGGAAGGAATCAGTGATATTCTCTAATTCACTAAAGCGGTACTCTAAATAGTTATTGTTTAAGGCACAGAGGGGTATTGTGTAGCCAAGAGTTAGGATAAATTTTATAACCCCTTTCCAGAAATTGTGACTATTGATTTTACATTATTATAGACTTATTGAACCAAGAGACTTTGTGCAACAGGCTATGGTTTGAAGGTCATTTTCATCCAATTTGCTTCTGATGGTATTTCTATTTATTTCTGTTTGGGGGCCACACCCATTGCACTCAGGGCTCCCTCCTGACTCTGCGCTCAGGAATCGCTCCTGGAGGGGCTCAGAAAACCACACAAGATGACAGGGGTTGAACGTAGGTCGCCGCATACAAGGCAAGCACCCTATGCACTTGACTATCGCTCTGGCCCCTCGTTTTAATTTTTTTTTTTAACGTGGGTCCTTCCCCTTTGGCGAATGTCCGGAAGAGAAAGGCCTGCACTCTGTGTCAGGGAGAGGGGAGCAGCAGCGGGTACAGCGGGCCTCGGGCACGCACAGCCAGGTAATCCAAGGAGCAGTTGGGATGTTCCTCCAGGTGGAAGGCCTCAAACTCCAGCAGGAAGGGGCTGCCCCGGCTGGCCTGCAGCCGCCAGTAGCACTCGGAGCCATGGTAGTAAGGCAGCGGGTAGTTGGGGGAAGTGAAGGTGCCCGTGTGGGTGGTGAGGTTCCCCCCACAACCTACAGGAGACAGAGAAGGGGCAGCGGATCATTACGCTGTACGCGAGCCACAAGGCACAGCCGCATCGTCCGGAGCAGCGCACCTGAATTCTTGCTCCCCTCACGCCTGTCCTTGCTCCCCTCACGCCTGTCCTTGCCCCCCTCACACCTGTCCTTGCCCCACTCACGCCTGTCCTTGCCCCCCTCACGCCTGTCCTTGCCCCCCTCACGCCTGTCCTTGCTCCCCTTAGCTCTCAGGAAACGAGAACATTCCTTCCTCCTGCCACTGCCCTTTCTGAAAGTGTGGCTGGGAAGTCGGGACCCCGAGTGAGGTTGGAGTGTATGACAGTGGCGGGCAGGCTGTGTGGGGGACCCTTGGCACTTTACCTGTGAGAGAGCTGTCCCAGGAGGCCCAGAACCCGAAGTCGTTTACCAGGGAGTCGCTCCTGAATTCTAGCCAGAGCTTGTTACTGTGAGACAGGATGCTGGGGGGTCGCTCAGAGCCACAGAACTTCCCCAGGGAAGGTGAGTTTTCGTAGCCCCCATCTCTGTGACAAAGGAGACAGTTCGTAAATGACGGATAACGTTGCCATACAAACATTTCACGCCCTTGGATCTTTGGGGTTGGCAACAGAACGTCTTTTGTCAGCTTCTCGCAAAAATCCTCAAAACACAGGTTTAAGGCTTTGATGTTTTTGGTTTTGTTTGCTGTGTGCGTGTGAGTGTGTGTGCATGTGTGTGCGTGTGTGTGTGCGTGAGTGTGTGCGTGAGTGTGTGTGTGTGTGTGTGTGTGTGTGTCTGGCCTGGAGTTACTGCTGGTTTACAGGCTCAGGGGTCACACGAGGAGGGGCTCAGAGGACCACGTGGTCCTGGGGATGGAACCAGGAGCCTTAACATGCAAAGCAAGTGCTCCAGCCCTTTGAGTCATCTTTTCAGCTCTCAAATTTTCAAATTTTTTTTACTTTATTAGATAGCATTTTAATAATTTAATCAGGAAAGACAGTACAACGGGCAGGGCACTAGACTTCCACAAAGCCGACTCGGATTCAAACCTCAGCAACCCATATGGTCCCTAAGCCCCTCCAGGAGCAAGCCCTGAGCACAAAGTCAGGAGCAGTCACTGAGTATAGTCTGGTGTGGCTCCAAAACCAAAACTAAGCAGTAACTTAATAAATTTAATCAATGGAGCTATCCTTTATAAACAGTGTGCCATTTTGAAAGTATTCTTTTGTTTTGTTGTTGTTTTGTTTTCTTTGGGGACAATGCCTGGGGTTACACCTGCCTCTGCACTCAGGAATCACACCTGGAGGTGCTCAGGGGACCAGAGGGGATGCTGAAGATCGAACCTACAAGGAAACTGCATTACCTGCTGTATTATCTCTTCAGCCCCAAATATTTAATTTTCTTTTTCAAAACATCTGGCAAATGTGTCAGAAAACACAGAATGAAACTGTTATTATTAATAATTTCAGCATTGTTACCAAGAAACAATCAATATTTTCCTTCTAATTTAAAAAATGTCCTAATTCAAACATGATGACCTCTCAGTGTCTGTGTTGCAAACCATAATGCCCAAAAGTAGAGAGAGAGTATGGGGAATATTGTCTGCCATGGAGGCAGGGGGAGGGTGGTAAAGGGGGGTATACCCGGATATTGGTGGTGGGGAATGTGCACTGGTGGAGGGATGGGCGTTTGATCATTGTGAGATTGTAACCCAACATGAAAGCTTGTAACTATCTCACAGTGATTCAATAAAATAATAATTTAAAAAAAACAGAAAAAATGTCCAAATTTAGGGCCAGGAATGTAGCCCAGTAGATGTAGCCCGGGAGGTAGACAGAGCACTCACCCTCAAATGCATGAGGCTCTCGGCTTAATCCATAGCACCCGCACCAAACAAACAAAACAGAAGGGGGTATGTTCAAAATTTAATAGATCATGTTTGAAATACTTAGCAAATATTTTTAAATAATCTTCCTCCAAGAATTTCTGGGATCTTAAATCCAATTTATAATCCACAGATTTCTCAAGCCTATAAAAAATGATTTGCTTAATTATCATTAAAGTTCAATAATGGCTGCAAATTAAGAAAACTGCTAACATGACATGGTATTTTGATTTGTGATTTTAATAACTTATTTCACATCATAGAATAACATTTACTGTAAAATAAATAAAATTACAGCCTTTCAAAGTGCCAAGTACAAATGTTGACACGGCACACCAAAGGGATTAGCCTATTTTAACTGAGTACAAGATTTGGAATATGTAGGTTAACTTCTTTTTACTGAAAATATAACTTTTTAAATATAGCATCCCAATGGGTATGTGGAATTAATTTTCCCTTAATTCTCTTTCAAAAAATTCAAAGAAAATTACCTTTCACTAAAATGAGAGTGATATCTACGCCAAATATATTATCTGAACAAAAAAAGTACCTGGATATCCTACCATCATTTTCCAGATATAATTAGATAGTCAGTAAATAAGCTAACATTTAAATGAATTATATGTATATATATATATATATATATGTTTGTGTTTGTGTGTAAACTACTCGACAATATCAAGCATCTATTTTCCAAATATTCAGACATCTGCCTAGATAAAGTCTAGAGCTTATTTTCAGATGTTCCCAATAAGTTATTTTTGAAAGCCCACCACGTTTTATGCAATTCTCTTCTTTGCATCTGCTATGTCAGGCTCTGAATGACAAAGAGGAAGCTTCACAGACAGCCTTCCCAGAGCAGATCCTAAATGAAAGTCATTTAAAGGAGGGTGAGCTCGAAAACGTGCTTACCTGATTTCCACAAAATCTCCTATACACTCTCCACCAATGGCCTCCTCTAAGGAGAAATTTTTGAAGTGCAGAGCTATCTGCTGGTTGGTCTCTACTGTGATCCTATAAATGCATTTCCAGTTGTGGGGGTATTTTAAAGGGAAGTTTGGAGATTTGATCTCTCCAGTTTTATTTGTATAGTTTTCCAAGCACACTGTGGAAGGAAAGAGATCAATTGAGAGAGATAGAAAACATTATGGTATACTTCTAAGGCATTCACCAATGCTCACTTCATTCATTGGTTCCAGTGGGCTTGATTTCAGTAAGTCTTGCTGGAATGTCCAAAGTTTCCGTTCATTTTAAAAAAAGTTTTTGAAATTTCAGAAACAAAACAATTACTAGTAGCAACTCTACATTATAATAGTCAAAAGATATATCTTTTTTTTAGTTCTTAGATGTGTATAATCCATGCGAATTACATAAACATTATAAATTTGGCTCGAGTATAGAACTTATTGACGAGAACAAGATGTATTTTTTTGTCAGATATTTCAGATCTTTTCTCCTTTTCACAACCTGCCTTTGAATATGGTTTCATGGATCCAGAGAGATGGAACAGAGGCAGGGCGCTCACCTTGCCCATGGCTGACGGGGTTTGAGCCCCGGCACCTCCAGGAGTGATCCCGGAGCACAGAGCCAGCTTTGAGCACTGCCAGCACAAAGTTGGCACACCCCAAACAAACAAAAAATGGTTTTCACTAAAGCAGGCATTGTTGAGAAATGAGACAACTCGGCTGGTGTGAAGAATAAAAGGGACATGAATGGGACGGTGAATCTGTGTGATTGTGACTGATGGATCCTGTTTGAACTCAAGATCCAGCTCAAATATTGACAAGTCATGCAAATTTGGGCAAGTTGCTTCACTTCTGAGCTCCAGTTCTAAAGCAGAGATTGAAGCTATCTTTGCTTAGAGATGTAAGGGTCACAGTCAATGCAATTACAGGGTTTGGCATGTGGTACATTCTCACTAATTGGTAACATCATTATTTAAATAATTCACTTATTATATCTTGAAGTAGAATAAAATAATAAGAAAAAATCTGGGTTTAAACTGTGAGCAAAAGTTTGATCAGTCACATAAAATATTTATAGTACCTGGATAATTTCACATCCTAATAAATAATGACTGTTGTACTTTAAGAATTTTAACTTTTTCCATTCGATTCTTCAACTTTCTGTTTATGGATAAGCCTGCCCATTCTCCTATGTGCTTCAAATCTGTGACATTTCCCAAATAAAATAGTTTCAATGAATTTTAATGTATCTTCAATTATATGTAGTAATAACACAAATCTAGAGCCTAGGAATAGATAACGCTCCATCTACAAGCTTTGGGTAGGGAATAGACTATTATACTTTATTGCTAGTGATTTCCCAATTGCTACTATACACAAAAAGGGGAATCATTGGTACTGAAAGTACAAAGATGCACAGAATATATCACACAGGCTCTACTCCCTGTGTACAGATACTGGAATATCAGGCATGCATCAAAAAGATTTGATGCATCCTACTCTGAACAGTAAACAATTAAGGCCTTTTTTTAATTAAAGGAACCTACCATGATAGCTAGCTTCAACAATGAATTTCATATGGATTTCTATAATTTTCTACAATCCAGCAAGATATTCTTCAAGGGGTGAAAGGAGAGAAAGAAGGAAGGGAGGGAGAGAGAAGAGAGGAAGGAAGGAAGGAAGGAAGGAAGGAAGGAAGGAAGGAAGGAAGGAAGGAAGGAAGGAAGGAAGGAAGGAAGGAAGGAAGGAAGGAAGGAAGGAAGGAAGGGAGGGAGGGAGAGAGGGGAGAAGATAAAGAGATGAAGTAGAGGTTTTATATTAAATATATGAACCCTATAATGAATATTACTAACATAAAAATTCATGGATCAAATGGAAATGAAATGAAAATGGCAAGCCAGCACCTCTATGCTGAATACTGTCAGACTTATTGGCTATGCTACTACATGACACCTAGGCCAGTCTATCTGGAGCAAATCACCGGTAATGCTCATACCCCGTGCCCATACAGAGCTCTGTTCATTGCTTTCTCGCTCTGCTCCCAGAGTGGGGAGGCGATTGCAGGACCCCATGGGAATGCAACTTGCAATCAGCCTGAAGATAAGGATAAGCAGAACACATTATGGCGCAGCAAAATCTAACTACTGATAATTTTAAGACAACTGATGAGTAATTTCCCTGTGCCTTGCCCATATGTAAAAGATGCTCCTGATGCCATTAATTGCTATTTATTAATTCCTACTGAAATTATGATTTCCACATCACACTTCTGTGACTGGTACATATCTAAGCACAGGCCCTGGTATATTCCAGCGATCTTCAACTCTGTTCACTCTGTTCACTTTGTCTGAAAATGCCGTCCTCGACAGCCTCCCAACCTTGTCCAGCTGAGCCTTTAAATTCTTCCCTATTCACACACCAGGTCTTCCATGAAGTACTACCATGAAACCTTTCCCAATCAAGCTAAATTGATTTATTGGTACTCAATAAAGCTTTATGCAAGTAGCAATTTGTACTCAAACATATTTTACTGCCATTTCACTTATGTGAGTATATTTCCTTTAGAAGGCTGTGAAAGATAAATAGGGACTAGTTCATGAATAACTATAACTACCATCGTACCTGGTCAAGATTACTTCTAACAAATATTTGTTAATATTTAACTACTCTGCTGGACAGAGGGGGATGGTGGAAGAAATAGAGACATACTGGCCCAAAGATACAAACTTCAGTTACTTAAGACAAATTCTGGGCTCTCATGCACAGCATGGAGATCATAGTTAATAATATTGCATCCTATACTTGAGCACTGCTAATAGAGTAGATTTTAAATACTGTCACAAGGAGAAACAAATGGCTGCTATTAACAGAACAGAGGAAATAGCCAATGTTATGATGGTAATAACTTCGCAATATATAAATGCATCAGACCAACACACGTGTACACCTTAAACTTAAATAATGGTCATCTAATTATAACTCAGTAAAATTGGGGAATGTACATAATGAACTGAAAACAGGAGGTGGGGTGGGAAGGACAAGCATATGCTCTCTGTCCACTCTCTTTCCCATTCCATTCTTCCTCTATCATGCTCTCACCTCATCTTTCCCTGCCCTTTCTGTGCTCTCTCCTGAGTTGGCCAAAATCCTTGGCTGATTCTAAAATGTCTGTGGGAACAGACAGTTTATGAACCGAGGGCAGCCAAACCAATTTTGAAAGTCTGAAGGATCTCTTCTTCCTGATTTTGACAACCAATGGAATGAGCTAATGTTAAGTCATTATACTGTCACAGGGCTACTGCTGTCACAGGGCCAGGACCATAGGATAGGTTGAGCCGGGAGCAGGCCCAAGCACACGTGGGCAGTGATCTCCCCCCACAACGCACAGACCAGCCCGTGTTCAAAGGAGACTTGGGGCCAGAGAGACGGTTCAGGCGGTTCCCTGAACACTGCTTGGGGGATCCCAGAGCACAGAGCCAGGAGTCAACCCTGAGCACTCCTGGGTGTGACCCAAACCTCCACACCCAGCAACAAGAAAAAAGCTGTAGATGATTTTTATCTTATGGAATGATGATGTGCAAACCTGGTAGGCTCGAACCTTAACTGTTCTGTGCAAGCACAGGTGAAGGGTTTTTGAGGAGCTCCAGTGAGAAGCTCGGCTCTCTAGCCAATAAAAGATCAAATGAGAACTGAGAAATTAAAAACTGTTTTTGAAATATTCCTGCTGTCAATATGAAATAACAGGATATTTAGTAATAAAATGTATAGTTCTGTAAAAATCAAGTAACGGTTTGTAAGAGTGGAATAGTGGTCCTCTGGCTCTACTTCAGGAAAGGCCAGTAACTCCCCCTCTCCAACAGTTAAACCTACAGTGCTTGTGTTTTCTTCCTTTGAGAGTATAAATGGCACGTCCAGGGCAATATTATTACTGAGAAATTTTAATGCTAGAATTTAATTTCCTCTTATGCATTGCAATAAGGTACAAATGATTAAAGTAAAATATATTCTCATAAAAGAATATTTAAACATAATTTTTATTACAATAACATTAAAACATTTTGCTTAAATCCTATTGCCCAAGGAAAACTCACATCCAGGGCATTCTGTCTGCCCTTTCTTCCAGCCTAAAATATTTACAAGGAGATGAAGAAGAAAAATGCTTTTCTTCCATCCATTCCATTCCACTGAACTTGCAATGGAAAAGCACCCCTTTGAAGATCAAAGACTACATGTCTTTTGTACTTATAAAAAGAACATGTGAGAAAGAAAATGAATGCTTATAAGTGGATGGTCATGGAGAGGATCATGCTAAGTGAAATGAGTCAGAAAGAGAGGAACAGACATAGAAGGACTGCACTCATTTGAGGAATATAAAATAACACAATATGAGACTGACATCCAAGGACAGTAGACACAAGGGCCAGGAATATCGCTCCACAGTTGGAAGCCTGCCTCATGAGCTGGGGGAGAAGGCAGCTGGCATAGAGAAGGGATCACTAAGACAATGAAGGTTGGAGGGATCGTTCAGGATGAGAGATGCGTGTTGAAAGTAGATGAAGAACCAAATGTGATAGCCTCTGATATCTGTATTGCAAACCATAATGTCCCATAAGTGAGAGAAAGAGGGAAACTGTCTGCCATAGAGGCGGGAGAGGGCTGGGATGGAGGGGGGGAAATACTGGGGGTATTGGTGGTAGAAAATGTGCACTGGTGGAGGGACGGGTGTTTGATCATTGTACGACTGAAATGCAAACATGAAAGCCTTGTAACTATCTCATGGTGATTCAATTAAACAAAAAGAAGGAAAGAAAATGAAAAGGAATAGATACCCTCTATAGGCCAGCACAAAAATCACTAACACAATAGATCTGTGTCCACTGAGCATCTTGAGATGGTTCTCTGCAGGGTGGCATACAGCTCATTAGCTCAGGGGTACGCAGGAGCACAGACCCCCCTCCGGCCACACTGCATGGACAGCTGTCCCACAGCACATGAGTGGCCAATCCAGGAGAGTATGAGGCGCGAGTGGAGGGCACCAGATCCTCCTGGGGACACCACCAAGGTGGAGAAGCTGCCCCCTGCCCACCACTGCCCAGCGCAGCTTCATGGGCTGACCCCATCCCAGGAGGCTCGATGGTGGGTGATGCTTTCTGAAATCACCCGGAGACTCTGGGGTCTGCACATGTCCATAGGACCCCAGACTCTCTAGGAAGTGATGAGCAGCCGAGCCAGACACCCTCAGCTACTCCCAGTGCTGTATATGATTTAACATTCTGGAAAGAGAAAAGCGGCAGGTTCCTTTTCTCCTTCAGGGCAGAAGCCTCCCCAGCTCAAACCTCCCATTTCACTGCGATGTGCTGCCGAGGCTTTCTTCCCTCCCCCCGCCCCCCGCCAATGGGTGACCTAGCCACAGAAGCGAGAAGAGAACTGACTCACTACAGCTGTCATCATCACTGCCATCCCGCTGCTCATCGATTTGCTCGAGCGGGCACCAGCAATGTCTCCAAGTGAGACTTGTTGTTACCGTTTTTGGCATATCGGACACGCCACAGGTAACTTGCCAGGCTCTGCTGTGCAGGCGGGACACTCTTGGTAGCTCGTCAGGATCTCTGAGAGGGATGGAGGAATTGAACCCGGGTCAGCCGCGTGCAAGGCAAACACCCTACCCATTGTGCTATCGTTCCAGCCCACTCATTACAGCGACTGTTGTAAAATTGGATTTGAATGTTGGTGACTTTATTTTTCTGGGGTGTCACATCCAGAGGTGCTCGGGGACAGGCCCCAGCACAGCAATCGGGACACCCCCAGTGCTGGGGGAGGGGAAGCCAGCCAGGATCCCACATGCAAAGCACACACCCTGGGTCACTCCTCAGAGCAGGGATTGCGTCCAGCCTGGCAAAGTCACGAGGCTTCCCAGCTGTGAGCTAATTTCTACTTGTGATATCTCCTTCCTCCGTCCCCACTGTGTAAAGTCCCCCCGCTCGGTCCACTGGCAACTCCCACATGCTAGAGATGCTGGTGAGCAATCTGAGCTCCTGGGGGCTCCGTTCTGGAAACCCCTGGATTCAAACATGGTGAAGATAAAACCCCGAAGCCTTTCGTTTCCAAATGCTGAGCTCTTTACTAATCCCCAGATTCTCTCTGCAGTAATTGTCTCTTTTTTGGGAGGCGGGTGGGTCACACCTGGCAATGTTCAGGTTACTCCTGGCTCTGCACTCGGGAATTACTCCTAGCAGTGCTCAGGGACCATATGAAATGCCAAGGATTGAACCCGGGTCCACTGCGTACAAGGCAAGCACCCTACCTGCTGGACTATTGCTCCAGCCCCATATTTGTCCATTTAAAATGAAGATGGGTCGGAAATCAGTAATACCATTAAGCATTTTGTTTAGCATTTTCATTAGAATGTCTCAGAAATAAGTTCCATGAAAGATAATAGTCCGGAGCTGGGATGTGCTAGGACACTTCTAGCTCCATAAATTAAAAAATATATTGACCAGCCAAAAAGGAAAAGGCAGCTGGGATAGAGAAGTGACCACTAAGTGAATGATGCTTAGGGGCTTGCTGGGGTGGGAGATGCTGAGAGTAGACTATGACCGAACATGATGGCTACTCAGTATCTATATCGCAAACCATAGCACCCAAAATGAGAGAGAGAGTAAGAGGGAATGTGCCTGCCACAGAGGGGGAAGGGGGTGGTGTGTGGATGGGGTGGGGTGGCGGGAGGGATGCTGGGCACATTGGTGGTGGAGAATGGGCACGGGTGGAGGGATGGGCACTCGATCATTGTATGACTGAAATGTAAGCACGAAAGTTTTCTAAGTCTGTAACTGTATCTCACATTGATTCACTAAAAAAAATTTCAAAAAAATTTAAAAGTACATGTCTAAAAGTTAAATGGATTTATCTATTAAAATACTTTTCCGGGTGGTGGGGTGGAGGCGCGCGATATCTGAATATCTCATAGCAGGAAAATGAATTCAAGATGATAAAAAGAACCGAGGACGCTGCAGAGACGATTAGCACAGCTCGCGCCTTGCAGGAAGAGCCCGTGAGGGACTTTGATCCCGGCACACCCGACCAGCACAGTGCCAGCCCATCGGCACAGCTGTCTGCGCTCGCTGGCATCTCCGAGAGTGTTGATGTGCCATGCAGCACCCCTGGTGTCCCCGTGCCAGGACTGAAGGCACAGCACCCCTTGGCTCAAAACTCGAACATGCGGAACCTGGTCCCTAGTCAGTGACTAGGATATGCTCATGGTTCTCTCCAGAATCACCTTTGCTTCTTGATTTGTTTGTGTGTGTGTGTGTGGGGGGGGGGGGTACTGGGGTTTCTGTTTTCTCAGGCACATCTGGACAGGCAGAAACAGCAGTGGGGGTGGGGGAGGGAGGCGAAGGGAGGGAGGGTGCGGGGAGAGGTCCAAGCTGTTAAGTTTCCTGCTAAGCACCAATCTTGGGGCTGACATCATGACCCCCACGGTGACCAATTACAGATGAAAAGGTGACATTAGCCCTAATTGGCTCTGGCAGAGAGACTGAGGCACAGCACCTCTGTGACACAGACTCACCCGGAGTCATAAGGTAGGACAGGGGGCAAGGATCCAGCGGCGGTGGGTGCTGTTCCCTGAGACGGCTTTGGGGCCTGAGGGGGGGGGGGGCGAGCAGAATATGTGGAGAATAACAATGTAAACAACTGTCCAAGCCACCCGTCCATTTCCAAGTGGCCGGCTCTCTGGGACCCAGGCTGTCTGAAGGGGAGCCCCCCGGCTGTCACCAAGCCAGCCCTGCACTGGTCTTCTGGGGCCAGTGCCCCCTAGCCGTCCTGAGGAGACCCCTGTAACGCACAAGCAGCCCTCAGGGCTTTTTCTGAGGGGTGCTGAGGCTCCGGGGTGACCAGTTAGAGATGCCAGAAGGTCCCGCATGCAGCCCTGTGGTCCCTACCTAGAACACGCATGCAGCCCCGTGGTCCCTACCTAGAACACGCATGCAGCCCTGTGGTCCCTACCTAGAACACGCATGCAGCCCTGTGGTCCCTACCTAGAACACGGGACTGCGCTGGGCAGACCAGGGCTCCAGCCAGCGGGACATGGCGCGGGCCGGGCAGGGCTAGGGGAGAAGGCACTCCCTGCCCTCTTCTGTGACTTCAGCCCTGTCCCGCCTTGGAGGGCCTGGAAGGTTTGGGGCTGGCCACTCATCCCCCCTTCTCTCCCCTCTCTCGTCCTTGTTTGTATTTCCTTTCTTTATCAGCTTCCTCTTCTCCACAGCTCACATCTTTCCTTCTTCTCAGCCTCTTCTACCTGATCGTATCTCGCTGAAAACTCTCTTCCTTCTCAATTTTTTCTCCTTTCGACCCCTGAGCCATCACCCCAGTCCTAGAAACGATTTCTTCATGAAAACTGAACTCAAACACTGTTCCCACCAGGGTTTCTCCGCCCCCCCCCCACCCCACTGAATGGCTCTTGGTTCCTTCCTGCGCCGGAACTGGCCGCAGCTGGCAGACTAGGGACAGGCCGTTTGGCCCGTTGCCGTGATGTCTCATTTTGCATCTCTCTACCAAGATTGCCATGATGTTCTCGGGAGGCCCCTCCTGCCTTGTATGTTATCTAAGATACAGCTTGTTTATTCATGCAGCAAATTAAACTTGGGTTCATCGTTGATTAGAGCCCAAAAACATCTCAAAGA
This sequence comes from Sorex araneus, assembly GCF_027595985.1. Lineage (NCBI taxonomy): Eukaryota > Metazoa > Chordata > Mammalia > Eulipotyphla > Soricidae > Sorex > Sorex araneus. Next base: position 62,234,541 of record NC_073310.1, on the reverse strand, counting down.
TCATCCAGTGCAATCCCTTAATTTTACAGATGAGAAAACAGTGGCCCAGAGAGTTCAGGCGACTTCCTGCAAACCCTCATCTACTATTCAAGGTGGTTTGGACTAAGTCTATGAAGCAGATCAAACCACAGAGGGATGAAAAATTGTGTGCATGCTACAATTTCTCGGAAGCCAATTCCGGTCATTGGATGCCAAACACCTGAACTAAGACCAGCGAAGAGGTCTGCTGCCAAATATGACCTACTGAAGTTGCAGATTCAATTTTCTGAGTGTGTGAGGTGGATAATGAAAAGTCTCCTCAATAGGGGCTGACAGGACAAGAAGGTGCATGATTCTTGCACGCTCAGGATTGCAGAGATGCCAGGAGCCTGGCGACGGGGACACAGAAACTTGAACCACTGCAGGTGATGGCAAAGCACCTGCAAGAAGCTTCGTGGGTAGCTGATCTGAATAGAAATCTTTCAGAAACTGGGGGTTAGAATTCTGAGAGTGATTTTTTCCAAGGCTTATGGATTGGTGTGAGGGAGTAGGGCTACTGAAGATGGAGATTCCTTCCCAGATAAAGGAGTAAGGGAAGGAGACGGTCCTGGCATAAGAAATGTGTCTGGACCTTTCCGAACAATTCTGCAGTTTGTATCATGGGCTGGAGCAATAGCACAGCGGGCAAGACATTTCCCTTGCACGTGGCCGACCCGGGTTCAATTCTCCGCCCTTCTCAGAGAGCCTGGCAAGCTACCAAGAGTATCCCAACAGCACGGCAAAGCCTGGCAAGCTACCTGTGGCGTATTCTATATGCCAAAAAACAGTAACAAGTCTCACAATAGAGACATTACTGGTGCCCGCTCGAACAAATCAATGAGCAACAAGATGACAGTGATGACAGTGATGATGACAGTCTCATGGGACAATTCAAGGCTAGGAAAACTTGGGGTGCTTATACACCTGAAGTTCTTTTCCAAACCAACATGGAATAGTATTTTAGCCCACTAAGTAGCTTTTTTAAAATTTCAAATTTACCAAAAACAGTAACAAGTCTCACAATGGAGACGTTACTAGTGCCACTCAAGCAAATCGATGAACAACGGGATGACAGTGATACAGTGCTGTTGTGCAAAATATAAACCCACTCTCTGAAATGGTGCACATTTCAGATGGGAATTGTGAGTCTAATGCAACAAGATCCCTGTGCAGTACCCCACCCCACCCCATCAGCTTTGGGTCTGGGGGACAGAGTGGTAACTGTAGTTTACTTGTTACCTCAAAGATCATGCTTGGTTCTCTGTTACATTTGCAAAGGACAAAGTCATAATGAGTGGGAAAGGTCATAAGAAAAATATAATATGAAATTCCATTTCATGTGAATGGAATATGAAATTTCCATTCCAAAGAAATTCTGTTCTCTTAAATCAAATGTAAGGATGCATATTTTGCCAAGAAATTGTCCATTTCCTGCCATAGAATTCCATGTGATAGCATTTTTAAAATAATTTGTCACTTCTCTAATTTCTTAAAGTATTTCATCTCCTATTTTTGTACATTTTTATTTGTGAGATACGCCTGGCAATGTTCAGAGGTTACTCCAGGCTCCGTGTTTAGCTCTGGGTTTGGGGATCATATGGGACGCTGAGGGTTGAACCCAGGTGGGCCGTGTGCAATGCAAGCATCCTACCCACAATATAATCACTCTGGCTTGTAGAATTTGTAACTTAGGGGAAATCTGTAAGGACCACGCAGGTCCCAAATCCCTTTGGTCCAAATTCATTCCATGCCTTTGTGTTCATCACTGCCCCTTTCTCTCCTTGACAAATTCACCACATGAACAACATAGTGTGTTTACCCCTAAAAACTCCAGTGTATTCTTTTCTAAGAACAAAACTTTTTCTTACACAATTACAGTTCAAAGATCAAAACCAAAAATGCTAACATTGACACACTATTCTCTAATCATTTTACCCAGGAAAACACTGAAAATCACCACACTGCATTCCCAGTAGAGCTTTCATCGCATGCCCACGACCGGGGACGAAGTATTCTCAAAGTGCTCTTTGGTAATGAGAAAATGAGACCAGGGAGCCAGAGAAAGCCATCCCCTTACCTGAAGACGAGTTCATTGTTCTGTATTCTACTGAAAAGCCTTCATCAGCGATGTCAGAGTCAGTCACAAATATCAGCTCTAGAGAGTTGCTGTTGCTTACAAGAGAGGGTGGGGATGATTGTCCACAGTATCTATTCAAAACCAAGAAAAACATACTTTTAAACACATGAAATAATGTGCCGACTATTAGGGATGCAAGGATAATTACAATGATGATGATCAATACCCCGATTAATTTAACAAAAACAAATATTTCAGGCACAAAACATTTACATAATTACCAACAATCCTCCTATGCGTGGTTACCTTCTAGTATGATTTCATGGGTTCACCTAACTATGGTTCTCATATAAAAGGAGATGAGTAAAATTAGAAAGTACAATTGTAAGATGTAAATAAACATAATATGAGACTAATACCGAAGGATAATTAGAAACAAGGGCCAGGAGGATTAATCCACAGTTAGAAGCATGCTTCAAGTTCTTGGGGAAAAGGCATTGGAATAGAGAAGGGACCACTAGGACAAAGATAGTTGGAAATGACTGCTCTGGATGAGAACTGCGTGCTGAGAGCAGGTACAGGAACAAACATGATAACCCTTCAGTTTATCCATTTATAACCCTTGTACTGCAAGCCACAATGCCCAAAGAGAGAGAGAGATTTTGGGGGGGGCGGGGAGAGAAGAAAAGTACCTGCCATAGAGGTAGGCTGGGTGGGGGAGGGACAGGAGCGAAACTGGAGACATTGGTGGTGGGTGGGCAATGTACACTGGTGAAGGGATGAGTGTTGAACATTGTATGACTAAAGCCCAATCACGAACAACTTTGTAACTGTGCATCTCACAATGACTCAATGAAAAAAAAAACATTTTAAAAAATTAGAACATACAAGCTCTACTAAGTAACCATATAGGGTGTTAATAACTCATTAGCAGAAGCATAATGAACTTATACAACAATGGGAAACCAAACACTGTAACACTCACACAGCATAAACTCAAGAATCAAAGGGACTGGCATATCAATAATAAAATAAAATAAATATCGGTAAAATAACATTTCCAGGTCTGCCAGATTTGTGCAGTCATTGTAGTTTATGTCATTCAGCCAAAAACAAAATGTTTTGCAGTGATTTGGAGAAAGAAAGAAAAAAAAATTTTTTTTTGGCTTTTTGGGTCACACCCGGTAATGCACAGTTACTCCTGGCTCTGCACTCGGGAATTATTCCTGTCGTTTCTCAGGGGACCACATGGGATGCTGGGAATCGAACCCAGGTTGGCCGTATGCAAGGCAAAAGCCCTACCCGCTGTGCTGTCGCTCCAGCCCCAGAAAAATATTTTAAAAATCAAAGCATTAAGACAAAAAAAAAGATTAAAAAGTTAGAAAAGATAAGCTTAAGAAAGTAATGGATAAAGGAATAGTGTTTAAAATATGGATGAGGAAGAAGAAAAATAGTAAAAAGAAGAAATTAAAAAAAATAATTTTCATTCCAACAAAATATAATAGATTTTTATAAGTTTAACCTTGATTTGAGACAACTGAAACTGAAAAAAATATAAACAATGGCACTCACGACACTGGATACTGAGCAAGGCAAAGACAAGGACTCTTCAGATACAGGAAATAAACACGTTTAAAGCAAAATAGAAATGAACAAATTGTTCCCAAGTAATTTAATTGTACCCAAAACAAAGTTTGAGAATATTTTTAGTCCAGTGTCTAAAAACATAAAATTTTAAGTGTCTGGCATTCCACAAAGGATTAGCATATATAAAAAGGAGGAAAATATATTAATGAGGGAAAAAAGAAAATAAATGAATGAGGGAAAAAAGAAACTTATTAATCAAACTAGAGCAAGAAATGATGCTGGTGGTTGACGATTTTAGACAGACAAGGAAATTAAAACAGATATAACTGTATTCCCCAGACTAAAGAAGTTAGTGGAGAAATTTAATGAATAATGACATGTCAGGTATAAGAGAAGACTTCAGATATAAAAGAAGACCGAAAGAAATTTCTGGAAACAAAAGCTACAATAAAACCACACAGAGGTAGAATTAGTAGAATAAATATTATAGAGGAAAAGATTCAAGAATTTGTATAGAGGGGCTGGAGCAATAGCACAGCGGGTATTGCCTTGCACGTGGCTGACCCAGGTTTAATTCCAGCATCCTGTATGGTCCCCTAAGCACCATCAAGAGTATTTCCTGAGCACAGAGCCAGGAGTAACCCCTATGTATAGCCAGGTGTGACCCAAAAAGCAAAAAAAATAAAAAGAATTTGTATAGAGAGCAATAGCCATTTTCAAAATGAAACACGCAGAGAACAAAGACTTAAAGCCAAACAAACAGAATATGAGTCATGGAATGACTTCAAATGGCCTAAAAGGTGTGTGCTTTCTCTCTGAAAAGGAGAAACAAAAATAGTATTTCAAGAATACCCAAAACTATTTCACATTTGATAGAACTATAAACTCTAAGCTCCAAAAAGCAGAACTGTTGCAACAATGTTGCTGTTTTACTTGACAGTCTGAGGCATTTCATTTGCAGAAGAAATATACATTTTTTGGGAGGATAACATAACTGTCTCCGGAGGCTTTTGTGCTGTGGCCTGCCAGAGAACAGCCTGTTCAATCCCCTTTTATTAAGTAGGCTGATGTACTAACCAATGATATTCAGCCACATAGGCAGAATATGCAAATTAATTTAGTCAACGGAAACAGTATCAAAGTCAGTTACACACCGGGGAAGTATAGTCAGTTAAAGTAACAGTAACAGAAAACAACGTTTACATCCAGGCCTATCTAGGCCTGAGATTATGGAATGTTGTATACCAACATTTCCCCCTTTTTTGTTTAAAATGACCAGTAATATAAATACAAACATTTTCACAAATCTTTCCAGTAATACCTCAAGAAAATCTTAAGAAAATCTAACCTTATTTTACAAAAATTGTTTTTCATTTTACAATACAGAGTTTACACACATTAAGCAATATTTCAGTTCCAGTCCTGGTTCAGAGACATTTGTCAATGAAGACCAATTAGTCTCTAAACAAAAACAACACTTTCATGCCATTTCTGGATGAACTTCACAGTCCAGGTAACTCCTCAATCAGTAACTGCCAAAGCACTCCCATTATCAGATTCTTCTCTCATGGACAAAGAAGAATCACCAGCACCCATAAGTAAAATTAGAAACTTCCTCCTTCTCAAACTTCATAGATGTCCCAATAAAATATGCTTGGAATATCATCCAGTCTTATATAATAAACCTGTTATCTCTTAGAACTTATGTTTTGAACTAAACCAATACCTTTTGAACCTATTTTTATATACAATTATGTCAATTCTCTTTTAACAGCTCATTTAATAGTTCTTATACTTTAGATATTTTAAATCACGAACCTTTTATATCAATCTTTAACAGTTTTCACCTTGGCTTCATGCTCTAATTTTACAACTCTTAATAAGCTCAAAAAACACTGAAACTTTAAAAAATTTTTGGAGTAGGATTGCCACTTCTGATTTCAATCTGACTTCAATATTTAAACACTTAACACAGACAGACATACAGAAAGACAACAAGATCACATGCATGTGCATTCATATATGCCTGATCGATCGATCTGACCCTCCAAGAACCAGGGAAGAAAAACTGATGGACAGAGAAACGAAGGGCAGTCCCCAGGGTAAAAATTTCCCTGTCGGCCAATTAGGATTATCCCCCGTTTTTCAGTCCAACTAGCCTGTCTCCTGCTTTTAGAATTGGATCCAAAAAGAAAAGAAGCGTCTGTTTTTACAAAGCCGGCAAAAATCCATGAAAAAGGAATCTATACTGCAGTTTTTTCATTTGCTATCCATTATTCACTGAGAAGCTTTAGTCTTTTTGTAGGACACCAAAAGTGGTTTCTGTTTTCTGAAATAAAAGCAAAACCTCGTCCCCACCTTTCCACCTGGCCTGGCATCCAACTCCCAGAGACTGGGTCCCTGTAAAGGACCTTATGTCTCCTATTAATTTTACCTAAATCATTTTTAATTCTATTAGAAATTATTTCTTCTGAACTATCCTGAATTTCCCAATGTTTTACTAGACTTGTTACGTAAAAAAAACTCCATTCCACAATATTAGTTCCTTGTACCAAAATCCCAGTAGGAGAATGTGAAGTATGCAACACTATCAGATTTAAACTTTCTAAAGAGTCAATTTTATCCAGCTGAGCTTTTGTTATCATGGTAGGGGATGAAGAACTCTTTAACTTAATTTTAGATTTTATTGAAGATTTCCATATTGTTGAAGGGGCCCCGGGTCGAGCCCCGACTCCAGTGTCCCGATGGCTCATTATTTTTTCTAATTTTTTCTCTTTTGTAATGGCATTCATTGTCCCAATGCTTCCCCTTCCTACATTTTCTACAGACGCCTGGTTCTTTTCTCATCCTAGAGCTAATACTTGTACAATTTCGTCTGAGATGTCCCAAAGCTCCACAACTGTAACATTTTATCTGGTTTACTCTTTTAAAAGCAGTGGCTATTATTTGCGCCTGATGGGTTGGTGTTCCCACGTCCCTACATACTTTAATAAAATCATCCAGAGGGTTTTTTCCTATTAGCTTAGCAGTTTGAATTGCCTTTTGGCAGTCTGCTGTAGCATTTTCCACCGATAAAGTTAGCATAAGCATTTCACGAAGGCCTTCATCAGGTATAGCCTTTTCAAGAGAGTCTTGGAGTCTGGCAAAAAATTTGTGTAAAGTTCATTTGCTTCCTGAAAGATTTTTGTGAATGACATAGTACGTTTTGCAGAGGTCTCAAGATAACGCCAAGCCTTTAGACAGGTCTTATTGAGAGCTTCTAAAATGTTTGCCTCTAAACGGATTTGTTCTTCCACTAAAGCCCACTGCTAGTGCCTAAAATCTGGTTCACAGTGTTAGCAACTTGTTTTGGTGTTTTAATTCTAGCAAATTTCTCAGTCTCTTCTCTTCACCAGGATTTAAATTGTACATATTGAGAATTTTCTAACACTGCCTTTGCAAGAGTTTGCCAATCAAGCGGAATTACAGTATTAGCTTCTGCAAAATTTTCTAGAAGGGATAGCACATAGTTAGAAGTAACACCATAGGTGGTCACAGCTTGCTTAAGCGAGGAAAGAAATTTAAAAGGAACAGGCTCATATTCCCCTGCCTGTCTTTCTTTGCACATCAGGATTACAAACAACTGGAAAAGCCATAAACTGAGCAGGCTGTTGACTCAATTTTGCTGAATATAAAGGAGCTTCAGATTTTTACATCAGAGAATGCAACTCAGGAGTAAGCTTAAAATGGCAACACAGAGATTCCTCTTCCCTATTCTTACATAATTGAAGGGAAGGAACTGCCAAAGGGTCAGGATCAGTGATACCCTGTACAGCAGGCATTATTCTTCTTTTAGAAGGGTGGTGCATCTCAAGGTACTTCATTTGTCTAATTAATTTATCTAATTTTTAAATTTATCTAATTTATCAATTTTTTATTATTTTATCTAATTTTTTAATCATCAATTTGATATGATTCACCAGACCAGACAGATGCTGTTGGCCTAACACAAAATTTTGGCAATATCAAAGACTCTTCCCCACTTTTCTCCTCTAACACAGGAGTTTCCCTGTAAATGGCCTTAGAATTTGATGAATTAGTGGAGAGAGCCGTATGAGAAGATGAGAGAGAAGGCTCCTCATACTCAAAGTCAAACTGTGAAAAATTCAGGGAAGCAGCAATACAATTGTATGCCCTCCATTCCTTTGCTGGGATCAAATCTTCATTTTTCTGTGCATAACACAGTTCTCTCCCTATTTTTATCCATAAATCTAGATGGAATTGTTCTATATTTTTTGGCTTAAACCAATGATAATACTTTTGTATCCTCTCAAGGAGGCATCTTATTATCTGTTCCTTTAAAGGCAGACCAGATGCTTTTGTTAGAGAGTTCAAAGTGTCAACATAGGCATCCTGCTGAGAAGTTACAGAATTGTCTATTGCCCCTTTTTCTTTTTCTTCCTTTATTTATTCTTTATTTATTTTTTCCCTTTCTCCTTTTCTTCTTTTCCCTTTCTTTCTTTCTTCCTGCCTTTCTTTCTCTTTTTCTTCTTCCTTCCTTATCTATATTTCTTTTCTCCCTTTCTTTCTCCCTTTCTTCTTCTTCCCTCTTTTTCTTCTTTCTTTCTTTCTTTCTTTCTTTCTTTCTTTCTTTCTTTCTTTCTTTCTTTCTTTCTTTCTTTCTTTCTTTCTTTCCTTCTCTTTCTTCTCTTTCTTTCTTTCTTTCTTTCTTTCTCTCTCTCTCTCTTTCTCTCTTTCTTTCTTTCTTTCTCTCTCTCTTCCTTCCTTCCTTCCTTCCTTCCTTCCTTCCTTCCTTCCTTCCTTCCTTCCTTCCTTCCTTCCTTCCTTTCTTTCTTTCTCTCTTCCTTTCTCTCTTTCTTTCTTTCTTTCTTTCTTTCTTTCTTTCTTTCTTTCTTTCTTTCTTTCTTTCTTTCTTTCTTTCTTTCTTTCTTTCTTTCTTTCTTTCTTTCTTTCTTTCTTCCCTTTCTTTATCTCTCCCCTTTTTCTACTTCTTCCATGTGGAGCCTTTATCTTCGAGACCCGCATTGGGCGCCATATGTTGCAACAATGTTGCAGTTTTACTTAACAGTCCGAGGCATTTCACTGGCAAAAGAAATACACATTTGGGGGAGGATCACATTTCTGGAGGCTTTTGTGCTGTGGCCTGCCAGAAAGCAGCCTGCTCAACCCCCTTTTTTCAATAGGTTGATGTACTAACCAATGATATTCAGCCACATAGGCAGAATATGCAAATTAACTTAGTCAACAGAAACAGTATCAAAGTCAGTTACACACCGGGAAGTATAGTCAGTTAAAGTAACCGTAACAGAAAACTACGTTCATATCCAGGCCTAGCTAGGCCTGAGATTATGGGATGTTGTATATCAACACAGAACAAAAAATAATTATGCTGAGAAAAGCCCAAGAGACCAAAAAATATACATACAGTAGGATGCCAGTTTTATACAACTCCAAAATATCACATTATTCTAAAATTATGGGAAGCTAGTCAGTGGTTGTCTGGAGAGAGAGAAGGAGAGACAGAAATAACAAAGTTTAATGGGCTGAAAGAAGGTTCTGGGTTTAATGACTATGTGCGTTGTGTGACTTTTGGAGACACCTTCCAAGTTCATGTGTATTATAAAACATAATGACTAATGGCCCAGGCAACCAAGCAAAGTTTTAGAAATGAGTGTTGAGAGGCATGTTGCTCTCCCCTGATTTTCGTGACCATCACGATAGATTTTAACTTTCTTTGCTGAAGGAAACAGGAGTTTGGGGAAAAAACAAAGCTGGTTTTTAAAATAATAATGAAAATAATAACCATCTCACCTTCCAAGAGATGTCTTAGAACCAGTGTCATACACTTCCAGATAGTCATCTGTGCAATTATAATGAAACTGCATGTCAAACGTCACAAATGTCAAATGAATCAGGTAGCCAGGCGGGGCTAGTATATGCCACGAACAGTTGACCCCGTGAGGGTAGAAATTTGGGTAGCCCGGGCTATGAATTTCTCCTGTAGGCTCTGTAAGGACTTTTCCACACACTGTTAAAACAAATAAGTTTTAGTATCAGAATAAACCACCTGAATTTTTTTTTAGTTAAAGTTACTTGTTTTATTTGGAACTAGCACTTGATCTTCACTTGCCAGGAAATGTGCAGTTAACAAGTGATGCCCATGATAAATATGACAAAATTTCTGACTTACATTTTTAATTACTTATTATATTATGTATGTTATTACCAAACCATGAATATTCTTAGAAAATATATCTAAATGAAAAAGTTTCAAACATTCGAAGAGTTTTGGTACTACTTAATCTTATAATGGTCATGGTAAAATTAAATGGATAATTTCTGTCCACGATCATTTTATTTTTACATAATTTGGGTTGAAACATTATACATCTATACAATTATTATTTATTTTATCAAATACTGATATTATACATCATTATATATATATGATATTATACATCATTCCCATACTTCAGCTATTCCCCAAATTTTGAAATTTTCTTTAGGCATGTTTAGTTAGTAATGCATATATCTGTTATTTTTTTATTGTGGTAGAAATACATAGCAGAAATCCTTTTTTTAAAATTATAAAATATACTTTGTATAAGTTATTCTTCATTTTTAATTATGAGCATAGGGCATATAGGCAGGCACTATGTTATACTATCTATAGAATGTGTTTCTACATATTATCAAAACTTCATACCCATTGAACAAGATAACATTTCTTCCTCTAGCCTCTGACAACCAATATACTACTCTGCATTGATGATTGGTACAGTTGAGACACCTCATATATGCGAGCCAAGGAAGCATTTATTTATAAACCACCTGTATTTTTAAATAAAATAAACGGACCGTAATTTCTTTGAAAACATTACATTCCTAGTGTGCATTTCATTGAAGAACATCTAGTTTGGGGGAGGATGTAGTTCAGCGGCAGATCACCTGCAGTATATGTGTGAGGCTGCAAGGTTGAGCCTAGCTACTGCTCCAGAATGGATCCCTGAACCTCCAAGTGCTATCCCAGGCTGAATGTGGGGTCCTCCCTTTCACAGTAATGTGACAAAGCAATGCAGACTTCAATATCATATTGAGCGCAACAAAGAACAGCTGAAAGAAGGGAAGGGGATAGAAAGATAACTAAGGGCCTGGAGGGATAACATAGCAAGTAAGGTACTTGCCTTGCACATGGCCTACACAATCCCTGGCACCCCTTATGCCTACCCCCAAGTTCGCCAGGAGATTCCTGAGTATAGAGCCAAAAGCCAGCTCTGAGCATCACCTGGTGTGGCCAAAAAGATAACAACAAAAGATAACCAAAATTTTTATCTTACCCATAGATATCAATAAAGGCCTATGAATAAGACTCTATAAATAGTGATATACAGGTACTGATGAGGATTAATTTTTCTTTCTCCTTGAGTGTACCTTAACATTTTTCAGTGCAGGTGAATTCTTTATAATCACTTTTTTCCCCCAAAGTTTATTTAGAAGGAAAGAAGAAGGAAGGAAAAAAAGTCTATTTCTTACCCAAGTCTGTGGTACTGAATGTGGCCATGAAACCGTGGTTTTCAGTAGAAGAACTTTTCACAAATATTATATAAAGAAAATTATATGTGGATGTTATGAATGAAGATATTTCTGTGCCGCAATACTTTTTGTTTTCAGGAGAACCCAGATCGGAACTGCTACCAATCTAAGTTAAAAAGACATGAGAATTAATTTTCGCGAAAGAGCTCTTCTGGAAAGATGCTTCCAGAAATCAATATTCCTGAAAGGTTGTTTTGCATGTAGAAAATTGGTTTCAGAACACACTTTGAGAGCATGGAAAAAAATCTCACACCCATTAGCAATTACCTCTAGCCTTTCACATCCCCTCCCCCAGTAGCCACTAATCAACATATTTTTCTGTCTCCATATCGCCTATTCTGTACAGTCCAAGAAAATAGAATCATATGATGTGGCAGCTTTTATGACCACTTATTTCCCTTAGTGTGTGGTCTCTGGGCAGCTAGGGAGCCCCCACGAGACTCTCTCTCTCTCTCTCTCTCTCTCTCTCTCTCTCTCTCTCTCTCTCTCTCTCTCTGTCTTTCTCTCTGTGTCTCTCTCTTTGTCTCTCTCTCTGTCTTTCTCTCTGTCTCTCCTGTCTCTCTTTCTCTGTCTTTGTCTCTGCCTCTCTCTCTCTCTTTCTCTCTGTCTCTGTCTGTCTCTCTCTCATTGCCTGCGTTCTGTGGACTCGGGCTGCTCTCCCTCCCTCCAGGACAACCGATGCCATGAGTGAACGAACTAGGAAACAAGGGCCAAAGCTGGTTGATGATCAGTTGCTGTTTATTCCATTGTCCCCACGCGCCTGTTCCAACCTCACTAAGCTCCTCATTCTAGTCTCACGCTGTCCCTCATTCCCATCTCCTCCTGTCTCTCCCGCTCATCTCTCCACGCTCCATCTTGCAGCCTCTTCTCTCTAGGCTCTCCAGACGCCTGCTCCTGCACCCTTCCCCTACATTTTCCTCCCTCTGCCCCCCTTGCTAGTCTCTTTGCACTCCATCTTGCTGCCCTGGTCTCTCTCTCGACTCTCAACTCTCCAGCCTTGGGGATAGACACCACACCCAGTCTGGTAGCACATTCAACATATCAAATGCCCTTCCTGATCACCAATCAGGCTCAAGCAATCAAACCCTGCTTTTGGGGTGCTAGGAAGTAAGGGCAACCGAGGCTTAAGTTGAGAGAACAGATGTCCAGAAGGAAAATGTCATTCAGAGTCCATTAACTCTCAAGTTACAAAAGCATAGCATTAACTGGCTTCTTGTGTGCATGAAAAATGGACATTGCTCTGAATTAACTATGCAAAGGACTTAAGGAGAAGATAAAAACAATATTTACAAATTAACAGAGCACAAAGAAAGAGGTTACAAATAAACACAGAGGAATGGGACCACTGTGATGGGAGTAACCCAATAAACCTAAGCTCCCTGCGGCAAGGCAGAGAGGACAAACCAATGTTATCCTACACCTAAGCATAATTGTTTTCAAAGTTTTTCCATGAGCTTTATCATACATCATTATTTCATTCCTGTGTAATGTTATAGGATATTCCATTGGATGGATATCCTGTGCCACATTGTATTAAGATGTTCATCAGTTGATGGACACTTAGGATGTTTCTATAAGGGGACTGCTACTATACTTATGGAAGTTAGTTATATTCATGCACTAACTTTCGGGAGGACATGCATTCTGTTTCATTCTCCTTAGACTTATGCTGAGAAATGGTTTACTGGACCAAATCACAACCATTCTTTGTAGAACTTTTTTAGAAACTTCCAGATTCCAAAGTGGCTGTACTGGTTCACATGCTCATCAGTGGTGTATAAGCTTCCTAATTTCTAACTTTTTTATGCCAATATTTGTATTATCTGACTTATTGATTATAGATATTCAAGTAAATGTGGAATTGTATTTCATGGTCATTATGATTTGCCCAGAGTGAGTATCTTTCTATGTGCTTATAACCTCTTTGAAAAATTATATATTCATATCCTTAATTATGTAATTTGTTTTTAATTCTGAAAAGTTCCAATTTTTTATTTTCATATTTTCTTCTTTCTTTCTTAGGTTCTTGATTTTTTTTAATGGGCTGGAATTTTTGAGTGATCTAGAAGTTTTCTAATAACTCTAACCTTTCCAACATTTCCTGGTTTTAGCTCTCATACCTAGAATGGTTTGTTCATTTTATTAAGTTCATTCATTTTAAGTTCATTTTTTGTGAGTATGGCATAAGGAAAGGGCTGAAAAAGCACTGTTTGTTGAGAAACTATTTTTTCCTACTAAAATTTCTTACTAGATGTACCAAAGAAATATTTGGCCTTAAAGCTATGGGTTTTTGAATTACTGAAGTTCAATTCTGTTCCAGCACATATTTTTATCCTTAATAACCCACCGTCTTAATGGCTGCAATTTCGTTCTAAATTTTAAAATACAAAATCCTCCAGCTTGTTCTTTGTAAAGAATGTTTTGATTATACTACTTCTTTTGGATTTCTTTATGAATATTAACAACCAGCTTGTGGGTTTCTATGAAAGTGTTTGCTGGGAATTTGACAGGGATTAAGTTTGTACTTTAGATAAGCTCTAGGATTATTGCCATTTAACAACATTAAGTCACATAATCCATGCACGTGAGACATCTTTCTCCTATACAGGTCCTTAATTTTCTTTACAATTTTGTAATTTGCAGAGTAAAACACATATTTAGAGAGAGGTATTCTTTAATGCTTTTTATAGTATTACAAATGCATTTGCTTCCTTGGTTTCACCTTCAAGTTGTTCACTGCAAGTGTAGAGAAAAAAAATTATTTTTATGTTCATATGATTAGGGAAGTCACTTTCTATTCCTAGTTTGAAAGGGTTTTAGCCAAGGAATAAGTGTGAATTTTGTTAAATGATTCATATGCATCTATTAAGATAATTATGTGGGTTTACGTTAATTGATCTGTGAATGTATATCAGCTTTGAGTTTGTGGGATGAAAACCCACTTGTTCAGGGTGCATCTCCTCATCATATCCCACTAAATCAGTGACTGTGTATTAGTCTGGGGCTGGAGCCATAGCACAGCGGGTAGGGCGTTTGCCTTGCACACGGCAGACCTGGGTTTGATTCCTCTGCCCCTCTCAGAAAGCCCAGCAAGCTACCCGTGGCATATCCGATATGCCAAAAACAGTAACAACAAGTCTCACATGGAGACATTACTGGTGCCCACTCGAGCAAATCGATGAGCATGGGATGACAGTGCTACAGTAATACAGTATTAGGCTGAAGATTTCTGCATCTATGTTCACAAGGGATAGAAGATTTTAATTCTGTGCAAACTAGTTTTGTTTCACGTAACACATTTGCTATACCCAAACCAAATACATATATTCAGAGATATGATCTCTTACCTCCATATAATCTGTATCACAGTGGGAAGATGTCCCGATTTTAAAGTCAGTGATGTTAAGAAGAACGACTTGGCCCTGGGGCTGGCGGATGCTCCACCTACAGGTCTTCTCCCCGGGATACACAGCAGGGTAAAAGGGAGAGCGAATAATGCCTTCTCCTGTCAACTCACCCCCGCACGCTGTGATACAAAACAACAACAGTGTCTGACCAGAAATAAAGAACTTGTCCTCAACTTTATTGCAAAGTCTCATTTTTTGACAAGGATGAAATGAAATGGGGGAGGGTTACTTTCCCTGACACTGAGAATATTTAAAAAATTAGATTATTGCCCCCGCGTCCCGTGCCTGCCCGCGGCAGCGGGACAGCTCGGAGCACCCCCTCCCCGCCGGGCAGGTCCCAGTCATTCGCCCACCGCGCCTGATCCCGCCCTCCCGTGTCCGACAGGTACATTGGCTCTTCCCCTTGGAGACCCTGTGCCACCTGGAAAAGCGCCCCCTGCGTCCCGTGCCCGCCCGCGGCAGCGGGACAGCTCGGAGCACCCCCTCCCCGCCGGGCAGGTCCCAGTCATTCGCCCACTGCGCCTGATCCCGCCCTCCCGTGTCCGAAAAGGTTAGGGGCGTGTCCTGTCATTTGGGGGCGTGGCCTTAAAAGTGGGCGTGGCCTGTTTCCAGAGCGGCGGCCGCTAACTTGGCCGCAGATATTTTTCTTACCATTCCACGCATTGTCCTTTGGCTACAATTGATTGAACCCATTTCTCCGAAAAACTCCCTCATCATCTTAGTTACTATATGTTGATACTCAACTAACCTAGCCTATCCTAACTTCACAAAAACTGTCAATGAACACATCAACTTGCACGGAAAAGTACTTTGTCAAAAGAGCATAACCAAAAATCTTTAGTCGAGGTTCCTCCCAAGTTAACGAGAGCTCCAGATAGTAAAGCCCATAACAACATGAAGAAACTGAGAAAATCCCCACCACTAGGAGAGAGCCAAGAAAATATCTCACTAACCTCAGCAGCGACCTCCCAGAAATACACCCTCCTCTCAGATAGAGAATTCAGAGAGGAAATTGTGAGGATGATTCATGAACTCAACACAACTATGGAACGAACATCCAATAAATTAAGGGAGGATATGGATGCCGCGTTGGAACGCTCCACCAAGATAATCCAGGAAGAAATGAGAGCAGAAATTTCAAAGCTACGAACAGAAGTCACACAACTAAAAGAATCAGTAGATGAAATGAAAATCTCCGTAGGAGCCCTCAATAGTAGAATGACTACAGCCGAAGACAGAATCAGTGAACTTGAAGATGAGCTGCACAAAGCATATAGACAACAGCAAATAATGGCAAAAGACCTCAAAATGGCTCTAGAGCGAGTTAGAGTCCTAGGGGACGACCTCAGGAGAAACAACATAAGAATCATCGGAGTGCCGGAACCACACGGAACCAATCCCAATGAAAAAAACACCATTAAAGACATCATTGCTAAAAAATTCCCAGAGCTAGAGAATGTGGACATCCAGATACAAGGAGTCCGAAGGGTGCCAGCTAAAAGGGACCCAAATAGAAAATCCCCAAGGCATATCATAGTCAGAATGATGGATGCCGTGGATAGAGACACAATACTGCAAGCAGCAAGATCAAAGAAGGAGATCATATACAAAGGCGCACCCCTTAGATTCACAGCAGACCTATCAGAAGAAACCCTCCAAGCCTGAAGACAATGGTGGGATATAGTGAAAAAACTTCATGAAATGAATGCCTCACCAAGAATACTCTACCCGGCTAAACTCTCAGTTAAACTTGAAGGAACCATACATTATTTCATGGACAAGCAACAGCTCAGGAACTTCATAGACTCAAGACCAAATTTAAAAGAAGGACTCAAAGGGCTACTATAAGACAAGGAAAAAGACCTATAAGAACAGCAAACCCTACAGAAAAATGGCACAAAATCCAATGACAATAATCTCTCTTAATGTTAACGGGCTAAATGCACCAATCAAGAGGCACAGAGTGGCAAAATGGATTCGGAAACTAAACCCAACCTTCTGCTGCCTACAAGAAACACATCTGAATAGCCGGAACAAACACAGACTAAAAATCAAAGGATGGAAAACAATCCTGCAAGCAAACAGCCCCCTCAAAAAAAAAGCAGGGGTGGCCATACTAGTATCCGATAGCATTGATTTCAGGCTGAAAAAGATCAGAAGGGACAGCAAAGGTCATTTTATATTCATCAAGGGATATGTGCAACAGGAAGAAATCACACTCCTAAATGTATACGCACCTAATGAACGACCAGCGAAATACTTAAAAGAACTCCTAACAGAATTTAAGGAGGACATAACTAGCACCACGATAGTAGTTGGAGATTTCAACACTGCCTTATCACCTCTGGATAGATCGACAAGAACAACACTCAGCAAGGAAACGAAGGCCCTGAAGGAAGAAATGGAGGAGACAGGGCTAATAGACCTATACAGGGCTATATACCCCCAAAAGAAAGAATACACATTCTTTTCCAGTGCACACGGAACATTTTCCAAAATAGACCATGTTCTGGGCCACAAGTTATACCTTAATAGAATTGGAAAGATAGAAATTGTATCAACTATCTTTTCAGACCATGATGCACTGAAGATGGAAGTTAATCATGCACAGACTCGGAGAACCAAATCAAACACTTGGAAATTAAACAACTCACTATTGAACAATGAGTGGGTCACGGAGGAAATCAAGAAAGAAATTAAGAGATACCTCGAAACAAATGAGAATGAAGACACAAGCTACCAGAACCTATGGGACGCAGCTAAAGCTGTGTTAAGGGGAAAATTTATAGCTCTGCAAGCCTTCCTCAGAAAGGAAGAAAGGGCCTATATAGATAGTTTGACTTCGCAGCTCAAGATCTTAGAAGAGGACCAGCAAAAGGAACCCAAACCAGATCGAAGGAAAGAAATAATAAAACTTAGAGCAGAAATTAACGATATGGAAACCCGAAAAACAATCCATAAGATCAATGAAACAAAGAGCTGGTTCTTCGAGAAAATAAATAAGATTGATAAACCGCTAGCAAGACTCACAAAGAAAGAAAGAGAGAAAACCCTAATAAACCGAATCAGAAATGAAAAGGGGGACATCACAACAGAAACCAAGGAGATTCAAAGGATCATCAGAGACTACTTTGAAAGTCTGTATGCCACAAAACAAGAGAACCTAAAAGAAATGGATGAATTCCTTGACTCCTACAACCTCCCAAGACTGAGCCAAGAAGACGTGAAATACCTGAATAGGCCCATAAATATCAAGGAAATCGAAACGGTAATCAAAAGTCTCCCCAAAAACAAAAGCCCAGGTCCAGACGGATTCACTGGAGAATTCTTCCAAACATTCAAAGAAGACTTGTTGCCAGTTCTCCTTAAGCTTTTCCAGGAAATCGAAAAGACAGGAACCCTTCCGAACAGTTTCTATGAGGCACATATCTCCCTAATACCAAAAGCAAACAAAGACACCACTAACAAAGAAAACTATAGACCAATATCCTTGATGAATACCGATGCGAAGATTCTCAACAAAATACTAGCAAATAGAATCCAACAACTCATCAAAAAGATCATACACCATGACCAAGTGGGATTCATCCCAGGGATGCAAGGTTGGTTTAACATTCGGAAATCAATCAACATAATCCATCACATCAACAAAAGTAAAGATAAAAACCATATGATCATATCCATAGATGCAGAAAAAGCATTTGACAAGATCCAACACCCATTCATGATAAAAACTCTCACCAAAATGGGTTTTGGAGGAACTTTTCTCAAGATAGTCAAAGCCATCTACCATGAACCTATGGCGAGCATTATCATCAATGGAGAAAAACTAAGGGCTTTTCCTCTGAGATCGGGGACAAGACAAGGATGTCCACTCTCACCACTTCTCTTTAATATAGTACTGGAAGTATTAGCAATAGCCATCAGGCAAGAAAAAGATATTAAGGGGATTCAGATTGGAAAGGAAGAAATCAAGCTCTCACTATTCGCAGACGATATGATACTATACCTAGAGAAACCTAAAAGCTCTAGTAAGAAACTCTTAGAAACAATTGACCTATACAGTAAAGTCGCAGGCTATAAAATCAATACCCAAAAATCCATGGCCTTCCTATATGCAAACAATGAGACAGAGGAAAGGGACATGAAAAAAGCAATCCCATTCACAATTGTGCCCCAGAAAATCAAATACCTTGGAATCAGCTTAACTAAAGAAGTAAAGGACCTCTACAAAGAAAACTATAAAACGCTACTTCATGAAATAAAAGAGGACATGAGGAAATGGAAAAATATCCCCTGCTCATGGATAGGGAGAATAAACATTGTCAAAATGGCAATACTCCCCAAAGCATTATACAGATTTAACGCGATCCCTATGGGGATACCCATGGCATTCTTCAAAGAAGCGGAACAAGCAATCCTGAAATTTATATGGAACAATAAACGCCCATGGATAGCTAAAACAATTCTTGGGAAAAAGATGATGGGAGGCATCACCCTTCCCAACCTTAAACTCTACTACAAAGCGGTAACAATTAAAACAGCATGGTACTGGAACAAAAGCAGAACTGCAGACCAATGGAACAGGGTGGAATATCCCCACACACAACCTCAAATGTATGATCATCTAATCTTTGATAAAGGTGCAAGAGATGTGAAGTGGAGCAAGGAAAGTCTCTTTAACAAATGGTGCTGGCACAACTGGACAACCACATGCAAAAAAATGGGCTTAGAACTCGATCTGTCACCATGCACAAAAGTCAGATCAAAATGGATTAAAGACCTCAACATCAGACCACAAACCATAAGGTACATTGAAGACAAGGTAGGCAAAACCCTCCAGGATATTGAAGATAAAGGTATCTTCAAAGATGACACGGAACTAAACAATCTAGTAAAAACAGAGATCAACAAATGGGACTACATTAAACTAAAAAGCTTCTGCACCGCAAGAGATACAGCGACCAGAATACAAAGACTATCTACAGAATGGGAAAGGATATTTACACAATACCCATCAGATAAGGGGTTGATATCAAGGGTATATAAAGCACTGGTTGAACTCTACAAGAAGAAAACATCCAACCCCATCAAAAAATGGGGCGAAGAAATGAACAGAAACTTTACCAAGGAAGAGATACGAATGGCCAAAAGACACATGAAAAAGTGCTCTACATCACTAATCGTCAGAGAGATGCAGATCAAAACAACCATGAGATACCACCTCACACCACAGAGACTAGCACACATCCAAAAGAACAAAAGCAACCGCTGTTGGAGAGGATGTGGGGAGAAAGGGACCCTTCTACACTGCTGGTGGGAATGCCGGCTAGTTCAGCCCTTTTGGAAAACAGTATGGACGACTCTCAAAAAACTTGAGGTTGAGCTCCCATTTGACCCAGCAATACCACTGCTGGGAATATATCCCAGAAAAGTCAAAAAGTATAGTCGAAGTGACATATGCACTTATATGTTCACCGCAGCACTGTTTACAATAGCCAGAATCTGGAAAAAACCCGAGTGCCCTAGAACAGATGACTGGTTGAAGAAACTCTGGTACATATATACAATGGAATACTATGCAGCTGTTAGAAAAAATGAGGTCATGACGTTTGCATATAAGTGGATCTACATGGAAAGTATCATGCTAAGTGAAATGAGTCAGAAAGAGAGAGACAGACATAGAAAGATTGCACTCATCTGTGGAATATAGAATAATAGACTATAAGACGAACACCCAAGAATAGTAGAAATAAGTACCAGGAGGTTGTCACCATGGCTTGGAGGCTGTTCTCTCATTCTGGGCAACTCAGAGAAGGGAACAGCAAGTAAAATGTGGTTGTTGGTCATGTGGGGGAAAGATGATGCGGGCCAAATATAGACTAGAGACTGAACGCAATGGCCACTCAACACCTTTATTGCAAACCACAACACCTAACCAGAGAGAGAGAACAAAAGGGAATTCCCTGCCATAGTGGCAGGGTGGGGTGGGGGGAGACGGGACTGGGAAGGGGGGGTGGGATGTTGGGTTTACTGGTGGTGGAGAATGGGCACTGGTGAAGGGATGGGTTATCAAACTCTGTAAGGGAGAAACATGAGCACAAAAATGTATAAATCTGTAACTGTACCCTCACGTTGACTCACTAATTAAAAATAAACTATAAAAAAAAAAAATTAACATTGATTGGATAGGTGATATATCTCAAACACGGTCCCTAAGAACTTTACTTAGTAATCTCATTTTTACAAACCCCACAGGGTTTATCATCATCTTGCTTTCATAGAGAAAGTGAATCATGGATTATTAAGCAAACTTTGTTAATTGATTTGGTGGTGCTCAGGGTTTACTCATGGGTTTGTCCTCAGAGATCACTCCTGGCAGTGCTTAGCAGACTGTATATGGTGCTGGGATCAAACCAAAGTTGGCCAGAACATGCCAATAGCCTTATCCCATGTAATATCTCTCCAGTCCTGGACAAACTTTCTAAAGGCACAAAACCAGTACAAGAAAGAGTAAAAAAATAAAAATTTAAATTATTACAACTTACTGCTTTATTGGACTAGAGCAATAGCATAGTGGGTAGGGTTCAATTCCTCCGTCCCTCTCGGAGAGCCTGGCAATCTACGGAGAGTATTCCGCCTACACAGCAGAGCCTGGCAAGCTACCCGTAGGATATTCTATATGTCAAAAACAGTAACAAGTCTCACAATGGAGATGTGACTGGTGCCCACTTGAGCAAATCGATAAATAATGGGACGACAGTGCTATAGTGCTACTACTTTATTAAATTACTCAGTATGCTGTACGTGCTAGCTTGTTGACCTATTTGTGTATACATTGTTTTGTTTGTAAATTATTCAGCTTAAATAAACACCAAAACAAAATGTCTCTCTGAGCAGAGAAAAAAAAAAATTAGATTATTATAGAAACTCAAAATGCTATAAACGTTTTTTTAAAAAAAACAAAGATCTAAATTTGCTTACCAACTTGATAGGCAGCTTGGAAGCTAGCTTTGACCACAGAAGCGTCAACTCGAAGTCTGACCCAGACGCTATTGGTAATGGATTTAATGTGAGAAAGGGTGTCGTTGCCGTAGACTTTCCCAAGTAAGGTTTGATCATCTCGAACCTACACAAGAACAATAAAATAAATCTGTAATCCAATCAAAGAAAATTACTTGGACAAAGTTGCCCTCATTTTGAAATGAGAAAATTTCAGATTCAAGAGGGGCAATAATGTAACTTGGGGCACCTATATTGAGCCACATATACATGTGACATTGTCTTCCAAAGTAGTCCTCAGGTCACTTTTTATCACACTGCAGTAACACTAAATATTTATAGTATCTTAAGCCACCAATGTCCCAAAGTACTGTAATCAATGTCACAGACTAAACTACTTTTATTATTGAAAGATTGAAAAGAAGAGATTGAAAAGAAGAGAAAATAAAGTGAGAAATAATCTAAGAAACAAAATTTTAAAAGGAAAGTAGCACTAAAGCATAGAATAATGTAAAAGTAAAATCACAACCTAATAAATAAGTTACAAAAGACAGAAGAATTGCTAACTCTATTTAAGAAATATAATGCAAATTAAGGGACAAGATATAAAAGATAGGTCTCTGGTAATTTTACTGAAGAAAAAAAAAGATAAGAGCATAAATACACAAAATTTAAAATGAAGTAGATAATAGAAATATAAAAATCCTAAGACATTTTTTAATATGCTACATCTATGTATAACTCTATGTTAATAGAACTGAACATTTTCCTTACAACTCCTGCTATATCAATCATTTAAGGAAACAATCACTCAAATGTGAATTTATTCACTCATCGAACATCACCAAGACATCTGTACCAAAGTCCTGAGTTGGTGCTAATGCAATAAAGACAAGGCAATGCTAACACAAACCTTCTGACCGTTGAGGTGGTCTGGCACTAACGCCACGAGACAATGTCTAGCTCCATCCCCAGATCTGAAATGTCCAACATGCTGAGAATATTCCTGATAACACAACGATCTGCTTCCAGGATATTCTATATGGCCCACTGTCATTTGATTCTGCGTCTTAACACCTAGAATTGGCCCAGCCTGGCTTTTCCCTGGGATGGGCTTAAAAATATTTTCTATACATCTCACTCCCTTCTCATGATTGATTCAGAGCTTGTCCTAAACAGCTCAGTGCCCTTCCAGACTTGGCTACACATCTTTAGGGCCCCACCTCTCAGGACGCCTCATCTAGAAAAAGCAGAAACTTCCCTCCAAAATAGCCCAGAGACACACAATCAACCCCCTCGGGCCGTGCTAAGGAGATGGTGCTCTCTCTGAAGGCTCCACTGTGTCAGTCTGGCCTATGAAATTACTGTTCATAAACTTTGCCCTCACCTAAACCATCTTGCTCTTCTAGAAAATTCTTTTACCATCCCATTGCTCAGACCCAGCAGATGTGGTTCAAGCTCATTAAGCCATGGAGCACATTTGCTTTGGTTTTGATGGGGGGCGTCTCCAGCTCTGTGCTGGAGGGTCAGTCCTGGCAGTGTGGGGAGAGCACGCAGGCCCACAGAGCCTGGGCTCCAGCAAACGCCTGGCTCCAGCCCTCTGAGTGCGCCCCCTGGCCCCCATCGCTTTAGAAGCCTGAGTGTGTTCTGTCTGGACGCCCTAGGATGTTGCAACCCAGTGATTCACGACAGATGCCACAGTTGGGCATATAGGACATTGGTGATGACATTGGTTTTACTTCACTGTTACTTCCTTGGTGGTGGGGCACTAATGGCGTTAGGTGGCAGGAACAGACAGTTAATCAAAGCCTGAAACCAAGAAACAGTCGCATATGAGGCCAGAGTGACAGCCCAGCAGGGCGGGGGCAGGTTCAATCTTTGGCATATGATGCCTTGAGCTCTCCAGCAGTGATCCCCGAGCACAGAGCCAGAGATAAGCCTTAAGTAAGCAACCAAACCCAGTGGCTCTAAACAAAAAGCAAAACAAATAAATGAACAATCACCCAGAAGAATGTTCCTTCTTCCTGGATGATGGTCACAGACCGGGAAGGTCCATTATTTAGTGTGAACTCAAGCTCAAATTCAACATAAAATATTTCTGCATGATTTTAATGCACAAGAATTTTCTGGGGTGGGGGCTGGAGCGATAGCACAGTGGGTAGGGTGTTTGCCTTGCACACGGCCAACCCAGCGATTCCCAGCATCCCATATGGTCCCCTGAGCACCGACAGGAGTGACTCCTGAGCGCAGAGCCAGGAGTAACCCCTGAGCATCGCTGGGTGTGAGTCAAAAAGAAAAAAAAAATTTCTGGGGCCTGTAAGTAGAATATAAAATCAAAGGTTTTCTTTGATTTTTTTCCCCTTCCTGGAAATGTACATAGACTTAGCAACAATTTCAGAAAATTCATCACTAACTTCCCTGAGCTGTGGCCAGTCTACTTGTCCTTTGACCTCAAAGCTATTCAGGGAACAAACAACAGAGTATTTCATTTTTTAATCTGCATATGCAGCTTGCCTGAACTTTTAACACATTGAAATACATTGTTTTGTTCATTTCACTTCTATTTCTCCTAAAACTTCCACCCACTATTTTATGTTTTGTCACATGCTGAGGACATTCAGATTATATAATCCAGAAACTGCATTTCAGAAGAGTAAAAGAGTAAGATCAAGGGTTCTAAAGAGTCTAGAACTATTGGTTTCCCCCCCAAACTCTGAATCCATCCAGGGGATTATTGAATTTTACAGTGAAGGTCATCTTTAAACAGAGACAGGGAGAGTAATCCCGGCAAGAAGAAAGGCTAGCAGAGGAAAATTTTAAGTCATTAGTCAAAGCTGGTAAGAATCTGACAGGGAGGAGACTCCTCTACAAAACTGAAGGAAGGACACATTTCTTGAAAATCACAATACAGTAGTAGTTTGCAGTTTGCAAACCTGTTCATAGTGTTAAGCCTTTAATGCTACTTCTAATGTGCTAATAAAATTAGCTAATACCAGTTAGTATGCAAGCAAAGAAACAAAAGGAATCATATCAAAGTGTCCTCGGAAAGTGAAAATAGCCCACTGGTCTCAAAAGAGATGGTTCCATAAATTATGATCGCATCAATCAGAGAATAGCATCTGATAGAATTTTTCAGAGACATTCGAAATTCATACGCTGCTCCACTGATTGGCACTATTCTTTTGATGGGAGGAAAAAAACCTAATTTTGCATGCTATCATAGCTGTGGGACGCAGAATCTCCTGCCCCATGCGCCAGGCTTTCTTCACCAGGGCCCCTCAGAGGGAGGAGGTTTGAGTCTCCCTCCCTGCCCCAAGCAAAGCCCCAGCAGCCAAAAACCTCCAGAACCCAGCCATAGCCATGCTCAAGGCCACTCTCCACACATCGGACAAGCCTCCCACATGAAAGAACCAGCAGAGGAACCCAGGCATGTGGGACCCGGGGCTGAGATCTCCAAGCCTGCTTGGATCGGGACTGGGTCTCCGCCACCCAGACCCCCCCATTTTCCAGTAACTTGGCAGTCACACCCAGGAACTGCCGGCCATGTAATCCCATCAATGGCCAAGATCCAGAGACTATATAAAACAAAGCTCCCAGAAGTGCACAGTTGTGAAGTGACCTCTTATAATCTAGCCCACTGATGTGCCTAGATTATAAACATGTGTTTGGTTTTAACATACTTGCTTGTATTCTCTGATATACTTTCTCTGTCCCTCTCCGAGAGCCTGGCAAGCTACCGAGAGTACCCCCCCCACACACATGGAAGAGCTTCGCAAGCTCCCTGTGGCGTATTCGATATGCCAGACAGTAACAATAACAGGTCTCATTCCCTTGACTCTGAAAGAGCCTTCTATCGCTGGGAAAGATGAGTAAGGAGAGGCTGCTAAAATCTCAGGGCTGGAATGAATGGAGACATTACCAGTGCCCGCTCAAGCAAATTGATGAACAATGGGGTGACAGTGATACAGTGATCGTAGCTGTGCTAATTTCTCTCCAACTAAACAGATCTCTGAGAGGAGAGAATATCTGTAGCATGTGTGTCTGACATGGAATTCTGCAAATAGGAATTGAGCGAGCACATGTTGATTGGTTAGTGTTAAGGGGCCCTTGGCAGCTCAGTTTGGGTTGCAAATGCAGAAAACCTACAGTTCTTGGAAGTAAGAAAGCAAGAAAGCAAAAGCAAGAGAGATCTTCCTGCTCTCTGATCCCCAGGGTCCTGTTTTGCGTTTGCTGAGATTATAGTCTCACTTTTCTCGTTCGCCCATTAGAAGATGACAAGAAGGAAGAAAAACAGCCCGCTAGCGTCAGGGGCAGTCTTGAGAGGGCCGTTCCCCGGGGCCTCACTAATGAAATTCAAGGACTTTAGCAAGGAGAAAGGCAGCCGCAGCCCAAATGTTTTAAGAGAGGAACTTGCAGGGCTTGAGGGCCCTAAACCTAGAAGGTACAATTGATTTTGGCTGCGTTTCCCCGCCTTCTCTCTCTGGAAACGAAACCTCATTAATTCTGAAAGTCTATATTCTTCCCGGATCCCAGACAGGGCTAACTGCAACTTCTCTGAAAGACATTCCAAAGCGGTCTCATCCCACACTCTCCAGGGACCCCAGAGACTGTTGTGGGACACCCTGCATTTGATATTCTGGGACTTGGGGATTTAGGCTCCATCTGTCCTCCACTCTAGCGCCCAGCCTCTCTCCCTTGTGACCGTGGACTGGCATGGATCACAGCTTCCCCAGGTCTTCATGCCCCCTGATTAAGAGAAGAAAGTGGGTGTTTGCCTTGCATGCGGCCGACCCGGGTTCTATTCCCAGCATCCTATGTAGTCCCCGAACACCTCCAGGAGTCATTCCTGAGTGCAAAGCCAGAAGTAAACCCTGTGCATCGCTGGGTGTGACCCAAAAAGCAGAGAGAGAGAGAGAGAGAGAGAGAGAGAGAGAGAGAGAGAGAGAGAGAGAGAGAGAATAAAGTATCTGTATTCACATTCTTGGGGCTCAAGCGGCCCCCTTGCAAGGTGAGTGCTCGTCTGGCCCATCAGTGCTGAGCCTGCTCCCAGTGGCTTTGCCGGCCAGAATATGAGCAAATTTGTGGTACTGATTTCCAAGCAGATGCTCTGGCTGTCACTGCATCATCCTTTAGGTTTCCCTCACGCCCAACTAAGAGCCTCGGCTCCCAGAGAGAAAAGCCACAGGAAGAGATGAACAGAGCTACCGGTGCCCTCAACCAACCAGTGATGAAAACGTCTGCAGGACCTGGGCGCCGGGCGAGTGGGCTGAATGCAGGCTGCACAGGCTGGGAGCCACAGCGCAACCCCTGGCACCACAGAGTCCCCAGATACCACCAGGAGCAGACAGGGCAGGAGCCCTGAACATCAACCACTGTGCCTCCCTGCCCTCCATCAGAAAAGATATACAAGTCTCAGAATTTCCTGAGTGTGTGTGTGTGTGTGTGTGTGTGTGTGTGTGTGAGTGTGTGTGCTTTATTTGGGGGCTCTTGGTTTGTTCAGCCACACTCAGCAGTGCTCAGAGCTACTCCCTGCTCAGTGCTCTGCGATCATTCTAATGGTCCTCAGAAGGTCCATAGGGCACCAGGGGCCACATCTGGGATCTTGGCATGCAAATCAAATGCTCCAGCCCATTAAGATAGCTCTCTGGTTCTTTGTCATCATTTTTAAAAATTTGTTACTATTATTAGTCAGTAGTAGCTACTGCAGTAGAATCTGGTGAAAAATAACTTGTGTCTAATCCAGTTGGTGCTAACGAAGAGTTTTTCTTAAGAAGTCAGGTGACACCACATTCTGGGCATGAATAGAGAAGCCACGTGAAATCCATTCTGTGTAAGTGGATCGTATGGTCAAAGAAACGACACAGACCGTTTCGGAACGGTGGTGTTCCACACATCAAGCCCGGGCTCCCCGTGAGCCGCCTTAGTCACTCAGCACAGAATGATTGTTCGAACCCAGAAACCTCAAACAGAAGCTCTGAGCACAAGCCTCCCACGTCTGGGCTAGCCAAAGTGGTCTCGGAGCTTCCCTCGCCTTGCTGAAATAGCTCCTGAAGAGAAAACCACTCATCAAAGTGGGTTTAGAAAACAAAGTTTTAGAAACCCAAGAGTTCTACCAAAGGACGGGTGCCTGTGGGGGACAAACACTAAGCCCACTTCAACGGGAGTCAGGTGAGACTCGGCCCCTCGCTCAGCGCCAGTCAGCCGTAACGTCAGTTAAACATCTGGAAGGGCTCAAGTTTCAAAACATGTCTTCACTGGTTTAGATCTACCGTGTGTCCAAATTTGGTTTAACATAACAGCTTCAAAACTCCAGTTCCGTATTGCCTTGCGTCCAAAGCAAATCCAACGTGCTGGCTTGGCCCAAAATAGGGCTGAAGGCGGCACCCGTCCTACAGCGACAGTGGCTCCCGGGGGGTGGCTGCAGGCTGAAACGCCCCTTGGCTACACAACGACACAATCCTGAGAAGGAGCTTGAATTGACTGGGTGAGCCGCATGGACACAGGCCCGGCTGGAAACGAGAGGATAAGAGCAAAGGGGCAAGGAGGAGAAGCTGCGCTTTGAGATGTCGCCGTTAGACCGGCAAGCATTTCTCTGTCTGGTGATCAGTGTTCACACCAACACTTGTGTCAGGAGAGGGAATTTTGCCTTTGCCCAGCTTTTCAATCTGCTGCTCTCAAATCAGGAAGGCTGTCTGGTCGCATGTAGATATGCTCCTCCAAAACCCTAAACCCCAGTGGGTGTGCTGCTCCCCTCCTGCCTCTCCCCCTCCATCATCATCATCATCATCATCATCATCATCATCAACATCATCATCAACATCATCATCATCATCATCATCATCATCATCATCATCATCATCATCATCAGAGCCCTCACCATGTCCCTTTCTGGCACCCGCTCACAAGTTCCTGACCTCAAGATCTAGCTTCCGGGCCTGGAGTGATAGCACAGCGGGTAGGGCGTTTGCCTAGCATGTGGCAGACCTGGGTTCGATTCCCAGCATCCCATATGGTCCCTTGAGCACCGCCAAGGGTAATTCCTTAGTGCAGAGCCAGGAGTAACCCCTGTGTATCGCCGGGTGTGACCCAAAAAGAAAAAAAAATCTAGCTTCCACCTAACTTGTTTTTTTTCATCTTCTTTGAAATTCTAGCCACATATCTATTCTCTTCTTTAAGTTCGTCAAGATTTTGCTGGTTTATCTGTTTTATTTCTCAGTTCCATCTCTCCCCAGAGTCATCCCTGCATCCGTCTGCATTCCTGCTCCCTCTCCTCGAACAGGCCATGCTTTGCAGAGACCCCAGCCACTCGTCCCTGAAGTCCAAGAGCCAGTGATTTTTTTCCTTAATTTCTGTTTCACTCCTTCCTGATACTTTTCCCAACTTGACATTACAGAGTTGTGTACCTACTTCGCTAATATCAGTTTTACACACTCAATCCCTGGCACGTGCTGGCACCCAAGCTGTGTGACAAATATATAGATATTAGGGCCAAGCAACCCAGGCTCCATCCTCAGCCCCCAGACCGACCCCCAAGCCTGCCAAGCGTGATCCCTGAGTACAGAGGCAAGAGTAAGCCCTGAGCACAGCTGGGTGTGGCAAAAACAACAATTTAGATAACGGACAAATGAAATAAGAACTTTTCATCCTTCTGAGGAAAATAATAGCTCCGGCCCAGGATGGCTGAGAAATGAAGGCTTACATATGTTAAATACCTTGCCTCTGGGAATGGATTTGCTCCAGGCAAAGGGTTTTAATTTGTACTGGGAAGTACTGCTGGTTCCTCTTTCTGGCTGGCTGGTTGGCAAAGGAATCACCCCTGGCGGTGCTCAGAGGACCATATGGGATGCTGGGAATCAAACCCGGGTCGGCCGCATGCAAGACAAACGCCCTCCCCGCTGTACTATTGCTCCAGCCCCTGGTTGGCAAGATTCTTGAGCGATGCTGATTTTAGCCTCCTTTTGCTCCCCATTCTCCCTCTCACCATTGTCTGTGGGGTGGTGACCTCTATGTGACTCCGAGGAAAGAAGGACATATGCTATTGGTCCCTTCCAACTCCAGCCCCTGGGGGGGTCTGCCATCCCAGTTTTCTCTCGGGGATCCACTAAGGTAACCTTTAGAGCTCCTTCACCAGAGGGGACACCTATGGGACCACTTCACTGCAAGCAGCAGGATGAGGGGCGAAGCGTGTAGATGAGAAGAGAGCCAAGAAAGGGGTCCAGTGCTGCTGCTCCCTGCCCCAACCAAACCACGCTGTATGTGAGAATACAGACTATGGACTCTCCTCATCTCTCCCCCGCACTCTCTTATTAACTGCAATTTCTAGAAAGATACTTCTCTGAACTGAAATTAATTTCAAAAGTCTTTCACTGCAAGTAATCCTTCAGCCTGTTTTGGTATGTTGCTTACCGCAGCGACATTCTGACACCCATGGTCAGAGGTTTTACTGGCTTTAAAAGGGGGAGGCTTGGGGGCTGGAATGATAGCACAGCGGGTAGGGCGTTTGCCTTGCACGCGTCCGACCTGGGTTCAAATCCCAGCATCCCATATGGTCCCCTGTGCACCGCTGGGAGTAATTCCTGAGTGCAGAGCCAGGAGTAAGCCCTGTGCATGGCCGGGGTGACCCAAAAATTAAAACAAAACAAAACAAAACAAAAAGACAGGGGCGGGGGGAAGCTCGCACTGTGGATCCTGGCCATGAGATTCACTCTGTCTGCGATTACAAGTGAACATTTCAAAGAAAGGATCAGTCATGTCTACCAGGTAGCACTGGGAAGGAATGCACAGACACGTTCTGCTTTATTGACTTACCGGGTTTGGTTTACAGGTCTGAAACAAAACTCACCTGCTATGCAGTGAAGCCTTTAGCACAGATCCACTCCCTAGATTGCAGATACCAAATTTGCTCCTTCCTATCTTAGTACTTAGTACTACGCCACCCATTGCTCTTGCTTTGGCAGAACTACTACTCCCCAGGAGCTCCTATTTCCCCAGAAGTCTCCCTACTTAGCAACTTCCCTTATCAGTCTCTCTTCTAACATTCCCCTTTGCACCCCGCAAAGTCTCAGGTGACAGGAGAAGGACAGATTTGGGATTTAGCAGAAGATGTGGTGGGGTGAACAAATTGCACTCATTTCCCGTGATAGGTTATATCTAGCCTCGGCCTTAGCATCGTTTAGACTTCTGAATTCACTACTCACTTTGTTACTTGCATTTCCTGGGATGGGAAATTAAACTTTCATCACTACCTCATGTATCCTTCATTCAGAATTCGGAGGGCTGAAATCACTCATGAAATGTTAATGAAAAGTGCTGCTTCTTATTCTGGAAATAGCTGCTGTCACACTCATTATGCTGTTCTAGATCACTGACAAGCCTCAGATGAAACAGATGAATGAAAAGTTGACCTGTTCCTCCTGCACTCCTTCTTCCATTGCATACATCATCGTGTCACCCGTGAACAATGCACATTTTTGGAAGCAGAAAATTTATTGAGAGGGATCATCTAAGAATGAATACATTCGTGTGAGTTTAGAAGGAAAGAAAAAGAAAAACACATTCAATGGGTCTGGGCGATATGATCTTTGCATTAAATTTTATTCTTAAACAAATGTTTATGAAGTTCTCTTACTGATCAAAAAAACCATTCAGAACCAAACTCGAAGTGAAAGCGATATACTAGACCGTAACACCCGACTCTTCGTTTACAAGAACACCCAGGTGTTCTTGTAAAGACTATGGAGCCATAAGAAGTTCTGCTCACTCTCAAAAGAAGTACACCTATTCACATGCCAAACACAACTCCTATTATTACCGTCTCTCTAGAGGGAGGGCGATTCTCTAGGACGCCATTTTGGTTCTTCATTCTTTACAAAATTTGGGGTGGTCTCCCTCTCAAGGGGCAGGCACCACTGCACCTCAATGACCAACATTTTTTCCATCCCTTTGTTTGAAGAACAGCTTTGAAAATGCAACCACCATTCTGAGAAGTAAAACACTCAGTCATGATCATATCACCTGCATTTGGGTCCATCTACTTGTTCCCCTGCTCAGTCTGAAGGACGCGAAGAGAAGTGAATGTACTTTTCTCCGATTTTATTTTTCAAACTTCTCAAGAGATGGAGAAGATTCAATGGCAAAAACTTTTCTATAAGCCAATGATTGTATTAGGTTTCCATTAGGTACCTCCGATAACTGCTCTGACATGGCTGAAGTTTGACCTTAGTGGCCTCAATTTCCTCATATGTTCAATTAAGAAGTTAGAGGCAATGACCGCTGAGGCTTTCGCCAGTGCTTGAATTCTACAAATCAATCAGCTGAGTTTCCTTAGAATGGCCAAGGCTATAAGGGGGAAATCTGTTCAATTATTCAAATCACTATTTGTGACCTGCCCTTCTGGTAATGGAGTTCTTTCATTTGTTTCTCTCACCAGCCCTTCTCAGAAACTTAGTCAAGACCTTGTGCGTGCACGTGTGTGTGTGTGTGTGTGTGTGTGTGTGTGTGTGTGCGCGCGCGGGTGTGTGTGTCTGCATGTTACAATGTGGGTGCCAAGGAAAAACGCCATCCTGTCATTGACCAGATTGAGTTCAAGCAGGAGGTGGGATTTTGACTGAGGCTCTGCCATATTTTAAGTTCTCCCAGATTTTTTGATCTTAAGTTCTTTGATAAACCCTCACAAAGGTTGGCGGGAGCAAGGTAGGAAATAACGCATCAAGAATCATCTAGGGTTGCCCTGACATCAAATGGGACTAAAATAAGAACTTAGAGGAATTCATTCCGGTTCCATTCTGGCTAGAAAACATTCTGCCATTCTGCTGTACAAAGTCAAATCTTTCACCACCGGTTTTGTGATCTTCTTTCTGATAACTTTGCAGAACAATTCCGTGGAAGCCACATGACTCTGATGACTCCACCACAGTGTACATTTTGGATTCGATTTTCTGTTGGGGCCATACCCAGCAGTTACTCAGGACCTACTCCCTGCTCTGAGCTCAGGAATCACTCCTGGCCAGACTCCAGGGACCAGGTGAGGTGTTGGGGACTGCACCAGGTAGGCTTCGAGCAAGGCAAGTGCCATGCCCCCCTGACTATCTCACCGGCCCCAATACAGCGCACTGGAAAGCCAGACCTGTGGCCAGTGGAAGCAATATTATAAAACCACAAGACTGGACACACATTTCCCTCAAACACAGAATTGCAGTTTGGCCTGTCTGACAAAAGCATCATCCTGGCTCCTTCCGTGTTCTGTTCCTAAAACCAGGGAGTGGGAGTTTGGTGTTGGACAATTCACTGATACTTCTCCCTAGAGAAGCACTGCCTTGAAGTCACTGCCTTTGATTGTGTTTCTCTGCATAACATAGAACTGCTCAATTCAATTCCCAACTCTGCTGCTCCCAAAATTTGGTTTCCTAATATCGAAATAGGAGTAACAATGACTTTTATTTGAATAATAAAAATAAATATTTAATGAATTATTTCACGTAAAACACATACCATGCACCACAGTCAATAAGAAGATAGCAACTATTATCTACTTAGAGTATTTTAAAGTCTAAAAGTCAACTGATATTTAGTCTGAGCTATTACTACAATTCACAAAAGAAAACAAACTGAAAAGGTGCTAGAAATTAAATTCCTATTTAAATCAATTATCTAAAATAGTTTTTCAAAACTGTGATACAGTTTATGAGAGACTTTATGATTTGATATATATTTTCCTCTAACCATCTGAGATTTTAGAAAAACAAAACCTTTGGATTAAAAAAAGATTGTACTGTAGCTCAGTTTGTAGTTCAATCTTCTGCTAAATTTCTATAACTCCATATTGCAGTAAAGGAGAGAAGAGGGTCAGAGGTTGGATATGTTTTTACTGGAAAAAAATACCTCTAACTTATATGCACAAACAAAGTTATAAATGCCTCTGAGTTCTCATAAAATGCTTGTATCCAACAAAAATGAGGTTTGCGGCTTAACCAATTATTAAGCAAAAGAAATGCCAGGCTGGGCAAACCAAATCAGCCCTTTTGTTTCAGATATTCTCCTTATTACACTCATTCATGTATGTAAATCAAAGTTAATTTTCAGAAAGCAAACAGGCAGGGCTAAAGACCAGGCGTGGAGGGGAGGACCCCAAACCCTAAACTTTCCAGCAAGAGCTATTCAGTGCTTAAATTTAACCCTCTTTGTTCTTTCTCCTGAGAAAGTCCTCTGACTTCTCCAGGTTAGTTCCCGCAATGTAGAATTATTCCGGAGGGGCTGAAGGATAACTGAAGTGCTAAGGCGCAGGGCATGCTGGGAATGACCCCAGTCATGGGGCACTGTCGGGTGTGGCCCCGAACACAGCAAACGATCCTGGGAAATCTCTGAAACCCGTCTCTCTCAGAGCCTATTCCTGCGCGTCTCTGCTCTCACCTGAGTTACTAGGGTTGAGTTTATAGCTTTAATTTAGCACGACGGGGAGTTTCTAGTCTGAGGTCTCAAGTTTGTCCTTCCCCGGTCTCTCATTTCCCCATCACCCTCTCTCTCTCCTGCTGGGTATTAACCCTAAGTGTTTCAGGCTTCATCAGTGAATTGCCCCTTTCCCTTCCCCCAGAGAAACTTGCAGTGCTCTTGCGAGCACCCCTAGTCCCCCAAATGTATTTCTAACCTTTCCTCTATGTTAGTCACCAGATTCCACAAGTTAGGCTTAGCTACGCATAAGTCAAAACTTCTGGTGATTCTGGACTTTGTATTTGTAATGAATTACTTGCCTTTCTATTTCCCCTCTAACCTTTTCATTATTTACTATAGATCAATGTTCTTTGCTTAAACACAGAAAGACCATTAATGCTGTGCTCCTAATACTTGGGAGTTGATTGACTCTCAAATATAACTACTCCTGGGCATCTGTCATAATTACTTGACTCAGGCTTCAGTTGCCATAGCTTCTAACACCACCATAGTAGGAGGGTACCACTATGGGCATTGTATAGACCAGGGATAAATGGCAAAGCTACCCCGCCATCGAAATGGAACAGCCAGGAAGCATAAAAGCATAGTCTTGTTGCAAGCATTATGACTTAAGAGACAGAGCCCCCATGGAGAAGGAAAAGCTAAACCAGCCTGAGAAACTAGTCTGGGATTTACGGTAAAAAGCATTGCTTGCCTTGAAGCTCAGAGAACTAAGTTTTGGTACCTATATCTCTGACTAGGTTTATAAAAAAAAAAAACTGCAAGCACTAATAAGAAATAAACTTAATTGTTTAATATGTACAACTAAGGGGAAAGAGAAAAGCAACGTCTATGTCTCTGTGGAATAGTGTCTCCTCGAGTTAATTCCCCTAAGAGAATTGCCTTGGTGGAAACGCTTTACCTCTGTAAATGACCCATCACACCTATGTGCAGTCCTCTCCCTGGAGCCCGTCAGATGTTCTCTAAGTGTGCTAGCAGCTCCGCATTAAACGGGCCATCTTGACCATCTGTCTGTGAGTCCCTGTCTCCTGGTTCCTCTGCGGGGGAAGCCTGCGGAGGCAGTTCTTGGCCACTGAACATGCCGCACACCCACTCATGAACTCACACCATACTTGATGATCCCCTTCGTGCCCTCCAAAGCAACAGTTCTTAAATCCTGCAGTCACAGCCACGGCAGGGAGTGTGGTATAAGCACAGATTTGAGCCCTTGTTCAGTGGGTCTGCCACGAGGGACGGAATAACATCCCTAACCTTTGGGCCTCGTGAGCTGACACGGCTGCTGCGGGCCCAGCAGCAATTAAAGACTTGCCTCCAGAGATGCCAAAGCCCCAGTGAAACCCGCCTGAGGTGAGTGAGTCCCGCAGTTACCTCGAGGTGACACTGAGACCCGCCAGGCTGGCTCTCCAGCGCCACGTGGGTGAAGTTGAGCTGTATCTGCTCTCCCGGAGGCTGCGTGATAATATAAATGCATTGTCTGTTGTCAGTGAATGGCCCCGGCAGCTCCAGAGAGAGGAGACCCTCTGGGTCACTGTAATTTCCTCCACAAGGTAAATCACCTAGGGGGAGCAGGGGAAAAAAAGAAAAGGTCACATGGATTGCCGTGCCTCAGACACTCCAAGGATTTAAACGCAAAGTTTTAAAACTTTACAAACAGGCAGCCAGAGCAATAGTATAGCTGGTAGCAGGTAGGGCACTTGCCTTGCACAAAGCTGACTCAAGTTCATTCCCTGGTACCCCATGTGGTCCCCTGGACCTGCCAGAGTGAGTGACCCCTGAGTGCAGAGCCACGAGTAAGCTCTGAGCACCACTGAGTGTGGCCGAGAAATAGCAACAACAACAAATTACTAAAACACACACACACACACACACACACACTATATCCACCTTCTCTACCCTGAGAGAGGCAGGCCTTTGCCTCTCTAATTTTGCGGGCCATCCACATAATACCTAAAGATAAAGATACAGAAATATGTGAGCTGACATCCAGCCTAACTTCTACAAATCACTTTTTAAGTGTATTTATGCTATGCACATTCCAAAAAGATTAGAGGCAGTGGATAAAATACCAGTAGCAAGTGAAATATGTAGCTAGAAAGAGGAATTCGGTTAGATGAATCATGAATACAGAATAGTTTTCGTGACACGGAGGGGGTAGCTGCTAGGCACACAAGACGGATTAGGGCTGCACACATCACAGATCAACCGCAGATCCAGCCAGAGTCAAAGGAGAGAGAGAGAGAGAGAGAGAGAGAGAGAGAGAGAGAGAGAGAGAGAAATGGCTAGTTCTCTGATACAAAGCCCCCAAAGGAGAGTTTTTCCCTGTGAATTCACATCTGGGTGATGTATGTAATGAACAAAATTCTCTACAACCCTAAAATAAAAGTCATAAAGCATTTCATTCTTCTTGTTGGTTTTCAAGTACCAGTGCAAATTAAAGGCAGAACAGTGATAAAACTCTGACCTATCTATGAGAGACTCTAGTTCTCTCCTGAACATCTCATATGGCAAAGCACAGAAGAACCAGCAGGGAACTACTGACTGGATTATTGATTTTATATTTTTATAGTATTGATTATTTTAAGTAATATGCGTATATATACATACAATATGGAGTAGATCCTTTAATTTAGGGGTTGGGGAACATTGGAGCATTAACAACAGAAAAGAGGGAAGAGAATGAAAAAGTCCAGTACATTGCTATGACAAAATATTTATGAGGACAAATGACTGCCCTAACAAAGTCAATCGTTTGCAGTCACACATTAAGCCATCCAACAGTGTGACACGAGATACTCTCCTCCGCATTCACAGGAAGCCCCGATACCAGGCGACTTACTCGGTGACGTTAAGTAGGTGATGTGGAAGCCGAGGTCGTTGATCTGCTTGTCGGAATGGAAATGGACTCTGGCGAAGGGACCGGTCGTGCGGAGCGGTGGCGGGGAGAGGCTGCTGCAGAATGTCCCAAGGACAGGGTCCTGCTTCAGAGGACCATCTCGGATCTACCCCAAAGGAACAGACGGTTAAGATCCAGGAGAGAGTCCAGCAGGTAAAGCTCAAGCTTGCCTTGCTGGTGGCCGACCCGGTTTGAATGCCCAGCACCACCTGTGAACCCCTACAAGCACCCCGAGGGGTCACCTCTGAGCACAGAGACAGGAAGAGACCCTGCACCTGTACGACACTGGGCTGGGTGTGGCCTCCCAAGGAAATGAAGCAAAATAGAAGTGGCCAGGTGTTGACAAGTCAAGTCATCCTTCAGGCTAACTACGGAAAAGCTGCCCTTTCGGACAGTGGCGCTGGAGGGCTTCCTGTTGCACGTCTGGAGGTGCCCAGTGTGGGGGATAGGAAAGGCCTCCCCCCCTCATCCTGGACGTCTTATCTCCAGCCTCAATGTCAATTCCAGGTTCATGCACACCTTGACCTTTCTTTTTTCTCATGTTGTCTCCAGTCTCACTTTTGTCTTTCCTAGAGTCTATTCCCAGATCATTTGTTTTGAAATGGTGACTCCCTAGTGATGAAGAAGACAATGGAGAGAGAGAGAGAGAGAGAGAGAGAGAGAGAGAGAGAGAGAGAGAGAGAGAGAGAGAGAGTAGGTAGAATAGAAGACAGAGAGTTCCAATAAAGGTGATTGGGTCACAGCTGGCCCCTGGCTGTCAGGAGGATGTGAGGTGGAGAAGGTGTGAATTCAGAGTGGGAGGGACTGAAGACAGTTGAGGGTGGGTGAGGTGGCTTTGGGACTGGAACTTTGTGGGAGCCTCAGGCCCGATTCCCAACATGCCACAGACCCGCCAGCCCCAATAGGCCTGCTTCCCTCGTTTTTTTCTTCTTTTAAAATGAGTTTTTATTATTAAGAAATCCTCAGTGAATCTAAAAGGCACTAAAAGAGGGAAAGGGGAAGCAAAGAGTGTATAGCACACTTAAATGACCTATTTGTACACTAGTAGGTTGAGCAGTAATTGAGTACCACAATACTGATAGCAGGACCTTAGACCTCAGATCTTTTTAATTCATTGGTTTTTAATCTGTTGAATCATCACGCCACCCTTGTCTAACTGTGTTGTAACTGCAAATTCCCTGGTATAGAACTCTAAGGCATCAATGGACCAAATAATGTTCTAATATAGCCAATGCTGGCTGCTCAAATTACTTTTTCCCATGGCAAAAACTTACACATTGGAGCATTACTTTATTCCTAAATGTCACTGGTTTCTTCAACTAGCATAATTAGTTGAAAATCTAGATGTATTTTAATATTTTTTAAATGATGGATGTTTTCTACTATCTATGTATATAAATTAATATATAGGAATATAAAAGCTTCTCATTTCAATTTGGTGGAATTTATTGAAAATTAACTTCAAACAAGTTCACCTTAATGTTAATATCCAAAAGATTCTCTTTGGGCAGAGAGACAGCCGAAAGGGCTGAACGCATGCTATGCTGCTGGGAACCAGGCGTGATCTCTGACACCAAATGATCCAGAAGCACTGCTGGGAGCAATCCCCATGTACAGGGCCAGGAGTAGCTCCTGAGCACTGCTGGGGATGGCCAGAAATCTAAAGAAATAAAGGTTATCTTGCTGAAGTTTCCTAGGGAGAAGCAGACATTCCCAGAGGTTTCCAATCCATTATAACTGCTAAATTACTAATGACTTTACCTTTGAAGATGCCCATTTGACAGGCATGCCCTTCCCCACTTATGAATAATTCCATCAAATTCTGCTCTCTAATGGACTTTGAAAAGCATATTGTTTCCTAGCACCCCTGCAAGGCTACCAAGATTTATGGTGCTAGGACAGGAACAACATAAGAACTCAGCGGAGAGCAACATTTTTATAGGCTTATAGCATTTGAGTACCAAAGGATTTCATCCCTCCTTATTTTATGAAAATTATTTTATCAATGGTAAGTCAGAGGAACACAGGTAAATCTTCTCAGTATATATCCATGCATGTGAGTAAGATTCCCCTTTCACGAAGACCTTCCACCATAACTGATAGTAAGGTATTTTCTTCCTGAAACATTCTGGTCAAGTCCTAAAACACTGAGTTTACCACGGGAAACTAAAATTTGAATCTATGTTGGAGGATTTATTTCATTAATTCTGCTATTTGTTTTAAGGGGTGGGGATTCCTGGAAACAGCAGGGAAAGATGAAATAGTCTGTTTTCCAGAAGCCAGCAGCTGACAGAATTGGAAATAGGGAGTTAGCAAGATGGTGAGGTTGGCTGTCTCCAAGCAACACCTCCAACGTCTGCTCATACACTGCAGTCATAATGGGCATCCCCGAACCACAGTCTCCTGAGTTCTCATCCTGTCGAGGCAAATTCTATCTACAGGCAATTGCTCACCTCAAGATAATCTTTGCTGCAATCATCATGGTGTTCCAGGCTCAAAGTTCCAAAAGTAAATGTTATCAGAAGGTCAGGCGAAGTTACCACTTTCCAAACGCAATCTCTTCCTGATGGATAGCTTCCAGGATAGCCCGGAGAGACGATAGAACCATAGGTACCGGTCAGCACACCTCCGCACTCTAAAACGAGAAGGAAATAAAGATAACTTTACATTTGTATACAAGATATGGCTCGTGTAGGATCGTCATAGTTCTTGCCACGAGGAGCCATTCGTTGAAATGCTGAGCAGCCTCTCAATCAAACAGGGGTTTTGAGCTTTCCAGTTTGATAGTTATAAATCCAGAAGTGGCGACGGATAAACGAATGGATCGTCCATGCGTGGAGCTCTGTGACGATGTGATTATACAGAGACAGGATTGAAAACACAGAGCCATGAGGATGACTAATGAGATGATAGATTCATTCTTTTTGCTTTGAAGAAGATGAATTCCACGTATTAACTCTAAAATTTCAGAAACCCAAGGCCAGTGAGGTAGTTCAAGTACTAAATCACAGGCCAGGCAGCACGTCAGGCTGGGTGTGGGTCAGACACCGAGCCCGCAGGGCCCCCTTGCTGGATGACCATCGCTGGGCTCTGAGGTGGCCTCTACAGAAAATCACTCCGAAACCTTATCAATGCATGCCATCTTAGAAAAACAGTACCCCTTAAGAGAGCACAGAATAGCAAGTATTTAGGAGAAAAAACAGAGATGCAGAATAATTGGGGATTAAATCTATAAACCAGTGCGAAGATAAAATGAAAAGGGGATTAAATTTATATTAAATTGATGGAATGGCAGGGTCAATATCCTTAAGAAGTGATTTCCACTGAGTTGATTACTGAGTCAGAGCAATGCCAACAATATCCCTGTGGGCTGTTGAGAAAAATTATTCAATGGATTCCAAAATGAACATGCAAATGTAGAGGATCTGGCATACGATTTTAAAAACTGAGAATTTACACTACCAGATTTCAAGCTTCAATTGTTAAGTTAATGTGGCAGAAGGATCAAGATAGACCAATAAAAAGATGAGCTACTTCAGAAACAGATTTATTGATGAATGAATTAAAGGCTTCTTATACTGCTCTCTCCACTTTCCGTTTTGCCCCATTCTGGGGCCACTCCAGGTGGTACTTGGGGGCTACTCCTGGGCTGTGATGGGGGCACAGTCTCACTTCTGCCAAGCCTTTTCTGCACGTGCTTGGTCTGATGAGCTCTCTCTCTGCAACTCTCCGCATCTTTATGTGTTTCAAATTTCCATAGTAGAAATGTGACTGAAGCAGAGCACTATAAACAAAGCTGCAACAACGATCAAGCCAATTACCCAATGAGTTTCCCAGTTGGGTGAAGGAAGAGGAAGAGCACTAAGTGAGGGAGTGGGCAGGGCCTCACCCACACGGCGCCATTCACCGCAGAACATCTACAAACATTGGGGCTGGAGCGATAGCACAGCGGGTAGAGCGTTTGCCTTGCACGCGGCCAACCCGGGTTCAAATCCCAGCATCCCATATGGTCCCCTGAGCACCGCCAGGAGTAACTCCTGAGTGCAGAGCCAGAGTAACCCCTGTGCATCGCCAGGTGTGTCCCAAAAAGCAAAAGCCAAAAAAAAAAATCTACAAACACTGTTGGGAAATTTCATTAGGAGCCCATTCATTTAGTTCAAGTTATTATTATTATTATTATTATTATTACTACTACTACTACTACTACTAGTAGTAGTAGTAGTAGTAGTATCTCTGCATGCTGAATCAAACTCACATTCATCGTGGATTTATCTGACTTACAATAATTAGGGGTCGAGGGGAATAAAGACGTGAATTAGAGGCGATGTAGGATGGCACTTTAGGAGTAGGGGGGTGTAATAACTTTTGCACATCAATATCAGAAACATTAAGACAATTGTAACCATATTATCTGAACTATAATGAAAATAAATCAATCTTTTAAAAAATTATTTGAATGCTTAAAGACCTCTAGAATGGGAGGGGCAGGAAAGTTGGGGTCCAGGCAGGTGGCATCAAGGATGGGCGTGCATGCTTGCATCCTTGAGCCACAGCAGCCTCAGGCACTTCTGGGAGTGGCCCCAAGCACTTCTGCACCTGACCCCCAAATAATAGCTGGGGATGTGGCTCAGAGTGCCTGGGTGAAGCTTCCCACGCTACAAAATAAAAATCATAATTTTAGTTATTGAAAGGCACCATAGAGGACAGAAGCGCCCAGCAGCCAGTGTCCAGTGGGCTCGAAAAATTCCCACGGTGGCCAAGAAGACTTGGTGCCCCCAGACGTGGCTCTGTCATTCTCCATCTGACACGGACCTGGTTGCTGGGTCTCCCACCGGGCCGTGAAGCCTCTCCCGCTGCTCAGATGCTCTGAGTAGAAGTGGAAGAAGAGCGCGTTGTCGCTGCTGAGGACGGGCTGGGGCCGCTGGGTGCCGCAGAACCTCCCGAGCTGGAAGGCGGCCGAGGAGTCACCGTCGTAGACCTGAAGAAACTCGCTCGGACAGTTGGTCGCAGGTTCCAGCTGGAAAAAGCTGAAAGTGACACGCAGCACCTGCAAGATAAAGGTCACCGTGGACGTTTTCCACTTGCAGGCTCGTC
Source organism: Sorex araneus (assembly GCF_027595985.1). Lineage (NCBI taxonomy): Eukaryota > Metazoa > Chordata > Mammalia > Eulipotyphla > Soricidae > Sorex > Sorex araneus. The sequence goes on along the minus strand of NC_073310.1, from coordinate 62,192,423 downwards.
CTCCAGAATCAGGCGGCACTGGTGCAGGGCCCCTTTCCAGAGTGCTGGCCTGCAGTGCAGCACAGTTGGAGGTACTGGCTGCTCAGAGGACACCTGTTAGACAACGCTTCGTCCTAACTTCAGCTAATATCAAAGTATATTACAATCTTCAAATTAACACAGGGGATTTTTTTAAACAGCTACCCTGGGTGTATGAGTAAGATCCAGAGAACGCACTTATTTTGTGCAGAGAATTTGAAGAGTGTGAAAACACTGAATTATTTTCAGCACAAGAAACAGAACAGACATATGCACCAAAGCCCAGAGTTTCCTCCTGCCTCAATTTCTTTGGTGTTGGGGGTGGGGAGGTGGCGTAAGGGGGACATTGTACAACCCACCCTCTCAACAAATTGTGAAGTACCTAATATTTCATTCTGAGCACTACATGGTGAGCATATCTCTAAAACTCACTCATCTAGCATAAATGAAACTTTGTACCCATTGAATCAATGGATTAATGAAATAGATCTACTTAAATTTCTTGGAATTTTAAAGTTCATTAAACAAAGACACTGCAAAGGCACAGCTGGTAGCACTGTAGTACTATCGCACTATCACCCCACTATTCATCGATTTGCTCGAGCAGGCACCAGTAACATCTCCATTGTGAGACTTATTGTTACTGTTTTGGGCATATTGAATACACCATGGCGAGCTTGCCAGGCTCTGCTGTGCGAGCAGGATACTCTCGGTAGCTTGTGCTCTCCAAGAGGGATGGAGGAATCGAATCCAGGTTGGTCACGTGCAAGGCAAACGCCCTACCCGCTGTGCTATTGCTCCAGTCCACTGTTTTAAATCAGTAAAATCCATTGGGCATTTGAATAGTCTCCCTGGAATTAAGTTTAAAGACTATTGTCATTCACAAGACTATTATGAATTCACATTCACAAACCTCAATTTCCTGTAGCAAGTAGCAGATACACTTATTCTCAGCCCTAGGTCCCACCGGGTTGATTCTCTTACGATCTCTTAAGGTCCCAGTGGGACATTGAGGCCCAACTCATATACCTCTGGGAAGGCGTGAGATAGTCTACAAAATTTAGTGGCTGGATACTATTAAAAAATGAGGAATTCCAAGAGGATTAAAGGTAATTTTAAGAGTGGTGAGCATGAGGGGGTTGGAGTGATAGCACAGTGGGTAGGGCGTTTGCCTTGCACGCGGCCGACCCAGGTTCAAATCCCAGCATCCCATATGGTCCCCTGAGTACCGCCAGGGGTGATTCCTGAGTGCATGAGCCAGGATTGACCCCTGTGCATTGCTGGGTGTGACCCAAAAAGCAAAAAAAAAAAAAAGAGTGGTGAGCATGAGGGGTCAGAGTCATATGATACAGCAGGTTTCCTTGCACGCGGTTGACCCAGGTTCAATCCCTGGCATTCTATATGGTTCCTTGAGCATTGCCAGGAATAATTCCCAAATGCAGAGACAGGGGTAACCCCTGGGCATAGCCAGATGTGTCCCAAAAAGCCAAAAAATAAATAGTGTTAAGCATGAAAGCAGGAGAGAGTAAATGCAAAATATCTCTGAGATAAAGTATTAGAAAGTACAGATGCAAAGGTTGCAATAGTAAAGATTTAAAAGTAAAATATAAAAGATTCTGTACTTACAACCACATTTTAAACAGCCCAACACTAGGGCTGGAGGGATAGTTCAGCAGATAGAACACTTGCCTTGCACAGGGCTGGACCAGTTCTGATTCCTGGCACCCCACATGACCCCAAGCCCCATCAGAAGGACCCCTGAGTGCCAAGCCAGGAGTATGAACAGGAGTGGCATCCCCAAAAAACTGTGGCCCAACAACCAAATGGAGGTTATGGAATTTAATTTCCACTATGACAGAGTCACAATAACATTCTGCTAAAGAAAACTAAATTATCCAGGATCATTTTGAAATATTATGTTAGGAGATACTTAAGCTCTGTAACCTAGAATTGTATCATTTTTCCCTTGCAGAAATTTCAATGAAAATTAAATAAATGTAGATGAACCAAATTCTCATTGCAATATGCAGTATATCATATAGATGTTGATGGAGATAAGAGCATATAAAAACACAATAATCGAGTCAAACAACATGGATTTTCTTACAAATTGAAAAGAATGGTATGAAAACTTTTTCACAAAATAGTTTTTCTTGAAAGAAAAAAATATTTACAATGCCAGGAAAGAGAACTCATGAAAACTCAATGAAAGGAAGGAAATTCACATAACATACCCAGTGGGAAATTGATTTTGTAGCTTGTCATACAGTGGCACATTATCAGGCCAGGAAAAGTCCTTCTTTCACAAAGGGAAAAAAAATTCTGACCTTGTACAATGACCTCTGTGACATTCGCTTGCTGGGAAATATTAGTAGAATTTCAAGAGAAAACCTTATCTATTCAGGGCATGCAACTTTATTTTAATGAGCCTGGGAGGTGGCTGGGAAGTAAATATTTGGGGAGGTCTAAGTGATTAATGTTGTTGGGGGGGAGCACTGAGAAACTCAAGTTCGGATCTGAACCTGGAGAATGTTCACTGCGGCATGCAGGGAGTCGGATGGCTGAAAATGAGTCAACATGGGTCAGATACAAATTGTCTGCCACTTGCCACCACACCTTCTCCAGATGGAGCCCCGGCGACACTGAGCAGCAACTAACAGGGCTCTGGGATGCAGGACTGGGACAGCTCCGAACCGCACAGCCGCTAACTCGGCCACATGACCTTTTCTAAAAACTGAAAACATACAATCTTTTAATGGAAAACTAATTATCAAATGCTTCCTTGGTAGTAGGGCTGTCTTTCTTGGGTGGAAACTCCAACAACAATAGTGAGTTTTGTGTTGAAATATGGAACATAATCATAGTAAAGAGAAAATGAAGTGAAATTCATACAGTTGGGGGTAGGGGGTGGGGGCGGGGGGTATACTGGAGTTTTTGGTGGTGGAATATGGGCACTGGTGAATGGATGGGTGTTTGAGTATATTATAACTGAGACATAAACCTGAGAACTTTGTAACTTTCCACATGGTGATTCAATAAAAAATAATTTTAAAAAATTGCCACTGGACAGTTCTCCAGCTGCACGCGGTTCCATTTCCTCAAATGGACAATCAGAATAATAATTCTTATATTTCATGGTCAGGAGAGTTCAAATACAATGTACGTGAAGCAATTAGCAAAACACTGGCACATGGGAAGACACAGAAAGGATACCACATGTGGTAAGAAAACTATTTAGGTAGGGGACCCATTTTTCATAATAATGCAGCATCAGTGACCATCTTGAGACAGTATGGTCTCAGTGAAAACATGACTTTAAAAATCAGGGCTGGTCTCAGTATCTCTATTGCAAACCATAATGCCCAAAATGGGGAGGGGAGAGAGAGAGAGAGATAGAGAGAGAGAGAGAGAGGTGTCTGCCATAGAGGCAGACTGGGTTGGGGTGGCGGAAGGGAAACTGGGGACATTGGTGGTGGGAAATGTACACTGGTGGAGGGATGGGTGTTGGATCATTGTATAACCAAAAACTGATCATAAACAACTTTGTAACTGTGTATCTCATAGTGATTCAATGCAAAAAAAAAGAAGAAGAAGAAAAAAGAAAAAAAACAGGGCCAGACAGAGAACAGCAGGTAAAGTGTTTGATTTACATGGGACCAAGCCAGCTTTGATCCCCAGCACCACATATGGTTTCCTGAGCACCAGTGACCCCTGAGCATAAAGCCAGGAGTAAGCCCTGAACATCACCAGGTACGGTCCAACAAAAATATATAGTATGTTTTAATTAAAAATAAATTAATTAATGGCAAGCAACAAGTATCACCAATGTTGGACAAAGCAAGGGCATTAGCACAGGATTCAGGATTTCAATTCCAATTAAAGAGTATTTTTTTTTTTTTTTTTGCTTTTTGGGTCACACCCGGTGATGCACAAGGGTTACTCCTGGCTCGGGCACTCAGGAATTACTCCTGGCGGTGCTTGGGGGACTGAGAATCAACCCCAGGTCAGCTGCATGCAAGGCAAACACCCTACCCACTGTGCTATCACTTCAGCCCCCAATTAAAGAGTATTTCTAAAAACTTACCTGAGACCTCTTAGATTTTATTCTGTGACCTACGAATTTAGGATCCTATTTCTCATTTCATGGAGTCAGTGCAAAGTTACAGAAGAGTATGCAACCTATATAGCAAAGATACTTGCTCCCCAAAGCCAGTGACACTAAGGGCTCACAGCCTTTGGACAACTGAATTATCTTGAGATGCCCTTTATGTCACAGATAAACATATCACTACATCCACTCGATGCACATTTGTGCAGGAGCACCCTTTATTTACCTTCCCCTCCTCGATTCTGATAACCCAGAAGCAGTTGACATCGTGAACGTAACCGACTTCAGGACTCTTGTAGCTGAAGCTTCCATCGACGGCTGACAGGGACCCTCCGCAAACTGCAAAGAAAGAAGAGATGGACTCTGCCTTCCAGAGACTGCGGCACACGGAGGAGATGCCGCCATTCCACCTGGGGGCTCAAACACTTAGTCTGAGTAAGTCCTGGGGAGGACCGAAGCCCAGGGGCTGATTCATCTCCTTCCATAGCTCTCCTGCAAGTCCCACCTCTCATCCCAGCTCCTGGCTCCTTCTTCCCCACCAAGCGCTCCCCTACCTCTTTGTGTCTTCCTGACTCTCTCTACCTCTGTCCCACCCACCTCATACATTCAGGTCTTCACTGCCCTTCTCTTAGTCTTTCTCTCCTCAAATGGATACTTGTCAGAGAACACAGAGAGGCAATATTTTGTGCTTCCTTACTGTTGCATCTCACAAGGTCTGTGATTGTTCTAAACACGTAAACACAGTCTGGACAGAGGGACTGATGCAGAATCAGGAGTGACAGTCAGGGGTGGAGGAATCGGAAGAGACTTAATGGAGAAAGCTGCCTGGAAGAATGTTTAGGGACAGACCCCTTTTGATGGAAAGCAAAGAAAAAACTGGGGGAGGTTTGGAGACATATCTCAAATAAGTAAGAGCAGAAAGTCAGGAAAGATGTCCAACAGAATGAGAGAATTTCTAGGGACGTAGTAAAAATTAAGGTCCAATGGACAGGGTGGAGGGTGAGACCTGGTTATAGAAGATAATTAAAAAATGTTCCAAAGTTTATTGAATGGGCAATGAGGAGTCACTGTATATTCCAGAGCAGGAGAGTGACCTAATTATAGCTAATATTCGATGGAAATTAAATGGTGGCTATAAAAAAAGCTCTTAGTTGAAAAAATGCAAAGGGCAATACTGCAGCATATTTTATTTTACAGATAGACATAATGAAAATGGAAAATACTAATTTAATTCTCTCTTTGAGGAAAGATTCTTTGGGTTTAAGCTGAGATCTATAAATATTTGCCTTCTGAATTCTATTTACCCCTGTCATTTCTGCAAGGAAAGATAGAGCTCGAAGCATCTGAGTGATTGCAGAAGAAAGTTAGTTCAATCAAAGAATTTGTAGTGAGGCCCATTAAGTAATGACACATCCCAGACTGGTGTGAGAAATGCTGACTGTACCTTGCTGGGGTATCTGACAGAAAGTTCCAGTCCAGAAGGGCGTGCATTCACAACTGAAACCGTTAATACCATCAACACAAGTACCCCCATTCAAACAGGGGTTGCTTGCACATTCGTTGATGTTTTCTGTGCAGTTCACACCAGCCCAGCCTGGTTCACAGTTACAGAGATAACCAGACACCGTTTCCTAAGAAAAGAAAAAAATTAATTCCGTAAAACAAATGATAGGTAAACTTGAATCAGCCCAATTAATCACACAGTGCTGTGACTCTGCGTCGTAGCTGTGGGTCCTTAAGCATCGTCCAGTAGCTGGACGTATATTCATTTAAAAGTTGTTACCAAACATAAAATGTTAGATTTCCTTTTGGGATCAAACTGTAGACTTTGGGGACCAGGGAGTTGCAGACAGTTTCTTATCTTGAATCATTACTTAAAATTCATGAATAGCAGGAAACACCTTTCTTAGAAGTGGAACTGAAAGCATCCTCAAGTATTCTGTCTCCCCGGGAAGAACAAAGAACTCACGGTGCAATGTCCATTTAAACAGGGACGACTTAGGCAGAGGTCACTGAGTTTCTGGCATCCTTTTGGCCCATAACCATGTCCAGTATATCCTGGGAGACAGGTGCAGAGAGGCAAGGAACCTGTTCAGAAATGAAAACGGAAGTGTAAATACAAGCGTGCCTGGGTCACACCCGGCCACTGAAGTCAGGTTGTGCTGTCGAGGATGTGAGGTATGTAATTACCCAAGTAAAGTCTGCACTTCCTGGGAGCAGACAAGACAAGCTAAGAGGAAGAAATAGTCACTGTCATCCCCTTGCTCATCGATTTTTCGAGCGGGCACCAGTAACGTCTCTCATTGTGAGACTTATTGTTACTGTTTTTGGCATATCCAATATGCCACGGGAAGCTTGCCAGGCTCTGCCGTGTGGGCAAGATACTCTTGGTAGCTTGCTGGGCTCTCCAAGAGGGGCGGAGGAATCGAACACGGGTCAGCCGCGTGAAAGGCGAATGCCCTACCGCTGTGCTATCACTCCAGCCCAGAAGAAATAGAAGAATCTTAATTTTTCTTTTTTTTTTTTGAATCTTAAGAGCAGAAAAGGCACTCAGGATTTCCAAAGTCTTCCTCAAGGGTCAACAAGGGCTCCATGGGGCCTTATGTTGTGGCCCCACATTGTGACCAAAATGAGGGACACCGAGGGGAAGAGTCCTTTCTCATCATGGAAGGGCTGACAGTTGAAAAGGCCTTCTGACTAGACCGCTGCAAGCACTCTATACATATTCAATGTTTTAATCCTCTTAATAACAATTAATCCTCTTTATCCTCCAAGTAGGGGAAAATTATAATCTCCACTTAGAGAATTTCTTTTTTAAAGCACAGAGAGATAATAAAATTACTTGACACCTTGGGCTGGAAAGACAGTAGGGCTGGGTAGGGAGCTCACCTTACACACACCAACCCAGCACCGAATATGGTCCTCAAGGGCCTCTCAGGAGTGACTCCTGAGTCCAAAGCCAGGAGCAATCCCTAAACACTGCCACGTGGGGTCCAAAAACTAAACAAACCAAACAGCCAAATCAAAAAAAAAAATTAAAGTAGGGGCTGGAGCGATAGCACAGCGGGTAGGGCGTTTGCCTTGCACACAGCTGACCTGGGTTTGATTCCCAGCATCCCATATGGTCCCCTGAGCACCGCCAGGAGTAATTCCTGAGTACAGAGCCAGCAGTAATCCCTGTGCATCACCAGGTGTGACCCAAAAGGCAAAAGCAAAAAAAAAAAAAACACTAAAGTAAAATAAAAATGACACATAGCTAGAATACAGTGAAGCGAAGGGGAAACCAAAACATCAAGAATCTTTTCCTACAATCCACAATCCTAATCACTTCAATGTCCTACATCACTTACTAACCATTTAAAATAGCCGCAAGTAAATATGTGCATAATATACGTACTGAAATATATATACCTTATAACATGCATATGACATAAACTAAAATATACACACATAGTGGGCTGGAGTGATGTTGGGCTTTTGCCTTTCATGCGGCTGACCTGTGTTCGATCCTTCGCCCCTCTCGGAGAGCCCAGCAAGCTACTGAGAGTATGGAGCCCGAACGGCAGAGCCTGGCAAGCTACCTGTGAGTATTAGATATGCCAAAAACAGTAACAATAAGTCTCTCAATGAGAGACGTTACTGGTGCCTGCTCGAACAAATCAATGAGCAACGGGATGACAGTGACATTATTTTATATTCATGCACATGTAACAGGCTAGTACAAATAAAAATTGCATTTCAAAAATGCAAAAAAAAGTACAAGTAAAAAATGGCATGACAAGTGATATATATTATTCAGTAAATGAAATTACATAAGCAAAATGAAAACAATTGGACCTTCTTTGTGGAGAAATGTTTCAAGTCAGATATATATTTGATGGTATAGGCAAAACAAAATTGAGAAGATCAAAGATATTAATGTAAGATAAAATGAAACCATGTAAGTATAAAAACAAACTACTTGAAAAGTTTTGGAACTTAGAGGAAAGACTTGCCCGGGTATAACTTGGAGGGAGGTAATCTAAAAGAAAAGGCTTATCTTCTTTATTACATAAAAATCTTAAACTTCTAAATTGAAAAAGATCACCACAAAAAAATTTTAAATACCAAGAAAATTACAATGAGACCTAAAGATGACTAATAAGCTAATATCCTTCATACATAATGGAACTTTCAAACAAAAGTGTAGATGAACAAAGAACATAAGTCAATAGGAAAAAAACAGCCAGTAAAAATGTGAAAAGTATGCATGCTTAGTAGTCAAAAATACAGTATTAAGCAATTTTTCCTATAAAGTTGACCAAGGGGAAAAGTAATAATAATACCCATTATTGTAAAGGGTGTAGTAAGTTCAAACACTATTGGAGAGTATATACATTTCCAAAGAAATTTTAACTATGTATATATTTGTGTGTATACGTGCATATGTACACATATTTTTATTGTAAGACTCTCTTATAATCTTTGCACACATGGTTGGTTGTTGCCCTGTATCCAATTTCCCCTTTCTTAGTGGTGAACTGATTTCAGCCGGGAGCATGAGTGCCTACACGACTCTGTCTGATTTCTCAGTTTCCCCGTAGCCAGAGTTTAGCCACAAGGCTCAGCGGTGGCCAGAGACACAGAAACAAATGGAAGAGGCCTTCAAGGGAGGTAAAAGATCCTTCTTCCTCTTTTCTCCTTCCTAATCCCTGGCATACATTCATGAATTTGGTTAGCTGGCTAACGACTTTGGGGAATAATTCCTGAAAGAAAAGATCATTAAAGAACTCAGTGTAGTAGAATAAATATATGTGGAGTTTTATAACAGAGGTTCATTTTTAATTTGAAGACCAAACTAAGAGTTCTTGTGGCAGAGGGTTTGGCATCAAAAATGCCGACTTCAATGACCTGAAAGACCCCAAACCAGGGCCAGAGAGATAGTGAGTGGGTGGGGGGCTTGCTTTGCACTTAGCCATCCCAGATTCAGTCCCTGGCACCACATATGCGTCCTTGAGCCCAGAGCCAGGAAGTAAGCCCCGGGCACTGTTGGGTAGGACCAAAACCCCAAAACAAGCAAATCGAACACCCAAGCCAGGGGGCTAAGTCCTACCTAGCACTGAAGAGCAGGACGCTTGCTGGTGGCAGCCGCCGTTGTTCACTGTACAGAGATCCACGAGCGTGCACACCCGCCCATCGCCCTGGAACCCTAAATGGAGCAAGAGCCACAAGGCGTCAGGAGAGCACACAAAGCATAAGTCCAGTGTCCCGACAATCCAACACCCTAACGCAGAACAGCCCGGCACCTCCACTGTAGGCGCAGAAGACGCACAGAGGACATGTCAGAGGCACAGCAAAGAGAAGGGACACCAGGAACTAGGTCTCCGCTGTTCATAGCAAGTTTCAGGGCTGGCTCTGAAGCAGAACCAAAAGAAACAGAACCAAACAGCTGAAATTGCTAGCTGACTGAAAAACTGTTGACACTAAGGAAGCTAACGATTTTCTTTTTTAGCTCCAGCGACTTGGATGAACACTCTAGGAACTGGATCATTATAATTCAAGGTTTTGTTCATAAAACATAGAGAAGGGTTTTAGTTGATCCTCAATGTTCCCTGAATTTACTGGGTAGTAATGCAATTTGGATTCCAGAATGGCAGTAATGATTTTTTTGATTGATCAGTTGCCGTTTATTCCATTCTCTCCATGCGCCTGTTCCAGTCTCTCTGAGCTCCCCATTTCTCCTCTCTCCTCTTTCTCCCCCAGCACTCTTTCTCCCTAGCTCCTCATTCCTCCATCCCAGCTCTCTGGATTCTGCCAGTAATGATTTTTTTCCAGAAGAAAACAATAATATGTTTCATAGGCCCACAACTACTCCTGCTAGGGAGTGAGAATTATATGTAAAACATAGGTGTAGAATATAAATAAATTATTTATGCTAGCAATAAAGCTACAGGTTTACCATCTATAGGTGGGAAAAAGCAATCCTGTACTTTCTCAGCACACCACTATTTGTTTTATTGTAAGTTTTATTGTTTTCCATTGCCATTCAAAGTAACTTTTTTTCTTATGACATTATAACATCGCTAGACTCATAAAGCCTTAATAGTGCACATAGGACTAAAAGTTACTTAAGTGCACACCTTCCTGCACTATTACGTGCTGAAACTTGGAAATTATATTTAAGAAATGATACAAAATCCTGTTTTAAAATATTTAGTTAGTTGGTACTGGTAGGAAGAATCTGGCTACGGCACCTGGCGGGCAAGGCCCACAGTGGTGAGATCCGTCTGTGTTCACACACTCGACAAGTGGGGCCACAGAACAGCCGCCGTTATCCACTGCACATTCGTTGATGTCTTCGCAGTTGTATCCATTTCCTTGCCAGCCTAGGAGGAAAAAAAACAACGTTTGAAAGTCTTACACAACCAATTAACCAACACAAAATGCAAGTAGTGCAAAATCATGTTTTAATCTACTCAACACAGGAATTATGGATTAAAATGAATACATAATCCATATAAATAAGAGATAAGACAGGGGCAGTTTATCTTATCATTGCCTGGCACAGAGCTGACTTGGATTGATCCCAAGCACCCCACGTGATCCTCTAAGCTCTGTCAGGAGTGATCCCTTGGCACAGAACCAAGAGAAAGCCCTGAGCACAGAGCCAGGAGTAAGCCCTGAGCACCTCTGAGTGTGACAAAAAAAATAAAATAAAATAAAATTTTAAAAGTGCTATGTACTCTACCTGTCAGAATGGGAAAAAAAAAATTCAAATTCTTAAATTGAATTCTTGAAAAGAGGTAAGCCAGTGGAGTACTCTTGAAAGCCATTAGACCAGAAGACAAATCAGCAGAGACTTCTTGGAAAGAGCCCAGCAGTATTCACTTAAAACATTCAAAGACATACTTTTTGATTAACAATTTCTCTTCTTGAACCTGTCTTACAGTGATAGAACTGTCAATATATAAGTATGTAAATAAGATGTTGGCAGTCTAGTATGAGAATAAAATCTCAATAACTAGTGGGGCATAGTTGGATATATCATGATTCAGCTATACAACAGCACATAGTTTGGTAAAATACATACATATTGTTGGAATTTTGAAAGATTGGAGGTAAGGGAGGAGAATATAATTTTACTGTAGACATTTTAGTCAATTGTTACAATGAGTTTGCATTACTTATAATTCAAATATTAAAACTATAATAATAATGTTTACTATAAATATATAGGTTTGGGGGCTACACCATCAGTGCCAAGGTGCTCTTCCAGAGGTGCTCAGGGGACTAGTAAATGCAGTATCAGGAATCAAACTCAGGGTCTCGAACACTCAATGACCTCCCTGGCTCTATAAAACATTAAGTATCTAAGTAGCCCTCCATAGTAATAATCTGCCGAGAAAAGTATCACATTTGTGCATGAAGAAATGAGGGCAGAGTAAAAAGTTGGCAGGAGATATGCTCAAACGTTAATGGTGGTAGTGTTGTGAATAAGATGGCCGGGATGAGGTTCTGTTCTTCATTTTACTTTTTACAAATTTTCATTGATTTATTTTTTATAAGCAACATATGTTGCTCTGACATTCAGGAGAAATAAGATGATCAACAGTCAAATAAAAAGCTCTTGTTAATTTTCTCTCTCCAATAAAAAACAAATGTGGTATACGTACTACACTGTCCATTCTAGAACCTGAACAATTACTTTTTCTGATTTCTCCTTTTTTATTGACTGCCGTTGGGAAACTCCCTTCCTACTGTCACTGGCAATTAACTATTGGTGATTTTCACTTGCCCGGAAGAACTCAGAAAAATTCTTTCTTCAACTTCTTTCTAGTTTTATAAAAACCTAAGCCTATCCCAAGCAGACGCCCGTGAGCCCGTGGCCGTTGCATGAGGCCCAGGGTGGGGCTGCAGGGGACCTTGGACAAGCCAGTGCTCTCTTGACGCCTCCAGAACTTAGATTTTCGTCTTGTGTTTCTTTTGTTTGGGGGCTGCACCTGGCGGAGCTCAGGGCTTACTCTGGCTCTGTGCTGGTGGGCTTTGGGGCGCTGGGATGGAATCCAGGTCGTCCAGGTGTAAAGCGAGCACCCTCCCTGCTGGCTACGGCCCTGGGCCGGCAGCACTATCTGTTGAAGTAGAGGAACAGTGGCCCCTGCCGTTTCTCGTCGGGGGCCTAAGAGAGAGAATTCAGAAATGGCCTATGGGGGCCCCTGTTCACTGGTCACTCGATGACACTCCCGCTAGTGCAAAAGATGCTGTGGACACTGAGAGGCCAGTCAGTCGAGTCCACTGGCAGATTTCTCCAATTCTGGCCACTCTGGGAGGAAGGCCAAGGACCCAGGCTTGGCTGCAAGTCTGGTGGGGGTGATCACCCCGGCCATGGTGTGCTGACAAGCTCCAGGGCACAGTCTGGGGGGCTGTAGCACAGCCAGGGCCCGTTCCCCGCGCTGAGCTGTGGCAGCAGGAAGCGGGTGTGGGCGGGAGCTGGACTGGAAAGGCCTCCTGCTGGGGGGGATCCACCCCAGCCGAGGCCTGGCCGCGCAGAGGGGACCCCGTACCTGGGGGGCAGGCCCCACAGTAGAAGGAGCCGGGGGTGTTGACACACGGCACGAGGGCCGAGCAGGGCGAGGCGGGCAGGTGGCACTCATCCACGTCCTCCGTGCAGGCCGGGCTGCCGGGCGGGGCCGGCGCTGTCCACCCCGCGTCGCAGACGCAGCTGTAGTTGGGCTGATGGGAGGGCAAGGGCGTGGACAGACCATCAGGAACACAGCAAGAAAACGCTTAAGGGGAAATCTCCCGAAGCCCCCAACTGTTCGCCCGTGGTGTTCATTTCCATCCGGCCAGTGGAGGGGCTCCACTCCCCCCACCCCCGCCCCCAGGATCCAACACGGACCACAGCATTGGGGGAAAAAAGAAAAAGGAAAAAGAGAGAGAAAATTCTTAGAGAGTGAAGGAAACCGATCATTTCCCTCCCCCACCCCGCCCCCCAAGGACGCTGGGGAGAGAGTAACAGCAATCACAGACTGTCATGTAGGTCGATATAATTAAAGGGAGTCGACTCTGCCCGCTGTGTTTACCGAGGGGAAAACACCCACGTAGGCACAGACCTCGGAAAATCAATTCGGTTTGTTTCTTCTTTTCTGGAAGATTTGCCTTCCCTTTACAGCCCCGCCCCCCAGCCAGGCCGGAAGGGAACCGTTTCCCATCGCCTGGGCTGGCAAACAGAGCTGGAAGCCAGACCTGGCCTCCTGCAGGACCAAGAGAGGGGGCAAGGTCACCAGAGACCAGCCTCGAGGGCTTGCTTGGAAAAGTTTAATTCTTGGGGACTTCTGTGCTCCCAGAAAAAAACATCTAGACTCCAAAAAAGTTATCACTGTTAAAACACAAGGTGCAGAGAAGGCAGGTCTCTCTCATATTCATAGCACTGTAGCACTGTCGTCCCATTGTTCATCAATTTGCTCAAGCGGGCACCAGTAACGTCTCCATTGTGAGACTCGTTGTTACTGTTTTTGGCATATTGAATGTGCCACAGGTAGCTTGCCAGGCTCTGCCATGTGGGCGTGATTCTCTCGGTAGCTTGCCGGGCTCTCCGAGAGGGATGGAGGAATCGAATGTGGGTCAGCTGCATGCAAGGCAAATGCTCTACCCTCTGTGCTATCGCTCTAGTCCGCTATTCATAGGCATAATAAGAATGGAGCTTATGTGATGAAACCATAAGCTCTGGAGTCACTTCTGCTTGTCCCTGGGCCACTCTTTCCTTTCTGGCCTGGATCTTGGGGAAGGGCTGGCAGAGTCCCCTTCGACAGCCCGAGCTCACACACCGACCAGGAGGAGGAACTCATTGCTAAGACCACCCTCTCCAGAATCATTTGGGGGGCTAGGAGGTAGTGCTGCTAGGGAACATGCCAAGTGGACCCACCACCCATTTTATCCCCAGCACCACAGGTTCCCCTGAGGTCCCCCCAATGCAATGCTGAGCACCCACTGGCATGACCCAGGCACCCCCAGAGTGGGGATTGGACCCTCCGGCCCTAGCATGGAACCACTAACACAGTGGGCTGAGAATTGCAACCGCCGAGATTAGTTCCCCCCCAGAGCAACTAAGCATCCCCAACCAAAGAGAGTTACTTCCGGCAAGGACCCACCACTCCAGCCTGCTGGCGGACCAGGTCCTCACAGATGCCGTGGACGCAGAGCTCCTTGGAACCCCTTTCACAGTCGTCAAATCTGGATGCACACTGGGGACCGTAAGTCTCATGTGAGCACAGGCAACTGTTGGTGACAGAGGAGCACAGGTTGGGGGGGAAGGGCTGCAGGGAAACGGTTTCTTTGCATCAGTTAAAAACAACCCATTCCCCTCACCTGAACCATAACACAGAAAGAAAGGCGTTTTCCTTGCATGTGGCCAACCAAGGTTTGATCCCCAGCACCCCCTGTGGTCCCCCAAGCACCGCCAGGAATAATTCCTGAGTGCAGAGCCAGGAGTAATGCCTGAGCATGACCGGTGTCACCCAAAAAGCAAACAAACAAACAAAAAACCCCATTCCACCTGGGAGGTCAGGGAGTACACACGAGAGTCAGCACAGCTGATCTGGCCCCTGGAATCTGTAAAGATAAACCCTCTGCTGGAGATAACGCCTCTGCTCCACGGGGTGGGCCGGGTAACTGCTATCTCCCCCAGGACAGACTAAGAGGGACACCACTTCCGACCGGGTCATGACCAGCACTAAAAATTCTTCTGGTATCAAGTTATCAAGCCATGCTGTCTATAAAGCAAGAAGGACAGGGCTCAGTGGGCATGGCGTGGGGAGTCCACACCTCGTCCATCGAGCCGTTTGAACCCAGCAACTCACACAGGCTGACTGAGCTGATAAACCCCCCCAGTGAGCCCCGTTCCCGAGGGTTGTATGACCCTAGAAGAAAGGTGAGCTCCACACCTCAGAGCCCACGGAGGTTGTCACCCTGTTCCAAAGGGCAGTTCTCAAGGGTTTCTCCAGCAATGACACTCTCAGCTGCACCGCAAAGCCTCTACTTAGCTGAGGGTATTAGTTCAACCAGAGTAAAAGCAGGCAACGAACTACTGTCATTCAAAACATGGATGGGTTGGCTTTGTGTCCACGTGGCGGCTCCAAGGAAAGAGGGAAGGAAGGAGAATGGCAGGAACTATGGGGGAGGGGGGAAATCAGGGGTCCGACTCACTCAGGACTGTCTCAGCACCTCTGATGGAGGGAGAGCCTGGCCCCGTCGCATCATCAGCCAGACGAGAGTGTCGTGGACCCGCAGAGGGGGTACAAGGCTATGAGGTCAGAGATGAGGAACAGAGGTCCCCGCATGCCGTGTCCTGGACCTACTTTCTGAGTATGCTGATGAATGCATCACCCCCAAGCTAAAGAAGCCCCTTCACAAAGACACATATCACAGCACCAGGCAATCCACTTCACTCAAATCAGCAAAGGCTTGAGAGTGTGGCTTGAGTTTTGCTGCTTGAAAAGAGCAAGAGCCACACGCTGGACACAGAACAGGGCGGATTCCGAGAGGATCACCCATCCCTCTGCCCCCTCCAAACAACGGCTGGGTCCTGAAGAAGAGATGGATGGATGTGGCACCAACGGACTTTGGGCATCATTCAGGTACTCACCTATGGAATTGCCCACCCTCACCAACAGTAAAAGATGCAGGAGGCCCAGGCTCAGCCACAGGAAATTTGAATTTCAGATAAAGAAATACTTCTTTGGTATAAGGATGCCCCATTAAATGTCATTAAACAGTCAAGTAAAAACCGTTCCATTATAAATATGTTGCCCAGCACTGCCAGATTGTCTCTCTCATTAAGACCAAGGCATCGATTCATAGCAACAGATAATTCAACGTAAGGAAAGTACCGTTCTTCCCTGCCTGTTTTATGTCTGTTTCCCAAGTTCTCTCTGCCAGTCTCTGCATCCGATAAGCCCTACCCCATTCCCTTTTCCCCTCCCATCCTTACACAGGACAGTCTCCCACAGTTGTTTCACTGTATACTCGAAGATAAGAAAACCTGAAAGCATTTCAGGTACATATTTGTGCAATTTGTGCAGTGGATCCAAGCACTTTCTGTTGCTGATAATTAATTTATCACCTTGACCCACCAGAAAAACATTTAAATCTTTAAACCATGATGACTTAGCTTCCTGACGCTTTTCTCTAAAGGAGAGATCTGAGTCCCCAAGGGTAAGATCCTAGGGTAAGATGGCTGGGTTTCACACCTGGTCACCCTCCACAGAACCAAACTTTCCCTAACTCTGTTTCCTGTGAAATGACCGTGCTGACCCTTGAACACTGCTTTCACCTTGAGGCCTAAAGGAATTCTCGGCAGTAAGTGCTCAGGAAATGGTGGTTATCGCATCACTGGGAGCTTAACTTAGAAAAAAAATCACTTAAGATTTCAGAAGAGATTCTGGTCCATGGGATCATCTGAAAAACCCTCTTTATTTTTCTCTTTCCCTGCTCCCCGGGAATGATCCAAATCCTATTCTTCTCTGTCAATGGCTATGAAATAGCTCTCTTCCTTCCACTGAGATTTAGATTGTGTGAGAACAAGAGAGAGGGAGGCAGGAAGAAGCCAAGGGCAGGCTCAGTTTCCCGGTTAGAATCCTCAAAGGCACAGATTAGACATTCCACTCTACGGATGAGGCTACCACAGAATCAGTTATGGGTAGGGGTGAATGAAGATGAATGTCCGTAGTCAGCATGTTCTGGAAGGAAGGGTTTAGATCTGACATGCTTCAGGGGTCTTTTAATTATTATTATTAACAATATTTTTATTGAATCACCTTGAGATAGAGTTACAAAGCTTTCATGATTGAGTTTCAGTTATACAGTGATCGAACACCCATCCCTCCACCAGTGCACATTTTCCACCACCAATGTTCCCAGTATCCACCCCCCAATACCATCCCTCCCCCAGCATCTATGGCAGACAATTTCCCCCATACTCTCTCTCTCTCTACTTTGGGGCATTATGGTTTGCAATACAGATACCGAGAAGTTATTGTGTTTGGTCCTTTATCTACTTTCAGCTCACATTTTCCACCCCAAATGATTCTTCCAACCATCATTGACTTAGTGATCCCTTCTCTATCCTGGCTGCCTTCTCCCCCAGCTCATGAGACAGGCTTCCAACAAGGGAAAAATATTCCTGGCCTTTGTGGCCACTGTCCTTGGGTGTCAGTCTCATATTATTTATATTCCACAAATGAATTCAGTCATTCTATGTCTGTCTTCAGGTGTCTTTTAAGTACAAAATGTTTGCTAGGCAACTATATTCTCAAGGTACCTTGATGTGCCCTAAAAATAGAGATGATTCACCATGATGCCTTGAGTTTTAAAACAAAAGTCACCGGTGTTATCTTTTCAATAGAATGATTCCTCTCCCTGACTGGCTTTTAGCTGCTGACTCAGCAGACAGCCCCGTGAGGATGAAAGCTCTCCTTGAGCTGGGCTGCATGCAGCAGAACCAAACCTCTCGGCCTTCAGAAACACAGCCAGAGCCTCTGGCAGTGGAGAGGAGGTTGAAAATATACTTTGGTCGTAATAGTTTAACTTGTGTTAGGGTCCATGGTTCAATATTGATATAAGCTGCCTAACTGATAGAGGTAATGAGTTTAATCGCTAACTACCGCCAGAGTCCAAAACACAGTCGCCTCCTCCGTGGCACTCTACCATTTTAGTGCACCAACGATAAGAGGAGAGACGGGCATGGGGCTCTGTAGGGAAGCACATGGCCTGCTTGGAGATCTGGCTGGATGCCAGCAGGAAGGGAGAGGGAGAGGAATGGACAAGAGGAGGGAGGGAAGAGGAGGGAGGGGGGAAAGAAATCAGTGTATTCTTGGAGGAAAAGCAAACATGATCAATTTGCTTTTTCCCCTCGAAAGTCTTCTAGATCTAAATCCAAAGCTGTGACATACTCCTGGCCAGTGCAAGTTTGGATCTCAAGGGCTGTCCTTATACCCAAAGGAAGACTACATAGAAGAGTTTATTCTTCGAGACAAAGGGAATGGTAACCAAATAAGAAGTGGCCAAAGTGTGAGTGTGTGTGTGTGTGTGTGTGTGTGTGTGAGAGAGAGAGAGAGAGAGAGAGAGAGAGACAGAGAGAGACAGAGAGACAGAGAGACAGAGGCAGAGGCAGAGACAGTGACAGAGACAGAGAGAGACAGAGAGAGACAGCACAGCAGAGCAGATGCTGGCCTTGCCCCTAGCTGAGCTCTAACTAGGAGCAGTTAGGTATGGTTGGGTGTGACCATCCCTCTAAAACAAACACCAAAAACAAGAAGTGGCCAAATATTATCTGTCAGCGGCCTGAAGAACTGGGAAAAGACTCTACCACAATAATCCATGTATTTTGCTCGCTCTGCTGACATGCATCTAAAAAAAGTCTTAACCAGAAATTTCCCGAAGAAATGAGGCTTCCAATTAATTAGTCTTTGTACAGTGAGTTGTCTCTCAGGGGGGGTTGTAATTGGGAATTGTTCATCCCTTCACAGACAGTTTCTTGTCTCCCCACAGGGAAATGGGCTCCAAGATGTCAAGACTGAAAAGGCCCCGCCCCCACCCCGCCCTATTTCTGCGTTAGCTTTATGCATTCATTATGGTTATTTAACAACGATTTGAGTTTCCTTCTACTAGGTGCCTGCTGGTTCCCCCGAGGCTGCTGAGTGCCAGGCCTGTCCTCACAGAGCACAGGGGAGGGCAGGGTCCAAGCGTCCTCTGCCTCTCACCACAGGCCTCCCCAGGCAACCAGTCCATCCTCTGCTCACACCTAGTTTTCTATTTTCTTTTAATCCTTTAAAAATAAACCTCAGGCATACGCCTGAATTGAGTCTTTAGCTCATAGGTGACCAACCGGAATCGCCTAATCCAGAGGGAGGAACCAGGTCAACTCGCTCTGGTCCCTCCCCGGCACACGGGCAGAGGCCGGGAGTCAGGGCTTCCAGAGCCCGCACACTTAGCCCTGAAACTTCCCATAAAGGGAGCCTCAAGGGACAATTCTGTGTTGCTCGAATATAGTTGAATCTGGAATCCAGGCACGGCTCAACAAATTAAGTGGCAGGACTCGACAAATTCATATTCTGTGAATATTCTTGCTGTTTTGAATCTGTGATAATTAGGACAGGCTAAACATTCACTGTAATAAGACCGCGCGTGTGTTCCCAGACATAGTTCTTGACCTACCTAGGTCTGCTCTTGGAAATACTGGTGATAAATTTTAAACAACAACAACAAAAGCAAAAATAAAACCCCAATTCATACTCGATTCATCTTTCTCACTCATAGCTCTCTCTCTCTCTCTCTCTCTCTCTCCCTCTCTCTCTCTCTCTCTCTACCCCATCTCAGTTTCTAACTCTTCTTCCTTTATTTGTATCTCGACATAGAATAACACAGAACTCTAGAGCTCTAATTCCTGACATGCAGCCAATAACTGCTCACTCTCCTTTTCCGTTTCTCAGGAAAATGCAGTAAGCTGGGCTCCCAGCTTCCTCATCACTGCCCATTTCTCAGTCCATTTCTCACTTGCTCTGTGGATTTTATTCCACCCGCACATCTTTGTTACTCTGTGGGCTTGCAAGACCCTAGGAGACAACGATGATGTAGGAAGCCTGGAGTGAGAGCCAACCTCCGGTACATTCCTCGAGACCAGAAAAGCATGGTGGCAATCAGTGCCAGGAGCCGGGCCTTTGTGATTGATCTCTCCAAGGAACAAGTCTCATTGATAAATGCTTATTAATAGAAATCAGGAGATAATGCTTTCAAGGGAATGGAAGATTAGCCCTGCTTTCTGGATCTAACCCAAGCTTGAATGTTTATCAGAGCAGCGATAAAGAAGTTCATTTAAACGAGAAATAAAATCCTGCAAGTAAAAGATTCTTTAACAACCTCAGAGTTAATACAAGTCCGAGGCGGTCAATTATGATTTTGCACAATGAGTATGCTTATGGACATACCTACCTGTGTCTTGAACAAATGAAGCTTATTACTTGAAATGAGAAAAAAATTAAGATGAGATCAAAAGAACAAATGGATCATTAAAATGAAAAAGAGAAGACTACTATTTGAGAAAAGTAGTTAATGGACTAACAGCAAGGGAAAAGCAAAATTATATCACTTTTCAGAAAAAGCAAATTTTTTTCTGGAAAGACAGTCAGATCTTGTTAACAGGGAAATGAAAATAGGTCACAAAGGCGTGAGCAAAGAGAAGAAATACTCCTCCTTTGTTTCACGGAGACTATATCCCAGAGGCGAAAGAGTGGTTCCTGCAATCCCAGAACCCACCCAAAGGTAAGTAAGTCCCTTTGAATCATCACAGGACACAAGAGACCAATCAAACATAAGAAAAGATATTATCTCAGGCTATCTTCTAAAGGAAGTACAACCATAGAAATGACACCTGTATCTGTATGTTCATTGCAGTACTGTTCACAATAGCCCGAATCTGGAAACAACATAAGTGACCAAGAACAGACTTAAAGAAACTTTGTTACATGTACACAACCGAAGACTATGCAGCTATTAGGAAATATGAAGTCATGAAATTTGCTTATAAGTGGATGGTCATGGAAAATATCGTGTTAAGTGAAATGAGTCAGAAAGAGGGACAGACATAGAAGGACTACACTCATTTGTGGAATATAAAATAACATAATATGAGACTAATACCCAAGGACAGTAGACACAAGGGCCAGGAATATTGCTCCATAGTTGAAAGCTGGCTTTTGAGCTGGGGGAGAAGGCAGCTGGAATTGAGAAGGGATCACTAAGTCAATGATGGTTGGAGAGATAGTTCCGGATGGAAGATATGTGCTGAAAGTAGATAAGGGACCAAACGCAATAACTTCTCCATGTCTGTATTGCAAACCATAATGCCCAAAAGTAGAGAGAGAGTATGGGGAAAACTGTCTGCCATAGAGGCAGGGAGAGGGGTGGGACGGGTGGGGGTAGGGATACTGGAGACGTTGGTGGTGGAAAATGTGCACTGGTGGAGGAATGGGTGTTCGGTCATTGGATGACTGAATGCAAACATGAAAGCTTTGTAAGTGTTGCTCACATGATTCAATCGAAAAAAGGGGAAGTGTAACAGAATGTACAAAATGTGACTCTGATGCTGATCTGCCATCCATTTTGGGACAGATTGTTTTAAAAGGGCCGTGAGCGAGGCAGCATGGCTGTGTGGCCCATCTTCAGAGTGTTCTGGAAATGTGCAAGCTTGGAGCTACCTGCCCAGCTCGGCAGAGTAGGGGAGGAATCCTGGAAACGGGGGCAGCGGGCAAGTGTGGTAAATGGAAGGGAAGGCAAGAGCCCCAAGTTGATCTGGGAGTTCTGGTTCAGGCGATGCATACCAAGGACACGGGGACCTCACTGCCACCTTGGTCGGCGTTACCTTCAGCCCTGCACTGGCACTTGGCTGAAGAGAGCACGGATTCACAGGGTGAGTGCAGAGGGGCTAGTTGGAAACTCTCCCTCTCACTCTGTGAGCCCGAGTGCTCGCATGCCCCCTGGCCCCGAGCTCCGAGCCGCGCCAGGCCTGCCCGGCCACCCCTGCTCTTGCTGCAGCCCCCGGGCCTCTTCTGGCTCCCTCGGGGCGTGGAAGCTGGGCGTGGGGTGGCAGTTGAGGACTCGCAAGGTTTTCAGGCCTGGTGAACAGCCCTGTGTGTTTGACACGGGAGCCAGACATTTCCCCAACGGGGTGATCAGCTTTGCTGCTAACACGTTCTCCTTGGATGCTCTTAAATATGTTCAGGATTTTTAGGGAAAAAAATTTAATTGAGTCACCATGAGATACACAGTTACAGAGTTGCTTGTGATTGGGTGTCAGTCATACAGTGTTCCAACACTCATCCCTTCACCCCTGCACATTTCCCACCACCCATGTCTCCAGTTTCCCTGCTGCCCACCCTGTAAGTCCTCAAGGCGGGCCTCTAGGGCAGACACTTCTCTCTCTCTCTCTCTCTCTCTCTCTCTCTCTCTCTCTCTCTCTCTCTCTCTCTCTCTCTCTCTGTGTGTGTGTGTATGTTGTGTGTGTGTGTTTTGCAATACTGTTACTGAAAGGGTATCATGCATATCACTTTACCTCTTTTTCAGCACTCAGTTTTTGTCCACAGTATCAAAATAAAGTCATGAAATTTGTTTATACACAGACGGACACAAAGAGCATGATGCTGAGTGAAGTAAGTCAGAGAGGGACAGACACAGAATGATCGAGTTCCTTTGCGGGATAGAAAACAACAACATAGCACGTGCACAGTACCCACAGACAGTGGAGAGGAGGTCGGGAGGCCTGGTCCGTGGTGAGGAGCTGGCCACAAAGTGGGTGTGGGAGGGCAGTGAGGACAGAGAAGGGACCAGGATGCAGGATGTTTGCGGTGCTTCCCCAACACACCTGGGGATTTAGCCCAACACAGGGTCAGGTTACCTGTAACTCCCTGCGGTGTTCACACACGTGGCTCCGTTCTGGCAGCCCAGGGGGCTTCCTGAGTAGATCTCACATTCGTTAACATCCGTGGCACAGAGAGGACCCTGTGTCCGTGAAAGGAACAAAATCAGGTGACATGTGGGACCCACGCTCCATCTGGGGCCCACAGTCCCTGGGCCTGTGCTCTCCTCACCCGACACCATCAGATGTGCGTGGAATCCCATCCCTCCCCTAAGCCCCAGGGACCCTGCAGAGGGGGCTTCCGCCTGCGAGCTCTTCACCCCCCTACAGTCACAGAGGCATCCTGGGAGTCCTCATTTCAGGAGAGAGCGAGCCCTGGGAAGACTTCCGCCAGATTCACCGGGTACTTCCAGCGCTCCCCCCTTGCCGCGGTGTGGACAGAAATCCCTGCCCTGCATGCTGTGAGCCACCGAGTCCCTTTTTATGGGGGGGGGGGTGTGGTGGAGGGGGATGAATAATCCAGAAGGTTATGCAGACACATGCGTCCAAGGCGGGTGATTCGCCCTGAGCTGAGAGTCCACAGAGTCCGGGGCTGTAACTGGGCTGGCAGGGTGCCAGGCAAGCAGCCGGCTGGGCACCGTCCCAGCCTGGCGAGCGACTCACCTGCCACTGCGGGGGACAGATGCAGTAGAAGGCGTCGTGCAGGCTGAGGCAGGTTCCACCGTGCTGGCAGGGGTTGCTGCCACACACCTTCCTGGCCACTGTCTGAAAGGGGCGGGACAGGCTGTGAGACGGCGACGCTGGTGGGCGGCGTCTTCCTCCACGCCGGAACCGAGCCACGTGCTGTGTGAGCGGAAAGCCGACCCGGCCCGGAGGACGCTGCGCGGCCCCCTGCCAGCGCGCCCACCTCGGACCGCGGATGGAGCAACGTGCGAGAGAAGGGGACGGGGCAATAGCACAGCGGGGAGGGCGTTTGCCTTGCACTCGGCCGACCCAGGTTCGATTCCCAGCATCCCATATGGTCCCTGAGCACTGCGAGGAGTAATTCCTGAGTGCAGAGCCAGGAGTAACCCCTGAGCATCGCCGGGTGTGACCCAAAAATGAAAAAAAAAGTGGGAGGGAAGACTCCCGCTGTGTGCTCCAGGAAGGCATCGCTCGGCAGAGACACCCACAGTGGTGGACGGGAGCCGAGGCTCCGGGGTGGGAACCAGAAGGACCGTTTCCTGGAACTAAGGAAGCAGCTGGGATATTGTAGTTCTGCTGTGGGTTCCTCCAGGGAAGCCTGGGAAATGGGACGTTTGTGCCTGAGGCCTCCTGAGAAGGAGAGAGGCTCAGAGGAAGCGTCTGCCCAGGTGCTCCGTGCCCCGTGCTCAGCCCGGGGTCCCCAACACACCAGCCTCTGTCTACACCAGCTGGGGACTCTCGCCCCGCGTCAGCTACCAGATTCCATCTGCTGCTGCCTTTGGGGGCGGAGGAAACTTGAAGATGACAGGTGATGATAAGGAAAAGTGTTCTAGAATTTCACTTCCCTTCAGCCTGATTCTGTCTGAAAAACTGAAATAGGGGCAGATGATTCAGTCCCTCTAGCTTTCATTTTCAGTGACCGGGAAGAAAAACAGTCTGTCCTGCTGCTCGAGGGAGGACAGGGTGGCCAGTGGCCCGGGGCCTCATCAGAAGGCCCCTTCTCTGCAGCTGTGCCAAGGGGAGATGTCCGGCTCCATCTCCCTCCACGGCCCTCCCAGCCGCACGCTGGTACCGCGGGCAGCCCTGGGCAGCAGGGGACTCTGCTAGGAGAATCGGCCGCCGTCTGTGGTCTTTTCTGGCATAGGAAAGCAAGACGGTCTGGGCATTTCAAACGCAAAGGTCTACGGCAGGTCCCGCAGGACATGAAATCAGCAAGCTCAGCAGGCAGGAGACACTGGGCATTGGGGCGTGGATGGCAGCACGCGGAGAACACGAGCCCAGCCAAGACATGAAGCCACCTGCACTCAAAACGCATTAGGGACAATCCCAGGGTGTGGGCGGGTGGGGGAACCTTTGCCTTTCGAGAGGAAGAATACTCATCTCTGGAAGAATAAGAAAACACTCCAGGGGCTGGAGCGACAGGAGAGTGGGTAAGGTGCTTGGCTGGCACGCAGCTGACCTGGGTTCAATCCCTGGTGCCCTGTGTGGTCCCTTGAGTCCCACCACGAGTGATCCCTGAGCACAGAGACAGGAGTAAGCCCTGATTATAGCTTGGTGTGGGGAGGGAAGGGAGGAAGGAAGGAAGGAAGGAAGGAAGGAAGGAAGGAAGGAAGGAAGGAAGGAAGGAAGGAAGGAAGGAAGGAAGGAAGGAAGGAAGGAAGGGAGGGAGGGAGGGAGGGAGGGAGGGAGGGAGGAGGGAATGGAGGTAGGAAGGGAGGAAAGAAGGGAGGGAGGAAGGAAGGAAGGAAGGAAGGAAGGAAGGAAGGAAGGAAGGAAGGAAGGAAGGAAGGAAGGGAGGGAGGAAGGAAGGAAGGAAGGAAGGAAGGAAGGAAGGAAGGAAGGAAGGAAGGAAGGGAGGGAGGGAGGGAGGGAGGGAGGGAGGAGGGAATGGAGGTAGGAAGGGAGGAAAGAAGGGAGGGAGGAAGGAAGGAAGGAAGGAAGGAAGGAAGGAAGGAAGGAAGGAAGGAAGGGAGGAAGGAAGGAAGGAAGGGAGGAAGGAAGGGAGGAGGAAAGAAGGGAGGGAGGAAGGAAGGAAGGAAGGAAGGAAGGAAGGAAGGAAGGAAGGAAGGAAGGAAGGAAGGAAGGAAGGAAGGAAGGAAGGAAGGAAGGAACGGAGGGAGGGAGGAAGGAAGGGAGGAAGGAAGGAAGGAAGGAAGGAAGGAAGGAAGGAAGGAAGGAAGGAAGGAAGGAAGGAAGGAAGGGAGGGAGGGAGGGAGGGAGGAGGGAATGGAGGTAGGAAGGGAGGAAAGAAGGGAGGGAGGAAGGAAGGAAGGAAGGAAGGAAGGAAGGAAGGAAGGAAGGAAGGAAGGGAGGAAGGAAGGAAGGGAGGAAGGAAGGGAGGAGGAAAGAAGGGAGGGAGGAAGGAAGGAAGGAAGGAAGGAAGGAAGGAAGGAAGGAAGGAAGGAAGGAAGGAAGGAAGGAAGGAAGGAACGGAGGGAGGGAGGAAGGAAGGAAGGAAGGAAGGAAGGAAGGAAGGAAGGAAGGAAGGAAGGAAGGAAGGGAAGGAAGGAAGGAAGGAAGGAAGGAAGGAAGGAAGGAAGGAAGGAAGGAAGGAAGGAAGGGAGGGAGGGAGGGAGGGAGGAGGGAATGGAGGTAGGAAGGGAGGAAAGAAGGGAGGGAGGGAGGAAGGAAGGAAGGAAGGAAGGAAGGAAGGAAGGAAGGAAGGAAGGAAGGAAGGAAGGAGGAAAGAAGGGAGGGAGGAAGGAAGGAAGGAAGGAAGGAAGGAAGGAAGGAAGGAAGGAAGGAAGGAAGGAAGGAAGGAAGGAAGGAAGGAAGGAACGGAGGGAGGGAGGAAGGAAGGAAGGGAGGAAGGAAGGAAGGAAGGAAGGAAGGAAGGAAGGAAGGAAGGAAGGAAGGAAGGGAGGGAGGGAGGGAGGGAGGAGGGAATGGAGGTAGGAAGGGAGGAAAGAAGGGAGGGAGGAAGGAAGGAAGGAAGGAAGGAAGGAAGGAAGGAAGGAAGGAAGGGAGGAAGGAAGGAAGGAAGGGAGGAAGGAAGGGAGGAGGAAAGAAGGGAGGGAGGGAGGAAGGAAGGAAGGAAGGAAGGAAGGAAGGAAGGAAGGAAGGAAGGAAGGAAGGAAGGAAGGAAGGAAGGAAGGAAGGAAGGAACGGAGGGAGGGAGGAAGGAAGGAAGGAAGGAAGGAAGGAAGGAAGGAAGGAAGGAAGGAAGGAAGGAAGGAACGGAGGGAGGGAGGAAGGAAGGAAGGAAGGAAGGAAGGAAGGAAGGAAGGAAGGAAGGAAGGAAGGAAGGAAGGAAGGAAGGAAGGAAGGGAAGGAAGGAAGGAAGGAAGGAAGGGAGGGAGGGAGGGAGGGAGGGAGGAGGGAATGGAGGTAGGAAGGGAGGAAAGAAGGGAGGGAGGAAGGAAGGAAGGAAGGAAGGAAGGAAGGAAGGAAGGAAGGAAGGAAGGAAGGAAGGAAGGAAGGAAGGAAGGAAGGAAGGAAGGAAGGGAGGGAGGGAGGGAGGAAGGAAGGGAGGAAGGGAAGGAAAGAGGAAGGAAGGAGGGAGGGAAGGAGGGAAGGAAAAAGGAAGGGAGGAGGAGATGCCCCAGCACACTCCGGCCACATCTTTCTGAGCAGCCCCAGGCAGTGTGAGCAGCCCGGCAAGTTGCACAACTGTGAGCACTGAACAGCATGGCAAGCAGCAGCACTAAAAGGATGGGAGTAAAGGAAGAGGGAAAGGGATGGGGAGGAGGGAGAGAAGGGGCGGGAAGAGGGAGGGAGGAGGGCAAGCCAGGCACCTACAGAGTCTGAAGCTTTTAGTTTAACGACTGCCCAGATGGAGTCACCAGCACAGGGGTTTGAAGGGACGTCGGAGGCCAAGGGCTGCGCCCGAGCTCTGAGTCTAGAGGGGACAACAGTGGCTGACCACGGCTCCCCAGGAGTCTCTTTTTACTTTACTCCCGTTTGTCTGGGGGCCACACCCAGTGGTGCTTACTCTTGGTGGGCTCAGGGAACCGGGTGGGGTGCCGAGAATCGAACCCGGGTCCGATGCATGCAAGGCAAGCACCTTGCTTACTGGACTGTCGCTCCACCCCGGCACACAGTGTCTGGAAACTCAGTCCTCGAGGCCCACAGCAGCCGGCTGCCAGACAGCCACTGGCCAGCGCAGAGGGGACAGCACGTCTCTCTGACCGCAGTGTCACTAACCTCTGACGCTCACGGTCCTCGCCAGGGTCCTGGGAAACTGCCGGGGGAGCACTAAGGGCAGGGAAAGGAACAGCAGAGCCACCTGGACCCGGCCGTGCCCTGGGTGGAACTTGCCCGGGTCACTGGCTTACCTGCTCCAAGCGCTCCACCGTCCTCTCGAGCTCAGCCAGCTGCAGGGGAGGAGAGGCCTCAGTTAGCCGGCCCCGGCCCGTCCACACCTTGTCCTTCCTTCCATGTGGACTCACTTTCTCCCTTTGCCCTTGCTCCCTGCCCTTTCCTCCCTCCCCGCCCCATCCCGTCTTCTCTCCTCCGCTGCTTTCTCTTCCACCCGAAGACTGGGTGGAGGGAAAGGCAATCAATCAGTGGTGCTCGGGCCCATTCCCAGCTCTGTGCTCACAAGACCCCCTGGTGCATACCAGACACTGCAGGGCAAGCACCTCACCTCCCGCATGACCTCTCCAGCCCTCCTAGATTTTTTTAATCTAGGAGGGAGAATCTAGCTTCCCCCTCTCTTCAGGGAAGAGGAAAACCCAGAGAAATGGGGAATTCAGAAGAACTTGCTGCTCTGAGCCAGGAGTTCTCACCAAGGACCCTGGGTGAGAATTCCCTGTACCGGCAACAAGAAGGTGACCGTGAGGACGTCCTCTGAGGAAGGAGCCTGGGGGGCTGCGTCTGAACCAGCCGCAGTGGCGTGGGGCCATCGCCACAGTACTGGGTTCCTAAGGACACGGAGCCCCGTGCAAAACCCCAGTGTCCTGGGAACAGCTGCTTACGAAGGGGAGTCGGGCGGACTTACGGGGTCTACCAATGTGGGGATCGCACTTACCTTGGAATTCAGCAGGTGGATGTGGTTAGAAACATTTAGCGGCAGGCCACCGGCACCCCGTTTTAGATCTGTAATATCATCTTTGTTTCTCTGGATCTGATTTGTTTAAAGGAAGGGAAGGCCGAGAAGAGGGAGGACGAAGAAAGCACTCATCAGAAACGCCCCTCTGCTCTGCAGGGGTGGAACCTCAAACGTCGAGCCGTGTTCTGTTCGTCTACACTGGGACGTGGCCGGTCATTACCCAAAGCAGACAAGGACACGTGCAAGCCACAGGAGTCTAAGTCGGGGCACGGCTCCCCCAGGTCCTGTCGGGCCGCTCCCCAAGGGGTCCCCCGCTGGCATATCCTACCGCAACAGTTGGGGTGCCTGTTAGACGCGTGGCGTCAGAGCAGGGGGGGTTCGAACTGGGTTTGGATGAGATACTGAACAGCTGTGGGGGTCCCTTCGAGGTGGGGCCTCAGGCCCGGATAAGATCATGAGCGTCAGGGCCCGAGGCCGGCAATGAGCCCGCGTGGACAGGCTGCAGTGTGGGCACGCCCTGAGGCGTCTCAGTAAGCAGGAGAATAATGGGCACATTCTACTCTGTGTCCAAAACAAACTAGTCCCGACTGGACCTTTCTCAGGTCCCCCAAGTTCCTTACCTGCCTTGGGGGAACATTCAGCACTCCCCACTTGTATCTGCTTTCACCGGGTGTCCCACCCAGCACCCCCGGGCACCGCCAGCTGGCCTCCTTCCCACCACCCCTCACTCCCCCAGGGCATTATTCTCCGCCGGGTTCTGTTTCCCGTCCGATCTCTTTCCCCAGGGCCCGAGGCTTAACCTCCAGATTCAGAGACCCGTTCAATTAGCCGGTTCTGAACAGCTCTACAAATCATTTCCATGTATTTCCCCAAACATTACCTGATGTAAGCATTCGCCAAGGTCTTCGTTATTCAATTTAATTTTCCCCAGGGATCCAGTTCTAAATTCAATGTTTTGAGCAGGCCCCGTAAGGAACACTAAATTCCCCCTCTCTGCTGACATGCGCGGCCTGTGTGATTCAAACCAGAGAAGGCTTCGGTCATTCGCATTCCTAATGTTTCCATCTAAAGAACAAAATGTCCCAGTGACTAGCTCCAGACAGCATTTGCCTTCGCTCAGGGATCCACCTAACCAACCCCCCCCTCCCCGCCCCGTCCAGCTGCTGTTTCTGCTACGGCCAAACTTCCTGGTGTGATCTCCTAGTAATTATACATTGGTTTCTTGGCAAAATAGTAAGTGAATCATTTGTGTAAAGAGAAGGTATTTCCATGCATCATTCCAGATGTAGGGCCTTTGCCTTGCACGCGGCCGACCCGGGTTCGATTCCTCCGCCCCTCTCAGAGAGCCCGGCAAACTACTGAGAGTATGGAGCTCGCACTCCAGAGCCTGGCAAGCTACCCGTGGCGTATTCGATATGCCAAAAACAGTAACAACAAGTCTCACAATGGAGACGTTACTGGTGCCCGCTCAAGCAAATCGATGAGTAACGGGATGACAGTGACAGACAATGACAGTTGTTAACATCACAGCCAAGGAAAATGACACATTTGTTTATCTTTTCGTTCTTGGTGGTGGTTGTTTGGTTCTGTTTGGGGGCCACCCCCAACTGCACTCAAGCTTTCCTCCTGGCTCTGTGCTCAGAGATTGCTCCTAGCAGGATTCAGGGGACCCTGGGGGGTACCAGGGATCGAGCCTGTGTCAAGTGTGTACAGGCAAGTGCCTGACCCGCGGCAGTCTCTCTCCTGACCGTGAATCTCTCTCTCGGGGCACTACCCAGGTCCTTCCGCAGACATAAACCGGACATCTACTTACTGCTGACGGTCAGCGTTTCGTTCCTGCCTCTGCAGTTCCCGGTCTCCGCCATCCAACTCCCCAAATGTCAGTGCGAAGAGAAGATACCAAAGCCAGGGTGGGGACATGCTCCTCGACTGTCCGGCCGGCCCGCGGGGTATGAGAAGGCGACGCACCAAGTGTGGGAGCCAGAGCTGGCAGACTTTGACCTTGGCATACCCTGCAAGATTCCCTCCTTTCTTCTCTGCCCTAGAAGGGGCTGGCTTTTATTGTTTTTTTCCTCCCGAGGGATGTAAATGATCTCAGATCTTGGTACTCTTCAACTCGTGAGAGGTCAAAATCTACCTTGAAGAGATGCACAACTTAATAATCATTATCTATTTGACCTTTGAGATGTTAATAAATTGCTTTGGAAATACCAACTAAAATAACCTTTGCTTAAGAAGTAGCCGCCTTTCCTTCAACCAAGGGCGCAGCGACGTCTGGATTTTCTGATACGAGAAGAGAACTATTGGACAGCTCCTTCGTAACACCGCGGAAAACGAGCTCTGAAGGACTCAGTGCCTAACCCAGGAGCTGGAGCCCGAGAGCTGTGGCAGGAGCTGGAAGTTCTTCTGTTCTCGTGTCCTCGGATTTGGCAATGGCTTCTTGGCTGTAACAACAGAAACAACAAAAGAAAATAAATAGATTAAGGAAAAGGGGTTTGGGTCAGGAAGGCGCTTGCCTGGCACCTCGTCGACCAGTTAGACCCTCAGCAGTGCTAGCAGCTGCTCCCTGAGCACTGTCAGGAGTCGCCCCTGAACAACACCAGGACTGGCTGCATAACACCCCCCCAAAAAATAAAAGAAACTCTTTAGCCTGTCAAAGAAGAGGGTGGAAAGGTAGTCATAGAAAAAAGCATTTGCACAGTGAGAAGTATTTGCAAATCATATATATGGGGCCCGACCTTATTACAGCCAGTAGGGCAGTGGGGACTGGCTCTGCGCACCCGGGTTCGATCCCCAGCATGGTCCCGCAAATACCACCAGGAGTAATTCCTGAGTGCAGAGCAGGAGTGAGTCCTGAGCATCCTGGGGGTGGCCCCCAAACAAACAACACCAGAAACATACATGTAAGAATACACTATGTAGGGATTAGAGAGATAGTCCAGTGGGTAGGGCACTAGCCTTGCAGCAAGTGACCTAGCTTCCATCCCCAGCACCCCATGTGGGACCCTCTTCCACCAGGAGTGTCCCCTGAACAGGAGTAAATCCTGAGCACAGTGGGGTATGACCCCAATATCAATCACTGTATCACTGTCATCTTATTGTTCATCGATTTGCTCAAGTGGGCACCAGTAACGTCTCCATTGTGAGATTTGTTGTTGCTGTTTTTGGCATATCGAATATGCTACGGGTAGCTTGCCAAGTTCTGCCGTGCAGGTGAGATACTCCCGGTAGCTTACTGGGCTCTCTGACTCTCTGAGAGGGGCGGAGGAATCGAACCCGGGTTGGCCGCGTGTAAAGCAAACACCCTACCCGCTGTGCTATTGCTCCAGCCCTGCATATGTATATATATACATATATATGTATATATAAGCTATATATATACATAACTCAAAACAAGCCAATTAAGAAATAGGCAGAGGGAATAGATATTTTCCAAACAAAAATATATGAAAGCGTGATGAGCAGGTCAGAAGTACATGTAAAGGCACATCCCTAGTCACCAGGGAGATACTAATCGAAACCACAGTCAAATATCAGTTCACAGGAATTAGAATTGTAGCTATATAAAAGAGTAAATAAGTTTGGAGAGAATGTGGAGAAATTAGAACCCAGTGCACTGTTGCTGACAGAGAGACGGTTCAAAGGGCTGAGCACATGCTTTGCACACAGAAGGCCCAGTTCAATCCCAGAAGCTCCACGGCCCCCTGGGTACCACCAGAAATAACCCCTGACACAAAGCCAGGAAAGGCAAGCAAGATTTTTTTAAATTGTTTTTAATTAAACAAAACATTGGGGCTGGTGAGGTAACTCAAGCTGCTAAATGCACACGCTCTGTGTGCCGAATGCAGGTTTGCTCACTGGTACCACACCTCACCCTGAGCATTGCGGGAGTGACCACAGAGCCAGGAGCAGCCCCACCCCCACATTGTCAGGTGTGACTCAAAAACCATAACTGGGGCCGGAGTCAATGTCTGGAGGGTAGGGAGCTCTCTTGCATGTGACCGACCCAGGCTTAATCCCAGTACCCCATATGGTCCCCAGACCCCCACTGCGAGTGAGCCCTGAGCATGGAGCCAGGAGTGAGCCCTGAGCACAGCCGGGTTTGGCCCCCAAACTCAAACACCGCCAGTCCCCTCCCAAGAAACCAAGAATGGGACTGGAACCACTTGCTGTAAAACTACCTGAAAGAAATAAAAGGCTGCTGCTGTATGAAGACTCAGTGGCCTCAGCTGTTTCGAAATACAGACTTAAAACCCTTTTTTAAGAGATATTACCTATATAAAATTACCTCCTTAAATAATCCTGAGAAATTGGATACCATGGAGAATGTAATATCTTTACACTGTTTCATTCCACCACTGCAACAAAACAAACAAAAATAAGTTGTTTCCTTGCGGCTCCCTTGAGCTGAGACTGAGGTCAGCTGCTGCTTTCTCAAACGTTGATGCTTTAATAAGAAATCCCCCTGCAGCCAGCGCTGCCTCCGGTGCAGGACACTCCTCTTGCAAAGGGTGGCCCCGCCCATCCCTGGCACTGCATCTGGTTCCTTGAATGCCACAGTGAGTGATCCTCGAGGGCTGCCACGGTGGCTCCGATCCCCTCCAGCCCCGCGGACACGGGCCTCAAATCTGTAAAAGGTATTTCGAGTTGAACACATTTCTTTAAAGGCACATTAGTTCCCTTCCAACCATCATGGTCACAGTGGACCCTTCTCTCTCCCAACTGCCCTCTCCCCCAGCCCCTGAGGCAGGCTTCCAACCACGGATGGTTCTTCCTGGCCCTTGTTTCTACTGTCCCTGGGTGTTAGTCTTATACTATGTTTCTTTTGGACTGGAGCAATAGCACAGCGGGTAGGGCATTTGTCTTGCATGCAGCCAACCCAGGTTCGATTCCTCCGCCCCTCTCGGAGAGCCCAGCAAGCTACCAAGAGTATCCCGCCCACACGGCAGAGCCTGGCAAGCTGCCCGTGGCGTATGCCAGAAACAGTAACAACAAGTCTCACAATGGAGACGTTACTGGAGCCCGCTCGAGCAAATCAATGAGCAACGGGATGACACTGACAATGATGTTTCTTTTAATGCCCAAACAGACAGAAAATGAGGAGAGACAGAGTGTGTGTGTGTGTGTGTGAGAGAGAGAGAGAGAGAGAGAGAAAGAGCGAGAAGTGCCTGTGCTGCCATAGAGGCAGGCTGAGGGGGCAGGGTGGCAGGAGGGATACAGGGGATACTGGTGGTGGGAAATGTACACTGGTTGATATAGGTGTTGGAACATTGTACGACTGACACCCGACCACAAAAACTTTGTAACTATCTCACGATGATTTAATAAAAATAATAAAATAAAATTTAAATAAATCAATAAAACAAGTTACAACAGCTGAGCGTCTACTTTTTCTGCGGCAGGCCTGGGTTCAATACCCAATATCACTTGGTCCCCTGAGCACCACCAGGAACTACCCCTAAGCACAGAGCTGGGGGGCAGCTCCCAATCACCACCTGGTATGACCCCCTCAAAACCAAAATAAATAAATAAAGTTCCATTAGTCTAAGCTGTATCTAAAAGTTTAAATGTTAGAGGCAGGATGCGAGGGATACTTGATGGTATGAAATATCTTAGACTTGAGGCAAAAATGGGCTGAGTTAGAATCTAGTCAGTGATGGTTGGAGGAATCATTTGGGATGGGAGACGAGACGTGTGCTGGAAATAGATAGAGGACCATATGTGATAGCTTCTCAGTATCTATATTGCAAACCGTAATGCCTAAAAGGAGAGAGAGAGAGTATGGGGGAAATTGTCTGCCATAGAGGCAGGGGGAGGGTTGCAAAAGGGGGGGGGTGTACTGGGGACATTGGTGCTGGAGAATGTGCACTGGTGGAGGGATGGGTATTCGATCATTGTATGACTGAAACTTGAACATGAGAGTTTTGTAACTGTATGTCACAGAGATTCAATAATTTTTTTAAAATTAAGACATAAAAAAGAACCTTCCAGCAGGAAAATAATTTAAAAAAATTAAGACATTTTAAAAAAATCTTCCAGCTGTGAATATCTTTTTGTAGAATTAAATCTTCCTTTAGGTTACTGAACTCAGCAAATCTTCCCAGGCTGACCTTAGGAGAACTTGCTCTTTGACAAGATTTTCCTGTTTTATTAATGTATTGTAATTATTATTGTTACCATTGAACAAAGTCCAGATCGTTTCTCTGCTTCCAGTCTAAGCAGACAATTCCTAATGGCTCCTCCTGCTATAAGGGAAAGAAGGAAACAGCCCTCCAGGCTGCCCAGCTCTGGGGGACGGTAAGGAATTTGCACACTCAGTCCTGCGTGATTTCTAGACACTTCGTCATGCCACGGGGGCACGAGCACTGCCCTTCCTGCGCTGTCAGCTCTGCCTCTGTTTACCTGCCTTGCTCGGAGCTTCTTCAGCAAAGGCAGATCAAAATCACTTTAGAACCTCAGCCCTGGAGCGTGTGCAGGGGAAGGCGAATCACTGCCTCTCTCCGCCTCAGGTCAATATTCCCTAGACCTGCAGCCCCGCCTTTCAGGACGGCCCCCGTTCTGCCCTGCTCCGAATGCGTCCCCAGAATTCTCCCGGGGCCCTTGGATGTTCTAGCCGGGGAGAGAGAACGGCAGGGAAAGAAAACGGACAGACGCCCTGTGGTCTTCCTTCCAGTCAAGGCCTGGGCGGCCCGAGGTCCCAGGGTTCCCAGCTTGGGCTCACACTGGAATCAGGTTCAGTCTTCCTGCCCGGGCAGTCCTGCCAGGCGCTCCGCACGGGGTGGTGCGGGGTGGGGGGGTCACACTAGCCCCTAAAGGCCCCTAGAACGCTTGGCACACCCAGTCTCTGGCCTACGGGACTCCCGTTATAGATCCGGTAAATTAACACCTGATCCCTCTTCCTTCCCTGCTACCCTTGGGTTTGAGCGCCTAGGAGTGAGAGGGTAGAAGTAAGTCACGGGGAACCTTCAAGTCTTCCGTGCAAGGAGCAGAACCCAGTGGGGACGCTCACAGAGACTTTCCGGAGCAGCCCAGGGGCTGGGCACAAGAGGAAAGGTCAGCTGGGGGCTCAGAAGTGGGGACTCAGGAAGTCCAGGGGGTCGTGTAGAAAAAGGTGGAGGGTGGGGCCTCATGGACCAAGTTGAAGTACTGGGCTGAGGAGGAAGAGGCCCTTGTACCCTCAGTGAAACGGTCCTTGGGTGGTATTTCTAGAAGGCCACGGACAAACTCATCCTGGTGCCTCAGCAGGGGCTGGAGAATGGGGGGGGGGGGGGGGCGGGCAGGAAGGGGCTGTGCTCTGCGGGAACCCCAGAGGGAGTCCCCACATCCCCACCATCTCACATCCCGGCTCCCATCATATTTTATAGCCTCAGTCTCCCGGTGCTTTCTTTAAGCCCTTTTCATTTTCATATCACTTTAAAACAGACGGTGGTAGAATTAATCACTTTTTTTAAGTCATTACAGGAAACCTTGATGCATATAACGATCTCGTTTAACCTTAATGACCCCACCTCCTCTCTTTTCTTCTTTTTCTCAGGCAAGTAGGCTGTTTGAAAAGCACATTTACATATGCCAGATTTGTGCGCTTCCCCCCCCCCCCAAATGAGCAATACGAAATTGCTTCAACTGTCTATCCATTTTCCTTAAAGGATTATCTGAAATAACGAAGGAAATTGATGTAAGTTGAAAACTACTCATTTGCTCATCGCATAGGAACTGCATGGCCGCCCAGGGAATTATCACATTCACGGTCGTGATGAACTGGTGATCTTTCTGAATGCAGTGTGGGATGGACGGAGGGAACATAATCCAGGCATTTGTTCTCCGTGCTCATTACTTCAATGATTGCAATTATTGCTAAGTAGAATGAGCAAAAAAAAAAAAATTATGAGTTAATCACCACTGTTTTGAATAATTCCGGTTTTGCAGAAATTTTCCCAAGAAGGTAGGTCACTGCACACCATTGAGAGTTTAGAGGACTTTTCTGTCTTCCTCAGATAGTTTTTATAAAATCACAGTAATTTTCTCTAGAAATAAGATCACCTGAAAATTCATATGTAGAGGACATGAGTAATACATGTAAGACTTCAGCTAAGGAGTAGAGGGTAATAAAGACGCATATACACACGTAGTATTAATTGAAGCTAAGACGACTCGGTTCCAGGACATATAAGTTATGGACTGGAATGTTGGTGTCTGTACGATACAGGCATCACTTAGCTCTACAGCACCCAGCCTACGTAAATTGTTTAAAGGCCCTGGCAACAATGAGGAAACTTCACCTCCTCTACCTGCATGACCCCTGGCTCGTCCATTCCTGAGTCCAACCTTGATTTTCATGAAGCAGTGAAAGGAGGTTATCTTGGATATTCCATGGGTGAGCCCTTCCTCAATTCCCTTTCCAAGTCAACCTAAAAAGATCAAAATAAGTTGTCTACTGGGCGACTCTGAAAATCCCCTGAATAAAGCAATACAAAGACAAGAATTAGATACCTGCAGTTTATGACCAAAGGAAGATGTCAGACGATGTGTCAATGAGGGACTGTCAATACTCTTGGTCAACAATTTCAGACCATTCATATTCCATCTGCTCTTTGGGGGAGAGGAAAGCTTGCACAGTGCTGTGTGTTTGCTGAGAGGACGGGAGGGAGGTGAGCATGCCTCTGCTGGTGGTGAGGGACAGGACACAAAAATGGGGGTAGGCAGCTAGCTGGCACTCTCCAGAACTCAGCACTTGAACTGGGAAGAGGCCAATCGGATCAGTAGACAGAGACATCTTATCTCAGAGAGTAAGTTTGACTTCATGGAGGTGATTTATGATGGAGGGAGTATTTTAACAAGGCTGATGGTTTACAAAGGACCATCATTTCCAGGGAATTCGTTAATTGAAATGTCACACAGATCTGTGGGAAGATAAAAGCTTTTGTCTTCGAGGGCAGGAAGAAGGATGAGATGGCCTCCCCTCTCTGACTTTTTCAGCACCATTATTCTAAGATCTATAAAAACCAGACTTCTCTCCTTTGTTTTCTTTATAGTGACTTGGACTATATTTATTACAGAAGTCCTGCTAAAGGGGACTCTGTCAATTCCTGTGTTCAGCGGAAGGATAAGCAATCCCCTAGGACTTCTACACAATCCTGGTACTCAAATACTCTTCCTAGAACACCTAATCTGCTTCTCTCGTGCTGGATGACTATCGAAGGATTGAATCCAACTGTCCCCCAAGCCACTATAGACCCAATGATTCTGCTTTCACACTTGAAATGCTCATATACAAGTCAGACCATTACTTGTTACATGCCCACTCATGTCAGCAACTGAGAGAGGTACAGAAGGGACAGAGTGGGTAAAACACAGCCTCTATCCTGAAGAAAAGGAGTCTGGGAAGAATGCATGGCAGTGGAATGCAAATGAAATCAAGTCATGACTTTAAAGCCACATTACAATGATCCAACTCTATGGCAGACACTTGGGACAGAATGTTTGTTCTGAATGAAAGAAAGTATCTTAATGATAAAAATAATGCAACTCTGTTACACTCCACTGACAAGTATAAACAAGAAAAAATATAATTCAATTAGCCTAGCCCATGTCTCATCTGTTATTTTAATTCAAATGTATTTCAGATAAATATTTTCACATAATTACAATAATTCATCATCATCATCCCATTGATCATCAAATTTCTCGAGCGGTCTTAGTAACGTCTCCATTCGTCCTAGCCCTGAGATTTTAGAAGCCTCTCTCTACTCGTCCTTTCCAACAATGCCACATTGGAGGCTCTTTCAGGGTCAGGGGAATGAAACCCAGCTTGTTACTGGTTTTGGCATATGAATACACCATGGGGACCTTGCGAGGCTCTCCCATGTGGGCAGGAAACTCTCGGTAGCTTGCCAGTTTCTCCCAGAGAGAGAAGTAAGCTATAAGATATAAAATATTATTATCATCCAGAAAAAGAAGTCCTATATATCTTTGTTTTAGGTGATGAAAGGTCATTACGTTCCCTGTCCCCGCCCCCCGCCAGAAAAACCCAGTACCAAATTTCTTCCCTTCTCCTAGAAACTGTCTTGCCAACTCCAGAAATTTCATGCAAGTGAACTTACTGTGGAGAACATGTAAGAGAACATGCTGTGGTTTTTCCTGTTTGGCTTCCTTCATGTAGTACATCAGTACACCATTCCCTTTTCTGGCACTTCCACTTCATCGGATATACACATTTTGCTTACCCATTCAACAACTGTTAAACCCAATAGCTGTTTCCTTTTGGCTTGCATGAATAATGCTGTGAAGAAAGTTTATGTGCTTATTCATGTACAAGTTTAATACATGGGTATTATGTTTTCAGTTCTCTTGGGTTTAAACTTATAATAGTTGGGTTTAAACTTAGAATTGTTGAGCCAGAGGGCCATATCTTTGAGAGACTGCTTTTACTGACTTTGATTGGTGTCACAATCCCTGTTTCACCATTACTTGAATGTAAGACATTTGATTAGGCTCCAGATTTTCTGCATTTAATATCTGTATTCCTTTAACCTTTAAGCAGAGAGTCTCTTGCTCGCATGCCTGGCTGTCTTCCCTGGGGCCTCTCGGAGGGGATGGGCTCCAGCTTCCCTCCCCACCCCGAGCAGAGCTCCTGGTGGCTGAAGACCACCGGAACCTAGCTACTGCCACGCTGGAGGCCCCTCTCCACACAGTTCGGATGGGCCTTACGCATGAAGGTACCGGCAGAGGAACCCAGGTGTATGTAATCCCATCAATGGACAACATCCAGAGAGACTTAAAAACAAGCTCTCAGAAGCGCCTTTAGCCTTCTTCTTTCTCTGGGAGAAACTGGCAATCTTCTGAGAGTTTCCTGCCCACATGGGACAGCCTTGCAAGCTTCCCATGGTGTACTCATATGCAAAATCCAGTAACAAGCTGGATCTCATTCCCCTGACCCTGAAGAGCCCCCAGTGCAACAT
The DNA here is from genome assembly GCF_027595985.1 of Sorex araneus. NCBI lineage: Eukaryota > Metazoa > Chordata > Mammalia > Eulipotyphla > Soricidae > Sorex > Sorex araneus. The sequence continues at coordinate 62,153,280 of NC_073310.1, read as the reverse complement.
CGTTAGGAGGGCCAAGTCGAGATGGACTTCTAAGATCTCAGGGAAAGGACTAAATGAGATGTTACTGAGCCCGCCCGAGAAATCAGTGATTAACGGGATTTTGTGATCATGTGATTCCTTTAACCTTTAGACTCTTGAATAATCATTAAGCCAAAATTACCTGTGAATCTTGTTTGAGTCTACCTAAACGTTAAGTTTGAGGTAAGTTACTTGTAAATAGGATATAGTTGAATCATCTATTTTTATCCTCTCTGCCAATTAATGGATTTTGGCCAAATATACTTAACATAATTGACACTGGAGAGTTTGGATAGCATTTAAGAAAGTTGTTTTCTGTTTTCTCTACTTCGCCTTTCTGTTTATAATTTTTCCCCTTCCCATGGGTTACCAGAACATCTCAGGAGTCTATATTGATTTATATATATGTTTCTGAGTACATCTTTGGGTAGTTTTTGTAGAAATTGCTCAGGGTATTACAACACACAATGTCAGTCTCCTGGTATCAGTATTTACTTTCAAGTGAAATAAAATATTCTTCCAACTAGTTCTCTCTCTGCCTTCTCCTGAACTACTTACTGTCATAAGTATTAGACAGTGTAATTTTGGTTTTAATCATCACATTTGCCTTATAAGAGTAACGAGAAGCAAGGTTTATTGCATATCAGCACTTTTTTGTTATTTCCATTGTTTTTTCTTCCTTTTTCATGCTCCAAGATGCTTTCCTTTAGTATTTATGATTGAAAAACTTCCATTAGCAACTCTTTATGGGAGGTTTTATTTTTTATTTTGGGTCACACCCAGCAATGCTCAGGGGTTACTCCTGGATCTGCCTTCAGGAATTACTCCTGGCAGTGCTTGGGGGGCGGGGGGGGGGACCATATGGGATGCTGGGGATTGAGCCTGGGTAGCCGCATGCAAGGCAAATGCCCTACCTGCTGTGCTATCACTCTGGCCCCTTGTTTTTTTTTTTTTTTAAAGCAACAAATGTTTTCAGTTCTGCTTCATTTGAATATGTCAGTATTTCCCCTTAATTCCTGAAGGATGGTTCAACCAAATATACAAATTGCATTTGGCAAATTTTTTTCTTCCCCCCAGCACTATGTCACCTCCTTCTGACCCTTGTGGTCTCCGATTAGAAATCTGTTACCATTCACACTCATTCCCCTGAGCTAACATGCATTGCTTATGTTTTGGTTTCACACAATGGTGGTTGCTTTAAGCTATAACATATAGCCTATCATGTCGCTCAACATCCAGGTTAATATAGTAACAGTCGATAACATTTGTTCCACATGATGAAATCACCTATATATTTCTCAGCAGTTCCATCATTAAGCAAACCATAGCTGTACTGATGTGTTACTTCTTTTTGGTTGGTTTGATTTTTTCCCCAGTCTTCAGAAAATTGATGTCTCACAAGGATTTGTTTATCCATTTGGAGGTACAGATAACTTCTTGAATATTTTGCTAAATTTGCTAAATTTAAATTTGCTAAATAATTTAAATTTGCTAAATTTATATTTGCTAAATAATTTCCCATTACTTCCTTGCATTTTCTTTCAACTCCATTCTTCCTTCTCTACTTCTGGGACCCCCAAATATAGGAAAGTTGGTTATTTTGCTACTTCCCACAGGTCCCGGAGGACCTAGTAGCTTTCATTTTTTGCTTTACTTTTATTTACTTCATTGTTGGTGCTATTGCTCTATTCTCAAATTCACTAATTCTATCAACTCATTTTCACACCACTTTTGTATGCATCCTATTGAGTTTATCTTGGCTGCTGCCTTATGTATTTTTCCCAACTGGGATATTATGCACACACAGTAGTAGGTTATTTGGGGGAAGGGGACTGGCCCACATCTGATGGTACTCAAAGGCTTCTCCCACCTGTGCTCCAGGTGCCTTCTGGAGATGCCCAAGAGACTTAGTGTGGTGAACGGAACACAGGCCTCCCACAGGTAAAGCATACACTCAGCCCATTGGGCTATCTTTCTAGTCCATGCAGTTGTTGACTTCTTAAATGCACTTTATTTAAGAAGGCTATCAAAGGAGCTTAGCCTTCCTACTTTCTGTTTTAGAAGTAAGAGAATATGTAGCTATCTGTGTAGGTAATCCCAACATCTAGGTGTCAGCGTTAACCTAGGTGTCTTATCCAGGCTATGATTTTCCCGCTTCTCGAAATGACAAGTGCGTGGAGATTGTATCTCAGATGCTCTATTACGCTAGATTTCAGGATCGATTTTTAAGTGTTTATCTCAACAAGCAGATTCTGTTGATGTTTTCCCTTCAGGTCCTGGTCTGTGACTGAGGCCGGTGATTCCATGGAAGCTGGATTTTCATCAGGTTTGCAGTGTGTATCCCTAGCACTTGCTTCCTTGGTGCTGCTTTAGGGAGAAGTGACTCAAGTGAGCATCCAGGTCTCAGAGGCTGAGGGCTCCTATGCATGGTGATGTGAAGGCTTCCTGATGCAGGAGCTTTTGTGATGGGGTCCCCCCGGCCAGTGCCCACTGGGGACCCAGTGTCTCGCCACAAGAAAAAGGACTCTCTGGTCTGACGGGAAAGTTGTGTGTTTCCTCTGGGCCTGTGTCAGAGGGTGGCGTGTATATCATGACTGTGCTGATGTTCGGAGTTTAAAGTGATTTTATAAAGTTAGGGTTTTTTTTGCAGGGTGTTCTTTGGATGGCCACTATATAAACAGACAGAGAGAGAGAACCCAAGTTGAGGAGAGAATGAGACAGTCTTGGGTAGTGGGGCTTCAACACAGGGAAATGAAAGAGAATGAGCCCATCTAGAGAGATGCTGGAGGGCTGAGTGGCACCAATTTTACAATGGACGATAATTCATTCATTTTCAAGAATGCTCTCTCTGTGTGGTGACATCAAGATACTCAAGTTAAAAATGTTCCAGCATCATAGAGAAGGGATCACTAAGAAAATGATGATTGGAGGGATCAGTCAGGATGGGAGATGTGTGCTGAAAGTAGATAATGGACCAAACATGATGACCTCTTAGTATCTGTATTGCAAACCAGAATGCCCCAAAGTAGAGAGTACGGGGGAAATTGTCTGCCAGAGGCAGGTGGAGGGTGGGACGGGGGGAAGGGGGGTATACTGGGGACACTGGTGGTGGGGAATGTGCACTGGTGGAAGGATGGGTGTTTGAACATTGTATGATTGTAACTCAAACAAGAAAGCTTGTAACTATATTTCATGATGATTCAATAAAAACAAATGTTCCAGCATTATAATTCTAGGATAGGGTTTAATAGAACAATCACAGCTGGAGTCATCCGAGTGTTATGAGCAAAACAGTTGGCACGGCGGGCAGGAAAGCTTTCGGGCGTGGGGGCAGAGGGTGTGGGGGAGGGAAGAGGGCTGGATGGCGAGGGTGGAGTGAATGAGCTGAAGTCTGCCCCAAGCCTCTGCTCCCCTCCCTCCCTCCCTCCCTCCCTTTAAACTCCTTAGGTGATCTCATCTGATTATAGAGCCTACTGGACTAAGTAAACACGTTCCCTCCTTACACTCTGCCCCGATATGAGTAGACATAGGAAGCAAACAAAATAAAACACAGAGCTCTGAAACACTGGAATCACAGAGAGAGAGAACGGGAAGCATATGGGCGAGAAGTGGGAGCTCTGTGGAGAAATCACCTTCCTACCTTCTTGGTTTCGAAAAAGGTCTACCCAGTAGTAACACTGTAGCACCGTAGCACTGTCGCCCCTTTGTACATGGATTTGCTTCAGCAGGCACCAGTAACGTCTCCATTGTGAGACTTGTTGTTACTGCTTTTGGCGTATAGAATGTGCCATGAGGAGCTTGCCAGGCTCTGCTATGAGGGCAGGACACTATCAGTAGCTTGCCAGGCTCTCCAAGAGGGATGGAGGAAGAAAAATAAAACTTAGGAAACTCTAGGAGTCCAGGGTAAGGGCCAGAACACAGGACAATGGGTAAGGCAGCCTTGTACACAGCTGCTCCAAGCTCGATCCCTGGTTCCCTGAGCCCCGTCAGGAGTGATCTGAGCACAGAGCCAGAAGTTAGCCCTGAGCACAGCCAGGAGTGTCCCCAAAACATCACTGTCACTGTCATCCCATTGCTCATCGATTCGCTCGAGCAGGCACCAGTAACATCTCCATTTTGAGTCTTGTTACTGTTTCTGGCATATCAAATACACCACAGGTAGCTTGCCAGGCTCTGCCATGCAGGTGAGATACTTTTGGTAGTTTGCCAGGCTATCGCTCCAACCCTCAAAACAAAATAAATGAATAAAAAGAAAATAAATAGGCAGCTCCTCTACTTAATAAAGAAAAGTGTGGGGGGGTGTCACGTAGTTGAGAATGATGTGTGTTGAATAGGGCTGATCCTGGCTCCATCCCTGCATCCCATATGGTCTGTGAGCCTGCCAGGAGCGACCCCTGAGCACAGAGCCAGGAGTAAACCCTGAGAACAGCCTCAAGTGGTCCCCAAAACAAAAATAATTCAAAACAGTTTTATAAAATAAAGTGAACTTTGAGAACATGTAAAAGAAGATTCTTCCTGATCGCACTCATCTGTGGAATATAAAATAACAGAGTGGGAGACTAACACCCAAGAGAAGTAGAGATAAGAACCAGGAGGTCTGCTCACAGCTTGGAAACTGGCCTCACATGCTGGGGGAAAAGGCAGCTCAGATAGAGAAGGGAGCACCAAGTAGAGGATGTTGGGAAGACCCATTCAGGTTGGAAGGTGCGAGCTGAAAGTAGACTATAGACCGAACATGATGGCCACTCAATACCTCTATTGCAAACTACAATACCCAAAGGGAGAGAGAACAAAAGGGAATGCCCTGCCGCAGAGGCAGGGTGGGGTGGTGGGGGATGGGGTGGGGGTGGTGAGAGGGATGCTGGGATCATTGGTGGAGGAGAATGGGCACTGGTGGAGGGATGGGTAAACGATCACAGTATGAGTGAAATGCAAACACAAAAGTTCGTAAGTTTGTAACTGTACATCACAGTGATTTTCTAATAAAAAATTAACAAAAAAAGATTCTTCCTAGCCTTTAATAACCATGCAGGGAAATATTCCAAAATGAAATCTTACAGGTGCAACTAGACATCCTGGTGACCATAACAGGAAAAGAAGAGGTGGAACTGTACTGGGATGCATTGGGAAAGGTGCTTCATTAAGAACTTGGCATGAGGGGGCCAGGGAGCCCAGGGGCTAAGGCGCTCGCTCTGCGTGTCAGCGGGTTGCTCCGTGCTGGGCCTCACACACACGTCCTGAATGTGACCCTGGCCACTCTGTGCTCCGTGATCTCCAGTGCCAAGGCAGCTTCCACCAGACCGCAGCCAGGGGTGTGCGAACACTACAGCAGAGCCTGGAACTGCCAGTGATCAACACAATGAAAATCAAGCTGTTTGAGCACTGTGGCCAGGAGTCCCATGCCTGGTGGACACCTGTGTGCATTTCAGTGACACTCAGCAAGAACCGCAGTGAACCAGTGTGGCCACTGGACACAGCAACATCAGCAGGGAAAGGAGGGAAGCGGGAAGAACGTTGATATGATTGGTGGGTACAGCGCCCACGAACACGAGAGGGAGAAAGTTCCAGTCCCACGAGGGCCAAAGGCTGCCTGCAGCAATTAAGGACGAGCTACTCCCAGGCCATGAGAAAACAGCTGAGACCCAGTGACTCAAAGTCCAAAGCTACATCAAGTGAACTACTGATGGCCTGAAAAGCTTTCAAGCAGACCAAAAGCTTCTTTCCATAATATAAGGAAGACATTAATTATGTATGTGGGTTTAAAGTTAAATCCTTATTGTACTATCCTTGGATTATTTGGGGACCCCTAATTCTAAATTTCTATTCGGTCTTTTTTTTTTTTTTTTTTTTTGCTTTTTGGGTCACACCTGGCTCTGCACAGGGGTTACTCCTGGCTCTGCACTCAGGAATTACCCCTGGCCATGCTCAGGGGACCATATGGGATGCTGGGATTTGAACCCGGGTCGGCCGCGTGCAAGGCAAACGCCCTACCTGCTGTGCTATCTCTCCAGCCCCATATTCGGTTTTTTTTTAAGTTAATCCAAACAAAGATAGCAGGCAGAACCACCTTAGAGTTTGGGTGCAGAAACAAACTGCGGACAGCAAGATGCATCTTTACGTGTATTTTAGAGCGGCTGGAACAAGTGCTTCTTCTTTAGTGAGCCAGTTTGGGCAAGCCTCAGCTTCATTTCTCTTTCCTCAGAAGCCCCCAATTTAGTAACTTCTGACCCTAATGAGTTGCAAGAGGAGCAAGGTATTGGAATCTTTTTTTAAGAAATTAAAATATAATTGTGTGCTTTGCGAGGCTCTTCCTTGGGAGAGCCTCGCAAACTCCCCATGGTGTATTCATATGCCAAAACCAGTAACAAAGCTGGGTCTCATTCCCCTGACCCTGAGAGAGTCTCCAGTGCGGCATCGTTGGGAAGGATGAGTAGAGAGAGGCTTCTAAAATCTCAGGGCTAGGACGAATGGAGATGTTACTGAGACCACTCTGAGAAATTTGACAATCAACAGGATGATGATGATGATGATGATGATGATTATGATAATGATGAACTATGTGCTATGCATTTTGTTTTCACTTTTTCATTGTTCACAATTTCAGCTACTGATTTTGTTCTTGTGAAAAAGCTCTGTCCACAGCCAGAGTCTAACCAGTAAAGCACTTGCATCCATGCCTGGTTCGAGTCCCTAGTACCACAGATGGTCCCCACAGAAGTGCCAGGGGTCACCCTGAGCACAGAGTAGGGAACTGCTCCTGAGCATTTCTGGGTATGGCCTCACCCCCAGCCCTATCGAGAGTTCTGTCTAGTTGGGGGAACCAGCGTGCTTAGGGCAGGCAGGCGTGAAGCTGTGCCCACAGTGGGAGGTGGATTTTAAGGCAAAAAGTTTTGGAAGCTTTCGAAGGGACAGCTGACGCAATGCCCACACGCCATTGACTATTGCCTGCCACCCGAGTTTCCGACAGGACAGCTCCGCCTGCTCCCTGCGAGGACACACACCTCACCTGCCAAGTCATTTCTAGCACTGTTGTTTTAGTAGTCATTCATCTAATGTTTTATGCACTACTTGGGGGTTAAAAAAATAAAAATACAATAGGGGCAGTAGTACAGCACATCTTGCATGTGTAAGGGTCTAGATTAATCTCCAGCACTACAATGTTGCAGTGTGTGTGTGTGTGTGTGTGTGTGTGTGTGTGTGTGCTGGCCAATTAAAAACCCTCACATTACTTGCAAGTTGTTGAAAAAGAACATAAGTGATATAAAAAGAAGAATGGAAAATCAGCATACTGCTTTAAAATGTAAAGCTTTTCATTAGTTATTTTCAAAATTGAAGATGTTCCAAAATACTGAACAAGATTATATAAAAAAGACAAATTTAAATATCAAAACAGAAATTCCACGGCCAGAGATAGCACTTTTTTGTGGCTGATCCAAATTCAATCCCTGATGCCACAAACAGCCCCCCAAATCTCACGAGGAGTGAGCCCCGAGCAGAGTCAGCAGGAAGCCTGAAACACAGCAGGCGTGGTCCAGAGACTCCCCCTCAAAAAAAACCCAGAAATTCCTATGTAAACTTTGTGTACATTTATTACCAATTACATACAGTGGACGGTCAATTAAAATGAGTTTTTAAATTGTGTGTGTACACATATGTATAGTGACAAGCCAACTACATGAAAATGATAAATTATCTCATTAATAATTTTGTTTAAATTAGTTTATGCTTGCCACTATACTTTTCATTTATAAACTAGGGACAAAAATCACCATCTGCTGAGAATATGCTTCAATATTTCATGGTTAAATTCTGTCTCTTAGCTTGTAGCAGAAGTCTCCAGAGTTTTAATGTGTTTAAAGCTGGGCATTTTAACTCAATATTATTTTCTGTGTGTTTCTAAACCAAAAACAATAACAAGTCTCGCGATGGAGACGTTAATGGTGCCCGCTTGAGCAGTGACAGTGACTTTTTTCTAAAAATGGAAAAAACAAAAAAAATTATGTAGCAAGGATAGATTTGTTTTGTAACTATGGCAAAATATACATACATACCCATTCTAACAATCTTTGTATCTTGGGGCCATATCCAGAGGTGTTCAGGGTTTCCTCCTGGCTCTGTGTCAGGGATCACCCCTGGTGAGGGTTGGGGGGACCATACGGGTTGCCAGAGATCGAATCCAGGTCAGCCATGTGCAAGGCAAGTGCCCTCCCCACTTCTCCCTCCAGCCCCTTAGTAACCTTTAAGTCTAGACATGGCATACAGAAGTACAATGATGCGCCTATGCGAGTGTCACCCCCATCCTTCTCCAGAACATTTCCAACACCCCAAATAGAAACTCCACATCCATGGAACACCAACTCCCCATTCACCAGGGACCCACAAACCCTGGCAAGGACAAATCATTTTTGTCTCTATGAACATGATTCCTTTACATGCCACTTATAGGTAGAATCATGTTTGTCCCTGGGGGTGTTTGTCTTATTTCACTAAGTAACACCCCTCTTTCTACATATTACACAGTGTATTATTCATCTGCAGAGAGATCCTTGGATTATTTCCTCTTTTCGGCAACTATGACTAGTGCTGCTAAGAACACGAGTATACAAGTATCTGTTAAAGTCCCTGCTTTCAATTCTTCTTTTCTTTTTTTTTTTTGGGAGGGGGTGAGGGTTGGGGGGGTTAGGTCAAAGCAGTGTTTGGGGTTCACTCCTGGATCTGTGCTGGCGGTGCTAGGATTTGAGCCCAGTTAGCTGCATGCAAGGCAGATGCCTTCCCCCCTATACTCTCTCTAGGGTACCCTGGCGTATTCTTTACACCCTGCAGACAATAATTTGGCCGAAACTATAAGACATGGCGATGGAGAAGGAGGTCGAGTGTCTGAGCATGAAGTCAGGCCCAGCACTGAATGGTCACCCCAAGCACTGCCAGCAAATACCCCCAAAGAGCCACAGGAGCCTCTCAGCCCCTCTGGGCAGCCCAAGCCTAAACGCACACATCAACAAGCCAACGGTTATGGAGTGGCTTCAAGGATATGGTCCAGCAGTAGGCAGCCTTGCGTATGTGAGGCCCAGCACCACAAAATAAATAAAAACTGCAGCAAATGTCTTCTATGAGGGCTGGGGTGCGGCCCCAAGGGGCGGAGACATCCCTGGCATCTGTGGGGATCCGGGTCTCATCCCCAGCACCGCACGCCCCGGAGCACCAAGGCTGGCAGCCACAACTAGCGGAAAAACAGAACCAGATAGAAAATAGGAGCATTTGTCAGATGAAATAAAGGAAAGCCTAAAGGACTAGAGTTCAATTAAAAGTTAAACTTAAAAGAAAATCTGGAGCCGGCTAGAATTCAAATAATCCTAGAATTAGGAGTCACAGAATGTCTAACCAAAAAGCGAGAGGGACCAGAGTGACTTAACAGAGAGGCACTTGCCCTCACATGCCGGCCAGAGCTCAGTCCCTGGCACCCCATACGCACCTCAGAGCCTGGCCAGGCTTGATTCCTGAGCACAGAGCCAGGAGTAAGACCTGAGCACCACTGGGTGTGGCTCCCCCACCCACCAAAATAAAAAAGAGCAAAATGATATCAATTTCTTCAACATACAAAAGTGTACAATTTCTCCAGTTCACTATAGTATGTGTCACAACACTTGATTGAACTTTAAATAAAAAATTATTGTTGCGGGCTACAAAATATATCACTGTATCACTGTCATTCCATTGTTCACCGATTTACTCGAGAGGGCACCAGTAACGTCTCTATCACACTCAGCCCTGAGATTTTAGCAGCATCTCCTTACTCATCTTTCCCAACGATTGGAGGGTCTTTCAGGGTCAGGGGAATGAGACCTATCGTTACTGTTTTTGGCGTATCAAATACACCACAGGTAGCTTGCCAGGCTCTGCCATGGGGGCAGGATACTCTTAGTAGCTTTCTGGCTCTCCGAGAGGTATGTATATATCCATTACAGTATTTTGGATATGAATAAGCCACAGGGATATCTTACAGGCTATCCCAAGTGGGTAATAGACTCTTGGTAGCTTGTCAGGTTCTCTAAGGAGAACTAGGCTATTAAATGTCACGCAGCCACATTTCGGCCGTGAGCTTCCAGGAGCTTGGTTTTATAGTCTCTGGATGTTGGCCATTGATGAGATTACATGGCGCCAGGGGGGCAGTTTCTGGGTGTGACTGTCTAGCTACTGGAAAATGGGGGATCTGAGTGGAAGAGGCCCAATCCCAATCTGAGCAGCCTTGGAGTTCTCAGCCCCAGGTCCCACACACCTGGGTTCTCTGCTGGCTCCCCTATGCGTGAGGCTAGTCCGAATGTATGGAGTGGCCTGAGCATGGCTGTGGCTGGGTTCCGGAGATCTTCAACTGTCGGAGCTCTGCTGGGGGGTTGTGGGGGAGGGAAATGCAACCCATCCCCTCCGAGGGGCCCTGGTGAAGACAGCCAGGCGTGGGGGCAAGAGACTGCATTGCTCTCTTCCAGGAGCGTGGTTTCATAGTCTCTGGATGTTGGCCATTGATGGGATTACACGGCACTGGGGACAGTCTCTGGGTGTGACCGCCTAGCTACTGGAAAATGGTGGATCTGGGTGGGAGAGGCCCAGTCCCGATCCAAGCAGCCTTGGAGGTCTCGGCTCCGGGTCCCACACACCTGGGGTCCTCTGCCGGCTCCCCCATGTGTGAGGCTTGTCTGAACGAGTATATGAGCACTAATGATATATATATATATATATATATATATATATATATCTCAAGTATAATATCGAGTATAATAAACTCTAAAAATTTAATATAAATTTAAGGAGATATAAATTTAAGGAAAAAAATAGGTATTTTTCTGATTAACTCCAAAGTTATCATTAAAGATAAATGAAAGTAAGTTGAATTTCATCAGAACAAATTCGAAATGAACAAATTACCATGACCATCTTTCAGTTATTTCAAAATTATTCATATAAGATTTTTATTAGTTTAGCCACAACACGCACATTGAGACTATTTCCGAGCAGGCGGTAACGCTGTTTCACTGCAATCTTCTCAGGAAATCCTAGAACAAAAGACACAACAATTTATAACATGATCCTCTTTTACGTTCACTTCCAGACACAGTATCGCTTATTCTATTTCTAGTAAGAGCACCGTGCTTATTTACATAAATACATCCCTAAGGTCACCAAGAAATAAAATTAATGAATAAGAAACTGGACTGAAACATTACAGAGCACCATCGCCTTGCCTGCAGTGCGACCACGCCGTGCCATATTACATATGATGCACAGCATCTACACATACATTAACATCCTTGAGCTGGTGAACTCTGTGATCGAGTGAACTTCAGGAAAGGAGAAAGGCCATTCCCTCACAGTGACCTCTCGGATTTAGCAAGTTTCGAGGGGATGAAATCCACACCGTGTAAGCTTCGCTCTCTTCGCACACACGCCGTGGTCTTCAGCAGGGTCAGTTTTGCATCCATCTATGCTAAGCCCAGAATATCTTCATCAGCTCCAAAAGGAAGCCAGTACTAATAGCAGCACTAGTAACCCCCCCCACCCCCTGCCCAATTTGTTTTTCTATAGATTTGCCCATTCTGAATAGTTAGTATTCCCAGGCCATTTAATAGCACTGTCATCCTGATGTTCATTGATTTGCTCGAGTGGGCACCAGTAACGTCTCCAGTGTGAGACTTGTTGCTACTGTTTTTGGTATATCGAATACGCCACGGGTAGCTTGCCAGGCTCTGCCATGTGGGTGAGATACTCTTGGTAGCTTGCTGGGCTCTCCGAGAGGGGCAGAGTAAGCCAGAAGTCAGTATACATTAGGAAAATAATTATTTTACAGGCATGAAAGAACAAAGAATTTGCACTGATGATTAGTTACCAAAGTTGACCACTTTTTATGGTTCAATTTATTGAAACTCTATGAATGTTTGAGAGCTTAAGAAGTAATCTCTTTGGCCGGAGTGATAGAACAGTGGGTAAGGTGTTTGCTTTGCACGTGACCAGTCTGGGTTTGATCCCTGCATCCCATGTGATCCCCCAAGTACCGCCAGTAGTAATTCATGAGTGCAGAGATATGCGTAACCCCTGAGCATCACCAGGTGTGACCCAAAGAGCCAAACCAAAATAAGAAGCAATCTCTTTTTTCTTGTTTTGGTTTGTCTGTTTGTCAGTGGTGCTCTGTGCATCCTCCTGGCCATTTAATATGTGGCTTTTTTTTTTTTTTAAGTTTTTGGTCACACTCAACAGCTGAAGGATAACTCCTGGCGCTGTGCTCAGGACTCACTCCTGCAGAGAGCAGAGGACCAGATGGGGTGTTGGGACTAGAACTTGGGTCAGTTCTATGCAAGGTCAGCGTAAGTCATATGCTGTATGTACACTCACTCCAGCCACATTTGTGGTCTTTTTTTTTATCTTTCACTAGTGTGTTTTTAAGAGTCATTAATACTAGAGCACACTCTGATACTTCATTCCTTTTTACAGCTACATAATATTCTATTATATGGCTATACCACTTTTCATTTATGCATTCATACAGATGTGTGCATTGTTTTTATTTTTTGATTCTTAGGAGTGATGCCATTATGAAGGGCATGTGTTTTTGTACAGATAAACATTTTCAGTTCTCTTGGGTATGTCTGTAGGGTGAAACTGCTACATCATACAGTCAGTCTCTGTTAACAGCTGAGGAACTGACCCACTTGTTTCCTGCACAGCTGCCCCATCTCAGAATTATAACAACTCAGCTAGAGCTTGCCTTTTCATGTGGTTTCTTACTGTGATTTTTACATACATTTCCCAGAAACTAATGTTACTTAGCATCGTTTCATGTACCTGTTGGTTGTCTGATTCTCTCCTTTGTTGAAATTTCCGTCCAGATCCTTTGCCCACCATTGTAATGTCCAGCGGGCTTAGGTCCCGTCCACTGCTGTGTTCTAAGAGCCCAGTATAATCTTAACACAAATCCCGGCACGGTTCTGTACACTGTTTCAACAAACCAACCTTCTCAGGTTAAGCTTCTCATCGTTGCATTCTTTTTAAAAGCCAAATGAAGGCCGGAGAGATAAGCCAACAGACAGCAGGTGCTTTGCATGCAGCAGCCCCGGCTGATCCCTGCACCACCACGTGGGTCTCTAAGCCCCACGGCACACTCCGAACCCCTGGGCTCCCCAAACAAAACCAAAACCAGAAATGACAAATAAATAGAAGCCAAATGAGAGCTTGGGATCTCGCTCTGGGAAAGACACACGCCATGTATGTGTGAGGTTTGAGATTGCTCCCTGGCACCACAAAAAATAAATTAAAAAAAAAGATTCAAGGAATCTATATATTCCTGTAGTAAAGTCTTGCAACCTACCCAAATAAAAGATTTCCCACACATCCGAATATACACGACTATACTATTTACAGTGTTGGAATGTCATATTCAGTAACCTTTATGTATCAATTAAGTAAAGGAAAGGCATATTAGATGAAAAAATGAAGGAAAACATTAAAGCCCTCAGAGCAAAATTTCATATACTTGTAAGACCCAGAAGATAGTTTATAACAAAATGCTTTATCAACACTTGACATTATACTTACTGCCATAAAATACTAGTGATTTTCATAATAAAACTTATTTGCAATTATGCAGGATCATAAAATTATTATTATAATGTCTTAGGCAAGCACATTAGTAATCTCAAAAATGACTTAGTTTAAAGTAATTAGAGGTACAAATATATCTACAAACAGACTTTGAGAACACATCAGGGAATTTCAATATTAATATGCTAGCAAGGGGGAAGAAAGGTTTGAAAATGCTAGATTTGTAAAAGTTACAAATGGGTATTATACACACCCATAGAAATCTTGCTTATGAAAAAAGATACATTAATTTTTGGGGGGGTTGGGACTCCTCTCAGCAGTACTCAGGATTTGCTCATGCTTCTGTGTACAAGGAGTCGTATATGGAACCAGGAACTCACCTGGGCTTGGCCACATGCAAGGCAAGCACCTGACCTTGTACCATCTTTCCAGCCCGTGAACTTTTAAGTTAAAAATACAACTTTGTATTTAATGTGGGGATATTAAAACCAATGGTGTCCTCAAAAACAAAGACACAGACTGAACAATGAGCAGCCTATATTTAGTAAACAGAGGAGAGTCTCCCCTCCTCTAAATCCTGCCCTGCTTGCTGATGACTACAAGACATTCATCACTGTGACAACCAGGCCCACACATCCATCACTGCCTGTCCACAAGCAGCTCCCACAAGGGCCTGGCCGGGCCCAGAGTCAACAAGGAGAGAAAGGCCTGGGAAGCGCTGTGCTTATCTGCTCAGGGCGGAGAGAGCGGCCTGACTAAGAACGCGGCCTATGGGGCCAGAGGGAGGGTACAGCGAGGAGGGCGTTTGCTTTGCACAAAGCTGGCCCAGGCTCAAACGCCAGCATCCTATAAGATCCCTCAAGCACTGCCAGTAGTAACACCTGAGCATCGCCAGGTGTCACCCACCCCCCTCAAGAATAAAGAAGGCATCATATGAGAGACAGAGCCACTTGAAAGGCTGTTTTGTGTGCACTATGAATACATCTTCAGAGAGCTTTCAAAAATTCCATATCTTACGAAAATCTTTCATTTTATTTTTTTGCTTTTTGGGTGAGGCTCGGGGGTTACTCTTGGCTCTGCACTCAGGAATTACTCATGGCGGTACTCAGGGGACCATATGGGATGCTGGGAACTGAACCCAGGTCAGCTGTATGCAAGGCAAACGCCCTACCCTCTGTACTATTGCTCCAGCCCCCACAAAAAATTTTTAAATGAGACAAAACATGCATAAAATAAGTAAATGTCTCACATTCAAAAATAAAAGTTGACACTTAAATTTTATATTCTTCTTCCAATGTTGTGAGAGCATTGCACTGCTTCATCACCGCAACCCCCGGACACTAGTGTTCTAATTAACTAAGCTCATTGCACAGGTGCACAAATCAAGGCAGAGTGAGCATGGTAGTCAGACTGGAACTCAGTTCCAATGCCCTGGGGTCCGTGCTGTTTCAGTATTATCAAATGACTATTATTCTTTGAAAACCAAGCATTAGTGTAATACTCAGAAAAAATGCTTTTATTAAATAGTTCATCTCTTTTCAACAGTCATCTCTTTTCTGTCTCTAAAAGTTTGAGAACTAATACCACTCATTCTACAAGAAAGGAGTGACTAGGAAAGCAAAGTGGGAATTAAATCCTTGTGTTCAATTCTCAGCTCCGTTTCTGGATGTTTTCACTCACTTTTTACATCAACAAAGACAAGGAAAGTCTCTGTTTTGCTTAAATAACACTCCCCAGGATATTTGTGACTGAATGAGATCACTAAGAAAAAACGCAGAGAGTACAAAATAAACCTGGCTGCCATGGCGACGAGAGAGCCCATTACCAAGTCAAATAACCTGGCAGTTTGGGCTCCCGAAGTTCCAAACCTCATCATAAACCTGCTAGTTAGAACTGCAATCCAGATCTCTGGCCAGCGTGCGCGTGAAGAACGCGTCATCCTGACAGCGCTGGCGGCAGCCAGTGACCAGCACTCCCACCCAGGCTACCAGACACTCCTGTTACACGGAGGTTCTCTCCCCCCTTTCCACACCAGCCAGAAGCTGGAGGGCAGCAGGAAGGAAGGGACGGTGCCCCCCACGAGGCTGGCGCGGGAGTGGAGCCGCGAGCCAGCAGCCCTGAGCAGCACAGACGGTGCCTGCAAGCCTCCACACACGGCAGCAAGGCCGAGGCGCGGCCTGGGGTCACGCCTTCCCCATCCACACTGCAGCGTCAGCTTCGCTCTACACACTTCCTGCTTCGGCTTGTCGACTAGGCCGCCCGTACTGAGTCACCCTTTCTCTACTCCAAGAAAGCTCCTCAAAGCCCTGCGGCACCTTCTCCTGTGCCCCTTAAGCCGCCCAGGGAAGGACAACCACAAATACAACCCCGTGAACACACAGTCTTCAACGGCTTGTCAATGTCTTTGGGGGGCGGAGGGGGGGGGGATGAAAGAGCCACATGCCAGACATCCTTTCACGAGAGAGAGTGAGTGTGTGTGGTGAACCTGCGAACAAGGAAAGCTGGAGAAGGCACTGTTCATAAACACCATCAGCGGGCAGAGGGGGCCGCGTGTTCGGCCCCCTGATCCCGCACACTGCTTGGAGACTATTCGCAGAGTACGCGGAGCGGAGAACTGAGTGAAGAGAATGACCTGCAGCTGACTGTGAGTAAAAGGGAGAAGAAGAAAGGCAAGTGCCCCAAATGGCAGAGTCAGAAAAGGAAGCGGCTGCTGATATCCATCTGCCAGGCAAGGACTTGTTTATAAAATGCACTTGCGTTCCCCAGTGCATTCTGAGGTCTTTAAGAAATGAAAGTGATCCCAGAGGTACACAAACCAATCTCGGAACCCAGCGGCTGCTGGCAGAAATCCCTCTGGACTTAATGACTAAAATACCAGAAATCCAAAACTGTGTGGCCGCTACTGCAGCTGTGCGACATCATATGCTCTTCATTCTCAGCAAGAGAAAACAAATTATCTGGTGATGCCTTTTCAGCAGGTCTGATTGTTGGGGGAGAATTCCAAATAATAATAGTGGGTCTTCTGTCGAAAAACTGAATGTAATCAAAGTAAAGAGAGAGTAAAGTGAAAATCATCTGCCACACAGGCAGGGTGTGGGATGGGGCGGGGGTATACTGGGGTTCTTGGTGGTGGAACATGTGCACTGGTGAAGGGATGGGTGTTTGATCGTTGTGTGACTGAGACTTAAACCTGAAAGCTTAAAAAAAAGAAAGAAAGTTGGAGCCTATGTGTTCATCACATACCAAACTCGGGGGGGAATCCAAGAAGATTTGCTATTTCCTTAGGAGTGAAGTAACGAAGTTTAAGCATTAACAATTTTGTTGTCTTTTCTTCTTGGGACAAATTGGCAAGGGATTTGTAGATCTCTTCAATCTGTAAGAAAAATTCAAGAATACAGATGAAGTAGAGGGCAACTACATGTGTTCAGATAAGATTATGGATTGTGAGATAGTATAAAAACTAAACATAGTCTCACACAAGACAAGGCAGCAAAAGGCCTAAGGCAAAAGGTCTGTAATCAACTAGATAATGGACTCAGCAACAGCAATGAAAATAACCTACAATTTAATGTTCCACAAATCATGAAACTTTCAGTATATCTGTCATTTTGATCCCTCAAAAATTAAATTTTACAAATATAAACAAATGACACTAACATAAAAGATACAAATATAGTAAAAGATTTGTAAAAAGAAACTAAATTTCATTGGTCAACCAATGAATGCTAACATGTAAATCATTAAAATGTTTACTGCTTAAGATTAATTTCATCAAATTAAGGTACTATCTTAAAATGATAAAATCTCTGTATCACTGTTATCCCACTGCTCATCGATTTGCTTGAGCGGGCATCAGTAACGTCTCCATTGTGAGACTTCTTGTTACTGTTTCTGGCATATCTAATACACCACGGGTAGCTTACCAGGCTCTGCCGTGTGGGCGAGATACTCTCGGCAGCTTGCCGGGCTCTCCGAGAGGGGTGGAGGAATCAAACCCAGGTCAGCTGTGTGCAAGGCAAATGCCCTTACAGCTGTGCTATTGCTCCAGCCCAAATGATAAAATATTAGTAAAAAATATTTCTCACATATACATATACAAATATCTGATAAGATTTTTATTCTGGGTATACCTTTTATTAATAGTAAAATCAGTTTAAATTGGTTTCAAGAAATGGTTTAAGTCAATATAAAAGGAGATAATGTGATGTCACTTCAAGATTACTGGAAAACAATGTAGAACATAATAAAACAAGCCTATATTCAACTATGAAACCATGATGAGGTAATACTTTTCTTAAAAACTCTCAATTAAATTTGGATCTCTCACTGACCTGTGGTACTTCCTGCCTGCAAACATCAGACCACCTGTTTGCAGCCCTGGCACCTGCCTGTGGCTATTCTACTACTGCTGTGAATGAAACCGTGCCTGACACTCGCAATATTACCCATAAAGGTGCAGGAACTAAAAGAGAAGAGAAAACATAAATGGGGGGAATTTATGGAGAACTTACTTCAACCTAATAAAGAAGGATGCTGAGTATAGCCTACCAGTTTTTCTTGAGTCAGAAAAATATGTAGTCAATGCATACACTCTCTCCCACTTGTAGGTTTTTTTTATAGCATTCTAAAAATAATGCTTTGAGGATTAAAATACTTAATGGAATACCTATACCTTATAAAGTCATAAAATGCCTTAGTATTTTAAGCCCAAGATAAGGTATTAACAGAGTCTTACTAGAACACATTTTTCTCTACAGGGTAATTTTATAATATGTGATCCAATGCAAAACACCAATTTTACAATTTGTACATGTGCTGTGTTTTGGTATGTCATTTACGTAATAAAAATACTAAAGGTTGGGGCTGGAGATTGTACAGTGGGCAGGGCACTAGCCTTCCATGTGGCTGACCAGGGTTCGATCCTCAGGATCCTATATGGTCCTCTGAGCCACGCCAGGAATGGTCCCTGGGCACAGAGCCAGGGGTAAGCCCGGAGCACCGCTGGGTGTGCAGCCCCAAGAGTAAGACAGGAGTTAAAAAATACAAAGCATTCTTTGTACATAAATTCATATCCAGCATATGTGAAAACAATTTATGCACCATATTTAAGTATTCTGTATATGAATGTATAAGAAAAATTATATTCTGAGTTGAACACATAAAATTATCTTAATGTCCTCAAATTTTAGCTATGAAATATAATCCTATTTAAAAGAATTTCATATATTTTTATTTTAAAGCACGCACAGTACCTGCACATCTTCTGCGGTTTGTAACACAGATCCTGTCCCTTCTACATATCTTCCATAACTGAAATATTAACACAAGTGTTATGTAGCACTTCGGGTACATGATGCTAACCTTTAAATGTATTCTTGAAAGACTAATCCGTGTATAGTTAATTCTGAAATACTCTCAATAGCACATAAATAGGCTCTGTAATTAAAAAATTACTACATGAAAGATAAATGATCATTCTATTTAAGCTTCTCACATCATGAAACGTGGCATGGTTTCAAAGCTGTGTGAATATATTTTGAATTATGCATTACTACGTGTCATTTTTTTGCCCCGTCACTTTTTAATACTCATGACTGCCAAGTAGACACAACTTCGTACCTGAATACTACCTGAATACCATTCAATACTGTGGCCTTCCTACAATAAGCCAAATGTTAGGAAGGTGAGAATAAATTGCTTCTTTTTGAAAAAAAAATTGCCAAAATCATCATTCATATCATGACCTCCAAATCCTACTTTCTGGAGCCATGTAAAGAACATGAAAATGTGTCTGCCACTTACTGCAACATTGTATATATTTTTTCATGTAAAAATCAGACCATTGTATAAAATACTGTATTAAAAGTATAAAAACTCTATATAAACATAACATATTAGTAATATTTCTCTCAGACCATTTCCAAACTGGCTGTTCAACATATTGACTTTTTTTCTAATACATCAATTTAAAAATTAAATCATGTCATTAAAAAATATTTTTCACATAATTTTCTCACATATCACGTCTATGGATATTTACATTTTGTCGATGTAGAACTAGGACTTTTATAGTCATACTCCTTTCATGCCATCTTATAATTACCGAGAATTTCAAGGTTGGTTTTTATTACAAAGCTGGTAAGTCATATTTTGTGAGAGTTCGAAACAGAATCGATCACACTAGCCAACAGGCCATAACTGAGTCTTTTAAGAGTATGGAGGGCAATAAACTTGCTACCCTGGGAACACAATCACAAAGTGTGAGGAACTCGGAATGAGACTGGATGATTGTGCAAGGAATAGGGTGTCATGCAAGAGAGCTAGACAACAGGTAAACAAAAGAAAGTTCACATATTCTCATACAAATGACATGGCAAATGTTGTTGAATGACTTTTAACTAAGCAGAGACAGGAATTTTTTACAAAATTTCCTGGAAAGATCTATTTTCACCCTAATTTCTAGGTTTAAACCAAATTGACGAAAAGCACATTTCAGAACAACCCAAGGGAAGTTTTAATGCTGATCAATAGGTAACCAGCAAAGCATATTTTGATATACCTATAAACACAATATGCTATAAGAATAGAAAAGTTCTTATATTCATATGCAACAATATCCGATTTTATATCGTGCAATTATAAACAAAAGGCAAAGGACAACATGAATCCATTGGTAGAGATCAATACTTGCATTAACATATATGGATAAAGCATGTTTACTATTATTTACTTAAAGGGAGAAAAATTCAAATTATGAAATGTTCCTATCAAAAGTACGTGTATTATGTGAGCACACCTTCATAATGAGT
Organism: Sorex araneus; assembly: GCF_027595985.1. Lineage (NCBI taxonomy): Eukaryota > Metazoa > Chordata > Mammalia > Eulipotyphla > Soricidae > Sorex > Sorex araneus. The sequence continues at coordinate 62,132,866 of NC_073310.1, read as the reverse complement.
ACAGCTGGAAGATCAGACCGTAAATCAATATAATTGGGTGCACGTAAAGAAGAAAACCGGATGGTCAGAAGACAGGAGTGAAAGGGAATCCACGTTCCAAGTCTGGCCCAACGCTGAGCCACGAGCATTTCCTGCTTGTTCTTAAGGCTGGGAAACGCCCCACCATGCTGCGAGGGTTCCGCTTCCCCTCTCCAGGCCCTGGGGACTGGGCCCGCACTCTGTGTGCCAGGGACCGACCCAGTGGGCCGGCAAGGCCAGCCTCTTACCCCGGCACTTCGTGGTGCCAGGGGCCAGCCCAGTGGGCCGGCAAGGCCAGCGTCTTACCCCGTACCATCTCGGCAGCCGCTTCTCTGCGCCAGAATTCCATTTCCTTCTGAGACGCCGACCCGTTAGAGCAGACATATATTTTTGAGGGGTGATGGGCCACAGAAAGCAAGGTGTCAAAGATTTAGTCAAGGGTGGGAGCAAGTGTACAGTGGGCGCCTGCCTTGCACATGGCTGACCCGGGTTCAATTCCCGGTATCCCAGCGGGTGCCCCCTGTACCACCAGGAGTAGTTCCTGAGGGCAGAGTCAGGAATAAGCCCAGAGCATCGCCGGGCGTGGCCTCCCAAAAAACCGAACAAAGGAAAAATTAGCTGACCAGGTGCCATCGCAGACTGCACACGGTTCCCGGGCGCCGCCAGCAGTAAGCCCTGCGTGAGGCCGGGATATGCCCGGAGCAGCGCTGGGTGTGGCTCTCAAAACTGAAAACAAAGTTTAAAGAAATAAAAACGGAGCCATCTGCCATCTAGAAACTATTATCACCGTGAGTTGTTGTGGTCCTACGAAGGTCAGCAAGCAAATGGCACTTCTGTGGGCAGCGCAAGTGCGCAGCTCACCCTGCCCAGAAGGAAGCTCCCTCACGCACCCGTCAGAACCCCAGCAGGCAACCTACAAAGGGCAGAAGAAAACCATCCCACCAGTAGTATTTCACTTAAAAAAAAAAAAAGGTCTTGATTTAAAAAGAACTAACAGAAACAACAGCCGTGAAAGCCTGGCGCTCGGGGCACAGGCCAGCGAGTCCCTGAAGCCTTACCCTTTGGTGAAGCACGTGGACCGCCTGCAGCTGGGCGTCACGATGTCCAGGAGGAGAGCGTACCGCAGCAAGGACCCGGGAGGCAAGAAGTAGGGGGTCAAGTCGGCGTCGTCCTCCTCGAGAAAACCCTTCAGCATCTGCACAGAGAGGTCCCGGTCCTGCTGACGCTTCCGCTCCAGCTCCCCCGCAGTCTCCAGCTTAAACAGGAAGGGCCCCTCTCCAGAAGGCCGCGCGCTGCGCCCAGGGCCCGGGATGGGCCCCGTTTCCTTTCCTTCAGTTTCCTCTTCTGCATCCATGGCAGGCGTTTGTGGCTGCTCTGATTCAGCCTGGGGGAATTCCATCAACACCTGGCATTAAGCAAGAAATACATAAAACATCCGAAATGCAATCAAAAATAAAACACTGAACACACCAAGAGACTGTAACACACCATGAGGCATATATATATATACACATATGTATATATATATATATTCGTAAGATTAGTCAGCACGATGCAAGCCCTCCCTGCTACTCAGCCTTTACAGTCATCATTAAATATACACACAGAGGCCTAGAGATGCTGGCTCAGCAGAACTCATTAGTTCCAGCTTTCACCTACAAAGCCTTACACACACACACACACACACACACACAGAGAGAGAAAGAGAGAAAGAGAGAATGACAGAGATAGAGACAGAGAAAAAGAAACAGAGAGAGTCATAAAAATTAGTTTTCTTGCAATGACAAAAGCTGTTACAGACCGACATTATGTCCACAACAGATGATTTATTTCATGGTACCGACACTTTCTGTATGGATTCAAATATTCAGAAAGGTCAGGATGCCGTGCAGCACTATAGTACTTGCCCACCATCTGTGAAGCTTTGAGTTTGATTGTTGGCAACACACACACACACTCTCTCTCTCTCTCTCTCTCTCTCTCTCTCTCTCTCTCTCTCTCTCTCTCTCTCTCTCTCTCTCCAACAGAGACACAGGAAGTATGCTGAATATAGACACAGTATCATATATAGGAAAGAATATTGGAAAGAATATCGGAAAGCAACAGTAAATTTTCCAGAAAACGTTTTGGCTCAGAGTTTACCCTATCCCTTCATTAAAAAACACAACACAACAACAAACCAGGAACATGCACTATGATCTAATAAAACCCTAGAAATTAAAATATACAAGAACATTTTTTTACTCTAAGGGGTTATAACTATTGCTAAAAAATTTGGTTGCAAAACGTGACTAAAATCCTCCTGTGAAAGAAAATCGATTTCAAGAACTTTTCAGGATCATGTTTTTAACTGCCGTGTTTTACATGTTTGTGGAAAGGAAGCCCCACTAACAGTGCACGCCACAACAGTGGGGGAGGTGCTGTAGGCGGGAGTCCGTACTCACGGACAAGCCTCCCGGGAGCTCCCTCGGAGTGGGGGCACCGGCACCTCCAGGGAAGAGCCCCACAGAGGCTCGGGGGAGAGGACAACGGCCCACAAGGTCCCTCTGAGCCCCCCAGAGCCCCAGCAGCACTCCTGCAGGACTGGGCAAGGGTCCAGATATGGACACACTCCTGCCAACCTGGAGGGCATCCTCCTGAAACCATGCGCCAAACCACCGCCGCGCGCTGGCCTGCTGCCCTCCTGCTACGTGTCTCTTGGTTAAGATTCTTGCTTTGTCTACACAGGACTGCTCGAGAAACTGCTCAGAGTGTGGGGCGAAGAGCCCACCTTCAGGCGTGGGAGGGGTCCCCCTCTTCCCACGGAACATTACCTACGCTGGGCACAGAGGGCTCGAGGGCACCGCTGAACTCTGCTGAGACCCAGCAACCCTGACAGATGCCCAGAAAACTGCCCACATTCACCCTGTCCACAGCAGGTGAGCACTTGGTTCTGGCACACACTAGCCACCGCTATCCATTCAGTTAACTACATAGCACTGATTGCCCCGGAACAACACCATGATATTTTAATTTTCTTTTTCTTTTTGAGTCACACTCGACAATGCTCAGGGGTTACTCCTGGCTCTGCACTCAGGAATTACTCCTGGTGGTGCCAATAGAGATGCTGGGAATCAAACCCGGGTCAGCCACGTGCAAGGCAAACGCTCTGCCCACTGGGCTATCGCTCCAGCCCCTTAAAATATTCTTAAGCCACTTTAAGACTGCATACTGAATTTTGGCAGCAGCAGTCGTGACATCTACTAAGAGAAAAAGGAAGATGCAAAACAGTGAAAACAGACAGAAGGGAAACTATAAAAGAGGGTGGAGGCTTCTTTTTCCCCCTTTCTTTATTTGCTTTTAACTAGTTTTTTTTATTTTTCTAGAGATGAAAGAACAGCTCTGGACTTCTGATTTGTTTTACGACAGCGCTAGAAGGGGCCCTGGGGAGGCAGAAAGCCTTGGGACGGGCCTGGGGCGCGGCCTGCACTGCAGAGTCACAGGTCACCTCCGCGTGCATCTGCGGGAACAGAGGGAACAGCAACGACGGCCTCATACCTGCCCGGGGGCTCGGAAAGGCCACGGCTCCGACTGCAGCTTCGCCAGCAGGAAGTAGCGGAGCCTGGAGTTGGGGATGCCGAGCTGGAAAGAGAGCGGCAGTTAGCTACTCCCGAGACCCGGAGCCCTGTGTCACCACGGAGAGGCGGGGACGCAGGCAGGCGCACACCCAGCATCTGCCAGAGAAAACGCTGATGCAGTTTGCAGAAAACTTCTTTGAAATCTTTCAAACTGCTCTTTGACTTTTATTTACTTTTAAACTGTTTTTTACTTTTATTTGAAAGAACTGAAGACTCAGTCGGATGAATGATAAGATTATAGTTCACTTTTCTATTTCCCAGGTAACAAGTACATAGATATCATTATATCAATTATTATAATGTAATTGTAATAAAATTTCAAGTATAATTATACTTACTATCTTATTTTTATTTTATTTTGTTTTGTTTTGTTTTGTTTTGTTTTTTGGGTCACACCTGGCAATGCACAAGGGTTACTCCTGGCTCTGCACTCAGAATTACTTCTGGCAGTGCTCAGGGGACCATATGGGATGCTGGGAATCGAACCCGGGTTGGCCACGTGCAAGACAAATGCCCTACCTGCTGTGCTATCGCTCCAGCCCCACTATCTCATTTTTAAAAGGAGAATTCATTCACTAAATTTAAAATTTTTTTAATTTATGAAATTTACAGAGCTTAAACATCTAATTTTTGATATAAATAGCTCTCAATGTCAGGGGAAAGAACTTAAGCTCTGGCTACAGATAAGAGACTACATACAATGGCAAAAGAAAAATTAAACAGTGATACCTGTATAGCTAAGATCTGTCAAATACCTTATCATCACCAGCTCCATTTATACCCACTATACCCATAATATAGAAACAATGTTAACATTTTAATAGTATGTCTAAAATATGTAGTCAGAAATTTATCATATAATTGTTTTCTAGTTGGAGTTATTTTGAAGCATTACTAAATTACAGCATACCTAGTTTATAAATCCCAAACACCACATATCTTTAACAAACACATTACCTTTTATCTTCTGGATGGAACAAAACCATATTCTCATGCATTAGAGAATATATTTCAAACTATAACCTTTCCCCATAAAACATAAACACATCTATTTGCCTGTAACTATCTTTTATAAGGAAGTATGTGAGAATTAATTTCAGGATTCAGCAGTAATATCACCCAATATAGAATCTTTTTATTGAATCAAACTTCTTCTAGGAAAATACATATATAATAGTTTACAGTTCTGGTACCTACAGAGGTTGGAGATAACAGAAATTCTTGATACTGAAAGCCACAATTTTCTATTGTTTGTATTAACAGGTCTCTGAAAAGACAAAAACCAAAAGAAAAAAGAAAATCTTTCCTCTATAGTAGAAACAGGGTTGTTATAGAAATATTAATGGAAAACCATTTTAAAATAAAATTATACCTTCACTCAAGCTGTCTAAAAAGAGTGATCTTAGATCTATATATAAAATTCAATACTCTGATATACTTCTCAAAAGCAGAGGTATAAATAAATATCATAAATAAATGTTTATAAATAAATGTTATAAATAAGTAAAGCTTCCAGATAGTTTACCCCAGCGGGTAGGGCTGCCCAGTGAGCTGTGGGGACACACTAACTCCACATCAGATCAGAGGGGAGGAGCCCTGTGGCGAGGGCCGCGCTCGCCCTCCGGCTGGGCCACCTCCCAAAAGGGCCTTTCTCCCAGGACCGCTTCTACTACAGCATTCCTATGTCTAAGGGAAAAGGGTGATGGTGTAAGTTGCTACAATTTTTTTTTAAGAGACATTCTAATTCTGAAAAGAAAATTCCAACATCAAAGCCAGTAAAAATCAGCTGACGCTCATAGTGATATTCAGTGACTACTTAGCCTAAGTACTGATGAACAAAATGTACATGTGTGCCAGAATGGGCATGCTTGTTTTCAAGACATTTATTTCGTAGAAGTTTCTACTACCAAATTTAAGATGGTTATAAGACAAATGCATTTTTTTGTTTTTACCTTGTAGAAGATACTTCAAAACCTTTAACATTTTCTAAAAGAATATACTTCGGCAGTTTTTTTAACCTAAAATAGAAGTTATTTTCATTACTAAGAAAAGATGTAGTAGTGGAAAAAAATAAAAAAAAATGTTTTCTTAACTTTTGTTATAAAAGAATATCATAAGATAAAGACTTATTTTGCCATTTCCCTCCCATCCCCATAAATATGTGCTACTAATAAAGGAATGGCTGGAAAATGCTGATGTTCAGTAAACTGTCTTTCAAACAATGGTTCACACAGAGGACACTGAACTGAACATTCTTTCAGAGTCAAAGGTTTAAATTTAAGGTACACTCCAGAGAGAGAGAAGGGAAACTAAGGCAGGGTTTCCCGAGCACCCCAGGAGTGAACTCTGAGCACCACTGGGTACTGCCCAGGGCCCAGACTCCCCATCCTGCTCCAAGATAATAATATTAATTTAAGGGAGGCCGGAATAGAAAACTAAGACTCTACCTTGGGAGAATATCTAAAAAATATAAGAAACTCTTTGTCCTTGGATCAGTCACATCACCTTGCAGACCAATTCTAGAGGGATTTAAAAAAAAGCATAAATTATTTTATCAAAAATCATATATACAGATCGTTTTAAAAAAGTCAAAACTGAAAAAATTAAAATAAGTTGGTCTCACCTAGAAATAATACCATTTTGCTAGAGATACTAAAATTTCATTTAATTCAAAAAAAATATTGTCTATCTAATAAAGATACTTGAAACTTATTTTTTAAATGAGTCAAATAACTTTGTAGAGGCAAAGAATAACAACAAGTCTTTTAAAATAAAATAAATTACCCCCTCACAATCACTTGGTTTAGAAAACACACACACACACAGACACCACACACACAGACACACACACACACTCTCTGAAAATACCTCTTATTCTTCCCCAGATGAGCCAATAAAAGTTCATATGAATAAGCTGGTTTTTTTGAAAAATTTAACTGACAGTATTGCAAATCCTCATAGCTTAATAAAAATTATGCAAAAAAAAAAACCCTCCAAGCTCTAAAACTGCAGCTATAGAACTTCAAAGTGTCCGTGCTCAAAACTCTGGTATGGTTTGATTTAATGGGCACTTAGAAGTCTTCCTCCTCCACAGAGCAGCATTTGGAATACCTACCTGGTGAAGGGCTGGCAGGGTGGACTCATTAAAATCATATTGAAAGAGAATCTGTCAAACTCTTCTAGTGTAATGCCCTAGGAAATAAACATTTGGGGAAAATACATTAAAACACGTATAGAATGGGGAAGAATAAAAAATAATAGCTAATTATAACGAAGCATACCCAAAACTGTAAGTTTACATATGACAATACTTCTCAAATCGACTTCGGTTAAACTACCTTTGCAAAGCCACACTGTGAGGAAGCGGAGCAGTAAACTAAAGCCAGGAAAAGTTAAGTGAGGGGCCCGAGAGATGATGGCACAGTGGGGAGGGTGTTTGCCTACAGGCAGTTGACCTGGGTTCGATCCCCGGGACTCCATATGGTTCCCGGAACACGGCTACGAGTGATTCCTGAGTGCGGAGCCAGGAGTAATTCCTGAGCATGGCGGGTGCGGCCCAAAGAGCAAAAGTAGAAAAAGAAAATGTCCGTGACTCCCCCCAGCCCCTGACCTGCTAGGGAAAGGCTGGGATGCGAGTTTCCTGGACTCAGCTCATGCTGCAAGTCCAGTGCTTCTGGCCTTTCTGGAGTCAAAGGCAGGCTCCATTTCCTAACCAATGATTCCTAGCATCAACTGTGAAAAAACCTTAAATGCCTCTCGATCCACAGCATTTTTGCATCAGACATGAGTACGGAGCGGTCACCATCCTTTGGGACGAGCCTGTTAATAAATCACCAAATGGAGCTACCATTATTCTATTATCTTACTGCTGTGCGCTGTCAAATCACTGCAAAAGACTGTATGTCAGATTGACTGAAGTGACCCCTATTGGGCTGAGAAGTTGAAAAGTGTGCTATTTTGCTCCCGTCTTGAACAGCAGAAGATAGAGAAATCTCAGCCTCGGCTAGCCAATTCCCATTAACAGCTCAGCACACGGGGATAGCCAGGTAAGTAAAGCAACGCATCCAGAATCACCCCTTCCTGATTGGGACACACTGCCAAGTTCACAGAAAAGGCTTTCTTCTGAGTTCTAACACATCTGTGGTCTCCTGTGTAGTGAAATTTTGGAAGCACACAATTTATTACTTTAAAACCACATACTTGTGGGGCCAAAGACATAGAACAGCAGGTAGGACGCTTACCTTGCACACAAACGCCCCAGGTTCAATCCATGGCATCCATATGGCCCCCTGAGCCCTGCCAGGAGGGACCCTGAGCACAGAGGCTGTGAGCCCTGAGCAGAGGGCACTGTCCCAAATCCAAATAAAATAAGCCACGTAGTTTTAAGTAATTTAAGACGAAAAGTTTGTAAATTAAAATCAAGATTAAATATTGAGAACTTGCCCGGGTTCTTTCTGGAAGCCTGGGTTATGACAAAAATAGTTTGAAAACAGCTCGTCAAATAAATCATTTCAGTCATCTACTGACTGATGCATCTGCAGAAGCCGCCGGGCAGGGCAGCGCGACCCGGCAGCGTCTCACACCCAGCTGGCTGCCCAGCACAGGCCTGTGGAGATAAGCTGCTTGGTTGGACGATCTTTCTCTCCATTTGGACTGCACAGTATTACTCTAAAGTATCCCATGCTCCAGGTGACCGCTGTGCTAGGTGTGTGAGTCCTTTATCTCTACAAGCGACAATGCTCCTTTCACATGAGAGTGGCTATGGCGAGCAAGCCCGACTGAAGTGATTTTTCTTGTTCTAGGACCAGTGGCTAAATGGCGCGCTGACTTTGAAATGAGACAGAATGAATACTATTCTTTTACGAAATCACAAAAGGCTAATTTAATTGCAAACATTCCTCATATAAAAGTAACACTTTTTTCTTAAAAAAAAAAAATAAGTTATTTGGGCAAGTGGGTCCTGGATTCTGTTATTCTCCTTTAAAGAATGTTGGATATTTGTTCTCAGAGGCAATTAATTTCAAAGTAGCTCGACTCTTTTGATTTTTGTTTCTGGCTTTCTTCCTTTTTATTTTATATTTTGGTGGGGGGATGGGTGGCACTCAGCCATACCTGATGGCTCTGCACTCAGGGTCACACCTGGTAATGCTCTGGGGACTAAATACAGCACCAGGGATCAAACCAGGGTTGGCTATACACATGGGTAGCACCTCACCCCTGTACTGTCTCTCCAGCCCTAATAAATAATTACTACAATGTTGAGAATCAGAATCATGTGGTTCATAATGGGAAGAAGATAAAAGGGAAAAAAATGAAACTTCAGTAGAAACGAGCCCAGCAATGAGATAATGGAATTAGCAATGATTTTATAAGTCATTATACATACTAAAAATTATTTAAAGGCCTAAAAGAGCACAAAAGCATAAGACAAATTAAAGACATAAAAATAACCAACTTGGGGACTGCAGAGATCGTACAGCAGGGAGGGTGTTTGCCTTGCACTTGGCCAACCCAGGTCCACTCCCCACCACCCCATATGGGTCCCTGAGCACCACCAGGAATAATTCCTGAGGACACAGTCAGGAGTAAATCTCTAAGCATTGCTAGGTGTGACCCAAATACCAAAACCCAAAAACAAAACCAACACCTTTTTTTAGAGATAAAAAATATCTAAGTGAAAAGCATACACTGAAAAAATTAATATCCTAAAGATACAGCAATACAATTCATCTACAAAATTAAGTACACAGAGAAACAGACTGAAAAGAAGGAATTTAAAATATGTATAATTTGGAGATAAGTAAAGATAAGGAATAGAGATACCATTTAAATCTATAATGGCCAAACCCTTCCAAATTTAATTAAAACTACAAATAAGCACAAAAAATCCAAGTATTATCAAGTAAAATGTACAAAGGTACATTGAAATAAAATTTTAAAAAATGATTAATTATAGCTATAGAAATAACTCAGTAAGGCAAACAAAGATAAGAATTATTACAGACTTTTAGTCAGAATTAAACAAACCAACAATAGTAAAAATCTAAAAAAAAAAAAGTTTAGGGCCCAAGCGAAAGTATTGGGGTTAAGGCATTTGCCTGGCATGTGGTCAAGCTGAGCACCATAATGCATGGTCCAACCCCCTCCCCAAAATTAATTCAAAGGCTCTCAGGAAAATACCTTTCAAAAGTGACTATGACCACAGATTTAATAATAATTACATTTCAAAGGGAAGACAAAATCATTTTCTACTTAAAAAGTGTTGATATAATTTGTCATCTGCCAAATGTCCGTGAAAGATGTGAAAGACATGTGTTGAGTTAACGTGTAGGAGTCAAATACTTGAGAGGAGGATGAAAGTAAGGTCTGCTGCTGTGTCCAGAGTGTACTGGCAGGGGCTGGAGCGACAGCACAGCGGGTAGGGCGTTTGCCTTGCACGTGGCTGACCCGGGTTCGATTCCCAGCATCCCATATGGTCCCCTGAGCACTGCCAGGAGTAATTCCTGAGTGCAGAGCCAGGAGTAACCCAAGCATCGCCGGGTGTGACCCTCCCCAAAAAAAGAGTTTACTGGAAGGTGACGCCCCTACGCTAAAGACTTTGTTACTGTGACGAAGCCCGTGTTCTCTCTTCAACAGGAGCCTTCCCTTTCCCCTCACATCTCTCCAAAGTCCTTTCAGAAAAGCCTTTTTTATTTCACTGGGGGCAAAAAAAAAAAAGAAAGAAAAATTCTTAAAAGTAAAGAATTTAGCAAGTTTCATGTCCCAGACGCATTTAAAAGTCAAGCATATTGTTGGTTTCAATCCTTTCTTGGGGGCCAAATATTCCCAGTCACGCTCAGTCTGCCGGATACTTCTCAACGCAGTAACAGCCATCACTCACTTCAATTGTCTTGGCCAGTAACTGTGTGTGAGGAAAGTTGTACTTGTACACCTCATTGGCAACGGTGTTCACATCCACTGCCGCCACCACGTGCGCCGGGACACGGCTTTCTGCAAGGAACAACAACACCCAAGGTCAGCTCCCACCGCCAATTTGCGCATGCGGGAGAGATCCCCACGCAGACTCCCGCGGACAAAGATAAGAGGTCAGGGAGCTGGACACCAAGTTAAATATTTACACACCCGGGACTCTCTTTCCAGGACATTCCAATGTGAAAAACAAAATGTAAATATTTTAGTCACTCTCTGATAATGTGCTTTCCTCCTCCCTCAAGCTATATTTGACCAGCTAAGTGGAAAGTTTTCTTAAACCAAAATAAACGCAAAGGAAACAAAGTAACATGAACTAACACTCTTTAAAGCCACGTGACTTGGAATTTAATGCAGATAAACTACAATTTGTTCCTTACTTCTAACATTAACACAGAGCGAGGTCCGATACTATTAAAAATATTTTCATTATGCTTTAGGAGGTTTTTTGATTTTTTTTTGCCTTAATTCGTGTTATTAAGATACAACTCACATCCCATAAACTTCACTTACGGTTTTAGAAAGCTTTTCAAACAATAAACAACCCATGAGGACAGGGGCTGCCTTCACTGCCTGGCTCTCTCCGTGCTGCAGAAACAACACATTTCCGAAATTCTTTCAGATACAGGGAATCTTGCCAGTCTTTATGAAAGGTCATCAAACATGTGTCGTATCAGGTATACTATTGTTGTATCTTACACTTAGCACTTCTCTGCACTTCCCACTAAGTACAAACCCAATGGTGTGCAGGCCTTCCCAAATGAGGGACCGATGTTAAGAGTTTTAAAAATAAAAATACTTGAAACTTCTTTAGAAACTCATTAGGGGAAACAAAAAACCCTGCAAGCTTACATAATAGCTCAAAATAGCTATTTTGTGCCAAGAGATTTGCTGCCAATGGATTTGCTGTCAATAGCTCAAGAGAGAGGGAAGAGGGAGAGAGAGAGAGAAGAAAAGAAGGAAAGTTCCTGCCATAGAAGGGTGGCAGGAGGGAAACTGGGGACACTGCTGGTGAAAATGTACACTGGTGACGGGAAGTGTGTTAGAACATGGGATGACTGAAACCTCATCATGGACAACTTTGTAGCTATATATCTCACTGTAGTTCAATTTAAAAAGGGGGGGATAGCTCAAGTACCCTAAATAAACAAACAGAGGGAAAAAAAAGAACAGAAGGAAGGAAAGAGACAGAGAGACAAAGAGACAGAGAGACTGGGGAAATCAAGGCTCAGGTACCAGAGCCTAGAAATAAAACGGAGCTCAAGACAGAAGGACAAGGAGGAAGGGACAGATAACCAGAAACAAGCATTACCCACAGGCCTCGTGGCCCCGCAGCCGTGACAGGAGAGGACACACAGGCGCAGATGTCTCTGAGCCATCAAGCTCTACGCCAACAGCCCCCACACACCCCCTGGGGACTCAGTTCTCGCTGGCACCCTGCTGCCATACTCCGTCCTCGGAAATTTGGGGACATCGGTGGCAGCAAACACTGCTGCTCCCTGTTGAATGTTAATTCAACCATATCTTGCCTTAGAATACAACTGATTTTTTTAAAAATCACACCTTGGGGGAAGGGACTGTTTGGGTAATCCCGGTGGTGCTCAGGGGAGCCGACCACAATGGTGCTGGGGACCAACGCAGGGTCAGCCACGCACCAGGTGCTTCAGCACCTAAGCCCCTATGCTACCTCGCCTCTCTCTGGCCCCGAAACGCAAAGGCACTGGACGCCGATCTCCAAGTGCTACTCACCAGGTCTTTTAAACAGAAAAGCAGTTAGTACATGCAGATCCCTTTGTCACATCCTGTGACATCCTGTGACATCCTGTGACAACTCAGGGGAAGAACCATGCTGGAGATCAGAGCACTCAGGGCCGGGGCTCTCCTTACACAGGCTGACCACTTGGCTTGATCCCTGCACCCCGGCCGTGACCCACCCCCCATCCCAGCACCTCTGGATGCGGCCCAAACAAGAAAACTAAGTAGCAACTCCCAATCAGAACCAAGTGAGTCTCCCTGAATGGTTTCTGCTGTTTTGCTTAAACACGGCGTCAGCACGGTGTAACCTGCTGGCCCTGGCAGCAAACTGAGATTGTCTAGAACTGGTAAACAGGACTTTTTTTCCTTTGTCAGACTGACTGGAAAACCACTGTGAGGGTGGAATCTGTACCATAATCAATAGCTAATTTTACATTCTGTTGTATGTGCTGGAAGACATAAAAACTGACAAACAGCAATTGCCACGAGAGTGTTTGATAAGGCAATCTAAGAAATGATGAACTGAAAACTCAGGAAACCATGGATTTTTAAATTCAGTCAACAAATGCACTCTTTCCACTGATGCACGTATGTTAAATGTTATGGGCCTGGCCTAAAAATCATTTCCACAATGACAAACGGATATACTAACCTACTAGTGATATTTGCATAACTTGCCTTTTCAATACAAAACTATTAGGGAATATAACTATATTTTTAAGGAAAAATATTTAGAGATCATTTTAATAAGCAAGTCTGTCAAATCTATCAAAATCCTAACTTGAGCATAAAAAGGTAAGTATACAGTAGAAAATATCAACAATTTTTCATCCATAGCCTCCAAAAAAATCACTGGTAAACTGCATGCACAGATTTTGAAAATGTTTCACCTAGAACATAAAAGTGAATATAATTCACCAGAATTGCCCCTCCATGAGCACTTACACTGATCGCCCCCGAGCAGTCTCTCCAACGGGAGAGAGAGTTGAGGAAAGGGAGCCATCAGCATCCTTCCAGGGGGCGGGGGGCGGAGCTTGGATTATTGCTTTACTGGGGGTTATTCCTGTCATTTCTGTTATGACTCCAGGTCATTGGTCCAGGGTGAAGGTGTCGGCAAGGGACAGAGAAGGCGAGAGAAATGCAATGCCAATGTCCTTCAAGATGGTCAGACTGGGAGAAAGACACTGCAGGAAAAAGGCTTCGGACTGGCACTCAGCCAATCCCGTTCGATCAGCAGCATCACTTATGGTCCCCTAAGGACTTCCAGGCACTGGGCCAAAAAAAGTCCCCGAGCACCAGAGGGTGTGGCCCCTAACCCATACACAGATAAGGAAATAAATGGAGGGTCAAATCAGATCTACAGACAAAGATGACGGGAATCACACTCCTATCCATACGAAGACTGAACTACAGAAGACAGATTTAGTCGTATCGACAAATTTTCGTTGTTAGAAATAGCACTGACGTGTATCATTTCAGCTTTCAGATACATTTTGTGTTAGAATAGGCAAGACACACCACTTGAACAGCATCCTTTTTTCCTTCTTTCTCTGATTCCTCTTTCTGGAAGAGGTGCAGGGAAGATAAGCCAACTAGAAGCAGTGAAAAAAGCTAGTTCACACTCACCTGGCTTCCCCAACCAAGCAGAACCCAGTTTAATTGTTCATGCATAATCATTAGGGCAGAGTGGAAAATCAATTTTTAAAAATTCAAATACAGAATCAACTAACCAACCTCTGAATGGGAATGGCTTATTTTTTCCCTTCTCTGTCACTGAGTTTCTAACTGTATTTCAGGTGAGTAATGCTTCAAATTACCTCATTATACGTGTACTTGAGACATCTAACCAGGTATATTAACACTGACATCTAGTTGTGAAATGGGAAATCAGCTGAAGACAGTCAAATCTCTTACCCTTTCATTCCAGGTGATAGCTCAACGGGGAATGGAAACAACCAGCCAAAATCCGACCTGCCAGGATTCTGTCAATATTAGCAAGGTATATGTCTTTTCTTTTAAAGATTCCTGCACAGGGCTGCGTTCTTGAGAAACGGAACTAGGAGGAGCTTTGCTTCTCAAGGAGTCCAGTCACCATAACAGCCCTGATGCCACGTCTCCACTTACTTTATGTGAGAAACATTTTCTTCTTGAAACATTATGTTTTAGATGCTTCTCTTCTTGATATGAGCCTAATCCTAACTGCCACTTCCATTTGGATGGGGTTTTTTTGGTGTGTGTGTGTACACACAATCAGAATTACTTTAGGTCTGTTACCTATTTACATGGAAAATTTAATTCAATCGACATTTATTATTTGTGGCAATGGTATCACCAGCCCCTCTGTGGGCTGAGGGCAAGTCAATATTTATGGAGACCAGGAGATTTTCAAAACTAAACCCGCCTTGTTTTTCCCCGGTGGGCATGAATCCCACATTTATGATCAAAAGTGAACTCTTCTAAAAGCTTCATTATGAACTGACTTTTTAACCAAGGAATGACTTTCTTTATTACTTTATTTAAAAAGTAATGTCTATTTGTATCAGATTTGCCTGAGGAGAAAAGGCTTGGACCCAAGACTTGAGAAAATAGAAAGAGTTGGGAGGTCCAGGAATTCTTCAGCAGATGTGCACCCGCCCGGCCGGCAGGAAGCCACACACTCAACCCTCCATGTACTAAGCATGATCCTGGTGGGATGGGGGAGGCCGTAGCGGTACTGGGGCTCCCGCCCATGGTGGCGGCGTGCAAGTGCCCTCTCTGACAGGGTCTTTCCTGGCGACAGTTCCAGATCTTCTCGGGGGTACCCTTACGTCCCTCAATTTTCTGTCCAAGTGGTTCAAACCCTGGAGGCCGGCCCCTAGTTGTTCTGAGATGGCTGCTAAGTGCCTGCACCCGGTGGTTTCAGGATGACACTGACCCCACTGGCTGCAAACAGACAATCAGGAAAATGAGAGCGCCATTCCAGTTCCGGGGGCCTTGGGGGGGACGAGGAAGTGAGGCTTTATCTTTCTTACTGAGTTTAACTAGAAAGATATAAGAATAGATCCTACTCTGTCTCGATGCAGTCGGAAAAGTACCGAAAACGCCAAATAAGATATAGGGAGGGGGGAAATCATCTGCCATAGAGGCAGGGGGAGGACTGGAAAGGAGGGGTGAGGGATACTGGGGACACTGGTGGTGGAAAATGTGCACTGGTGGAGGGATGGGTGTTTGATCATTGTATGACTGAAACTCAAACATGAAAGCTTTGTAACTGTATCTCACAGTGATTCAATTTAAAAAAAGATACACAAAGAAAGTAAAAGCTTCTAGCGACATGCTGTGAGCTCCTTCTTTAAGTCTGACCCCCAACCAGGCTACATTTGGGTTTGGTCATTACATGAGTCAGAACTGACCACTTTGGGGGCTAGAGAGACGGTGCAGGTATTAGGGTGCTTGCTATGAATGCAGCCCACTCTGGTTCAATCCCCAGCACAGCACATGGTCCCCCAAGCACAGAGCCAGGAGAACATCCTGCACACACTCAGCGTGGCCCAACAGCACCCAAAGAATATAAATAACAGAAAAAAAGACACGAAATACTTTTATGTAAACCACTTTGGGTTGAGTTTTCTAAAACTTGAAAAGGACGGCTCTACGGAGCATTCAAAAGAACACAGAGTTAAATATTCTTTGTCACCATGAGAAAATACATTTCAAATTCTAAGCTGGCAGGCAGAGGTATGAGAAAGCCCAAAGCCTTGTGAATAAGAAATTAATTAACTGTATGTTTGCAAACTGGAAGTACTTCCCTTAATCAAACACTTCCCAAGTGTCCTAAAATGGAGGCAATAAATGTGAAAGTCCCAATTTTAGAAAGAGATTTCACTCTGGGCTACTCAATTACATATTCCTATATATGCATTCTAAATACAACAAATATGTACTGAGCTGTTTGTAAACCAAATCTCTAATGTCTTTCTAGCAGCACAGTCCTTTTTCACTTGAACGATCTTATCAAATCCTATTAAATCTCAATTCTGAAAGTACAATTAAGAGACATTTCAATAACACACAATTCAAAAATGATTTTAAAAAATAAATTAACACTGAAAGGGAACGGCTGTTGGAATACTTTATGACTGAAAGCCAACCACGAACAACTTTTGAACTGTGTAGCTCACAGTGATTCGATTAAATAAAATAAATTTAAAAGATTAATTTACATCTGAAAGGATATTAAATCCCATCAATAGTGAGAGAAATCTTTATGAGTAAATTCCACCTACCAAATTATCAAAGATTTAATAAAATAAACAGTACAGGTAAGCATATGAAAAAAACGCCTACTGACTAGACACTAGTCAACTTATTACTACACTTATCTATCCCACTTACGGCAATCTATGCCAAAGAAATAGTGATATCCACATTGGGGGGCTACTTCAGGGGAAGCAGGAGGAAGTTTTGGGTCACACAGCGGCGGGTGCTCTGTGCCTTGGTGTCACTCTGAGCAGTGCTTGGGGGGCCCGACGTAGGGATCAAAGCAGGGTCAGCAGAGTATAATAAGGCAAATGCCTTAACCCTGTACTGGCTCACAGGCCCCTGACACCCATATTTTTAAATTACTATGTATCCTATTGAATAATAATACAAATGTTTATTTTTAAGTTACCATGTATTCTATTGAATAATAATAATACAAATTTTGTATAATTTATATGTATGTGCATGCATGAATGCACTGTGTCACTGCAGCACTGTCCTGCTGTTGCTCATCGATTTGCTCGAGCAGGCACCAGTAATGTCTCCATTGTGAGACTTGTTACTGTTTTTGGCATATCAAATACGCCATGGGCAGCTTGCCAGGCTCTGACGTGTGGGCAAGATACTCTCGGTAGCTTGCTGGGCTCTCCGAAAGGGGCGGAGGAATCAAGCCTGGGTGGACCACATACAAGGCAAACGCCCTCTGAATAAGGAAGAAAATACGGGAGAAAATTAACAGTGGTTAGCTACTAAGGATTAATTCTTACTTCTTCCTTTAAATTTTTTTTATTTGCTATTTTTCCTCCCACAAGAATCTACTACTTCTATAATCAATCAAAGGCACGCACACACACACACGCACACACACACACACACACACACACACACACCTCTAGCCTTATACTGAAACAAAAGAATTCAATCCTCCCCTTGGATATGACCCTGAGAAATCATCCAAGGAAAGTAACTATCAAAGTCAGACGAGGAAGCTTTGGTGCATTCTCAAAAGCTGCTCCTCAGCCTGGAACGGCTCCACCCACCTTACACAAAGACACACACATAAGCCAGCACAGCTCATGCTATTCTATCCCACCAGCTCTCCAAGTCAAAAGCACTTGGCAGCCACACATTTCATACTTTTGCACCACTAATACACCAAGAGTAGCACACCACATTTAACTGGGTTTAAAGCAGAAGGAAACCGATCTTAGGGGGAAATATATTTATACAGATAAGATCTATACATAAGCACACGAGGCTCAACCTTTAACAACATGTTACTAATCTCTTATAGAAGGGCTTAATGACTCCTGGGTGAAATACAACAATCTTCACACACTTTCCTCTAAGAAACATGTTATGGATCATTTTTAGCGGGTTACTCATAACAAGCAATACAAAATAAATTATTTCAGTTCTGCTTTGGGGGCAGGGTTTGGGGATCAAGACGGAAATATGGTGGCGGGAAGGTGTAATGGTGGTGGATTGGTGTTCAAATATTAAATGTAATCAAATTACTGTATGACTATATCACTGTCATCCCATTGCTCATCAATTTGCTCGAGCGGGCACCAGTAACATCTCCATTGTGAGACTTGTTGTTACTGTTTTTGGCATATCGAATACGCCACGGGGAGCTTTCCAGGCTCTGCCGTGCGGGCTCGATACTCTCGGTAGCTTGCCGGGCTCTCCGAGAGGGACGGAGAAATCGAACCAGTGTCGACCGCATGCAAGGCAAACGCACTATTTGCTGTGCTCTGGCTCCAACCCAATGTAATCAAATATTGTGAACAACTTTAAAAATAAAATAAATTCAAAAAAATAAAAAGTAAAATTACATTATTGTAGCATTTAATAATAACTAGCACCAGAGCAAAACAAAACTCAAAGCCCTAAATCTGTCTTTTCCACTTTCTCATTAAAAACTGAGACCCTACTCTTTAGTCGTTAAGCACACTGCCATGTTTTAAACTACATTTAAAGGGCCAGAGCAAGAGTATAGCAGATAAGGCGCTTGCGTTATCTGGGTTCCATCCCTGGCACCCATATGATCCCCCAAGCCTATAAGGAGTGACAGCCAGGTGTAGCCCACAAAAGAAAACAAACAAAATAATTAAAAAGTTAAGACACAAACAACATACACATATGAGATTCAGTCTGTTTTAGGTTATGCAACAAAGGCATTGCTTTATGTAAATTTGTTTTTCAGTGACTGAACATTAATGTGTGGTCCATCACTATACTGTGATGGCTACAAAGTGGTTCATCACTATAATATGAAGTTTCCTCATAGTTTAAAGAAATAACATTTTACACTTTCATGGAAGTCAGTGAAGAAATGAATGTACAGGGTCACTATAAGACCCCGGAGATAAATGCATTTCAATGACTTTGGTCCTCATTCACGTATCTGCTACCTGTGTATTTTCGCAAATCCTTTCCCATTAAGTCACAGAGTATTCCACAAATAATAGATGATGCTATTATTTCAACCCAGGCTGTCACTGGCTTCCCTACGGAGATCTTTGGTTCCATGTGTGTGAGCGTTTCTAGGCCCCGAGGAAGGGATGTTTAGAGTATACGATGGCAGATGGCCAACTAGCAGCACCTTCTTGGCCTATGTCTGAATTTCAGTTCCACCATTTCCAGCCATATCAAGCTGCTTGACCTCTTTATGCCTCGTGTCATTATCAGTAATACAGACAATACGCCATTGGCTTTCGCAGATGAAATTACTTAACCCATAGGCAGTTCTAATAGTTGTGCTGGGCACAGGGTGAAACGCCCAATCAATGTTTACAAACGTCTACTACAACGTTTACTAAGACCCAACTGGCACTGTCAAAGGCACAAAGACGTGAGAGCAAGCGTAAACGCTGAGCAGCCCTGGTGACGGCCACTGCCCCCTGGCCGCCGCGGGCCTCAACGACAGCCCCAGTGCCTCGGAGAGTAGCTCGGATCAAATGCCTTAGACGCTGTCTTCAGAACGAGCAATTGTACGTGCAGACACATACCCTAAAGTGCGACCCGCAGAAAAATGGCCTCCCTGGCACCCCAGAGATGTCCACTCCTAACCCCACCTGTGAGCAGGTGCCTGACGTGGCCCCAGGGCCTTTACAGTCCTGCTGGTAGACGTTCACAGGAGGGTGTGCACTCAGGCCGATTCGAGCGCAAGGACAGGGCTGGCTGGGGTGGGTAAGGGAGCAGAGTCGGAGTAGCAGAACGGAAGGCGCTGGCCTGGCTTTGAAGACGGAGGAAGGAGTCGGGGTCAGGAATGCCGCTGGACCGGCCCGCCGAAAGGGCAAGAAAACGGTTCTTCCTGAGAACATCCCGCAGAAACACAGCCCTGGGAATACCTTGGTTTCCAAACTTCTGACCTCCAAAACTCTTAAAATGATAAATCTATGTTGCTTGAAGCCAGTGAGTCTGCGGTGATTATACATAGAAGCAACAGGAAACTAATACACAGGGAGGAATAAAGATGCAGAAAACTAATTTATGGACAAGATAGGCACTTTCTGTTAATAAGAGTGAAAAATTATGAGCAATCTAAATGTCCACAAGTCGATGATTACTTGGAACAAGTATGAAACTTCAAAAAAGACGAAATGCTACACAAATATGGAAAGTTTATGTTTATTTAGTGGCAAGAAAAAACTCGAGATATTCTATGTAAAAAAAAGTTATATTTCATTTTCATGTTCACACAGATGTAGAATAAAGTCAAAAACATAAAAATCCTCAACAGCATTTATCCCTGCATGAGCATTCTGTATTTTTATTTTTATTTTTCAATCTTTATTTTTGTAACATCAGCATTTCCTAGACCATATTCTCTGAAGGGAAAGAACTATTTGTTAATGATAAATCTCCATCATACGGAATAATACTTGACAGATAAACCACACAATAATTATCTACTAAATGAATAATGATGCCTTCAGTGTCTATCAATTTTTAATAAATGCATTATTGGAAACCAAAAATTAAAAAGAACAAATATAAAAATATTTTAAATATCTAACTTCCTACTAATCAAAAAATTTTAATAATCTAGCTTACAGAATTATATAGTTTTAATTACAGATAAGCTTAAAAATATGCCAGCGAAACAGGCAGGTGGGGGTGGGAGGTACCTGGGGACACTGGTGGAGGGACGTTGACACTAGTGAAGGGGAAACTGGTGCTGAAACACTACGCTTAGAACTCTACGGTGAATAACTTGGTGAATCATGGTGCTTTAATAAAAAAAAAATTAAAAAATAGGAAATGATGACCAAAAACTTAGGAAAGAAAAGTAGATAATGTTAAATGTGACTCCGACGTATTTATGATCACACGAGCACTGCTGGATGAGGATCTCTGAAAGGATGAAACTGGCATGCCCTTTAAAAAGTAAGCTGACAGTTCCATCGATCATAAAAATGTTCCAGCACCCGAACTTATTTACCCGTTCCCCAAATATTTACTGAGTGTCCAACCGCCACGATGCACTGCTTGAGACACCGAGAACACAACAGTGAAGGAACAAAACAAACCAAAGCGGACACAAACAAGCCCCACCCTGGCGGGCTTCATCACTCGGGAGAGGCCGGTGAGCGCAGGAGTGAGCGCCCAGGGGACAGGCAGGGGCGCAGGGGAGAGGTGCGACCCCCGCAGCAATAGGGGAAACGGCAAAGACAACTTCAAGTGAAGACAGACAAGCAACAGACGGACCAGATGGGGCTGTTTGGGGGCAGCCCTCCCGTCAGGGGACACGGCAAGTGCCACGCCCCGAGAAGATGTGCCCTTGGCGTTTCAGGCTAGCCAGGAGACCAGATGCCCAGTCCAGCCTCGGGCGTTAATGCTGGTGACAGGGCCAGGACACCCTCCCTCGCAATCCACACACACTAAGTGCGCGAGCCCAGTCTGAGGCAGTGGACACAGGGGCCGAGGGACAGTGCAGCGGGCAGGGCACCTGGGTTGGCACAGGGCTGACCCAGATAGGGTCCCACCTCCCCGGCCCCTCACGTCCAGGATCACCGGAAGTGGCCCCATCCCGAGACTGCAGTGATGCCTGAAACACCAAAGTCAGTAACAAAAAGGACACCGAGGATAAAACTCAATCCTTCAGCTTTCCGTACAAGAACATCCGAAATCCTGGATGGCCATTGTTATTAGTAGCTAATAAAAGAATTTAGCTGAAATATTCAAGTGACTTTTATTATTTATACATCTGAGAAATATTCTCTTTGTATTCATGTTTCCTCCAACCAAATCTCCTGAAACAGCGCTGGAAGGACACCTCAAAGGGACGGTGCCAGGCCTTGCTGGAGTAAGACCCTCCACTGGATCACAGTGACCCCCAGCACTGCTGGGTGCAGCTCTGGTGACACCCGTGGGAACCACTAGGACCAAACCACCAGGTTGAGCATCAGCAGGAATGGCCTCGGTGTCCCCAGCAGCACTGGAAAAGACCCCACTTCCCCTCCCACCGCCCCAAATTAGCATGAAACAACCAAGTTACAAGATCGTATAGCAGCTAAGGCACTTGCCTTACAGACAGCCACCCCCGGTTTGATCCCTGGTACCACATTTGTCCCCCTGGGCATAGCCAGGAATGTCCCGAGCACAGAGCCAGGAGTAAGTCCTGAGCACTGCTGGGTGTATCCCCCAAACTCAAAAACTAAACAAAAACAGGTACTGGGTATACATTAACTAGCTTATTAAAGACATATAGTAGGTTCTTTTGAAAAAGTAGCATTCAGGTGCCATTATTATCTATTTTATTATTATTAAAAATAATGTCTTTATAATAAAAAAAACTTTAAGCCACAGTGCATCAAATGAACTTTAAAAGATAAACAAGTATGGGTAAGACATGTGCATCAGATATAATTGATATCTCTGAAAAAATAAAAACCTGTTACACCACTGATAGAAATATATTTTACTATAGCCTCTATAGAAAACCATAAAGGAGAGTCCTTTAAACAAAAAAATGGAAATACTGCATGACCTAGCTATCTCACTCTTAGGTATTTATCTGAAATACATGAAAACACTAATTCAAAAAAAATTTTTTTTTTTACTCTAAACTTCACAGCAGCATTATTCATAGTGGACAAAGCTCAGAATCTACCATAGCGCCAATCAAGAAATGAGTGGGTGAAAAAGTTGCGATCTCTATACCCAAAGGAATATATACTCTTCCACTAGAAACAGATGAAATGGCATATTTGGGGGATACAATGGATGGGATTCGAGGTGGCGGTGCCAAAGTACGAGAATATTATGCTAAGTATGTAGGAAATGAGAGGCAGGTAGCAGATGGTTCCATTTAGATGTGGAATACAAACCACTAAGCCAATCAAACTGGGAAGCAATCATAAAACTAACCCTTCGAGTCAGTGGAAACTATGGCGGTTGGGAGAGGAAAGTGGGGGTCCATGAGAGGCCTGGGAGAGGGGTCTTCTGGCAGAGGGACGATGCTGGGACTTTAGTGGCAGGTTAGTGAACCCTAGAACTTAATATACACAAAGGCATGAAGTCGTTCCCCTAAAACGCTAAGACGTGATAACTACAGCCACGATAACGTGATAAACTACGGCCCGATTAGTCTGGAAGGGACAGCTGCTACTTGCACAGGGGAGGAGCAGCGAGGGAGGGAGGCCGGAGGGCCAGTCCGGGACACGGGCTTTGAGGAGGCCACATCAGACGTGAGAGAGGGCAGGGACGGGGCCACACGTCGGAGGGCTGGAGGAACACGGGGAGAGGCAGGACAAGAGCCGCGGCAGAGAAGCTGGGGAGCGGCCAGGGGCCCAATCTCCCAGGCCTGGCTAGGCGGGACGGTCATCCTCACTCAGGGAAGCCCTTCACGGTTATCGCACAGAAGAGCACTGTCTGCTGTGTGGAAAGCGGATGAAGCGGGAAAGCAGAATGAAGCGGGCGTTAGTGAGGAGACCTGGAATGACGGAGAGCCGAGGGTTGGTATAGCTCCAGCCCGAGCCCTAAGCTGGAGCCGGGCACCGTGTGGCTCCTGAGTGCTGCCAGGGGTCCCGATGAGCCTGACCTGCTCAGGACCCCGGGAGAGGCCCTGGGCCTCACTGCTGCTGGAAAGTCCCCTCCCAAAAAAAGTCATTTAATAGTTGGTACAACAGATTTAGCGTGGTAGTAGCAGCAATACAAATATTTATAGACATTCTGATTACACTGGGTAATAGAAGAAAAAAAGACTTTCACGAACAACAGCAACAACAATAAACCCTGCAAATTAAATATACAGAAAAATATATCATTCCCATGAGATTAACAAAGGTGAAAAATGAATAATACAAAGAATAAGCACATCAATCAATGGACTAGAATTAAGAATCCATAAGTAACCCGCCACAGAGAGGGTCAGTTAATTCATGACAAAAGAGCCAAAAGCAAACAATGAAGAAAGAAATTCTCTTAAACTGGTGCTGGGAAAACTTGATAACCACATGCAAAAAAAAAACCTAAATCATTATCTCACATATGCATAAAAAATGACTTCAAAAAAAGACTTGGATGTAAGACCTGAAGCCATGGAGGACACTGGCTTCAGTGAGGTCTTTGAAGGAATCTAAGGATCAGCAAAATTTTTAAATGAATTTAAAAAAAAAAAAAGAATGCAGACGACAAAGCTTCTAGAAAATGAAAGAAAGCCATTGAAGACATCATCCTGAATGGCAGAAAATATTTGCTCAGCATATGTCTGAGAAGAGACTGTTATTACACACACACACACACACACACACACACACACACACAGAGCTCTTACAACTCAACAAAAAAGGATATATCCCCTTCTCCTCAAAAAGGGCAGAAGAACTGAATATACGTCTCCTAAGGAGACATACAGATAGACAGTAAACAGGAAAATGAAAAAATAAAATGCTCAGCATCACTAAATCAGGAAGTTGCAATTCTAAACCACAGTGAGATCTCACCTCCTACCTGTGAGGGGGCTTATACTCAGAAGGACCAGCATTGGCTGAGATATGTGACATGTGACTCAAGTGGTTCGTTACATGCCTCGTATTAGCAAGACTCTGAGTTTGATCCACCAGCACTGCTCGTCCCTCCCCCCCTCCCCCACCCCGTGTCCTGCCACACACAGTTTCAGAACAGGTGCTGGCAAGGCACAGAGCAAAAAGGACCCTCATACCTGGTGGGCACGTAAACTGGCACAGCAGCAATGGAAAACATAGAGAACAGGAGTCGTCACCTACAGAGGTTCCTCAAAATATTAAAATGGGTCTACCATCTAAGCCAATAATTCCACTTATAGATATCCATCCAATGAAAATAAAAACACTAACGTGAAAACATTTAGGTCCTTCGATGTCCACCAAAGAGATGTTTAAAACAGCCCAAAGTATGGGGAAAACCTACATGCCCAATGACGGATGCACTCAGCCATAACAAAAAAGGATGAAATCTGCCATGTGACAACTAGAATGCAACAGGAGATTAAACAAAGTGAAATGAATCAGGAGAAAAACAAATACCACGAAGCATCAGGACACACAAAACCCAACCCAAACAAGTGCTTAAATAATGACTGCTGGCTATGGTCACTAAGAGGAGGCAGAGAGAGAAAGCAAAGGGCAAGGCCTCCCAGTGACTGTAGTGGAAGGGTGATACGATCCAGAGAGCAATTCACTGTATTCTCTGTGAAAAAGTCTAAACAAATTCTTAAAAAGTTAACTCAGTAACTAGCACATAGTAAGCCTTTCATTGATGAATTAATTCTAGTTTTAGAAACGTACTAGAAGAGTAAATTATGATCTGTTTCAAGGATATAAAGGTTGTCTTACAAAAGACTGAGGAATAATCTAATGTTCCCTACTTAAATGGCTGAAGAATAGCTTATATAAGTAAGCAACTTTCAAAAATCAGGTTCACTGGGGAACATGAAACAGAAATGCTAACATCAAACAACCTAGAAATTATATAAATGTATAATACACTCATACGTATATATGTATAATAACACATGTACAATAACTATAATATTAGAGTTTTGTTTGAAGTTTCTAAGCTCTGAGAGAAGAACTGAACACGGAGAACCAGCAAATAACTGATGACAATGATTTAGGGACCTGGAGGAATAGCTCAGTGACTTAGAATGCCTCTTGCAAGCATAGGCCATGAGTTCAATCTTTGGTGACGTCACATGTAATAATGAAAATCCTGGCAGCTCCTTTTCGGGGGGGCCTTGGGGGGCTGCTGGTGATACCCAAACTCTAGAAAGTTCGGAGGATCATGAAGTGCCAGGGATCTTCATGCAAATCATGTGCTCTAATCCACCTCTCTGGACCCCGTCTGCTCTCAGGGCCTGGAGGTTCTGCTGTGATCCTCCATACGACCCTCCCCCCACCAGCCGTTCCCGGCTGCACAGAACCAGAGGTGCTTGAATACCACAACTGAACCTCTCCGCCGACACATGGTCAAGTGTGACCTGATGCAGCACCTCCTGTGAGCACAGCTTAAATGTTAGGGGGTCATCACACCAGCAACGGCAAGGAAGAAAGGAAAGTAAGAAAAAAGTCCCAACAATCGTCACTAGTCTAGACTGAAAACTCAATATTTACTTGCTCAAATCGGTAGGAAGCATCTGTCTCGTATGCTACTAATTTCTTGCTCCCTTGGTGCTAAAAAAGGAAGGTGCAAACTTTCAATGTTGTGGTTGCCACAGTGATTTCAAGAGTAAATATGCACTTTCAAATCTCCGGGGTCTGGCACCATTACTGGCACAAAATTAGAATTCAATAAACATTTTGATTGAAGATCACCAAAAATAAACCTTTCAGGTCCAATTTAGCCCCAAAGCAAACACAAAACCTCATTTCTGGCAGAGGAACATACAAAGCAATCGTGATGGTAACATTCGATGGGCTACACCGGGTCAGGCACAAACCACGCGTCTTCCAAGCCTCATCTTCAGAAGCTCAGGATGATCCTTCTCTTAAGGATAGTTTCCCCGCGCCAGAAATCAGTTTCCAAAGTCACAATGGGAGGGGAGGCGTCAGTTCTCGGTCCCGGATCTAAAGGGATCTGCATGGCTCTCCCCTCTTTGCCACCCGACTATGAGTACTCGAGTACTGGTACTCAGTACTCACTTGCGTTGGACAAACTTGCACCCCGGGGTTGCAGTTTTCCTATGGAAGCTGCAGCTGTCCAGCGGGCCCTGCCCAGGGGCCTCCCCTCCCGCACCCCCACACCCTGTGACTCCCACCGGGGTCTTAGAGCCGGGCGCTGGGCTCTCCACTGGGGTTCTCCAGACGCCCTTTTGTCGACCTCTGCTTAGTCTGACTCCAGAGCCTCGCCATCGGGGCGGGGGGCGGGGGGCACCAACTGAGCCTGCGAGGCTGAGCCAGGACCCGACCCCCAAGAGCGCTGCCTGGGCTGGGCGGGGCGGAGTAGAGGCGGTTTCCATGACAACCGCCCCTCTCCAAATCTCGGTCCCTCCTAGCTACGGAGGGGGACCCTCTAAGAAAAGGCGGTCTCCAAGATACCCCAGCGCCCTGCCCCATCCCCACTAGGCCCTGCCCAGGCGCCGGGGCGGAGACCAGCCCAGAAGGACCTGGGCAGAGCGCCAGACGGTTTCCAAGACAACAAGGGTCCCGCCCACCGGGAACTTGGGCAAGCACCCCGGCTTAGCCCCGCCCCGCGCCGTTTTCCGAGACAACGGAAGGCCACGCCCACCTGGGACTCCGCCTATCAGCCCAGTTTAGCATTGTCCCACCGCGGTTTCCAAGACAACAGGAGGCCCCGCCCACCGAGGGGCTCCACTGCTCGGCTTAGCCCCGCCCCACAGCGGTTTCCAAGACACCGAGAGCTCCCACGCTTTCTCCCTCCGTGCCTCCCGCCCCACCCGGCGCTCCGCAGCTCGGTCTCCGCCCCGGCCGCCGCGCCTCTCGGGTCCTGCCCTCCGCGGTGTCCCCGCGCTGCCCAGCTCGCACCTCTCAGCGCCTGGTGCATGCCCCCTATGCCGCTGTACAGCTCCAGGACCCGCAGGGCCTCCATCCCCGCGCCGCCGCCGCCGAGCTAGGCCTGCCGGTCCGCCCGCCTTCTCCTTCCGGCGCGCTCCCTCGCATCGGGTTCCGCGGCTCTTTAGTTCCCCCCTCCTGCCAAACTTCCTGGACGCCAGGGGTGCTGACCCACGTCTGCTGGGGGGAACAAAAGCTGGCCTAGAGGACAGAGAGGAGTCCACAGGGTGTGGGGCAAAGTGCTGCAAACGATCGAGCATCCCGGATGCCCAGCAGTCACACTGTTTCCTAATGCGTCTTGTTTGGAAGGTTTCTTTGGGGGCCGTGGAAAAGGGGAAATCATCAGTAGAGGGATGATCCGAGTCGGCCTTTGCCTCCAGGCGTATTAGCATCAGCCAAAGCTCATATTTTTCGGGCCTTCTGCTTTTCTGTGTCTTGCAAGTCTGCAGTTGTTCAGACCTTTCCCCGACCTCGAGAGGCACCGCGTGCAGATCCGTTTCTGCGCGGAGGCTGGGCAGGACATCGGGAAGGTTCCAGGGTTAAGCATGATGACAGCCCAGGGGCAGCAGAATGCAGAAAGCTGGACCTGTTTGTGAGCTTAATTCTATTTTAGCTCCATCATAGCATCTATTGTCTGTCAATAGAACGAAGGACTATTTATGGTCAGTTACTTCTCCCAGATGGTGCAGTGACCTGATCTTTAGAAACCGGATTGCAGACTAAGAATAAAATGGTCCAATGAAGAAGAGGAAATGTTCTCATTGTGACGCGTCCTGTTGTTCCCATGACTGCTGTGCGCGTTAACTTTTGTTAGGAAAAATAAAAAGCATCCCTTGTAAAGAGTGATTTGGTTACTTAGGAACTTTGCCTATGTGCTAAACTGAGGCAGACAACAGACAAGTGTTTCTGCTTGGATCTCAACTATAAAACCAACGAATGGGTTTGGATGTGTCTTGTGAAAATTTTAAATTTCCAGTGTGCACTGGTCTCTTAAACATTTTGTAGTTTCAATCAACTATTTCAGACAAGGACTGTCTTACAGGATACCAAAGAACTGAGCTTTATCCTTGACACCGCAGATAACTGTTGTGTGACTTTGGGCTAAGTCAGTTTTTCCTTACTGTCAAGTAACGGAGAAGGGGGAAAGGAGAATGATTCCTGAGGCTCCTGCAGCTATTAGATTCTTGGCAGAATCAGTATTTGAAAAAGTGAGTCCTGACTCGACCTCATTGTGCTAATTACTTGCTCAAAATGAAATCATATAAAAGGAAGACGTGTTTTAAAATCTTTAAGCAAATGTACTCTGGAACCAATTCAGTTTACAGAAATCATTTACCTACTAACACCATCTAAGGCAAGTTTTGTAAAGTGTATTCGATTAGTATCTAAATATACATGGATACATAGATCTTTACAGAGTAACGGTGATTTATAGGGTTGAGTGATTTTTGGGTGGTGGGTGGGTTTGGGGGCCTCATCTGACCGTGCTTAGGAACTTACTCTTGGCTCTGCACTCAGAAATTACTCTTGGCGGGCTTGGACCATATGGGACACTGGGAATCGAATGAGAGTCAGTCACAAGCAAGGCAAAGGACCTACCCATTGTACTATTGCTCCAGCACCCTCAAGTGATTTTTTGTTTGCCTGGGGGTCACGCCCAATGGAGTTCAAGGCTTACTCCTGGCTCTGTGCTTGGGGTCACCCCTGGAGGGCTCAGGAGACCATATGGGGTGCCCAGGATTGAACCCAGGTCAGCCATGTGAAAGGCCACTGCCCTACCCACTGTACTATCACTTCAGTCCCTAGAGACAAATGATTTTTTAAATGTTTAAGTTTTTTATTTAAATTTAATTTTTTTAATTTTTAAAGTGATTTAAATTTATGTTTAGTGTCAGTATATACAGGAAAATAAATATGACCAAGTAACACCCTGTAGGGGAGAGAAGAAGAGGAATATGTGGATGAGTTCATAAAAAATAACTCCTGTATCCAGGAGAGAGCATGGAGTGGGTCAGGGACACAAGTAAAGGACCCTGACTCAATCTCCCACACCATGGAGGTGGCCCAGGGGACCCCAGCACCACAGGACCTGAGCAGTATCAAACACTCCGACAGGCCAAGCATCCCCTGGGAGCCCTTGTCCCTCAAAAAAATACCAAGATCTGACCCTGAGGAATAGTGTGTCAGTAAATGGCCATGGAGACTTACTTTGCATGTCGCAAACCAGGGGTGATCTCCTGGCACCTCAGGGTTCCCCAAGCACCCCGGGTGCAGCCCTGGAATCTCCCGCACTGCTGGGTGGCCTGGATCGTCCTCAGCATCAAGGACCCGAGAACACCACGTCCTTCATCCCTGCTTGGGACGCTGCTTGGGAGATTCCCCCAAATAATGAAACAACAAGGACTGCATTGATAGTCACAGAACAGGAACAGGGTCCAGAAACAAAGCGAAGCAGCAGAGGTGGCCAAGACAGGAAAAGCCACTAAACCACTAAGAACAAAAAAACAGATGGAAAATGGTGTATCTTAGGGTCTCTTAAGGAACAGAACTTCTGGGGAGTTTGTGTGTGTGTGTCTGTGTGTGTTGGGGAGGGTTGGTTAATTTGCAAAGATTTAATTCATTGATATTTTGTGGTTGACAATGCTATTAATTTTGGTTTCTCAGGCACATAAGCCCAACACCACATCCTTTACCTGATCGCCCACCTTCCCTTCCAAGGACTTCAGCCCCCCTTTCTCTCAGCCACACCCGCCTTTCCAACTCAGCTGTGTGGATCAGTTCTCCCATTGTGTTGCCTTTCACCTTTTGTTGCTACCTTGCCATGTAGACTTAAGTCCCACTTAAATTAAACATTGAGACATCAATTCTTTTGTTTGTTTGGGGGCCACACCAGGCAATGCTCAGGGGTTAGTCCTGGCTTTGCACTTGGGAATTGCTCCTGGCAGTGCCCAGGGGAGCATCTGGGATGCTGGGCATCGAACCCGAGTCTATCACATGCAAGGCAGGTGCCCTACCCGCTGTACTACCCTTCCACCCCTGAGAGGTCATTCTTTCCTCGTCCCTTTCCTTCTGACTGACTTCACTCAGCCATGACGTCCTCTAGCTCCATCCATGTTGCTGTAAATTACGTGATTTTAGAACTTCCTGCTGAGAAGCATTTGTAATAACTTCTGATTAAAAATACTGTCTTACCCCTACACAGAAGAAGAAAAAAATTAATAGAATCAAGAGGGGCTGGAGAGATAGTAGAGCAGGTAGGATGCTTGGCTTGCACGGGGCTGACCTGGGTCGGATCCCCGCCACCCCAAATAGGACCTCGAGCACCACCAGGAGAAATTCTGAGCACAGAGCCAGAAGTAATCCCTGATCATCGCTAGGTGTGCCCTCACCCTCCCCCCAAAAAAGAAGAAAAGGAAATTTGATGTGACAGGTCGACACAATGCAGCTACCTTCTAAAGTACTCAGTTGTAGGATTTGTCGCTGAAATTTCTCTTTGAGTTTACTTCCCAAATTTCACATTTAAAAATGTTTGACAGTGGCCAGAGTACAGGGGACCATAAGGTCCCTTGAGCATCGTCAGGAGTGACCCCTGAGCACAGAGCCAGGAGTGGCCCCTGAGCATAGCTGGATGTGTCACAAATATTTTGTAAAGAAATAGAGCATATTAAGTCAAGTCTTGTTGATCTCAACTAATCTATGGGTAAAACTGGTTTAGTTATACAACATTTTGCTTCAATGATCAAAGAACCTATAGGTAACACTAAATGAGAAATTAATACATATATGTATATTATATATATGCACATTCACATATATAGATGCCCAGAACAATAAAAACTGGTTTCCTTTAGCCCTGTGAGCAATGTTACCATAATTTAGCTGTAACCCATTCTTTGCTAACAGTTACAATAGAATGATTTTCCTATTTGCTTTCAGAGAGGATATATTACGGAGTAATTAATTTGCATATCATCGAATAAGATGTCTTGATGTTTTCTATTATAGCCTTATTAATTTTCAGTAGAAAACAAGTCCCATGTTGGGAAAACAGAGAATAAAAATTAAATACTTTAAAGATATGCTATTGCATTATTAAGGTAATCAAATCACACAAACCAGACTTGGCACTATCAGGAGAAGAAAAACACATATAAATGTGCATGCATACAAATATACATATACCACACATGACTGTACATATACACACACATACACCACATACAAATACACATATTACACATGCACTTAACTCAAGTACATACCACATGCAACACACATATCATACATATATGGTTCAGATATACACATGCCATATGTTCTGTGGAAGTCTTTATTCATCTTCATAGGCTTTTTTCAATTGCTTTACTTGCTAGTACTAACAAACTAAATTTTAGAGTCAAATCATAATCAGGATTTTCCATTTTACCTTTGCTAGTCAGGTAGTCACCAACATCCATATCAGTGTCTTTTGAATTTTGAGCTCATATGTACTCATATGATTCAAAACTGATAAAAAAAATAACCGAAATGGAGTAATAGTCCAAGAGTCTGACCCAGGAAACATTTATTCACTAGATGAGAAAAAAAAACTTGCTCCTATTGATCTAAAATTCAAATGTACCTTATCGGCTTTCAAAGTCACCTTGGTGAACATTAGCCATCACAAGAACATTTCTCACCCTCACTTCCGAGTCACACATGGAATGCACAAACCATTTCCCCCTGTTCCGTATAGGGGGTCAGATTCCTGCAAACAAGTCTCTGAAAACCTCATTCCCATCTAAGGTAATTACTGTGGAGTTAAAATATAGCACAAGTCCCCAAAGGATTTGTTCTATGTTTAGGCCTTTGGAGGATACAAAATGACTAAAATCGACTATCTTTCGGTAGAGTAGATGGAAATGTATGTTTTATTAATAGGATAATATAAATAATAAATGACAATCGAGACCTACATGTTTCAAAGAACTCTATAAATGTTTAAAAATGCTTAGTAATCCACTTCATAGCATTCAGCATTTTTTCATGTAACAAGAATCCTTTTTGGCTTCCAAAAAATATATCTTTGTACTTTTATTTTACTGAAATAATATTGGTTTATAACAATATAGGGCATTATAGATAAATATGTCTAATATTTAGCTTATTACAAAGAATTAAAAGGAGGAAGCTATGATTTTCCCAAAATCACATAAAACCAATATTCTCCAGATTACCTGTTGATTCGTTTACAAAACAGATTCAACATTGTTGATGAAGAGAAATATGATGGCATAGGCTTTTTAAAAAAGAAAAAAATGTGTGAGGCATCAAAAAGGAAAGAATATTTGTATATATTTTAAGGAAAACATTTCTTTTGGGATTTAAAATCATTTTGGTAAGGAAAGGGTGACAGGAACCCACCTTCCATAACTCCTGTTTGAGTCCTTCATTTCAGGACTAAATCTATGTAGTGGGATGGGGAACCTTAGCAGATAGCAAAATTTCCAAACCTGACCCTGAAAAGATCCTCCAATCTTTGGGAAAAACAAGTAAGGAGAAGCTGCTAACATCTCAGGGCTGGGATGGATGGAGACGTTACTGGCACCCATTTGAGTAAATCGATGAACAACAGGATGACAGTGACACAGTGATATAGATTTCAAGTTTAACCACCACCACCCCCCTTCAAATTGCAATTTCTTCCCTTTAGAGATGGAAAAGCCTGGAAAAGAACTTCATTATCACTGAAAATGGAAGAGACCTAACAAACACAAACCAGAAATGTCCAGTGACAAATGTTCAATCCAGCTGACTACTGCTACTAAAGTATTAAGCCATTCCACAGAGCTTGAGAAAGAAAGAGATGAAAAAAGAAATATTTCAAACCTACAAGAGAGAGCGTGGCTATCATACGGATGTTATACTCTGCTAGTCTTTGCACTCGTTTTACTACCATATTCTTACTGCATTCATATTTTATTCTGATTCTTTTCTTAGATCATTTTATCCTGATTAGTTGAGTATTTCATTAAATATATCAAAACAGACAGACAATATTTAAATATATCTTTATTTTTTCTAAAAGTTATAAAACACACATGGTAGTTTTGAGGGGTAAAACAAATTATAAATCAAAAAGAAAAAAACCCTTTCAAAATACCTTGATTCCAATCATAACCTTAAAAAAAGTCACTTTAATTTACTGAATTTTTTCTGCCTTTTGTCTGAGATGCATGAACAATTATAATTTGATTACTTTCTTCTCTTAGTACTGAACATTTGAGAGGGATTCACTGGGCAGGGGACACACCCAAGAGTGCTCAGGGCTTACTCCAGGCTCTGTGCTCAGGGATCACTCTTGATGGCTCAGGGGACTATATGTGGTTACAAAATCAAACCTGGAAGGCAAGAATTGATCTGCTGTACTAACTCTGCCCCACAAGGTTCTCCTTTATCTTTCGTTATTATATCAATAGTATAACGAACATTCTTGCATTTTAATAATCCAATTTTCACTGACATTTTCACCAGATTAATCTAAACATAAAGATTCTGGAAAAAGAGACTACTAAATTCATAATTGATATGGTCAAATCTCCTTTCCCCAGAGAAGATGGGGCCCAAATCCCCTTTTCACTGCTATTGCTTCATGAACAAAGGTTG
The DNA here is from genome assembly GCF_027595985.1 of Sorex araneus. Classification (NCBI taxonomy): domain Eukaryota; kingdom Metazoa; phylum Chordata; class Mammalia; order Eulipotyphla; family Soricidae; genus Sorex; species Sorex araneus. The sequence continues at coordinate 62,098,620 of NC_073310.1, read as the reverse complement.
TAATGGTTGATTGGGATAACATGCTCCTATTGGTAATCACCACTTAATATTTGTTATCTGTTATAACAAATAATATATAACAGCTAATATCTGTCTTATAAAACTATACCCTACTTCATCAATATCTATTTAATTTGCTTTCTAATATTTTATGACAAAAATGCATTTGATTTTTTTTGCCAATCTAATAGGCCAAAAATCAGCATGTCATTTTTATTGAAATCAAAGATGAATAGCACAGCGGGTAGAGCATTTGCCTTGCACAAGGCCAACCTGGGTTCAATTCCCAGCATCCCATATGGTCCCCTGAGCACCACCAGGGGTGATTCCTGAGTGCAGAGCCAGGAGTAACCCCTATGCATCACCAGGTGTAATCCAAAAAGCAAAAAAAAGAAATGAAAAGGAAAGGAAAAAGAAAGATGAACCATCATACATTTATCAACTATCTATACATTTCATCAGATTTTGGCACCCTTCGTTCTTTTTTTGATCAAGGTAACATGCTTCCTACTGGATCCTCACCACTTAATGTTTGTTAATAAAATTATCATGTGTCTTATAAAACCATAGACTAGCTCGTCAATATCTATTTAATTTGCTTTCTTATATTTTATGACAAAAATGTATTTAATTTATTTACAGTCTATTAGACCTAATTTTCCTCTGTGTTCAATCTCACACCTCCTTCCGCTTAGGGAGTCCTCTAAACCTTTCCTCTGAATAACTCTAAATATCCAGTTATCGCTTCTACAGAGGTTTACACTCTGCTAATCTAGTACAAGCAGCACGGATGTGATTTCTTCTCTAAATGCCTGCTCTTCCTGCTGGCAAATCGCATTTAATTACTGAAAATGTGTAATACATTTTCACACCTAGTAGGAAGCTCATAATTCCTCCTGTTTTACAAACATTGATTAGTTCTTCCTTCCTGCTCTCAACTCCTGCAGACGTTTTTCCCCAAGGGCAGGTACCAGCGACCTTCCAAGTTTCAGACACAGGAGCTCCAGGCCCTGTCTCCAGGAAAACCCTCTCCAGCTTCCTCCAAAGCGTCTCGCTGTCGTGGCGGGAGCTCAGACAGGTGCAGACGTATTCAGCCTCTCAGGGAAGCTTCTGAAACAGATTTCATTTTGTTATTTCCAAGAAATACCCCCTCTTTTGTTTCCTTATCATTCTTTTAAATGGGCTGGGGCGATAGCACAGTGGGTAGGGCATTTGCCTTGCACGTGGCTGACCCGGGTTTGATTCCTCTGCCCCTCTCGAAGAGCCTGGCAAGCTACCGAGAGTATCTTGCCTGCACGGCAGAGTCTGGCAAGATACTCATGGCGTATTAGATATGCCAAAAAACAGTAACAAGTCTCACAATGGAGACGTTACTGTGCCCGCTCGAGCAACTCGATGAACAAAGGGATGACAGCGATACAGTGATACAGTAATTCATTAGGGCAAGCTGCCCAAGTGACGCTCAGAGGGCCTTGGGGGTGAGGTGCTGGGACCATCGGAGTCACATCTGGCCATGTTGGGGGGGGGGCGCCACAGCTGTACGCAGTTATGCCTAGGGGACCATGTAGTACCCAGAGCCAAACCCTTCTAGGCATGCATCCTAAGCCCTGTGCTGTCTTCCCAGCCCAATCACCTCCTCTTTGTTCTCTTAAGTTTTGAACCTCCTGTGTCCAGAGGACCATGTGGCTGCAGGCATCAAACCCAGAGTCCCTCATACAAAGCACAGGCTCGGACCTTCGACTTATCTTTCTAGAGCCTCCTCAATAAAAAAACAAATTTTTTTTCACATGGGGCCATAATGTACCTAATATCAAAATTTCAAATCCCCAGCAGGTTTTGAATAGGTTTTTTTGTTTGTTTGTTTGTTTGTGTCACATCTGACGATTCACAGGGTTTACTCCTGGCTCTGCACTCAGGAATTACTCCTGGCAGTGCTCAGGGGACCATATGGGATGCTGGGGATCGAACCCTGGTCGGCCACTGCAAGGCAAACGCCCTACCCGCCGTGCTATCACTCCAGCCCCTTGAATAGGTTTTATATAGTTTTCAAAATAGTGTGGCGTCTACAGAGAAAAGGCGCTCAAGAAGGAGGTTGATATCACATTCCCGTGACAGGCTCTGCATTATCCGAGATACCCACCCCGGCAGCAGCCACAGGCAGCCAGACATTCTTGGCAGGGGCTCAAAGTGCTTCTATATATCTGGAGAGCTATGGCTATGTGTGAGTTTTTATATTAAAAGGTTATGCTGCGGGACTCGATCATGTGTGGGAATGTAGCTCAGCAGTTAGAGCACTTGCTTTGCATATGTATGGCCCTGGGTTCAATCCCAGGTTTTATCTAAAATGCAAAACACAACGATAATTTAAAGACAATACAACAAATGCGCTTAACTTGTTTCCAGCTTGGATTACAGGTGGGAATCTTTCTACCTTATAATGGACAATAAATAAATAAACAAACAAATAAGGGGCTGGAGTGATAGCACAGCGGGTAGGGCGTTTGCCTTGCACGCGGCCGACCCGGGTTCGATTCCCAGCATCCCATATGGTCCTCTGAGCACCGCCAGGGGAGATTCCTGAGTGCAGAGCCAGGAGTAACCCCTGTGCATTGCCAGGTGTGACCCAAAAAGCAAAAAACAAAAAAAAATAAACAAACAAATAAATAAAGGAACTATTTCTTTAACTCTGTCAGAACACCATTTTACAAGTATTTTAGCTCAGGGCTGGAGAGAGAGTATAACAGGCAGGGTGGTTGCCTTGCATACAGCTGACCCGGGTTAAGTTTCTGGCATTGCATCCCACATGGTCCCCCAAGCACCACCAGGAATGATTCCTGAGTGCAGAGCCAGGAGTAACCTCTAAGCATTGCTAGATGTGGCCCCACCCCAAACCCAAAATAAAGAAAGAAAACATTTTAGCTCTCAAAGCAATAGCTTAAGTCATTTTCATGACTGATAAGTTAAGAATACTACGTTAGTCTCTGAAAACAAAAAAAAAAGTTGCCTGGTGAAAAAGCTGAAAAATAATCATCTATAAGCTCTCACATTTGAAGCTTTTCTTCGTGAGGGGCCAGAAACGGACGCGCCCGTGCACCCCAACATGCCGAGAAGAGCCTCTCAGCAGCGCAGCTGCTTGGGCGACGGAGCACAGAACCAGAGCAGCCCCCAGGTAACCGTCTCTTCCTTTTACCTTGAGTCCAAAATGAAAGTTTTGGCTAAGGGACAAAATACTACACGGCATATTGCCAAGGACAATGCAAGAATATAACACAACATTTGTAAGGGGGCTAAGGGACAAAATACTACACGGCATATTGCCAAGGACAATGCAAGAATATAACACAACATTTGTAAGGGACGGGGTCCTCGGAAGAATCACATCCATCTCACAGCCAGTTACCCAAGGGCGAAAGAGTGGGCGACTCTGGAAGAAGACGGTGGCTAGGGAGAGCTCTCGGGGTGCTGGGGACAGGCCTTTCTCCCCAGATTCATGGGGCAAGGGACTTCCAAGACCCCCCCCCAAGTCGAAAACTGTTTCCTCACTGCACTCTGAGGTTTAGGAGGCGAAGGGTCTTCTTTGAAGGCAAAAGAGGTTGCTGTCTTGAGGTCTTGCGTGGTCCTGTGGGAAAGAAGGAATTTGAGTGGAGGCCGGAGCGATATTACAGCGGGTAGGGTGTTCGCCTTGCAGGCGGCCGACCCAGGTTCGATCCCTGGTATCCCATATCGTCCCCCCCAGCACCACCGACAGTAACTCCTGAGTGCAAAGCCAGGAGTAAGCCCTGAGAGGAGGAGGAGGAGGGGGGGAGGAGGAGGAGGAGGAGGAGGAGGAGGAGGAGGAGGAGGAAGAGGAGGAGGAGGAGGAGGAGGAGGAGGAAGAGGAGGAGGAGGAGGAGGAGGAAGAGGAGGAGGAGGAGGAGGAGGAGGAGGAGGAGGAAGAGGAGGAGGAGGAGGAGGAAGAGGAGGAGGAGGAGGAGAAGAAGAAGAAGAAGAAGAAGAAGAAGAAGAAGAAGAAGAAGAAGAAGAAGAAGAAGAAGAAGAAGAAGAAGAAGAAGAAGAAGAAGAAGAAAAGAAGAAGAAGAAGAAGAAGAAGAGAAGAAGAAGAAGAAGAAGAAGAAAAGAAGAAGAAGAAGAAGAAGAAGAAGAAGAAGAAGAAGAAGAAGAAGAAGAAGAAGAAGAAGAAGAAGAAGAAGAAGAAGAAGAAGAAGAAGAAGAAGAAGGAGAAGGAGAAGAAAGAAGGAGGAAGAAGAAGAAGAAGGAGGACGAGGAGGAGGAAGAGGAGGAGGAGGAGGAGGAGGAGGAGGAGGAATCTGCGTGAAAGAAAGATTCCCAGAGGCCGGGGAGAACAAGCCCCAGGGTATGCAACAAAACTTCGAAAGACATGGCCAAGGGGTCTTTAGAGAAGCACTGCAAGAAAAGGGGCGGGTTTCAACACGGACGAGAACACCAACAATAACACCGTCTTTGTTTTTTTACAACATTCCAGCTCCAAACACATCACTGCTGTCGGGGTCAGCGTCCCTCCACCTGTGTCCCAAGGTCCTCTTCCTCCCATTTTCCCATTTTCCCACCTTGACTCTCAACTTCTTTTTCTTTCTTTTCATTTAGAGTTTAATAGTGATTTCAACAATAAGAACAACTCACATTATAGTTCTTTTTTGGTTTGGGAGCCACACCCAGTGATGTTCAGGGATTACTCTTGGCTCTGCACTGAGGAACTACTCCTGGTTGTGCTTGGGGACCATACGAGATGTAAAGGATAGAACCTGGGTCGGTCGCAAGCAAGGCAGGCGCCCTACCCATTGCACTATCCCTCCGGCCCCACAACTCACATCATTGATTGCTTTCTCTGCCAGGAATTCTACTATAATTTTATACAAATTTCACCATTTATCCTCACACAATTCTATTGTCTTCACCCTCCTTTATGTGTGAGAGAGGAAACTGAGGCACCAGGAGTGAACAGAGGATCTAGAAATTCCTCCAGCTACTCAGTCTCCAAAGCCTGGTCTTTACCCCTAACCCCCACCCCAAAATGAATGAAATGCAGTCACTCTCCTCAAAGAATAAAAATACCCGTCTTGCTCCCTGCCCTGCCCCCTTTGGTGAGAGCTTGGGAACATTCCAGCATAGGAGAATTAATGGCAACATAAACAGAGAACATTTCTGTCACCAGAAAATCTGCTGACACACACACACACACACACACACACACACACACTCCTTTCAGACCCCTCGGTGATGTCACTGTGTCAACAGTCCCAACGCTTCCTCCATCCAGACCTACAATCTTTACCAATCACAACCGTGGTCCTTGACTTTATACACAGGGTGTGACCTTTCCGAGCTGTGTCTGCAAGGTGAAGCCTTGCCTGTGACTGTAACATGGATGGAGCGAGAGGAACTAATTTCATGCTGAGAAAAATAAGTCAGAGGGAGAAGGATGCACACCGGATGATCTCATTGTTAGAGAAACAAAGCCCGGGAGGGGACAGTGTCTAATGATAACAAACCCTTCGCCTTCGACGACAGAGCTGAGCTGACTAGGTGGCCGGGGACAGTGCTGGGGATGGGGTGGGGGTAGAGAGGCACATCACTCGGAGCAGCTGACACAGGACAGAGGTGCAGGATCTTTCACAGTCCGGTAGTGGCTACGGTGCAGTCATTCAGCACAATATGCAGAAATGTTAGCACTCTTGCAAACACGTGACCTGACTACAATAAAAAAAAAATTTAAACCACTAGCATTTTCACATTTATGTCCAATGCCAGTTTCACAACTCACGAACACTAGACTTTTGCGGAGGAAAGCTTGATTAAGCCCTTGGCGAATAGATGCCTTATTAACCTCCAGACTCATAGAGGACAGACTGCCGGGAGACAGGTCTCCGAGGGAAGCTGAAATATCACTCCCCTCTGATCTGCTCTGAAACCCCTCTTCATTATCCACATGCATGTGGCTGACACATATCCTTATGCTTCAAATTTCTCACTAACCAGACCTTCACACAAAGCCGCTTCCATGCGCGTCAGTCCCTCACGTCCTGAGTTATTCTGGTGAGATCATTCAGGGCCGGCAACCGTGCATCTGGCTTTCAGATGGAGGAACAGGGTCTCCAGAGACCCGTCATTATCTGAGTTAATGGAACATGAGAATCTTAGAAGATTTCATAAAGCTGAGTTGAACATATGTCCTAATATGGAAAGGCATGCTTTGACTCACTCAAAGAGATTATTCTAGAATTTCAAAACCATGCCAATGTATTTCACAGAAACTTCATCCTCTGATTACCCGCTCTGAGCAAGCCAGGGTGCCCGCCAGCAATTGGTCCTGCTTATGAGATTTCAGGTTTTTACCGTTTTCATTTTTGAATCCCAAAAGTGAAAGGAGAGTTTTCTATGTAACGGTCTTGAATTCATCAGCCAAATCTCATAAACATGCCCACTCTCCAGCGCTGTATTCTTCATACTCACGGGTCAGAAATACCAGTGGGCCCCTCCCACAGTTGGTTGCGCTTCCTCAGAGCCTCATGAAGTGGTCTGAAAGCACTGGGCGCCACCCCTAGTTTCTGATTGAGTCCACTGGGGCGAGGGACCTGAGAGCTGGCATTTCCAGGCAACGCTGCTGGTCTGGCCTGGGTACCAGGCTGTGGCCTGTCAGACAGATCATCCGCCACATGGTCCCCGAGAGGGGCCTCAAGAGCTGCAAAGTTTCACGACTCACGCAGTGCCTCGGGCCCCACAAAATCTTTGTCATGAGTCATTATTCTTTTCAAGCATTTCCAGCCACGATATTAAAACCAGAAAAGGCCTCAAGCTGCATGAATACGGCTCAAGTAACAGGGTCGGAATTTTGAGATGTATGGCGCAGTTTCCAGAGTCAGCAAGAAAGAGACCGTCGGGAATCGGGTAGGCTGACCACAAAGAGGGCAGCTCCGAGGAGGCCAGCGAGAAGAGAGGCCCGGACGGGGCGTTTCCGGGGAGACCCAAGAGCCAGTTCAGACGCACTGTTCCAGCATCTGCATCTGTCCCCGACTGCGCCCCCGACGCCACCTCTGCCTCAGCAACCTGACTCTCCCTCAACTTCTCTATTACCTCTGAAGGCACAAACAAAATTTCTTTTTCTCTCCTAAATGTTCCTGGAGTGTCAAGCAGGTAGATGGAAAATATGAAGACATTTTCCTGGCCAGGACTTCCAGAAAGGCATTTCCTCCGGAAGCCCTTATTTTTGCGAGGCTCATCTCTTGCCAATACCCAAGTTTAGATGTTTGTTCCATTGTCATCTCTTTGGGGAAATGGAGGCATTTTAAGTACTTCAGTGCTCTGGCTTATCCAAAATGTTATAGGTTCTCTCTCCTCTCCTCTCCCCTCCCCTCCCCTCCCCTCCCCTCCCCTCCCCTCCCCTCCCCTCTTTTTTTTTTTTTCCTTTTTTGCTTTTTTGGGTCACAACCAGCGATGCTCAGGAATTACTCCTGGTTCTGAGCTCAGAATTCCTCCTGGGGGTCCTTGGGGTGTTTGGGGGACTATATGGGATGCTGGAGATCAAACCTGGGTCATCCGCATGCAAGGGAAATGCCCTACCTGCTGTACTATCACTCTGGCCACATTATAGGTTCTCTCAATAACACTTGTCCATTATTAATTCAATGTAAATATAATAAATATCATCAAGCTACTAAATGGTACTATAAGAAAAGCTACTAAAGGGGCAAAGCAATACTATAGGGTATAGTGTGCTTGCCTTGCATACAGCCAACCTGGGTTTGATCCCTGGCATCTCATATGGTCCCCAGAGCACCGCCAGGAGTGATCCCTGAATGCAGAGCCAGGAGTAAGGCCTGAGCACTGCTGGGTGTGACCCCAAACAAAACAAAACAAAAAAGCTACTATAAGAAATGTTGGGGCTGGAGCAATAGCACAGCATGTAGGGTGTCTGTCTTGCACACGGCGAACCCGGGTTTGATTCCCAGCATCCCATATGGTCCCCCCGAGCACCGCCAGGAGTAAATCCTGAGTGTGTGAGCCCAGGAGTAACCCCTGTGCATTGCCAGGTGTGAACCAAAAAAGCGAGAAAGAAAAAAAAAACACCTCGATTATAGTAATTTTGTTTAGAAAATAACCATTCTACCTCTATGTCAATCCATAACTGGACGTAGCGGCCTTTTTCTTTGGTGACCAGGAGTCCAATACATCTCACACTGTGAAAATGAAGCCAGTAAATCTGTGCCACTAAGAAACATAGGATGCCCCAGAACGGTTTCTTAGTCTCTGTGCAAGGAGAAAGGAAAACAGAAGCATGGCGGTAAAAAAAAAAAAAGAGAGAGAAAGAAAAAAAGTTACCGAATACACAGATTTTGAAATAAGTCATTCATGAGTCACCCGAAAGACTTCCTTAGAGATAAAAGTTGCTTAAGTGACCCAGATGCCTCCTTGGCTAAGAAGTCTAAGGGCAGTGTGCTGGTTTCAAAGCCGCTAGTCATTTCCTCCCCTTAATTGTTAACTGCTCTTCCCAGCTACAGTTAGGGGCCGGTGTTTTCTGTAGTAACCCAGCAACTAGTTATTATGCTATTTTTTTTTTAAATCAGGAAGAGCTAAAGAGCAAGGTTTACATTTCCATGGATTTCAGCTGAAAACACTCTGGCGTGGGGGTGGACTGCTTATATGCAAGCATTCAGCCACGTCCCAGTGTGGCCAGACAATTCCGCAGAACTCCAGAGCACAGTGAACAGAGAAGAGAGGAGTGAAGGAGGTGCCCTCTGCACGGAAGCATTTTCTTTATTCATTTCTGGGGCCTTAGCACCCAACCACTGGGCACTCAACAGGACTCAAAATACTTGAAAGGCGGAGAAATGGTTCTTTTCATAATGACCCAGTCTGTTAAATAATTATGCCACAACTAAGTTCAGATTTCACGGGCTGTCTCCGACTTCATGCATTCTTTCCCTCTTAAAGCTTCACTGAGGCTGGGATGGTTTTTGTCCTCGGCCTCGTTTGTACACATGTGAAGTGTTTTAGAGATGCTGTTTTCAAGCACAGCTGGCGCTGGGGATGAACACTGTTTGGAAAACTCTGATATGTAGCAGCAATAAGATTAGTCTTGTGCAAGAAATGGGGTTTTGTTGTTGCTGTTCATTTGGTTTTATGGCCAGATCCGGCGGTGCTCAGACAGGGGCTATGCCTGTCTTAGAGCTCAGACATCATCCTTGGTAGTATTTGGGGACATCTGTAGTGCCAAAATTTGAGCCAAGGCCTCCTGCTTAAGCACCTTTCTAGCCCACTGAAGCTATCTCTCTGGCCCTCCAATGTTCTCATCTGAGTACAAAGCTCAGAGGTGTTATCAGTCACAATGCTTTAATTTGGGTTTACTCACCTCTCTGACCCATTCTCATTTCACAACTTCTCATTATTTTTGAAGTCTATAATATCAGCATCCTAAACTTCAAATTACTAGAGAGGAAGTACAAGTGGAAGTCCTTCTTACTTGCAACACGAACATCTTCCGAAACCGTGTCCGCTTCTTTCTTTCCCTCTAGCGGGTGGGGCTAAGGACTTGTATTCACTCAATATCTGAAGGAGTCATAAGGCAGCGCCAACGAAGTCACACTGATGGGCTGAGTCAGAACTAAGAAATCTGATCCCTATAGAAACTCACCCAAACTGTCCCCTGAGGTCTGGGTGATTCATGAAGGGCACCATCTTTTCTGAATCAAAGGGACTCTTGTGACTGTGTCAGGAAAGGGGGGAAACCTTCCACAGAGACAGATGAACTATGACGAGAATGCCAACGGATCAGGAGCCACCTCAAGTCGAACAAAACCACCACAGCAACTGAAAGTTCAGGGATGCAGAGTCACAGGTTCTAATCCCCACGGTGCCATATCCCAGCCCTGGGAGTGTAACTAAGGGAGTCACTTAACTTCACACCATAGTTCCGTATCTTCTTCATAAGTCTAAATGGGCTGTCATGAGGACTAAACAGGATAACACATGGTAAATAAGTTAGTATTTGGTATACATCAGGCACACACTATATGTACGCTCTTATGAGGATTACCATTAGCCTACTTTCTATCTAGCTATGTTCCACAGCGAGTGCTAATCATTCTCTGCTTATCACTGTTCATTAATCAAGAACTGTGAAACGCAGAGTTGGCCAAAGAAAACCCCCTCGTCTAGACACGCAACTATTCTGCCCCTGAGTCTAATCACCGTCTGTCTCACCTCTAAGTCTTGAAGCTGCCACATGAGTAAATGATGTCAGCTTAGGTTTGCTTAATTTGTAATCTGAAGGAAAAGTACTCAATCTACAATGAAGCTTGAGTTTTCCACAGCAATGTTTGTAGTCATTCCACATCTGAATCATATTAGCAGACATATTTCTAGTTCATTAGCAATACAAAAAACCTAACTCAATATTTTAGAAACCATTGGACTAGAAATGTGGACATTCCATATCCCTTTATTCTGCTGTGGCTAACCAGAAATGGTCTTTCTTTACTTCTTTCTAAACAAATGAGATGAAATAAATTTTCTTGATTTTTTGTCTTGCAGTTTTATTATAATTCCATCTTACATTTCCTTCAATATCACATGACTTCATTCATGAACTTGAATTTCTATGAATCTGCCTTTTGGTTTTCATTTTTACCTTCTGTCAGTCATATTGATCTTTTGTATTGTACATATTGCACACCTAGAGAACAAAGTTTGATGGCAGATATTTTGAGCTCTAAGATTATTAAGCAAAGTCAAAAATAAATTTCACATTTAAAATCCTGGAGGAAATAATTTCCTCTGCTAAGTGAATGTGACATACCAACTTGCAAACTTTGAAATGACTAGTCAATTGATTGGACAGTTTTGAATTAAGTGAAATGGGGTTCCTTTCATTTTCTCCAAATACACCAGAATATTAGGCTACAGAGATCATTGATATTTCCTTTGCACTTCCCAGGTCATCAAAAAGACAAGCCAGGGACAGAGTGACAGTACATCAGGTATGGCCCTTGCCTTGCATGCAGCCAGCCAAGGTGCGACGTCTGGCATGCGACATGGTCCCCTGAGCACCACCAGGAGTGATTCCTGAGAGTAGCGCCAGGAGTAACTCCTAAGTTACATCAGGTGTGGCCCCAAACCAAATAATTTAAAAAAAAATCAGAAATCAGTTTAGAATGTCTTCAGTTCTTCAAAAAAACAAGTTAACGCTATCAAAATAATTTCATTACTTTCATTATTATTGTTATTATTATTATTATTATTATTATTATTATTATTAGACTTGTTATTTAAATACCTGTTGAAAATAAACTTCACAATTGGGGCCTAGGTGACCTCATCCGGATACAGAGTACATTCTCCAGATGACAGAATCATTTGCTAATGTTCTCTGTGGCATGACTGTCCATTCTGAGAAATGGTAGGACAGTATCCTCGGTCATGGGCAACACAGCTTGTTCTTCTGTGCTCAGGTCATGCATTCAGTGGCTAAAGGCCTGGTGACAGCATCATGCAGGGCTCTGGATGTCTGGAACTGGGTGGGCTGGGTTTGGTACAGAGCAAACCGAAAGGGCGCCTCTCGCTTCTCTTGCTCTAACAGGACTGCATTTCCCTGCCCTCAGTCTGCCTTCGCTCCGTTAATCAGCATCTTTTCTCCCTCCCTCCCAATTAACTACCTTCTCTCTCTTTAGCCGAGACTGTGCACTAAGCACTGATGAAATTATAAATTATATCCAGTTTTCTGGAACACTGTAATTTGCTTTCATCCGCAAAAGCTTCAAAGAGATTTCCAGAAGTTTATCTTTCAGCGTCTTTTCCTGTGAAACTTTCAAAGCTTTTTTTTTTTTCCTTTGGCTTTTGGGGCTTGGCCTGGAGATGTTCCTGGCTCTGCATTCAGAAATTACTCCTGGGGGGCTCAGGAGACCCTCTGGGATGCCAGGGATGGAACCCAGGTGAGCTGCGTGAAAGGCAAATGCCCTGTGCTATCGCTCTGGCCCCTCCAAGCTAGGCTAGAGGCTACTGAAGACACTCCTGGTTACTCACCTGCTGGGGAAACCCACCCCACAGCTGAGTCACGGAAGGAACAACAGGAGGGCAAGCGGCTTACGCGTGAGGACTGACAAGGATGCAAGGCCTGATGCTACTCGGGCCCTAAGGAGCCGCTTTTCCCTGCTGGGGGAAAGACCCTTCCGGACAGGAGGAGCTGAGTGCAGAGGTCTGCTTCCTCACCTGCCTGTTCCGGGTGCCGCCCCCGTCCTCTTAGTTGAGCCTGGAAAGCCAGTCTCACACGGGCTTCCCTCCCTCCGTCTCTCCGCGACCCTCACTCTGTCCTCACCACTGCGGTCCCCTCCCCACGTCAGGTTCCTTCCGCCACTCACCTCAGCTTCTGCCAACAGCCCCCAAATTGGTGCCCCCAGGCCTCCTCCACCCCCAGAACAATTGTCTGCAAGTACAGGCCGGCCTTTCTCCTCATCGCCAGCCGCAGGGAATTCCCGCTGCCCACCACGATCATTACCGCCTCTCCCTGGCATTTGCTCCTCCAACGTAGGGGCCCCTGTTTACCCCCAATGCCTTTCTTCCCACGACATCGTAACCCAGCCACCCTGAAAGGTCCTGGAACTAGTCACACAGTGTTCCAACACCCATCCCTCCACCGGTGTCCGTTTCCCAGTGCCAATTCCCAGTTTTCCTCCCGCCACACTCCTCCCCCCCACCTGTCTCTATGGCAGGCACTTTCCTTCTCTCTCTCTCTCTCTCTCTCTCTCTCTCTCTCTCTCTCTCTCTCTCTCTCTCTCTCTCTCTCTCCAAAGCATTTTTTTTAAAAAACTATCTGGGGGCTGGAGTGATAGTACAGCAGATAGAGCATTCCCCTTGCATGCAGCCGACCTGGGTTTGATCCCTGGCATCCCATATCATCCCCTGAGCACCGCCAGGAGTGAGTCCCAAGTGCAGAGCCAGGAGTAACCCCTGAGCATCGCTGGGTGTGACCAAAGAAGCAAAAAAACAAACAAAACAAAACCCCAAAACCAAAAAAACGATCTGATCAGCTTTGAATCATCTTTCTGTGCCATGACAGGCTGTGAAAACTGTAATTTCCTCCATACTCCCCTTTAAAACACCTTCTAACCCCTCCCCTCCCCGTCCCCCTGGGGATCTGAACATTCTCCTATCAGCACAGAATTCCTCCATCAGAGCATTCACTCGCCACATTCTGCTATTATTTCAGCTCTGAGTATGTGGGGAGGAGGGAGGGTTAATCCTGTTTTCCCGTGAGCCCCCAGAAGTGTGAAAGGATTCTTACTGAATAAACTAAGTGAAGTGAGTACACTGGGCTGCTGAGTGGAGAGGAAATGGGGAAAGACAGGAGGGGGGTGGAAGCCCGGGATAAGTCATGCTTGGTGGCCTCCAGAAATTGCCGTTGGTGGGCAGCGGAGGGGGGGAAAGAGGGTAAGAGGGTGCATCTCTTCGAGTGGCTTCCACAGGCCGGCAGAGCCTCAACCTCCTCTGCAGCAAAGCCTGCGTCCTTCATCCTCTTATTTCCACTTCTTATTTAGCTTGTTCCTTTACTGGGGTATTGTCTCCATCACATGCAGAGGTGCAAGCTGAAAGAAATCTACTTTGTTGGGGCTGAAGCGATAGTACAGCGGGGAGGGCATTTGCCTTGCATGCAGCCGATCCAGGTTCAATCCCCGGCATCCCATATGGTGCCCCAAGCATCGCCAGGAGTAATTCCTGAGTGCATGAGCCAGGAGAAACCCCTGAGCATCGCTGGGTGTGACCCAAAAAGGAAAAAAAAAAGAACTCTACTATGCAAGAATGCACGCCTCGTTCCTGCTCCATCCTCTTTCCCCAGCATTTGACAGAGTGCCTGAGTTCCTGGTCAGCCACAAGCTCTTGCTACCCTGCAGTAACGTATAAAGTGACCAGCACACCGCTTGACTTAATAACAGTGCAGATGAGCTAGCCTCCTCCCTCCCGCTGGAAGCACTCATGCATTCTTCATTCAACACATGAGCTTAACTTCACTCCAGGCACTAGCAACATGAGAAAGAGAGAGCGAGAGAAAAAGAGAGAGATCCCCACACTTTATTATTATTATTATTTTTAATTTTATTGATTCACCGTGAGATATTGTTACAAGCTTTCATGTCTGAGTTACAATCACACAATGATCAAACACCCGTCCCTCCACCAGTGCACATTCCCCACCACCAATATCCCCAGTATACCCCCCCTCCCACCCTCCCCCCGCCTCCATGGCAGACAATATTCCCCACACTCTCTCTACTTCGGGGCATTACGGCTTGCAGTGCGAGATCTCCACCCTTAAGGAGCTTCATTCTAGTGCTAGGAGTTGTGACTGATTCACTGAGGGTCCCCAGGGGGCTCAGGAATGCAGACACTGAGGGGGCAGAGAGACCAGAGGTAAGGCATTCGCCCGCTGTAGCTGGCCTGACTTTGATTCCTGGCACCATTCATGGAGCCCTGAGAAGTGCCTGGAGTGATCTCTGAGCACAGCGCCAGGAGTAAGTCCTAAGCACTGCTGGATGTGACCCAAACACACACACACACACACACACACACACACACACGATTGCAAATACTCAGAGTAAGTGGTTGTGGCCGTAGATCGAGACCCTGGGCAGGGCGAGGAGGGCCTGCAGCGGGGAAACCAAGGATGGCAGGGGGGTCTGGAACGGCCTGGGTGAGTGAGTGGCGGCATCTGACGGATCTGTGGAGGGAGGAAGCAATGGAGCCAAGGGATGGGGCGCCAAGTGGGTGTTGGGCCCCAGAGGTCGAGAGGGGGCAGCAGAAGAACGTTGCAGTTGCTCTGCCGTCTTTGCTAGACAAAGGCATGCACAGCATGAACCGCTAAGGTCGGGGAGCTTCTAGTCCCATCTTGGCCACGATGCCTCAGCTGATCACAATGGGGACGTTACTGGTGCCCGCTGGAGCAAACTGATGAACAATGGGATGACAGTGCTACAGTGCCTCACCTGAAGAAACAGAAAGCATCCTCGGCGACAATGTTTCACACACAGAGGACTGAGAGAACGGGTGGAAGACCAACTCCAGAGCAGGAGAAATTGTTGCTAATCCAGGCACTTGCCTTGCCGTGGCCGACTGGTTTGATCCCTAGCGCTGCAAACGGCGCCTGAGTCCTGAAGGGGCTGAGAGCAGAGACGGGCCAAACCCCTGAGACCTGCTGGGCTGGGTGTGGTCCAAGAAACAAGAGAGAAAAAGAAAGAAAATCAAGCTCCACTCCCCCTTTTTTTGTGGCTATGGCCATGGGCCACACCTACAGGTGTGGGGACAGGACACGCAGCGCCCCGCCCAGCTGGCCCCACCCCTGAACCCCATCTGTGGCTTCCAATCCCTCCCTCATCCTCTCAAAGATCACGCTGAGCATAAAACACGCTCTTCTAACGATCGGCCACAGCCCCCAAGAGGCGGTTTCTGCCCCTGATACTGAGTTCCAAGAACACGCTGGGCACCTTCCTCATATTTGCGAAGTCCACTGGTGGCAGTGAGCAAAATGACAGCCTCAGCGCCAACGAAGCAACAGCCCGAGGGTCGGCAACAGCCCCCTCCCAGCCCTGCGGTCAGACCACAAGCACAGCACTGTCCACTGCAGCTTCTCTGGAGCCTTATTTGCCAAGAGGATGCTCAAATCTAGCTAGCGGGATGCTGGGGGCACGAGACGCACACAAAGCTCTGTGGCCCAGGAACACGCCCATTGGTGAACCTGTCAGATTACTGGTGCTGAGCAGTTCTGTGGCTGGGTGTTTCAGTCCTGCCGTGCAGCCCAGGGCCTGGCTCTCTGCGGACCGGAGAGCTAGAAGCCACAGCTTCCCCAGAGTCCCTCCCCCGCCCCTTGGCCTCGAAGTGCCTCTCCTCTGCATGGTGGGGAGGGGGCATCCGAGCCAACTGCCCAACTCAGGCTGACCTCACCACAGCCTGCAACCCCCCACGTCACTGACAGCACCTCCAATTTGGTCGCGCTAGTGTCCAGCCAACACGCTGGGCCTCTGGGCTTACTGATTCACGCCTGCAGCGTGGAGCGCAGCTTCAGGCGCTGGCTGGTGAAAGAAAGATGTCCGAGGGAGGTTTTCACAGTTATTAAAAAAGAAAAATCTGAGAACCGAGAAGCTCACGGCTCGGTGGCCCGGGTTCCGGGAAGGTCACCGCACAGTGCACCCGGCGGGACGTGCATCTGGCAGCTCGCGTCTCCCGCTGCCGGGCCCTCCTGCGTGCATCACGCGGCCTCCTCAGAAGGAGCTGAGTTCCTGCTGCGGCCCCCGGCGTGAGGGAGACCAGTGGGGGCCCTCCCCACTCCCAGGCCCCTGCAGTACCCCCGCCAGTCAGGGATTTCCAGCAGGAAGGGGACCCTGGATAGACGCGCCTCAGCATTTCTCCCCTCCTTGGACCCCCACGAGATTCCAAGGGGGCCACAGGCGAGACTTGTTGTAATGGGGGGTACGGCATGAGACTAGGGGGCAGCTAGCTGGACAGGGAGGACACAGGAAGAAAACAAGGTCAGAAGGAGGCCCCAGAGGGCGAGAGGTTGAGAACCACGCAACACTTCAATGTGCGCGTCTACGGAGTCCAGGCAACGCTGTTGGCCAAAGTGACCCGCGCCAGGAGCCCGGACCTCCAACGTCATGGGATTTAGGGGCGAGGGTCTCTGGGAGATAAAGCAGCTGAGATGGCATCATGAACTGGAGCCCCTGCTGAGGGGAGAGGCCTGGGAAGGAAGGGCACGAGAGGGGCTTGTGAGCTCCATGTCATGAGAAGACTGGCAAAGTGACAGAGAGAGAGAGAGAGAGACAGAGAGAGAGACAGAGACAGACAGAGAGACAGAGAGACAGAGAGAGCAGTGATTAGGGCTGACTCGGACTCAATCTCCAGCTCCGATAAGGGTCCCCTGAGTCCCACCAGAAATGATCCCTGAGCACAGACTCAGGAGTAAGCCCTGAGCACTGCCAGATGTGACCTGAGTTCCCCGTCCAAGAGGGAGGTGTGCCACGCCACCAGCAGGTCCTACAGACACCCAGAGTGCTGGTGTCACCTGGCTTAGGACTTGGCATCTGCAGAACGGTGAGCGGCAGGGGTGCCAACCCATCCAGAACAGCCCATCCTAGGCCTGGGGTGGGGGTGGGAAAGAAGGGTGCCCTACAGGGGGAGGGGGCCCCATCCACCCGGAGGGTGTTTCACCATCCAGAGGAATGTGCTGTGGTCACCACAGGGCACACGGCCACACCGTGCAGGGCTTGTATTATTATGTGGAGTGAGTCAGTCCCTAAGCTTGTGTGTGTGTGTGTGTGTGTGTGTGTGTGTGTGTGTGTGTGAGTCAGTCCCTAAGCAGCATGTGTGCGTGAATGTGTGCATGTGTGTGTGTGTGTCAGTCCCTAAGCAGTGTGTGTGCATGCGTGCATGTGTGTGTGTGTCAGTCCCTAAGCAGCGTGTGTGAGTGCGTGCATGTGTGCATGCGTGTGTGTGTGTGTGTGTGTGTGTGTGTAGGGTCCTGCTGGTTTTTCCCCAGATTGCTTTTCTCTCCGGAGGATTCCAGGCAAAGGCACAATGGTGACATTTGCTGAACTGTACTGTGTGCTGAAAGGGCACCCAGCGAGCCACAGGGGACCACACAGCCCCCAGGACTGCTCTGGGGAGTGACCCATCCACCTCCCCACTGGAGGTAAGAATAAAGGCAACACACAGCGGGAGAGCCCGCAGCCAAGCCTCTGGGCAGCTGGACATTGGCAGAGCCGCAGGCAGGCGGAGAGGCAATAAACAAAATATTGGCTGAAAGAGGCTTGCACAAAGCAGCTCGAATAAACCCTTCATTTGGGTCCAAACGACTCTCCCTAAACGCCAGGTAACCTCCAGTGCCCAAACAAAGGGAAGAGCAGGACTTGACCTCAGAAGTGCCGCCCCCTTCTGCGCCCGAGGGAACCAGCTAACAGCTAGTTTGGACCCTCCATCCTCCGAGCGATCCCAACCTTTTGAATAACAGAAAACAAACAAACACGGGTCGATTTGAAAAGTGCTACTTAATCTCCGGAGGACAGAGGACGGGGGCCTTCGCTCCCCTCACCTGCCCCAAGAAAGAAGGATCCGTGGTGGGAGTTTCTAGCCTCCCCCAGCTGAGACGTGAGCGGTAAAGGCTTTGGCTGTGGACCATGCCCCCGGGTTCCCGGCAGATCTTGGCTCTGGAGCCAGTTCCCTTCTGGTCCAAGACCCCTTGCTGAAACTTTTCTACTGAGAAACAGGCATCTCTGTGCCCCGTGCAATGAAACTCACCCTTCAATCGACTTCTCCCAAATATTGTGTCATGTGAGTTACATAATGGCCTTTCATTAATTAAAAGGGGGGAGGGGCGTTCGAGGCAAAACCTAATTAATTACATGCTTGTTGCCGGCTACATTTCAAGACTGCCCGCAACTAGCAGAAAAAATTAAAAAAAAAAAAAGACTCGGCAATCACTCCATCTGATGTCGGAACGACAGATGCGGCTTCCTCTTTCACCCAGAACTTTTAGGGTGTGGCTCCGGGGTGGGGGAGGGCAACGGATGAGCGGGGACTGGAGGGCGGGGGACGGCGACAGCTCCGGGGAATTTGCAAACTGAACTCCCCCCACTCCCCCTAAGCGCGCATTCTTCAGAGGCCGTAGTGCGGAGACCCTCGAGACAGTCCCCAAGTTTTTTGCTCCGGAGAAGTTGCGCGCTTTGGAACGGCCCAGCGTGGGCGAGTCCTGCAGAACTTCAGGGCGCTGCGGCCTCCCTCCCCCAGCGCCCAACTCCGGCTTCCAAGTTGGGGGAAACTTGGAAGAAAAGGCGCGCGCGGCGCGTGCATCCAAGTCCCGCTCGTCTAACGGTTTCCCGGGCACCGCTAGAACCTCGGGGCACACCGTGACTCACGCCCTTGACTCAGCCCTCACCACACCCCTGTCCCCCGGGCTTTCCTCGGCACCGCCCCGCTGCCCGCGCCCTCGAAAGCCCCAGCGAGCCCGTTAGATTCCTGCACCAGGATCGGATCGCGGCGCGCGACTCGGGGTCCCGGGGGCAGGGGCACCCCCGCCCCGCGCTGCAACCTCGGGCGCCTTTTGTCTCTTTCTCGCCTCTTTTCCTTCGAGCGGACCCGCCCCCGCTCTTTTCCTCCTCAGCAGGGTCTCCCAGCTCTCTGCAGCCTGGTGGTCCCGGCGCTCGGGACCCCCGAGATCTAATCCCAGTCACCCCCTGCACCCCCGCACGGCGCAGCCTCCGTCCCCCGCGGGTGCGCAGGGCAGACCATCAGGAAAGTCCCAGCCCGGACCAGAAGTAACGGGACAGCCCAGGCCAGCCCGGAGCTGGGTGTGGAGTTGAGGGGGGGCGCCCGGGGGACCCCGCCCCAACCCCCCGCCCACCCTTCCCGCCCCGTGCCGGGTCCCCATTGGCTGGCGCGCCCGTGGGCTGGGATGGCTGTGGGAGGGGACCCTCTGGTCGCACGGGCTTATAAAAAGGGCGCCCGCGGCGGGGTCCCGTCCTCTGCGCTCCCTCGCTCGCGGTCCCCACGCCCGACTCGCAGCCGCCGCTCCCAGCCACCGCGCCCCGCAATCATGTCCACCAGGTCCGTGTCCTCGTCGTCCTACCGCAGGATGTTCGGCGGCCCGGGCAGCTCCAGCAGCCGGCCAAGCGCCAGCCGCAGCTACGTGACCACGTCCACCCGCACCTACAGCCTGGGCAGCGCGCTGCGCCCCAGCACCAGCCGCAGCCTGTACGGCGCGTCCCCCGGCGGCGCGTACGCCACGCGCTCGTCGGCCGTGCGCCTGCGGAGCGCCGGGCCCGGGCTGCGGCTGATGCACGACTCGGTGGACTTCTCGCTGGCCGACGCCATCAACACCGAGTTCAAGAACACGCGCACCAACGAGAAGGTGGAGCTGCAGGAGCTCAACGACCGCTTCGCCAACTACATCGACAAGGTGCGCTTCCTGGAGCAGCAGAACAAGATCCTGCTGGCCGAGCTCGAGCAGCTCAAGGGCCAGGGCAAGTCGCGCCTGGGGGACCTGTACGAGGAGGAGATGCGGGAGCTGCGCCGGCAGGTGGACCAGCTCACCAACGACAAGGCGCGTGTGGAGGTGGAGCGCGACAACCTGGGCGAGGACATCATGCGGCTCCGGGAGAAGTAAGCCCGGGACGCGGCGCGCCGCCCCGCCCCCACCCCGTGCCACGCCCTTGGGGATGTGGCTGGGGCGGTGGCTGCGGGGGTGGGGTGCTGGGCGGGGGCGGGGGGGGTGCAGGGCTGTGGCTGCGAGGAACAGCAGCCCCGCCCGAGCTCAGAGCTTGCAGATCCATTTCCCCCACCCCCACCCCCACCTGACTCCCACTCATTGGCCCAGTGAAGTGGGGTCTGGAAAGGACCGCTTCGTGCAGCTGTGCGCGCTGGAATACCAGCGCGCAGTTTACCTAAAAACTTTGTTACAAAGTTTCCAGTCTCTCTCCCTCTCTCTCTCCCTCCCTCTCTCCCCCCCCCTCTCTCCCCCCTCCCCCCCTCTCTCTCAGCTTCCACTTTTCTGGCGGGCTGCCAGCGCACGCCGGGAGGAGGGAGGCAAGAGGAGAGGATGACCCGGGAGGACGGGAGACAAAGGGAAGAGGGGAGGCGCCCCGGGGATGCGAGGTGCAAGCGGCGGCCGCGATGGCCTTTCCCTCCCCCACTGAGGCCGCCGTCCCGCCAAACGTCCCCGAGCGTGTGGTGTGGCCACAGTCGCCAGCTGTCAGCGGAGGTGGCACAGCCTCTGGGCGGTTGGGTGTGGCCGCCCTGCGGGACGCGGGTTCCCGTTTCCCCTTTGGTTCAAGTGCAAACTCTTTCAGGTTGCAGGAGGAGATGATGCAGAGAGAGGAAGCCGAGAGCAACCTGCAGTCCTTCAGACAGGTTTGTCGCCGCCCTGCGCCCCGGCCCCGCCCTGGCCCCCACCCGCCCGGCTCCACACACTTGAGCTCCAAATCCAAACTTCATGGTGTGCGCAAAAGCCCCTCAGGGGCTCCAGATTGGAGCCTGGGAATGAAAAACAACCACCGCACAAACCCCGATTGTAGCTGTTCCCCGGGACAGAAAGAAACTTTTGAACTTTATACTTTTGTTTCAAGTTTTTTTTTTTTTCTCCCAAAGAAATATCCACCCCACCCACCCACTCCCTGCTTTTCGTTTTAGCAACACACTGACATTCCGGTTTGTAACAGTTCCAGTTCGCTTCAGATTGTAGTCTGGTAACCTCAATTTGACTTTTACGAGGCCGCTGGGGATTAAAAAGAAAAAAAAAAATCTCGATTCTGCCCTGTAGTTTAAAATGTAAAGCGCGTTGGTTGGAGAGTGAGACGCAGAGTTTCCCTGAAATGAAGCCAGTAAAGTTGTTTTCCTTCTGCTCTGCAAATTCTATTGTGCCCTTCAAGTTTGATAGAAGTAGTGCTGTGCACAAGTATTTTGTGATTTAATAAGGGTGAAAAGCAGCCATCTGTCCCCTGGGCTGAAAGGTATTAATGGTTTCTATGGGCCCCACTATGGAATGTAGATACAGACATTCTGGCAAGGGTGCTAGCTCGGGACTGAAATAATAGCAGCCTTTGTGTGCCCAGAGAAGCTTTGCAGCAGGCTACATTCTTATTGAATATGTAATGATGTCAGCGCAGTTCTAATTGGACACAAGTATTTGCTAACATCCGTTATCTAGTATCTGGCCCGGGCTTGTGGAGGATGCCCGGTTCTTAAAGCTGCAGATGGACCTCACATTTTGCAAGTTTTGCAAGGCCCTCCTTTCATGGGGTCTTTATGCTTTAGGACAGTGTCCTTGGGTAAAAAAGAAAGCCACAGCATTGTCATGAAAGGGTTTTTCTTGTTGCCTTGCACTCCAAATTAGATAGACTTCAACTTAGCTTAAAATTGAAATCCTAAAGGCTAAGATGGTGCATTACTGTGAGAGTTGGATAAGAAAGAGGCTCCAAGAGGAATAGCAACGTAACATTTTGAGGCAGGAATACACTTGTTAAATTAATTTAAATATACAACATGTGTATATTCAGGTGGGCTTAAGCAGTTGGTATTTATGATCCTGGCCTTTGTAATATTATCTGCAGAGTGATAAGTGAATAGAAAGTTTTAGCGTAAAACATCTCCTGTCTAGGGATTAAGGTCCATGCCTCAGATTTTCTTACTTGAAGTAGACTGTCCCATCAAATTCTCTCAAAGGTTTTAAATTATATTTCCTATATTTGTTTTGGCACATTTTTCCAAAAGTTGATAGAAACATCTCAGTACTTAAGACTGTAAAGGCTATCAAGTGCGTGTTCGATACACAGAGAAAAGGTCCCCCCAAATCCGCCTGACAATTCTTTGGTAGGTGGGCTTTGGGTGGGATCTAAAAGTCTTAGTTGCAGAATTCCACATTCTGATTTGAAACACAGCAGATGACAAATGTGGATACACAGAAATGGGGGAGGGGGAGCATGTCTGGCTCCATTGTCTGCCAGCCCTTTGATCAGTCATTCTGAAAGAAGCCAGCAGCCTTGGAGCCAGGCCGGGGAGAGAGTCCGGAGAATCCACCCGGAAAGCAGAACAAATCAGCCGAGAGTGACATTTTTCTTCCCATCGGCCTGGCCTATGCCTGAGTATCAGGACCTGGAAGCCAGAATGTCCGACGACTAGACAGTTGTTTGGGATCCTTAGGAAGAGTTTCAGATTTCCACAGAGAAAATTAAAGAGCTTAAGTACATACTTCCATACCATTAATGACATCTGGTCAACCTCCTGTTACTGCACAGATCTGTGAAGTTACCAGAAAATCTTGACCATCTGTAGCATTGCTTTTCTATATGAAAAAAAAAAAACAGAAAACTTTACTTGTATAATGTGGAATCACTAATTGGGTGCGATGACCATATTGTGTGCCCTTGTTTAATCTGTCTCCTTGACAACCATATAGTACATTAAGTTTTACTAATAGAGAAACCCATCATATATTCTAGCGGTAGGTGAGTTATCAACTTCCTCCAAAATCATAAGAGGAGGTGAGGAATCAACACCCTTTCCGCAGCGTCCTTGAGCATGACTGAGGGGGATTGCTCAGAGCCCTTCATGTCCTCCCTCTCCCAAACAGGACGTGGACAATGCTTCTCTGGCCCGTCTGGACCTTGAACGCAAAGTGGAATCGTTGCAGGAAGAAATCGCCTTCTTGAAGAAACTGCATGATGAAGTAAGGACGGGGAGGCGGGCGTCCCTCGGGGAAGGCGCGTGGCGCGGGGGTCCCATCTCGTCTGCGGCACCACTGACCCTCTGTCTGTCCGTCCCGCAGGAGATCCAGGAGCTGCAGGCGCAGATTCAGGACCAGCATGTGCAGATCGACATGGACGTGTCCAAGCCTGACCTCACGGCGGCCCTGCGCGATGTGCGCCAGCAGTACGAGAGCGTGGCCGCCAAGAACCTGCAGGAGGCTGAGGAGTGGTACAAGTCCAAGGTGGGCCACCCGTGAGGCCAGAGCAGAGGGGAAGTGCCCGGTCCAGCCAGGACCCCGCGCCTCCTGTCCTTGCTGCCCACCTTTCAGCTCTGGCTGGAAACCTGCTGGACGGCTGTTGCTTGGGTCTCCCTACCTCTCACACCCCCGTGTGCGGACGCTCCTCTCCTCTCCCCCTGACTCGAGTCCAGCCTCTAGCCCGCCCTTACCCCCACTTGGCCATATCAGCTCTCTGCTGCTCTTCCTCAGCAGCTTAGGCGTTTTTCGGAACGCTGAGATGAGAGCATCAGGGACCCGGGCCCTGTCTGTCTCTGTGCTCTCTCGCAGTCGTCATTAGCCATCACTGAGCTTTTTCCTTTGCTCGGGGAGGGGAGGGTCCGAGGAGATAGCTCTCCTCGGCGGAATCCACATGTCCCGTTTCTTCCTAACAGTTTGCCGACCTCTCCGAGGCTGCCAACCGCAACAACGATGCCCTGCGCCAGGCGAAGCAGGAGTCCAATGAGTACAGGAGACAAGTGCAGTCCCTCACCTGCGAAGTGGACGCCCTGAAAGGAACTGTGAGTAGCAGCACCTCCAGCAAAGTGGAAAATGAGGACCAAGGAAGGCCGTTCCGTAGAGCAAACCAATGAGATCTCAACAGAATGGGATCAGGAACAGTACATAGACGCACACAGACACACACACAGTTCTACCTATTTATTTTTGGGCCACACCCAGCAGTGCTCAGGAATTGCTCCTGGCAGTGCTCAGGGGACCAGATGCAGTGTCTATGATCAAACCCAGGTGTTCTGCCTGCAAGTGATGCATTCACTGGACCTACCTTGCTGGGTCCCCCACAAATGCATATCTTAATACAGTATCTTAATACAAAGAAAATGGCTTGTCAGGATAGACTCAGAAGCCCTTTGACAGGTGAAGGCTTTTAGCTCCGATACATTATTGCTTCTAAAAGAACAGATGTGTGCCTTGCATTCTCCACCTAAGCTGGGCTGTTCAAGTTTGCCTCCCCGGAGAAAGGTTGCCAGTTGTCTGCAAATGGTTCTAGTAATAGTTGTCATAGTTGATATTTTTTTTTCCCCTGGGAAATAAGTGTCTTGTCCTTCTTCCCTCTTGCAGAATGAGAGTCTGGAACGTCAGATGCGGGAAATGGAAGAGAACTTTGCTATGGAAGCTGCCAACTACCAAGACACTATTGGCCGTCTGCAGGACGAGATTCAGAACATGAAGGAGGAGATGGCAAGACACCTCCGCGAATACCAGGACCTGCTGAATGTCAAGATGGCTCTTGACATTGAGATTGCCACCTACCGGAAGCTGCTGGAAGGCGAGGAGAGCAGGTGAGACCCAGCAAGGACGAGGACGTGGGTGTTAGCCACTGCTGTCTGTTCAGGATGATGCCACTGACTTGAACACATGCCACCTCCTTGGCGACTTAGAGAAATTTTCAAGGTGGCACTAACGCCTCTACAGATCTTTACAGTTCTGTGGAGTAACTCTGCCTAGTCAGTTCATCAGTAGTCAAGTTGGGATGTGAATCCGTAAGTGGGGAAAGTTCAGCACTGCCCTCCAGTTCAGTGCCCTGCACAGAATATTCTAGAAGTAAATGACTTAGATGCATTAAGATCCCCATATGGGCTGGAGCGATAGCACAGCGGATAGGACGTTTGTCTTGCATGTGGCCAAACTGGGTTCGATCCCTCCGCCCCTCTCGAGCAGCCTGGCAAGCTACCCGTGGCATATTCGATATGCCAAAACCAGTAACAGCAAGTCTCACAACGGAGACATTACTAGTGCCCGCTCAAGCAAATCGATGAGCAGCGGATGACAGTGACAGTGAAGATCGCCATGTGGGCAAATGTTTCGGAAAGTAAATCCCTCACTTGAGAAATCCCGAGTGGCATCTTATTTGATGAAATCAAGACGTCGGTGACTTTGTTCCTTGACTCAATGTAGTTTCTGATTTTACTTTTTTTTTCCCACAGGATTGCTTTGCCTCTTCCCAGCTTTGCTTCCCTGAACCTGAGGGGTAAGCATTTAGTTGCCTTTTATGAAACATTTCAGTGCTGGTCACTCTTGTATTTTTGATTAAGCATTCATGTTTAATGATATCTGAACAATGCCGTACAAGAGAAAATTTTGGAACAGTAGCCGTAGGATCAAAGTCAAGTAATGCTCTACAGCCTGTGAATGGGTCTTAAATTCTAAAAAGCTAATTTTTAAGTTTCAGCTCCATTTCACTACTTCCCATGGGAGTGTGTGTGTGTATCTACGTGCATGGACTTTTAGGATAGGGAATAATTTTAGTATAATTTTAAAAACCATGAAAAAAAATTCTAATCCTTTCCAGAAAAATAGTCACTTGAGTTTGCTTTTTTTTTAAGTGTCATGTTTACTCATGTTTACTCTTTGTTTCTTTATTCAGAAACCAACCTGGAGTCCCTCCCTCTGGTGGACACGCACTCCAAGAGAACACTCCTGATTAAGACCGTTGAAACCCGAGACGGACAGGTTGGTGTCTCACTGTGGAAATCAAGCCATCTCCGCCACTGATACCCTTTCAAGTTACATACATGGGGGTTCTACAACAGCCAGCGAGTGTGGGTGATCCCGTTCCATTCAGGTTGACCAAAAAGATGCTGCATCTTTTCTTGTAGCCAGATGCCTAGCCAGTTCCTTCGAGGCTCTTAGATGGGAAGGACAGAGAGGGCCAGCCCCCATGCAGTTCAAAGCTCCAATGCTCTTCCCAGGGTGCTTGATTTGAAAAGACTATACGACTTTTTTAGGTGACACAGTAGGAGTTCAGTAGACTCCATCTCCATCACGCTTTGACTCAACCTAATAATATGGGAGCCCACGTGTCCCACCCTGAGTGTTACCGTCATTGACTTGGTGATTCCTTCTCTATCCCAGCTGCCTTTTTCCCCAGCCCATGAGGCAGGCTTCCAACCGTGGAGCAATCTTTCTGGCCCTTATCTCTACCATCTTTGAGTGTTACTCTCATGATACTTTATATTTCACAAATGAGTGCAGTCCTCTTCTGTCTGTTCCTCTCTTTCTGAGTCATCTCACTTAGCATGATACTCTCCATGACCATCCACTTAGAAGCAAATTCCATGACATGAAAGTTTTGTAACTGTAGCTCATGATGATTCAATAATAATAAAAATACAGGAGCCTTCCAGCAGCAATTCTCTTCTTTAGAAGAATGGCGGGCCATTGAGTCCATTTCTCTCCTGCTGCCTCTCTATGCCAAGAGAGAGATAGCCCCACTGCATTGTGATTTCCATGTAATCTTCCCTTGGATGTAAACTTAACATGTACTTGCTGTGCATTTTAATGCCCTAATTTCTTTTATAATTCACTGCATGGTATGATTACAGAAACCTTTGGAAACATAATCTTAAAATATTTCTTCCTTTTAAGTCATAACATTCCACTGGGAATTTTTTGGCTTCTGGGTGAAGCCGTCTCACACATGTATGTTCCTGCAGGCAGTTGACCCACGTCCTGAACATGCAGTGTCATTTTCCAACTTTCCCAACAGCCAATCTGGATATGGAGTAGGATTCTTTTTGATAACATTTGATGGGATCATTTAATCTTTAGTATGTAATATTATACTTGATTGAAGTGTTGTGTTTTTTTTTTTACAGGTTATCAATGAAACTTCCCAGCATCACGATGACCTGGAGTGAAAATCTCAGCCATCTGGTGCAGCAGTTTCTTACCAGCAGAATAAGAAAGATCCATATCTTAAAGGAAACAGCTTTCCAAGTGCCTTTTCTGCAGTTTTTTAAGAGCGCAAGATACATTCGGAATAGGAATAAGCTAGTTCTTAAGAACCAACATTTGTAAAAGATGTAGGCAAAAAGTTTACAGCCTAATCTAGTTTATGAAAACAACTTGTGCTAGAATACTTTTCTTAAAAAAGTATTTTTGAATACCATTAAAACTGCTTTTTTTCCCAACAACTCTGACCAACCTGTCTCTCAATAAACCTTTGGGAAACTCATTTGGTGTGTTTTTTTACTTGAAAAACATTAAAAAATTATCAATTTTTAGGAGAAGATATTTGTTCAAGGTATTTTGGCATCCTATTGGTAAATTAGTACCAAAATCTATCGTACTATAAACAAATAAACTCCACTTAATGATTTGTGCTTGATGGATCTTAGATCTTAAATTCATTTTAGTGAAGCTATTTTTAAGATTTCTAAATAGCTTTTGTGTGAAAGAATGTACAAAACATAATAGGCCCTTTCATAAAATGAGTTTAGCTGGATATTAACTCTAACACATAGGCCTCCTTAAATGAAAAGCTTTGCCTAAAATGAAAACATTTGGGTTTTGCAACAAATGAGTACCACAGACGCACTTATGTTAACAAAAAGATGTGCGTAATCGATGTTCAGGAGACCAGCTGCATCTTCTGTTGGCAAGATAAAGAGATGAGTTCATAAAGTCTGCACGTGAATCTCCGTGTGTGTGCAGGTGACTTGGGCAGGAGCTGCCACCTCCTCCCCATTTGAGACACCCGAGGATGTGGCCCTCAGTAGATAGGCAGATGCCACATCTGTGGATTCAACCAAATGTGTCAGATTTGTTCAATCTGAAAGTGGGATCTGTGGGTAGAAAAGTCCTCGATGCGTCCCTCTCTCATGCGACTGGCCCCTGCCCCAGGCTGTTTCACTCAGGGGGGGCAGTGAGAGCCCTCCCTGCCCCAGGGGACCCGGTCCTGGCAGCCGAAAACCTCCAGAACCCAACCGCCCCCCCTGCTCAAGGCTGCTCGCTACACGCTCAAGCCAAGCCTCACACACGAGTGAACCTATTCCTGGACCATACTGGTGCATTTGCAGTCGCCTGATACGTCATGAGACACATCCTACCCACACTTCAAGAGTACCGCACCACATAGGATGGGGTTCAAATAGTAAGCAATCAATCAAACAAGTAAATATATATATAGTCATATATATTTACAGATTTACATGAAAGTTTACAAGGCTCAACCTTTAACAACATGATAGTGATATCTTATAGAAGGTCTTAATGGCCCCTGCCAAAATAGAACGAACTTTACACTCTTTCCTCCATGAATACTTTTTTGGTAGCATTTTCAGTGTTTTCTTTTTATAACAAACAATACAAAATATGTTAATACGGTTCTGCTTTGGGACAGGAATTGGGGTTTGGGATGGAAACATCCCAAATATGGTGACTGGAAAGGTATAATGGTGGTGGGATTGGTGTTTGAATATTAAATGTAATCAAATATTGTGAACTACCTTATAAAATGAAAAAATTTTTTTTAAAAATCACAAATGGATGCTAAAAAAAGAAAAAAGAAAAATCCTCGATGAAAATGTCTCTCTTGAAAAGATTTCTATATACAGATTTTATTTTACTTGTTTATTTGGCTTTTGGGGGGCATATCCAATGGTGCTCAGAGCTTACATCTAGCTCTGCACTTCGGAATCACTCCTAGTGGGCTCCGGGGACCATATGGGCTGTCGGGGATTGAACCTAAGTCAGTTGCGTGCAAGGAAAACGCCCTCCCCACTGTACTATCTCTCCAATTTCTGCAGATTTTTTTTTAACCAGCCTCTGTCTTTGGGTAAAAGACATTAGAAAATAAACAGCAAAATAAGGTCCTTACTTTTTCTCCTTGGGTGGAAAATAATTCTGAGGCGTCCTTGGTTAGGTTGCTCAGGGGGATGTAAGATTCTGTGCGCAGAGCAATGAGAATGCAGAGATAGTCAGAGACTACTTCAGTGAGCCCAAGGGGGATGGACTGAGTTAGCCAAACAACAGAGATTTCCTGGAGAAGAGTCACCATGATTGGTAGCATGTGTAACCTGGAGGGAAGAACCTCCCTGAAAAATGTCTGGTCCTCTCGAAGGCAGCCTTCTAGGTGACCGTTATCCCGTCTCTAGGAATGAAGAGAGGCCTTTTTTGGACTTCTTTGGTACACTGGCTTCTACCTGTCTCTGGGAGAATGGTACGATAACTCCCCAATGCCTATCTAAATGCCAGGCTCTGTGTTTAGCCTCCTTAGCAGATACACAATCTAAAGTTTTCATCTTTTATTTTATGTTTTTTGGTTACTGTCAGTACTGAATAAACAAAGGGTTGGCCTTGGAAGTGACCCCCAGTTAGACTGACTCTGTATCCTGGTTACCTCTAATGGTCTTGGATTTTGCTTGTTTTTCTCCAAGGTATGAGTCAATTCCTTGGAACAAAAGATTCTATGTGACCAGAATCAGAGAGATGGTGCAAAGGGCACTTGCCTTGCCCACGGCCGACTGAGGGTCAATCCCCAGCACTACATACAGTCCCCCAAGTTATGCCTGAGCCATAGAGCCAGGAGTAACCCTGAGCAGTACTGGATAGGGCCTAAAGACAAACACTGACAGGTCATCCTTCCCTTAGCATGATCTCACAGGAAGGTGCACACATGGGGCGGGGAGGAGGTGGGCTACCATACTTTTCCTGTATTTGAACAGCTGTCAAGTTTGATTGTTATTTTGCTTTATACTTTGGGTCTGGCGCCACACGTGGTGGTGCTCAGAGCTCACCCCTGGCTCAACATTTAGGAATCACTCCTGGTCCAAGAATCGAACCAGAGTCAATGGCTTCTAAGACAAGTGCCTTAACCCTGGTACCATCTCTCCAGGCTAGTGTCGAGTTTAACGGTGGAATCTGTGTGCACAAAGCAGACATCCAGTGGGAAGGGCCCTTGAGAAACATCTTGTGCTTGAACTCTGAGGACAGTCCCTTAAGCCCACCTCCAACCCCCTTTTCCTCTCCAGCCCGCCTCCCCACGATGCTCCTCCTCCGGAGACGCCAAGCCGATGCTGGTTTGCTTCAACCTCACAAGTCTTTATTATAAAACAAAAACAAAAATGGAAAAAAAATCCCAAGCAGTAGGTTTTTTCCCAGGGGAAGAAAGGAACCAGCACTGGAAATTCTGCCATGTACCTTAAGAGAAGTGAGTTCCCTCCTATAGAAAACTCTCTACAGCAATTTCTAAATCACTTTTTTTTTTTTTTTTTTGCTCTTTAGGTCACTTACTGATGCTCAGGGATTACTCCTGGCAGTGCTCAGGGAACCATATGGGATGCTGGGGATTGAACCCAGATTGGTTGTGTGCAAGGCAAATGCCCTCCCTGCTGTACTATCGCTCCAGCCCCATCTAAATCACCCCTTAAAAAGGAAAAGAAGAGCCAGAAATGAGCACTGGCTGCAAGTGCTCGATTCAAATCTACTGGGTTTCCCACCCCTTTAATTATACTGTTAGTATTGTCCTTATCTTCTTTTTGAAAAGCAATTTTTAAAAAGTACACTATGTTCTCCCCACCTATGGCAAAGATTTGGTTCATTTATGCAAAACATTAAACAAGAGTAAAGGAGACTGAGAAAACAGGGAGTAGAGAGAAGGAAATGATACTATTTAAAAGAATAAGTCTGAAAGAGGGCCAGAGAGAGAGGGGGGAGGGAGGGAGGGAGAAAGAGAGAAGGAGGGAGGGAGAGAGAGAGAGAGAGAGTTCAGAGGTCACAGTAGCAGCCTTGGAAGAGGCCAAACCTAGTATTTCCCAAAGTACCCCTGGGTGTCACCCCAACCCCCACTCCACCCTCACACAAAAGTTTTACAAGTCTGAGAGAGATCATCAAGGAGACTGCAAATTCCATAAAAATCCATAGAAATAATAATTCTTGTCATCTCAGGTAGGAGGTGGGGTCAGGGGATAAATCGGTTTTGCTTCAGCTGGTGTTAGGAATCAAATTTGCTTTGTTAGACTTAAAGTCTTTGATACAATAATCTATAATACCACATAATTAACAACAGCAAAGCCTCATGGTTAAAGGTTAGGAAGCCTTATCTGGGAAGAGTTTGCCCTGGTCCTGAGTGAGTCAGGGACCATTTGCTCCCGTGTGAACTGAACTTTGATGTCTTTTTGGATACAGGACTGTAACTGGATCTTGTTTTCCTTATATCTTATTAGAACCTCCTGGGGAAATTGCTTTAGTTTTGATACAAACATAAGTAAGAACTGTAGTTAATCTTGCAATATTTTAATTTAACTTCTGGAATGTGCTTTTGAGAATATAACGGCATTGGTCAAATGGGTTAGAATCACACAACCTCAGGGCTGTGGGTTGTCAGAGTCCCGCGCCCTGGATTGTGATTGTGGCCCACTGCCATAAAATCAACGTCGGCCCTGCTCCCCTCTGTGCCCAGCTACCTCGCTAAGTTATGATGCACTCAGGCGTCACACTGGACACTGCTGAGCGAGGAAAGAAGGCCCTTTCCTTGACCCTAATGCACCTTGCAGCAAGGAGACAGAATGGAGTGAGCTGGGAAGACAGTAACATTTGGAAGCACCCAAAACTGTGGGAACTGAAAGCCAGAACCTCACCCGTTTGGAAGGCTGGAATTTGTAGCCCCACCCACTGACCTGAAGCAAGGACAGGGATTGGAGATTATTAGACACAATGGTCAGTGGCCAATGAGTTCATCCCTCATGCCTAAGAAAGGAGGCCTGTGGGTTGGGAGAGCTTCTGGGGTGGTGAACTTGCAGAGGTGCTGAGGAGAGAGCATGAGAAAACCACCCTCATCCCCCAACCTCTTCCGACTATTCCTAAGGAATATCCCTGTGCAACCAACTAGCCAGGGATTCTGCCATCGTGAAACAGCCTCTGTGAGCCACTGCGGCAAATCAGTGGACCCAGAGGGCCTCGGGAAACTGTGACTTGTGGCTGGCTCGCCAGATGAAGGGCAGCAGCCTGGCCTTACTCCCGGGGGCTGGAGTCGAGGCTGATCTTGGCAGATTGAGCCTCTTCCCCATGGAATATGCCACTGTTCTGGGCAGATGGTGTCAGAACCTAGTCGAATCCTTGAGTACTCATCGGAATCAGAACCGCTTCTTGGTGTTGGGATGCCTCCACACCTGGGTTGAAACGGGGCCCAGGGACCCTTTTCATCAAGAGAATACAACACGTCACCCACGATACACTCCCAGGTTTCGCTCAGTGTGGTTATACTCTGCTATGATAACAATACTTTAACACCTTTTGTGACAAGACAGCAGAATCCAATCGATCAGGAAGCTTAAGTAGCAAATGTTCTTTTCTCAGAGTTCTGCAGGTTGAGGTCAAGCTCGTGGCAGAACTGGTGCCTGATCATTCCTCTTTTGCAGTTTCCAGCCTTTTTTTACAGCAACCTTTTGGCTTGTGTCCTCGTGCTTGGGGATGTAGAGGGGGAGGGGGTGATGGAGGGGAGAGGAGAGACGATAGAGGAGAGAGACAGACCAGAGAGGCAGGGAGAGAGATGCTTTAAGGGCGTACATTCCAAGAGGACCAACTCCTGGAACCGTGTGAGACCCCCAGGTACTTCTACAAGCCCCACAAATACCCAAGGCTCCTCCAAAGAGCATCACATTGAGAGTTAAGACTTTCACCACATGGCATAACCATTAGCCCGGGTATACGCATATGGAAGGGCATATGCATCCCGCTCTGTTCACCGGAAAAATTGGTGGAGGGTGTTAAGCTGTTACTATTTCCCACCCAAAGCCTTGGTGGAAGCTTTTCTGGATCCAATACTCTTTATGAGTACTTGCCTCCTTTTGGAGATACGGGGGTCTCCTGGAGGGGAAGAGATGGCATGTGGGTGGAATTAATGGCCCTTTTGTGACTTTCCAAAGATATCTTTGGTCATGCACAAATTCCAAACCTCACTGTTCCCCGTGGAGCAGAATTCATTTCTAGAAACAAACTTGGAGCTCGAGAAAGCCACCTGCTTGGCGACCTGAAACCTCCTTCCATTCCTCTCTAAGTTTGCCCTGGCAGAGTTGGCCCTAACTTCCAATAATTCCAGTTGAGCCGGACCTTGAAACCCCTTTGGCGCTTACTCCGTGTAGGAGCCATGGGTGCAGTCAGCTTCTCGAATGTTCTCTTTCCACTCCAGCTCAGCTCTTGTCCTCTCTGTGGTCCACTGACCACAAACGGGCTGTCAGTGAGATGACTGGTTGGTAGCAGCTGTTCCCAGCTGTCGATGGATGAAAGGCCCACGGAAATGCTTCTCCCTAGTGGGTTTGACAGAAACAGGCACTTTTTATTTCAACTGCTGGTGCTTGGGCAAATCATCCTGGCTGCTCTGAGTCATCACCTTTCAAGTCCCCTCACGGTTGCTTAGGTGCAAAGGGACAGTGTCCAGTGGAAGCAGGACATGATTCATGCCTATGCAGTCTGTCCCCTTCCAGGGCTTGGTTTATCCAGCCCTACTGTGTGCTGGCCCGGTGCCACCCAGCTCTCCTTGAACCAGGATGGGGAGGAGAGTAAACAGACGCCAGGAGACTCCTGGGATGAATTCATGCCCCTGATCGGGTTCTGGTAAGGGCAGAAGTCCCCCTGCCTACAGTGCCCAATCAGCGGCTGCACAGCGGAACCATTATCTATCTGCCCGGGTTTCTGTCTAGCCGATTGGGATCCTTCTTGGCTGAGAAGCAGGGGGCTACTGTCGATTTTCTGGAGCCAGCCAGTTTTTGCCAGGTGGGAGCATTAGACAAAGAGGAGAGAGCGCCCCCTGGTGTTCTTCTGGCTCCCGTGGTGGCATTTGTCCTTGACGAAGTTCGGGACTCTTGGTTGGGGCAGGGCTTGGGAGTCTGGGGCCGGGGGATGAAGCAGGCTCAGAGACCAGACTCTGTCTTTCTACGACGGCTCTGAGCTCGCAGGTCACAGTCCCTGTGTGCGGCCTTGACACCTGCTGGCCGAGGCCCGCTGTGTTGGCTGAGGTCAGAGCTCCATCAAGAACCAAGGGAAGTGGAATCTGAGGAGCAAGGACGGCATCAAATCTTCCTGAGCAATAGGTTTGTTTCCAGAAACGAATTCTGCGCCACAGTGAACTGTCAGGTTTGGAACTTGGACATGACCCAAGAGATCTTTGGCAAGTCACAAGAGGTGATTTTGTTCCTCTGCCCGTTTCAACGCTGTATCAGGGCTGAGAAAATGCCCAGTGGGCGAGTTTATGGATTCGGTGGCCCCTTGATGAACTGGACCTTAACCAGGACCCTTCACACCTGCTCCCCCAGGGCCCCCGATTCTAGGCGGACCCGCACCGTAGCTGCTCCGGTGGACTCATGCCCTGCAAGGCGCCGCTGTTTGCCGTTCTCCGTGGCACACTCCCCCCTCGTGTGTGCAGGAGATACGCTGTGGCACTGGGATAAGGCGACTTGGAGAGAACGGCCACAGCATTTCGGGGCCTCCCGAGACACAGTGTGTGTCCGAGCCTCGACACATGGGGAATGGTGAGGCTTGCTTAGGATGGCTCCTGGTGGATGAAACAGTGACATTCCCAGAATCAGAGATCACCCTGCCCCAGCGTGGAAGACGGGAGTTACGGCCACCTGGCGACAGGGAGCCCCCAGGTTCCGTGCTTCCTCACATCCATCCCCACAGACGACAGGCCAGACCAAGCACGCCACTTCCGCAGGTCTCTTTCCCCTTGTTCCCCTTTCCCGCCTAAGACAACTTAAAAGCCCCGTTAGTCCCTCCCAGGACTCGGCTCGACCCTGGTCTCCCCCGAGGTCCATAGTCGGGAGAGCACCCCAAGAAACGTCTCCTGTATCCCTCACTATTACTGTCTCTGGGCCTTTCTGCATGTCGGCTGAGGTCAGAGCTCTACCACGAACCAAGGAAAGCGAAATCAGAGAAGCAAGGAAGGCATCGGGTCTGTCTGGCTGGCCTGAGGTGGGGGCGGTGTTGCCATTAACCTCCTAGTCCTCTGTTCTTGCCCTCTGTGGGTGGGGTGAGGGGAGCGCCCAGCAGTGCTCGGGGCTTGCTCTGACTGTGCCCAGGAGTCACTCCTGGCGGTGTCAGGGGACCATCAGCGGCACCCGGGGTGTAGATGTTAAGAGCGTGCAATCGGCTGCCATTATTTCCTACTAGGGATCGATTCTATTAACCTACAACCTCGCTGGCCGCCCTGTGAGCCCTGCCAGCCATTACGGGTCAGTGCGGCTCTGTCACCAGGACCTTAAGAGATGCCACACAGCCCTTTCCTGGGGCCGATTCATCAGTCATTCCCGTGTCAGCCTCACCAGCCACCAGCCTGGCCGGCCTTGCTCATCGCCCCCGTTTCCTCAAACCGCTCGTGGTTTCACCGAGCTCAGATCTCCTGGGGCTTGGGAGCCAAGGCCAGACCAGGCCTGCAAGACATCCTTCAAAGGAGATGCGGGAGGGGCCCTAGGGAGGACCGAGGGGCACGGACCCCTCAAATACCTGCATAACGATGGAGAGATGATACAGCAGGTAGGTGCTTTGCTTTGCACTGGGCTGACCCCAGTCCAATCCCAAGCACCCCCAGGAGGACCCAGAGCGAGCAGTAGACCCTGAGCATCACTGGGTGCGGCTTAAAAACCAACTAATACCAGCACCAACGAAACAAAACTCAGAGGAGGCTGACGTGTGTGACAGGAGAGAGAGCTGGCAAGGAAGCGGCTCGGAGCCTAGAGCTGGTGCAGAGTCTGCGGCAAACCTGCCCCTCAGACCCTTCCCGGACACAGAATTCAATGTCGATTCCAGCACACAGGCCGGCCAGGGCCGTCGGGGCAGGGGGCGGGGCTCACCCTGCGTCTGAGCGTGAGTGAAGGGCCGGGAGGGGCCCTGGGCCATCAGCTGTCCATGACTGGTTCCCGGGAACCAACGTGGTGGCATGGTTATGGGCCACCCTCCCTGGACCACCTAGTACCTGTCCACTGCCACATGAAGCGGAACATTCTATCCACCCCCTAGGCCGGGCAGAGCCCACCCCTTCGGCCCTTGATCTCACTTCGTGCCCCGGAACCTACTGTTTGCGGCCAGAGGTCTCTAACTTCATCCTCTCTGGAATCTGCGAGTCCCCCACCCTCCGCCACCTGGGGTCCCACTGGGGGTCTGGAACAACCACCCTCCGCTCAGGTCGCCCCCTGGATGACTTTCTTTACTCTCCTCTGCATGGTCTCGTGTCCCCCAGCCCACCCAGGAGTGCCTAGCCCTCAGCCCGCAGCTAAGTGTTCGCAAAACTGAGAGGTGTCCCCACACCGCCCCCACTGCCCCCCACCCCACAACAGCAGGACCCCCTGGTCATTCATGGCCACCGCCTCAGAACTTTGCACACACCAGCCTGACAGGGGTGTGTCTCACAAGATGACGGAATGAGTTTGGCCACATCTCGGGCAAGCTGCCTCTCTGACCATGAGTGATCTCATTCCCTGGCACAGGGAGGGCAGGCTGAGGACTGCTGTTTGCCCGGGTAAGGGAGGACCTTGGCTATGCTCTACTTGGCATACCCATTTCACAGATGAGGAGACTGAGGGCTTCCAGAGAGTTATTCACAAAGCCAGCCAAGTAGATGAACAACGCTATGAGTGGAGGAATCCAGATGACTCTAGATTCAAACCCAAAGGACAACCAAAGCCACGGCCTAGTTAAGACATAGAGAAGCGCCCTACTATCTCCATTCCACACTTTCTTGAGCAGAGGACTCTCGCCATCAATTTATATAATTGCCATATCACATGACGTATCCGGAGTAGCCTCACAGCACTTCTAAATTTCCCAGCTCGAGACTGATTACATCCTCTCTGGCAAGGGGAGGAAAACTGTTTGTTAATCAGGCCTCTGAAGAGCCTCAATGTTCCACCCAGAATATTGGAAAACTAGAGAACCATTAAGTCATTACCTCGTGCCAAATTGAATGCTACAGTGTATTTTTCTGGTATTTTAACCTGTCTAGCATCTAATGACTCAGAAAGGGTTTCTCTTACTTAATCTTGCTCGAGATTTATTTATTTATTTTTTCTCCCATAGAAGCTACTAATAACCTCCTTTTGTCAGAGAAGATAGTCTCTTCAGAGACCTGTCAAATAATTTTATATGGTTAATTTAAAGCAAAGGTGGAAAGGGAAAAAAAAGGTAAAGGTGAAAAAAAATCATGCCATCTTTCTAAAAAGCAAACAAGAAACAGCGCTCGGCTGCAGAGTCTAATTGTTATTAGCACAGGCACGGCTGGCAGGAATGTGAGAAGCTCCACAAATCAAAATCCAGCTGCGAAACCCAAGTGCACGTCAAGTTAAATTCCAGTCTTCTGCTAACCTGATAAATTATTCAGTCTTCTTGCACATTTAATAAAACTCTGACACTGGTCCCAGAAAATATTTGCATATAAAATATCATTTGAGAAATAAATAAAGCCCTTGGTAAGGCCTCTGTCTCACCAAGCTAACACTGATAAAATTATTCCAAGCAAGCAGTCTGCCCTACAAATGTCCAAGTCGCTCTCTTCAAAGGAGAATTCGGGTGGGGATTGATGGGCATCGCTCCTCACGTCCATCCTGCCTTCCTGGAGAGCAGATGGACTTGGTTTACTGGCCAGAGGGCTGCAAGAAATCTGACTTTAGCATCTTCAAGTGTCTCCCCTCCACCCCCCCATCCCAACCTTGGCATAGAAATATCTCCTTGGGAGACAAATCCTTCATTTAAATTCTTCCCATTGAAAAAGAAAAATGAGTGTGTTGTGTGTCAGAGAGATGGAAAGAGGGGGAGTGAAAGTAAGAGGGAGAGAATCAGAGAAAGGGCTAGAGAGAAATGGAGAAAGAGAATAATCTTGGGTCCATTAAACCTCTTGACAATATTTGTCTAAGGAGATTGCACCAACCAAGTGAAAATGGAGAACAAACACTGCTCATTCTTGAAAGATAATTGATTTGTTATTGACAATAGTTGGGCAGAAAAAAAAAAATTGGAGACCATCGTGGTGGCCAAAGAAACAGTGACACCTACTGGTGTAGTTATGAGTCACAGAAAATGTCCACTGCCCCCTTACACGTTACGGGAGTGGAGGAATTAAAATCCAATAGAATGGGGTTGGAATGCATCACTGTATCACTGTCATCCCGTTGTTCATTGATTTGCTCGAGCAGGCACCAGTAACGTCTCCATTGTGAGACTTGTTACTGTTCTTGGCATATCGAATACGCCAGGGGGAGCTTGCCAGGCTCTGCTGTGCGGGCGGGATACTCTTGGTAGCTTGCTGAGCTCTCCGAGAGAGATGGAGGAATTGAATCCGGGTCAGCCTTGTGCAAGGCAAACGCACTACCCACTGTGCTATCGCTTCAGCCCATGGAATGGATAAAGTGAACTTATTATGAAGGCTAGTTTTAGATTTTTTTCTATTCCTTACGACGGTCCTTTTACCCAGCAGATACTCAACGACTGAATCCCAACACTTGACACATTTACTCAGCAGCAGTAATCAAGGCAAGAGTAATATTAACCGGAGTCTTAATTCTCAGTGACCCCCCAAAACACATCTGTATTAGAAACTGCTCCAGAAAGGAGCCAGAACGATGGGAAGTAATGCTACTTGGTCCCAAGCCAACCAGTGTTCAATCCCAGGGATCTCCATCTGCCTTGGGACATTTCTACCATTTCACCTTCTCCAACTTCAGTCTTCTCTGCTGAAAGAAAAAAAAGGAGGATCCAGAATACGACCCTATAGACTCCAGACTACACTGGTAATTAGCGGTAATTAACACAAGATGTCTTGCTCCTATTAAGTGCTCCACAGCGGGGTGGTTCTAATAGGCCAAAGGCAGGAACATTCTGGCCTCATTTGGTTCTTGATTGACCAAGCGGTGATTTAGGAACGTGCTCCTCCAACTTTAATTTGCATACGAATCACCGGGGAATCTCGTTATAATGAAGCCTCAGATTTAGCCAGTTGGGAAGGAGCCTGAGCTAAGGAGTTTCTGGCTGGCTTCTCCCGCCCTTGGTGTGGCTGGTCTGGGAGTACAGCCAGCGCCCTCTGCTGGCCAGGAGTGCTGGTCTCTCTCAATGGTCCTCCTCTTGGCATCTGAAAACCAAAGGTTTAAGTGACTCCCTCAGTCCAAGGCATGGACGAAAGGTATACAGCAACGCGTGGGTGCAGAAAAATCCATTCCTGTCCCGTTCAATGTCAGGCTTCCACTTTTCATAAGAAAGATGAGGAAAGTTGGGTTTTGAATGATAATTTCAACCCCCCACCCTCCCCATTCCGAATGAATTAAAGCTTATTTCAGTCGTAGGCTTTTGACAGACTTTGGGGATGGGGAGCAAGTGATGCGGAGCAAGGCTTTGGGGTCACAGTGAGTTTGTATACTGGTCTGCCATCTACACCTGCAAAATGTAGTTTCCTTAGCTTGTCTCTATAAAGTCTTCGACTTTCCAGGGAACCCTGGGAATATCCCATGTCATCTTAGCACATGTGCTGTTCAACTGATGATGAATCAACCAAACGGTATTATCATGTTTCCAGGATACAATAACTGCCACTCTTGATGCCCAGCTTTTAAAAGACAACCCTACACCTTAGGATAGAGAGAATTAGTGGGATATTTTAGGTGAGGTGCCAGAGGAAGCAAAATATGGGTACAGAGTCCAGCTTGACCGTGTGTGATGGGTAACTCCCAGCAAAGCTCTCATTCCTCTGGGCCCTAGAGTTCTCTGATCAGCAGGTAAATGTTAGCTTACACATGTGACTCGAGAATCAGAAATGTTAGCAGCACTGTCAGCCTCCGAAAAATTCTCATCTGCTACCGATACCCAGGGGAAATACCGTATTCTGAACCAGGAGACTTAACATTTTTAACTAGATACGTAGCAAACCAGTGAGTGACCTGGGACCAGAAACACTGAAACAGGGATAGGAATTCAGATCTTTCCTAATGGGCATGGCAGGATAACTGCATAAAATTATTATTGTGGGGGATAGAGTCCCACAGGAGATGGCACTTACCTTGCATCTGACTGACCCAGATTTGATTTCAGGTACCACATATGGTCCCCTGAACCCTGCCACGAGTGATCTCTGAGTACAGAGCCAGGAGTGAGCCCTGAGCACCACTGGGCCCCCACAAATAAATTAATATTGTAACTAGTTGTTATTATTAGCAATTAAATTATATTTCAAAGTAGTTATACCTGTGAACAATTTTTGTTTTGAACAGGGAAGGTATTGGAGGTCATACTCTGTGAGCTTATCCTGACTCTGTGCTCAGGGATCACTCCGGGTGGCACTCAGAGAACCATCGAAGGTGCTGGGAATGAACAGGGTTGGCTGTTGAATTGCCTTAACTTCCGCACTTATTATTTTAGCCCCACTATAGGAAATTCTGAAAACAACACACAAATCTCTCCTCCTTTAGCCTCCCTGATGACCTAAGTGTGATCGTGGTACGAGGGGCGGGTATACATGCATTTTTTTTTTTACAGACTAAGAACAGAGAGGTACAGAAATGAAGTAAGGCATTTTAAAGAGTGGAGTTGGCAAAGAAGGCAATGCAGGTGTCTGCACTCTCTGAGACCTTTCGCTAGAGATTAGGGAGCAAAGACAACAGCAGACAGGAGCAAAGGATAAGGCACCTGGTCTCTTTTTTTTTTTTTGCTTTTTGGGTCACACCTGGCGATGCACAGGGGTTACTCCTGGCTCATGCACTCAGGAATTCCTCCTGGCGGTGCTCGGGGGACCATATGGGATGCTGGGAATCGAACCCGGGTTGGCTGCTTGCAAGGCAAACGCCCTCCCCGCTGTGCTATCGCTCCAGACCTGGTCTTAACCGTCAACACGGCGACCCAACACGGGCTGCTGGTGGGTGGACAGCACGGCCCAAGGAGGAAGCCAGTGTTGGTGGGAGGAAGCAGGGTCAAGCTCTGGCTCTGCTGCTTCCTGGAGGGGACCCTGCACCACCACTTCCACTGCCACAGGAAGACTTGAAGCTAGAGCTTCTGGAAGATTCTTCTTCCACTCCCATGGCTCAAACAGATGGTTCTCATTGCCGGCGCAAAAGCAAGCACAGAAAATGGAAAGGTTTGTGATCCAGTCTAGGCTTACCCTTGGATGCTGAGACGCTGGTGTCCGAGAGGACAGATCCAAGCTCCAGAGGACGCTCTCATTAAGCATCCTGATGCCTTCCTTAGGAGACCTCTCATGTCATGACAATCTTTCTCTGGCTGCCCAGGTGACCTGATTTGCCTCCTGGCACAGCAGCTGGCGAAGTCCTGGGTATTAGGAAAGCAAAGGGGTGGCTGGAAATCGCGCTCACAGGCTCATCAGAGACGATCGTGGATGCATCTTCCCAGCCTGCTCTTCCAACCCATCAATCCACGGGTGCTCCAACTCAACAATGCTCTTTGGGCTCCAAGCAGGCAGGCTGAGCGTCTGTCGCTGCTACGATGACTTTGACTTAATCAGCCCTTGGGCACTGGTGCTTTGCAGGAGCCACTGTCCATCTTTCAGTGACGAGCTGTGGAACCCTACTCCAAAGGCGACTCGCAGCTATGCCAAGATGTGTGTGAGTACCAAGAGAGGCAAGGGCGTTCTTTAGGTTTGTGGCCATTCCAATGTCCCTCTTCCCTGTGAATTGGCCACTCGTGTGCCTTTCTACAGATGCCACACCGATACATTCAAAATTCTGCCCGCTAGGTTTGTGTTTGTGATGGGCGGCTGCAATCCAGTGAGTCCAAAGGAGGGGAGCTGTGTGCTTTGTGTATTTAGGACGGCATCTCCCTGATGGCTAAGAGTTTAGTACCTGGGGGCAAAGAAAGGAAAAACAGCTTTGTTGTCAAAAATGATCTTCGGTTTCCCTGATGAGACATTTTAAGGACCATTAGTTGTTTAAAGAGAAACTGAAAAAAAAGGAATCTGAAGGATTGTTCTCTGGTTGAAAATTATTCCTTTACCTGGCCATAAAGCTGGACACTCAGGTCAGCACTTTTTTTTTTTTGGGTCACACCCAGCGATGCTCAGGGGTTGCTCCTGGCTTTGCACTCAGGAACTACTCCTGGCGGTGCTTGGGGGACCATATGGGATGCTGGGGATCGAACCCAGGTCGGCCGCATGCAAGGCAAACACCCTACCCGCTGTGCTATCGCTCCGGCCCAGGTCAGCACTTTTGCACGCGGCTTCTTCCACATTCTCTCGCCTGGCTCAGCCCCTTTTCATGGAGGTTCCTTTGAGAAGCCGTCGGAAGTGACCAGGTCCTTCAGGACCCAGACACACAGACGGCAGTGCTCAGCACGGCGCCAGCCTCAACCTGAGGCTTCACAGAGAAAATTCTCTTTGAGCGATCTGGTGGGTCCGAGGAACCACACCTCTGGGTTTCCCTCACTTCACGGAGATTATACTGTGGTTCCTAGGAATGGAGTTGGCCAGGAATAAATGATCATCTTGAAAACAAATATTTTTTTTTCTCAAGAGCTTCAGGAAGTATAATCAGATTTAAACAAGAAAAGGCTTGTTTTCTGTCGCTGCCAAACTAGCCAGTCCCTCATTCCTCTGATTTCTTTTCCCTCATTTCTGCTCTAATTTAGGACTCTGGGGAATGGAGAGCTCTAAATGACAGCAGGTCACTTCAGAGCGGCAGGCTGCCACGGGTCCCGTGGGGGTTCTGCCTGATGGCGTCTGATACGGATTATTCAAGGAAGGCTTGGTTCAGAGGCCCCTTCATTCCCACTATTGTCTGTCTCTGTGGAGCTGGAGGTCCAAGTAACCTGAGAGCTGATCCTTCCTAGAAATGAAGGTCAAGACATTAATTCTGTGAGCTGCTCTTTCTCACGTTATAAAAAAAAAAACAAAACAAAAAAAACAAACAAGGCATCTCTTGGAGTAATGCGTTCTTTGAGGCAAGAAGTCCCCTGAAGAAGTCAAGGATGATTCCCTTGGAAGGAGCAAGAAGCTTCTTCTCCTGACCTGGCTTTCCTAGGTGGCCACGTTGGGCCCAGAGGGGTCACTGTCTTCTAATTCTCACACGCCGCTTGCCTGGGTGTTCGCCCCGAGGAGGAACTGGGAAGGTCTAAAGGAATCGCCCTGCGGGCAGCGTTTGTCCAATTCCCAGGAAGTGATGGATCAGAGCATGTGGGGATTTTCCAACGGGAATCCAGCATTCCACGGGGGGCTCAGTCAACACAGGCAGAGTTGTCCATCACAATCGGCTGGGGAGACAGCAGGAGACAGGGTCCCGTGTGTGGGACGCACAAATGGGGACCGGCCAACTGGTTGTGTCCCCAAAGACTCAGCGGGCCAGCTCTGCCTGAGGAGAAAGGGAGAGAGTCTCCAAGTAGGAGAACAGAGTCAGCTGAAGGGGGAGGATCTGAGCCTCCAGTGGATACTGCTGGGCCACAGGATCCTTGAAAGGAGAAGCTTCCAGAAGGAGTCAGAAGGAGAGGGACAGATAGAGAATGACTGCATTCATTTGTGGGATATAAAAAAAATGGTTTGAGAATATTCAAGGCCAGGGAAAACAGGGGCCAGGAGGACTGGGCAAGGGTTGGAAATGACCACAGTGTGTGGTAGTTAAGAGAGAGGAGGGTCCAGTACGACAATACTAGTTGGAAATGATCTGCGGACAAGACTAAGTGTTGAAAGCAAGTAAAGGGATACACAAGATGATCTTTCAGCATTTATATCGCAAATCATAATGCATAAGATGAAAGAGAGAGAGACAGAGAGACACAGAGAGAGACAGAGAGACAGAGACAGAGGTGCTTCCATAGAGGCAGGCTGGGGTGGGGGTGGATTTTGAGGGATGGAGGGAAACTGGGGACGCTGGTGCTGGGAAATCCCACTGGGGGAGGGACGGGTGTTGGAACACTGTGTGACTGAAACCCAATCATGAACGGCTGTGTAATGCTTTATCTCACTGTGATTCAATTTAAAAAAGCCTTTTTTTAAGAAAAAAGAAAAGTGGGCTCTCCTTCACTGCTGGTGGGAATGCTGACTGGACCAGCCTTTTCTGGAAAACAATATGGACATTCCTCAAAAAACTAGAAAGTGAGCTCCCATTTGACCCAGCAAGACCACATCTGAGAACATATCCCAAAGGTGCAAAAAGGTACAGTAGAAATGACATTTGCGCTTGTGTATTCATGGCAGCTCCATTCACAATAACCAGAGTCTGGAAACAACCCGAGTGCCTGAGAACACTGGGCAAAGAGACTCTGGTATAGCTGCACAATGGATATATATATATATATATATACACACATATATACATGTTTATATAACATATATACATGTATATGTATATA
The DNA here is from genome assembly GCF_027595985.1 of Sorex araneus. Classification (NCBI taxonomy): domain Eukaryota; kingdom Metazoa; phylum Chordata; class Mammalia; order Eulipotyphla; family Soricidae; genus Sorex; species Sorex araneus. The sequence goes on along the minus strand of NC_073310.1, from coordinate 62,054,045 downwards.
TAACAGCTATGCAGCTGTTAGAAAAGATGAAATCATGAAATTTGTGTATATATGGATCAACATGGAGAATATCATGCTAAGTGAAATGAGTCAGAAAGAGAGAGACAGACAGAATGACTACACTCATTTGTGGAATATAAAGTAACATAATAAGAGACTAGCACCTAAGGACAGTAGAGGAAGGGTCAGGAGGATCATTCCAGGGCTGGGAAGCTGATCTCATGTGCTGGGGGAAACGGTAGCCGGGATGGTGAAGTAAATCATGGTTGGGAGGCTCGCTCGGAATGGTAGATGCGTGCTGAAAGTAGATAAAGGACCAAATATGGTGGCTGCTTAGTACCTGTATTGCAAACCGTAACACCCAGAAGGAGAGAGAGAAAGAGGGAATGTGCCTGCCACAGAGGCAGGGGGTGGGGAGGGGTGAGGGTGGGGGAGGATTACTGGGAACGTTGGTGGTGGAGCACGGGCCCTGGTGGAGGGATGGGTACTCGAACACTGTTTGACTGAAACGCAATCATGAAAGTTTGTAAGTCTGTAACTGTATCTCCTGGTGATTCATTAAAATAAAATTTTAAAAAAGAAAAGCTTCCAGAAAGACAAAGCTGCAGTTCAACCTCATTAGGCATCTCAGCGCTCCCGTCTTCAAACTCAGCCCGAGGGATGAGCCGGCCTGTGAGCCCAGGACTAGGACACCCGCCACGCTGTCCAGGCTGGGACTTTCATGGGCAGACAAGGAAGCCACTCACTGAGGGACCAACGGGGCCCCTCCTGCCAAGTGCAGAAGCACGCCCCCCAGTGGACAGTAAGAGGAGATGCCCTATATGTACCGTCACCAGGAAAAGAACTCTGGCCATTTATGTCCATCAACGCATCATTATTATTGAAGACCAATAAATCAGAAGATATAGACTCTGGTATGGGGCCTGTGGAAGAGAGAGAACTCAAAAAGGAAATGAGTGAAAATGGAGGCATAAATAATCGAGGATGGAGAAATTTGCTGGCACAGCAAATGTTTATGCTCCTTTCGAGTTCCAAGGGATTAAAAGACATAAAACACTGAAAAAACGAGAGAAAATCTATTTAGCTGAGGTGATGGGAGGGGAGGGCAAAGATTTCAGATCAAAAGCACCTGTCGAAGCTGAGCAGCCTCATTTTCAGTCAGAACACTCTGCTGCTCGATTAGCTGCATAATTAAAAGGTACTTTCTACTAAATCACTCTTAATTCACCCTCAGAAATGAAGCGAGCATGTTTCACTGTGATGTGCATGGTGCAGGGCGTGAGAAATGAATGATCAATTGGATGAATCTTTCTTTCTTCAAGAATAAGAGTTTCATTGTAACCTGAGAAATAAAAACTGTGTTAGCATGATATAATCTATAGTCAGCACATCAAGAACTCCATTATTATGTTCAATATTATGAGAAAGCCTTCGAGCCTGCCATGCAATTAAACTCCCCACCAGGGCATGAGTCAGAAAGAAACTGTTGGTCTCAACCCCTACTTCCTGGCTCCCCTCAAAACTCCTTCCTTGCTTCCTGAACCTTAAACTCCATTTGACAGACAACACTTTTAAACATTTAAGACTAGTATGAAAGAAATTTCAAAGACAGAATGAGATCATCTTTGTGATTCCACTCCTTTTAGAAGACTCAAATTTCAACTTAGCTTTTTGTTTTGTTTTGTTTGAGGGCCACATCCACAGGTGCTCAAGAGCTACTCCTGGCTTTGTGCTCAGAAGTCACTTCTGGCAGTGCTCAGAGAACCCTGTGGTGTCAGGAATGAAACTTGGAACTTTTGCATACCAAGCATGCACTCAGCCTGTGAGTTCTTTCTCTGTTCCCTCCCCTCTTAGCTTTTTTAGTTTGTTTTAGGGCCACACCTGAGCAGTGCTCATGGCTTACTCCTGAATCTGTGCTCAGGGCTTACTCCTGGTTCTGTGCTCAGGGACCACTCCTGGTGGGGCTGGAGGACCATAGACAGTGCTGGGGATCAAACCTGCATCAACAGCATGCAAGGCTAATAACCTTCCCTGCCACTCCATCCCTACAACTTAAATTTTAAGACTCCTCCAAGAACTGAATTGGAGATGTTCATGTAGAAAATCCTCAAGTAAAATAACTTTGTAGACTTCTTTTACTTAGAAATAAAAGTATTGTACAACTTTTCAATGAAAGGACATACAGAGTTTGTATGTCAGAGATCATACCTGACAGCGGTCAGGGGTGATCTGTGGAGCCAGGATTCAAACCAGAGTTGGCCACGTACAGGACAAGCCTCTTAACCCTGGTACTATCTCTCTAGCACCAGGAATAATAATTTTTAGCTGGACACAACAATTCATTCGAAGGTCTTCAACTCAATGTTAAACCCATATTCATCCTGTTTGGGTTTATTTTAAAACCCAAGGTTCTGGCTATGTAGACACATATATGGGGAATAAGGCAGATAGTCTCTTGCCCGCGTGCCTGGCTGTCTTCCCCAGGGCCCCTCGGAGGGGGTGGGCTTCAGCTTCCCTCCCTGCCCTGAGTAGAGTTAGAGGTGGCCGAAGACCTCCGGAGCCTAATCACAGCCATGCTCAAGGCCCCTCTCCACATGTTCAGACAAGCCTCACGGATGAAGTAACCAGCAGAGGAACCCAGGTGTGTGGGACCCGGGGCTAAGACCTCCAAGCCTGCTCGGATCTGGACTGGGCCTCTTCCGCCCAGATTTCCCATTTCCCAGTAGCTACGAGGTCACACCCAGGGACTGCCCCGAGCGAGCGCAGTGTAATCCTGTCAATGGCCAGCATCCAGAGACTTAAAAGCAAGCTCCCAGAAGCCTAGTTCTCCCTCTGGGAAAACCTGGCAAACTACTGGGAGTTTCTGCCCACATGGGAGAGCCCTGCAAGGTCCCCATGGTGTATTCATATGCCAAAACCAGTAACAAGCTGGGTCTCATTTCCCTGACCCTGAAAGAGCCTCCAGTACAGCATCGTTGGAAGGATGAGTAGAGAGAGGCTTCTAAAATCTCAGGGCTTGGATGAATGGAGATGTTACTGAGATTGCTCGAGAAATTCAACGATCAACAGGATGATGATGATGATGATGATGATGATGATGATGATGATGATGATGATGATGATGAGACACGTATATATCCCACAGCAACCTTGAGTTTTTGTTGATTTTTGTTCTTTTCAACCACCGCTGAACTTTTACATGAAAATCCCAGGCTGATGGACATTGTGTTTGGAGGTAATCACATGACATTTAACTGTGACAGAATTCTACCTTTGCATGGTAGCCAAGTATCTTTCCTTCTGTGGAAACCCTAAAAGACCTATGATTTGTTATAGATGAAAGCCCCAGGATCCATTTATGTCCTGCAGCTACATTCGTTCTTTTCAAAGGAACTTTATACATGTGAAAGATCATCCCATTTCTCACTTATCAAACAGATGAGATCATAACACTCTCAAATAGCAACCTCATTACAGAGACCACTTATTTATCCCCTGCAAAAGAGAGAGAAATACGGCTGCATGAAGATTCGATGGAAGCTGGAAGAAATTATTTTCAGCTCTTCATCCCCCAAGACCTTTGTCATTGCCCTCAGATCCGCCCCTGGTCCTTTTCCCACCACACCCTTGGTGGCTCATTTAAGGCATCTGTCATATATTGTCATTATTGTGGCCTGTCTCTCCAATATAAGCAGCCATGACCCAGACTCCCAGGCCTCCTTATGAGAATAAGCGCTGGAAATGAAATGTTATCTTTGATCTGATAAAGCAAAATGAATAAAAAATAAGATGAAACTTAATAAGGCAAGGGAAGAAAATGAAAGTCTGAATGAGAAACCCAGGATAGAGTTCCTTTTTCTCCATCATCTTGCTTTAGGAGCCTTTAAAATGTGACATGCACATTGATACTCGGCAAGGAATTCACTGGGGTAGAGAAAAGACACTTCAAAATTGAAATATTTGGTTCTAGATGCTCAAGTCTCAACAACAACAACAACAACAACAACAAAAATTTTGGAAAGAAAAAAATGGGGAGTAAATATAAATACTAGGTCCATACTGTATGCTAAGCAACATTTTAAGGACTGACATAAGCAGTGACCAAGAAGGTGAATCTGCTATGCAGGGTCACTTAAAGTGTTAAAAACACAAACTCATTATCCAGTCATCTGTTCTTGGACACCCGGGTTATTTCCAGATTCTGGCTATGGCAAATGGTGCTGCAGTGAACACAGAAGGGCAGATGGTGCTTCTGCTTTGTATCTTTGGGCCCTCAGGGTAGATTCCCAGAAGTCGTATTGCCAGTCAAATGGGAGCTCAATTTCTAGTTTTTTGAGAAATTGTCCGTATTGTTTTTCAAAAAGGCTGGACCAGTCAGCATTCCCACAAGCAATGAATGGGTAGGCTTGGTGGGGGGGGGCGTATATTTCGGGGATGACAAGAGTGGGAGGGAAACTTGGGACATTGATGCTGGGAAATTACATGGAGGAGGGATAGATGTTGGAACATTGTATGACTGAAACCCAATCATGATCATCTTTGTAATGCTCTATCTCATGGTGATTCAATAAATAAATATTTTTAAAAAACAAATTCATAAAATATCATTAATTCTTACTTGTCCCCCACTTAGACTATCAGCTTAAAGGAAAATGTGGGCTAATACACTTATGATGGAGGATCCACACTAGATTTACATTTTCACAAATGAAGTATTAAGCTCTCCTCTCTCCAGGATTAAATATTCTTTTGATATTAACTAGCAGGGCAAGCATTACACTGATTAAGTGATCATTTTTGGATTCTCGTGATTAATTGCAGTTCATTGCGACCTGCATGAAGGGTGCCATCAGGCTCTAGATAGAGACATTTAATGTGAGTGGAAGCAGAATCTGTAGCTTATAAAGCATTTAGACTTTGTATTCGCAAATGCATACAAATGCAATATATACAAACAAATGAGAGATGAAGACAGAAACCTAAGCTTCTAAGTCATGTAAAACAAAGGGTTTATACATAAACAACATATTTTGACTTAAAATCTCTTTTGTTCTGGTCTGGGAGGAGGTTCGTAAAATGAATGTAGCTCAGAAATTTCTCTTCCAGACTTCCATTTCTGCCTTCAGTAGCTCTCATTTTCCAGTTTGGGGAAAAGTCATGATTTTCACTTTTCAAGTTGCTACTATTTCCACTCCTTCCCCATGACCCACTGTGGGAAGATGCATTTCTGACCAAATGCAATTTATCTGGAATGTTTGCTCAACCCCCACATTGTATTTTCTTCCAATATCTCATATTCTACCATCACAACCCCTCACCTCCCTCCAGTCTTATCTCTCGAGATTCCAACAGGAAGGGAGGAACATTTTGAGAATGTTCCCAGGGGATTCATGAGATCACATCAAGGCTTTTCAACTGGGTCAAGGGCAAATCCATTGGATCTTCAATGAACTAGCAATGATAATGCAAAGATCATCTCAGGATGCGTCCTTTCATCTCATATCATTGCTGAAGTTCTGGTCTTTTCACAATGAAAAACTTTAAAATATTTTTTAAAGTAAGAAAGACAATGTTTTTCAACCTTCACCACAGGCTGTTCTTTTTTTTTTTTTATAATTTATTTATTTTTAATTAGAGAATCACCGTGAGGGTACAGTTACAGATTTATACACTTTTGTGCTTATACTTCCCTCATACAAAGTTCGGGAACCCATCCCTTCACCAGTGCCCATTCTCCACCACCCGTAAACCCGGCGTCCCTCCCACCCTCCCCAATCCCATCTCCCCCCCACCCCACCCTGCCACTGTGGCAGGGCATTCCCTTCTGTTCTCTCTCTCTAATTAGCTGTTGTGGTTTGCAATAAAGGTGTTCAGTGGCCGCTGTGCTCAGTCTCTAGCTCTCATTCACACCACAGGCTGTTCTTGATTAGCGACTTCTGGTTGGGTCTTTTCCACAGATACTTGTGAAAAATATGAGTCATGTTTATTTCCTGGTTCATTCTTAGGGTCACCCAGGAAACATGAACATCGGCTTGAGAGCAAAAAAATGGCTTCTTTCCCAGAGAAAGCAACCCAGAGGTATTCAAGAAGTATTATTGAATATTGAAGTGTATTCAAGAGGTATTCAAGAGGTATTAAGAATTGTATCTTCCCTATTTCATTTTTAGGTAAACTGTTGACCAACTTGGTCAATATGACTATTATTATTTATAACTTGCTCAGATGGAGTTCTTAGCATATTTCAATGTTTTTTGAACAAGTCCTCCCAGATACCTTCTTCTCACCTGGGGTCAGCAAACTTCCTTCACGCAAACAGGTTGTAAATATTGTCCCCTCTCTGTTTTTTGGGCAACCACTCAACTCCGCCATTGTAGGACACATATACCCACAGGGAATCTCTAAAGGAACAAGCAAGCTGACTTCCAATTGAAACTTGATCTACAGCAGCAAGCAGGCCAGACTGGGGGTGCACGTGGGGGGTGGAGTGCCTATTTTGTTGGCTCCACTCTAACCAGTTCTCCTTCTCTTCCCTGACTCAGAGAAGACCGACCAGTTCATCTGGGCTTGGCCCGTCTCTGGCTGCTGCCTCATCCCTGCAATCTACCATTCTCTTCCCCGAAAAGGCAACCTCTCAGATCCTGTGTTTTTCATTCAGGATGTGTGATATTGTTTCACAACACGTTTCTGAAACTGTTGTTTTCCTTTAGTCGGATATCCTAAAACATCTTCCTCTGTTTTCTCTCTCATATCTGTCCACGATAATATATATTTTTGATAGAGGGGTGCGTTTTCATTATGAAAGAGAGTACCTTTATAAATTTATAAATTTTTCATCAGCAGTAATTATTGCCAAACAGAACAACATTTCTAATTAACAGGAAAAGTCCACATTGTGAATGATGTGCCAGGCTACTTAATTTAAATTGTTGCTTATTAATTCCCGATTGGAAGCCTTGAGCTTGGCTTTATCCCCAAGCCGACACTTCTTTTCTTTAGCCTAACCTCAGTTTTACTCTAGGTCATATTCATAGTCCCACCTAATCTGTTTGATGACCTCAACTAGAGGACCCCTTTGTCATGAACTCAGGGACTGCCAGCATCCCTTTTACCCAGGCTCCACTGCTCTTACTTTGCAGGCAAGGAAAGCAATCCTTGAAAATGACTTTGTTTTTCAGATCTCTCTCTCTCTCTTTCTCTTGAAATTTCTACATCCAAAATCTAACAGAACACTAAAACGCCAAGTGATGATCCAGGAGAACGGGAAGCAGAGTAGCCTGGTGTTACTTGATACCAGAGACAAGGTAGAGGCATTGTCTTGTTGTGAGGGAGGTTGGCAGGAAGGATGCTGAAGAGGGAAACGATGGGCATTCAGGCAAGATGACAGCAGAGCTTCCCTGCTATCTTCCCCGCCTCACGCTCACTTCCTGATGTTTTCTCACAGCCTGGTACCTGTTCGTTAGCCAGGAGCAGAAGCAGAGGAAGCAAACGTGGCCCCTAACTAAGCCAAGGGAGGAAGCTGAGGCAGGATCCTTCCCCTGTGGATGCTGGATCAATTGAATTCATTTCTTGAAACTGCTAACAGAAATTATCACTTAATGATTTAGGCAACATCACTCACTGACATACAGTTCTGGAGGTCAAAAGTCCAAACCAGGTCACACAAGACTAACATTGAGGGGTAAGCAGGGAGAAATTTCTCACCAAGGGTGTAGGGAGAAGTCTGACTCCTGCCTTTCCCAGCTTTCAGAGGCCACTGGCTTCCCTTGGCTTGTGGTCTCCTGTTCCATTTCAAAGCAACACAGCAGCACATTTGATCTCTCTCTGTCTCTGTCCCTCTTGCCTTCCTATAAGAGTGTTTGTGATTACATTGGGTTTGCTCAGACAATCCAGGATAATCTCCTCCACATCAAGATCACTTGACTCAGAACCTCAATTTCACCTGTAACTTTAATTCCTCCTTATGATAGAAAATGATTACAGGTTTGGGGGAAAAATCTTTTTTTTTAAATTTTATTTATTTTTTTTATTAGTTTATTTTTAATTAGAGAGTCATCGTGAGGGTACAGTTACGGATCCATACATCTTTGTGCTCATGTTTCCCCCATACAAAGTTCGATAACCCATCCCTTCACCAGTGCCCATTCTCCACCACCAGTAAACCCAACATCCCTCCCCCCCTCCCCAGTCTCATCTCCCCCCACCCCACCCTGCCACTATGGCAGGGAATTCCCTTTTGTTCTCTCTCTCTGATTAGGTGTTGTGGTTTGCAATAAAGGTGTTGAGTGGCCATTGTGTTCAGTCTCTAGTCTGTATTCGGCCCGCATCACCCTTCCCCCACATGACCTCCAATTGGGGGAAAAATCTTTATAGAGCCATCGTTTGCTTACCATATTGGTTGAGACAAATGACAGTTCTGGAGGTCCCTTGTTCATATGCTTTGTTGGTATGCTGGAATTTTAAAATGAAAAATATAATTTTACAAGAGCCCAGACAGAAACTTAGAGTGATTCACACCTATACATGTCTGATGAGTGATGTCAAGATTGATGGCAGGTTGGACACAGAAGGTAGCACACATCTGTAGACTCATGGACATCAGGAAGGTCAGAGCATCTCTGAACACATGTGTAACCTTTCATCAGGATGTCATCCACACACTTGCAAATACATAAGGACCCTAAAAATGAACACCATGGACCATGTTTAAAGACAATATTCGGCTCGCCACCGAGATGTGATCCTGGGGGCCGCACGTGTGCGGCCTCTCTGCAGCTGCACGAGCATGGCTCCAGAGGCCAGCTAAATTACTTTTGGTATGGGCAGCTCCTCGCAGAATGTCTCCAGACTGAGAACTAAGCCGTGGCCCCATGCCTGCCCAGGAGGGGAAAAGTATTTCTCTCTCTCGCCTTTTTTCTTGACGGGGGTGAAGGGCGTGGCGACCGCCATATTATGAGGACCACAGATGAGAGTTACAAGCTTGCAATGATCCAATATCTGGAAGAAATTTCCCTGGACTTAGTTGCTAAAATACAGAAATCCAAAATCGCGTGGCCGCTATCGATGCCGCACGACCTCATATCTCTTCATAACAGGTCTGACTCTAGTGGGGAACCCCTAACAGTAATAGTGAGGTTTTTGTTGAAATATTGAATGTAACCAAAGTAAAGAGAAAGTAAAGTGAAATTTATCAGTTCTGCGGGGGGTGGGTGTCGGGATGGGAGGTTTTTGGTGGTTTTATTTTTTGGTGGTGGAATATGGGCACTGGTGAAGGGATGGTTGTTTTAGCATGTATAACTGAGACTTAAACCTGAAAGCATTGTAATTTTCCACATGGTGATTCAATAAGATAAAATAAATAGATAAATAAATAAAATAAATAAAAAAGACAATATTCAAGGAAGAAAACATTTAGCCCAACAGAAAAACACTCAAAGCAGAGATGAGAAAATAAAAACAAAAAAGAGAACTAGTGGTCAGTAATGCACCTTGAAATTTGCCCATCATTCTATTCCAATGTAGAATGGCAGATGATGAAGATAATAAATTGAAAACGTATTTGACTTAACTGTAGATAATAAATTTATGATTTTATTGGATGAGAAATCTTGCAAGACATTCTCAAGAATTTGCAGACATTGCCTTATTTAACAGGGTGAGAGAGAGAGAAATGAAGAATGTTTCTATCTTAAGTGAGCAAAATAGAGTCAGTTCTAGAATCTTCCGGGTAGATCCATGTTTTTTTGAGATCATATTTCCTCAGAGGTTCCGTCTTAAATTTACTGATATGTATGAGAAGGAAAGGGACTTCTTGCAAAACATAAATATTTGGCACTCAAGCTTGTAAATATTATGGTTTAGCCACAAAGCTTGAAAACATTGTCACAGGACATTGATTTTTGATCTCTTTGGTTGCAAGTTAACTCATCAAGCTTGTGACAAATAACTTACCACCCAAGATGCAAAATTTCTGGCCTTGTGATAATGAATCTACCACACTGCATGTACTCTTGTTTTTGCAAAATGCTCTTGTTTCATAAGACCAGCTTCCTTCCCAAGAGTCACAGAAGTGATTCAAGCAGCCCCGGGTAGACCTGATCCATATGCAACACACGGTTCCTCCACACGCTAAGTGAAATGCTAATAATAGTCTTGTACTAAAGTTATATACACAGCAAAACCCAGGAGTTGAGGGAATGGCAGAATGTAAAACTGAAAAGTGCTCTAACTGTGTCTTCTTTTTGATGCAAGGGAAAAGTCAGCCGGGAAATAAGGAGATCCTGTTTTCCTATAATAACAAAGACATGATGCCTTATGGCTGATATACTTATTTCCAAAGGGGAAAAACCCCCACATTTTCAAAAGATGAACATTTAAGGACCATGTTCTCTGAACAACAGAATTCAGTGTTTTAGAATGCCTGTTAGAAAAGAAGAAATTCACTTTGAAGTATAACTTGGATGAAAATGTCACATCAGATACTCTGTAGATGCAATGAAAAGAATACCAGCCCCCACAAAGCCCCTGGAACCCACAAAAAATACCTCAGGGGAAACGGTAAACTTCAATGCTCTATTGGAGGTCCCAACGATTTCCCTTAGATCTGAAAATTCACTGGTAGTTCCACAGCACAGAGAAGTAAGCTGAGAATTACAGTTGAATGCAGGAACAGAGGCAGGAACTAGGAGCAGTGGAGGGAAAAGTGCTCAGCATGGTCCGGAAGCAGCCAAATGCCACTTTCCGCGTGCCCTCTTCCAGCCGCCATACAGAGGCAAGGATTTTCCCAGCTACGGTATGTGATAACGCTTGTAAAGAGCTCTCGACTGCGGACACGCATGTCCACTTGAGCCTCGATGTCAGGGTTTTGATCAGAGACCATAAACAAAGGCACAGCGGTGAGCATGAATGACTTTGGCAACAGACACCAGTTCCTCATGCAAAATTGGACATTCACAATAAAGCACATTGGGGCCGAGAGATGTGGCTCGGCGGTAGAATTCTCACTTTGCATGCATAAGGCCCCGTGTTCAAACCTTGGCACCACACAAATACACACACAAATACATACACACACACAAAGAACAAAAAATTAGACGAGGCATTCATATTTGGGGCTGGAGTAATAGTACAGGGGTGAGTGCACTTGCCTTGCACATAGCTAACCTGGATTCAAGCCCTAGCACCCAGGTGATCCCCCCCCAAGGCCTGCTAGGAGTGACCCCTGAGTAAAGAGCCAGGAGTAAGCCCTAAGCACTACTGGCTGTGCCCTCCCAATCCCCTATAACAACAAAAGCGGAAAAAAAAAAAAGCACATTGTTACTAAAACGATCTGATTCCTGATTCAGTAGGTACCATCGAACCCAAGATCTCAGGCAGCCAAAACACTCAGTAGTGAAATGAACTTCTAAGGACGCAGAGAACTCATCCCTCAGGAGACAGCCAAGGGCCAGTCTTGAAATAGGGCTTGGGCAGTTTGAGGAACAAGCCCAGTCATACACACCATTTCCCTGTGTACGCAAACATTCAGGATCATAGAAATGCAATTAAAGAAATGTAATGCTAGCTTTAAGATACCACAAGCAAAATAAGAAAATGAAGAAAAATAAATTAAAGGCTTTCCCATTCATGTAATGAAGTAGTATAACCTCTATTTTAAAGCTGATAAAAGCAATATTAAAGGAAAAAGTACAGACCAATTGCACATATAAATAAATGCAAAGCAATCTATCAGCACATTGAATCCAGCGGCGTATCAAAGGACTAATTAATACATTATGATTAATTAGTTTTGTTTCATAAATCCACGGCTGCTTTAATCTTATAAAATATAGCAACACAATTCACTGTCTTAAAGAAATTAGAATAGGAGGAGCATATGAAGGTAACAGATATAAAGACATTTGATAAAATTAAAAATATGAATCTAATGAAATTAGAGCATAAGAATGGAAAAGAAATGCCCAAGAAAGGTAATTTATTTTTACTAAAAGCAATATGAAGCATCATCTTAACTTGTGATGCACTAAAACCATTTTCATTAAAATCAGGAACCAGGCAAGGAAATCACATTAATATGCAAAGCTGCATTGGGAGATATGATAAGTGTGCCAGAAAAAATATGGCAATGTATTTGAAAAGAAGAAGGAAAAGATTCTGCTGTTGATAAGATTGTATGTCTAGAAAACCCAGCTCTAGCTTAAATAAAACTATAGGATTAATCAGTGTATCGGGTAAGGCATTACAAATGTAAAAAAACCAAAAATGTCCACATTAATAATTATCTCTATATCACCATAATAGTGAGAGATAGACATAATAAAACTGCATTTGCAATAGTATCAACAATTAAAAGTAATGCAATAAGTTCAGTTTAATGAGGTGCTTCTAATGAAAACCTTAAAGTTTACGAGGGACATAAAATAAAAATAGAATAACCCAAAGACACATTATTAGAAGATGTAAAAATTCAGCATCTCAAATATTTTGTAAGTGCAATTCTTATATGGATATACTTTTTTGAACTGTGCTTTTATTTTCTTCCTTTTATCTTCTTTTTGGGTCATACCCAGTGGTGCTCTGGGCTTTCTCCTGCCTGGCCTGGCTCCGTGCTCAGGGAGCACTCCTGCAGGGCTCCGGGGACCATGTGGGGTGTGGGGACAGGACCGGGGCTGGCCACTTGCAAGGCAAAGGCCCTACCTGCTGTACTCTCGCTCTGGTCCAGGGTACACTTTTTTCCATGTGAAATTCAGAAATGTAATTAGAATTTTATCTGAAAGAAAAAGTGTTTGAGACTAGTAAAAAGTATATTTTTGGGGGGCAAATCTGGTGGTGTTCAGGGCCTCCTCTTGGCTCTGCTCTCAGGAGTCACTCTTAGGGGTGCTCAGGGGACCCCATGGGGTACCAACATTGAACCTAGGTGGGTTGTGTGCAAGACACATGTCCTGCCTTCACTACTACTGCTCTGGCCCCTAGTCAAAAGTATTTTAAAAGACATTGGGGTGGAGGTGGGGGTGACGAAGTTGGGAAATATTGGTGGTATCTGGTTACTCCTGGTTCTGTGCTCATGAGGGAACTGGGATTAGTGTGTGCAAGGCAAATCCATGGACTCGCTCTCTGGACCTCAAAGATATTTTAAAATGTATTTTCATTTGAGTAGACAAGTATATTAGTGAGGCAAAAAAAAAAAAAAAATCCCCCCAGCCCCGAGTCTTACTGGGCAGACTGTACAGGAGTTTACTACAACACGGAGCTCAGTGGACGGGAAATTGATCTGTTTGATCAATGGGGTTGACAAAACTGTATATCCCTAATCGTGGCCACGTGTCGGTTCTGGATCTCTTTGGTTTCTGTCTGCTCGGAGCAGCAGGGCGTGGGTGACCCCAGAGGCTGTGCTCTCCAGCTTCTCTTGATCAAAGGCCCAGTTCTGCTCCACGCAGGCTACCGAGAAGTGGAGAGGAAAAGGCATTTTTTCCACCTCTCTTGTACCAGCTTGGGGGTTCATATTTGTGATAGCACCAGCTCCTGTTTTCCAGGTCTAAGAAAACAGACCTTGAGAGCTTGTTTCACGGTCTGGTGCAATAACACAGTGGGTAGGGCGTTTTCCTTGCACGCAGCCGACCCGGGTTAGATTCCTCCATCCCTCTCGGAGAGCCGGGCAAGCTACCGAGAATATCCCACCTGCACGGCAGAGCCAGGCAAGCTACCAGTGGTGTATTCGATATGCCAAAAACAGTAACAACAAGTCTCACCACGGAGACATTACTGGTGTCTGCTCGAGCAAATCGATGAACAATGGGACAACAGTGCTACAGTGCTAAGAAAACGGACATAGGAGAGGAGGTAAAGAAATATATGTGATAACCTTTCAGTACCTGTATTGTAAACCATAATACAGGGGGGAGAGAGAGAGAGAGAGAGAGAGAGAGATGTCTGCCGCAGAAGAGGCAGGGGTTGGGTGGGTGTGGGAAACTGGAGACATTGGGGTGGGAAATGTACCCTGGTGAAAGTTGTTGGAACATTGACTGAAACTGAGTATCTCGCTATGATTCAATTTTTAAAAAAAGCAAAAGAAAACTATAGGGAATTTCTAGGAGACAGAGCAAGTGATTCTTCTTTCAGGCTAAGTTCTTCAAGACACAGAATCTGAGGCCAGGACTGAGGTGCAAAAAGGCGTACTTGGGAGTGGGAAAGTGAGCCAGGGAAGTCCCAGTTGTATCAGGAAGTAAATACCATGGCTGGGAACTGGAGCTGAGGCAGCCGGGAACTCTGGGAAGTGACAGGACACGCAGTGCAGAGCTGATCCCCTGCAGGTGAGAGCCCCATCCACCGATGGAAGCGGGTTGCTGCAAGTATCACTTCTCCAGAGGCAGAATGGATCCTGGAGTCAAAGAACGTCCTCTCAAAAAACACAGGTGTCAGCAGCTGGAAGTTCACTGGGCATTTGCAGGAAAAGTTGAGTCAGGAGATGTGGCAGGACACCAATAATACTGGCTACAGTTATTAAACACAAGGATATGTTCAATTGCCCGCCAGATGGGAAACGGCTCCTTAACATACTAACAGCTCTCACTGTACCCTGTGGCTTTGGTGATGATGAGGAAGAGTTACGGGGACAGATGTTCTCATACTTGGTGGTAGGTTATGAAACGTTGCAATATTTTGAAGAGCAACCTCCAAATCTCCATGAAGATTCAGCAGCTCAGGCCAGAGATATATTACAGGGCTAAGAGTCTTGCCTTGCATGTGGCTGGTCCTGGTTTATTCCCCTGGACCCCAGAAGGTCCCCTGAGCACTGCTGGGGCTCACTCCTGAGTACAAAGCCAGGAATAGCCCCTGAATGTCACTGTATGTGGCCCCAATACTCCACATTGCCTCCAAATTGTTGGTAATTTCAACTGGAATTGATCCAGGATACATTTTATATAAATAAACAAAATATAGGAATATATATATATATGTATATAATATATTCAGCATGGCTTTCATGCAACTCTGTAGAGACTTTTGAAAAGTAAATAGGAAAATGATCAAAGAAATATTAATGGGGGACAAGAGCGATAGTCCAGCAGGGAGGGCACTTGCCTGGCACGTGGCGGACCTGGGTTCGATCTCTGGCATCTCATATGGTCCCATGAGTACTATCAAGAGTAATTTCTGAAATATAAAATAACAGAATGGGGTTCTAACACCCAAGAATAGTAGAAATAAGAATCAGGAGGTTTGCTCCATGGCTTGGAAGCTGGCCTCAAATGCTGGGGGGAAAGGCAGCTCAGATAGAGAAGGGAGCACCAAGTAAAGGGTATTTGGAGGACCAGCTCGGGTTAGGAGACACGAGCCGAATGTAGACTGTAGATTGAACACAATGGCCACTCAATGCCTCTAGTGCAAACTACAACACCCAAAAGGAATGAGAGAACAAAAGGGAATGCCCTGCCACAGAGGCAGGGTGGGGTGGGGCGGGGGAGGGGGAGACGGTGGTGGGAGGGATACTGGGATCATCGGTGGTGGAGAATGGGCACCGGTAGAGGGATGGGTACTCCATCATGTATGACTGAAACGAAAGCACCAAAGTTTGTAAGTCTGTAACTGTACCCCACAGTGATTGACTAATAAATTTTTTTTTAAAAAAGAGTACTTCCTGAGAAACAGAACCAGGAGTGACCCCCTGAGCAGAACCAGGTGTGACCCCCCCCAAAACAACAACAATAAAGAAATAGTAATGTCACATATATTGTATAGCTGATTGAAAATGGTTTTGATCTGATATTTCTCAATGTATTATTGGGAAAACTGAGATTGGAGAGTATGTGATATGATTTTTTCCATTTTAGCAAAATTAGTAATTATATCTGCATCTGTGTATGTATTTACACAAGATAAAGTGCACAAGAACTAAACATAGCAGCTTGTAACACAACCCAGATGGTGGGAGAGAAGGGAGTGATGCCAATACTTGGAAGTGAAGGAGGGGACCACAGGGCTATCTAGGATAAAATAACACAATAACATGCACGGAATTTATGTAGTGTTCTACATGTGTATGTGTATCGGGAGAGGAAGGAAAGGAGAGGTTTCAAAATAAAGTGGTCTGAGTGGATCATTGCCATATTTTCATCCTCTCTTCTTACATATTTCATTACTGATTTGAACTAGTATATATTTTTATGATTAAAAACCTTTATGAAATAAAAATTATATATGCATCTATGTTGCTCTCCAGGGCCATGCAGTAATTTTATTTCCTTCTCTAAGCCAGAATTTTTCTACAAAGTCTAATTCTATGACATATTTATTGGATGGAGCCGAGTGAAGGACCTCAGGGTCCCATAAATTTAGGAAACATTGAAATAATGAAGTCAAATGATGTGGGTTTACTCAGGAATCTTCAGAGTCTTCCACGTCTTTCAGGGTAGGGAATGACATGAAGTATTTCTTGATCTTATTCAATCACAGAGCCTCCTTCCTCCCCCACGCCATACGCACACCCGCTGTTTCCTTTTGTGGGAGGTGAGGTGCACTCGAACATTCTAGCATTTTCTGCCCTTCTGGAGGAAGAGGAACATCAAGAGGATTGTGAGCGAGGTGAGGGATCCACAGAGACAGGCGAGTTTGACATGACGGAGACAAATCCCAGCCTGGCAGTCGAACGTTTCCCAGACTGAGACCCGTGCAATATTTTTCTTTCCTTTGTCACTTGGCTGCCCCCGGCGATTTCTGTGACTTCCCAAGTCCCAGAGCTGCTCTCTCTGCAGCCCCACCCGAGGAGGGAAGAAGGGAGGGCAGTTTCTGTCAAGGATTTGCTAGAACACCTGATGGGAAGGAGAGCTCGTGGCTGTAAATCTGGCTGATGAATTTTGCTCTGATGTTAAAATAAAGGAAGGGACACTAACGGTCCTTCATGAACGGCATGCATTCATTGTTAGAAACCACTTCAAGCACATTTTTTTAAAACATAACTTCATTTCCCCCGGGCCTGGCTACCTCCTAGAGAGGCCCAGGCCAAAACATTCTTTATTATCACTTCTATTCCCAACAAATGA
Source organism: Sorex araneus (assembly GCF_027595985.1). Classification (NCBI taxonomy): domain Eukaryota; kingdom Metazoa; phylum Chordata; class Mammalia; order Eulipotyphla; family Soricidae; genus Sorex; species Sorex araneus. The sequence goes on along the minus strand of NC_073310.1, from coordinate 62,037,009 downwards.
ATTAACTGGTCTCTTTTCTGAATTGTCGAGTCCTACAGCTTTCAATACCAGTTCAGGCCCTTGGAGAAGGAGATACTGAGATAGAATCTGAAATGCCTTAAGGTTCATCAGGAGGCTGAGCAGAACTGACTCGGTAGTCCCTGGGAAGGGAGGCAGGGAGAAGGGGGACGAGGGGGAGGGAGGACTTCCGGTTGTGGCGCGGCCCTGGAAAAGGGCCAGCTTGACAGGGAGAGTTCCGGAAGGAGACTGCCTGCTAGTCCTACGTTGGGCAGCAAGGAGGAATGACTTGGCTTCCCCACCCCACATGCACGTTGGGGCCAGGGAGGGTATGTTTTTGGTGAGATCTTGAGACTCAGTCCTAAAAGGGTGCACAACGCACTGTCCCAAGAGTCCTTCCTGAAGGGAGACTTGTGGGAAGTCCCCCTCCCCCACCATAGCTACCCCAGTTCCTCTCTCACCTCCAGTCTTTTCTGGGGGAACTACCCCCTCCCTCTGTGCTCATAGCTTAGTCCTAGCTGAGCGATCACTCCTGGTGATACCCTGAAGACCATATACGGAGTCAGGGATTGACCCTGGGTCAGCTGCTTGCAAGGCAAATGCCCTACCCACTGCCCCCTCTCTGCCCCCTTTTACTCCCAGCCTTTATTAGAATCATCTATTCCGTGTTCTGCTTTCCTAACTAGCATGCTAGGTGCTGGAGCTCCGGATCCACATGGAATTATTCTTGGAAACTGTGCAAAGCTGTGAAATGCTTTTGGGGACCTAGAGACTCATAACACAAAAGAAGCCATGGGTAATTTACTTCTGCAGTCATAATCAGTCTCTAAGACACAGAGCCTCCCAGTGAAGCCAAGTTTCCCTCCACTGGTGCAGTTGCTCTGTTGATTGCCCTTGGCATCTTTTGAGTGTACTGACCTGACAGCTCTCTCTTATTTACTGGGGAATTAAGTTTTCATCTGCTTCCTAAATACTTTGCTTTCTTTGACAGTGGCACGAGGCAAAACTAGTCTTGGAACCTGTCACAAAGAGTATGGAGTCAAGCATGCAGTGTCCTTTCCATCCAACCACGGGCAGAATATCACCAATTTCACACACTTCCTCCAAACTCACCACACACTTGCTAAGAGCTCGAGTTTGATGCATAGTTAGCACAAACTGTAAAAGGCACTGAATGACCATTTCTAATCTGCATAAACCAAAGTCAACTTTTTGACTACATGTTATGTGCACAGGACAAATACACAAACGTGGGATGCTGCTATGCACGCGGAGGTATGTCTGATGGTTTCCCTTCTCGACAATTCTTACGAGAAGTAGCAGGGTCATACTGTTGGACACAGGATTTGTTCTTTCGGAACTTAAATTCCCTTAAAAATTCTGTTGTATTAACACTGGTTTTCAGTACAGAGCATCGTACCCTGACATCACGCAACAGTCTCGCTTCCATTCTCCACCATACAATCACCCCCTTTTGCTCATTTTGGGGCCCCCAGGGATCAGAATCAGGGTTTCATGCATGTGAAACTTGTGCTCTTTCCCCAAGTGACATGCCTGGTCCCCTTTATCCATTTGACACATTCCCCTCCCTCCCACTGCCCCATTTGGGAACCATTCCATTATCAAAACCTAAGGGTTCACTTTTGTTTTGCAGGATCATTTGTTTTTGTATCTTTCACAAGAGCGAAAACTAGAATGCTTGTCTTCCTCTGACTTATTCCACTTAGCATTAATATTAACTTAGTGTAGCACTAGTAAGCTTATGTTTACTTATGTTGTTTACAACGTAAGTTACTTAGGTGAACTTATGTTGTTAAAAAATGGCAGATATACATGCTAACCTTTCAGTATCTGGATTGCAAATTATAATGCCCCAAGGAGAAGAGAGAGACAGAGACCAAGATAGACAGACACACAGACACAGACACACATACACAGAGAGAGAGAGAGAGAGAGAGAGAGAGAGAGAGAGTGCTTGCCATAGAGACAAGCTGGGAAGAGGGTATCAGGAGGGAAACTGAGGACATTGGTGGTGGGAAATGGACACTGGTGGAGGGATCGGTGTTGGATCACTGTATAACTTAAACCCAACCATAAACAGCTTCGTAATTCTGCATCTTATAGTGATTCAATTTAAAAAATAAAGACAGAAAAGATAGCTGCAATGAGTACAGGATGCAGGTAACTCATTCCTTTAACTGTAGACCAAGAGCTGCTGCCCTGAGAACATCGAGCACTGGAGCACTGTCGTCCCGTTGTTCATGGATTTGCTCGAGGGGCACCAGTAACGACTCCATTGTGAGACTTGTTACTATTTTTGGCATATTGAATACGCCATGGGTAGCTTGCCAGGCCCTGGTGTGCGGGCAAGATACTATCGGTAGCTTGCTGGGCTCTCTGAGAGGGACGGAGGAATTGAACCTGGGTCGGCTGCATGCAAATGCCCTACCCGCTGTGCTATCACTCCAGCCCAAGAACATTGAAAGAAAGAGAAAATGTGATAACTATTTTTTTACAATGCAGCATAAAATCTAGCTAATGCTAAAAGCAATATTGCTGTTTTGCCAAGGACAGACTCAGTTAAACCACAGTGAGTGGCTTCCAGGCATTCACACACACACCTCTGCCAGACACAAAGACTGTTTCCTCTGAATGACCAGCTGTGAATTAGGAATGCCAAAGAAAGGAGGGGTAAGAACTTCCTAGTGAGTGAGATTTGTCATTCAAATTTTGCTTTCTCCTCTTTCCTTCCTGCTTTTGTTTGCGCAGTGTCCAGGGCGTCACAGTACCTAGCTGCAGTGCTCAGACATTTGGTCATGGTGCTCTCCCGGGGTTGTTCTTCGACTTCACACGCTGGATTCAACACTGAGCCCACCAGGGGGTGGGGGGTGGGGGGGTCACAAGTTCCTTCACACCTGCATATGTGTGTGATTCTCACCATGCCACCATCCAAGTTCTAGACAAGTCTGAATAATTTTTATGGCTTACACAGTAAGCATTCCAGTTCAGTTCGGTGACTGTGAAAGGCGTTATAATCCATATCTGCAGCAAGCAATAGAAAGATTTTTCTCCATGACATTTACACCTCCCCCACCCCCGACCCTTCCAAATGTAAACTTTTCTCTACCTTGAGGACTGGAAAATTTCATTTTCCTCTGGAATGTAAAGGAGGAGGATGCTGTGAGCAAACCCAAGCACGAGACTGTTGTCAGTCTGAAGTCAAAGATTCCTGATGCCTGCCTCACTGGGAAATTTGGAAAGCCAGCTTTATACTCAGTGAGTCCCACGAGGAAGAGCTACAAAGAAGCAGACCACCTTTGCAGGCTAGTTAGTAAGCGTCTGTGTACAAGAAAGACCTTCTGGGCCGGCAGACCCAGTTCTGCAACGGCCATCCACGCTCTGCCTTCTCCTGGACAGTCCACCAGAAGCTCACGCCTGTCTCCTCATCTGAGCAGTGGGAATGGAAGTGTCTATTCAGTTGTGGCCTGAGCCTGCAATTCCACTAATCCTTTATTTCACTGGAAGAGCAAATCTGATTTAGCTACCAGGCGAGTTATTAGGAGATAGTGGTGATTATGGAGTCAGTCCCTGGATGGCTCTTCTTGGCTAAAAAAAAAAAAAATAAATAATAATAATAATCCTTTGAAAATACGACTCTGCTCCCTTCCCTCATCCTTCAAATATTTGTTTTGCACCTCGCGAATGAAGTCAAATAACATATTGAAGCAAATCTCTGGATGGTAAGATTGAGCTGAAGACCTACGTGGCCTGAAATCTTATGGTTTCACCTTCTGTTCCCGGGTCTGATTGAAATGAGCTTTGGAGATTACGGCGCAGTCCCTAGAGGGCCCTACGGGATAGTAAATCCATATCAAAAAGCCATTGTATGTAGGAATTCGTGCTGATTTTATGGGACAGCCTGTTTCCATTTAGACAGGCTCAAGCACCACAAGCACAGAATTACTTTTCTCCTCCTTGTAAGATTAAAAGGGGAGCCATTTTGGGGAACAGAATCCAATCCTTGGCATTCCCCTGATGATTTTTATTTTTATTCCAGAGCCATAAAATCTTGTTTTCCTCACGACAGGGACCATTTGGCCTTCCCGACCCCTTCTCTTGCCCCTACAGGACAGTTACATCACCAGCAGGCTCAAAGCCGGTCCCTTTATTCTGATTATCAGGGAAAATGGCCAGAGCCCGGTGCCAACTCAGGCTCACCTCGGGATGACAAGGGCCGCCGCCCTGTCCTGGGAGAAGTTATTGACTCAGAGGCTCTCATGCTGATGCATTAAATATTTTATAATGTATGGATTACTAGGAGAATAAGTTAATAAAAATAGCTTTTAGGTCTTTTTTCTTCCATGTGCAGTAGAATCAGAACAATCCTCAAGACAACGAGTTTATTAATTTACAATGTGATGGAATTTCAGGGTAAGCTTCGTTGCTCACCTCTACATACATACATACTTGCCATACATGACCAAAACCAAACACCAACCAAACCCAAACTCCCGCAGCCCTTTCCTCCTACCCAACTCTCTGCTCCACTGATAACCAGTACATTGCCACCACATCTAGGCATTAGTTCTCTTTCTCTCCAGTTTGTTTAAATGTCTATTTCTTATCTGAGTGAATCGTTTAGTCATCATCTTTTGCTTCTTTATTTACTTCATTAGCATAGTCACCTCAAGGTTCTTACTGTTTACTTGGGGAAAAAATTAACAGACCAAGAAGATGAGTCACAGGGATGGAGTGTATTCTTTGCTGTGGGGGTCCTGGACTTGACCCCTAGCACCACGTGGCCCCTGAGCACCTCCTGGAGTGTCCAAAATAAAACTAAAACAAGATAGCAAAACTACAGCTCAACAGCATTTGATAAATGGTAATCATTGTTATCATCTCACTGTTGAGTAAAATGGGAATACACATATAATATAAATATTATCTATTTTAAACTATCTCCAATGATAGTGGGAAACAGAAATTGGTGAGAAAACACAATTATAATAATCATGTTAATGTATTTTCCTAGTAACGCTGAAGTAAAGTTTCTATAATTTTGCAGTTAGTGGATCATATTTTCTTATTTTGGAGTATTATGTGTGATTTGTGCTTGCACACCAATATGAATGTATTGTGTGACTTATATGTGTGTTTAGATGAAGACTAACACCTATTTAATTCAGATTACTATTGTAATAAAGACATTTTCATACCACCTATGAAGAGTACATTAAATTTTACTACATGTTATTCTATTCATGCAATCACATAGGAATTTACATTTAGGAAAACTGAAAGTTCCAACTAGACCAAAGGAGTTAACAGCAGCACTCAACACTAAAATCATAATGCACAGAAATGATTTTTGGCTTTCTTGCTCATCGCAGAAGTCTCAAACTAGGACTCTCGCCATGATTCCAGTCAGCAGAGGCCTGATGCTCTTTAGTCCCTTGCATCTCTGCCTCAAACCAGCTAATTCTTACCCAAACTCCACTTTTTCTTATAATACTCTGTCAAATGTAAGTGATAACGACCAAGTAACACTCTTTATACTCTGATGTTCAAATTCTTGCCTTAGAGTTTCAGTAGGAAATTAATCTGCTTGAGCTTCACTCAGCCTTCCCAGGCTTCCAGCTTACCACATATGCAATGGATGGTCTTGAGATAAATTGAGAGAAAAGAGCAAAAAAGGAGAGAAATCAATTCACCTGAAGAATTCTAGCTAGGAAAAGAACTTGGTACGCACCTAAAGAACTGTCCAGAAGAAGTAAAGATCAGAGGCTCCTTAAGTATTCAAGAGAATCGTATTGTCCCCCAAAATAAGAAATTCAGAATGAAAGAATACCTTTGGCCTAGTCTCCTGAATTTACAAAAGTTGGAAGTGCATTACAAAAGCAATATACCCCAACAGAGGAATTCCCTTTTTTGTCACCTATTGTGTGATATACATTATATGGCGTACATTTTAATAGACATTTGTGTAAACTGTACAAAGAACATCCTCCTAGGAGGTTGGGTCAAGGTCATTGATAGATGAATTGCCCAGTAAGAATGATACTAGGAAGCCATGCTATTCCAAGCAGGTTGCTTACCAATCAGAAATATCTATTATTGACTCTACAAAATTATAAATAAACTCAATATTGCTTGAGCCATTCTAATTTTGCTGCTGGCTGGCTATGGCTAAGCTCACAGGCCTTCCTCGAGATTCTGCATTCAACATTTCCGGTTCATTTTAACTTTTGATGCAATTTTCTGATAAAAGTGATAGTGCTGCCTATCAGATCCTTGACTATTTCCCAAAACGCAAAGGCAAAAGAGAGTAATGCATTCTACCTAGCAATACTCTATGCTGTAAAACAGATAGAGAAATAGTCAAATCCTCTGTTTTTGAATTTAGATCAATGAGAATAAAGAATAGGTTCAGAACACCTTTATTGTTGAGAAACACACATTCTAGAACATCAGTAATAGGTACAGAGTTCTAGGGAATGACCAATAATGGACCAAATGCATCTGTAGGGAATATTTAAGCACAAAGTATAGTTACTGAAACATATTAGCAACACCATTAATTTAACCTCTTCCAAATATTAATCAACACTTAAAAACAGTCATTCTAAAATTCTTTAAGGCCAGTTACTATAAATTTATTTTGAAAAATAACAAGTATAGATTTCTAATGCCAATGGGTACCTTATAGCATTCTTATAGAGTCTATTGCACTGTTACAAAAATAATGCAAAAGAACTCCATGGTGCCTACTTAAAATTCCTCCACTTGGAAATAAAAAATAGAAGGCAATCATTTCTACACCACAAAAGAAAAATCCACAGACACTTTGCAATGTTCTCTTGGCTAACTGCAATGGGAACATAATAATAGAGAAGTCTCTTTAAATATATCATACAGGTTTTATTTCATTAGAAGTTTCATTTGTGCACTATTCGCTTCTACGATTTTCTCACTGATACGTGTCTATGTTCCACAATTATTTTCCTTTATCTTAAAAAAATTTCACTGCAATTGAGGTAACATATTGCAATGATATAATAATAAAACATAAACATGATATGCTTTTGTTAGACCAGTCATTCATTTCACCTCTACTTCCAACAAAGTACCAATGACCTTCACCACTGCCCTTTTTTTCCCTTTTTTTTTAGCAAAAAAGTATTTTATTACAGGATGGGGGAGGAATGGGCCTTCCTTTCCCCCAACCCGATGGGATGCAGAGATGTTGCCACATCCACCCACCATCTACTTAAGCTCCCACGTGGCTGTGATCCAGAGACACACACAGAAATCTCGGACCCGAGCAGCTTGAGGCAGATGGCCCGGGACTTTGCAATAGGCCTTCTCTGCTGAGCCTCTCCGGACGGGGACAGCTGTTGCCCCACCGCCTGCCTCTGAGCTCCAGCGGGCGCCATTTTCTAGAAGCCAGCAAGAAGCACCAGCTCCCACGTGGCACGATCCAGAGACACATACAGGGACCACAGACCTGAGTAACTTGCGGCAGTGATTTCTTCAGACCGTGATTATTAAAATCTTAGAATTTCTAGATCGTGTGGCCACTCTCGTGGCCGTGCAACATTCTATTATATCCGTAACAAGCAATACAAAGCACATTGTCTAGCAATTGTATCTCCTGCAGCTATGAGGGGTGGTAGGACTGGTCTCGAAATATCAAAGGTAACTAAAGTAGAGAGAGAATACTTCACAAATTATCTGCCACACAGGCAGGGGGAGGTGTGGAATGGGGGGTGGGGGCGGAATACTGGGGATTTTGGTAGTGGAAAATGTACACTGGTGAAGGGATGGGTGTTTGATAACCCTATGATTGAAGTTCAAACATTTTTGTTATTGTATCTCATGGTGAATTAATGAAAAATTAAAAAATAAAATAAAAAGTCAGAAAATAAAAGTATTTTAGACACCATGATTTAAAGTACTGTTATGGACAGTTTTATATTTTACACACAATGTTCCAATACCACACCCTACACCTGGCTGTCTACTTTCCTCCACGTCTGTCTCCGTTTCCCCTCTTCCTCAAACCGCCCACCGACCTCCACGCTCCACCTTCACCCCCCTGCCATGGTGAGCTCAGTTTTATAAACCGGCTCTCAGGTTCTGCTGCCTTTGATCATTTGTTATTTCCTTTGTTTCTTTTCATCCCACCTGTGATGAGAGAGATCACCGTGAATCTGCCCCTCTCCTAACTTCACCCAGCATGGCATTCTGGCTCCACACAGTAGCAAGTCACTTGGACTCATCTTTTCTTATAGCTGAGGAGTCTTCTACTGTGGACACGCACCCGTTTCTTTATCCAATCTTCTGTTCATCAACACTTGGATAGTTTCCAGATTTGGGCTACTGAGACCAGCATCCTCATGTCCCTTCCAGTCCACTCCACCCCTTTCTAACCCTCCCCATGCCTGCTGGGGAATCCCAGTCAAGTTGTCAAAGCCCCAGGGTCTGTTGTTACTGGACTCCGTTCACTTCCTTGCATTGTTTCCTTTGCTGTTGTTTCTTTGGGTTTGGATGATCTGCACGGGAGGCTGCATGGTGCCAGTGGTCAACCCCAAAGCCCTGTGCGTGCCAGATATGGGCACCGGCCCTCCGCGCTCTCCCCCAACCTTCCATTTTTCTTTATCGACCACATGTGGGATCTCCGACACAAGGCCCTCAACTCTGACGTATTTTGCTTATAGGACCTCCTTTGTTCTACCTCCTGTTGTACCAACAGACGAGACTGTGCTTCTTCCTGCAGAAGAGCAGCCATCCCCGTGTGTTTATAGAGTACAATCTTTTTATCCACTCCTCTGTCATTGGGTAGCGGGCTCTTTCCAGATCGTGGCACTGTAAATGATGCTGCAATGAACATAGGTGTGCTACGTTTTCTTTAAAAAAAAAAAACCACTCATGCATTTTTTGGGGGGTGGTCTGGGGGTGGGACAAGGGCCATACCTGGAAGTTCTCTGGATCTTCCAGAACTTACTCCTGGATCTATGTTCAGGAGTGACCCCCGCCTGGTAAAGACTGGGAGACCATATGTGGTACGAGGGATCAAACCAGGGTTGGCCTTATTCAAGGCAATTATCTTGACCCTCATATTATCTTTTCAGCCTTGAGAGTTTTATTTTTAATTTCAACATTTCTCTGCCCTGTGGTGCCAGAGATTAGACCCCCACACCACCGAGCCTTTCTGTTTCATGTTTCTAAAAGATAATTTATAAGTTGGGCAATAATACGAGTGAAGGCTGTAGACACGGACTCCACAAATGCTTTTCCACCGTGCCTGACACCTTTCATCTGCCCACAGCTGCACAACTCCAGGGGGCGCTGCTCCTAACCTGGCCTGAGTGAATGAGGCCTTCTGGAAGAGGTGATTCCAACTTCTCTCGTTTTCATATTAGAGGTAAAGAAACAGGGGAGGAAGGGAGAAGAGAGACGGAGCTTGGGCATGAAGCCAGAGCCCAGCGGCTCTCTCTGCGCGAGGAGGAGGATTCAGTTCATTCTGAGAATAACACCCGTCTTGCTAATGAGTGCCGGAATAATGAAAGCTGATTTGGGGAGCGTCCATAAACCCTACCTCTCCCGGGGCACCGTCCCTTCTGTTCATGCCAGCTCTCACCCACCAACCAGCAGGCTGAGGAAGAGAGCCCCTCTGGGTCCCACGGCTCTCTCAGCGTTCCCTCGATCAGTCACTCGTTCTCCTGCAATTCTTTAACACGTGGGCAGGCCCTTTCCCGGGCTCCGAGTTCCTTAAGGGCAAGCCGTCCCATCTTTATGTGTCTAGCAACTGGCACCTCACAGACATTCTATTAATGTTTGGAGAATTAATGAAAGGGATATTGGTTTTCATATAAAAATTCTGAAATTGCTTTTCTATCAGTCAGAGTGCAGAAAACAAATTTCAACCTTTCAGAGGCTGGGCTGAAAGGCGATGGCGGAACACGGTGTTTCTGGAGGAGGTCTCTCAGCAACGCCGACGGGCCAGGCACCACCGTGGCAGCACTCAGAGGCACTGTGAGGGCCTGGCAGGTCCTTCTGCTAAGAAGGTGGGGGGCGGGGGACCACCAGGGTTACAACCAACAGTCTCGGGGATGGGGCATGTGGTCAGGTGTTGAACCAGGGGCTTGTGCATCCCAACGCCGTTCTCCAGCCCCACGCTGTCCTGCACTGCCCGGGTGTGACTTGGTCATCAAAAGCCGCTCCCTTAAAAATCCCTCAATATTTGTACGACAAATCATAATGCCCAAAAGGAAAGGGGAGGGGGGAAGAGAGGAGAGGAGAGAGAGAGAGAGAGGAGAGAGAGAGAGAGAAGTGCCTGCCATAGAGGTGGGGGTGGGTGGGGGGAAACTGGGGACACTGGTGGTGGAAAATGTACACTGGTAAAGGGAAGAGTGTTGGAACATTATATGACTGAAACCCAATTATGACTGACAGCTTGTAATTGTGTATCTCATGGTGATACAATAAAAATAAGGGAGAGATAGCTCAAGTACACTAAATATACAAGTGGAGGAAAAAGTGGGGAGGGAGAGAGAGAGAAGGAGAGAGAGAGAAGGAGAGAAAGAGGGAGAGAGAGGGAGGGAGGGAGGGAGAGAGAGAGAGAGAGAGAGAGAGAGAGAGAGAGAGAGAGAGAGAGAGAGAGAGAAGGAAGTGCCTGCCATAGAGGTGAGTGGGGGAGGCCTGAGGGAAACTGGGGACATTGGTGGTAGGAAATGTACACTGGTGAGGGGATGGTGTTGGAATATTGTATGACTGAAACCCAATCATGAACAGCATTGTAACTGTATCTCACGGTGATTCAATAAAAAATAAATTCCAAAAAATTCATCTTTATCATGAAGTTGCCAGAGTTGAACTACATGTGGCTATTAGGCAAACAGAACAAAACAAAAAACAAAACAAAACAAATCCTGCCCAAGAAAACCCCATATACCATGACAGTATGAACAATTGGGGAAAAAAAGAACCAAACCCAATCTATTTGTTTAGTTCCAATCATTCATTCCCTCAAGTTGGAACCTGTTTGAGCTCTTAGTTACTTATTTATTTGGTTTGAGGGCCACACCCAGAACTTACTCCTGGATCTGTTCTCAGAGATCATTACTGACTGGGCTCAGGGGGTCAAATGGGGTACCAGGGATAGAACCCAGATAGGCCACGTGTAAGGCCAACCCCCTCCCCCCTTTACTATAGTATAGCTCTTAGATGATTTAATGTTGAAGGTAAAACAGATTTATTGATAGGTTAGAATCAATTTTTTCCAGAAGTTTTAAGGGAAACTGGAAAAATAAGAAGCTGTATCTAAAATAATTCCAAGTGCTATCTTGCTTCTCAAGTCTCCTTTTGGGGGAGGGTTTCTGTGGTGATGGTGGTGGTGGTTTTTGTTTTGGATAAAATACTCACCACTGGTTGGATGATTTGGGGAAGTGAAATAAGAAACAGAGAGGTGAGGACAGGGACCCCTAAGAGACCGAGTCGGGGCTCAGGCTGCTGAGGGTTAGTCATGCTGTAAATCTAGTGGGTCCGAGGGCCTGGAAACACTGAGGACTCAAAGAAGACAACTTTAAGGCGTGAGACTGTCATTATAGGGGAATTCAAGTTAGCATTGTGCAGCCTCTCTTAGGGCAGAGAAACGCTGTTTAGCGTCTGAAATGCCAAGTCTTGATTGGCCCAACATGCCATATCTGCCAGACGTGCCCAGCGTGGAGTGTCATCCTTCCAAGGCCACAGGCTCTCTGTGCCCGATCAGGCTCTGACCAATGAACTTAAAGGCCAGTGTGTCGTCAGGCGACCATGGAGTAAGGAGGGCTTGGGCTTGCCCTGGGGGATTTGGCCAGGCAACGATGCCCATCTTGAGAGGTGGCAAAGGGCTAGCGGAGCAGGTGCCTCTGGACCCCAGAACCTGATGACGCCCCGGAGATCTGAATTCAGTGCTTACGATCAATACTGTGAGGAGGTAAGGACAGTCTGTCTTCTTCAGCACTCTCTGCTCTGGGAAATCCTTAAAGTGGGGCTCAGCAGTGACCTGCTAGTGGCTGAGTGAAGCCAGGGAACTGCCTCTCTTTCCGGCCCTTAGCCACACCCTTCGGAAAGCCTCTTACTCAGACACAGGGAAAAGACTTCTGAGGCCCCTAAGTTTTATTCTGTTCGATTCTTTGCGGTCTATTTATTGAGTGAGATCGTGGGAGGGGTCACCTCTTGTCTCCATCTGCTCCTCAAATTTTGAATTTGCATCCAGGAGTCATCCCGAGTGTGATAAAAGTGGGTGTAAAAAGCACTTGTAATAATCAGCACTTCAGTCAGCAGTTTTCACACTGTATTTACTGACAGCTCCGGGTCTCACTAGCCGAGCATGGAACTGCCCCAATCCACTTTTTGCAGGAACTCGAACACCGCACAGACCCAAGGTCTCAGCATATAAATAACAGCCACAATCTTTACCTGGATTGCAAAGACAACCTTGCAGATTGCCTAATGAGGAAATCTGCTTCCAGAAACTCATTACAAGTTCAATTGTGTTTGTGGAAGAGAATGACCCCATTGAAAACCTCAAGCTGGACATTCATGAAACCTGGAAATGAATCCATGAAGAGGTTGATAAGTATATATGATAATATAAACTTATCATATATATTGACATTTTTCTGTAAATTTGATATTTCAAAATATAAAGTTAAAAAACTATGAGAATTCTCCCATCTTCCCACCTAATACCAGGTGACCTAGAATTCAGTGTTTCTTAACCATTTCCCAGCTGTCAGCTATTTCTGACCATGGCTCCCATATCCTACAAATCAACCTTTAGTCTCATGCTATGTATATGCTATTTATGTATATAAATTTTACCTGCAGTCCCCTGGGATGTCCTGAGGATATGGTCACATGGAGACCATATACCTACATATGGTGCAGAGCAAAGACTTGTGAATTTGAAATCTCAATTTTCTCACTGAGAATATTGGTGCCAGTCTCAAAGCATTCCATGAAATAGCCACTCAAGAAAAGTTACTGCAAGCTTAACCCAGGTATTGCTCATTTATGCTTGACCTCATTGTTTCGAGTGGTGGCCAATGTAAAGCAGCTTAGTAAACACCTGAAATCTACACAAAGGTACCAAGTTACTATTACCTGTATTAAATGATTCACAGCAGTGTTCAATGAGATTCAATTTTCATAAAAAGCAACTTTAAAAAGTGGGCTATTTTTTGAGTGTTCTATTAATTAAAAAGCAACTGCATATATATGAATATATTTCCTTAAACTGAATTAGGAATTTCCCAGATGTTAAAATTCATGTAGAAAGGAAAAAAAATTCTAGCAGTTTTTCAGACCAAGAAGAAAAAATAAAACATAAAGAAAGGAAATGCTTCCTTCAGTACTCTTAGGTACATTTACTATGTTAGGATTATTTTTAAAATTTATAGACAAGGAAGTTACTTGCCTTTATCACTGTGTCATGTGGGTGGGGAAATATTATATCAACAGAGAAAATAAGTATCAACACCTCTCTGGGAATAAACTGACACCAAGTGTTAGAATTAGACCAGTGCTGCTTTTCACACATTGCATCATTTTTCTGGTCCTCATGAGAGCTATAATTACTCTATCAAAGCCAATGCCTAATTTTAATTCTACTAGAAATATTTGGACAAGATAATAATGAAAACTTAAAGGTGGTTGAAATGGTGGATCATTTTGATCATTAAAACACTGAATGTATTAATCTCTGAGGATCTTTGTGGGGCAGAAATCCATCTCTTGGTATTTACATGGATTCCATAGACAGTATCTTTGCAGAGGAAAAGAAAGGAGAGTATATTCACAGCCTCCAAAGAGAGTTGGCATTAAAGTTGATCGGAGAGATACAGAAATTAGCCTCCCAGTCTTGTAGTCATGCACCTTTTCTAGAGAGCTACACATTCAGAAAACTAAACCCTTTCACTGTGGATCCAACAAGCACCTGTCAGGGGCCAGAGAGACAGTACAAGATGACTAAGGTATTTGTTTTGCATGTGGCTGGCCCTAGAATGATCTTCAGCACTGCAAATGAATATCCCCTGAGCCCCGCCAGGAGTGATCCCTGAGCATAAGGGCAGGAGCAAGTCCCAAGCAATGCCAAATATGCCCCCTAAACAAACAAACAATAACACAAAACATACTGTAAGGAACTTCCCTCTCCAGAGAATCCCTGTTCTAACTCTCAGTGGCTGGAGGGACACATCTCTCGATAAGAGCTTGCACAACTCGAACTTGAAGTCTTAAAAAGCTACAAGGTAGAGACCCACTGAATCCATCCTGCTGATAGAATGTTAATGTCCAAGAACCTGACTTGTCTTTAAGCTGGACATGTCTGTGAGTAAAAAAGGATAAACAATTCCAACTCTGCTAACTGGGACAAATCGTTTGTGTGAACAAACTTTGCATATGCTATTGGCTCCGTGATGTGAAATGAGAATGTCTTCTTCAGGGATATTGGTTACTAAGGGACCAACCAATCTGCCAGGACCAGAACTAGCATGTTGCTGCCAATAGAAAGGGAATTGCATTGTTTCTGGAACAATTTGGGAAAACACTGAATTGAGTGTTTTCCTCTGGAAAGGCATTGGCACTGCATATTCTAGGCAAAATTGTTAAAGTAGTACCATGTGTACCCAAAGATGAGTAAGCTTGAAAACTCTCCAATATGGTAGAAAGTCTTAAGAGCGATTTCTAAGATTTTACACATAGAGCAAGCATTTTATTTCACATATTTGTACCAAGGCATTGTCTCACAAGTGAAATAAGTAAGAGTTTTGAGAACTACAAATTACATTTCAATGAAAACAAAAGAATAAATATCCAAAATGACAATTTTAAAGGCACCATTTATGTGAGGGTCTTTTGGAGGGAATTAATTTAATGTCTAATATCTAATTTTATGAAAAAATCTTAAGTGTGCCCTAGTATATCTTTTTCATGATGGGTAGGACTGGCAAAGTAATCTTGAGGGCTCGAGAAACAGAACGAGGATTCTGAAGTCAGAACTACTTGGCCCCAAGCTCTAGATCAACCACTTAGTAATCTCAGGAGACACAGAGAAATAATCTGCAGAAAAAAATGGTTAGACGCCTATCCAATGCCTATGCCTTCCTTCTTCCCAACAGAATCCTGACTTTGCTCAGGAACACATCTGACCCATTCCCCAGCTCCCCAGTTTACCCCCACCCCGATACACACAGAGAGCCAACACATCCCAGGGAAAAAGAATAGTTGTGTTCTCAAGACTCCATGATCTTCCTGCAGTTCCTTCGCTAATGATTGGTTTGGAAATGTACACGGGGACTAGAGTGATAGTTCAGTGGACAAAACAGCTTGTCTTGTTTGTGGCTGACTTGGGTTTGATCCCTGGCATCCCATATGGTCCCCCTGAGCTCTACCAGGAGTAGTTTCTAGGTACATTGTCAGGAATAACTCTTGAGCATCGCTGGGTATGCAACCCCCTTCCAGAAAAATTTAAAAAAGTACATGAGACTCATTTCCCCTCCTCACCTATTGCCTCTTCTCTTCTCCTATTCAGACATATGTACAGAGAGGTATGTCAAACAACCAGTCTCAGGATAAAGCCAACACAATGAAACCAACTGGAGCTAGGCCCTTACTGGGAAATGGAGCTAGAGCCAAAGTTCTCGGGTCACATTATTTCTGGGCCAAGAATGCTGAACAGTTTACATCAGTTTGACGGGGACTCCTGGGTATCTGCAGCTGATCACACACCAATCTTCTTGCCTGGGTTTCTCATTTGCACAAGACTGATGGCTAAATTGCAATCTGGCAAAAACTCACGACAAGACATCTAAAGAGTGATTCCCAGGGCTTCACAGAGTCCAAGCTTTCATAAGAACGTAGGCTTAAGGGGCTGGTGACCTGGCACACAGAGAATGGGAACTTGGTTAACAATGAACTTGGGCAAGTCTTGAATAGCTTTCATGTGTGATTGTTCACATCTCCATATCAAATGAGACTGATATTAACCTCTAAAGAACTCATTGTGAACTAAGCCTCGGCCCCATGCCCGCCCAGGAGGGGAAAGGTATTTCTCTCTCTCGCCTCTTTCTCTCCGGGGATGAAGGGCGCGGTGTCCGCCATATTAAGACGACCACAGATTGGGTTTTCAAGCCTGCAATGATCCAATATCTGGAAGAAATCTCCCTGGACTTTGTGTTAAAGTACAGAAATTCAAAACCGTGCGGCCGCTACTGCGGCCTCTCGACCTTATTTGTCTTCACAGTAGGTCTGAATCTAGTGGGGTACCCCTAACAACAATAGTGAGGTTGGTGTTGAAATATTGAATGTAACCAAAGTAAACAGAATGTAAAATGAAACTTATCAGTTACAAGGTAGGGGGTGGGGGGGCGGGATGGGAGGTGTACTGTGTGGGATTTTTTTGGTGGTGGTATATGGGCACTGGTGAAGAGATGGTTGTTTCAGCATTGTATAACTGAGACCTAAGCCTGAAAGCATTGTAATCTTCCACACGGTGATTTAATAAAATAAAATTTTTATTTTAAAAAAAAGAACTCATTGTAATAGCTGAGGCTAGGATTTTAAATATCCTTGAGGTTCTTAAAATAGAATAACACATCTTATCGCATCTCTCTCTCTCTCTCTCTCTCTCACACACACACACACACACACACACACACACACATATACAACTTAAAGCAAAAGAAAAAAAGGCTCAGAAATTAACTTGTCTCGTTAAATGCTCATTTCAAAAAGAACTCAGGAGAATACAACATACTGGGTAATTCTGAAATTAATTAACTTTAATATGAATAGAGTATTAAAACCTAAGAGTGTATGCTTAAGTCATAATTCCTTAATTGAGAGAAGTTAAAAACTGGGACTTTTCAAAAGGAACTTATCAAAGGCAATTGGTAAAAAAATTAAAACCCCAGTGTCATGTTTGACTAAAAGAAAACCCTCAGACCAATAAAACTGAGGCATTAAAAAGCAACCCCTCAGACGTCTGGATAGTTAACTTACAACAAAGAAATTAAGTACAGTAAGTGGAGGAAAGAAAGTGTCTTAGACAAAAGTGCTAGGAAATTTGTTAGTCAACGCAAAGAGAAAAGAAAATGAAAGGAAGGAAGGAAAGAAGGGAGGGAGAGAGAGAGGAGGGAGGGAAGAAAGGAAGAAGAGGGAGGAAAGAAGAGAAAGGAAGGCAGATAAATGAAGGAAATGAAGAAATTGATGCCTTTTTATTTGATTTTTTATTTTTTAGAGCATCAGAAAGCCATTCTTAATTGGTTTTCGGTCCTACAGTGTTCCAACACCCATCCCCCCACCAGAGCACACTGCCCAGCTTCAGTACCAACACTCATCTATGCACCAGAGCCCCTGCCCAGCATCAGTACCAATACCCATCCCCCCACCAGAGCACACTGCCCAGCATCAGTACCAACACCCATCCCCCCACCAGAGCACGCTGCCCAGCATCAGTACCAACACCCATCCCCCCACCAGAGCACACTGCCCAGCATCAGTACCAACACTCATCTCTGCACCAGGGCCCGCTGCCCAGCATCAGTACCAACACCCATCCCCCCACCAGAGCCCGCTGCCCAGCATCAGTACCAACACTCATCTCTGCACCAGAGCCCGCTGCCCAGCATCAGTACCAACACCCATCCCCCCACCAGAGCACACTGCCCAGAATCAGTACCAACACTCATCTCTGCACCAGAGCCCGCTGCCCAGCATCAGTACCAACACTCATCCCCCCACCAGAGCCCGCTGCCCAGCATCAGTACCAACACTCATCTCTGCACCAGAGCCCGCTGCCCAGCATCAGTACCAACACCCATCCCCCCACCAGAGCACGCTGCCCAGCATCAGTACCAACACCCATCCCCCCACCAGAGCACACTGCCCAGAATCAGTACCAACACTCATCTCTGCACCAGAGCCCGCTGCCCAGCATCAGTACCAACACTCATCCCCCCACCAGAGCCCGCTGCCCAGCATCAGTACCAACACTCATCTCTGCACCAGAGCCCGCTGCCCAGCATCAGTACCAACACCCATCCCCCCACCAGAGCACGCTGCCCAGCATCAGTACCAACACCCATCCCCCCACCAGAGCACTCTGCCCAGCATCGGTGCCCCATGGTCCCTCCCATCACCCCCTTACCTCCACCCCTTGCCTGCCTCTTTGGCAGGTGCTAGAAATTGAACTTCTACCTCACATTACAAACAATAGTTAACTCAAAATGGATTAAAGATCTCAATATTAGACCCCATTCCATAAAATATGTCAAGAACAATATAGGCATAATCCAACTCTCTATGATATAATTTCAGAGGGGGTTCAATGATTCAACTCTTTTAGAAAAAGTCACTGTCACTGTCACTGTCATCCCATTGCTCATTGATTTGCTCAAGTAGACATCATCAATTTGCTCAAGTGGGCTCCATTGTGAGACTTGTTTGTTACTGTTTTCAGCATGTTTAATATGCCACGGGTAGCTTTCCAGGCTCTGGTGTGCAGGTGAGATACTCTGGGTAGCTTGCTGGGCTCTCTGAGAGGGTGGAAGAATCGAACCCAGGCCACCACATGCAAGGCAAACGCACTACCGCTGTGCTATCGCTCAAAAACAAACTAATGGGACTACCTCAAACAGAGACATTTCTGCACGCCAAATAAAATAATTAAAACGAAATGGGAGGAAATATCTGCACTTCTTGTATCTGATAAAACACTCAAGTATGTAAAGTATATAAAGTTAAAGCAGGATACATAAGGCAGGCACAAACTCAACCACAACAAACAATAAACCCCATTGAAAAGAAGAGGGAGAAGCTGAATAGGTACTTCCTCAAAGAAGACACAAAGGTAGGTGAGGGGCAGTTAAAAGCTTGATTATGAGGGAAATGCAAGTCAAAATGACAATGAGATGTCACCTCACTCCTGGCCACCATCAAAAAGTCTAGAAACATTTACTGCTGGTGGATGTGGCATAGTGGGACCCTCAATCACTGTTGCCACGAAGTTGTTTGATTCAGACTCTATGGAAAACAATATGGCTGACTTCTTCAAAAGTCATAATCTGAATATTCATATGACCCAGCAATTCTGCTCCTCAGCATCCACATCAAGCACATAAAAACGGTAATTTGAGAAGATGTCTTTATTTATATTCCCTGTAGCATTATTTATAATAGCCAACATCTGGAAGCAACTTCAATGTCCAACAATAGATGCGTAGAAAAAGAAACGGTATTTTCCCAATTGAAAATTACTCTGCTCTAGGAAAAGATGAAGTTTTGCTATTTGCTACAACTTGGTTGAAAGTAGCAGGGGTCATACAAAGTGAAATTAACTCAGAGAGAAAAAACAACTATTGGGTGATCATGCTCATATGTGGGATATGAAGAAACAAAATGAGGGTCCGGCTGAAACCCAGCTGAAACCCACCCTTGAATTCTGAATACAAAACTAAAGGTAATCAACAAAAGGTAATCAAACTGGGGACTGGGGCTGATCAAATAGGGCTGAGGTAGAGGGGGGCAAAAAGAACTGAATTTCAGAGGTAGAGTGTTTTTACCACCTGTTAGGTGTTCATGGTATAGTAACTTTGGATGCCAAAATTCTACTGTAACCTTCTTACCTTAGTTTAAAAAAAGAAAAAAAATATATATATAATAGTAGCATTGTCATCCCATTGTTCATCGATTTGCTCGAGCAGGCACCAGTAACGTCTCCATTGTGAGACTTGTTGTTACTGTTTTTGGCATATCGAATATGCCATGGGGAACTTGCCAGGCTCTGCCATGCGGGCGGGATACTTTTGGTAGCCTGCCGGACTCTCCAAGAGGGATGGAGGAATCAAACCCAGGTTGGCCACATGCAAGGCAAACACTCTACCCGCTGTGTTATATATATATATATATATATATATATATGTATATATATGTATGTATGTATATATAATATAAAAATAAAAATAAAATTTTAAAGCATCCAAATTACAGAGGAAGAAATAAATCTTATACTCTCTAGATAACAGACCACTCCTCCCCCTCACCCCCCCAAAAAAAACCCTCCATTAAAACCTGCTAGACCCTCCTGGGGAGGGGCAGGTGGAGGGGGAAACAGGGGACACTGGTGGTGAGAAATGTACTCTTGAAGGGATGAGTATTGCAATATTGTATGACTGAAACCCAATGATGAGCAACCTTGTAACTTTGTATCTCATCGTGATTCAATTAAAAAATAAAAATAGGTAAATAAATAAAAATAAAAACTGCTAGACTAATTAATTCAATAAAGTGGTGAGATACAAAATCAATGCAGAAAAAATCTGTACTATTTCTATATATTAATAAAATGATCAGAAAGAAAAGTTAGAAAATTCCATTTACAAGTACACCAAAAAGAACAAGCTACTCATGAAGAAATTTAACCAAGGAATTGAAAAATATGTGCACTGAAAACTGTAAGTCACTGATGAAATAAATTGAAAACATAAGCAAATGGAAAGATATTCTCCATGTTTTGGAAGAATTAATATTGCTAAAGTAGTCATACTACCAAAATTAATATAAAAATGGAATATATTTTTATTGAAATTCCAGTAATGTGTATTCATATAAATAAAAAATAATAATAAAGTTTACACATAGCCACAAAAGATCCTGAATTGTCAAAGCAATTCAGAGAAAGAAGAATAAAACAGTATCAAGCAATCCGATCTAATTGACAATAGTTGAAGATTGTACCCAACATCAAAATACACCAGTGCACATTAGAAAGAAAACATTCTGAATCATAAAACTAAACCCTCAAGAAACATTTTTTCCCTCTTTTAGATCACACCTGGCAATGTCCAAGGCTTATGCAAGTTAGCTTTATACTCAGGGATCATTCCTGGTGGAGCTTGGGGGACCATATCAGGTGCCAAGGACTGAACCCAGGTTGGTGCATGCAAGGCAAGCACCTTATTTGCTGTACTATCTCTCTCTGGCCCTATCAATGTATTTTTAAAAAATGGGGCCAGAGAGGGAGTTTGCGGCCACACCTGGCTGTGCTGAGGACTGACTCTTTGCTCTGTGATGAAGCTCAGGGAAGTGCCAAGGGGACCATTTGTGGTGCCGGAGATTGAACTGGGATGGGCTGTGTGAAAGACAAGAGCTTCCTCTCAGTACTCGCTCTGGTTCAAATAAATTTTAATGAATTTAAATAGTACAAATCATGTTCTTGATAACACTAAATTCATTTGAAATAATCTATAGAAGCACAATTTAAATAATTCAGAAATACCTGGAAACTACATAACACTTCTTTCCAAATAGCCACTGAAATGAAGACATCATAAGGCAACTAGAAATTATTCTGCATGAAGATGAAAACATCAAAGATAAAAATCTGTGGGAAGCAATGAATGTATTCGAGGAAATACTATAGCAATGAAGTCCCATGTTAAAATCGAAAGAGTTTTCAAATCAATTACCTAAGCAACTCAAAAATAAAAGTAAACAAAATTCAATGAAAAGAGAGAGAAAATAATGAAAATCAGAGAAAAAAATGAAAGAGAGATTCAAAGACTACTTTTTTTTTTAAGATGACCAATAAAATTGATAAACCTCTAACCAGACAGTTCAGGGGGAAAGAGAAAACATGAATCATCAATATGAGACAGGAGACAGGGGCCATCAATGCACAAAGGAGGAGGGAGTTTTACGAGGTACTAGGACAATAAATTCTGCAATGTTGATAAAGAGGATAAATTCTCTGAAAGACACAAACTACCAATCTTACTCAAAAAGAAAGAAATAATCAGAACGGTTCTATACCTGTTAAAGAAAAGGAATCGAACCTTTCCTTTACTGTTCCCTTGAGGAAAATTGGACAGTCTCACTTGTGAATTTTACAAAACTTAAAAAAAATAATAATTTTATACCGACTCCTAAGAACAGCCATTGCCAAGACTTTGTGGAAGAAGTAGAATACTCAGATTGTAATCTCAGGCTTTATAAAGTTACAATAATCAAGGTGATATAGTAATAGCACAAAGAAACAAAACTGGGGAGAATAGAGTACACAAATTAACCCAAATCTAGATCAACTTATTGCAGCAGAGGTATCTATCTGAGAAATGCAGCAGGGCAAATAGCACCGTAGCACTGTCTTCCCGTTGCTCATCAATTTGTTCTAGCGGGAACCAGTAACATCTCCATTGTGAGACTTGTTGTTACTGTTTTTGGCATATCGAATATGCCATGGGGAGCTTGCCAGGCTCTGCCATGCAGGCAGGATACTCTGGTAGCTTACCGGGCTTTCCGAGAGGGATGGATGAATTGAACCCTGGTTGGCCGCATGCAAGGCAAATGCCCTACCCACTGTGCTATCGCTCCACGGCAGATATCTTTAATAAATTATGTTTCAAATACTGGAAAGACAAGTGTGAATTGTTAATTTTGACCCTTACCCCACACCATAAATATACTTTAAAATAATTCAAAATGACTCATAGAAGTAAATTGTAAAAATCACATGAGACAAAAAACAAAACAAACAAACAAACAAACAAAAACCTAAGAGAAAATTTTCCTGACTTTGGTTTGGTTAAAAAACAATCTCAAGTTGAATACAAAAAGCACAGTCTTAATAAATAAACCTTATAAGTTAGACTAGTAAAAACTAAAAATTTTGGTATTCAGACGAGTACTACTTACAGAAGTATGGTACTGCCTGCATGTCAACCTGTACCTGTGGGGAAAGTGCATCAGCAGCCTGATGGTGCTTTCAGGCTTCCCGACACCCCCAAATTGCCGCTGTGTCTTTGGCTGGACCCCAACCACTTGGGACCAAGTTTCCCAAGAAAGTAAACGGCCAAAAGTTAGGTCTGTGGGAGTTTTTGGTCTTTCTTTCAAATTGCGTTTCTAGGAATGGTTCTCCAGGAATGCCATTAGTTTTACATTACCAAGAGTCATTCCAGCCTGTCACCAGCTTATTCATTTCACTTGAGATGTCATACATTGACTTGAAATTGTTCACTTTAGAATACTGCAGCTATCATCTCTCAAATTAATTAAAAGTATTTTGGGTCATGTTTAATGAGTAAATCACTTATCTATATTTGGTTCTATTACTTTTACAATTTATCTTTTCATCCATTTAAATTTTATCTGGAATCCAACTTTTTATATGGTGAGATGCAGTTGTTCTTTCTATATCAAATTCAATGTTCAAATAATAAGGAAATTTTCTTTTCTCTACTATATAAGTGATGCATCAATATCTGACATCACTCACATGGCAAGGGAAGATGGGAAAAATAGATACTTTAGCCAATCTATTTTCAAGAGTAATACAGTGACTGTTTACCACGGAGACAGCCTCTTAAGTCACGTGCTATTCCTATTTGGAAATTTGGCAATTTCCTATTTGGAAATCTAAATTCACCTACAGAGTCTAAATGGATTTTTCTGGATCAAGCAAAGAGAAAGTCTTGTTAGGCCAGGTGCTTAGAATACTTTATTTGAATCCTGCAGTGTATTCATTGTTGAAGAGTAAAGCAATGTTTTCTATTTTTTTCAACAAAATAAAATGTCTTGAATGTCATAATGAGAGTAGGCTGCCTCACAACTTCACTTGTCCAACAATTATTTAGAATGTGTGCAAAGCTATGTACCACAAAATTTCCAAATTTCCTAAAGCTTCCTGAAGTTCTTGGGATGATTTAGGACACTTGACATGATATATTACTTAACTGGTAAATTTTTTTGTATTCAAGGGGAAAAAAATCTAGCCCCAAGTAGCTCTGATTTATGGCTTAATTCAGTATGCTACCCATAGAAAGTCCTTAAATACTGTCCTTGGCTGGTTACCTATCCTTGGCTGAAGGCTCACATATTTACTGGGTTGCAATTTACATGCAGAAGGAAATCTTCTTTTGTGAAAGTCATAATCCATTTGCCTTTGCCTTTTGCGAGGAGAAAGAAACATCGAAGACTTCAAGGACTGCTGTACTGTGTGAAATTTAACCATGTACTGCCCACGGGCCCTGGCAGGGACCTACAGCTCTATGATTTATATGTGTCAATGGCCATTTCTCCCTTACCCTTGGAACTGGATGGAAATTAGTTTGGTATCTTGTTATTTGGCTATCATGCCCAGCAATACTGAACAGAAAGTAGAACACAGAATCAGACAAATCAGTATTTCTCTTCGGAACTGGTGGCATGTAGTTTTTATGAGCTGGAATCCATACGACAGACATAGTGCTAGTATCCAGTGCCAGTATGCAGTACTCAATACTCAATATACACCAAAATACCTGACGTTCATGAGCATCAACCTAAATCCAATCCATGTGACAGTTTTCAGCACGTTGGTGGTACTGTAGTTAGTAGAGCTGTCTTCCAATCCCCTGACATTTAAAGCTCAGATTTTTGGGAGACTATCACAGCTGGAGTGGGAAATCTCCAAGTCTACAAAATGAAGTTCAGAGTTTCTCTTTGGGTTTTGATCTTGGCGAAGAACTCACAGTGATTCCATAACATAGAAAAGATCTGTGATTTACGTTTTACAATTCATACACCTCCTATGTCTAACTATCAATATCCATATTCTAGCATATTTTGGAAAGGTCTGAGAAAATCTACTTTGATGCTATTGGCACACCACGGTGGGACATGTGGAAAGTTGTTCCACGCTAGGTGTGTGTGGGGGGGGTGAAGAGTGTGAGGGAGTCACAGATGCCTTCTACTCCCTTAAATTCCCCATCACACATGGACAACACAAAGAGGATGGACAGGAGAGTTTTTAGTTATGAGAAAGAATCATTAGCTAGGGAGTCAGTACAGGGGCTAAAGTACTTACCTTGCCTGTGGAGACCCTGGGCTGGTGCTCCAAGCACAGCCGGCAGAGACCCCTAAGCACTGCTGGGTGTGGAGCAAAGCAAAACAAAAAAGAATTGCAAGTTGTGAAACCATTATCCGCTACAGGTCAGTTTGGGAAGCAGACACCAATTGTTCATGGTGTTTGTGGAGCAAAGACTTGTCTGTGAGATCTAGCTAGGATTGCTGGCTAGGTCATATTGGAAAAACATCAATATGATTTTCAGATGGTCACACAAATGTTGAGCAGAAAACAAGCTTTCATTATGTTCCTTAGGAACACATCATTTTCTCTAAAATGTTTCTTTGCTGAACCGTTACCGAAATTCTCAAACCCTAGGATACTGCTCCCTGTTGTAGATCATCCTGAATATTTCTGGACGTCCACTGGTGGCATTGAAGAGTCTGTCTTGGTATTCTTAAGTTTATTTTCTAAGTTAGACTAGAAAACTCTATGAAGAAACTTAAGCTCTAAAGGTCATAATCATGTCATTTTTATTAAAATAACTTACAGTTTCCAGATTGTATAGGTAAAGATTTATTTTATATGCTCTATCACTTTCACTTATCAGTGATCAGTGATATATTTCCAATATCATCAAGAAGAAGTTTGTTCCAACTTCCCAGAAAACATTTTACTCACTATAAAATACAAATACTCTGATTTTTTTTTTTTTCTTTTTTTTTGCTTTTGGGTCACACCCGGCAATGCACAGGGGTCACTCCTGGCTCATGCACTCAGGAATTACCCCTGGCGGTGCTCAGGGGACCATATGGGATGCTGGGATTTGAACCCGGGTCGGCCGCGTGCAAGGCAAACGCCCTACCCGCTGTGCTATCACTCCAGCCCCTACTCTGATTTATTTTTAATAAGCCACTGCTAGTAACAAGATAGGGACATCATCAATAATGGTAGCAGATATTTTTAAAAATAAATAAAACCATTAGAAGCAGTAGAAAACAGCCACCTAGTTAACAACACTAAAAATATATATATAATAAATGAGTTTGACTTTATGTAGCTAAAGGGATATTTTGGAACATATTCATATATAAACTCCTAATCAGTTTATGGAGCTAGTAAGTTTCATTTGCTATAAAAGGAACAATCAAGTGCATTAACTAAGAATAGCGTCACAAATGTCAATTACAATCAAATTAAAGATGTACTTTATCAAAATAAGCAATTCACAGTAGAGTGTTCTTACAAGTGAATATGTACTGAAATAATAACCTGACTAATAATCAGAAGTAATTTATAATTAATTCAGCATTTTGCCCAGTCTGTTCCACTGGTATTTCTGATCTTTTTGGGAGATACAAAGATAAGCAGGAAAGTATGAATATAATTACTTGTTTAAGTCAAATAACTTGTTTAGTTAATAGACGATCTCTACTAAGAAGTGCTGTATTGTCAGAGTGTAAGGAAGTGCTATACAAACACCAGTATTAAATATTTTATTAGGCTTTAGCTTATGGATATTTAAGTTACATCTTATTCTCATGTAAATATATAGCTTTTCTCTCTTTCTTTTTAAATTTTATTGTTTTGGGGCCACACCTGGCAGTGCTCAGGATTTACTCCTGGCAGTGCTCAGGGATCATTCCCAGGGAACTCGGGACCATATGGAATGCTGGGGATTGTACCCAGCTGGCCACTTGGAAGGCAAGCACAGTGAAATCTACACCTTCTCATACGAGAATTGTTTTTCATGCTTTAATCAATCAAGCCAGTTTTATTCCCAATTCACAGATGCGGGTCCAAGATGTCCAGCCTCCCCACTGTCTTGATGTGGCAGTTCTTGGGGACAAAATCCATAGTTTACTTTCAAATATCCTGATAGTGAAAACTCAGAAGCAAAAGGACACTATCTCCCCCTAACATATTATTAGCAGAACCTAGGATCTTTTTCATTTGGTAAAACTTAGTCTGTTTTCTAGGTTTAATTTAGAAATCACTTCTTCCATGAAAGATATCCCACCAAGATAAAATTATTCTTGACTCCGTCCCTCCTTTATTCATAACTTTTGCAATGACACTCATCATACCATATAATAACTGGTGACACGCACATCTCTTTCCTTCTGTGGAATAACTCATCTCTATCCCTTTCTCTAGCTCTGGCATGAAGTAGCTGTTCAATAGCGTTTTTTAAGTAAATTGAAAGAGTGAGCCATCCTCTCCACCTCAACAAGGAAAACAGATAAGAAAAACCTGGGTATTGAAAATATTCATATCCTTGAAGTTAATACTCTTAGTGGGAGAGGAAAAGACTTAATATGGCAGGAAGTTCACATAATTTCTCATGTGGTTTAAAAATATAGACATAAATAAAAATTATTTGGCTCAAATCCATAATATCATAAAACCTACTATCACAAGTGAACATAATCAGAAGTGGACATGTTACTTTCCGAAAACAAGAATTTCATTTCTTGACAACAAGGGGTTCTTATCGAACTGCATCATTTTTAATTTGCTCTCCTTAAGAAAGGAAGAAGAGAACTATATTATTGTTAAGAAAGAGGCCTGCCAGAAAAAGAACCCTAGTAAATATCAGTAATTCAGCTCTTTTCTTGAGAAAGGGCCTCCCAGACACTCTATCTCTTATCATCAGGCTGGAGAGGGTGGAAGTGAGCGTGAAAACATATCAAAATGGAAATATTCACCAAGTCCCTACCTCATGCCATATATTTTGTCAAGATTTTTTATAGATGCTTTCATTTCACTCAGGTAACATGGGTTACATGTCACGGTCTCTAGTTTAGAGATAAAGACACTTAAGAATAACCAAATGCCTTGCTGAGGGTACAAACTCAGTGTCCAGAGTTGGTGAGAACGAGTTCTCTCCCGACTGTCCTCTACAACGATCTCTATTTCAGAACACTGTTATTCACTGATGACATGGCAGCCAGGTTTATTCCATCTTAAAACACTTAGCTCAGGCAATCTCACACTTGCTAAATTGTAATTTGAGAATTCCTTTCAGGTGAAGCTGGAGAATATGGCTGTATTCTCTGGGCATCTCGTGGAAGCCGCGTTTAGGTAAGTTGTTGTCGTAGTAGTGATGGCTGACAGGGATGTCATCCACGGTCTTTGAGAAGGGCCAAAACCCATAGAGTTTCACATTCTCGCACAGTTCTATGGCCACACTGGTGATCATCAAGCCGGAAGACAGGCGATATTCCATCACGCCTTTAGTTCTCCAGAAAAGTGCAAGGTTTTTCAGGTATTTGGGATGGAAAAAAACCACCTTCGGTCTTGCTTTGAACAACTTCACAGTTTCATACACTCTAAAAGAGGAACCGGTGTTGGCCCTGAAGGAGAAGGCGGGCAGCAGAAGGAACGCATCTCCGTAGCTGGCAATGTCTTGCAGAAATAACTCTCTCTTTTCCTTTAAGTTCCCATATCTGTCAAATTTTTAAAAAGAATCATAAAATTGACTATGGTGATGAAAGCTGCAGGGTAGCTAGTAGCATGGAGCTGACTTTAGCACAGACACCGCTGGAAACAAAGGCTAAGGCCTATCAGAGACAGCTCTCCAGGTGAGCCTCAGGCCCGCATCAAGGGCTGGGCCTGCACTTCTCTGTCTTGGTGGCTGAGGCTTTCATTTCTACTTCTCTGCCAGGCAATACCCCAAGTGGACACATATTTCTATTATTTCATCTTCCAACTCAGTCATTTTTTCCTAAGGTTGCTTTTCCAAGATGGACTACTCTACACATTTATGATGAAATGTTTTGCCAAACATTGGACACTCTTAAAACACTCAGATATTTGATACGCGTTTATTTATTTGCAGGGGTCTGTGGAGGGGAACTGGAGGGGTTTCCAGCCATACTGGGAACCACTACGGGTACAGGCAATGCTGCTAGAGAGCACGCAAAGCAGCACTGAGCTGGAGAGGCTCATCTAGGAAAGTAAGTACATCAGCCCTTTGTCCTAGCCCTCTGGCCCATAAGCGGAGCAATTATAATTTGCTTTGCTCACCTTTTGCACCCATGTAATTATCAAGTAAGTCCCCTTTGGAAAACATAATATTATAAACAAACATCAATTTTAAATTTCCTTCATGTATTATGATAATTTTATATATTCAATTTAAATAATGCCTCAGTAAATAAACACACAAGCATAACAATGTGTATGTAGAAAATAAGCATTGGATGACAAATATTTTATACTCCTGTAAAAGATAGGAGAACTATTGAAGAGGCAGAGTTCACTGATGATAATTATTAGTCACATGAAGAAAACAATGGAAGTATGGGATTTTCCTTTCCCAACCAAAATTTTATATTAGTTACAGTATGGAAAAGGTACAGTGGAAATTACATGTTAGTAATAAACTATCTGAGGTAGAAATGCAATTTTACCAGGTTAATTTTACAGCTTAATCTCTCAAGTTTTTAAATAGGCTACATCTTTCAAGAGCATGCTGCTAAGAAAGAAGAGCATTGCTAAAATGGTAAAAAAAATTAATTAATTTCACTATTATTAAAAATGATGAGAAACTATTAGTGTTGAACATTGTATGCCTAAAACTCAATTACAAACAATTTTATAAATCATATGCCTTAATTTGAAAAATAGGTTAAACAAATAGAGGAGAAACAAAGTAAATTCTCACTGGATGAGCAAGTCTCAGTTTACCAGCACCTTACAAGTACCTCTGACTACACATATAATGAACTTCCACTTGAAACAAACTAAAAAATTTCAAATGCAGCCTTTACCTATTTCCTGAAAAGTCAATTCTAGCTTAAGCCACTTTCAGCAACCAGACTGCTGCTCAGATTAAGAAACTTGTTAAACAGTGGGAGGGAGGAATTGTTCTTAAGCAGCTGTGTAATGTAAGTAAGAGGTACTTACTTCAGCTTTATGATACTGGGATTGATCGTCACAAGATTGGTTTTACTGCCAACATCTTTACTGACACTTCCTGTGATGGGAGGGAGGTTGCACCTAAGTATGGAAGAAAAACTATTTTCAAAATACTTGTTAAAAAATAAGTTTCACAGATAAACATATAGTATCATAAGCCATAGAAAGAACCTCATTATTGGGCTTCCTACAATAAATATACTTTCTAGAACATTCCCATGTTCTTTTGAAAAATCAAAGGTTATTTTCAAAATAGAACCATAAGAAATACCCGGGGGAAATGTTGAGTGCTGTATATAAGCAACATTACGGAAAGCCATTCATCACCAATTTTTGTTTCTTACAGTCTTGGAAATAAAAAAAAAGTTGACAATTGTTTAATAAACTACTCAAGCTTAATTGTGCAATAAATGTCAATGACATCAGCCATATCTAATCTTCATTTAAACCTTAAGCTTGGAAGGATAACATCAAAAGGATTTCTAGTGTCAACAAGAATGCCTGGCAGCAGCAAATATTGGGTATAGAAACATGCATTTATGTTGATTTTACAAAAGAAGTAGGTGTTGAGATCTATTCTGCTTTTTTAAGGCTAAATTTGTTCTATTTCTTATGTCTGCCCTAAGGAAACTGGATGTACATATAATACTCACCACAGATGTTTTGGGAATTTTAAGTCCATAAAATGTCGGTTATAAGAAGAATTATTTATCATCATTATGGCCGTTTTGGACTGAGTACTTTAACAAAATGGCTAAATCATTCAGGTATTGACCATTTTAAATAAATCATGAGGAACACATTCAATAACTGTTGGGCTGCTGGGTCTGTCCTTCTGTTACTACCTTCAGCATACAATTTAAGATGAAATTTAAGAGAAGTGTGCTACTCATTCAAAATTGTGTTTCTTTTTTATTTGCCATAAAGGGCAGAATGAAATCGATAAGGATCAAAGAAGCTCCTCTGTGGATGTAATCAGTGCTCCTAAAATCGAAAGAAACGGATTTCCACTTGCTTTTTTTCAAAAGGTGCATTTCACCTGAATTCTATCCTCAAACGAGTAAGTCGCCTGATTGCCAGCACGCTGTCAAAGTGGAGGAGCTCTGTGGCTTGACTTCTTAGGAAAGCACACACACAAACCCCTTTGGCTTAGATTTTTTTTTCTAGCCAGCTGGTATGGAGATCATTGTAAAAGACCAGGACTTAGAACCTGCACACAATTTTTTTACAAGTTGTTTTTTAAATTTCCAGCCAAAGGACTAAATAAACAATGTTGGTGTAGAACTTGGCTCAGCATTGCCCAAGTTTGAAGTGAGAACTAAACCTTCTTGATACAGGCTTTAAAAAACAAACAAACAAACAAACAAAACGTCAGGGAAGGAAGAATTCAACAAGGTTCTGGCAAGTCCTGCAGAGCGGACCCACTGCCACTACAATCTCAAGCCAAGTTTCTGAATAGAAAGTGACAACAGCGCAGTTTAAGGCTATTGCTATAGTATGAGAAACCCGTGGTCCAGTTAGCACTGCCTGATAATCTACCAAGATAATTTGTATTTAATTAAATAATTAATAATCAAACAATAATGGTATCTAATTACATATCTCTAAGGCCAGAACTGACATCTTTGTACCTTCCCTTGGAAACATCCATGTGGGGCTGGGGGTGTGTTACAGAACACAGACCCCACACTTGATTTCTGGAGTTGCCCAAATAAATTAACAAACAAATAAATAAGCCAAACTGGCTTAAAAAGCTATCATCTTGGGCTGGAGATGTAGCTCAGAGACAAAGCATTCGCCTTGCATGTGTGAGTCCGAGCGTTCACTCACTGTACTATGCGTGCCCAGGCAAGCACTTAGACCGTTCTTACCGAAACACGAAGTCCGACTTATCAATTTCTGCGCCACAGAGAGACTGATTCAGAATCCCTGCGTTTCCAACCACGGCACACTGATTATACGGGTAGCCTATGATGGGCTGCGACTGTCAGGGAAAAAAGGGAGGAAATTGCCATGAAAAAAATCTTTACTTTTAGAGCCACACTGTCATCAGTATAATGCAGAAGGTTAAATGACTGCTTGGGCTAAGGAAAGAAAAGGAAGCAGAAAGGTCAGTACCACAGTCAACTGACCTCCACCTAAGACTTAGAATAAAAATTCCCAGACACCGGTTTCCTTGCTCTGAAGAGAAATACACAGCACATCCCATGCATCCTATGCAAGGTAAGATAATAACACAAAATGTATCTGGCCGGAACATGCAGCATAACGCATTTATGTCACGCAATTTAATAAATTAAAAACCAAGACAGGCAAAGTCCTACGTAGTGTCTTTCAGACACACCGGCACATTTTCGGCAAAAGAGAGAAAATAGAGCAATTAGCAAGTAACATTAAATCCTTTATTCGTGGGCATAAAATTAATAGCTAATTTAGCACAAGTTTCCTGTGGGTCTTAAACAGTCTGCCTCCAGGCTCAGCGGTGGGGAGAGATTTATGACTCCCATCTCCCCAAATGACCAGCCACTGGGCTCTGAGGAGGCTCACAGACTCCACCGACAACATCTTTAAACTTCATTTCCAAGGTCTGTGTCTTTTGTATTTCCTCAAATTTTCCAACTTGCCTCCCTCAAAATGTTGGGGCCAGGGAATAATATGTGGGTTTGTGACAGAATTCGCTGATTGCTTTCAGGGCCGAGGAATAGTTGATTAGGGCAAGTTTATAGGATGCTTGCAAAAAGTGGCAAGTGGACCTTTGGTGCAAAGAGTCAGAGGCCCAGGGATTACTTTCATCCTGGTTTATAAACCCTTTCTTGGATGTGGGTTGCCCTTACTGTGAGAAACCATGTACCTGACTCGGGCCTGGGAACGTGACTCGGGCCTGGGAATGAGACTTGGGCCTGGGAACGTGACTTGGGCCTGGGAATGAGACTTGGGCCTGGGAACGTGACTTGGGCCTGGGAATGAGACTTGGGTCTAGGAATGAGACGTGGGTCTGGGAATGAGACTTGGGCCTGGGAACCTGATTGAGGCTTGGTGGTTGGACCTGAGATCGTCTCTTTTGCTTATTCAGGCTCTACCTGCATCCCAGGGAAAAGTCCAAATTCTTTGGAGTCAGAAAGTACAAAGATGTGGGGGGCGGGGTGATGGTACAGTGGGGAGGGTATTTGCCTTGCATGTGGCTGACTCAGGTTTGATTCCCGGCATCCCATATGGTCGCCTGAATACTGCCAGGGGTGATTCCTGAGCACAGAGTCAGGAGTAAGCCCTGGAGAACTGCCAGATGAGGCCCCAAAGCCAATAAATATTTTTTTTTAAAAAAAGAAAGACAAGGCAAAAAGATGCGCCTCCTCCCATTATGGGAACCATAATTTTTGATTGAAAGTTCACTTTCCCTCCTTCTTGGCCTGGAGGAACACAGGGGTCATGAGAAGCAGTGAGGGCAACGACTCAGACAGCACCGCGGGGTTCCCTACCTTCCTCGTCTGTCCCCAAAGTTTGGGTACAAGACCTCAGGGGCAGAGAGAGAGTTCACTGGTGTTTATTTCTTCTCTTTCACCACAGATCTGACACCTGACCTGCAGGGGGCAACTTTTCCGTGTCTGGAGGCCCGATGTCCCTCATGGGGACAACCCCTAAGGTAGGC
Organism: Sorex araneus; assembly: GCF_027595985.1. Taxonomy (NCBI): domain Eukaryota; kingdom Metazoa; phylum Chordata; class Mammalia; order Eulipotyphla; family Soricidae; genus Sorex; species Sorex araneus. The sequence continues at coordinate 62,003,578 of NC_073310.1, read as the reverse complement.
AAAACCTCCCTTGCACCAGCTTGCCCAGCTTGTCTGCCAACTGGGAAATGTACACAGGTGGAGGACTGGGTGTTAGAATGCTGTACGACTGAAATCCAATCATGAGCAGCTTGTAAAATGAATGAATGAATAAATAAATAAATTGGTCACCGTGGAAGGTATTTACACCACGAACAATGGCGGTGAGTATCAATCAGGGAGCACTCTCCACAGCATGTTCACCAGCCCCACAGGTTCTGGGAAGTCCTCTCTCACTCCCACGCCCCCCAGGCCCTTGCCTCAAACTGTATGCCAGGGGGTCCTGCCACTGTATCTGGGAGGTGCGTAATGAGTAAAGCGAACTCGGCTGCAGCACTTCTAGATTTATCTCTAAACATCACACCAGGCCGATGATGTAAGAGGTACAAATGCACAGGTTTCTCCAGACACATAACTCACATGACAAGTGTGCAGATGGGAGCGGAGACAGGTCTATCCAGGGGTCCAGATGTGGGATCAAATGTAGGCTGGCTGCTTCCAAATCCCTGCCACCAGCCCGCAATGCAGTGCCTGCCTCAACTTCCACAGAGAAAACACTCAGGTGCGTGCCTCCTTCCCCTACCTGCAGGCACCTGGCAAAGTCACTCACTCCTGAAAACGCTTCCAGATCCCCAGGCTCTCTCAAGTCACGCATTTCTAGCTCAGGCTGTCTGCAGACAGAGCGACAACCGTGCCATACTCCAGTGTACATTTTAGAGCCACGCTAGAATGCTGACATGCTCTTGATCATACCCTGGGCTACTCAGTGGGAGACACCCAACTCCAATTCAGTGCTCACAAGAAGGAATGTTTTTCTCTAGTTTCTTGATCAACCAGGAAAACCCTCCATCTGCTCTGGGCTCCCATGTTCAAGAAGAGAAGGAATAAAGGGCAGATTTCAAGGCTTCCTAGCATCAGCCTGCTAAGGAAACGGAGGTCCGCACCACTCGCCTTCCTGCTTGAAGATCACCCAGGTTGAAAGCTGATGTTGTTTTTCTGATTTTTCTTTCAAAGTAACTTGGCAAAGTGTTTTGGGGAAGTGACCTGCCAACATTTAAGCAAAAGAGTCTTATCAGACGGATCTCAGAAGAGACAGCAGAGCATTAAGACCAGAGCAGATCCAGTGGGGGGAGGGACAGGGGGAGGGGGGAAGGTCCTCCCAAGTGGAGACTCGTCCAAGGGGAGCACTAAATACTGAAGCCACACAGCAGAGTAGCCTGCCTTTGCCACAGTTACCGTATGGACTCGAGAATTTCCTCCCCAGTCTGTTGAAATCAATTCAAATTTGGGCTCTCTCTTAATCACACGTAGAATTAACAAGCCTCAGTTCTTTCTTTTTTTTAGGGTGCCCATTAGAGGCAAAATACCTCCTTGCTTTTCTGTTCTGTGCCATCTGAAGCAAGGAAAATGCTAGCAAAAAGAAAAAGAATTGCTTGGTGTAAGAGTGGGCACTGCGGAACTTTCCAAGGCTTTATCTGACAGGGAACATCAATATTCCTTAGTTATTATCTTTTCAATTATTGGTGATTTCAATGCAGCAGGGGGTCATTTTTTAGAATGCTTTATGAGCTATCTTTTTGGCTACTTTTCCTTCCAGAAAATCTGCATTGTGTTTCCACTATCATTTTCTATTTATTTCTCATTCATTCTCAACATATTATTCCTATTTTGAATTATAATACAAAAATACTTACATGACCAGCAATAAACTATTTGAAAGGAGCCAAAATTTCAAAGAAAGGGAATTAATTGTAGGAATCAAATTTTCTGAAGCATAAATACAGGGATCTCAGTTTTGATAATCATGCATGACCTAATTGCTATTATTTAAATCATGAGGAGATGCCTCAGAGTGTGTGTTTGTGTGCTTTTCACAACAAAATTTTCCCCAAGTTGAGAGTCATATTAAGGGATAAGATTTTCCTTGTAATGATACCATGTTCATTTAACAGTATATAATGAGTGCCTACAGGTCCTAGAGAACGTGATAGAAATTTGGAATATAGCAGTGAAAACAGCAGACCGAATCTTTTTCTTTTAGCTATTGCTGATTTGCCATGAATTCTCAAATATTTACTTCTCCCAAATAGTCACATAAACCTATATTTCTCTGTGAGGGAACTGATTTAGTCAGGCTAAATGAAAACTCTAAGAAACTTCTTCCGGGTGACATATTATTGTCGGGATTTCACTTTGAGTCCTTGTTGATGGCAAATAAGCCTATTAGGCTGATCAACAGATGTCTCCGGGGTTATATTCAGCTCGTGTTGTAGCTCACATAGGCACAGTTTTGTGGGCCGACTCTTCAGTGGAACACTCTGCAGCAGCAGTATGAAGTGTCGATCCCACAACCTCCACATCAGAAACAGCCTCCCCATACCCATGATTTGAGCTTAAATAGGATACAAATCCCCACCCCTTGCTGTCTCGCATCTGCTTAAGTAACTACCGTTTGTGGGACTGACCAATTAGGTGGCAGATACCCTATGCAAATAGGGCTTTTATGATGACCAGATAGTATATGTAAATAGGAACCAATCAAAGGTCTTCTTTATATGATCTCTCCCTCCTCATTTCTTCCATATCATTATGGTCCTTACCCTAAACTCCATGGTTATTGTTCAGAAAGACTAAACACCTCATCTTTTTAAAGATGAATCGTGAAGATCCAAATATTGGGGGGGGCTTATCATTGAAGGGAAAAATGACACCCCCTAGAACTTCCCTGCATTCCAGATGCTTTTTGAAAATGATTCATAATAAGTGTCTTGTTGGATGGTAACAATAGGGTAGCACTGTGACTGTAGCACTGTCATCCCGTTGTTCAACGATTTGCTCGAGCAGGCACCAGTAACGTCTCCATTGTGAGACTTGCTGTTACTGTTTTTGGCATATCGAATATGCCACAGGGAGCTTGCCAGGCTCTGCCAAGGATACTCTCGGTAGCTTGCTGGGCTCTCTGAGAGGGAAACAGTGCACGCACGCTAACAGTAGGGTATTTTAATCAAACCCCAACCTCTCCACCCCATACTATGATGCAAAGTGGGAAATAATTCATCCATGATGGTAGTACAATTAAACCACCATAAATCTAACTCACCTTTGGAAACATGTCAAAAATGCTCTGTTTAATTAGGAATTGAAATTTACTTTCCACCTCAAAACTCATGTTAGTCCCAACTGGAGTGTTACTTTGAGAGACAATGAAGTTCTGAACAGCATCACAACAGGAAGCAAGCTTTGCTCTGAAAAAGGAAAATAGTCCAAGTGAGCTAAGGAAAAGTTCATGTAGTGTTTATGTAGTAAAAAATATAGAGTTTTATGAAAATGCAAAAGAAAATGTTGCCATATTGACTTTCAGAAAGAAAACAAATAATTCACCAAAATAACAGTTGTACTATGTTCCATGCTAACTGGTGTGGGATGTGACATGCTTGAGTTAACAGGATAGAATAGCAAAAAATGTTAGCTGACTTAAACTCAGGGTAGGGATCTTCTCATTTAAAAAGTAATTAATTAGTTTAAGTTTGAAATCTAATAAGCCAAGTTCAAAATCTCTGAAATCCTTCTAGCAGTGTTATGTCAAAAAGAGAAAAATATCAGAATAATTACAGCCACTTTTTAATATGACTTTTTAAGTTATCTTGCCTTATTTAGCAACCACATTTTTATTCTTGTCATTATTGTAATTCAAAGTAAACTGCAGGAAAGATCTAAACAGATACTTCTTCAAAGAAGGCATATAGACAGACTACAGACACATAAAAAATGCCCAACATCACTACTACTGTGGAAATGCACATCTATATCATAATGAATTCCTGTTTATCACTGATGAAAATGACCCTAAGAAAAAGAAATGAGAGGTGTCATGTTAGTAAGGGTGTGGAGAAAAAAAATGCACTGTCGGTAGAAATGTACATTGATACAACATTGACAGAAAATAATACAGAGGTTTCTTTTATTTTTAATTTCTAAAAAATTGCATTTATTTACTTTGGTATTTGGGCCACATCTGGCAGTTCTCAGGGGTTACTCCTGGCTCTACACTCAGGAATTACTCCTGGTAGTGCTCGGGGAACCATATGGGATGCTGGGATCAGCATTAAACCTGGGTTGGCCATGAGCAAGAGCCCTACCCACTGTACTATCACTCTAGCCTCCAGTTTTCTTAAGAAGTAAAAATAGAAATCCAGTATTAGCCATAGGTATTTACTAATATTAAAATACTAATTTGAAGGAATATGTGCACCCTTGTGCTTACAGCAGTATTGTTCATAAGAGCACAAAACATAGATCAACCCAAATGCCGTCAACAGATGGCGGCACAAAGAAGCTGTGATCTATATACTCAATGGATGACACCGTGGCAGATGACTCCGTGCCTGCAGGATACAGTGGCTGCAAGCTGAGGCGACTGTGCTAAGTGATGATAACTACCGGACGGGCTGACTCACATGAGGAGTAGGAATAATTAACGCTAACTACCTGGCAGCAACATCAACATCAACGATAAAAATAATTCCCAGACAAGTGAGAACTACATGGTGGCTGGGAGGGAGGGATGAGGGGAGGGGTGAGAGGGTCATTTGGCAGGGGAAGGTAAGAGTGGTGACATACACGCAATGAGCTGCGAGGTAGCCCCTGAAATTTCAGAATACTGTAGACCCATGACAAATCCATGAAATAAATTAAAAAGGTAAAAAGAAGATATAAAATTATACACTTAGTGGGCCAGAGAGATAGTACAGGGGGTAAAGCATGTAGCCATGCCTGGTTTGATCCCTGGCGTCATATATGGCCCCCTGAGAACCGCCAGGAGTGATCCCTAAGGACTGAAGGGCATGGTCCAATCCTATAAATATATATATACACACACATACACATACATATACAGTATACATAGTATACTCTACATACTGTCATATACACACATATATCTATATTCTATACACAGTATACTATATATACTATTATATATATGTATACATACATATATACTATACATAGCATACTATATCAACTGTTATATATACACATGTATACATACATATATACTATACATAGTATACTAAATATACTGTTATATATACACATATACATATATACTATAAATAGTATACCATATTTACTGTTTATATACACAAACAATATTTCTGGATGTGTCAGAGACACTGTCAGCAATATATAGTATGATACATATATACTATATGTACTATCATACCATAGTATATAACATATTATAAATATATATAATAAACATAACAATATATACATATATATTATACATAACAAAATACTTCTAGGTGTGTCAGTGATATTGTTTCCAGATGAGATCACTGTATCACTGTCATCCCGTTGCTCATTGATTTGCTTGAGTGGGTACCAGTAACGTCTCCATTGTGAGACTTGTTACTGTTTTTGGCATATTGAATACGCCATGGGTAGCTTGCCAGGCTCTGCCATGCGGGCGAGATACTCTCGGTAGCTTGCCAGGCTCTCCGAAAGGGGTGGAGGAATCGAACCCGGGTCAGTAAGGCAAACGCCCTACCCACTGCGCTATTGCTCCAGATGAGATGAGCACCAAAATTGGAGCCCAGGGAAGAACACTGTCCTCAGGAATGCAGGTGGGCAGATGGCACACGGCCAGGACTGGAGCACTGGTGGTCGCCCAGGAGCACTGTACTGGAGCAAGGATGCCCAGGAAGATGTCCCCTGCTGCCTGACATTGGGCGGGGTTCTCTGTTCTCACACTCTGGGCTCAGCCCAGGTCTCTAGTCACTGGCCCTGCAATGGCTGGGTCTTAGGAATCGGGCTCGAATGTTCCCACTGGGTCTTGGATTCCCAAGCTTTCAGGTTTGGACCCGGGGCCAAGGGCTTTGCAGATGCTCTTGCTGCACGGCAGAGCACAGAACTTCAACTTCTTTCTCCTGAGCTTTCTCTAGACATCACTGTGCATCCTCTCACTTCCTCTCCAGAAACCCCGATCCACACATCTCAGAATTGAGGCACAGCGCGCTGCTGTCAAGGAGAGCCGAAAACTGGGAGGTGGCATTGGAACTGGGTCACAGACACCGGCTGGAAGAGCTTCGGGTTGCATGCTGGGAACAGTGTCCGAGGCTGTGAAGAGAATGTTAACTTCTGGCTCGAGCTCTGACGGCGATGGGGAGCACTGCAGGGGAACACTTCCGCCCCCTGCACCATCATGTATGTCATAATGAACGGCCTATCGGCAGCTCCTTGATGGCAAAGCCATTATGAGGTTTGGGGTGACACAGGGTGGTGACACATGGTGGCTGTGGCAGGAGGAAAGGCCATCCTTACTAGGAAGCAGCCCTGAGCCTGACTAAACTGAGTGTGAGGGCCAGAGTGAGGGTGCAGGTGGAACTTTGGAACCGGATGCTTCGATTCCTTGCTGAGGAGGCTTCTCAGGGCAACGCTGTGGCAGCTACGTTCCTCCTTGGTCACTGTCACTGTCACTGTCATCCCATTGCTCATCGATTTGCTTGAGCGGGCACCAGTAACGTCTCCATTGTGAGACTTGTTGTTACTGTTTTTGGCATATCGAATACACCACGGGTAGCTTGCCAGGCTCTGCCGTACGAGCGGGATGCTCTCGGTAGCTTGCCGGGCTCTCCGAGAGGGACAGAGGAATTGAACCCGGGTCGGCCGCATGCAAGACAAACATTCTACCCGCTGTGCCATCACTCCATGCCTCCAGCCCCTCCTTGGAACTAACAGCAAAATGCAAGAAGGAAAAAAAAAAATCCACATGGGGATTGAATTATTCATCAGAAGGCGGAATAAGAAGACTGGGTAAGTCTCAGTCTGTACTGAGAAACTCGAGGCTAAGCTTGGCAGAGGGGAAGCACAGGTGTGGCCTGGGGCGTGTGCGTGTGTGTGTGTGTGTGTGTGTGTGTGTGTGTGTGTGTGTGTGTGTGTGTAAGACTGAGCGCTGCATCCAAATGGCCACCAGCGGGAAAGGAACCAGTTGGCAGGGGGTGGGGTACGTTCAGAAGACGGGAACACGGGGACATCTGGGCTTTTACAGAGAAGAAGCATCAGTACTGCCCTGTGCAAGTACAAGTTTTCATCATGGCAAAGAGATATGCCAGAGGCAATTCCAGAACTATCAGGGTCGCTGCCTCTATTTCAAGGTGGGACCTGCTATCAACAGCCCAGATGACCTCTTCCCAAAACCGTGGTGGTGGCGCTGCCAGGCAGAAGCGTAGGCACTGGAGTGATCCCTGCCCAGCTGAGCACCCAGGGTGGGTCCCCACTTCAGGGGGTCTGGAGGGCAGAGGATGTGCCAGAGAATTATCTCAAGCCTGGTGATCCGCAGAAGGTACCTCGTTAAGTTCTAAATTCTCCTGGGACCTGTCACTCTTTCCTTCTTTCTTTAAATGTCACCCCGTTGAAATGGGGACGTCTGCCCTAGATCTGTCCCAGGACGGTATTTGGGAAGCACACAACACATTTGGTCTTACAAATTTGAAGACTGAGGAGGAATCCACTTTAAAAAATAATAACCTCCCAGGACTTGCTTGGGCTGGAAGATATAAGACAAGGGTAGACTATAGGCCAAACATGATGGCCACTTAACACCTCTATCGAAAATCACAACACTCCAAAAGGAAGAGAGAACAAAAGGGAATGCCCTGCCACAGAGACAGGGCGGGGTGGGGGAATGGGATGGGGGTGGTAAGAGGGCTCCTGGGACCATTGGTGGTGGAAAATGGGCACTGGTGGAGGGATGGGTACTCGATAATTGTATGACTGGAATGCAAACATGAAAATTTGTAAGTATGTAATTGTACCTCACGGTGATTCACTAATAAAAAAAATGTTCAGAGAAAAAATCATAAATAGGGGGCTGGAGCAATAGCACAGCGGGTAGGGTGTTTGCCTTGCACGTGGCCGACCCGGGTTCGATTCCCAGCATCCCATAGGGTCCCCTGAGCACCGCCAGGAGTAATTCCTGAGTGCAAAGCCAGGAGTAACCCCTGTGCATTGCCAGGTGTGACCCAAAAAGGAAAAAAAATCATAAATAAAAGAAGGATAAGAAAAAGAAATAAAAAATAAAAAAACCTAAACCCTATTTAGCATTTATATGCCACTAGAAAAGTGAGGATTCTTGATGAAAAAAAAAAAAAAAAAGACCTCCCAGGGCAGGAGAGATAGTTCTGGGGGTAAGGCACTTGCCTCGCATGACACCAGCCCCACCTTGGTCTCCAGAGCTGCACAGGGTGCCCCGAACACGAGGGCTCACTCCTGAGCACAGAACCAGGAGTAGACTCTGAACCTGGAGGTGTAGCACAAAACCAGGAAAAAATAATTAAAGATGTATATTCCTATCGCAAATCTCTTCTTTTCTGATTTAGGTGACACGTTGGACTTCAGGGCCCAGGGATGGGAATCAGATTCTGGTTGTGGTGGGGATGGAAGGGACATGTTCTGCAAGCGACATCGGAATGAATCTGGGAGGCGGGGGGACAGCTGTCCACTGAGTGTGCATGTATGTTGCATGCTGAAACTGTATCCCCCGTGGACGGTCTAAGGAGGAGCCTCTGGGAGATCTCTGAAAGATTAGATGCGGCCAGGAGGGCGGGTCCTCATGAACAGGATTAGGGCCGTTCCTGAGGCAGAGAAAACCAACTTCTCTCTGCTCTCGGCCATGCAGCCTGGAAGGTGCTCGCTTGACCGCCACCCTCGGGGCTCCCTCAGCTCACGTTTTCAGCCTCCCAAACAGTGAGAGGAATCACCTTTCTCTGCAGAGTTGGCCCCGATTCGATGCCCAAAAATTTCCTATGTGAAAAACACAGGCTACACCGATGATGCGAGGCTATTTTTGTGAGCTGGTCCTGATGTAGGCAGGCAGGCAGATAGGGAGTGCATTCTTGAGAAGTGATAGCTCAGAAGTTGCAGAGGCCAACCCTGCAGGAAGCAGGAACTAAGGCCTGATAAGACCCTCAAGGCGCCAGCATTGAACCCAGAGAAGCTCCTGCAGAAAAAGGCCAGGAAAGGAATTTCAAGGACCATCACCACTCCCAGCACCCTAGGCAACCGCCTTAGCAAGGGACTTTAATGTAGGTAGAAGCCCCACTCGGGGGTAGGTTGAACAAACCCTCGAAAGGCCACCTTGGACAAAGGGTGAGCATACGCTGCCCACTCGTGTGGCTGAGCACGTGTGTCGCCCGCATCGCCCCCCCTTGAGATGTGGACCCTCATGCTTCCCTGTCTAACGCTGGGGTGTGTGGGGGGGCTCTCTCCGCCCTTGGAGAAGCCCGGGTTCTCTCTGGAGCACGTTCTTCTCCACTGTCTCCCTTTCTCTTCCCCCTTCCCTTCAAAACCTCCAAATGAAATGTTTTACTTCACTGCTTGTCTACTCCTGAAATTCTTTTCTGCGAGGCGAGATGAGAACCCAGTGAGCCTGGGTGTCGGGTGGCAGAGGCAGATTGGGAGAAGGTGACCGTCTCTCTCTCCTCCCGACTCACGTGAGCCTCCCGTGGGGTCCACCGACACCAGTGCAATTTAAAAGCAGGCCGATTATGCGGTGGCAGCGGTCCCGTGGTGAAGTCCAGTAGATGTCTGTCATTCACACACTAGTCTACGGTACTTTGTTAAAGCCACTGGGGATGGCACAGGAACTAGGAAGCGGAGTGTAGTGGTAAGTAAATGGTTCCTGTTTCACACCACACAGCGGGATGCAGCCCACCAGGTTCATCTGCAGGGAACCTTACTGGCATTGGGAACTGTCCACTTTCCGGAACATCTTCCTGGTTGTGACCTGGCACTGGGTTCCAGGGTCCCCAGGAGGGGCTAACTTTCTTCCCACTTAGACTTGAGAATACTGGAGCTAAAGAGGTGATGTGACATGACCTTGGACCTGTGCCATCTGCCGCTCAGTCCTCTGTCATTTGCTCTAGGTCCTGTGGCAGTCGGGGAGACCATGTTCGGATCTGGAGTCCTTCCTCTGGGGTGTTTCCCAGTAGGGCACTACGGCAACTTGGAGCTCCCCAAATCACACGGGCAGAGTGTGACACCACTCAAGTCAACCAAACGGTTCACAAGAGCGGTCCCGATCCCATGCGCAATGGAGACTTCTGAAGCTCGTGTGATACAGACAGAACGCTCTGTATAACGTATCCCATGGGGTCCATGTTCCCCAGTGGTCAAATTCAACAAGCTCAGAAAGGAGACCCTGGCTAGAGTATAGCATCCCCCCACCCCCGGGTGCTGCCAGCCACTGCCCTGACCCCACCCGAGATGCTCTACCCAGGAGGAACGGGGCCTCTGCAGAGCCAGAGGCCCAGAACCCAAGGAACTGGATCCAAATCCTGCAGTTTTCCATGTGCTCAACTCTCAAGCGGTGCCACGTGTGTCCTGTAGGAACCTGGCTGAGGCCCGCTGCCTGCATCCGTGCAGATGGAATCTGAAAACGGGCAGAACCCTCAAGGTGGTCTTGACGGAGGGTCTCTGGTGAGAGGCACTTCTTCCGCTCAAATGGTGAAGGCTCTTCCCTGCCCCCCTGCAGGCGCGGGACATTCTCCTCACTATTTCTTTATCTATTTATTCATTTTGAGTCTTGGGTCAAGATTATTCTGCAGTTCTAAATGGATGCTTCCTGGCTTTCCACGAAATGTTAATAATAGCTCAAGGCTTATGGAGTGCAAGGTACTGGAGGACCTGCTGAATATTAATGACCTCGCTGCCCTGGCAGAGCTCCTGGGCAGCCTGGCTATTTAGCAAATGCCTGATGACTCTCTGAAGCAAGGGGGTGGCGGGGCTGGTGTTTGCAGAAGTTAGCGCAAGGTTCAGATTACTGATGCCCTCGGTACTGATGTATCAATAAGGAGCAATCCGGGGCTGCAGGGTCCATTTGCTGAGATTCTAATGAGGGGTCGAAGGAAAAAAATCACTCAATAATCTGCTGTCCAAATTCAGAGGCTTGATCTGCCATCCTAATAATTTCTAAAACAAATTGCTTTTCCTTCAAAAACACAACATAACGGTGCCAAGCAAACACGTCCACGGTCCTACAGATGCACCCCCACCCCCTGCTACCTTTCCTCTGTCCCTAATCGGCACCCTATCACCCGCTGATGATCTAATACCATTATCACACTCTTGTGCTTTCCTCCCCCTGTCTAAATATTTGACTGCTATTATCTGCTCTGTGGAAGCCTTGCGAATGCTCTTTCGCGCGGGGGCACTGACACTTATTCTGCAGGGCAGGGCGAGGCAGACTGGGGGTAGTATGCAGGAGAGCGGATCTCATTCGGTCATTCATCGGCTCACATTTATTTAGCTGCTGGGCAGGTGGTGAGCGCTGGGAGGAGGGATGGGGTAAGACAGGGGATGAGGTGGACTATAGAAGATGCACGAGGTAAGGTGAGCCTTTTTGTGATTAGGGAATACGATAAACAGGCTTAGAAGGACACATTCTAAGGGAAACAAAATAGTGACAAACACGTTGCTTTGGTAGACTGATTACTGGGAAAGATAAGCCCCTGAAAAAGAGAAAATGAAAGAGAGGCTCTCTCTGTCTCTCTCTACCTCTCTCTCTACCTGTTTTTCTGTCTCTGCCTCTCTCTCTCTCCATCTTTGTCTCTCTGTCTCTCTGTCTCCCTCTTTGTCTCTCTCTCTCTCTCTCCTTTTATCTGCCTATAGATGGAGTTTCCAAAAGGAACTCAATGGGCAATTTCACGAAGCAGAGAAAAGATCTCTTATCCCAGGAGCAGACGAGCAGCTGACAAAGAGCCCAGACAGCAGTTGTCCCCCCCCCACCCTGTTCCCCAGACCGGCCTTCTCCCTGAGACCCCTCTCACCTAACGGCCTCTGTGCATCCCCCTCCCTATTAAGATGAGGGCAACATGTGGATTCCAAGTCACTCATTTCTCCCCGGCTCTCCCGTGCCCACAAGAGGTATGTGAGTTGAGCCTGTGTTTGTGTTTCTCTTGTTAAATGTCAGCCAAGCACGCAGAAGGTTCGAGGGTGATGTTTCTCTTCCCTGACAAATGGCCAGACCGTGAAAATGGCCAAGAGTCCAGCCCTCGCTTTGAGGTCCACTCTCTGTCCATGCGGCACACAGTGCCATGGGCTTCCACGCGCCCTCCTTGTGTTGGGGGGATGAGGATGAGAGAGATGCTCTTGTTGGAGCCACTGTGTCACCACTCTAGCAGACCACCCCACAGAGCTTCCTAGAATTCTCAGGCTCATCATTGGGAGCATGAAGAGAGAGAAAAAGAGAGATCAAGCTGTGAATTCAAAGATCCTTTTATACCCTGAGGGTGTAGCTGTGCTACGACGTAGCAAACCCCCAGCTCTCCTCCTGCACACAGTCATCACGCCTCAGGACTGCTGAAATGTGTGTGTGTGTGTGTGTGTGTGTGTGTGTGTGTGTGTGTTGGGATAGCTGGGAGTGGGGAACAGTCCCAGTTCCTTCCCTGACCCCACTTCATGTTCTGGTCACATACTTGGACCTGGCTTTAATAATTTAAGTCCCAGTCAATTGCAAATGACATGAATGTGGAAAATATAAATTATAAAAAATACGGACTCAACATTTCTGAATCTACTGTACTTTGCAGACCGCCCCACCCCAAATCCAGGTCATGGCCGTTACTCTTCAATACAAGAGTATAAACAGGTCACTTATGCCAAACCCATGCTGACAGAAATTAGGCTTCTGTTTAGTGAAATATTTTAGGAGGGAGGAAAGGCGAGAAATAAGAAATGCATTATTAAAACAAATGGGATGGGGGGAACAGACAGTGTCTGGCAATGTTCTTAAGATCCCGAATGAACACACTGAACCTGAGGAAAACAGTCTGATTCTGATGCTGCTGATTCAAACCTCTGCAAATCGCACCAACACGTTTGTCTGTGAGGCCTCCGAAGGAGAGTTCCAGCATCCTCTGTTTGTATGAAGGCCTGTGATAAAAGGCCTCATTACTGCGTGATCTTTAACGGACCCAGCGAGGCGCTAATTGTCTGCTTTGGGAAGGGCAATGTGGGTGGCTGCCAAGGGCCCCTTCTGTGGATGGCTGAAGCCTGTTCCACACAGATGGGAGAGCAGGTAGGAGGCCAGCTCTGCTCACGGTCAGTTAATGATCCTGACTCCCAGGCACAAATGGGCCCAGAGTGCTCTTAGGAAGCGAAGTGGCACCTCGAGCCAAGCCCCAGACAGGCTTCCCAGCCAGGGCTCATGGCTCATGCTGGAATTCAGCATCGTCTGCCTTTTTGGTTTCAGCCCCCAAGTCAGCATGTGCCTGGCCTGGCCCTGGGAAGTGGGCACAGGCTTTCTGCTTTGGGCATCCCTTAGCCTCCTGGCTTCTCCTTTCTGCTTTTAGGCATCACCCAATCTCTAAGAATTGTCCAGTTCCACCCTGAGCTTGCCAAGTCCCTACTTTGAGAAGGGGCCACGTGTGGACTCAATGCTTGGCTCTGACTGCCAGTGAATAGCAGGCAGCCACGAGAGAGCCCGGGCAGAGCTCAGAGGATGCTGACCTGCCCGTCCGTGGCGAAAGGGAAGGGTAGGCTAGACTGTGACATCCTCTTGAGTCCCTTTCTCCATCAAATAATGCCTGGGGAAACTATTCCCTACAAAGGAAACACTCTGTCACTTCCTCTCGGTGCCAACTATCTTCCAACATGGAAACATCAAAGTCCCGATAGAGCAAACAGCATGGGTAGCCACGGCGCTTTCCAAAAGCCTGGCATCATCTCTCTGAAGCGTGCCACAAAGGCAAGCCAGGCCTGAGGGACGTGGACCGGCTCCTCAGCAGAGGATGGAGATGAAGTGATCATAGGCTTTTCCTCATCCATGGACTTGCTCTGTTATTCCAGAGGCCACAGGCTTCAACTCTCTTTAGTAAACTATTAATTGCAAGCTGGAAAAAAATAAGGGAATAATACAGATAATAACAGTGATAATGTCTTGAGACTTTAATACAGAAAAGACTGTGAACCATGCATTTAATTTTAATTTTTTTCTTTTTTGGGTCACACCCAGCAATGCTTACTCCTAGCTCTGCACTCCTGGGGTGCTCAGGGGACCATATGGGATGCCAGGGATTGAACCCGAGTTGGCCACGTGGCCAACAAGGCAAATGCCTGCCCTACTGCATTATTGCTCCAGCCTGTCCCATGCATTTTACACACTGAATACTCATCACAACTCACAGGAGGAGATATCATCTTCATTTTATCAGGAAATAAACTGAGTGCTAGAGACATAGTACAGAAGGGTGCTTGCCTTGCAGAGAGTTGACCTGGACTTGATCCCCAGCACCGCATATGGTCCCCTGAACCTCAGTGGGAGAGATGCTTGAGAGTAGAAACAGGAGTGAGCCCTGAGCACTGTTGGGTGTGGCAGTAAATAAACATCGTGAAAGAAACTGTCTGGAAGCAGAGATCTGGCTAAATGCTAATAACGCTGACGCCCGGGAGATGGCTCAGGTCGAGCAAGTGTGAGGTCATGAGTTGGATCCGGCAGGCTGCCCACATGCATCTAGAATGGGCCAGCCCAGGATGACAATAATAGCTGGGAAGGATCACGCCGGACAAGAACTGAGTGTTAAAGCATGTAAAGGGATATTCCTGCCTTCCAGTGCCTGTATCGCAAGCCACAATGCCAAAAAGGGAGGAGAGGGGGGAGAGAGAGAGAGGGAGAGAGAGGGAGAGAGAGAGAGACGGAGAGAGAGGGAGAGAGAGAGAGACAGAGAGAGAGGGAGAGAGAGAGGGAGAGAGAGAGAGGGAGAGAGGGAGGGAGGGAGAGGAAGAGCGAGGGAGAGGAAGAGGGAGAGGGAGAGAGAGAGGGGGAGAGAGAGAGACAGAGAGAGAGATAGAGAGAGAGAGGGAGAGAGAGAGAGGGAGAGAGGGAGGGAGGGAGAGGAAGAGCGAGGGAGAGGAAGAGGGAGAGGGAGAGAGAGAGGGGGAGAGACAGAGAGAGAGATAGAGAGAGAGAGAGAGAGAGAGAGGAAAAGCACCTGCCATAGAGGCAGGCTGGGGGGAGGGGGTGGCGGGGGGTGGGGAAACTGGGGACACCGGTGCTGGGAAATGTACACTGGGGGAGGGATGGGTGTTGGGACACTGTATGCCTGAAAGCCAATCATGAACAGCTTTGTAAGGGTCTGTCTCACAGTGATTCTATTAAAAAACTGGTCCCAGCAACCCTGAGGCCACAGCCACTGCGGCCATATCCGGGCAGAGTGTGCAGTCCCGGTCACGTCCAGTGGTGTGCAAGCGCCAGAGCGGGGGGTGGGGTGCCACCCCTAACAAGCCCCACTATGTGTGATCACTGAGCACCAAAACCAGAATGTGCGTGAGCACTGCAATGAAGGAAGCGCCACAGTGAAAGGTGTGTGCAACCCCGGCATTGGCAGCCAAAGCAAAAAAAGGGCAGGAAAAGGGGAACGAATGGTTTTAAAAAAAAAAAAATTAAAATTTTATTGAATCACCGTGAGATAGTTACAAGCTTTCATGTTTGGGTTACAATCTCACAATGATCAAACACCCATCCCTCCACCAGCGCACATTCCCCACCACCAATATCCCGGGTATACCCCCCCTTTCCCACCCTCCCCCTGCCTCCATGGCAGACAATATTCCCCATACTCTCTAATTTTGGGCATTATGGCTTGCAACACAGACACTGAGAGGTCATCATGTTTGGTCCATTATCTACTTTCGGCATGCATCTCCCATCCCGACTGATTCCTCCAGCCATCAATTTTTTAGTGATCCCTTCTCTATTCGATCTGCCTTTTCCCCTCCACTCATGAAGTCATCTTCCAGCTATGGGGCAATCCCCCTGGCCCTTGTATCTACTGTCCTTGGGTGTCAGCCTCATGTGATGTTATTTTACACTCCACAAATGAGTGCAGTCCCTCTATGTCTGTCCCTCTCTTTCTGACTCATTTCACTTAGCATGATACTCTCCATGTTTATCCATTTATAAGCAAATTTCATGACTTCATCTTTCCTAACAGCTGCATAGTATTCCATTGTGCAGATGGACCAAAGTTTCTTTAACCAGTCATCTGTTCTAGGGCACTTGGGTTGTTTCCATGTTTTGGCTATTGTGAACAGTGCTGCAATGAATATATTGCAGCACTGTTCACAATATAGGTACAGATGTCATTTCTACTGTGATCTTTTGAATCCTTGGGATATATTCCCAGAAGTGGTATTGCGGGGTCATATGGAAGCTCAATTTCTAGTTTTTGAAGGACTGTTCATATTGTTTTCCAGAAAGGCTGGACCAGTCGGCATTCCCACCAACAGTGAAGGAGCGTCCCTTTCCCCCCACATCCACACCAGCACTGGTTGCTTTTGTTCTTTTGAATGTGTGCCAGTCTCTGTGGTGTGAGATGATATCTCATTGTTGTTTTGATTTGCATCTTGAAAAGGGGAACCAATGGTAATGCCCTAAGCAACCAGCTGCCCAAATGTCTTCTAGAAAACACGAAGAGGAATCAGTCACTCTCCTGTGGCCATTCAAATTATAATTCAAAACTAGGGAAAGCAGAGCCTAGAGTGACAGCATAGTGCGTACGGCATTTGCCTTGCACACAGCTGACCCGGGTTCAATTTCGAGCATCCCATATGGTCCCCTGAGCACTGCCAGGCATAATTCCTGACTGTAAAGCCAGGAGTAACCCCTGTGCATTGCTGGGTGTGACCCAAAAAGAGAAAAAATATGAGAGAAAATGGCCAGAACGATAGTACAGTGGGGAGGGCGTTTGCCTTGTACACAGCCGACCCAGATTTGATCCCCGGCACCTCTTATGGTCTCCAGAGCCCAAACAAGTGGTCCCTGAGCACAGAGCCAGGAGGAAGCCCTGAGCAATTCGGGCTGTGCCCCCACCCCAACCTAAAATAAATAAGTAAAATAAAAATACAATGAAATATATTTGTCTACAAAAAAGAGATACAAGTGAAGTGTTTGGCTGCTGATGACTTGTCTACCAAATATGACCGCGTTGCACAATGTGGAGGGGAGAGGCGGTTTCGGACACAGAGCGGCACCTCTCTGTGTACTCAGGTAGATGTGGGTCCCAAAGAGTTGGTTCATTTCACTTTCCTCCCCACCAGGGGTGTTTGTCGGCTAACTGTAACTCCCAGTTATCTAGGATTCTGCAGGAATTCTTTCAAGGGCTCGGGGAAAGAGTGCTCCATAGGATACGCACGGAGATGAAGCAAAAAGACACTCCAGAGGGCTAAGCGCAGGATAACTTTGGGATCACTACTTCACTACTTCAGGGAAGAACTACTCCAACCCCCACTGTCAAGTTGAGGAAGTTCCAGGCAGTAACACCTGAGAGCAAAGACGCGCCGGTGAGAACAGCAACGGAGGATTAGGAGACAAAGGCATTACTGGAAAAAAGCACGAACGAGTTCAGAGAACAGGATCTCTGGAAGAACTCAGCTCCAGGAAGAAACTCAAAGTAATTCGAAGTGGGGGAAAGAGCACCTTGGGAACAGTGGCGAGACAACTTGGCCTCCAGGCCGTGCGGGATACAGCTGGCGGTGAGCAGTGTCAGGAACCGTAGGAAAGAATGACGCAGGATTTCGGAGTGACGGGGTGGGGGGAGCAGCAATGCTTCCCTAGGTGAAGCCTCCCGAGAATGAAGAGTGGAATGGAACCCCAGGTGCCAGAAAGTACTGTCAGCTGGGCTGAAGAGGATACAGAAGAGAATGGCCGGGGCTGATGCTTTGAACCTGCGCAGTGGGTCAAAGTAAGGAACACAGAGCCAAAGGGTACACATACTGAAAGCAAATGGGTATTTTTTTTCCTTTTCTTCCTTTTTAAAAAAATTTTAATGAGCCTGGCAAGCTCCCTGTGGCGTATTCAATATGACAAATACAGTAACAATAACAGGTCTCATTCCCCTCACCCAGATAGAGCCTCCAATCATTGGGAAAGACGAGTAAGGAGAGGCTGCTAACATCTCAGGCCTGGAATGAATGAAGACGTTACTGGTACCCGCTCGAGTAAATCTATGAACAACGGGGCGACAGTGATACAGTGAATTTTAATGAATCACCGTGAGATAGAGTTACAGACTTACAAGCTTTCATGATTACATTTCAGTCAAACAATGTTCGAGTACCCATCCCTCCACCAGTGCCCGTTCTCCATCACCAATGTCCCCAGTGTCCCTCCCGCCTCCCCCACCCCTCCCCACCCCCCTGCCTCTGTGGCAGGCACATTCCCTCTTACTCTCTCTCTCCTTTTGGGTGTTGTGATTTGCAATATAGGTGCTAAGCGGCCATCATGTTTGGTCCATAATCTACTTTCAGCAGGTTTCTGCCATCCCGAGCGATCCCTCCGACCGTCATTTACTTAGTGGTCTCTTCTCCATCTCACCTGTGCAGATGGGCATTGTCGATGGAGCATCTGAGATGCCAGAGGGAAAGCCAGGAGAAAGAGCCGTCCAGGAGACAGCAGATGAGTCCCTCCAGGTAGCCTTGAGCTCAGCAGTCAACTCAGGCTGAGAACCCCCAAGTTGCTGCTGCAGATCCCATGAGCTCACCTTGCTATGCAGAGCGCAGTGGCTGGGCTGGCGCAGGCCCCCGGGACATGCTGTGTGCTGCCTCTCCTCCCAACCCCGGGGCATGAATCATTCACATCTTAACATACGCTCATGCATCCCAGTTGGTGAGGACGAGGACAGAGAAACTGAAGTTTGGACAAAGGAGGAGGGAAAGGAAGTTTGGGAATGCAGAAAACTAACATGATGCAGTATCCGTGGGGCGCCTGAGGAACTGTATTGAGAAGCAAAAGCCCAGATAGAGTCGGAACAATTTACAGAAGATACAAAATAGGGATGGGGAGAAAGTCCTGGCACAAAGTCTATGTGCAATACCTTTGGGAAATTGTGAAATATATATGAGATAAAAAATAAATGAGAGAATGCTTCAAACACTGCAGTTTTTCTGGGATCCAGATAGCTGTACCTCCAACCACTTCAAGTTCTGCTTCATAACCTGGCAGCCTCGGAAAAGTCCCAGAGTGGGGCTGGAGAAACAGTCCAGAGGTCCAGGTGCTGGCCTTACACGCAGTCGACTCTGGCTTGATCCCTGGCACCATGGAGAGTCTCCTGAACACCACTAAGAGTGATCCCTGAGCACAGAGCCAGGAGTAATGCCCGAGCACTGCTGGGTGGGACTCCTCTCAATCCCTCCAGAAAAGGAAAAACAGAAAAAAGAAAAATCCTAGAGGTCCACATAATCCCGTTTTTAGGATGGGATTAACTCAAGTTTCAGTCCAAGAATGAATAAAGACAAAATATAGCAAACAAGTCCAGGGACTAAGGTTTTTTTTTTTTGTGTGTGTGTCTTATTAGTAAATATGTGAACTGATATTTTTGTGTGTATGAAAGATCAGTTTAGAGATTTGAGTAGAACAGAACTAAAACAAGATCACCAAAGTGAAGAGCAGGGAATCGAGTGACATGAAAACTCAGAACTGAAGGAGCAATGTTGAAACCATGAAGAAAGAGCTAGGTACTAGGCACTGGACCAGGGTTGAAGCAAGGTCAGGTACAAGGGCAGATATTGTCAAGTAACATGGAGTGGAAGTTTGAAAGCAAGTTGGGGTGGGAATTTAAAGGCAGGTTGGTATGGGAGGGTCATCTGATACGGGAGCAAAAAGCAAGAGAATTAATACTGAGGATGTCTTGGGAGATAAGTTTTGAAATAAAATTGAGATCCCTGGGTCTCCTGTCTGTTCGATGCATTTTCCTGGCAAAATTTATCCTGGGAAGAATAAGGGAGGAACTAGTCCAAGTGTACATGAGCTAGTTCCAATGATTAAATATGGCAAGAGTAATGACATGGTTTGGTTTTTGCTGCTTCTCCAAATGCACAGGCATGCTAAATGCCAAGACAAATAGAAAACTCTGTGACAGGATATTAACAGTGAAAAATGGTCTCAAGGCAGAAGAAACAGGGAAAAGGCGGCTTTTTTTTTTCCTGTCAACTGACCGAAAACACCTCTCGAAGAGTGCATACATCTTCTTAAATAAATTTTTTAAAGAAGCATGTCTTACTCTGGGCCTTCTCATCTCACTGCGGATGAGTCATAAACAGCAAACACTTAGAGGGGATAAGGGGGCGGGCAAGCAAGGCGGGGAGAAATAAAGACACAGAGATAACATTTGCTTCTTTCCAAGAAATCTGTGCTACAAAATAAAACGCGTGGCCATGATACTGGTAAGCAAACACTGACCAAATGAAGGTAAACATGTACGCTCGTGAGAGGCTAACTCAAGTCCAGACACAGCTACTGTCCGTGGAGAGATCATTCTGCCAAGAGGAGAAACTTTGGTTGGTTAAACTAAGTTTTGTTGCTAAGTTCTATGCTTTATCCAAAAAAGGAAAAAAATTAATTAACCTCTGTATTTGGTTGCAGAATTTCTGTCTTTCACAAAGGTAAACTATTAAATGGTAATATTTTAATCATGTAAATGTCATATACTTAAATAAATAAACATATGTGATATGGCCTATATAGTTAATTTATTCATCATTGTGTTTTTCCCCCAAGATGCTCCAATAAAAATGAATGTAGCACAGGGACTGTTATTTCATAAACAGCAATGAGTCCACTAATACGTATTGGAATCTGTTCTTCTATATCCAGCACCAGAAAGACAAACAAGAGACTTTTCAAGGAATTCTAATCTAATCAAACCTGAGGGGATCATTCCAGATTTAATAAGATTGCTACCTGGCAACAGTTATCTATAACAAAGTAATCAGGCACAAGGACCTGTTTACAAGTAATTTGAAAGGTATCTCCTTTGCATGAGCCTTAAAGTGCACATTTACATAATAGCTTCTTTCTGCCACCAAGTTTTCAGTGAATGTATGATTGATAATACTCATTCTGGATTCAAGTTCAGATCTCTGTAACATGAAGACATCTAAAGGAAGCAGATGGAATTCAAAGAAATCAAAAGAAAGCAAAAGCCAAAACAAACAAACAAACAAACAAACAAGACAACATAGAATGAGCATTTCTGGGAGGAGAAGAGAAGTAAAAGTTAAATGGGAATGAAGCTGTCACAAGTATACCTATTAATTTTTCTGTAATGGATCACACAGATGAATACAGGGATTTGAAGTTAGCAATTTAAGGAAGTTACCACAGTAGGGAATCCAAAACTAATTACCAAAGCTCGACGAGCTTCTGCTGGGATAAAGCAGCTCACCAGATAGTGCTAGAGCTTCACAGAGAAACTGGAATAGGTGAGGCAGAGGAAAGAGGAAGGAGGGACATTTCATACTATTTTTACATTGAAACATCTTAATGTTTTCTATCAAATATCTGCATGCTATGGAGCGATAGCACAGTGGGTAGGGCGTTTGCCTTGCATGCAGCCAACCTGGGTTTGATTCCTCCATCCCTCTCGGAGAGCCTGGAAAGCTACTGAGAGTATCCTGCCCGCATGGCAGAGCATGGCAAGCTACCCGTGGCGCATTCGATATTCCAAAAACAGTAACAAAAAGTCTCACAATGGGGATGTTACCGGTGCCCGCTCGAACAAATCAATGAGCAATGGGACAACAGTGATACAGTGATAGAGTGATCTTTGTGTTCAAGCATGATTACTTGCCAGTTTCTAAATATGAAAGAAAAAGGGAGAGAGACAGACAGACAGACAGAGGGAGAGAGAGAAACACTAACCTATGTGATAGGTTAATGTGAAGTTTATGTGAAGCTCACTCACTCTTAAGCTGAAATCTAGGTACATTTTCCTCAAATTATTTTATAGGCATCAGCTTGTGGTCAGCAGGAAAAGCTGAAGGATCAACAAAAGAGGAATGAACAAAAATGTAAAAGTCAGAAGGTTGACAGTCAACACGCTCAACTTTGTACAGCTATATGTAATGAAATTAGATGCCAGAGAAAGAAAGCAGGACAATCTCAACTCTTATTTAAATCACTCTTGAACTCGGTTCAAGAAGGATCACGCAGGTACACTGACTCATAAGTGACACTCACACATCTGAGATGGGTTAAGTCTGACCGAGGACCAACTACAAACATACCTCCAGAGAAAGGAAGCTAGGCAGGAAACTACACAGTAAACAGAGTCTCGGGTCCAAAAATCCTTAAAAATATTCTACAAGGTCCTAAATTGGAGAATCTGATCAAAGTTTTTCTGAGAAATATAGAGAATTTCACCTACAGCCTCAGGAGTAGAGGTGAAGAGGACCTCTGATGTCTCTAGGCAACAACTGGTTTACCAGTTGCCCATACTGCTAAATAAACAAAAGTGCATCTATCAGGAAGAACAAGTGCTGTGAAACAGGGTAGGGGAGAGAAAAGGTGCCAGAGACAGGCTTTTAGAGGACCATAATTCTTGACAGGCTAGGTTTAAACTACAGCCTTTTTTCCAGAAGTCCATTTTCTCTTAACAGTTCTATTGATCCCAGATGGAGGAAACATCTTTTTTGCATCTGACTGTCCAGTGTCAACTCAAACACAGCCTGTCCAAAATGGATTTATCACCTCGAAGGTAACTTCGAAGTGAAATCTTTCTACATGGCGGCAGCATGACTAATCCTAATCAACCACCCATACCATTTATCATTAGCCTTTGATTCCATTTTGGTTCTTCTTCAATAAGAAGGCAGAAAATCGATAAGCAACCAAGTTCTGCCAATCCTGCAAATCATCTATATGGTGTCTATTTACTATCCGTGGGATGGGCACTGGATACAGAAAAAGATCCTTCCTTGATATTTTCGACGCCACCACTGAGGCTTGAAATCTTTTTCATCAAGTCACCATCTGCACCTGACCCCGAACTGCTCAGCTCCCTTCTAAGACTCCAGTTCACATACCATCTTGCTGATTCAATATATTCTTTAAAGCAACAAATTCACTCAAGCCCCTTGCTAGGGCTATGTCTACGGGAATCCTGGGATCTACAGAAAGTCTGTGGCTCGACTCTGATCATAAGGGCCCCAGGGTCCATCTCATCACTGGGTCCATCCCATCGGTATGCAAATTCCCCCTTTCATTCCCAGTCCCCAGGAGTACAAGGTCACTCCCTCAGCACTTGGGTTCTGAAGCTGACCCTGAGACTCACTCCTGCTTGTTTCCTGATTCATGTATTCTATACTGTTCTCTCCCTCTCCCCTCCTTCTTGAGTCCTTCCTCTTACCACAAAACACTCTAAGAAGGTATATCCCACAATAAAGGCACATTGATGTATGATAATATACAATTTTCTAAATCATTTACCTTAACACTAACTCATAAATATTCATCCTTTTGGTGGAGGTCCTTTCAAACTGACAATTTCTTTGAGGTCAATAAGAAAGCCTTCCATTTTCTTGTCTGTCTTCATGCGTTCAATCAAGCTATATTTACTGAAGTCCTACTTTACACTCAACAGTCTCCCAGGCCAAAGGGATCTGTATGATTTGTCACAGGAAGTCCCAAACATTTATCCATAAATAATTCCTATCCTCTGCTAGCAACTAGCCATTTTATTTAAGAAAAATAGCTCTTTTAAAAAATCCCTCTCAGACAGACATAGAAAGATTGCACTCATTTGTGGAATATAAAGTAACAGAATGGGAGACTAACACCCAAGAATAGCAGAGATAAGTACCAAGAGGAGTACTCCACACTCATGCTAGGTGAAGAAGCAGTTCTGATAGAGAAGGGGTCACCAAGCAAAGGGTGCTAGGAGGGCCCACTAAGGATAGGAGATACGGGCTGAAAATAGACAATAGACTGCACATGATGCCTACTTAATACCTCTGTAGCAAACCACAACACCCAAAAAGAGAGAGCGAGCAAATGGGAATGCCCTGCCACAGAGGCAGGGTGGGGAGAAGGGGACAGGGTGGGGGTGGTGGGAGGGATGCTGGGACCATTGGTGGTGGAGAATGGGCACTGGTGGAGGGATAGGTACTCAATCACTGTATGACTGAAATGTAAGCATGAAAACCTGTAAGTCTGTAACTTTGTCTCATGGTGATTCACAAATAAAATGAATAAATAAATAAAAAATAAAAAATCCCTCTCATTTTTAGGTCATATTTTAGATCAGAGAAGTCACAAAATTTTCAAGCAGCCCCTAGATATCAATGGCTTGGAGTTTTGCCAGTCAAGCTACAACTAGATTTAGAATATATTCATTTGCTTGTGCCCTTCAAAATTCATTCTAACTTGTAATTTCAGCAGAAAAGAATTTTGCTGTCTCTTTAAGGCTCAAGTCACTTTTCTTGAATTTGGCATAAAACCCTGTACATAAATGGAAACTGCTTCTTAACATCTAAAGTAGCTGGGGACGTTTCTCTAATAGCAGAATTATAAGCAATCCAGAAATCCCCCAGATCTGGCCAGCTATATTAGTAAAAATTTAGGAATGCGGACTTTTTATTATGACTTAATTGCACTTCTGTTGAGAGTTTATGCCATTTCATTTACAAATATGCTCATAAAAAGAACATTGCAATATAATACATATTCATGTAATAAATAAATGTCACCAGGACTATTCCCCACAATGACAACAAATACTAAGTGCCATCATCCCAGATGTTTATTTAAATTGGCCCTGAAGTAATAGACAGGCCACTGGGTAATCATCACGGTTACTGATGCTCTTTTTAATACCGAGATGGTACTGAGGGAAAAGGCGCTTCTGTCTGCACATGCTCCATCTAGACAGACCTGATCCCTCATCACTGGCAGCACCGACACTCATGCAGGTTTTGCATTTGAAGAGACTCGTGTCTTAGAAGGAATCAAAAAACCTTTAAAAAGAGTCAGGCACTGTATGAAAAGTTGCAGAGCACATGTAAGACCCAGACGGGGGGACTTTCTCCCCCAGAGAACTATTCTTCATGTCTGAACAGGCATCGAGTCTAGAGGCAGAGCTAAAACCCACCGAGGCAGGACATTATTCAAGTCAGAACTCCTGTCAGAGAACTGGCCTGTTCAAGAACCTGCTGGAAGCTCTTGGCTCCCCTGCTACTCAGTGCTCCGTTTGTTTTGTTATTTCAAAATTCCCCCGGAAGGAAGAGCAGTGCCAAGACAGAGCACATCTCTCCCAGCTACCCTTCCCTCTGGTGCTTCGTCCTTGTAAATGCTCCTGTATCAACGACCTCAGACAGAGTTTACTAGATGTTATTTTGACTGTATTCTCCAGGGCTCGGTCTATAGCAGTTTGACCACCGGCAGAAGTGTCCTTCTCTTCCGCTGCTTCCGCTGTCCCTGCTCACGGTCTGCCAGCAAATCGCCTTGAACGGATCCTCAGTCACTTGCCCGGCTCCATCTCCTTCCCATCCCCTGGTCTTTGGCCTGTCCTGCATGTCAGGAAGGACTCTCCAAACCGGGTTCTTCTCCACTCACTAAACCTGGGATCAGCCCCGGTGACTTTCCCAAGTAACCTTCTACAGAAAGATCTCTAAGGTCAAGTCTCCAGTCTGTCTTGGTCTGCTCAGGCTGGCCCAGCAATCTACCGTAAACAACAGACATCTCACTCCCACGGTTCTGGGGGCTGAAAAAGCTAGGATCCAGATGCCAATAGATTTGGTGTCCAGTGAGGACACCCCTTTGGGTGAGGGTGGCCATTTGCTGGATTTTCAGCAGGAAGGAGAAACCAGATGGCTTTTGGGGGTCATAACCGCCAATGGTGAGAATTTTGCCTTCATCAACTATCAACCTCCCAGTGTTCTATTCCCTAATACCATCATATCAGTGGTCACACTGTCAACTTACAGCTTTGGGGAGACATACTTGTTCAATTGTGACAGACTGGTTAGCATCGGATACCCTGGAAATGAAACAGCACAGTGGAATTCTCCCATTCATGAGGGTGAAGTGCCCATTAAAAAAACACTATAGGCTGATAGTTCCTATAGCTAGTCAGGGTATCCTTGAGTCTACCAAAGGAGGGAGGTATACCAAAGAATACTTGCTAGTATTCTGACCCATCAGGAGAGAGCCTTCTCATCCAAGGGGGCAGACCAGAACTCCTCTCTCACTGGCAGCAGAAACAAGGGCAGCAGGCTTAATGGTCCTGGGAATATTGACAGGCATTTAGGCAGAGGCATGTCCTGTGAAGACAGAAGAGCTGCATTCGCACCATGAAGAAAGTCACCAAGATATTTTTTAGAAAATCTTAGGAGAAGCAAAATCTCTTGAGTAAGGGATGTGTGTGTGTGTGTGTGTGTGTGTGTGTGTGTGTGTGATGCTGTGATAAAAGGCGGAATATAATACGTACAAGGCATGTGCTCTACCACTGAACTACATCCTGGGCCTTGATACCTAAATTTGAAAAAATTATGTATTAGTAAACATGGCCGGAGAGACAGGAGAGGAAGCAGGGCACCTGCCTTGCATGCGTGTGACTCTGTTTGAATCCCTGGTGCCAACATAAGGTTCCCTGAGCACTGCCAGGGATCACTTCTGAGCCACAAACAGCCCCTGGGCACCTCCCTCCACCCCCACTGTCTCACCATCCCCCTAAAACACATGCATGTATATACCTAAGAATTAGTAAAGATAAAAACGTTTCCGGATTGTAAAATAATGAGGGAATTTGGCTCAGATCAAAGGCTCTGCAGGATACCCAGGAAAGCGCGGGAATGTGGCCAAGAATCTCAGCGTGATGGAGAACCAGCAGGAAGACAGGCGGGCAGAGGCCTGGGGCGAGGGCACCAGTGCCCGTGTGCCCCACCAGCGCAGCCCACTACTCTCACACTACTGATTCCTGTCTGCACAGAAGACAGATCCCTTGTTGACAACAGCCCGCCGGCTTGGCAGGGGGGCGGATTCTCTGAGCACTGTGGCCCGAAGCACTCACAGCTCCAAGAGCCGCTGGTAAAAGAGAGAACTGGAAGCGCCTCTGCAACAAGGAACTCAGTTTCTCGCTGAAGTCATGGGGATACTGAGTGATTATTCTTTTCCCCTTCTATGTTTTCCAAACACTGGGGCTGGAGCAAAAGCACAGCGGGTAGGGCATTTGCCTTGCACGTGGGGGACCCAGGTTCGATTCCTCCGTCCCTCTCGGAGAGCCCAGCAAGCTACCGAGAGTATCCGGCCCGCACAATAGAGCCTGGCAAGCTCCCTTGGCATATTCGATATGCCAAAATCAGTAACAACAAGTCTCACAATGGAGATGTTACTGGTGCCCGCTCGAGCAAATCGAACAATGGGACAACAGTGCTACAGTGCTATGTTTCCAAACACCCCCGAGACTATATTTTATTTACCAAACAATACAAAGATGTTAAATACAAAGGGTGAAAAGGAAGCAAGAGTCTCTGAAACAGAATTTTTAAAACATGATAACAAAAGCTCTCTTTCTGAACTTAGGGTTTCTGCAATTACTTCTAGAAGCACGCTTCTCTCAAGGGAGAAAGGCTGCTGGTCCCGTCTACACATGCAAACATTTTACAGTGCCTTTGATTTAGGAAGAACTTTTGATTTAGAAAGAACTTTTTTTTTTTTTACCTGAAATTCTCATGTTCTTCTGCCCGACGTGCCCAGGGACAGCTCTGGATATTCGTGATGATCTGAAGATAGTCATTCTCCGAATACCTAAAAGTCAAACGTCAATGAAATGAGAAAAAACAAGATCACACATATGGCTGAACAAGTGAGAATTCCCGAAGCATCATCATCCTTCACTCTTTCTACACCTTCAGACCGACACAGTCCATGGTCTGGTGGTTGAAGAGCTCCATCTAAAGTGACATATTTTAATCCAATCATTTTAGCCTGAACTTTTTCCTGAAATAAATTAACTAGAAATGAATAAATACCATGCCTACTTCAAAACTTCCAGGAGGGAATTGCAAAGAATTTTTTAAGATTGAGGAAAATAGACCCAGGTTTGATCCCCGACACCCCATATGGTGCCCAGAACCTTGCCCGGAGTGATCCCTGAGCACAAAGTCAGGAGCAAGACCTGAGTACTGCCGGGTAGAGCCCAAAGCAAAACAAGATTTAGGGAAATAATGGTATATTACAGCGTGGAAGGCAAGACATTTCTTATTTATCTTTCTTTTAGATTCCTCTCTTTTTTTGGGGGGGCGGTCACACCCGGTGATGCACAGGGGTTACTCTTGGCTCGTGCACTCAGGAATTACTCCTGGCAGTGCTCAGGGGACCATATGGGATGCTGGGAATCAAACCCGGGTCAGCCACATACAAGGCAAACGCCCTACCCGCTGTGCTATCACTCCAGCCCTCTAGATTCCTCTCTTTTCAAGTTTCTGCCAGATTAATCAAAAATATTTCCTATCATTCTTGCTGGCCCAGTTAAGAAAGGCTGAAAACCTTGAAAAGCTGCTAAATATTCAGGAAGCAAAACAAAGAGCTAAGGTCAGAGAGATTAAACATAACTTTCCTTCCTTACAATTAGAATTGCAACTGTACTTTAAGTCATCAAGCTAAACTGTGCCATGCAAAGTACAACAAATGGAAAATTACTGTCTGATCACAGAGTTAAATTTGTTAAAATTCAAACTTCTATTCAAATGTTATTTATTAGAAGAAATGTATTAGAAGAAATGGAAGTTGGGTTTCTCATGACATACAACTAAGAATAAAAGACCAGTGAACTTGAAAACATAACAAAATTAGTAAAAATAAGTCACAATGGGAAAAACAGATTGACAGAAACTTAACAGAAACCACTCAATTGTGAGAGGAGATCCAGTGACCTAATAGATGGAAAATTATAGTCCAAGCAAGGGAGGAGGCCAAGTTGTTCTAAAATAACTATGGTAGAAATGTTTTAAAATTTAATAAAAAGGCATGAACACAGACAAGTAAGAGGCTCCATGAATGAAAAGCACAGAAAACCTCACACATAAAAATAAAGTTACCTTAACTGCGTACTAGACAGAAAATCTTTTAAAATTAGTTAGGGCAAGAGACCCATCATGTACATTGAAACAGATATACCATTTACAGCAGGCTTGGCAAAAACAATTCAATCTTCAGAAGATAGGGGACAATCACAGTAAAATGTGATTTTAATGGGGACTCACAAATGAATCTCGACTCACAAGCTTCAGAGATGCCTCCAAAACCCATGCCAAGCTGAGTCTCATCTGGGGTACCCTGGAGTGGGGTGGGTGAGCCCACATTGCCCAAACAGAGCACCGGCAGCCAATAACCTCCATAACCCAACCACCGCCATGCTCACGGCTGGACTCCATAGGCTCAAGACGAGCCTCATCCAGGAATGAATTTGTTGAAAAACTCAGGTATGTGGGTTTTGTGACTGAAATCTCCAGGCTCTCTTGGGAATTGGGGATGGGTGACCTCCTTCCACCCCCGTTTTCCCAGGAGCCTGGCAGTCACACTCACGAACTGCCTCTGGTGCCATATAAGCTCACTCATTAACCGGCCATGGCCCAGATATTCATAAATCAATCTCAAAAGAGATCAGCAAGTTGCAGAGATGCTTCTGGACCCCGAAGTCATCATTCAGTTAAAAATTTAACTCCAGATGTATCACCTGTTCAAAATTTTAGAATTCCTGGAGTGTGCAGCCGTAATATCTCAAATTCTATACCACTGATATACCAGGTATAGTATACCACATTGGATGGGATGTCAAGTAGAAGGCAACCAATCTTGATCAAGAAAATATTAATACACAAGACTTCACCTGTAACAACATGCTTGTAATCTCTTACACAAGGGCTTAACTTCTCCAACGTGAGATACAATAATCTTCACGCACTTTCCTCTAAGGAAATCTTTTTTGATCATTTTTTACAAATTATTCATAACAAGCAACACAAAATAAACTATTTAGGGCCTACTATTGGGGTAGGCTTGGGTGGTGGTTGGGGAAAATTGGAAATAACGGTGGTGGGAAGGTATAATGGTGGTGGGACTGGTGTCACAACACTGAATGTAATAAATCACCGTGAACAACTTTATAAAAATAAATATTTTTTAAGTAAAATAAAATACAGACCAGGAAACAACGGGGCAAAAATCTTGTGGGTAGGGTGCTTGCCTTGCACTCAGTCTACCTAGTACCAAGTAGGGTCCCACCAGGTGTGATCTCTGAGCACAGACTCAGGAGTAATTCTTGAGCACTGCCAAGTTAGCAAACAAAACCAAACAAAATATAGACTAGGCACATGCCTGCCAAGGGGTCAGGCTAGGGTGTTGGAAAGAACCAGGACGTATTCGTGGGGAAAGGTCACACTGGTGGAGGATTTGTTGTGGGAACACTGTCTGAAACAACTCTATTACAAATAACTTTATAAATCACAGCGTCTTAATAAAAATAAATTTAAAATAAAATAAAATACAGACCAGGGTTTAAAGGTGAACTGTCAACCTAGATTTTGATCATCAAATCTTTCAAAACCTTAGGTAAAATAAGAACTTTTTAAAACAGATTGAGCTGAGCAAATTCATAACAGCAAAGCTGCAGTACAAAGAACATTAAGGGAAGTCCTTTAGGCAAAAGATAAATGAAAAGAGATTGAAATCTGTATTGACAAAAAACTAATATAAGATTGGTAACATGAAAACATATGTGAAAGACATTTTGAAATTTTTTTTTTCTACATCTTTTTTAATAGGGCACTGAGACCTTAAGGAAAACACAAAACAATACATTTAAGAGCTTAATGCAGATATAGGAAGAAATTCACGACACCTACAGAAAAAAAGGCTGAAAAGTGGAAAAGAGATTAAAAGTGGTATAAATCACTTGAAAGCAGACTATGATAAGGAAAAGATGCATACTGCTGGTGTAGGCCATAAAAATAAACCAGGAAAAGCAATAAAAATGTAATAATAAATTTACTTGCTACAAAAGAAAACATAAAAAAGAGGAAAAGGGAACAAAGTGAGGCAAATAGAAAACAAATGGCAAGGGGATAGATTCAAGATCAACCACATAGCTACAGGAAATTTAAATGATCTATAACAGAGCATGAAAAGATAGAAAATGTCAAAGTGGATTTTTTGGAAAACAGAAACAAGTCCTACATCGTTGATAAGAAATACATGTATAAAAACAAAATAAAAAGAGGAGAAAAATGTAATGCAGAAAAGCTATTGAAAAGAAAACCAGAGTTGACTACATTCATATATAATTAGAAGATGCCTGAGCGGAGAACAGTGTGGAAAAAGTAAGATAAGAGCGGGAATTTAAAAAATTAAAAAATTGAAAATCACTGTCACTATCATCCTTTTGCTCATCGATTTGCTCGAGTGGGCACAGTAACGTCTCCATTGTGAGACTTGTTGTTACTGCTTTTTGGCAAATAGAATACGCCACGGAGAGCTTGCCAGGCTCTGCTGTGGGGGCGAGATACTCTCAATAGCTTGTCGGGCTCTCTGAGAGGGGCAGAGGAAAACTGAACCCGGCTTGGCTGCATGCAGTGCAAACGCCCTACCCGCTGTGCTGGAGTAAATAATCAAAAGTGATTTCACTGAGAAAAAGAATAACATTGATACATGTTAGATTAGGGCTGGAGCAACAGCACAGCAGGTAGGGCGCTTGCCTTGCACTCAGCTGACCCAGGTTTGATTCCTCCGGCCCTCTCAGAGAGCCTGGCAAGCTACCGAGAGTACCCTGCCCGCACGGCAGAGCCTGGTAAGCTCCCAGCGGCGTATTCGATATGCCAAATACAGTAACAACAAGTCTCACAATGGAGACGTTACTGAACAAACAAATACCTTTAGAATTCCAGTAAATATAAATAAAAAATTTATGTTACTTTCAAATTTTCTGCTAAAAGTGCCCGCTTGAGCAAATCGATGAGCAATGGGATGACAGTGATACAGTGACAGTGATACAGAGATGCAGATTGCTTAGAGAAGGTGCAAATGACCAATACTCATATCGAGAGGGGACACATACTTTAGTGGTGGCACCTGTGTGCTCTTGCTTGCAGTGTGCCAGAGACTGCATGTTTGGTCACGGCACCAGGGCTCCCAGCCACTGGGGATGGGAGAATGCGCACCCATGTTGGGGGTGACCAAAAATCAAACTCAGAGCCTCACACTCGCAAGGCAGCTGTGTTGCCACCGAGCCAGCTGCAGGCCCTTGGTGTCTTTACATGTTGGGTAGAACTGAACAGTGAAACTGTGGTTCTAGCGTCTGCTCACATTCCAGTCAGGATGCACCCCGGCAAAGTGCAAGCACCACAGATGAAGGTGTGCGACTTCCCCCAGCCCCGAAGAAAACCACGGTTGAATGTGAGCACCACAGTCAGAGCACTACAAGCAAGTGTATGAGCACCAGGAAGTGAGTCTAGCAACCAGGCAACATGATGGCTCCACCAGAGGCAAGAGAGATGGAAAACTTTGGTTTGAGTGACTCACGCTCCAGTAAATTGTATCCAGTTTCAATTTAGCCTAATATTAAAAGACGTTAACCCAAATGTTATTAATTTTACTAAAAGGATTTGATTTTTAACAGTCACTAATATTTCAAACCAAGTCAACCAAGTCTAGCAGATCTGCCTCCTGAGTGATTCTTAATGACTCCTGATCAATCAGAAGACATATTTCAAGTTACTCCCTTCCTCCCCTTCCTGATGTTTCTGTGTTCAATCTTTTTTTTTTTTTTAACATTCAGTCTAAAAATAAAACACCATCCTCAGAGAGTACGGCTAAGGAATATGAGAGGGAGTTGTTTTATCCTGCGTGCTTGCCCTATCATATTGAAGAATAAATCACCAACCAGCTTTTTAGAAAATTAAGACTGCACAGACCATCATGATTTGTAAGGTGGGAACAGGGTAGGAGTGAAACAAAAAAGAAGGCCGAGAAGGAAAAATCACATATATGTTCCGAGCGTGTGCTAATTTATCAGTATGTCTCTATAAAATTTTCCTGTTAGGTAAAATTCTCTAAGTCACAGCATACTTTCTGGAAAGCCACATTTATTCTTCGTTTTCAGTTTACAATGCATAGACCTCACACCACATCTTAAGAGACAGCAATTCCTTTGATGTTACCCCCATTTTTTATGGATGACAAAACTAAGAAAATAAAAATCTTGTTCAATATTGTTTAGTAAATGGATGAGCTAAGAATTAAACTCATGTCTTTTGATTCACAGTTGGGCTCTTTTTCTAATACATCATTCTGCATCTCATCTATTTTCATAATGAAACTGAAAATTAATCTCATCAGAAACATTTTCTGGTCCCAAGACATACTATAAATCATACTAAATAATAAAGCAAGTTATTTTCAAAAGAATAAATAATGTCCATTTAAATCATTATTAATAATGCTCAAAATGAGATACAAATTATAAATCACACAATAAATGATACTAAATAAATACATTATCATTCAAGATACATTCCTAGAAACTTCCCTTTGGAGATAAAGCCACATGTTATGATTAGTTTTACCTCAGTTAATATTAAATGGGAATTTTATTTATTTAACTCTTTTTATTGATTATCTGTGGTTTACGACACTGTTAATGATGGTAGCCTGTGTATATAATTCCAACATCACACTCATCACCAGTGTACCTACTTCCTAAGTAGGGGCTTTTAAAAGCTGTTATTTATGGCTAATTAACCATTAAATATTTATTGGCTATGTATTAGGCACCTAGAAGTTACCTTAAAACATTGACATATTAATCCTATGTGAGTTTCTGAGACACTGATTCATTTTCCTATCACCTCTCTTCTAGGTGAAAGCCATTTTTTCTGTCTATTCAAATCAACAAAGATGACCCAAAAATATTTTAGTCAGTATATTTATAAGGGATGCTCTTTGTAGATCAAACAGTCTTTTGTAGTTAGTCTCAAGAAAACCCCTGAAGAACTCAGGTCTATATGAAAATAAATTCTGCAAATGAACACAGTCCTAGAAGATTTTCAATCAATACATCCAATCATGTCCACCGAGCAATATTTTTTAAAGGAATTTCTTTATGACTGCAAAAAATTGAAAGCTAACAAAGAGACATGTGTAGCAGGTAGCCTAGGTTAGATATGCACAGTCCTTACATACAGGAACTTCATCCATTGAGGGAAGAACTCAATTTACATGGTTTTCTGCAACCCAGCGTGAGGATGGCTTGTAATAAGAATTCTGTAGCTCTCATCAATGGGCATGGGAAGAGGGATCCCCAGCTTTTATTCTCCCTATATCTTCTAATATCCTACAGAGGAGTTAAGGATTCTGGAACAGCTTCAGGATGAACTCCGAACGAGGCCAGTATTTTTCACAACCCCAGTAAAAGTTCCACATGGCCATACTTGAAAAAGTCAGAGATCTACTTAAGAAAAGTACACATTCTATCTTAGACAATGAACTTATGAACTTTTGGAGTTGGGCAATTAATGATATGTTGATGACACAGGCTAGGGAATACCACAAGTGTGAAGAATCTGAGTTGAGGGGAAGAGGATACTTCTTTGCAAGGAATAGGGATGTGGCCAACACAGACTGAGCACACAGGATGAGCAGCAATGATGGGGAGGGAGAGGTGCTCATGCCCTGTGACTACGAACAAGACTACAGTAGTTACAGGTGTAGAAGGAGACCACTGACAGACCACTGACAGGTGTAGAAGGAGCCACGAAGGTGAAGTGGAAGGAGTCTTGGTAAGCAAAGTGAGTCAGAGAAAGTAAAACATCAGCACGTCTCAGGGTGCTGGAGGGATAGTACAGTGCAGAGGGTATTCTCCTTGCATGCGGCTGGTTCCATCGCATATGGTCCTCTGAGCACCGCCAGGAGTGATTCCTGAGTGCAGGGCCAGAAGTAATCCCTGAGCATCACCGGGTGTAACCCACAAAACAAAACAAAAATTATCAGTGCATCTGACCCATAGGCTGTATATAAAGAAACAGTGAGGAAACAGACAATGACTAATGTAAACCCTTAGATTCTGAGCACTCAACTGGGGTCACCATGTTGAGGGGGTAGATGGAAAATCCCAGGGACTATGAGAAGTGGTACTGGTACTTTGGTGGTGGGTATGGTGTGATACGGTAAATTTTACACTCTTAAAAACCAATGCTATTAGATTTGTTCGAGCGGGCACCAGTAACGTCTCTCATTGAGACTTGTTGTTACTGTTTTTGGCATATCGAATACGCCACGGGTAGCTTGCCAGGCTCTGCCGTGCGGGCGGGATACTCTCGGTAGCTTGCCGGGCTCTCCGAGAGGGATGGAGGACTCGAACACGTGTTGGCTGCATGAAAGGCGAACACCCTACCTGCTGTGCTATCGCTCCAGCCCAGAATGTTATTAGAATGAAAATAAAATCTAGAAAATTGCACTGCAATCGTCCCTAAGCCAGACCCACAAAAAGGAATCCAGAGAAATAAATGCCCAAACCTTCTCACTTCCCACTCTCCTACCAATGATCCCCTTGAGCTGTTTCTCCCCAGAAGCCAAAATATAAAGAGAGGTCTCAGCTGCTATTTCCCCTTGAACTTGTAGCTGGCTGACTTGCCTCTAAGTCTCCTTGCTTGCTTGCTTGCTACCTTGCTTGTTCTTTTAAGCTGTGTTCTCTCTTGAACACATACTCCTTTTGTCACCTCCTTCATGCAATAAAAACTCTTGCTTTGTGAGAGAAAGAGAGGGAGAGGGAGAGAGAGAGAGGTCAACAGTGTAGCCCAAGGAAACTATCCTCATGCATCAAACAAGAACCATGAGCAGAGTGCACACCTGCAAGGTAGAAAGGAATACACAGCACAGACAGAAATCTGTTCACGATGGTATTTATCAGAATTACTTTGACTTGCTGTATTTACTTCACTGAACTCAATTGATATAATATCCACATCAAATCACCTCAAAGTAAAATCTGTAATTTTAACTATCTTCTTCAAAAACATCTGCAATATGTCAGAGCCTCACAATGGCAGAAAGAATAAACAAAGACAATGCTGTTTAATTTCTTCCTATGTTCTCTTGGAACGGAATATTTCTGAAGATGAAAATATGATGACTTGTTCTTCAAATCCGTGAAAAGAATTCTCCAAGTAGATAAGAGGGTGTGTGGTGATCAAATAATAATTTAGTGATCTAATACTCACAAATTTGAGAGATAAGCTGCTAAATATTACAAGGAACCTGAGAGAACCTATAAATGGAATGCTAATTCTCTTGTAGAATAATGTTCTACGACTAGAACGAGAGATAACAGTAAGAAGTGGCACCGACGATGTCCCTGGTAAGGTTGGGTAAGCCATACCTGGGTGGCCACGAGTCTCTGGCTTCTCAAACATCCTGACTCTCACATGCAGACTGGATCTTGCCCATCTCAGAATCCTTTGCAATACTCTATGTCTGTTATATATCTAACAACATTTGCCTATTTCTTTTTTTTTCTTTCTGGGTCACACCCAGCGATGCACAGGGGTTACTCCTGGCTCTGCACTCAGGAATTACTCCTGGTGGTGCTCGGGGGGCCATATGGGATGCTGGGAATCGAATCCAGGTCGGCCGCATACAAGGCAAACGCCCTACCCACTGTACTATCGCTCTAGCCCCAGCATTTTCCTATTTATTCTTGTATCCAGTAAATACTTTCTGGACATCTTCTGCGTTTTACTCTTCTAGAAACCAATAATAATTAACAAAATGTATGTTTTTTAAAAATTCATAGTCTGGGGGCTATGAATATAAGTATATGTATATATACTTTTATAGATATAAAGTATATCTATATCTGTATTTGAAAGCTTTCTTTCAAATGACTAGTTATCTGAGGTAATGTGAGGAAGGCTTCTTCTGGGAGGGGTATACAACAATCAGCGTTTTAGTATAACTAGAAAGAAATTCAATTTTCTTGAGGGGAAAATTCACTTCTATTTCCACTGAACTACACTTGACATGGCATAAAGTTCCATCATGGTAAAATTAAATAAAACCAAGCAACTCTGACCACTCTCAAGTAAGAAATTCCTATTAGCATTAGAATGTTGCATATTATAAAAAAACAACAATGTTGTTCTGCTATATTCTATTAGAATTAGAATGTTGGCTGTCTCTCGCAGCCACCACCATGTTCACTCGTCCAGAGGCCCTGCTCCTCAGATTTCTGACCAAACTCTCTCTGAGGAGGTGCAAGCTAAGCAGCTGAAACTCATGGATACACTGGTCTCCCTGGATTAAATTTCTGGGGCACCCTCAGTTCCTGCCCTGCTGAAGATGCAGAAGCCACGCCCACAGCCACGCCCACAGCCACGCCCACAGCCACTGGTGCAGCCCAAAGGCCTAAGGCTTGTGCCCAGCACTTCACTGAGAATCTGCAGAGACCCATCCCAGTTCAGTAGATCCTAAAGTTTCTGGACTGCACGGAGGTGTGAAATCTCAGCAGGAGCAAACCAGATTAGCTGGGGGAGGAAGTGTAGAAGCCAACTAAACTCAACAAACAAAAACCATGACTCAGAAGGGTCAACTGATGACAAAGGCTAAGTAAATGCTCAAAGACCTAAGACTTCGTGGTGAGGAACAACAATTTGCACAAATTTACTTAAGTATTTCTGACCATTCCTTTGGCCATTTGGTTGTAATGAGTAATATAAGATAAATTATTGTGTGTAGCTGCTAAAAGGCCAGGCTTAGTGGTTGGGAAAATAGGGACAATGGTGGAGAGAAAGTCACTCAGGTTTGGGGCTTGTTGGAACATCAAAAGCTGGTACCAACTGTATTATGAACAGCTTTGTAAACCATGGTGTTTAAATAAAGTAAAAAGAAAAAAAGAGATTTTTTTTTTATCATCAATGACAGTACACATCTGTTATTCTCCACCTGCCACCCCCTTTAACTTGGCACCTTACTGAGACGGTCGCTCAGTGCCATTGGGGCCACATTCAGTGGTTCAAAGGGCTTCCTCCTGGTTCGTGCTCAGGCATCACTTCTGGAGGGGCTTAGGTGACCATGTGGTAAACTGGGGCTCAAACCTGAATTTGCCACATACAAGACAAACAACACCCTATCTGATGTGCTATCTCTCTTGCCCCAGGAGTTTTTTTTTTTCTTTTTGGGTCACACCTGGCAAATGCTCAGGGGTTACTCCTGGCTCTGAACTCAGGAATTACTCCTGGTGTTGCTTGGTGGACTATATGGGATGCTGGGGATTGAACATGGATCATCTACGTGCAAGGCAAACACCCTATCTGCTGTACTATTGCTCTGGCCACAAGGAGTTAGATTTATTATAAAAATAAAAGTCATGCATGCTCAAGACAACCCCCTAAAACATATGTAAATAAATTATATATTTATTTTAAATATAGGCTGGAGTGATAGCACAGTGGGTAGGGCATTTGCCTTCACGTGGCTAATCTGGGTTCGATTCCTTTGTCCCTCTTGGAGAGCCAGGCAAGCTACAGAGACTATCCCACCCACATGGCAGAACCTGACAAGCTATCCATGGTGTATTTGATATGCCCCAAACAATAACAACAAGTCTCACTATGGAGACGTTACTGGTGCCTGCTCAAACAAATTGATGAGCAATGAGATGACAGTGACAGTGAGAGTTGATGTTAAAAACATTTTAAATTAATATTTAAACTATTTCCTATTATTTTATTAATATGTTTGAATGATGCTTAGAATTGGAGAGAATTGATTTACTTTAGCTTATGATTATAAGGCGGCTACTTCCTTTTTTTTTTTTTTTTGCTTTTTGGGTCACACCTGGTGATGCACAGGGGTTATTCCTGGCTCAGACACTCAGGAATTACTCTTGGTGGTGCTCAGGGGGCTATATGGGATGCAGGGAATCAAATCAGGGTCAGCCACATACAAGGCAAACCCCTACCCGCTGTGCTATTATTGCTCTAGCCCCAGTGTGGCTATTTCTTATGTATTCTTGGAGGTGTAAGATGCTGATTAAAGCACCTCCTAGTTTGTATACTTGCCACAGCCTTGGTTTGGTGTACATGAGACCCCACCATCACCTCAACAGTAGCTTGTCTGTCTCATCTTCCTATTTCCCATCAGCAAACATAGCTGCTTCCTTTCTTAACAGGAGAAATGCCCTAGAATATGAAGAAAGTACCTGATGGGAGGGGGGGACAGGGAGATAGTGCAGGTGTTAAAGAGCTTGCCCAGCATCCAGCAGATGTGAATTGCATCCTTGGCACCATACAGGGCTCCGGAGCATCACCAGGGGGCGCTCCTGAGAACAGGCCCAGCACCAGAACCAACAGAATGTAGCACCTTGGTATGAATGTCCGAGCTTCTCTTCTGTGACTCCACACCGCAGAAAAGGACTGCTGGACTCTGGAGTCCTTAAAACTGACCAGCAAGGGGGAAGGTCAAGGACCAGAGGGCAGGACTCGAAGAACCAATGAAAGCGCCATAGACATTTAGCACTGAAGAGCAACAAGCCACATGTCCAAAGAAGTGGCTCTTCCTGGTGGACATGAAACTTCGGAATATTTGCTTTCTTTGCAGCCAGCAAGTGAGCTGCTCATTAGTCCCTCCCTCCCTCCCTCCCTCCCTCCCTTCCTTCCTTCCTCCCTCCCTCCCTCCCTCCCTCCCTCCCTCCCTCCCTTCCTTCCTTCCTTCCTTCCTTCCTTCCTTCCTTCCTATCTTCCTGTTTGATCTGCCATCATTTACATCTTTTCGACAGCAATTCAGACCATGTTATACTATCCAAACAAATAGAGAAGCACATTTAGGGCCAGTTTTCAATCTGCTTTGCCATTCAGTGTGAAGCACAGCTCCTTCACTGGCATTGTAATGCTGCCCTGCCAGGAGGGCACCTTCAGGAACTTCTATCGATCTCAGTTATTTTAAATGGTACCACATGAAGGAGCTCAGCTAACACACACAGTCACCAAGGAAGTGTGTGTGTTGGGTGGGGGGACAAAGCCCAGCAGGACAATGCTGATGCTCATATCTTAAACCCAAGCACTAAGACCACCCCTCTAACCCCTCCACAAAACACACAAAAATACTAACAAAAATAAATCCCAATTATTTAAAAGACAGTGAATGTTTCATGCCTAATGCTTGTGTAGGAAGCTAAAGGACAGGACAAGACACGCTCTTCCTGAATTTTCCAAACCTCTTCTTTCACCAGAGACACTATTCACACTTTTCAAGTATTCTGAGACTTGCTGTTAAAAAAAAAATCAAACAATTAAAGTAGGTGGGAGAGATAGTATAAAGATTGAGGTCTGACCCCAATTAATCCCCAACATCACATACGCTACCTTGACCACAGAGCCATAATGTGCCCCCTAGGGCCCCCAAGCCCCACATAGATAAATAATCAAAACACTTTCTTCTACCTCTAAGAAGAGGACCTTATGAGGCCATATAATCAATAGGATTATTTGAAGAGAAGAGCTAGTACAGCAGGTAGGGTATACTACACCAAATAAATACACACACACACACACACACACACACACACACACCTACTACTATTGGTGGGTGCCTTCTTTTCATACTAGACAGTTATGGCAGTCAGCAGTTTCCCTAAGAGGTATCATATTCCCCAAACCAGGTACATCAGCCCAAACATTTGGGAAGGCTGATTCCAGCCACTGGAATAGAAATGGGAGGAAAATGTTGTTTTTCCTCCAGAATATCTTCTCCTTCCCTAGCAAGCCACAGCAACCTGCTGAGGATGATTTCACTGGGAGATGGAAGGAGTCAGCGTTCCCGAGCCAACACGCAAAGGAGAGCGGCTGAGTCGAGAAGGAAAACCTAGAGTGAACATTGTGTGGGAGACAATAAAACTTTGTGTTAACATTTCCTCTGGGGAGACTTTGTTGGAACAATTCATCTCCCTTGATCAAACATTGACACCAAACAAATGTGAAAGTACATATTCTTGGGAAGAAACTTGTGAGAAATGCACAGAAACGTGGTTTGGGTGGGGGCCA
This sequence comes from Sorex araneus, assembly GCF_027595985.1. Classification (NCBI taxonomy): domain Eukaryota; kingdom Metazoa; phylum Chordata; class Mammalia; order Eulipotyphla; family Soricidae; genus Sorex; species Sorex araneus. Next base: position 61,962,697 of record NC_073310.1, on the reverse strand, counting down.
AGGGGAGGCATGAGTATGTGCTAGGTCGGACTTCCCTCTCAGAAAACTTTTAGTTCATTTGTATGATGTAACGCATGCTAGGATGGGCGGCTTGGAAATCCATCCAATCATTATTTTCCTATAATTATAAGCAGAATAGATTACAAGTAATCCATCTTATTGAAAAATAAGGCAATAAGCATCTGTGACATAGCTACATGCACTTTGGGTGCAGTAAAATATTTTCTCGGGCGATAACCTAGTAGAAAGAATTGGACTGCAGAAACCCCGAGAAAGGTTCAGGAGGAAATGATGAGGTAGGGAAAAACAGAAAAACACATTTTCAAAGCAAAATAGAGTCAGAGAAATTGAAATTTATTTTCAGAAAGGAGTTGGGGTACAGAGTTATAATCCAGTAAGCTTTTTAGACCCCAATATAAAAGATGGTCTAGAGAAAAAGTTTTTAAGACATAAAAAAAACAGCAAACTTCTATTTCTCAAGGAACATTTCCTGAGCAGCTACTGTGTGCTGATTAACACGGGCAGTGGGCTCAGGACTCCAAAGAGCTCAGACAAAAACACGGAATAAGGAATATAATACACAGTACCCTATCTTGCTGATCCTCTCTCTGTAGGACAGCTGTTCATTTTCTTCTTTGCAAAAATATAGTCAGATTGTAGCTAGATAGAGAGTACAGTGGGTGGGGCGCTTGCCTTGACACAACCAACGTAGATTCGTTCCCAACATCCCCTATAGTCCTATAGTCGCCAGGAGTGATTCCTGAGTGCAGAACCAGGCGAGAGCCTGAGCATGGCTGGGTGTGACCCCAAAACAAAACAAAACAAAGTAGTAAGATCAAGGATCAAACTGAAGGTAAAAGAAACCAACAACAATCACAACAGAAGACCCAGCAACTTGATTTTCCTCCCCCTCTAACTCCATCTTCCTGAAATCTATGGAAGCAATCTGAAAGGGGCAAATTGGCTGGAGACAGAGAAAATTCTGTCTTTAACAGAGCATGACAAACACAGAGCTAAATAATTACTTCTAAGAAAAATGAAATGGCTTGTTATCCACACACACGCAGAGGCTTTCCCGATTGTTCCTGTCTCTGTCTGGGGTGGCAGTGGTCACAGCGCTGGGTATTCCTGACAATAGACAGCACAACTGTAAAAAATTAGTCTCTTGTGTGCCAAATAACGCTTTGATCACAATGGGCCGCTCGTGCCTGTGCTCCGCAGACCCTCGCTGAATGCCTCTCCAGCACAGGCTAATTACACGGGCCCGCTGAAAACTGTGTGTGGAATAGAAAGGTTGGTCATGTGGGGGAAAGATGATGCGGGCCAAATATAGACTAGAGACTGAACGCAATGGCCACTCAACACCGTTATTGCAAACCACAACACCTAACCAGAGAGAGAGAACAAAAGGGAATTCCCTGCCATAGTGGCAGGGTGGGGTGGGGGGAGACGGGACTGGGAAGGGGGGGTGGGATGTTGGATTTACTGGTGGTGGAGAATGGGCACTGGTGAAGGGATGGGTTATCAAACTTTGTAAGGGAGAAACATGAGCACAAAAATGTATAAATCTGTAACTGTACCCTCACGTTGACTCACTAATTAAAAATAAACTATAAAAAAAAATAAATAAAAAAAAAAAAAAAAAAGAAAGGTGTCCTCGAAAGAAGGGCCAAGGAAAGGTCTTAGCACCACCCGCGGAGCGACGGGGGATGAGGGGAGAGCAGGCAGGCGGGGAAATGCACAGTTTCATTAGTGCTCTGCTCTGCAGCCAGCGGCTTAGGGGTGAGCAGGAGAGACGAGTCTCTGCCTGGAAATAAACAACGTTCCTGATTAGAGAACGCCCCTCCCCCACACCTCATCTCTGACAAGTGGACGCACAGTTCAGCATCGCCCCGGGGAGAGGACTTGTGGGGAAAGGACGCATTTGGGAAGTGAGACTAGTTGAGAGACGGAGCGGAGGACAGCCGACTTTCACACGCTCATCTCCACACATCAGGCTCGGAGGATGACCTGCTTGGCCCAGGGACAATCCCTCTGGACTATTTGGTACCTGGCACACGACTTGGGCTGAGACACATGGAACGCAAGTCCCTGGGAGGAGCTTCAGCAAGATCGTGTGACATCCACACCTGAACAAGCAAAAGAGGTGCTGCCACATCGTCCAATGGGGGTGTGGGGCTGTCTCTGACGCGTGAGCTACTTTATGCCCACCCCCAAGATCCACGAGTGAACCTACGAGGAGAGAAGCCCCGGCCGGTGCTCCTTCTGCCAGGTCCCTGGAAGGCCCCTTACAGGAAAGGAGATTCGCTCAAACTGGATCACTTCCGGGAAGCTCTGAGACATGAGGGTAAAAGGGAATCATCCCACAGGGCCGGGGAAAATAATACAACCAAAACAGAGCAGATATGGGGGCTCGGGCCGTGCGGGTGTGCAGGGGCGTGTCCTGAGGTCATGCCCTCCAACGACAGGGCTGTGAGTGTGTTAACCACAGGGGTGGGTGGAGAGGGGCTGGCGAGCCCAGGTCAGCCTTCCACACCCAGAGAAAAGGGTTGTAGGAAGCCTCTTCCAGGCACTCCTTCCAGACACAAATACCACTTTTAATGTGAAAGGCAGAGGCCAGAGTGATGGTACAAGGGGTAAGGCATTTGCCTTGCATGCAGCCAACCCGGGTTCGATCTCTTGCACCTCATGTGATCACCCCAAGCACCACTGAGCATAATTCCTGAGCGCAGAGCCAAGAGTGACTCCTAAAAATCAACTGTTGCACTGTAGTACTGTCCTCCCGTTGTTCATGTATTTGCCCGAGTGGGCACCAGTAACGTCTCCATTGTGAGACTTGTTGTTACTGTTTTTGGCATGTTGAATGCACCATGGGTAGTTTGCCAGGCTCTACCGTGCAGGTGGGATACTCTTGGTAGCTTGCCAGGCTCTCCAAGAGGGACGGAGGAATCAAACCTGGGTTGGCCTCGTGCAAGGCAAATGCCCTACCTGCTGTGCTATGGCTCCAGTCCCCTAAAAATAAAAACCAAACAAAAAGTTAAAGTAAATGGTAGTAGTATAAGGTTTGCTCAGGACCAAATGGCTGGCGACAGGAAGCCACCAGGCTGTATCCCACGCTTCCTACATTCCTCCCCTACGGATAAGAGAAGGCCAGACCCCCGCCCAGGAGTGTACCCCAAGAAACTTCCCCGATTTCTTCACTTGAGTCATCTCTGTCCCTCTGTCTGCACCAGCTGAGGTCGGCGATGTATCATCTAGTGTCGAAACCCAGATGGGACTTGGGTCCGGTGGTGGCTGTTGGAACATCACAACCAGGGCCGCCACGGGCAGTGGCAACTCACCCCCCCAAATCCCTGACTCTGCTTTTTCAGCTCCACCCGGGAACCCGTCTCCCAAGCCTGCTGATGGTCGGCTGAGAGCCCCAGAAGCAGCCGCTCGTCCCAGGCTGACTCTGCTCCCTTGCCTCTGCCTCCTGCACCCTTTGCCGGACCCGGGGCTCTGCGGACGGTGCCCCTGCCTGCCCCGGCGGATCTCGGGGGTGGACTGGCTGCTCCCCTAGGCCTTGCTCGGGCTACAGACTGTCCTTTCTTTTCCCATCCCGTCTACGCACCGATGACCAGCGCCTCCTGGATTCCAGACTGGCCCTCCGGGAGTCTAAATATAGCCCCTCAGTCTGACCGTCACACTTCGCTGCCCTGCACCCTACACTCTGGAAATCGCAGGCTTGCGTCAGGGGGCACCTCTGTGCTGGAAATCAGAGCGACTGGGGACGCCTGCTCACCCCTCTCTTCTGCTACCCCGGTGATGCGACAGGTTAGAAGATGTCTCTCCCTCTCCTCTCCTCTCTGTTCCTTGATACTCGATTGAACTTCCTGTTCTGCAACCCCCCCTTCAGTCCCCACCCCCACTCCCACACACCTGATTTGGTTGTGGACAAACTCCAATGGGGAATCTAAAATCAAAACCTAAGCCTGACATACCTCTAGAGGCATTTTTTGGGTCCTCTGAATATGGATAATTGGGCAAAAATTTTAGGAAATGATAAAAATCAGGTTTTATTCAGAATATGTTGCTAATCTGCCCAGTACATGAAAATGTATGTTATTATTGAGATAGTATAAATACTTGTTCAGTATGTTAGAACTTCATGAGACACATTGTCACATAAAAATGCTCAACCTTATGTGAATAACGTGGGTATTCTAAAACCAAACAGACGAGATATTGTTGGTTTAAATTGTAGTTCTACCCCTACAAGTTTTAATGGCACTTCTTTGATCTAAGGCCCATAGCAAATGGGTACACCACATCTGTGATAGAATGAACAGCCTGCTCTTCTTAACACTTTTTAATATATTTAATCCTCTGTGGCAATATCACTGCATAGATCCAGTAAAATGGGATATCTTACTGAAAGATGACAGAATCCTGAATATTTGTCACATTGGCTTGACTTAAGCCTCAGCTGCTCTAAAATAAGCCTTAAATCCTAACAACCAAAAAATATGGGTCCTACCAAGGGCCTTTTACTGTGTCTGAAAGCATATATATTTTTTTCTGTGTGGAATTATTAAAATATCTGGTCTAGATAACTCATAATTTGAAATAACTGAGGTTAAAGAAAAAAAACCAACAATTTAGTTTAAGACACAGATTCCCAAAAGTTATAAAATTGGAGGAATCCAAAGAATGGCACAAATCTTATTACCTCACCCCTCCCTTCCAGGAGGGATCCAAGGAACAGTTACTGATAAGAGACTGAAAGAAAAAAATAGGCAGTTATTATTTTCAGTTGCTGCTACAAAGAGCAGCTCAACTTTAGTAGTTTATTAAGATAACTTTATTCCATGTAAGCTTTGTTACCAGGCATCAACCTTAAGAGAGCTTTATCCACGAGTGTGAAACCCTTACTGTCTTGTGGTAACTTTTGTGAGTATTTGAACCCATTTATATCTGTCTTCCTAGAAATCATAATTCTAAAGATGAAACTTTCTAATATGAAGTGAAATTAGTTAATTTTTAATATGAGGTGAAATTTTGCCCAGTGTAATTATATGTTATAAGATCTTTAATTGTGAGCATCTTAAAGCCTTTTGGACATCTATAGAATTGATTTAATGCTTCTGAAAGAGTCCTGCAGAGCGCAGTTTTGTCATGCTAAATGAGATAACGATTAGCAACTTGTTTCCAAATTTCTTGGGAGATCAAATTGTAGTAAGCTCAGTAAAATAAGAAAGTTAAAACCTGTAGGATGGGTAGGGTGTTTGCCTTGCATGGAGCTGACCCAGATTCCATCCCCAGCATCCCATATGGTCCCCGAGCACCACCAGGAGTGAGTCCTGAGTGTGGAGCCAGGAGTAACTCCTGAGCATCGCTGGTGTGACCCAAAAAGCAAAAACAAACAAACAAACAAACAAAACCCCCTGTAAGATGTGATTAGAAGGAGTAAGGATGTATATTTTAAATAAGAAAGATAATGGATGCAGATATCATTGGTGGAAAACAGAAAGAACCTTGTTAAAGTGAAGCTGGTTTTGAAATGAAGTTACGGGATAGAATGAATGTGAGGGAATGTTTAGAAAGTTGGAGGTTGTGTTTTAAGGAAAGAAACTATGACCAAACCATATCGTTATAACTCTAATTATTTCTGCAGAATTGTTACATTTCCCCACCCAACTTAAAATCCCTCTTATCCTCTCCCAGGGAGCAGTTCTAGCCCAGCCTCAGGAGGCATCAGTAGCGTCTGCCTGGGAGTGTGCCCCTATAGCCTTCTCCTACTTCACTTCACTGTCGCTGTGCTTCTGTCTGTGCCGGCTGAGAGGTCAGCAATCTACCAAGTGGTGTGTGTGTGTGTGTGTGTGTGTGTGTGTGTGAGAGAGAGAGAGAGAGAGAGAGAGAGAGAGAGAGAGAGAGAGTAGTGAGAGGGGCTCAAGGAGAGGGGAGAGAGAAATAGGAAAAGAAAGACAGAGAGAGGGAGCTTTGTGCAGGGAAGCATGAAGAAGAGAAGAGGGCGCTAGACTGATTAGTATCACTGTAGCACTGTCTACTGTTTTTGGCATATCGAATATGCCATGGGGAGCTTGCCAGGCTCTGCTGTGCGGGCGGGATACTCTCGGGAGCTTGCCGGGCTCTCTGAAAGGGATGGAGGAATCAAACCTGGGTCGGCCGTGTGCTAGGCAAATGCCGTACCCGCTGTGCTGATTAGTAAAAAAGACAAACATGCAGGAAGAAAGGCCACTGAGTCACCTTGGAAACCATCAGGTGTTCCCTGCCCTGCCTCCCCTTCCCTCCAGGTGCCATCCGGGCAGCAGCATCTCTCCACAGCCACCACCAGGAGGACTTCAGTGCTTTCCTGTCTCTGAGGAGTCCTGAATTCTCTCAGGCCAATGACACGGCGGGGAGCACCGCTGGGTCCAACCCTGTCGGCCGCCACCGCTGGGCCCGAGTACTCAGTGACCCAGTTGCATCGACTGAGCATTGCTGGGAGTAACCTCAAAGCACTGCTTGGGAGATTAAAAAATTATTTTTTCAAATAAATAAGTGAAAAACAACCTCGGAAGCAGGTGTGAGGAATTGAGCACAGACTACAGTCAGGCAAGGGGAGAATCTGTGAACCCGAAGGAATTCGAGTCAAACATGCATTTCCTAGAACAGGGTCTGAAATGCTTGTAAATATCCAGAGATTTAGGGACTATAATGGCTTAGCCAACGACAGCCCCACAACACACCCAGTATTTTCAGTCCGTGTCGTGTGGATGATGGGGCAGAGGCAGAGAGCCCCGCCCCGCCTTAAGCCCTATCACGGCTGCTCCCAGCTCCAGATGGACCATGCTTCTGTGTCCGCGTGGCTCCCAAGAGCCCGTGCAAAGCTCTGAACACCAAAGGCTCACTTGGAGGTGGAATGAAATATGAAGAGTTGCAACTTACATTCTTGTCTTGTTGGATAAAGCCCGGAAGCCACGCTGCAGGGTTTTGCATTTTTCCATCAGCTGGAGTGACTTCTCATTCAGATAGGAGCTGCTGGACGACAGAGATGAAAACAGATAGTCTGAAAATGAGAGCTTGTACGCTACTGCTAACGGAAATCAGATTTAATTGATAAAGGGCGCCCAAACCAAGTCTGCTGTTTCATTCCTTTATTGGATTTCTCCATGGAAAAGGAAATTGATATTTTCACCTCTGACAGGTCTAAATTAAAAAAAAAAGTTTACACTAAAACACAGAAAAGAACTCTTTAGGAATGATTTTCCTATTTTGAGACTTGGCTTTGGATGAGAGAGTTATGGAAGAGCTTGAATCACCGTGTATGGAAATAGACTTTTTTGAAAATCTGCTGTCTCAGGTAGAAAACAAGCTGACATAGGAGACCAGGAATTAGCTTCTCAAAGAATCGAAGTACCCGGAGCCTCGGAATATTATAATAGTAACAGGTGATCATACTGTATTATGGTCATATATAGGACTATAGTATTAGAATCACTTGGATTCTTATAATGGCAGTGCTATAAGCATTTGTGTGCTTTTGTTTCAAGAACTTAGAAAAGTAGAGTTTGAAGAAATAAAAACAAAGCAGATTTGATACATGGCGTATGGGATGGAGCTGCTTAACTAGATAGCTTTCACACATGTGCACACACAAATATACACGTGCAAACACACACATGTGCCAATTCTGTCAGATATCAGCATCTGCACCTCAAGAGAGGGAGAGAAAGAGAGAGAGAAAGAGAGAGGGAGAGAGGGGAGAGATGGAGGGAGAAAGAGGGAGAGGCAGATAGAGATAGGAGAGAGAGGGAGAGAGAGGGAGGGAGAGAGGGAGAGGCAGAGAGATAGAGAGAGAGATAGAGAGAGAGAGGGAGGGAGGGAGGAAGGGAGGGAGAGGACCCCATGAAGGCCCTCTGGGCTAACAGACTGCTTGCTCCAACACTGGTACCAATCACTTTCCCTCAAGTTCAAAACCAGGCAGACACCTTCAACTTGCAATGAGCGTCTTCACTTCGTTAACCCAAAGCACTTGGCTGAGTCTAAGAGCAGGGAGGATGCCAGCCCAGAGTGCTCGGGGCGCAGAGGTGGGTAAAGGCAGCCCAGCAGGCCCAGCAGTGTGGCTCAAGAGTTCAGTAAGGGGGCCGGAGTCACAGCACAGCAGGAAGGGCGTTTGCCTTGCATACGGTCGGTCTGGGTTCGATCCCCGGCATCCCGTATGCGCACTGCCGGGAGTAATTCCTAAGTGCAGATACAGGAGTAACCCCTGAGCATTGCCAGGTGTGACCCAAAGACCCTCCCAGAGAGAACAAGAACAAGCCCCTAGGTGTGATCCCCAGAACCCACTGCCACCCCCGCCCCCAGCACCACCAGGAACTGCCCCACGACAATAGAGCACAGCTTGGCCCCACCCGCTAACGGAACCCACTGTCTGCTGGGAAGAACTGAGTTCCCAGCACTCCCATGAGAGAATGAGAACTGGGTGTGGCGGCGGTGGGGTGGGGGAGATTAGAGCAGCCTTGTGTGCCAAAGAGGGGGGCACAGGGAGGTCAGGGGAGGACCCTAAGTCAGTCTCAGAGGTGGCGAACCCCAGGAAAGTCCACGGGAGTTGAGAAGTGACGGGAAGGGGAGGGGGCATTCTAGAAGGAACAGTGTGGACAAAAGTTCCAGAATGTTCCAAAGATGATCGGTAGGTGTGCACATGGGAGCTTCCGGCACGGTGTGACGGCCAGAGCTTGCCGTGGGCCTGTGAGCCACGGTTTGAGTTTCTGCCGAAAAGAGGGGAGGCGGCAGAGGGATGAGTCCCGAAGTCCGTCTTGAGAGGTTCACGGGCGGGGAAAGGAGGCCAGGGGAGGCTGAGACGGCACACAGAGACAGCAGGGGCGTCGCAGGAGGATTCCAGCAGCTTCTACGGAAGAGACGGGGGGATTTGTTTCCCGGGTGGGAGGCACGGGCAGTCGCACCGTACAACTAAGGTGCTGTCGGGCAGCTCTGTCGGGAGACCAGCTGCCTCCGCGGAGGCCTCCAGGCCCCGTCACGTCACAGCCCTGCTGCTGGCAGGCAGCCCTGGCCACGGGGAGACGAGCCACCAGGGCCACAGCTGCCAACGGAGAGGAGCTGCCGGGGCTCAGCCCGTGTCCAGGGAGCCACCAGCAGGGCGGGCTGCGGTGGCCAGGGCCCTTCTGGGTGTGAGGGGGCATATGGACACGCGCACAAGCTGTGTGCTAGACCCAGACTGACCCACCAGACCAGTGCTCGAGGGGGTCCCCAGGCTTGGTGGGCGGAGCTGGCGGCCAGGGAGTCCACGGGACGGACAGCCACTGGCCCCAGTAAAGACGTGTTTAAAATGACAAAACAAGAAGATGAAAGGCTCCTCGTGCTGGGAGCGAGCTCAGATCAAAGAGAAACAAGCTGGGGGGGGGGCGGGAAACAAGCTCAAAAACACAAGCTCAAAGCCAAGCAGAGAGGAGCCAACTCCGGGCACGGCTGGCGGGAAAGGCGTAGCCAGAGAGCGGCGGGAGGACCCGGAAGCTTCACACACGGCCCAAGTAGAGCAAAATTAATGCGTTTGCCAGTTCTGGGGAACGAATTGAAAATTTCATTTTGCAGGCGGGACACACACACACACACACACACACACACACACACACAGAAGAGGCGAAGAGGCTGCTGCCATTCTGGCTCTGCAGGAGATGCGCCCCCCGCGGGCAGATGTCCCCCAGGAGCCAGCACTCCAGCCCCGGGAGCCGGTCACCCCACATGTGTCCATCAGCACTAGGGGGCCGGCAGGTGGCTGTGTAATCGTGGAGGTAAGGTCACGGCCACCACGATTGTACTGGAGGCTGGAGGTGGCACAGTGGTGAAGGGAAAATGTAGAAGCAGGAGCAATTCCCAGTTCTCGCTCCACACTTTGGAAATTCTCCAGTCACCAAGTATTTCTTGCAAACTCTCTTCCTCTGCAGAGAACCGTCCTCTCTCCCTCCACTCTCTTCCTCCCTGTCCCTCTCCTCACTTCCAGAAAGCATCCTGGGCTTCCCGGGGCTCTGCTGGAATGTCTAATTTGCTGTGTATTTCATCCAGGCAGCTCCCATTAATGAAGCGAATGACCGAGCCAGCAGTGCTTTGAATAACGATGGCTTTGCAATTTCCAGTCCTCAAACAGTGACAGGCAGACACCAATTGGATTTTATGTCCTTAAACCAGAGAGTGTCTTTGTTAATAAAAAGTCGAAACTATTTTGCCCAGCTAAGATCGTAGCGGGCACTCGGGGGGGGTGGGGGGGTGGAGAGAGAAAGGAACAGGTCTGGGTGAGGGTAATGAAGAAAGCAGGATGAAGTCATCAGGAAGACGGGGTTTGAGGGTCAGGCTCTCGAGAGCTGGGGTCCCTCTCTGCTCTGGCCTGCAAGCCTGCGGGCACCTCTTCTAATCTTTACTCAATGGAATCATTGCACAGATACTCTAATTTGTGTGTTCCCCTCTCGTACATATGTTAAAAATTAACCTCTGGTACTTTCTTTTTTTGCTGTTTTTTGGGGGGGCAGGTATTACACCAGGTGATGCTCTGGGTCGCACCTGACTCTGCTCAGCCTTGTGATGCTGGGAGACCATAGGTGGTGCAGGGATTCGGACCCAGGTCAAGGCATCAGCTGCATGTAAGGCAATGAGAGGTATTAGGGTTGCACACTTACTTTTCTTTAATTTTTTAATTGAATCCCCATAAATTACAGTTACAAAGATATTTATGATTAAGTTTCAGGCATTTATTGTTCCAACACCTGTTCCTCCAGCAGCGCCCGCTACCCTCCATCAATGTCCCCAGTTTCCCTCCCACGCTCAGCAACTGAGGCAGGCACCTCGCCCTTCCCCCATGGTACCAGAGTTCCCTCCCCGAACTTATCCCCTGCCCCCTGCCCCCGTGCCAAGCTTCCCACTGAAGACAGTTCCCCTGCTCTCTGCTCCTATGGCCCTGGGCACTTGCTAGTGCCCTGAGGTTCCTTATATCCCCATCGGAGAGAAGTCATCCTGGGTCCGTTCCTCTCCCTCTGACGGATTTCTCTCTGACTGATTTCACTCAACACGACACTCTCCAGATACACGTTGCCGAGAACGGCCTGGCTTTCTCTCGCATTCTCAGGAAGCAACTGAGCACTCTTGCTTTCTTACTGTGTCACTTTGCTCCAGACATCTCAACCAAGCCCTTTCCCTCCTGCCCAATCCGCATTGCAAAGGGGGGTAGTCGGAGGTAGTCTTGGGTCCTGACACTCCCACCACCACCACCCTGCCACCCTCGGGACAGACATATTCCCGACTCTCGGCTGGAGACCTGGGGCGCCTCGTCACAATCAGCCTGCAGCCTGCTCACCACTAAATGTAACAAATTCCTCTTCCTGCAGGCCTTGCAAGCATTACATTTTAGATGTCAATGGCTTTTATTATTTAATTTCAGAATTTATTGGCTTGGTACTAGCAACCAAGCCTTTGGACACATTTTTATCACTTCAGCCTATGGGGGGCGAGGGACTTCAGCAAGATTGGGAGGGAAAAGCAATTCACAGAAACAAACATTAGTGCTATCTCCGTGGCTCATCTGTTTTTCTGAAATTCTATCTTTACCCGTCTGGAGAGTGGCTGTCTTGCAAGGATACCTGGCAAGCCTCTGAGAAACACAGGAAGTTTGAAGACTACAATGAACCCCCCCGCCATGTCTTCCGAAAATTATAAACCTTAAGGCTGTGAGGATATAAAAATTTCTCTGTAAAAGCATATGCTTCGGGGACTGGAGCAATAGTACAGCGGGTATGGTACTTGTCTTGTGCACAACCCACCAGGGTTCAATTCTCAGCATCATATAAGTCCCCCGAGTCCAGGGAACCAGGAGTAAGCCCTGAGCAACACTAGACATAGCCCAAAAGCTGAACACGGGGGGTGGTGCTGGGAGGAAACACGTGATTCAGGCCCTACAAAATGCCCTCAGGACGTAGCAGGCACCTACAAGGACCTCTGGAAATCAGGGCTAACGTAACCTAAGCATGACGTCATGAGTGCAATCCCTGTGTGGCCCCAACAGCCCAAAGGGGACTCTTCTTACAGGGGACACAGGAAGTGACTTTCAGCGAACAGAAATCGGAAATCAGCCTTGGGAGCACCAGGGACGTGCTGGGCCTGGCTGTGAAGAGGTCACTTCCCCAGGAGTGTCTGCAGCCCACCCCAAGGGCCGTGTAGCTTGGAGGTGACTGGAGATTCCGCAGCAAGCAGGGTCCCTGCTGCCTCGGCGGAATCAAGACTCTAACCGGGAAGGCAGAGAAGTGGACAAACAGCACACCAGGTCTTCAGAACGAACAGGGGCTGTTTCCAGCCTCGCCCTCCTTCCAGGAACGCAGAAACCTGTTTTGGTGCAGGCACTGTGACTCGGAATATAGGAACTCAGGGCCCCGGGGATGCCCTTTAACAACAGAATCTCTTCCATGGACTCTTCTCTGTCACTCCTAGAGCCCACGCCCATTGCAGACATTATTTCATTTTATCTTAATTAATTAATTTTATTATTGAATCACTGGGGAGGACTGGAGCGAGAGCAAAGCGGGTAGCGTATTTGCCTTGCACGTAGCCGACCCGGGTTCGATTCCTTTGTCCCTCTCAGAGAGCCCGGCAAGCTACCGAGAGTATCCCACCTGCCCAGCAGAGCCTGGCAAGCTACCCGTGGCGTATTCGATATGCCAAAAACAGTAGCAAGTCCCACAATGGAGACATTACTGGTGCCCGCTCGAGCAAATTGATGAACAACGGGATGACAGTGCGACAGTGCACTTGAATCACTGTGGGATAGACCCTTACAAAGTTGTTCATGATTAGGTTTTAGTCATACAGTGTTCCAACACCCATCCCTCCACCAGTGCACATTTCCCAGCATCAGTGTTCCCAGGTTCCCTTCCATCACTCCCCACTCCCCACCCCTGCCTGCCTCTATGGAAGAAGCTTCTCTCTCTCTCTCTCTCCCTCCCTCCCTCACTCTATCTCTCTCTCCACCCCCCTTTTGGGCACAGTGGTTTTCAATATTTATACTGAAAGGTTGTCAGGAATATCCCTTACCTACTTTTAACCCCTAGTTCTTGTTCAGTGTGGTTATTCCTAGCTGTTATTGTCATACTGGTCCCTTCTCTATCTTACCTACCCTCTGCCCCACATATACTTGTGGTTAGCTCCAACCATTGACCCGTTCTCCTAGTCCCCATTTTCCCCTGGCCATGGATATTAGTCTCCTACTATATATTTTTAATATACCACAAATGAATGCAGTCATTCTATATTCATTCCTCTTCTTCTGACTCATTTCACTCAGCATGATACTCTCCATGTCCATCCATTTATAGGCAAATTTAATGACATCATTTTTCTAAACAGCTGCATAGTATTTCATTGGGTAGATATGCCATAGTTTCTTTACCCATTCATCTGTTCTTGGGCACTCAGGTTGTTTCCAGATTCTGTGAATAACACTGTATTGCGAACATTCCTGCAAAGAACCTCTACTAACTATTTTCCCTTCATTTTGATCAAACTCTAAATAGCTTTGTCCTTGATTTAAAAAAAAAAGGCTTGAGCTCTCTTTTCCTAAATCATTTACATAATATATTCTGCACCCCCTCCCCTGGTACTGATGTTGATAGCTTTCCCCCTCCAAAAAAATTTATGGGAAATCATAACTCTCATACAACAGGCTAAGTATCTAATATTATGCAGTAAGGGAAGTAGTTCAAAGAAGAATCCAAAGCACAGGCACACATATTCAATGGAAACTTATCCCCCAGCCCCCTCCTGTCCATGGCTAACTTCAAGGACAACAGGCAGACCTGGTTCAGCTGTGATCTTGCTGACAGACCAGAGACTAACCCCCATGGAAGGCTGGTGAGTGATACTCAGGGGACCAGGATGGCATGCAAATGTACTAAAACTTAAACTCCCGGGCTGGAGAGCTACTTGCCTTGCACGTAGATAGCTGCTAGGGGTCACGACAGTGGTTCAAGTCCCCAGCGCCACATCTGGTTCCCTGAGAAGCACCAGGATATACTCCTGAGTCAGGAATAGCCCCTGAGCACCACTGGGTGTGGCCCAAACGCCTCATCCCGTCCCCCTGCCAACTCCCCAAAGATAAACCAATTTTTAAAATCCAACTGGGCAAGTGCTGGTCCTGAGACAGGCCAGGGAGGCTCAAGAAAAGGAGAAAGCTGACAGCAGCAGATTGGGAACCAGCCGAAGGAAGTAAGGAGCTGGCAAGGGCAGCTCACTCGGCCCTCCGCGGGAGACTAACCCGTGTGGAGCAGGCTGGAATTCATCTCGAATGAGGTTTCCACGTCTTCCTCTTAACTTCCAGTAATGCTTTTCCTTTTACCGAGCCAAGATTGCTTTGACCTTTCATGCAGGTGCTTTGCATTTGAGAATCTTGGATAAATGTTCATACCCAGAGTCACATGTCTGGATGCAAAATTTCAGATGTGGCCTCCTGGTTCAGCATGAAAATCCTCAGAGCAGCTGACACTGGCCGAGCATGAGGAGGTACCAGGGAGTTCGAAACACTTCACACACGCCACTCACCACACAGAAATGTAATCTCGGCTTAAGTAGAATCTATGACAAGCACCAGACAAGGGAGATCCCGTGTGTAGTTTATAAAAGAGGTAAGAGAAACGCCTAGAGCCGCTCCACTCGTTAGAACTGGACTGGAGCTTTGCACCCAGAAAGTGTCTCCATGTTCTTTGGGGGGAAGAGGGGAACTGAGAACGCCTGATGGTTCAGGGCTTACTCCTGGACCAGGGAACACTCAGGGAACACTCCTGGCAACTCAGTGCCAGGGACAGAACCTGGCTGGCTATGTGTACAGCAAGCACCTCCCCCACTTGATTCTCTCTCTCTGTCTCTGTCTCTCTCTCTCACCCCTCCGGCCTCCTGATTCCACACTCACATCATATCTGCTTTCAGGGGACACTGCCCTTGCACCAAGAGCTCTTCCTCTGCACGGCAGCAGCCCTGGCTGCAGCTTCCCCCGAGTCCATCAACAGAGGGCCTCTCCGTGTCTGAATTTTCACCAGGTTCCTTGGCGCTCAGCCCAAGGAGACTCCACCTTTGGGAAGGTCTGGAAGAGCTGACTTGAGCCATAAGCCTCCACCCTGGACAGCTGAGCCAATTCCTCATGTTCAACCTTCCAGCACCTTCCACAGGAGACCCGGCCACCTGGCTTTTCTGCAGGTGTTGCCCGATGACAGTTTCCTTGACTCACGGCCCTCGTCTGGCCCTCACCCTGCTCCCTGACCACAAACGCCCACCTCTCCATGTTGTACTCAGCATTGAGCCCGGTGCCCCTCACTGTGAAGCCCCACTGCAGCTGTCCCCACAGAAGCCATGAAAATGGCCCTGAAGTAGCTTCACGAACCATTTGAACAACCATCAACAACACCCACACACACATTTTTTGATTCTTTAAGGGGGCATTTTTTTGCCATAGCAATAGAGTTATGTACAGGCACGCAAATGAGCTCTGTCAGGCAGAGAAGCGACTCTCCCCGCCCGGGCATAAGAGACA
The DNA here is from genome assembly GCF_027595985.1 of Sorex araneus. Lineage (NCBI taxonomy): Eukaryota > Metazoa > Chordata > Mammalia > Eulipotyphla > Soricidae > Sorex > Sorex araneus. Next base: position 61,947,138 of record NC_073310.1, on the reverse strand, counting down.
AGTTCGGCCTCCCTGGGTCCTTCCATCCTCCTGTGCCTCATCTATAAATGTGTCTGGTCCTCTGAACTGGCTGTAACAGCAAACTCGTATCCTTCCCGAGGAGAGAAATAAAGATCTATTTTAAAGCATTCATTTCCCAAGCCCCAGGAGACAGCTTTCACCTTCCTATTAAAAGTATGATTATTTTGGAGCGAAGGGGCAGGGATGTGGCTGAGTGGGAGAGAGTCTCGCTGGCGTGTGGGAGGCTGCAGATGTGGACCCCAGCGCAGCACTGATGAGATGGAGCCTGAGTCCGTGAGGAGATGCCTGATTTCGTTTCCATAGTGAAAATGCCTGACACGCTGGGCCCCAGAACATGCTCCACTGTGCCTCCCTGAACTCACTTTTGCCACGCAGTCCTTAGACCTGGCCCGGCCATTGCTGCCTGGAGTTCCTAAGATACTCCGTCCACATCCTGGTGCCTCTCCATCCCTAGAAGCGTCCTTGGCCCTGCTTCTCCGGGATGACCTCAGAGTATGTGATGCAAATCTACCTCCCTTCCCACGATGGGCTCACAGCATCTCTAGACAACCCTCTCCCTTCTCGGAATTAACTACGCATGTCCTGCTCCCGAAACCCATTTCCCAAGACTGGCTGATCTATAGAGAGTAGGCCCTTCCGGCCTCTGCAGACCAGGACACACAACGGAAGACTCCCGAAAACTGTGCTAAGTGGGTGTCTCTCTCTGTGTTGGTCTGACCCGTGGACTCTCTTATAAACTGACTTTGCTTGTGTCTAAACCATTTTTATGCATCTAGAAATCTGAGGTGTGTGTGTGTGTGTGTGTGTGTGTGTGTGTGTGTGTGTGTGTGTGTTACCAGCCCCATTGCTAGGACCCAGTAGGGTCCTGGCTCAAGCTCCTCTTCCTTCTCCTCCCCGCACCCACCCCAACAATAAAATGAAGTTTTTAATACTCTGCCAAGCCTGAAGATATCAGTGAAATGAAGATACCCTGATGAAGAGGAGAAATGTGGGTGACAGGAGCTCAGGCCTTGGCTCTGGGGGGCACCCCGGCTCCTTGGCCTCCGGAAGGTTCCGTCACCCCCTGCTTTGTGCTTGCTAGGCCGGAGGGGGGAGGACTCGCTCTCCGAAGACCCAGCACTTCCCACCCCTCTGGGGGCTCTTCCTGCCTCCTGAAGGCGCCCCGGGGAGCGCCTGGGCCGGGCACGGCAGGGAGGCTGACTTCTACAGGAAGCGCTCGGGTGAGACCGTCCTTCGGGCCTGGGGATCCCTCCGTGCTCAACGGCTTAAACGCCGCAGGGACCTAGCTCTGCCCCAGATTCTCTGCAGGAATAAACGTAGCAGTTTCCCAAAGTGGGTGATACTGTCCCCTGGAGGTGCGGGAACGGTCAGGGAGTATAGCAGCCGTGGGTGCCACTGGGGAGGGCACATTAAAGAAGGCTGGTTTCCTGGGAGACCTCTTCTTCTTTCTTACATGGAAACAAGGCCCCTAGACCAAATAAGTTTGGGATGCTCTGATAGACTCCAGATTCTAAGACTGGGACTATAGCCCCATTTGGGGGTCCTGTGGCTTAAGGTGCAGAGGTCGCAAAAAATGCCTTAACGTTTTTAAAAATTTATTTATTTTGGGGTCACATCAGTGATGCTCAGGAGTTACCCCTGGCTCTGCACTCAAGAATTACTCCTGGCGGTGTTCAGGAGATCATATGAGGTGCTGGGGATTGAACCCCGGTGGGTCACGTTATAGGTGATAGCACAGCGGGTAGGGCGTTTGCCTGGCATGCGGCTGACCCAGGTTTGATTCCTCCATATCTCTCGGAAAGCCCGGCAAGGTACTGGAGAGTATCCTGCCCGCATGGCAGAGCCTGGCAAGCTACCCGTGGCGTATTCGGTATGCCAAAAACAGTAACAACAAGTCTCGCAATGGAGACGTTACTGGTGTCCTCTCAAGCAAATCCACGAACAACGGGACGACAGTGCTATGACAGTGCTATGAGGTAGGCATATGTGGCAGGTATCATAAGTTTTTATTTTGTAAGGTTTTTCCAAATCGATGAACAACGGGACAACAGTGCTACAGTGCTTATTTATTTTGGGGTCACACCCAGTGATGCTCAGGGGTTACCCCTGGTTCTGAACTCAGGAATTACTCCTGGTAGTGCTTGGGGGATCTTATGGGGTGCCGGGGATTGAACCCCAGTAGGTCACGTGAAAGGTGAACACTAAACCTACTGGACTATTAGGTCCGGCCCCCAACGCCTTAACAATTTACCATTGATTTCTTTGGTAATCGTTTCACTTCATGATTTATTAGCACTCCTCATCATCTGATTTATAGACCAGTTGGATAGGCCTGAATTCCCAGATCTCATCAAAAGGTATCAGCTGGAAAGGAGGCACGCGTGGAAAGACTAAAGCAGCGCTGGTCTGGAGAGAGTAAGACTCCTAAGAAACGGGTCCTTCTATCGGGGAGAGAGAGGTGGGGGAGAGAGAGAGAGGGAGAGAGGGAGAAGAGAGGGAGAGAGGAAGAGAGGGAGAGAGAGAGGGAGAGAGGGAGAGAGAAGGAGAGGGAGAGAGAGGGAAAGAGGGAGAGAGAGGGAGAGAGAGGGAGAGAGGGAGAAAGAGAGAGGGAGAGAGGGAGGGAGAGAGAGGGAGAGAGAGGGAGAGAGGGAAGGAGAGAGGGAGAGACAGGGAGAGAGAGGGAGAGAGAGAGAGGGAGAGAGAGAGGGAGAGAGGGAGGGAGAGAGGGAGGGAGAGAAGGAGAGAGGGAGAGACAGGGAGATAGAGAGGGAGAGAGAGGGAGAGAGAGGGGGAGAGAGAGGGAGAGAGAGGGAGAGAGGGAGAGGAGAGAGGGAGAGAGGGAGAGAAAGGGAGAGAGAAGAGGGAGAGAGGGAAAGAGGGAGAGAGAGGGAGAGAGGGAGAGAAAGGGAGAGAGAAGAGGGAGAGAGGGAAAGAGGGAGAGAGAGGGAGAGAGGGAGAGAAAGGGAGAGAGAAGAGGGAGAGAGGGAAAGAGGGAGAGAGAGAGGGAGAGAGAGGGAAAGAGAGGGAGAGAGGGAGAGGGGGAGAGAGAGAGAGGGAGAGAGAGAGGGAGAGAGGACTCACAGGAGTGACCCCATGGCTGTCCTGAGCCAGAAACCAGGTGACTTGTCCTGGGGACTCTGCACAGACAGCACAGGCTCTGCCACAGTCAGAGGGTGCCTGGCCCGGCAGACACAGACACCCCGTGGGCACGCTTCTGCCAAACCAGATGACAGCTGAAAGACACAGCTTCTTCTGAGAAAAGGCCAAGGGACCTGAGATCTGGAAATGTCTTTGAAACGTCAGCTGAAGCCCCCGTTCCAGGGTGCAGGCTAGCTAAGCAGCCCCAACCCAGAACTCATCCCAGCAAAGAGGAAAGAAGAGGAAATCCCAACCCACCAAAGAGTAAATAAGTTTCTCTGTTTAAACATTTATTTTCTTGTTTTGGTTGTCATGTTGGTGTTGTTTGGGAGCCCATTTGGCAGTGCTCGAGAGTCACTCCTGGCTCTGCACTTAGAAATTACTCTGGGTATCGTGCTCAGTGAAACGAGTCAGAAAGAGAGGGACAGACAGAAGGACTGCACTCATTTGTAGAATATAAAATAACATAGTATGAGACTGATACTCAAGGACAGTAGACACAGGGCCAGGAATACTGCCCCATGGTTGGAAGTCTGCCTCATGAGCCGGGGGAGAAGGCAGCTGGGATAGAGAAGGGATCACTAAGTCAATGATGGTTGCAAGATCGCTTGGGATGGGAGATGTGTGCTGAAAGCAGATAAGGGATATGTGATAGCCTCTCAATATCTATACTGCAAACCATAATGCCCCAAAGTAAAAAAAAAAAGAGTATGGAGGATATTGTCTGCCATAGAAGCAGAGGGTTGGGAGGTGGATACTGGGGACATTGGTGGTAGAGAATGTGCACTGGTGGAGGGATGGGTGTTCGATCATTGTATGACTGAAACTCAAACATAAAAGCTTTGTAACCATATCTCACAGTGATTCAATTAAAAAAAATTCCTCCAGGTAGTGCACAGGAAACCTTCTGGGACACTGGGGATCTAATTTGGGTCTGCTGCGTGCAAGGCAAGCACACAAGGCAAGCGCCCTACCTGCTGTAATCTCTCTCAGCCCCATAAACATTTTTTCTTTTAAACATCTTTATTGATGTATTGATGTGCATTGGGCTGGAGCGATAGCACAGCAGCTAGGGCATTTGCCTTCCCTATGGCTGACCTGGGTTTGATTCCTCTGCCGCTCTTGGAAAGCCCAGCAAGCTACCGAGAGTATTCCGCCCGCACGGCAGAGCCTGACAAGCTACCTGTGGCATATCCGATATGCCAAAAACAGTTAACAACAAGTCTCACAATGGAGACATTACTGGTGCCCACTCAAGCAAATTGATGAGCAATAGGATGACAGTGACAGTGACGCGCATTACTGCTAATGGTGGTTTCATGTGTCCATTATTCCAACAACACACCCAATACCCAGTATCTGCCTCCCTTCACTAAGGTTCCAAAGGACCCTTTTTTACAACAACTCCTTCAACCCAGTTCAGTGGAAAATTCCAGCTTTCCTGCCCTTGGCCATTTCTTGTTCCCCCAGCATCTAGTTCCATTCACGTTGTGGCAAATTTCATGATTTTCTCCTTTACGGCAGCTGCATAGTATTCCACTCTGTGTATGAAATATACATATATTCCACCTATCGCCCACAACTTCTTGACCCATTCATCTATAGCTGGCCACTTGGGTTGTTTCCATGTCCTGGCTAGGTATGGGAGGGAAGGGGGAGGTGGTAAACATAGGTATGCATATTTCCTTTCAAGTTAATATTGTGTTTGGGGATAGATGCCAGGAAGTGGTAACTCTCTCTGGTCTACTTTGAGCTCTCCATGTTGCTCTTAACTTTTGATCCCCCCCTTCCTTTCATTGCTGTGATGCCTGGGTGTGTGGGGGCGGTCAATTAGCTGTGGGGTGCACCCCTTTGAATGGCCCACATGCTTGCCAGGCAGGGCTGGCACACTTTTAGCTGTGGCGCCCACCTGCGCTCACTTGGGGACACGCTCTTTAGCTGTGGTGCTGACACGGCTCCCCATGGCAGTGAAGCTGGAAGCGGCCTGTGGTGCCGGGGATCAGAGCTGAGCTGCCAGGGTCATGTGAGGGCACAGGGGGGCTTTAGGGATTGAACTTGAGACCTGATGCTTACAAGCCAGGTGATGAAAGTCACTGGGCCAGAATGTCTTCGATGGAATTTGTAGAAGTGAATGTTGAGGGAACAAACTCTCGTGAGAGAAAAACTCAGTCCTGTTCCATGAGGACGCTCTACCTCTCCTGTGTTGGCGCTAGCCAGACTACTTGTCTGACAAAATAGGTATTTTATTCACTATTTTTTAATATTAATTTTTATTTTTATTGAATCACTGTGAGACAGAGCATTACAAAGCTGTTCATGATTGGGATTCAGACATACAATGTTCCAACACCCATCCCTCCCCCAGTGTAATTTCCCAGCACCAGTGTCTCCAGTTTCCCTCTCAACCCCCCACCACCCCTCATCCCCACCTGCCTCTATGACAGGGACCTCTCTCTCTCTCTCTCTCTCTCTCTCTCTCTCTCTCTCCCTCTCTCTCTCTCTCTCTCTCTCCTTCTCTCTCTCTCTCTCATTTTAGGCATTATGGTTTGATATACAGCTGAAAGGTGATCAGGTATATCCCTTTACCTGCTTTCAACACTCAGTTCCTGTCCAGAGTGATCATTTCCAACTAATGCTGTCGTAATGGGCCCTCCTCTATCTTAACTATCATCCACCCTCCACCCCATTGTGGTAATTTCTAACCATTGAGCAGTCCTCCTGGCCCATTTTCCCTGGCCTTAGATATGAGTTTCATACTATTTATTTTTACATCCCACAAATGAATGCAGTCCTTCTCTATTGAGACAGGCATTTAGAAGTGCTTAAGTATTTGAACAATGACTCAATTTGGGGGGTCTCTCACTGGGGCTCAGTAGAGCCCTTGGCAGGGACCCTCAGCCACCCAGCAGGTGAGAAGGGTCCAAGACCCCGCACCACTCAGGCTCTGCAGTCCCAGGGATGCTCGGGGCTTCGAGAGCTCCACCCTTTGGTGCTCATCATGCCAGGAACTGAATGGAGAGCAGCTACAGGCAAGACTCCCAAATTTCTCAGCTCTTGCCCCCTCTTTTGTGGGTGTCTCCCATACAGTGCTCAGGACACTGGGAACTCCTCCTGGCAATATGTCCTAACTCAATTTGGCAGGTAAGCTCAAGTAAGCTCAATTTGGCGGGTAAACTCAAGTAAGCTCGAGTGCCCAAAGCTTATTGCCGGCTCTGCACTCAGGGATCATGCCTGGTAGGACTTCAAAGGGGGGATCTTATGGGGTGCCGGGGATTGAACCTAGCCACATGCAAGGCAAATACCCTACCTGCTGGATTATCTCCCCAGCCCCCTAATTTTTTAATGTTAAATTTAGCCTATATAGTTTAACTTATAATCTATACATCAATCCATAAGATCTCTTTTGTAAGTTTGTTTTTCAGACTCATTTTTAGAGAAATTATTGGGTTTAAAAACAAGGAACCTCATGTAGAGAATTGTAGGGGACCTTCCAAAAGCAAAGCGAAGTGAACCAAGCAATGGTTCACGGGGCAGAATTAACGCTCATCAGAGCAGGAGAAATCTGAAACAGTGGGTGTTGGTGCCAACACCAGGTATCAACATGAAGAAGCTGCCCGGTCAATAGGAGGTCCTGGGGGGGCGTCCTATAATATGAACACATGAGCAAAATCACAGCATGAACACATTTCAGTCATCAGCGGAACTCTAGCTGACTGCCATAACACTCAAAATTGGTGGATGCTTCTACATCTCACACAGGATTCCTTGTGGAATTCACATTCCTGTTGTCAGAATAAAAATCAGTGGCAAAAAAAAAAATCCAGAAATTCTATCTAAATGTATGGGGGCCCCTCAAACATGAAATAAAATGAAAAGAAGAATATGTCACCATGAGAAATAACAGCCAATAGCACATCTCCCTTGCTGTCAATGTTATGAATGTTAACTGAGACAATAGACCATGTGACAGAATCCTCATCATCTTCAAGGTTCTGAAATGCACCTATGGACACCAGAATCCCTATCGATTGAGATTTCCCCTTCCCTGAGCCCACCCTGAGTAAGACAATGATGGAACCTTATAAACAAGTAGCACTTCTTCCAACAGCAATCTCCCGGAGTTGCCCATACGCCATGTTATGCATTTCTGTCACTGACCTGATACCTATTAAGAAACGTGGACAGGGGCTGGTGAGAGGGGATGGAACAGGGGATGGACTGAGCACGCGCTCTGCATGCAGGATGCCCTGATCTACTCCCGAGCACTGCAGCCCCCCAAGTGCAGACGTGACTCCAAGCATAACGCCAGGAAGAGCCTCTGGGCGTCACCTGCCCCTTCCAAAAAAGTAAGAAAGAAAAACAAAGAAATATGAACAGATGAGTGGATGAATGACTGAATGAATGAAATCAGACACAGGTTCTGCAAGGCTGAACTCAGGGAAAGATTTTGGAAACAACCAGCCTTAAAAGTCAAATAAAGTTCTAGGAAAAAAAAAAACCCAACTTCAACAGGATACATTAGAACCCAAGGGTCTTTTCACTGGGTCTCTGCTATTTGTAAGATTTACTTAACCCGAATAACTGACTCTCCAGTCCTTCAGTTTCGTTGAGATTTTACAATACTTAAGATGGCGTCTAAATGTCCCCATTAATAGTGAATGAACATGGGAGAGAACTGGCTGCCCAGATTTACTGTGTTTAGGTAAACTGTAATTAGGAAGGGTAGTGAGCCGGTCCTCAGGGTCCTATCCATCGCAAAACCGAGAGATATAATATAATTACAGGCGAAATGCAACAAGGAAACAGCGCCGAGTAACAATCCTTGAAGAGATGGAACACAATTACCCGCATGTGGTATGGGGTCTAGCGCGGTGCAGTCAATTAAGTCTCCTTGCAGATATTGCAGGATGGATGGGGAGGCAGAGGCAAGGACGCTGAACTCTTGATTAACGTGTGTTAATCTCCCATCCAACTCTCCTATTCGCACTTTCCAGCTGACAATGTGCCCTGCTGTGATTTCACTTACAACTGGGAATCATCTGAATTGAGCGAAATCAGAGCTCTCTTGTCTGGCTGGGCCTGGGGGTTGGGTTATTTGCTTAGAGTGTGCAGGCCTTCCATTTGAACTTGGCAGCGTCTGAACGCCGGTTCAGTCTCCACCTGATCTCTTCTCACCTCTCAGGTTCTCCTTTCTAGCACCTTCCAGCTTGAGGGCATCTTTTCTTGTTCCATTGCCTCATTCCCTGTCCCATTTCCTGGAAAAAGCAGTCTTCATACATGGCTCTGAGTCCTCCGTGAATTCTTAGTGTATCCCAATCTACCAGGAACATATTTGCATTTGCATCGGATGACTCTATCGTGGAACTTTTCCTGCCCTCATGCTGAGCCCCGATAGTCATTTTACTGAGGAGGCCTCCATTTACCCTTGCCAGCTGTCCACAAGCAGTCCTGTTGTGGTTGGCCCATCCTCCATTTTTGACTCCCTGCAAATTCCTGGGCTTTTCTGATAAACAGGGAATTAACAATTGTTCATTATAAAATTCTTCCCCAGAATTTAAACCCACGGGGAGGCTAAGCTAGTGGACAACACCAGAGGCTGATAGCCAGACTCCAACCACCCTGCAGATTCCCTGTATCCCCTGTAACACAAAGGCCGATTTTCTTGTAAAAAATGTCCCCAAAAGATACATCATTTACTTAGTCCTCTACTAAGGACTAAGGGGGCTCTTTTTCTTTTCTCTTCAACTTTCAAAGAAACGTTTCTGACTTCCAACTGAGTCTGAGCATCTTATTCAATATTTTCATGGCAATGGCGAACAAAGACCCACCGTCTCTGCAGCCTCAGCTGCATCAACGCCTTTAACAGAACCAAAGGGGACCCCGCTCTGTCTAGAGGGGGCAGAGGCACGCGGGTCTCCAGAGGCGTTTTGGCCCCTCTGGCCTTTCCTCGTCCGTGCTGCCTGCCTATCCCACCCCCAACCCCTGGCCCCATGCCCTTGGAGACATTAGATGTTCCCACTTTTCACCCTGGAGCTCTCCTTCGTGAGATTTACCATGGCAATGCCCACTCTCCCGCAGCCACAGCTGATTCGATTGCCAGCTGATGCCTGGTGTCCACCTGGCCCCGCTGGCCACCAGCTCCAGCTGCAGGCTGCCCCACACCAGGCTCCAGAGAGAGCAGCAATCCAAACCGGAAAGATGCCCCAAATTTTGGACAAGAAGGGGCTCCTGGAGCCCAAGTGTGAACCTTTACTCCTGCATGTATCAGATTATCTGCGGGGAGGGAGAGAGGATTGACAAGTGACTGACAAAGTGAAGACAGATGTGTTCAGAATCTTTGGTTTAAGTATTCAACCTCCTGGACGCCAAAACGGCAGCATCAGTATGTCCTCTTGAGTCCGGACATGCCTTGTCCCGCCTTCCACACACTGTCTACAAGGCCTTCACAGAAAAGGAGAGATAGAGGGGCAAAGGCAGCACCATGACAGGCTCATAAAGCAGCCAGAGAAGCCAGGCCTAGATTTTGGATCCAGAATTCCAGGAATCGAGCACAGATACTTGGGATTGAGTCAAGATTTCCCGGAAGTAAGATAGCCATGGTAAGGTCAACTAAGGGTTACCAATCAGATGCAGGTAGGGAAGCCCCCCATATAATCCTTATGTAACTCTCATCCAACCCTTATGTAACTCCAACTTATAACCAATCAGCTGAGTACACATAGTGGAAAGGCCCTCTGACTGCGGCCAAAAGGGTGGTCTGCAGAAAGTCTCTGTTTCATAATGTTATGATATAAAAGCCCCTCAATTTTGAGACTCGGGACGGCTTGTTCCGAGAAGGCTGCCACTGTATCAGTGAGATGGAGGAGGGCCCTAGCTCGAGCTAGCCAAGCCAGCCAATAAAGACCCTTTGCTTATTGCATCGCAACTTGTCTTCGTGTGATTTCTCTAGGGAGATCTCGGCCAAGTTTAACAAAAAAGGCCTGTAACCAACCTAAATGCCTTTTAATCAGAGAATCAAGGAGATCAACAGGTATAGGGTCCATGCATTGTTATCCAACACACTTATATTCAATTCTACCAAAATGTGAATACATTTTTTAAATCAAGAAATACAATATTCAGGATGATTATTTTTATTACAGTGGTGGGTTTTTTTTCCTTAGGCAATGAATGCCTCCATCCAATTCAACTGCTTATTATCTTTTTCTTTTTTCAACCCTGCTATTTCTTTCCCAGTAATAACACATATATTTTTTGCTCAACTTTTAAAATCTCTTTATTAGGTACAATTGAATGTAATTTGGAATTTACAAGGCTTATCACATGCTCATTCTGCCTGAACAACTCTGCATATAAAAAGTATAGGCTGCATATATTTATTCAGTTTCTAGAGCTTTTTGCTTAAAATTTCTGAAATGAAAAATGATGGTTTGGGGACTGGAGATAGTATGTGGCTAGGGCACTTTCCTTGCACGTTGCAGACCCAGGGTCCATCCCTGGCACTCCATATAGTCCCTGAGCCCTGCTGGAATGATTGTTTTTGGGTCACATCTGGCGATGCACAGGGGTTTTGGTTCTCCTGGCTCTGCACTCAGGAATTACTCCTGGTGGTGCTTGGGGGACCCTATCAGATACTGGGAATCGAACCTGGATCGGCCGCATGCAAGGCAAACGCCCTACCAATTTCACTATCGCTCCAGCCCCCAGAATGATTCTTGAGTGCAGAGTGAGGAATACCCCCTGAGCACTGTTGGGCATGGCCCAAAATACAAAACAAATGGTTCTTTTGTCTTTTCCACCCAGTCATTGCTGACATCTGGAAAACACCAAGAGCAATATTTATGCAGCAGACCATCTAGAAATTTCTAACTTAGGGGCTATGGGACATAAAAATACTGTTTTGTTCAGGGAGTTGATACAAAACTAAAGATAAGCAAAATCAAAGATTTTTGATGCACTTATTCAACCATTTTGATTAACATGTGTTAATCTCCCATCCAGATCTCCAATTCACTTTCCAGCTGACAATGTGCCATTTGTGTTACTATAATTATTGTCTCTTGTCATCCCATTGCTCATCACTTTGCTCGAGCGGGCGCCAGTAACATCTCCATTCATCCCTGTCTAGTGCGAGTGCAGCCCAATGGCGTCTGCTTGCTCCAGGAACACAAAGAGCCTCAAACTGTTTGTTCAGGGTCTTGATGAAGAAGTCTGACCATCTCATAGGTGGGCAGCCAGGCGTTCTTTTGACACATAATAATTTTGTTCATGGGTATGATGACCATAGTGGAAAAACCTTACAAAATAAAAACTTATGATACCTGCCACATATGTATACATTATAGCACTGTCATAACACTGCCATTCCTTTGTTCATCGATTTGCTCAAGCGGGCAACAGTAACGTCTCCATTGTGAGACTTGTTGTCACTGTTTTTGGCATATCAAATACGCCACGGGGAGCTTGCCGGGCTCTGCCGTGCAGGCGGGATACTCTCAGTAGCTTGCTGGGCTCTCTGAGAGGAATGGAGGAATCATATGCATACATATATGTATAAATGTAGCAGTATCAAGTTTCTTATATTTAACATATTAAGTTAGCCAGGCTGATAACATTTATAGTTTTGTCTGTATCGTCACTGGATCCTTGGAATCAACCTGTGAAATATTTTTATCTCCGATTTCAAGTAATGAATGTACTTATTACTATCTTACATTACTAATATAGCTGCTACTACCTTCTATTCATTCTGTTCACTTCTTCTAGTATTATTTCTGTAAGAAAAAAATCCCTCCTCCCCTGCAATATTCACACCCTGTCTCCACTTCCTCCACCTGTGCCGTCAGCCCTCAAACCTGCTCATTTGCCTGCCTCTGTGAGCTCTGTGGTCCTGGCCCAGCCAATTTGGAGTCCCGGATGTCCTCAGCACGCTGCCATCTGGGCGTCCTCCCTCCAGCCAGAGACGGCAGTAGGGCTGGACTCGCTGCCGCCGCCTTCCCTTTAGAGCCAGCCCTGCCCCTTTCAAAGGGGCCTGTAAGGATCCCTGGCAGGCCTGCCATGCTTCCTTGATAAATCGCAAGCTCCTCTTCCAACCCCACGGCTGCCTTGCTCTGCTCTGCCCATCACCCCCACGCACGCCCACTCTGCTCACGGGCGTCTCAAGCTCTTTCCGGAAAACCAGGAGTCCGCAGAGCAAGCGTGTGGGGAGCCCTTTGCTGGCTCCAGCTCTGCATGGCTTCTGTGCCTCCACCCACCTGCTGGGCCACAGCGTGGGTGGCACAGACACAATCTTCCTTTGCTCACCGTGCTGGTGGCCGGGAGGTGAAGGCCAAGGGCCACTGCGACTTGTTTCTGGAAAGATCTCTCTTCTGGGCTTGCAGGCAGTCCCCTGCTCCCCTCGGCCTGGTGTGGCTCCGCCTGAGTGCGTGAGTGAACGCTCTGCCTCCTTTTCCGAGAATGCCTGCCTCCCCCGGCCCCACTGACCATCGTTAGTTATGGTCACCTAGGGCTTCTGCATATAAATGTTGGCAAGACCCATGCCACTCCGTAGTGTCCATCTTGTTCATCTCACCACGCATGACAAGAGAAGAAATGTCCCGCTCTCGCCGGATCACGAGATCCCCTGCAGCACACCCCTGCCTGCTCATCTCTTCTAACCAGATAACCAGGCACTGGCTCTCGCCACCATGATCCCAAGCACTGGGCCTGGAGCGGCTGCCCTGCACGTGGCCAGTCCAGGTTTGATCCCGGCACGTGGCTGTGCTCCGAGCCCTGAGAACAGAGCCAGCAGGAAGCCCTGAGCACCGCCAGGTGTGACCCGAAAACAAACAGGCTCCTCCTTCGGCTCCTCCCCATCTCCCTGACCATCCTTCACGGCCCTCCGTTCCTCGGCAGCACGACTGGAAATCACCCCCGCCCACTCCCCGGGCCCCCACCACTGACCCGCTCCTCAGACAACTCGACTCCAAAACCTGCTTCCTCCAGCTTTTCAACACCCGCCACCTCCGTCCCCTGGTGGCCACTCTGCGGGGCCTCTTTCTTTCTCCTCCCCGCGCTCAGCAGCATGGACCCGCCCGAGCACTGACGCCCCTGAGAACGGCCCGTCTGGCCGACACTGCTCTCACCCGGCCACCGACGCCTCCCACTGCCCTCGCACGGGCTCCCAGCGCCCCTTTCCTGTCCCAGTTCTCCCCAGGTCTCGGGCTGTACACGTGGCACCGTCAGACCACAAGTCTCACTGGGCCTCGGAGTAAGGAAGAGGGACCACTGGTGACGCACAAGCAAGGGATTTTACTGCTGGCTCGAGCTCCGGTCCGGCCCCGTGGACAGAGCAGCTTCCAGACGAGGACCCCGACTCTCGCTTGGGAGGGCGTGACGGCGCAGGGCGGCCACACTGCGCCCGGTTATCAGAGGCAGTTTCTGGCGCTAGTCCCTGCTGACTCGGCCCGTGGTGGCCGGGCCCGCCTGCTGGCCCAAGGGCTTTCCCAGGCAGGGCCAGGGCCGCTAGCTACGCTGTTTCATCTCTGGCAACCGGAACTGTCTCAGTCCAGGAACCGAACCGAACCTGAGGCCGAGTGATTTTTCTCATTTCTGCTGCCTGTCACGGCTCATTTCTTCAGAGCCGCGATTTCCCCGTGTGCCCCGTGGGCTCTGCCCTGTCTCGTGCTCCCAGCACCGTCTCACAGCTCTGCCCCAGCCCCGCTCCGAGGGCCAAAGGCGGCAGATCCGACCATGGCCCCCGGCCCTTGTCCTCCTCCTGGGCCGGGCTTCTGCTCTTCAGCAGGCAGGGCCGGAGCCAGGGACCCTCCCCCCGCACTCTCCCCTCTTCCCCTCCCGCCCCCCCAGTCCCTCGGGCCTTTCTCTGCAACCCCCCCAGGCTTTGCCTCTGCCTCTCTTGCCTGGCCGTGGCCACGGCGGCTCCCGACCAGGTCCTGCTTCCCCCGTGTGTCTCTGCCGGCCCTCCACCACGCAGCTTCCAGAAGGGTCTTTTTAGACCCAGTGTTGGAGCCACAGTGCAGTTCTTCGGACAATTTCCGTGCAGCTCAGACTAAAGCCCCTGGAGAATCCTCGCCGAGACCTGGACTGACCTGTCTTCCCGGCTCTCTCCTCACGACCACCCCCTGCGCCCCCCCCCCCCCGCCCCGGGGCTCCAAGCTCCGGCCTCGGTCCCCGCTGTCCCTCTGTCTTGCGCTGTGCCTGGGGTGTGAATTCACTGGAGGCTCCCCAAGGGGACTCTCCTGCTGCCCCCTGAAAGGCCCTGGTCCCTGTCTCCTTCACACTCCGCACCCCAGAGGGCCCCCAAAGCACAGCGCCGGGCAGCCCCCCGGGGATTTCCAGAGCCACGCCCACTGCGGCACCCTGAAAACCACCGCCAGGATGACATTGATCACAGACTGTCCCCCTCCCCCGGCCGCCAGGAGACACCCATAATTGCCTCCCGCCTGTCCTCCGTCTGTCCCCCCCCATCCATCTTCCCGGGAGTCTCAGCCAGCCCGGACTCAGCTCTTCGTCCATCAGAGCAGACACTTGACAGCGTGAGAGGAGGAAGACGGAGCTGAAAGGCCCAGGGAGAGACAGGCCTGGAGAAATTGGCTGTCAGTTAAAAATAATAATAATAATAATAATATAGAACCCAGAAGTGCGGGAGGAAAGCGGGTCGGGGCGAGGGAGGCCTGGGAAGGGAGAGAGAAATCCGCGTGCTTTCGGTGGCAGCAAGATCTCCTTTTGTGTTTGTCAAATTGGAGTTTCTGGCTGCTGCGGGAGAGATCTGAGAGGTGTGAGTGGGGCTGGAGTGGCAGAGTGAGGAGGCAGAGGGAACTTATTATGTGTCTGAGGACAAAGAGAAAAGGCCTTTGGACCCAAGACCAGCCTGGGGTAAAAGCTACAAGCAAGGGCCCACAGTTTCTTTGTTTCTTTTCATTTGTTTGTTTTCATTTTTTTAATTAATTTTTAAAAAAAAATTTAATGAATCAGCGTGAAGGGCCCGAAGTTTCAAGGCGGATGTAGGGATAGGAAGAATCAAGAGTTCCGGGGTCAGAGAGACGGTACAAGCGTTGATGCTCTTGCCTTGCCCACGACTAACCCCCCCTCCCCATTCAACCTCCAGCCCTGCATTCAAACTCCCAAGCCCTGCCAGGAGTGATCCCTGAGCACAGAGCCAAGAGTAGGTCCTGAGCACTGGTACATGGGTCCCCCAAACCAAAACAAGAAACAGGAAAGAGAGAAACTGCAGTTCTGAGTGGTTGAGATTTGGTCACAATCAAGGACCTCAGCAGCGGCCCAGGTGGGCTTCTCCCTCCCGCAGGCTGGGCTGGATATCCGCACCGCCCCCCCCCCCCCCTCCCAGCCTGCCTCTCCCGGAACAGCGCACCACAGGGCACAGGGCACAGGGCACACCGTGCCTGGGGTCCCCGAAAGCCTGCCAGGAGTGGGCAGCGGAGCCCGGCCGCCCCGCCCGTATCCTGAGAGCCACATTTCCTGCCACGTGCACGCTCGCCACCTGCCCGGGGTCCGCAGGCCCCTCAGGGTGAGGGGTCCTGGGCCAGATCATGGCTCCCCACTGAGACGCTGGGAGGAACCAAGAGTCCCAGCAGGGCGGGAACGGAGCTGGGGGGCGGGGGTCAAGGTCACACCCTCAACCCACAAGGCCTCCACAGGAGCGGGAGAGACCCCGGCACCACCAGGGCTGGCCGCAAAAAAAGAAAAAAGCCAGAAGAGTCCGTTTGATGACTGGACTCCTCCCTGGGGGAGCAGCGCCCCAACATCTCCCGGTGGCTCCTCTAGCCTCCAAGGGGTGGACGGGACCCGCGCCCTCCCCGCTTCTCTCGTTGGTGCAGAGAGGGGCACTCGAGGCCTTGGCCCCTTTCCCACTGCGGGAGCCTGCTGGGGTTTTTAGGGTCACACCAGGTGATGCTCAGGGGTCACTCCTGGCTCTGCACTGAGGAATCACTCCTGGGGGTGCTCGGGGGACCCTATGGGACGTTGGGCATCAAACCCGGGTCGGCGGCAAGCAAGGCAAATGCCCTCCCCAATGTCCTACCACTCCAGACACCCCCCTCGCCTTCCGCCACGGGTAAGTTTTTTTTCCCTTTTAAAACTTTTTTTAAATTGAATCAGTGTGAGACAGACCCTTACAAAGCTGTTCATGGTTGGGTTTCAGTCACACGGTGTTCCACCAGTGCACAGTCCCAGCACCCGTGTCCCCAGGGTCCCTCCCGACACCCCCCTACACCCTGCCTGCCTCCATATCAGGCACTTTTCCCCTCCCTTCTTCTCTCCCTCCCTCCCTCCCTCCCTCCCTCCCTCCCTCCCTCCCTCCCTCCCTCCCTCCCTCCCTCCCTCTCTTTCTGGCTCTCTCTCCCTTTCTCCCTCCCTCTCTGTCTCTGTCTCTCTCTCACTTCCTCCCTCTCTCCCTCCCTCTCTCTGTCTCTATGTTTCTGTCCCTCTCTCTCCCTCCCTCTTGCTCTCTCTCTCTCTCTGTCTCTCTCCCTCTCTGTCTGTATCTCCCTTTCTCTGTCTCCCTCTCTGTCTCTTTGTCCCTGTCTGTCTCTCTCTGTCTGTCTCTGTCTCTCTCCCTCTCTGTCTCTGTCTGTCTGTCTCCTCTGTGTCTTTGTCTCTGTCTGTCTCTCTCTATTTCTCTGTCTCTGTCTGTCTCTGTCACTCTGTCTCTCTGTCACTCTGTCTCTCTGTCTCTCTCCTCCCCACACACACTGGGTAAATCTTAAGTCAATATGTACTTTCTGAACACGGTACAGATGAGGGGGTATTTTTTAAATAATTTTTTAAAAATTACATGAATTCACGGTTAAGGCTCTCCTCCAAGTGTGAGGGCTCTGCCCGGCTCTGGAAGGGTGCACGCGGGTCGGGGGGTACTGGGAGGGGTTGGGCTGGGGGTGAGGGTCACTCCTGGCCGTGCATTCCTCTGGGATGGTGGGAGTCATGCTCAAACTGGCCCCCGGTTCCCACGGGCAGCGCCAGCCTGTGGGGCGCAAAGGCCCTGAGGAAGACCTTTTGCAGCCACCGTGGGAGACAGTAGCCGGAACAGGTAAAGGACGCTGTGGTCCGCCCGCCCGCTCTCTCCTGCCCACTGGCATTCACCCTGTTCCTCGGCTGCTCACCCCCAGGCGCCTGGCCCCCACATGGTCCAAGAAATGATCCCCAAAGCCGGGGCATCCTCCCTCTGACCCATCAAGGCTGAGGCGCTTTGTCTCCACTGGTGTTGGTTCTTAGGGGCCCTGGCAGCCCCCAGAGGCCCTGGCCCAGTGCCCCAATGAGGATGTGGCGACCCCCAAGTCTGATTTCTCCCACTGCTGGGGAGCGTTCTCTCTCTCTCTCTCTCTCTCTCTCTCTCTCTCTCTCTCTCTCTCTCTCTCTCTCTCTCTCTCTCTCTCTCTCTCTCTCTCTCTCTCTTTCTCTCTTCCTGGGAATCCATACTAACAATCCGCCTGCACACTAGTCTGAATCCCACAGAAACCGAGGAGCGGGACTTTGAATTCATCCGTGCTTCAAATTCGTATGCAAGAGAAAGACAAGAAATCATGTCTCTCAGCCGTCCAATTAGCTAAACCTGAACGAACAGATCCAAGAACGCATACAAAGTTAGGCCAACTCTTCAGCGGGGTTCTGCTTCTTTGAAGAAACATTTACCGTGGTCTACGACCCCCCAGGTGAAAAGGGAGCAAATGGAGAAATATATCAATATTCAGCAAATGTATCCTTTGTACAGTATTTCTCTGACTCCATTATGGATCCTCCAGTGTCTTATCTCCGTTATTATGGACTCTAGAGCGTCGCGGGCCTGCCTGCCCTCCCAGCCTGCCTTCGCCCCTGAGCACGTACCGCGCTGATCTCTGTTTCTCTGCTTGCTTATTTCCACTCTGGAGAAACCTGTGTTCTGACTGAACACCTCGTCCCTCTTTCTCTCCTCTCACATCTTTCTACGCAAGTTTTGTTCAGTAAAAACTATCTTGTTACACAGACACAAACAAAACAACCAAGACTTTATGCATATCAAGAATTTCTATCTTAAGAAGGGAACACCTAGTAGGGAATGTTGGGAGGACCCACTCGGGTTGAAAGCTGTGTGCCGAAAGTAGACTACAGACCGAACATGACGGCCACTCAATAGCTCTATTGCAAACTAGAACACCCAAAAGGAGAGAGAACAAAAGGGAATGCCCTGCCGCAGAGGCAGGGTGGGGTGGTGGGGGTTGGGATGGAGGTGGGGGGAGGGATACTGGGAACATTGGTGGAGGAGAATGGGCACTGGCAGAGGGATGTAAACCAAATACAAACATGAAAGTTCATAAGTTTGTAACTGTACCCCATGATGATTCACTAATCAAAATTAAAAAAAAAGAATTTCTATCTTAAATTTAGATATTTTGTCTAGACTTGCTCAGAGTTCACTCCTGGGCATCTTAAGGAATGTGAACCGGGGATCACACCAGGGTTGGCGGTATGTACACGAATGCGCTACTCATGGTACTATCCTGCCTCTCATTTCACTTTTATAAAGAGATCATCCATCTTCAAGCCAACAGAAATAATGTCAAGCCAGATCTGACATTATTTAAAAACAAAACAAAAATTTTAAAGCATTGGGAAGGAGGTCACACTTCAAATAATCAATCAGGTGCTGGCAGGATAGCACAGTGGGTAGGGGACTTGCCTCTCACACAGTTGACCTGGGTTCGATCCCCCACATCCCACATGGTCTCCCAAGCACCTCCAGGAGTGTTCCCTGAGTGCAGAGCCAGGAGTAACCCCAAGAATTGCTGGGTGTGACCCCAAACCAAACAAACAAAACCCCAAAATAAATAAATATATTTATATATCATTCAAGGGACGGGATGTGACACAGATGTCAGAGCAAGGTGTGGCATGAATGGAACCCTGGGGTGGGTCTCAGCACCGCCAGAAGCACGACCCACACCACATTAAAAAAGAGAAGGGGAAGAAAGAAAAATCAATTTGAAGAAGAAGACAATTCTTTAAACTGTCTGTGAAATATCATTTTTAATCTCCGTGATATTGAATTTCTGCTCTGAGTTACCGTTTTCCCTAAAGAAAGTCCCGCCAGTGATTAAGGGTGTTTTATGGGACAGAATTTAGCAAGTCAGAGGCAATTACTGTGAATCAGAAAGACAAAATTTGTACATCTCTCTCTGTCTTCCCACAATACCCAGCCATACCCAGCTCCCCTTCACCAAATGGCGGCCAACAGCCACTTCCTTCATTAGCTGTGCTAATGTACTGCAAACAGCGCCTTAAATAACTCCGCTCCTCTCTGCACCTCCCAGGCCTGGCTCAGCAGTGTTGCTATGGCTCACGGCATACTGATTAATCAGGTAATACACATGCGAAACAGTGAAACAGACTATAAATGTGTGTGTTTGTGTGTGTCTGTGTGTGTGTGGCTAACTGTTGGGGAAACTGTTTATCTTCTACTTAAAAGGCAAAGCTATTACCTGTATCTTTCCACCCAGTGCTACTTCTAAGAAGACCTAAAAGACCCGAATTTCATGGTTTCAAAACCTACTGAAGTCCTCTCAAGTCAGCTTCATTTCCTCCCCCCAGTTCAACAGGAAGTACCAGGACACGGGCTGATGTAGAGACGGGAATGATAATGCGTACAAACATGCCTCAGTTGGGTGGACTACACTGGACTAGACTGCACGAGGGACATCGGCGATTTCTCTTTGGGTAGAACCAACCGGAAGAGGCTGAGGACTCCCTCCAACGCGGGGAATCAACACGTGGGGGCAGATACTGCTGTTCCCTTGATGGCGACAAGAACACACACGTGCCTGACGCCTTCTGCGGCCACACCTACAAGCAAGTAGAGAGAAATATTGAAACTGCACTGGAGCAGCCGCCTGCCACCAATCTCCACCACAGAAAACAAGCAGGCAGAAAGCTGTCTTTCCCCCGCCCAGAACCACCTCCTCCTGGGAAACCTTAAATCCTGCAGGTGGCCGTCTGCGGAGCTGAAGGATGCTTGCAGAATTGCCTGTTCACTTTTCCTTCCCAGAACTTCACACGGCTGCGGGTCTACCCAAAAATATGCTCCTCCCGGAAGGAGCCTGGCTGTCAGCGGCCCCACGCAGGTTCCCTGGATGGAGCGCGCTCCCTTTCAAGTGCTCCGAACAGCCTCTTAAAGAAATGAACCATCGTCTCCACACGTCAGCGGCTTCATCCTTTCCCTTCCAGCTTGTTGGGTTCATTGTTCTCCAGACTCCCTGACATTCGCTCCTGCTACCACCCCACAGGAGAACACAATAGCGAGGCCCTCCTCACCACCCCCAACTCTGTGACAGCCACGGGGAAGGACACAGTCCCCCTCCCTTTCCGTTCTGAGAGTACAGAAATAGATCAAATGTTCAAGTGCATTTGGACACCTGGGACGGGTCCCCACATTTGGAAGCAAGAATCTTCAGGGAGATATTTAAAAAAATTTTTTTTTATGAAAGCACCATGGTTTACAACGTTATTGATGTTGTAAATGATTTACGAGTTTTAGACATAAAATGACCTACCACCTGTGACAACTTCTCTTCACCAGTGTCCCCAGGTTCCACACAGTTCCTCCCATCCCCCCACCCCCCAGCCTGTCACCTTGACAGGCACTATTTTCTTTTTTCCTTTTTTTTTTTTTTTGCTTTTTGGGTCACACCCAGCATTGCACAGGGATTACTCCTGGCTCATGCACTCAGGAATTACTCCTGGCGGTGCTCAGGGAACCATATGGGATGCTGGGAGTTGAATCCAGGTCGACCGCGTGCAAGGCGTGCCTTACCCGCTGTGCTATTGCTCCAGCCCCAACAGCCACATCTTTAAGGTTGCCTGTTGTCGTTTGGAGGCCAGGTTCCCAGTGCTGTCGGCTCCCTCTCTTAGCTTGCCCGCATCTGCCCGACCTCCACAGCGCCCTGTGCAGAATCTGCATCTGCCGGCGTCTCGTTGCCACGAATAAGCACGTTTCAGTCCTGCCTGACGTGGAGTGTCCAGGGGAGGGCGGGCCCAGGGAGTTCCTGCTACCGATCCACAGGACAGACACTGGTACTGGGAAACTGCGGGGCCATCTCCTTCCAGCAGCTGCCCTTTCAGGCCCTCCCAAGGCCATTTCTAGGACCCCTTTCCCCTGGAAGCCGCCGTCCCCGTCAGCGCCTAGGCACGTGCTCTGTTTCCGTGTGAATTTCTCTGAGGTGCCATCTACATCCCACGTCTTCTGAGGGACCCCTTGGCTCCAGGCTCGCCCAGTCCTCTGTCCTCTGTCCCAAGGTTCCCCAGAATACGGGGGCCAGGGGGGCAGGGCTCCCCCGTTGGGTCTGACTGTGGATCTTGCCCCCAAGGCCGGGGCAGGGGCTGAACAGTTCTCCATAGCTCTCCAGGCACCCGAAGATGCGGCTCTCAGAAGGCCGAGGAAGAAACGTCCACACGGGGAGTTCCTTTCCAAGGACACAAGGCTCCTGCGGAAAACTCCAGAAGCCATGCTCCCTCCTTAGCTGAGGGTCCGCACAGCGCCGCAGGCCCGGTGGGACAGGGAACGCGCGGGGGGGGGGTCCAGGTGGCCCCAGCACCTCCATGGGCCCTTCTACTGCCCTCCTCTGGCACCCCTGCGGCTCTGCCTTCTAGAATCCACGGAGAGGCTGGAGCCCAGGAGGTCGGCGAGGAGGGGAAAGCCAAGGAGATCCTGTAGCGAGAAAGAGCTGGGAGATGAGACAGTGCTAAAAGGGGTGCCGGGTGGGGCCCCCTGATTTGACACTGGACCCCGGGGGACAGGTAATGACCACATAGGGCAGACGGATGCAGGGTGGGTGGATCGTGAAGACGAGTTTCCAAACATGGGGATGGCTGGGGGGGTGTGAAGCACCCCAGCAGGAAAACTCCCCCCAACTCAAGCCAGGGTTGCTGGGAGTCAGAGCCGGGAGCAGATGATGCTTATGCACTTCTCAGCTGATCCCAGAATCCACGGCAGATGGGTGTCAGAGTTAGAGCTGCTTAATGGCCCGAGGAAACAGCTGTGAGAGATGGTGCTCGGGGCACCCCCACCCCGCAACGTTCCGGCTCCTTCGGGGACGCCAGAAACTGACAAACACTCTACAGCTGGAAAGAACTCATCAGAACCTCGGCCTTTCCTGAGGGACAGAGAGGGAGACAGGGACAGAGACAGAGACAGAGACAGAGAAGGTACTTGCTTTAATGATCACTGGACACTGGTGGCAAAAAGCAGCACAGGACATCCTTGACGCCTCCGTAAGGCTGCAGCTCTGTAGGCATAGTTTTATATTCGACTATTTGAAATCCAGAAATTCTAATTAAGGCTAACTTCCTGAAATTCCACATTGTAAAACAACGGCACATCCGTGAAAAACAGAAGTTAGGAGTGGTAGCATAAATGTATACTATACATTTCTCTTATTTCTGCTTTCTTCTCAGTGCCCGTTAAAAATGATTTTAAGGAACTGAAAGAGATGCAAATCCCCAAGAGTAGAGAGATTAGGAGGAAAGACAAATTAAGAGCGTCTGAAGCAATCTTGGGAAGATGAAAAGGAGAGGGATGACCTGTAATTAGCTTCATGAGGCAAACGAAGCTCCAAGCAAGGGGCCTGTGGAGGGACCGGCAGGAAGAATCAGAGGCCCCTGGGGAGCACCCACCTGTGGGAGCCCAGGGAGCAGAGGAGGGCCCGCGATCACGGGGGCCCCCGAGTCCTCTCCAGCCCCGCCCATGCACGCCAGCGAGGCTCTGACCTACGGTCTCTGGAGAAAAGGCTGTGAGAGAAAGTTTCATTTTAGAGATGTTCAAGGCAGGAGTTCCAGGGGCTGGAGCAAGAGCACAGCAGGGAGGGCGTTTGCCTTGCACGCAGCCGACCTGAGTTCAATTCCCAGAATCCCATATGGTCCCCTGAGCACCGCCAGGAGTAATTCTGGAGTGCAGAGCCAGAAGTAAGCCCTATGCATTGCCGGATGTGACCCAAAAAGAAAGAAAAGAAAACACAAGGCAGGGGTTCCGGACAGGGCTCGGGGGAAAGGAACGGCCCTGCTAAGCCGGGGCTCAGTCCCTGACAATGTGGAGAAAAGGCGCTTTCTGGGGCAGAGAGGTTTAGTAACACAGATGATCAGTGGGAAAGAAGGGCGGGCGAGGCAGTCCAGGGGAGGTTAGCGGAGCACGCTGCTGTGTCCAGTTCGGGGGACTGCGCTCCCCCTTTTCTGTGGCCTCTCAGAATGCTGACCACCTGGTCTAGCTCCAGTCTGGGGCTGGAGACTCCTCTGGAAAGGGGGAAGGACAAAGCAGGTCAGTCACGTTAAGAAGTGACGAGAGCACAGCGGGGAGGGTGCTGGCCTTCCAGGAGGCCACCCCGCACCCCACACGGTCCCCCACGCAACACCAGGAGTGAGCCCTGAGCGCAGAGCCAGCAGTCAGCCCTGAGCACTGCTTGGTGTGACCACCTCCGCCCCCCCAAACAAAAACAAGAAAGAAACTTATGTTTCTTTCTGGATACTCCAAAAATAGCCTGGCTGACTATAGAGGGGGTGGGCGGGAGAAAGAGAGAAGGGGAGAAAAGAGGAGCGGGAGAGAGACAGAGAGAGACAGAGAGACAGATACAGATGAGAGAGAGAGAGAGAGAGAGAGAGAGAGAGAGAGAGAGAGAGAGAGAGAGTGCTCACCGGAGCACCTGACACTGGTCACAGCTGAATGAGGGAATGAATGAATGCCCTCAGGACCTGCTGCCTGCAGCTGCATCTGAATAGCTCCAGACAAAAACACTAGAAACAAGAAGACAGCAAGAGTCACAGCTTTGGGCTTTCAAATGCCTGAGAAGCATGAGAATCCCACTCAAGAATTCAATGCTAAGCTCAACTTGGAAAGTGGGAAGATATATATATATATATATATATATATATATATATATATATATATATTCTTTTTCCAAAAGCTTTAGGAGGAGGGTGTGTCCACCAAAAAGGAAGGAGCATGCAGGGATAAAGAATCTCAGAATCTGGCAATCTGGCACCGGGAGCCAGAATTTAAGGGAGAAACTAAGAAAATTCCCAGAATTCTATGGAGGCAAGAGGCTGAGCCGGGAACTGATTTTGATGGGAGCAAGATGGGGAGTTTTAGAAAAAGAAACTGAACTGACAGATTATCTATTACATTGTATTGAGTATGAATTTTATAGCCCATTGCCGAGGGTAATAAAAATTTTTATTTTTTTTTTTTTTGGCTTTTTGGGTCACACCTGGCGATGCACAGGGGTTACTCCTGGCTCTGCACTCAGGAATTACCCCTGACCGTGCTCAGGGGACCATATGGGATGCTGGGATTTGAACCCGGGTCGGCCGCGTGCAAGGCAAACGCCCTACCCGCTGTGCTATCTCTCCAGCCCCATAAAAATTTTTATAGTAATTCACAAAACTAAGCAAATAAACCTTAACCAAGAAAAAAAAAACCCACTCAGCAAAATCCTGTAGGTATGTGTGTCAGAAAGTTTTCCCTAATGTGGGTACGTGGATGCTTGGGGGCCACCAAGACGACGTTCAGGGGGTGACGGGATTAGCACAGTGTGAAGTGCGGCACAGTCAACCTCACAGCATGATCTGGTGCTGAAACGAAACAAGATCCCGGGCCCTGGCGAGAGCTCGAGGAAGCACAAGCACACTGGACTCGAAGAAGGGCCCTGTCCAAGTGCGTGGCTTCGTGCCTGTGCTCAAACCCTCAGGTCCGAGCGTGAACTCCACTGCCCGCCCCGGGAATCTGGGTGATGGCCATGCAGAGCGCAGGTGGCCGCAACTAATGTCCTATTAGCTGGGAGACCGAAAATGGGTAGCTTGCACCTGTGAAGGTGTTCAGAGCGCCTCTGCTGTGTCCTCTCCGTGTTGCTGTTTCACCCCCACACACACACACACACACGTGTCACCCCCCACACGCAAAGAAACCAAGAAAAACCAAATAGGAGATCTAATTTTGGTCAACCCTCAGCTAAGCCGTCAGGTAAACTGCCTATAGAACTCGTTTCTACACATGCAGACTTGTATTAGGCAAGCAGGGAGAAGGAAGTGTGAAGACGTATGTGTGCATGTGTGTGTGTGTGTCTTTCTTTATTTTTTAAATTATTATTAATATTTTTTGGCTTTTTGGGTCACACCCGGTGATGCACTGGGGTTACTCCTGGCTTTGCACTCAGGAATTACTCCTGGCAGTGCTTGGGGGATCATATGGAATGCTGGAAATCGAACCCGGATTGGCCGCATGCAAGGCAAACGCCCTACCTGCTGTGCTGTCTCTGAGGCTCCTATTCTTACCTCAGAGGCCACACACAGATCAGAAGGAGGCAGAACTTCCCTTGCATATTCTACCGTGGGACAGTTGGTGATTTCCCAGGTCCTGGACTGAAAGCCGAGTGCTTTGGATGCGCTCGTGGAATCTTTCTGCCCGCCTAGAGTAGGGCACACATTGCACTCGGTCCCTCAAATACAAATGTTGAGACTTCAACCCACATGTGGTGGCACTGGAGGTGGGGGCTCGGGAAGCGATGGGGGTTAAGACAAGGGCATGAAGATAGAGCCTATGAGACAGATTTTGCTGGGCGGGGAGACGGCTCAACGCCCTTTGTATCCCCAAGACTCAAGATTCAAGCACTTCCTGCTTCTTTTCCAAATCCATCCACCTGAATCTCGGGGACTGGACTCAGGCTCATCCTTTTAAAACAAAAAAAAAGATTTCTTTTTCTTTTTTTTCCCTCTGGAGGGGATCCACATGGGGCCAGAGGAACCTGGTGAGCCGCATGCAAGGCAAGCGCCTTCCCCGCTGTATTACCTCTGGCCCGTGGGGGTCTCTGGCTGGTTTCTCCACTCCTCATTCCTTCCCCTCTGCCAACACCGTGTGCACATGGGGAGAGGAATTCACAGTCAACACCCCCAGACACACAGAGACTGACACTTTGTCCAGGGTGTGAAGCAAGGTCCGTGCCCGCAGCCTCCTGCCCCTCTGAGGGCCCTGGAGAACAGGGACAGGCACCTGGGGGCCGCTGTTCTCCCGCCCGAACCCCAGAGCCCACGGTCCCAAAAAACCCCCTCCACAAAACCCTGCTGTGGGTTCTGGGGGGCTGCCGTGAGATGCCGACTGGGTTCTCTAGCCAGGAGTCAGCCTTCGCTCCCCCTTTCCCTGCTCATTGGGTACCCCCAACTTCCTCACCCATACTGGGGGTCTAGCCATGCCCACAGGATGTCAGCGTCCCTCACATTCTTGTCCCTACTCTTCCAGCTGTCATTGGACGGGTCTAGAGTGCCACGCCTCGCCAACGTCCCCCACCCACCTGTTTTGGAGCCAGCACAGGTCACTGTGCCCTGGGCCACCAGCCTGCCCAGAATACACTTCCCTGACATGCCTACCAGGACAGTCCTCCCGGGACGTCTGGTCCTGGTCCTCCCTCTCTGGGCTGGGGACTGTCTGGGACTCAGCGGCCACTGCCACTTCACAGGGCCATGTCACTGTGATGTTCTGGAGATGAGAGGATAGATGCGCTGGCCACAGATGCGGGGACGTGTTGACGGGGCGACGGAAGGCAGGTCTGCTCCGACCCCAATCCAATTAGATCCCACCAGCACTGCAGCCTACACCAGACCCCCTTCCCCACTCCGCCAGGGCCCGCGCAGCAACTTGCAGATAAGAACGCAGGTTTCCTGCAGCATACATATCTGCTGAATGGATGGATGAAGCCATTAATAACCTCCGCCCGCCTGCCGGAATCAGTGCTGCCGGGAGGAAGATTTTCAAAAGGAAAGAAAATCACCTTCTGCAGCGAGTTGGGACAGAATCCTCTGGCTGCATTTTTCTTTTCTTTGGGGACTTGCTCTGACTGAAATTCCTGGGGGATGTGTGTGGATGTGTGTGTGTGTGTATGTGTGTGTGTGTGTGTGTGTGTTTCTTAGACTTTGCTCAAAGGTTAGTGCAACCTCTCAGGCAAGGCCTACAGGGTAGGAATAAAGGCAAACATGTGTGTATGTGCATGCATGCTCACACACATGCACACATTTGTTGGGGACTGCTCAGGACCCTGAACAAAAGAGGACCCTGAAACCTTTACCCTGGACAAACCGGAAAATTCCATTACCAGCTTTGCATGACCTAAGGCAAAGGTGCCCTTGTGACAAAGGAAATAGCCAAACTCAAGAGGTAAAAGTAGCCCAGGGCAGTTAACTGAGAGATGCCATAAAGCCCTAAGTAGAATACCTTCCTCTACCTTGTGCCTTCCTCCTGCCAGATGCTCCTGCCAGATAAACCCTTGCCTTCCTCTCCCCACTATTTCTCAATCTACTCTTGAAGAATGTTGTAAGCCCACCTAATACACCCCGAACCTTTCCTTATTTGGTCTGAGAAGACACTTCCCTGATGATTGACAACTTATGTACAAACCCCCTGCTAAGAAAAGTATAAAACCAGCGTGGCAGTTAATAAAGTTGCCCTTGATCGGCATGTGTCGTCTTGGGCCCCCTATTTATTATCCTCACTAGTTTTATTTCAGGTCAGAACCGCTCACAGAACCCACCCAATTAGGAGCGCTTTCCACTGTTGTCTCTCCGCGGGCCGGAGAGATCTCCGGGGGAACGCGCACACATTCATGCATCCTTTCATGCACACTGGTACACATACATGTTTGCATACACCAGAACACAATAAGGCTGGATCAAGGGTAGCTAGCTGAAAGAAAGGTTACTTCCAACTAGCAACAGATGAGGTCTCAGTGCACTTTCTCCTAGTATAAGAGGGTGTCATGGGCTGTGGGGGTCCTGAAGACATGTAAAGTAGAGCTCTCCCTGTGTGAGCTGTAGTACTGTCTGCCCCTGGCTGTGATCACACAGGCCCCAAAGGAGAAAGGGGCACCCAGAAACTAATACTCCAGTGTGCATTGGTCCCAATCCTTCCCTTCTTTCTCTTAAGGATCCCAGGGAGACAAATGCATCCTTGAGTCAATCTAGAACTGACAAAGGTTGTTAATCTTCCTTCATGCCCTGGGATTCCAGTGAGCCCAGGGTGATGATTCAAACCCACTACTGAGGCTGGCATCCCGCATCAAGAAGGCTCAGAAGTATCCTGAGGCGGTAAGTTCCCTGAGGTTGATCTTCTGAGTTACTGATCTAGCTCATGTATTTTATCTCAGAGCCCGAGTTGGCATTTACATGCCCTTCGTGAGTTATCTACAGGGTAAGTAAATCCCTTAGCATTTATGCAGGTGGAACCTTCACACACGGCCATAGCATTCCAGTGACAACTGGAGGGAGAAATCTGTGCATCTATTATACAAGACATTCAACCAAGACTCAAGACTTAGAGTAACTGCGATGGGTCACTACACCCCAGAGCTCCGAGACTCTGGCACCCCACAGAAATGGGGGGACATCACTTGGTCCCAGGAAGGTCATTCCATACCTACTCTCATTTCTCTCAAACAAGCCAAGTATCTGCTTCCCTAGTTGGCACCTAAAAGAAACATAGGCATTGGAGCGATAGTATGGCAGGAAGGGCACCTGCTTTGCACACAGCCAACCTGGCATTCACTCCCTGGCATCCACACAGTCATTAGGATTCATCAGGAATGATCCCGAGCTCAGAGGCAGGAGTAAGCTCTGAGTATCACTGGTTGTGGCTCTAAAACTAAGAATAATAAAAGCAGCATAGGCCCCCTCTAACACATTTTGTTAAAACGTCAGTAGACCTTCTTGAAACTTATCCCAAGCCACACACTGGACAATATGCCTACAGCCATCTGTCTGTGGGTTCTGTTACTGAAAAGTCCGACTCACAAATTCCTACTGTCTGGAATCTCTTGCCCAAGTCTTGCCAGGAAATACCATCCCTTGCCCAGATGCACTGGCCACTTGAAGCCCCCTGAATTCAGCAGAAAGGAAACAGTTTAGAGAAAACAGTGCCACCAGCACAAAGCCTAGAATCCACTCAAAAAATTAAAAAGCTCCTTTCCATCCCACTGCCAAGACGGTGCTGATAAAAGATGAGACCCAAAGACTAGTTATATTGGCGCAAAGAATTCCCTCAATAAATTCCCAGGGCCTGTGTGTAGATGCTTGATCTAATCAATTGACACGGGACATATTTCACACCCACGACTGTGTCTCTGCCCCATCTCGACTGGAAAGCAATCGCTTCTCAGACCTCTCATCATAATTACCTCCCGTCTCGGCTTATACTAAAGGGCCGGTTGAAGACACTCATCTGATTGCCACAAACAACTTGTTCACATTTATTCTGTCAATTCCATCCCTGTGGTCCTTGAATCCTTAAACCTAGGGTCAAACACCAGGCCCAAACTCTCACCTCCAGAAACGTGACGTTTGTGCCATGTGCTGCCCTGGCAACACAGCCAATGAGGATCACATCAAAGAGCCAGATGCCCTGTCACACCCTAGCAAACTGATTTCCCTGCACTGTCGCTCCAGTTTGCCAGCATCAATCATTATGCCCCCACCATGATCAATACTTATAAGGGCTGCCTGGGGACTATCCATCTCCATGTGCTACTGCCGCCACCGCTGATGTGAAATCTCATCAACACGGTGTTAGTTCCCTTTATGTCTTCATATATACTCCACACTGATCAGGATCCATGCTACTCATTCCATCTGGCCATGGGTCTTCTAACGGCCATGCTTGACAATTCATTTTTCCTCCTGACCACAGGAGGGGTCCTCATAAAGATTTCCACAAAGAGATGTCCAACCTAATCAAACAAAGACAATTCCCTGAAAGTACACTATGAAGGCCAGGGAGATAATGCAAAGGGATACGGAACATGCTTTGTATGCTGGAGGCCTGGGTTGGATCCCAACACTGATGTTTGGTCCCCAGGATTCTGCATATCATGGGAAAGGTGTTTGCCAGAACTTGTTGTCCTTCCACTTTGGCTGTTTCAAAGGTGGGCAAACTGGATATGGCACATTCGTAAGAAACAGAGATCTTGGTGCTTCTTTTAAACCACGATGGTGAGGCTCATCACAATCTTTGGTAGAACAAACATACATTTCAGTATTTTCAGCCTCATAATAAAGATTCAAAACTCCCAAGAACTATGTAAGCCCTTCACAGGGAAAACAAAATGTGAACTCATTTCCCAGTGTCAACACTCTTAGAATGCCAGCTCTGGCTCCACCCATTGTGATGATGTGAATGGAAAATGGCTAGAAGGTTTAGGATGGCAGTGCCCAAGACTCTGTGAAGCTGGAAGAAAGTGTGGTTCTCTAAGTGCAAGGAGATCAAAACCAGGACACGCAATAGTGAGGCTACAGCGGGGTGGGTGAGGCAGTTGATGGAAAAGGGCCTGCCTATCACACTTTCATCAGACTTCTCAGCAGAAAACCCACAAGCCAGGAGTGAATGGAATTACTTATATACTAACAATATTGGAAGGTAAACTGCCAGTCAAGAAAATATATTCTACAGATTCTCAGACAGGAGGGAAAAATGAAGGTCCTCGTAGACAAACATAAACTGAAGAAGTGGCCAACATCTCCCTTAAGAGAAATGTTGAAAGAACTCTCCTGAAGGCCAGGGAGAAAGTTCGAAGGGCTGGGGTGTATGTCTTGTACATACAAGAGGGATGTATACACTAGGATCTAGTTCAATCTCTGACACTTTGTGGCCAAAGTATCAGTGGGATTGGTCCCTGAGCACTGCCTGGGAGCCACTGCCCAAAAAGCAGTGAAGAAAAAAAGGAAAGAAAGCTCTCCCAATAAAATTCAAAAAGCAGGTCCACAGAAAAGTGAACAAGCAAATAGAACCAGAACACAATACAAAATGGCAGAGCAAGCCTCATATATCAGCAGTCGATGTAAATAGATGGATTTCATGGAAGGAAAGAGAAGCCCCTCAGAGAAAGTCAACTATATGTTACTTATAAGACATTCACTTACTTTCAAGCTTTCACTGCATCACTGTCTTCCTGTTGTTCATCAATTTACTCAAGCAGGCGCCAGCAACATCTCTATTCGTCCCAGTCCTGAGATTTTAGCAGCCTCTCCTTACTCGTCTTTCCCAATGATTGGAGGCTCTTTTCAGAGTCAGGGGAATGAGACCTGTTATTGTTACTGTCTTTGGCATATCAATACACCACGCGGAGCTTGACAGGCTCTTCTGTGTGGGCAGCATATTCTCGGTAGCTTGCCAGGCTCTCTGAGGGGCATATACATATATTTCCCTTTATGATGATGGTTTGCAGCTGCACAGTCCAGGAATATGTTCACTCATGCGTGAGGCTCAGCCTGAGCATGTGGAAAGCGGCCCGGAGCGTGGCATCGGTGGGGTAGTGGAGGTCGGCTGCCAGGGCTGGGTCCGTTGGGGCAGGGAGGGCTCTTACCCACCCCCCTCTGAGGCACCGCTGGTGCGGAGTCCGGTGACATGGTTATGAGGCCTTATTTTATGCTCCCTTCAGGAAGAAGCAGCTGTGAGTTCTCATTATTTACAGCGAGATAATTCATACGAAACAGTCCCATTTACGTGACAGAAGCAACATTAAGCACTATTACTACTAGGCCTGCATTGGTTCCTTTTCCACTTCAAACACTGTCCTAGAAGTCTGTGGAAAAGACAGCCTATGTTCCTCAAATTAGGAGGTAACTTAGGAGAGCTATCACTAATGATCATCTTTATTTATCTGATCCTGGTAACGGGGCTATTGTTATTCCAGTAAAAGGCGAAGTGAGACTGTATGGCTCCCTAAACTCAGGTCACACCTTTGGGTGTCAAATCAAAAACCTGATCCAAGTCCTGAGCAAAAGAAAGGGGAGCACAAACAGACACGCAAGAAAACGCTCTGAGAACCCGCAGTGCTGAGGGGCTTTTGGCAAAGAAAGCAAAGCCAGAAACAGGTGGGCCCATATCCAACTGGAAGGTCTCTCCAGGGCTGGGAAAGAGGACAGCAGGCAGGGCACCTGCCTTGCATACTGCTGGCACAGGTAGTTCTCTGGCACTCCCATGGTTACCCGAGATCTCCATGAGTGACCCCTATGCTTTGACAGGTGGCCCCAAAAAACAGAAAAAACGAAACCCTAAACAGGTGCACTGGCTGGGAGATGACTCAGGGCTAGAGTTCACTCATTTCACACAGCCCAGGTGTGATTTCTAGTGTTAAATTATCCCCAAGCGGCCCCAGGAGTCACTCCAAATGATGAAGGCATAAGAATTCAAGGCAAGGAGTTCTACTCTCACCACTATTATACAACACAGTGTTGACTAGCCACAGCAACTAGTCAAGAAAAAGAAATAAAAGCAGTCAAATTATATAAAATAAACTATTGAGGGCATGCTATGGGGATAGGCTTAAGGGGTGGTTGGGAAAATTGGAGACCATGAATGGTGGAGGGAGGATGACAGTGGTGGTGGCGCTGGTGTTGGAATACTGAATGCCTGTGACGAATCATCATAAACAGCTTCCTAAACCAGTGTTTATATAAAGTAGGGGGGAAATTTATGTATTACCTACTCAATGTAAATTCCAAAATATATTAATATAGAATTGCTTTAAAAATTTATTAATGACAGGTGAGACATGATTATTACTATCATGAGATTCATGTATAAAATAAAATTGAATGCAATATGCTTTAGATTTCAGAGTTAAAAAGTTAATATGTAAATGTGAATAGGCATTTCATTATATTGCATTAAATGCTTTTAATTTTATTTACATAGGTCAAAATCATAGAGACTTTCAAGGATCAATTTAAAACAAAGGAGAAGAAGCGGGATCTTCAAGACAATGTGGCAATTTATAAAGTCATAAACTGATATACATACATCAAATTAAGACTTCCAGCCAAACAAGACAGCAAGAAGCAGAGATGGATATACTATAATGATAACCACATCAATACAATAAGAAGATGAAACACTAAATATATTTCATATATAAAATATGGACTGGAGCGGTAGCACAGTGGGTAGTGCATTTGCCTTGCACATGGCCAACCGAGGTTTGATTCCTCTGTCCCTCTCAGAGAGCCGGGCAAGCTACCAAGAGTATCATGCCCGCATGGCAGAGCCTGGCAAGCTCCCCGTTGCATATTTGATATGTCAAAAACAGTAACAACAAGTTTCACATTGGAGATGTTACTGGTGTCTGCTCAAGCAAACTGATGAACAATGGGATGACAGTGCTACAGTGCTATAAAATATATTAAAAATATATATACACACATACACATGTAGACCTAACTAAGCAGCATTAAACTACAGAAAGTAAATACTAACTGACCTGAAGGGAAATGCTATAAAACAATAATAGTGGGGGACTCTAACACCTCATCTTCATCCAAGCAGAAAAGAAATAAGGAAATGGTGGCCTTAAATGGCAAATTCTGTGAGATGGACATAATAAATCCATGTAGGGCATTCCATTCCCCAAAGCAAATACACATTATTTTCATAACTGTATAAAACATTCTCAAGAATAAACCATATGTTAGGACACAAAACAAGCTTCATTAAAATATTATCAAGGGAATTTTAATCATAGTGGTATCAAACTAGAAACCAGTCAAATGAAGTGGGTGGAAACAACACAAATTTGTGGAGAATAAACAATGTGTGACTGAATGACCACTAGGTGCAAAATGAAATCAACAGAGAAAGAAAGTATCCAGAAATGAAAACAAAGACACAACTTATCACAAACTATGGGATACAGCAAAAGCAATAATAAGAAGAAAGTTACTTCACAAGGAATAATCACAGATTTTAAAAGAAAACTCTTCTCACTAAAGAAACTAGGAAAAAGTGAAAAAGCAATTTTTTTAAATCAGCAAATGGAAGAAAATAATAAAAATTAAAACAGAAATAAGCAAAAGAGTTTTTTATTTAAAAAAAAATCCTGTGACCAGGCACGTAGCTTAAATTCCTCCTTGCATATGTGAGGCCCTGAGTTTGGTCCCCAGCACTGCATGTGCCATTCCCACACACCCCCCCCACAGCACTGCCAGATGTGGCCCTTACAATAGAAAGAAAAAAAATTAAAGGGAAAGGAAGGAAGAAAGAAAGAAAGAAAGAAAGAAAGAAAGAAAGAAAGAAAGAAAGAAAGAAAGAAAGAAAGAAAGAAAGAAAGAAAGAAAGAGAAAGAAAGAAAGAAAGAGGGAGAGAAAGAAAGAGAGAAAGAGAGAGAGAAAGAGGGAGGGAGGAAGGAAGGAAGGAAGGAAGGAAGGAAGGAAGGAAGGAAGGAAGGAAGGAAGGAAGGAAGGAAGGAAGGAAGGAAGGAAGGGAGAAAGAAAGAGAAAGAGAGAGAAACAAAGAAACCCCAACAAGATCTAGTTCTTTGAAAATATTAGCAAAACAGGCAAACTATGAATCACAGTTAACTGGGAAGCCACAGTCACTGACTGGTGCTTCTGGATTCTCTTATACAAATCTATGAATCTAAGAAAGAGGAAGTTTCCCCTTCTTCTCTCATTGAGAAGACCGAAAAAAAGAGGAAGGAAGGAAAGAGAGAAAGAAAGAAAGAGAGAGAGAGAGAAAGAAAGAAAGAAAGAAAGAAAGAAAGAAAGAAAGAAAGAAAGAAAGAAAGAAAGAAAGAAAAGAGGGAGAGAAAGAAAGAAAGAAAGAAACAAGAGGGAGAAAGAAAGAAAGAGAAAGAAAGAAAGAAAGAAAGAAAGAAAGAAAGAAAGAAAGAAAGAAAGAAAGAAAGAAAGAAAGAAAGAAAGAAAGAAAGAAAAAGCAGGAAGGAAGTAAGGAGGGAAGGAAGGAAGGGAGGGAGGGAGGGAGGGAGGAAGGGAGGGAGGAAGGAAGGAAGAGATTAAAATCACAATATAGGGGCTGGAGCGATAGCACAGTGGGTAGGGCGCTTGCCTTGCACTCGGCCAACCCGGGTTCGAATCCCAGCATCCCATATGGTCTCCTGAGCACCGCCAGGGGTGATTCCTGAGTGCATGAGCCAGGAGTGACCCCTGTGCATCGCCGGGTGTGACCCAAAAAGCAAAAAAAAAAAAAATCACAATATAAACTATAGAATTACAAAGGATCATATGTGAGTATGATGAACAACTATATAGCAACCAATTGGACAATTTAGGAAATGTGGACAAGTTTATAAGAATATACACCCCATCCCAAGGCTGAGTATGGAGAAACGAAAACCCGAGTAAGTAGCAAACCACCACAGGAATGCTGAAGCAATAACCAGAAGCCACCTCCCTCCCCAAACAAAATCCCACAACCAAAAGGTTTTGCTAGTAAATTTTACCAACTTTCAAAATAACTGTCTATTATTCCCAAGCTGTTCCCTCCAAGAAATTTAAATTAGAGGAAATATCAGGCATTCTCTGAAGCCAGCGTTGACCTGATTCCAAAACCAGAAATAAATATAATATACTGCAGACAAATATCTCAGATGCACATGCTTGTAAAAATCCATAACAAAATACTTGCAAAGCAAAGTTAATGAAGAATTATATGCCATGATTAAACAGGATTTACTTCACAGATATAAGGAAGGTTTAATGTTAGTGAATCAATAAACATTACATCGAAAGACAAAAATCATAGGATCATTTCAATTAATGCAGAAAAATATTCTAACAGTACTCAACATCCTTTTATGATTAAAAATAACTTCAACAAAATGGGTATAGAAAGAACACATCTCAGCATGACAAACAGCACATATAAAAAAAAACAACCAACATAATCTACAATGGGGAAAATTGAAAGTTTCTCCCCTAAGACGAGGAAAGAAACCAGGGTGTCTATTCTTACCACTAGTATTCAACATAGGGCTGGAGCGGTAGCACAGCCGGTAGGGCGTTTGCCTTGCATGCGGCTGACCCAGGTTCGATTCCTCTGTCCCTCTCGGGGCAAGCAACCAAGAGTATCCTGCCTGCATGGCAGAGCCTGGCAAGCTACCCGTAGCGTATTTGATATGCCAAATACAGTAACAAGTCTCAGAATGGAGATGTTACTGGTGTCCGCTCAAGCAAGTGGATGAGCAATGGGATAACAGTGATACAGTGATACTATTCAACATAGCATTGGAAATCCGAATAAGAGCATTAGAAAAAAGAAATAAGAGAAATCCAAATAGGAAAGGAAGCAAAGCTAGAATTAATTTTGGATTGATATGATAATAAATATTAGGATATATAGAAAAATTCCTAAAACTCATGTAAAAAAACTATCAGAAACAATAAATGATTACAATAAAGTGGTAGATTATCACAAAAATATTTTGCATTTCAGATACATGAAAAATGAATTAGCAGAAAGAAAAATCTGAACAACCATCCTATTTACATAAACTAGAACTTATTAGATTTTTTTGGAGCAGAATTAAACAAAGAAGTGAAATGTCTGTACACTGTCAACTATGAGACATTGTTGGAAGAAAAAGAAGACATTAAAAGACGGGAAAATATTCAGTGTTCATGGATTAGAAGAATTAACATTGCCAAAATAGTTAACAGAAAGCAATATACAGTTATAATGCAATCCCTACCCAAAGCTCAATATTATCCATCACAGAAATAGAAAAGAAAGATTTATTTGGAATGACAAAAGACCCAAATAATAAAATTTCCGAGGGGGGAAAAAATGGAGGCATCAGCTCTTTAGTTTCAAAACATATTATAAAACAACTGTAATTAAACAGCATGGAATTGGAATAATAACAAATGCACAGACGAAAATAACAAAATAGAAAGCCTAGAAATAAACCACACATGCATGAACAACTAATTTACAACAAAGGAGCCTGTATAGGCGCAGGCAAAGTCTCTTCAATAAGTGGAATTGGTAAAACAATGGCCACATGCAAAAGAAAGAAACCAGACCATTACTGAACACCATAAACAAAAATTAATTTAAATTGAAGACTCGGATGCAAGACCTGACACCATAAAATACTTATAGGAAAACACAGGTGACGCATTCCTTGAAAATAGCCTTGGATATGTGTGCAGGGACGAGATTCTCATGCCAAGGGTAAGAAAACTCCATCAAAAAATGGGGAGAAGAAATGAACAGAAATTTCCTCAAAAAAGAAATACAAATGCCCAAAAGGCACATGAAAAAATGCTCCACGTCGCTAATCATCAGGGAGATGCAAATCAAAACAACAGTGAGATATCATCTCACACCACGGAGACTGGCACACATTCAAAAGAACATAACTTGACTTTTTAAATGGGCAGAAGACTGAATTAGACAACACACCCTCCTGGTGTAGCATGACCACCAGGCTTCACTGGGAGGCCCGTCCTGTCCCTAAGCATGACCGGGAGGCAGCCCACAGACTTATCGTACAAATAGTAAAGTCACGTTGAAATACACAAATATGAAAGATGAGGGTTTTCCCTCCGAGGTAACACAACGTCAGACGCCACACACACCACAGTGATCAACGGTTTTGATGGAGATGGGAGATAACGCAGAGGACCACCACACACTCCTTTCACTTACAGAGTCCCAGGTTCCAGACATGGCACCCCAAGCCCTAACCCCCGTTCCCAGCATCACCACGGTTAACCCTGGGGCTCCCAGCGCCGCTGGGAAGGCTGCCCCTGAAAGAAAGAACAGCGGGTAAAGATGAATTCAGAACACCAAGTCCTGGGATCAGACATTATATCCCGTGGAGTAAGAAAATAATGAGCCGTGATAACCTCAGAAATAATACACGGACTATGGACAAAGAGAGTGCATGAGGGTACCACTTACGATCTGACTGGGAGTCCAGCAACCAGGGAGAGATGCTAATCCTCTTTTCAAATTAATGGTCTTTACAACGTACAATGTTAGTTTCTGGAATGCTACCATTTAAAAAATTACACGCTAGACATCATCCTGCTGCTTGTGACAGCACAAATGGGCTTTGAGGGGATTATGCTAAGTGAAAATAAGCCAAAAAAAGACAAATACCATATGATTTGACCCATGTGTAGAAGAAATGGGACAAGCCGACAAACAAAAACAAGCCCTTAGATTCTGAAAACATAATAGCAGACAGGATGGAGGATGAGGGAGAGGGAAGAGGACAGCAGGCCCACCGCATGGCAGTGGGTAGGAAAATAGACCTTTGGTAAAAAATCATAAAGAAGTACAGATGTCATACTACAATTAAAATTAATTTAAAATTAAAATTAAATTAAGCAATTAACATTAAACACCTGAAAGCCACATCATGTTCTGAACCAATGTCACTTCAATTGAAAAAAAAAAGTTCGAGAACTCAAGTATTTTCATACTAACCCCCATGCCTAACGGATGGAAATGATTTCAGAGTCATTTCAGAAGCACAGGTTGTGCCCTGTAAATGTATTCTTAGAAATAATTATGCCCAGGGTAGGCATGCTCCCAAGCATTACTGACTGTCTGCAGATGTACTAAGGAGTCTCAGAACCTCGTGAAACAAGCAACAGCAAAGGGCTTTTTAGATCTGAAAAAAATAGGCAAGGTGGATTGAACAGTCGAGAAGTGAACATCTTAGGTAGGTGTGTGCACGAGGATGTTCTAGAGCAATCACTGTCACTGTCACTGTCATCCCATTGCTCATCAATTTGCTCGAGCGGGCACCAGTAACGTCTCCATTGTGAGACTTGTTGTTACTGGTTTTGGCATATCAAACACGCCACGGATAGCTTGTTGGGCTCTGCTGTGTGGGTGAGATACTCTCGGTAGCTTGCCGGGCTCTCCGGGAGGGCCGGAGGAGTCCAATCTGGGTTGGCCATGTGCAAGGCAAATGCCCTACCTGCATGACCCCCCAAATGACAAAAGCAGCTTGAAAACAAGACACTCGGGGCCGGAGAGAGCGTGCAGTAGGGAGGGCACCTGCGTTGCGCACAGCTGATTTGGTTCCATCCCCAGCACTACGCACGGTCCTCTGAACCTACCATGAGCACAGACTCAGGAGTAAGCCCAGAGCACCACAAGGCATGGCCCCAAACCAACAACAATAAAAATGGACATGGGGACACAGCAACACTTCCTTGAGTGACTCAGTAGCTGTGTTTCCTGTTTCTGAAGGACAGGCATCAGACTGCAAAACCACACTCCCACTCAAATCTGGTGCTCTAAGAAGTTTTTTTTTTTTTATCACAGTCCTAGATCTAGATAAAGAGATCACTCTCCCCTTTGTTCCTCCCCCTCCCCCCGGCATGGCGCTCAAGCCCTCTGCCACCATGTCCATCATTAGCACCTGTTTCTCCCGATTTGGGTGCTTCTCTGTAAATTCTCTCTTTCCCACCCACCCCCACAGAAAAGTCTTCAGAGGGCCAGAGCGACAACACAGCAGGTAGGGCATTTGCCTTGCATGTGACTGACCAGGGTTCAATCCCCGGCATCTCATATGGTCCCCCGAGCATCGCCAAGAATGATTCCTGAGTGCAGAGCCAAGAGAAACCGCTGAGCATAGCCGGGTGTGACCCAAAAAGCAAACCACCACCACCAACAACAAAAATCTTCATTCCTCCCACCAGGGTTCTTGCTCTTGTTCGGAATTCCTCTGATCATCAGGAAGTGCCAGACAAAAGCCTAAGAGCTTGCAGTGAATTCATACACGAGAACAGACAACACTTAGACAAGGGGCTGATGTCGCCACAGCACCCTGCTCAGTCATGTCTGCCAAGAGTCCCTGTAGTTAGAAAAAAGCCTCTCCCCATTTCCCTATGTGGTCAGAAAGATAGTACAGCAGGTAAGGCACTGGCCTTGCACACGCCCCACCTGGGTTTGATCCCTTACGGTGCTCCAAGAACCATCTGGAGTAATTCCTGAGTGCAGAGCCAGGAGTAATCTCTGAGCATCGTTAGTTGTGATCCCCCTCCAAAAAACCTTTGAAAAAGTAGCAGCGGTGTTAGAAAAGAAAATCTCACCTCTCACCCCGTGCCAGGGGAGAAAGGAGCCACTGGGATCCCATCCCCATGCGCACACCTGCCTTCTTCCGCTCTTGGCCACCACAAACCCAGGCAATAGCAGGACATGACAGTGTCCTTGGTCCCCAACAAGTTCCTCCAGGCTTCTCAGCCCACGTGATTGTGTGCATACACGAGCTGCAGCCTAGTTCTGCAGTCTTTTTTTTTTTTTTTTGGTTTTTGATTTTATTTTGGCCTTTTGGGTCACACCCGGTGATACACAGGGGTAATTCCTGGCTCTGCACTCAGGAATTACTTCTGGCAGTGCTCAGGGGGACCATATGGAATGCTGGGACTCGAACGCGGGTTGGCCACATGCAAGGCAAACGCCCTACCTGCTGTACTATCACTCCAGCCCCCAGGTTCTGCACTCTGGATCCTAATAAGGATGTCCTGAGGTCTCAAGAGGCCAGAGTAGCTGAAGACATGACGTGGGTACCCAAGAACCAAAGAACAGGAAAAGGCCAGCGCAGAGGGGCAAGTGGGAGGCTGGAGGGGAACAGAGACTGATGCTCTCTGACGCTGAGAGTCCAGCTATCACGGAGGGGGCAAGCAGAAAGAACTTTCGAGTTCTTTCTGAAAGCAGGTGCCCGGCAGCTTTCAAGCAGGCTGGAGTTTGGGAACTGAATATCATGACTTCTAAGAGCCACGAAGGCAGGACACAAAAGCGAACAAGCAGATGTTGGTCTTTTTTTTCTTTTAAATTTTTTATTAGAGAATCACTGTGAGGTACAGTTACAAACTTATGAACTTTTGTGTTTGCATTTCACTCATACAGTGATCGTTTACCCATCCCTCCACCAGTGCCCATTCACCTCCACCAATGATCCCAGCATCCCTCTCACCACCCCTACCCCCTCCCCCACCACCCCACCCTGCCTCTGCGGCAGGGCATTCCCCTTTGTTCTCTCTCCCTTTGGGTGTTGTAGTTTGCAATAGAGGTATTGAGTGGCCGTCATGTTCAGTCTATAGTCTACTTTCAGCTCGCATCTTCCAACCCGAATGGGTCCTCCCAACACCCTCTACTTGGTTTTCCCTTCTCTATCTGAGATCAGGGGTTGGTCTTGAGAGTAAAATGGAATTTTACTAGCCCTGCTTTGTTGGGGTGGAGCCCTGAAGAAGAAAGAGGAAGACAGATAAAAATGCAGCGACTTTCAGCCCTGGCGCCTTTCCCCAGCCAAGATCTAGTTCTAGTCTTTGTCTTGAAGCTGTGAGTTCTGATCCTGGGGCAAATGGACCAACGAAAGGAGAACCTCACTTTCAGTGAGGTGAGTGTCAACAGTCACTGGTTCTCCCTCTGCCAGACCTCTCTCACTCCCTTTATTTTGGGGGCGGGGGGTTGGGCC
The DNA here is from genome assembly GCF_027595985.1 of Sorex araneus. Lineage (NCBI taxonomy): Eukaryota > Metazoa > Chordata > Mammalia > Eulipotyphla > Soricidae > Sorex > Sorex araneus. Next base: position 61,905,739 of record NC_073310.1, on the reverse strand, counting down.
ATCCCCAGCAGGGCTCATGGCTTACCCAGGCTCAGTTCCCTGGGTCACCCTGGAGGGCCTGGGGGGACCATGTGTGGTGCCAGGGAGTGAGCCCAGGTCAGCCCTGTGCAAAGCAAGCACCTTCCCCACTGCAGTATCTCTCTGTCCACCCCTACATTCTTCCTTGGGCACATGCATGGCCACAAACACGGCAACCACATCTTAGGATGTCAAAAGAAGCCGGTGCCAGAGAACACTCCCTGCAGGGTGCAAATGACACGCACACAGAGCATGTGGCAGGACAGGCAGGGAGAACCGCCCAAGCCCAGGCGCTGACAGGCGTCTGTCTCACTCTGAAACAGCAGGTCCAGGGGCCATAGGGGGTGGGGGGAGGGGTGGCTGGGAGCCTCCTCCCACTGTCTACCTTTCTGCCCTTGAGCACAGAACCTGCCCATCCAGAAAGTTAGGTGGCAGCTCCCACACAGGAAGGAGCTGCTTCCTGAGCTGGCAGGAACTGCTTTTTTGGGGGTGGGGCAGAGGGAGCTACACTGGTGTTCCCCCCAAGTGTTCTCTGTCCACACTATCTGGAGGATATAGCTCCTGCATATCTCCTCACAAAGCAATGGCAAAGGGTGGGGGAAAGAAAAAGAAGCAGTTTATGGGATCCTGGGGTGTGAAGTGTATGGGGAAAATGCTGGGAGCCCTGTCCTGCAGATGGGGTGACATTTGTCAGGCGCCATTCCAAGGAAGTTATTATCACCTTCCCAATCCTAAAATCAAACCTGGGGGCAAGAAAGGCAGTACCTTAAAGTGCTAAGGAGCACACTTGGTTTTTGGAATTTACTATAGGTTGTTTGGCTAACAACCCTTCCCCCCCCACACACAGACACATACTTGAAGGGGTGATGGTGAAAAAAATACCACTGGGTGATGCCCCCTTTCCTCTGAGACAAGAGGCTGGAGTCTGGCTAGGGGGAAGCAAGAGACTAAATTTATCTGTATCTGACCACAATTGGGAACTAAGGCCAGCTGCGTCCCCCTCCAGGACACCGCAAACCAGTTTTCATTCTCACGAGTCAAGCCCCAGTGGTTGGGGAGAACACTGGGTTTACAACACAGACTGGGCCCCAGAGCAGTGCCTGGAAGCCAGATTTCCCCGCCTGGTGAGCTTTGCCATGGGGCCAGACTCGTGGTCCAGACGCCTGCGTAAAGCACAACGCTTACTCTTTAACTCTGTGGTTTCTGTTTGGAAGCAAAGGCCTGCTTGCCTCTTCTTTGCAAGCATCGGTTTTCTAAAAAAAAAATCTGTCTCACTTTATTTTATTATATTTTTTTAATTGAATCACCATGTGGAAAGTTACAAATCATTCAGGTTTAAGTCTCAGTTATATAATGCTCGAACACCCATCCCTTCACCAGTGCACATATTCCACCATCAAGAATCCCAGCATACCTCCCCTCCCACTCCCATCCTTCCGCCTGTGTAGCTCATAATTTTCACTTTACTTTCTCTTTACTTTGATTACATTCAATATTTCCACAAAAAAACTCACTATTATTGTTTGGAGTTTCCCCCCAAAAAATAAGACCTGCTGAAAAGGAAGCATTTGATAATTCGTTTTCCATTGCTGAGAATGAAGAGATATGAGGTCGTGCGGCTGATTTCTGTATTTTAGTATTTTAGTAACTACGTCCAGGGAAATTTCTGCCAGAAATTGCATCATTGCAAGCTTGTACCTCTCTTTAGTGGTCCTTGTAAGATGGCGGTCGCCACGCCTTCCCCCTGCCGCCCTCTCCCGCCCCCCGAAAGAAAAAGCCAAGAGAGAAAAACCTTTCCCCTCCTGGGGCGGCATGGGGCCGTGGCTTAGTTCGCAGTCTAGAGACATTTCTGCAAGAAGCTGCTGGTACCAAAAGTAGTTTAGCTGGCCTCTGGGATCATGGTCATCCAGCAACGAAGAGGCCGCACACGTGCGGTCACTCGGGTCACATCTCAGCGGAGGTGGGGGGCGGCAAAACCGAAACTTTCTTATACCCCTAATGGTCTCATTAATTCTTTCACAGCCCCGTGCACACGCTCCTCTTCCCCGACCATTTATATGCTTTCTGCTGGCCTTAGGGGCTGCCCGGAGGGACACTTGGCCCAAGGGTTCCAACACGGGACCCTAGAATGCAAAGCCTCCATGCCGGCCTTGTCCTACCATCTTTGACAAAGTTTGTATCAGATGCCTGTGGGCCAGAGAGAGCTCAACAAACAGGCTGAATGCATAGTTCTGAGCGCCCGGAGCCACATGGACGTGGAAATAAAGGCAGCAATGACCCCAGCCCCTCAAAACCAGGAGTAGCCCCTGAGCAGCTCTGGGCACGGGCCTGAAACCAAAGCCTCAACAAATTAGATATTTGTTTCTGGGCTGGATGGCTGGGTCTCTGCCAGGAGATGCTCTAAGCGGTGGCGTTTTTTCAGCCCTGTCCGTGAGACCTCCAGCGTCGAGCGAGGCCTCCTTCGGGGAGATCTAGATCATAAACAAGCTAGAGGAACCATAAAGCATATTAGCCACCTGCTTAACAGAGGCAGGGAAGACCATTCTTAAATGCTGAGAAAAAATGGTACCCCTGAAAAATGTCCTCGAACCCAAGAAATGCCGGGACTGCCTTTCTTAACTTGCTTTCAGCAGGATCCAAGGGAAGGTGAAGCAAGGAAAGGAAGGGTTACAAGGTTACTTAGATGCTTTGTAAGCTGCAAATGGGTAGTTTCCAGGCCAGGTGATTAACGAGGCCATTGTAAAGAATAAAGAGAGGACAGAAAAGACAGCTCACAGGTGGAGACAGGCTTGGCAAGAGCCCCCCTGGGTCCCCGGCATCATCTGGGCCCCTGAGTTCCAGCATGAAGACTGACACCCCCAAGCAGAGTCAGAAGTGTCCATGAGTGTCACTGAGTCTGGCCCACAAATAAACAAAAGCATATTTTTAAAAAATAATGGATTGGGGCTGGAGTGATAGCACAGCGGGTAGGGCGTTTGCCTTGCACACGGCCGACCCGGGTTCAAATCCCAGCATCCCATATGGTCCCCTGAGCACCGCCAGGGGTGATTCCTGAGTGCATGAGCCAGGAGTGACCCCCGTGCATTGCTGGGTGTGACCCCCCCAAAAAAATAAGTAATGGATGAACTGTTTCAGAAAAAGCAGCACTGATTTGTCCCTCCGGGATATTTCAGTAAGGCAGAGGACAATGTGAAAGTGCCATCGCTGAAGGTAGAGAAAAAAAGGACAAAGAGAAAAGCCCCAGTCTGCAGGAGAAAGTTGTGTCCAGAGACCGAGGTGGAGGAGAAATCTGGGGGTGACGCAGTTCCTAAAATCCAGCCAGGATTGGTGGCACACATCAGCCGATCAGAAGGAATATGAAATGTTTTAATTTAAAAATAACCAGGCTGGGGATTAAAAAGGCTTACAGACAAAATTAATCAAAAGAGGTCACTGCACAGATAGATCACAGTGAATTTTTAAGATCTAAGCATAAAGAAGGATTTCCTACCAGGATGGAGTAAGACAAATAATCTAACAGGTTGCTTTTGAAGAAAGGAAGGTAAGATTGTATTTATTTCTCTTTCACAGGCCCCAGTGCCAGAAAAGGAGGAATAACATTTAACGAAAGACCAAAAGAAATCAACAACCTGGAGTTGTGATATGATTAATTCATTACTTTGGTGAAAAAAAAAATCATTGTGTCCTGAATATCTAACATTTCAGAAACACTGTCATCTACATTCAAAATCAAGAAAGGAACAGAGGAGGGGAAAAAAGAACCAAAGAATTGGAAGGAGATCACTTACAATGATAAACATCAGTCATTCTAGTTAATTCAAATGATATTTCTCCATGTGTAAGCAAGACCATAATTCATATTAAAACAAAAGCATCTTCAAAGGAGAAAGCAATAATAACTGAATACAAAAGTCTTTTTCCATATGTCAAATTAGTTTCTATATATATGGACGAAAGGCCTAAGCAGGTTAAAGTGAGAGAGGTTCACTTATCTTGGAATAGACATATCAATAATTTTATCAATTCAAGGGCAGAATCAATAAAGTAAATAGGTATAAGTGATATTAATACCAAGAGATTAAAAATCATAAGTGAAATAGGCATAGGCAATATGAAATATCAGCTCTGTGAGAAAATCGGTTTAAATGCTGGGTAAATAGCACTGTCGTAGCACCGTCGTCCCATTGTTCATTGATTTGCTTGAGTGGGCGTCAGTGACGTCTCCATTGTGAGACTTGTTATTGTTTTTGGCATATCGAATACGCCACGAGGAGCTTGCCAGGCTCTGCCGTGTGGGTGGGATACTCTCAGTAGCAACCTGGAGGAATTGAACCCGGGTCGGCCACTTGCAAGGGAAATGCCTTACCCACTGTGCTATTGCTCCAGTCCACTGGGTAAATAACAAGTTTGAATTTTGGATATTTATAAGCTTCTTTTAAACTAATAAAGAAAATAAGAAATAGAAATGCAAAGATAAATAGCCAATTTAATAAAGAAAAATAATGTAAGTGGCCATCAAATACCTTAAAAATGAAATGCTAACCAAAGAGATACAAATACCTAAATAAAAAAACATGTTCAATGGGTGAGACTAGAACAAATGAAATTTTAACACAAGCTGAGTCAATGGTCACTCGAATAATAGTAAAAAGAGTGAGTGGCCTTTGGAACAAGTCCCATAGGTGCACAAGTCATAGCAACACATTTTTTTTTTATAAAAAGCACTTAAAATTTGTATGTGCCAGGATCTAGCCCTCCAATATTTGGAAATTTCTCTGATAAAAACCAAGTCTATGTTCAGGGCTACAGATTTGTTCCCTTCAGAATATAACTCAAAATCAGAAATTATAAATAATTTAAGTATACAGAAGAAACAAACAAATCAGCTAGGGTGCATGTATATGTTCAAACACCATATCTGAACTCGGTGCTGCATGCAACTAAGCCCTGGCAGGCACCACAGCTAAAACATGGGCAAGAGTCTCCGTGAGCATGTGTGAGTCACATGACTCAAGCATGTGATTCCCAGGGAGCATGTGGGCTGTGTGCAAGCACCACAGCCAAGCACGGGCTACATCTGATCATCACAACACTTGAATCATGAGAGAGAGGGAAGGAAAGAACTGATGAATGAACAAATTTCAATTATGTATTCAAATACTCTTGACAGATATTGGGCTGGGAGAAGCTTAAGCAGCTGGAGCATATGTGTTGCATGCAGCAACCCAGGATTCCATACCCAGCACCACACGGTCCCTGAGCAATGCTAGGAGTAACCCCCACTGAGCACTGAGCCAGGAGAAGCCCCAGAGTATCATTTGGGAGCGGCCCACAATCCAAAAGGAAAAACTCGGATGTTGATAAGAGGAAAGTTACTAACCCCTATCAAAATCAGCAAAGCAAAATTACTAGAAATATGCATGCAATAAATTAACTGGAGGCATCTTTCAGGGGTTGGAACAATGGTGAGGTTTTTGCCTTTTCCGGGTGTTCACCTAGAAACACGCAACACATCTCTGCCACTGTAGCACCTACAATATTCGAGGGGGTGACAACACAATGGACTCTCGCCCTCCCAGCCCCAAAGCCCACACAGGAACAATCAAAGTACCATGCAGTTTGGGCAGGAAAGATTATGGGGGGTAGGGGTGGGACTTCCCTGGAGGAGCAGAGAAGAGGACATGGGATCGAAGTTCAGTCACTTCTAATAAATCAAATTGGGACCAATGAACCACCTCATTCAAAAAAAAAGTTGTTGTGATTCCTAAAGTCCCAGCGCACCACAGGCCCCTGGATCATCAGATTGACAGTTCAGACAGACTCTGAATAACCCGGCTCAATCTTACCCAGCAGAAAAATCAGCTCCCGCTAGCTACACAGACTTGCTCTGTCTCATCCACTCATCAACCTCACAGTACTCAATCTCTCCTTCCTAAGACTTAGACATTTTGGAACTCATGATAGTAAGACCGGATTTAATGGCTTCCCTTCAGAACCAAAACTGAAATTGATATTATTGCAGAAAATATTAAATATTTTTCTTAAAAACTCCAATCATTTGGAAGAAGTTAAATTCTCCTACCTAATTATGAATTAAAACTTTACTTGTTTGGGGCTGGATCGATAGCACAGTGGGTAGGGCGTTTGCCTTGTACGCGGCCGACCCGGGTCCGATTCCCAGCATCCCACATGGACCCCGAGCACCACCAGGAGTTATTCCTAAGTGCAGAGCCAGGAGTTAATCCCTGTGCATTGCAGGGTGTGACCCAAAAATCAAAACAAAACTTTGCTTGTTTAATTATAAATTACCTAATTTAAAACTAATCATAATAAATAGATTATCAATCATTAAACTTAAAAAATAATCAGAACATTCTGCATCCAAATTTAAGGAACAGATCCAAAGTGCTATTCAAAGAAAAATTCATAGCAGTAAATATTTTTTGTTACAAAAAGGGAGGGAGTCAATAAATAAATCAAACCATTGCTTGGAGAAAACTAATATTTTAGCCAATGAAAATCATGAAAAGGACGGAGAGCATATACATATTTTGGAATTGACAAACAGAACTTGTCAATCGTGCGGACTTATTGGGGAAAATGAGCAGACTGATGGCGTAGTGATGCGTATTCAAAGGAGTCCTCCACTGTGGGGTCATATTTGGAGAATGATCAGTGCACTTGTCTCTTTCGGCTTTGACGTGAATTTTCTGCACGCATGCTGATGCAGCCTTTGGGGGAAATATGGAGACCAGAACTTCTTGCTGCAAGCTTGCAAGGAGAAAGGCTGCAGTTCCATCCCCCTTCACGCAGTGAGTGGGCTTGGCTACAGCTCCCGATCCCCCACCCCCTTCCTCTCCTTTAACCACCCCTGGAGTTTGCCCACATCTTTGACTTCTGGATCCTACAGCTTACCGCCGAGGCTCAGGTTCGTGTGAGGAAAGAGGCCATGAGGAGGCGGAAAGCCTGCACATGCCCTGCCTGGCACGAGAGGAAAAAGAGAGATGTGGAAGGCGGAAAGCGTGGGAGAGAGGGAACTTGGACCCTCTCCGGTTAGCACCGTGAAAAGAAATCCTCTTCTGGGCCATCTCCTGTCCAGAAATTAACTTAGAGCAGGTCACAGCTATTGTTTCTTTGGGGGGAAACGGAGGCATGAAGAGAAAGGTGCTGATTCTCTTTACGGAGCCTACCCAGGCCTTGGAAGTGCTGGGGGCGGAGAGGCCACAGGCAAACGCTGCCAACCCGGCTAGGGCAGCCCCCACAGGGAAACTTGAGCACTGTCGAGAGCTAATACCCGAGGGAGCTCAGGTGAGACCAAGAGCAGGAGTGGGAACTGCTTCCTAAGCTGGCTCCCCGGACGGTGTTTGATCAGCCAGCCGGTGGAAAATGGACATTACGGGGGAGATCAGACGAGCCAAGGATAGCATGGTCATGAACTCCAAGTCTTTTTTTCTTGGGGGGTGGGGGAGAGTGCGGGGGAAGGGCCTACACCTGGTAGCTCTCAAGAACCCCTTCTGGATCTACGGTCAGCATCCGTAGTCCGGGCAGTGCTCGGGCACCGTAGCTGGCGCTGGGAGTCAGACCAGAGTCGCAGCCACATGCAAGGCAAAAGCCTTCCCGCCAGCCCACAGCCCCAGCTCTCCACTCCACACCACAACACTCGGCCCTTGCCCTGACATCGCTGTCACCTTCAAGTAAGAAGAGATGCTGTATGGGGTGTGAAGACTGAGGATCACACACACGCATGCGCACACACGCGCACACGCACACTCATGCACGCACATACGCACGAATGCACGCACATACGCACGAATGCACACACATACGCACGCACGCATACACGTGCACACACACACGCAAGCACGCACGCACACACACACATTTGCGCCTGTGGGATTCTGGATTCACATGCCAGCGTCTGATTCCTGGCTCCACAATTCCATGACTTTGGGCAATCTCCCATGCCTGTTCTCTCGGCTATCAAATGAAGCTAATAATCATTTCTGAGAAGCTCACTGGCCCGGGAGAAGGGCCCAGTCTGTTGGCTACCCTCACCGCTCATAGCACTCCTTAGCTCCCGCGTCAGAACAGCGTTTCTCAACCCAGGCCACGAGGAGAGGGTGGGGGGACAGGCATGGTAGAATATGGTATCAGCCAGTAGGATGGCAGGAAGTGGGGGTGGAACGGAAACAAGGTCAGAGAAGGCATGGGGAGATAAGGGTTGGGAAAGGCTGGTTTGAGGAAGCTCAGGCCAACAACAGAAAAATTAAGAAATGATCAGTTCTCAAAGAACCAAGTGGTAGGGATGAGACTCCGCAGTCCTGCTGAATCATTAACATCATAAATGATAAAGGGGCTATTGAAAAATCGAAAGCCGGGTTACAAAAAAGGATTAATTTAAAAACTGTAATAACATGAACCACGCGCACACAGGCCAGAGAGAGCACAACAGGTGAGGCACTTGCCTCGCACGAGGCCAAAAGGGTTCAATCCTCGGTGCCCCATATGATCCCCTGAGTTCTGCCAGGAGTTATTACTTCTAGAATGGAGTGATTCCAGGAATTCCAAAGCCAGGAATAAGTCCTGAAACCCTAAGCATTGCCAGGGGTGACCCCCAAACCAAAATAAAGAAATAAATCATTAAAAGGACCACATTCAGAAAAAAAAAAAGATGACTTGGGTGTATTCACAAGAAGTATGGCATGTAACAAAAGAAATATGGCAGAAGAAACGAAAAAGTTCATCAGAGAATTAGCTCAGAAAAGCTCCAGAACTAGATGGTTTAATTTACACATTCATTTCAACCTTCCACCAGCAGCCTCAGGATACATACATCCCAAGGCTCGGCAAAAGGTGGGAAGTTCCCCCACCCGGCATTGCCTGGAAAGCCAGACTACCTGGAGTGCACAACTCAGCAGAAACGGAACCAGCTGGACTGATCTTCCTCTAGCCCGCCCCAGAAGGGAAGTAATGGCAGAATACGGAAGCAACACTCACTGAATCTTCCATGGCCGGAAGGAGCTGGTCCAAACCCATCAGGATCCTCACGTTAGAGAAAGGCACTGAGAGATTATGGGGTGGGAGAGCACAACCAGCAGTGCTCCGAGTTACTCCTGGCTCTGCACTCAGGTATCACTCCTGGTGGGCTCGGGCGGGAGGCGGGGGACCCTATGGGATGCTGGGACTCAAACCCGGGTCAACTGCGTGCCAGGCAAATGCCCTCCCCACTGTACTATTGCTCCCCGTCCATCCCACCGCCTGAAGAGATTGTTTCCGAGACGCTCTTTTCCCTCCCAGATTTCTGAACACCTCCATGTGCTGTGGAATTTGAGGGCAGCTTCATTCCTGCACTTCCCGTTTGCTTTCTGCCCTGGGTGGTGCAGGGGCCACAGCGGGGAGCTGGAGTTAAGCCTGTCCAGAGGAAGAGAGTCCTAGAGCTAAGAATATCCAGAAGGATCCGGAGAGCAAGGGGGAGGCGCAAGAGATAGAAGGAAGGAGCATTCAAACCTGGCGCAACAGCACAGCCACAGGGCGCAGAGAGCAGGCCCGCTGACTGATCCCACCCTTTCCCTAAGCACCGGCCTTAGGCGTGCAGAGGTGCCAACTCCCGCAGCTGACAGTCCAGCTCCTCTCATTCCAGCCCGGACTTTTAAATGAAGGTAACTCCTGACTTCCAAGGAGGTGCTAGATACAATGATTAATAGCAAACAAAACAGAAGCAAACAGGAACCAATCTAGATGTCTAGAAATGGAGTCAGATGATGAGCACTCCCATACAATGGATGATGCAAGCAGCGAAAGCAGTGCTGGAAGGCCAGAGAGACAAGCCCAGGGTGGAAGGTGCTTACATTGCACACAGCTGACCCCGGTTAGGTCCTGGGCACCGCATTTGGTTCCCCGAACACCGGCAGGGTAGACCCCTGCGCACAGAGCCAGGAGAAAGCCTTGAGCACTGTAGGGCATGGGCCAACCCCCGCCCTCCAGATTTTTTTTTAAGCATTTATTTGCTCTTTTTTTTTTCCGCTTTCTGGGCCTCAGCCAGCAATGCACAGGGGTTACTCCTGGCTCTGCACTCAGGAATTACTCTTGGCAGTGCTCAGGGGACCAGATGGGATGCTGGGAATCGAACCCGGGTCGGCTGCGTGCAAGGCAAACGCCCTACCCGCTGTGCTATCACTCCAGCCTCTATTTGCTCTTTTTAAAACAGAACTTAATCTCTCAGTTCAGTAAATAACACCCATAATACTTGTAACACAGCTTCCTTTATACAAATACATACAACACTATAGCAATAATGAAACTAGAAGCAAATAAGAATAGAAACTTCTCTTTAAAGCAGAATCTTAAAGGCCAATGCCTTGTAAGTTAGCAAGTCTAAGGCTGAAATTAGATGCTTTTAAAAATATACAGTTTAGGTAACTTCGCTACAACACTGTAACACTTGTGGGTTTGATAGTCACTGTACTGCACCTCCACCACCCTTCTATGTCACTTAAAATCACTTCTTCATTCCCTCCCTAACTCTCCCCAGCTGCTCAGTGATCTCAGTTTTATGATCCCAGACCAAGGTTCTGTCTTCATCCCCTGCTGCCTACTCCCTTGTTTGTTTCTCCAGAGTGAGATCATCACATGTTTGTCCACTTCCCTCTGACTTGCTCCTCTGAGCACAGTGCCTCAGTGATGCAGCAACTGCCTGGCTTCATCTCTCCTTACAGCTGCGTAGTATTCCACTATGTCTATAACCATAACTGCCCCTCCTTCATCTGCTGCTGTGCCCACTGGCTGGATGTTCTATTTTGGTGCAATGAACACGGGCGTGTGTGCATATCTTTTCAAATTCTTGTTGATGTGTTGGGGACATGTGCATGTCAAGAAGTAGAATCACTGGGTCGTATGAAAACTCTAAGTCTTGCTTTTTTGAGAAATCCCCGCTTTACTTTCCACAGAGGCTAACCCACACCACATTCCCAATAAAAGCGAATAGCTGTTTCCATGACATATTGGTGAAATGTTTAAAATGGGAATATAAAAAAATGAATATGTGCATATATGTGTATATGTACACATATATGTGTATATATACGTGTCTGTATATACACATATATTCGTGTGTATATAAACTTATATACACACATGTGTGTGTGAATGCACAAGTTTTAGGAGGAAAGGCAAACTACAAGTATATAAAGATTATGTATTATATAATAATATGTAAGTGTATAGATACATGCCCGACAGGACCTCTGAGTGGTGGGATTCTGCTTCCCTAGCACCCCCACGCCCCCGTAGAAGGCTCCTAGTATCTGCTCTCTGCACTAAGGGATTACACTGTTTTTAGAACCCACCCGGAAAGGCTTTAACACAAATACCCGTACCTTGGTGAGCGGAAAGAGCAAATGTTCAAGTCAAAACCATTCCCTGTCTCTTGCACACACAGAATTGCCTTCTCGTGTTCGTGAAGCTTCTACCGCGCCATGAAAGCAAGGAAACCCCAACGCGAAGCCTGCCAGAGCCCCGGTCGGAGAAAGCCGGGCCGGCTGCCCCTCGCGGGCTGCACCCGCCGCGCGGAGACCGCGGGGAACTGGGCGCCGACTCGACTCCGGGCTGGCGGCTGCCGCGCGTCCCGGGCTCCTGCGGAGCCCAGGGGAGCGGAGCGAGCGGCGCTTGCACACCCGCGCACACTCATTAGTCTGCCCGTCCCTCTGTGCCTACACACACACACACAGACACACAGACACAGACACACACACAGACACACAGACACACACATACACACACACACACACACACACACACACACACACACACACCACATGCGCTCATTCCGGGTTTTGAAGAGGAGACGGAGTGTGAGGGGCGCTTGCACACTCGTGCACGTGCGCTTGCGCGCGCGTACACACACGTACACACACACACAGATGCATCATGCCATCAGGGCTTTGAAGGGGAGATGTGAGAATCTCGTGCACCCTCGTGCTCTCTCCCTCTCCCTGTCCCCCTCCCTCCCTCTCTCTCCCTCACCCTCTCTCGCCCCCTCCGCCCCTCTCCACGGTCCCGGCTGCACACACGTGCAAGTGACACCTGCGCCCTGCAGGACTCCCGCCGCCACCCCCCCCCCGGGACCCCCGGCGCGTACCTGTTGGTGGGGCGCGGCGGCAGCGGGGTCGCCGGGCTCCGGAGCGTCCTCTGCGTGGCCGCGGTGCCGCGGGGGCCCTCCCGGCGCTGCTCGGCCGCCAGCCTGTGCACAGCCCGCGAGGAAACTAAGTTGTGGCCGCTGGCGGGGACCGCCCGGCCCGCCCGCCCGGCGGCCCCCGCGGCTCGCGACCCCGACGGCGGAATCCGGAGGCTTTCGTGGGCGGGGGCGGGGCGGGGCGGGTTGGGGGTCTTCCCATCTCCGCGGAGAGCCCGGGGTTCGGCCGGGAAACCCGACGGCAGGTCCCGCTCCGCGTCGGGAGCCCAGAGGCGCGGAGGAGCCGTCCGGGAGGGTCCGAGTCCGCGCGAGCCCCGTTGCGGCGCCCCGCGCGCGTCCCCGGCCGCCACCATCCCTGCCCGCCCGTCCGGCCCCGAGGGGGGCTCGTCCCGGGGCGCGGGCTCGGGGAGCGTCGGGGGCTCACCTGGCGCGGGCGGGCGCTTCGGCCGAGCCCCAGAGCAGACGCAGCAGCAGCAGCAGCCCGAGGCAGGCGAGCAGCGCGGGCAGCGCGCCCCCCGGCCGCATCCTGAGCCCCCGGCGCGGGGCGCAGCGCGGGCAGCTCGCCGTCAGGGTGCCCAGCGCTCGCCGCGCCCCCCGACCCGCCGCCGCCGCTCCCCGAGGCGCTGCCCGCGGCTGCGGGCTCCGGGCGCCGCCGCCGCCGCCGCCGCTGCCGCCGCCGCCGCCGCTGCCGCCGCCGCCGCCGCGCGGGGTCACCTGACGGCCCCGAGCGCGTCTGGGCGCTGATTGGGCTCCAACTTTCCCGCGCCGCGGCCCCCGCAGCCCACCCGGTACGCGCGGGCCCGGACGCGCTCGGGAAACTTTGCAAAGTGAGCCCGCGGCGCCCGCAGCTCCGCGCCCGGCACGCACGCTGCAGGGGAGGCGGGGGCGGTGCGCGGGGGGACCGGGCGTCTGCTCGCGCTCGGGTTCGCAGGGCGGGGAGGCGGGGAGGGACGCGGGGCGCGCCAGGCCACCTCCTGCTGGCCGGACCCAGCCCCTGCCATCCGGGGAGACAAGTCCCGCTGATCTCCCCCGGCACGTGTGTGGAAGGCTGCCTTCAGGTCGGAGATGCGCGCCCTGGGCCAAGATGCACCGAATGGGCAGAGTTGGGTCGGGGCGACCAATCCACTGGCCCAGAGGAGCCGAGCGACTTCCCCTCCGACCCTCTTCGCCGCCTGCGCCCCTGCATCCCGATGGCCCCCGGGGCATGAATTAGCATCTCCTTCTGGGCATCCCGGAGCCCGCGGTTAGAGGCTGGCTTTCCAGTGCTCCGGCAGTGGGGCCGCCCTGTCAGCCCGAAACTGCTGTCTGTCCTTCCGTGGCCCACAGACCACGCAAGCCCCAACCCGCTCGGTCTCCCCGCGTAGCTGTCCCCAAGAACCATAAACCCTGTACACATAGTGGCTACACAGCTGTTTCTTTGCCTTGGCAGAAATTGTTTGTTTGTTTTTTCAGAAAGAACCTGAACTTCTTTGGGGAACTGTGCTTTAAGCCTCCAACAGGCTTCATGAATCAAATGTTTTCCGAGTAACAAAAATGCTTCTATTTCAAGTGCAACTGGTGCTGGGTGTGGGGTTGGAATTATGCGCATGAGAAACCATTATTGACAGTACTGCAAACCACAGAATCTCAGTCAATAGCATTTTAAAATAATAATTAAGAAGAGTGAAAATAAATAGCAGGCCAGTGTGAGGGCTTTGTTAATTGGAGGGGGGGATGGCCTCGGGACAGACAACTCGATAAAGTTGTCACCAGTAACTTGTTCACTGGAAAAATTAACAACCTACCATGAAGAGAATGACTATGCTGTCTACTGCCTTTTCTGCTAATTCTGCATCTACTCTTAATTTCCAAGTACTGGATTGCAAACAAAATAGAAGTTTGCACAAAGTAGTTGATCAAGAAATGTTCTGAATCATGGATAAAAACACCTTGGGATGAGGGGCCAGAGAGATAGTACAGTGGGTAAGGCATTTGCCTTGCATGTGGCCAACCCAGCATTCCATATGGTTCCCCCAGCCTGCAAGGAATAATTCCTGAGCACAGAGTCAGGAGTAACCCCTGAGGAGTGCTGGGTGTGGCCCAAAAACAAACAAAAAATACCTTAGGATGAATGGATTCACTACAAATGGAAAGATAGAAAACTTGCAAAGCCACATGCCCCAACCTGATTTCTCAAAGTGCTGTAAGAATATGAGCAAACTAGTGAAGGACAAGTTTCTGTTGCTACTTTCCCCTAAGCCTGGCATTTCCCCAGGAGCCTGTTGCTTATCTGAGTGGGGCATCGTGATATAAGGCTCCATTCCGAGAGTGCTAAAACAGTCAAGTAAATCCAGTGCTGCGTTTCCAAGGGTAGGCGTCCCATTAGGGAAGTGGAATATGCCACAATTATCTTGAAACTCAGAAAGTTGCCTGCATTTAGGAGATAGTCCGGATGCTATTTCTCCGGGAGCCGAAGTGGGCCGACAACTCATACTGACTCGCAGGAAAAGAAAGGGGCATTATTGTTTCAGCCGGGAAGCTGCAATTTCACCCAATTTACTAAAGTTTAATATTTCAGCACAGCTGGGCTCAACGCGGCAGCAGTGGCTGCAGTCTTGCTCTGGGTTCCCTTAACACCCTGGTTGCAAATGAAGTTACTTTTTATCAAGCCAATGGCTATCAGCAGGGGACTCACATAAGCCTGTTTTAATTGGAAAACCAAGTGTAAATTTGCACTGGGAATTCTGAGCCCAGTGTTGAAAATTGACAGTAGGGAACTTTACCACAAGCTTTGTAATTGAAGACTTGGGTGGGCGAAGCATGAGTTCTCTGGCTTTACCTTGTGAGATGAAGGATCCTGCGGAAAGCATGATTCCTTCCGTGTCACCCAGTGAAGGACCGAGTCTGGAGGGTGCACTAGGCACCTTAGAGCAGCTGCTTTCCCGGCAACCCGAGAGATCCCCGCCACGTAACAGATATTGCTGGGGCCCGTAGTGGATCTAGAACCCTGGAGGTCCCACCTCCACTACCTCTCTGTCTGGCATTTGCCTCTGATTTCATCTGTCATTCTTTTTTTTTTTTTAAATTGAATCACTGTGAGATAGAGCATTACAAAACTGTTCATGTGGCAGTTTAGTCATACAATATTCCAATATTCATCCCTCCACCAGTGTAATTAATTTCCAGCACCAGTGTGCCCAGTTTCCCTCCCACCCCTTCAAGCCACCCCACACCCCGGCCTGTCTCTATGGCAGGCACGTCTCTCTCTCTCTCTCTCTCTCTCTCTCTCTCTCTCTCTCTCTCTCTCTCTCTCTCTCTCTCTCTCTCTCTCTCTCTCCTCCCCCTCTCTCATTTTAGGCATTATGGTTTGCAGTACAGATGCTGAACAGTTATCATGTACACTCAGTTCTTGTCCAGAGTGATCATTTCCAACTAGTATTATCATAATGGACCCTCCTCTATCTTTTTTTTTTTCCGCAGTAGAAGGGAACTTTATTTCGAAACAGCTCAATCTTTTTTTTTAAATTTTATTGAATCACCGTGAGATAGTTATAAGCTTTAATGTTTGGGTTACAATCACACAATGCTCAAACACATCCCTCCACCAGTGCACAATCCCCACCACCAAGACCCTCTCCTCTATCTTAACTGCCCTCCACCCCCCACACCCTTGTGGTAATTCCCAGCCATTGGTCTGTCCTCCTGGCCTGTTTTTGCTGGTCTTGGATATTAGTTTCATACTGTTTTTTTTAATATCCCACAAATAAATGCAGTCATTCTCGATCTGTCCCTCTCCTTCTGATTCAATTTGTCATTCTTTAACCACCATCACCTTATAGCCTGACTTTCCATAACAACTTTCTAAAATCAGAGCAATGATTGGGAGCCAGAGCGATCACAGGCGTTAAGGTGCTTGCATGTGCCTGACCGTGGCTGGGTCCCAGCACCTACATATGCTTCCCCGAGCACCACCAGGAGTCATGCCTGAGCACAGAGTCAGGAGTACTCCTGAACACCACTGTGTGTGTCCTAGACCCCCTGATAACATATCATAACATATGATTTGGCATTTTGAGACGTAAAAAAAGTGACCAAGTCTTTGGGAATCTTCCTGGAGGCTGGAGTTTTTAATTCCAGAGGAACTGATTCGGGGATTGGTGAGGAAGAGTGAGTATCTAGCACCCGCCTGCTGTGTCTGGAGAGAGGCTGCCACTGCAGAGAAAGAAAAGAGATGACGAACAGAAGCGATGCACCTAAGAGTCTTTTCCTGTATTGACGTGACATTTCTCCTCCGTGTCTAGAAACAATGGATTCTGCCTTCTCCCGGTCTGCCAGTCGGCTTGATTGGCTTCAGAAACACCAGAGACTTGTGGGCACGGCAGGACAATAGTGTCCTCATAAATATTAAATTAGCCCAAGGAGGAGGAAATTCATAAGAATGGTATAATCAAGGCTATATATTTTCAATAAGCCATAGGATATAAATAAAAGTGGAAATAATTTCAGGAAGTCAATAATCTTGTATGGAGGGGTATGTTTCCCAGTGCATTTTATTATAGGCGTTAACCAACTGCCACTGAATAGTAAAAATGGAAGTACTTCTTTATGGAAAGTAGCTTTGATTTTTTTGTAGTTTTAATTTTTAAGATTAAATACTTAGGATGATATTGAAATTCCATCACTGTCACTGTCATCCCATTGCTCATCGATTTGCTCGAGCGGGCACCAGTAATGTCTCCATTGTGAGACTTGTTGTTACTGTTTTTGGCATATCAAACACGCCACGGGTACCTTGCCAGGCTCTGCCATGCGGGCGAGATACTCTCAGTAGCTTTCCAGGCTCTCCGAGAGGGGCAGCCGAACTTGGATCGGCCGCCTGCAAGGCAAACCCGCCGCACTATATGAATGTATATATAATACAAATATTTATAATACAAATGTAATTTTTTCATAAGATAAATTACATCTTATGTATATGAAAATTATATAACTAAAATTAGGGGGTATAATTCAAATAATAAAGTAAATTTTTATTTATTCTAACATCAAACTTTTAAATTTTTATTTATTTTTAATGAATCACTGTGAGATACAATTACAGACTTACAAACTTTTGTGCTTACATTTCAGTCACATAATGACTGAGTACCCATCCATCCACCAGTGCCCATTCTCCGCCAACAATGTTCTCAGTATCCCCCCCACCACCCCTACCTCATCCCCCCACCCCTGCCTCTGTGGCAGGCACATTTCCTTTTACTCTCTCTCTCCTTTTGGGTGTTGTGGTTTGCAATGCAGGTATTAAGTGGCTTTCATGTTCCATCTATAATCTACTTTCAGAAAGCATCTCCCATGCTGAGCGGGCTCTCCAAGCATCCTTTACTTGGTGATCCCTTCTCTGTCTGAGCTGCCTTTTCCCCTAGCATGTGAGGCTGGCTTCCAAGCTGTGGAGCAACTCTCCTGGTCCTTATCGCTACTATCCTTGGGTGTTAGTTTTCCATTCTGCTACTTTATATTCCACAAATGAGTGCAGTGCTTCTATGTCTGGCTCTCTCTTTCAGACTCATTTTACTTGGGGTGATACTCTCCACTAACATCAAACTTCTATTTATTTATTTATTTGTTTGTTTTTTGGGTCACACCTGGTGGTGCACAGGGGTTACTCCTGACTGCACTCAGGAATTACTCCTGTTGGTGCTTGGGGGACCATATGAGATGCTGAGAATCGAATCTGAGTCGGCTGTGTGCAAGGCAAACGCTCTACCCACTGTGCTATAGCTCCAGCCCCAAATGTTTAAAACACTTCTACCTACCTAAAGTCCACTTAAAAGATCACAATGAACCTAAATAGAAACTGAAAACTATCCATTCTAAAAGCAGATAGTGACTATAATTCCCTTCTGCAAACTCCCACGAAAGTCTGCATTAAGTGGAACAAGTAAACAAAGGTCAAGTTCAAAGCTAATTCTCCTATTTTTATAAGCTTGTATTTGGGGAACAAAGTGGATAAAGGGAAGCATTTTTGAAGGTCATTTTAATACCCAGTTTAAAAGAGCAACGGCTGGGAATAGTTGTTCAGGAAAAGAAGTTGCAACTCCTGTGAATGACTAGGACTGGTGGTCCGAAGAGATGGTGACCAGTGGTTTTCTTTTGAATAAATAAAGCTTTCTAGCCAGAAGAATGGTGACCTAGAAATAATGTTGAACTTGTTGAACAACAAGACAAAAGAGTTTCCCAACTAAAGAGTAAGGTCCATTTACCAATCCGACACCTACTAGGGCTCCCAGAGCTTTGGAATTCAAGGACCAAACAATCATATCCCAGAGAATTCTGCTGCATTTTCAGGATGCGCAGATCTGGCAAGAATTCCACTTGTGTCAACCAGCCTTGGGAGTTGAGTGTAAAAATCAAATACCCAAGTTGCCATAAGTCTTTTCTTTCTCATCATTTCTCCCTTGTTCCTTTGTGTTACATCACATGAAATATAAACAGATAGGGAAACATAAAATATCCACTAGCAGCCCATATGCAATGATAAAGTAGGCAAGTAAAAAGGACTACCAAGAACTTCTATTCAAAGCATTCCTGGAAGGTAGCAGAAATGAACACGCATGAATTCTTTCAAAGATGTGGACACAGGGAAAAAAAATAGAAAAGTTACAAGATAAAAGAGAAGGAATGTAGCCAATACAAAGGAAACTGAAACTATAAATTTGAAATAACGCATGCCTAAAAACAGAAAAAAATATAAGCAATGCTTTATCCTTCCCAGTTAATGAAATATAACATCAGCACTATGCAGGAGAAACCGAAAGAACGGCTGTGGAGAGCACATGATAGGTTGAGTTTGCATTTAGGAGACCGGAGTACAATCCTGGGCTCCCGTGGTCCCCTAAGTACCTGCACGACTGGAAGAAACTCCTGAGCAAAGAGCTGGGGGTAGCCCCCAAATACCACTGGGTGTGGCCCCACAAGGTGGAAGAGGAGAGGAATCATAGGACTTGAAACTATATGGTAGTAAGGCAAAAAGAATGAAAAGTGAACTGAAACTAGTTGTGTGGAGAGGGTGGGATGTAGACCTTAGAAATGTCTTAGAAGACCAAGAAATCAAATGCAGATGGTAAACAGCATATGCACTCCAACAATTATTGGACCGGTGAACATGTCAGAAACTACAAAAGAAAGGGACACGTGAGGGGGCTGGAGCGATAGCACAGCGGGTAGGGCGTTTGCCTTGCACGCGGCCGACCCGGGTTCGAATCCCAGCATCCCATATGGTCCCCTGAGCACCGCCAGGGGTGATTCCTGAGTGCAGAGCCAGGAGTGACCCCTGTGCATCGCCGGGTGTGACCCAAAAAAAAGCAAAAAAAAAAAAAGAAAGGGACACGTGAGACTAAAGAGATAGTACAGCAGGTAAGGGGTCTGCCTTGCTCATGTGAGTCCAGGTTCCATCCCCTGTTCCCCATATGGCCAGGAGTGATTCTTGAGCACAGAGCCAGTAGTAAGTCCAGCTGGGTGTGACCCAAAACACAAAGGACAACTGATTCTAAAAACATCCAGAGAGAAGGAATATGTAAAAATTTATCTTGCTTCAAGTTTTTAGCTAAAGATAGTGGGGAAAGGTGCCAGCGTGATAGTACAGGGGGGTGGTGGGTGCTTGCCATGCATGCGGTCGACCTGGGCTAGATCCCTGGTGTCCATATGGTCCTCCAAGCACCAACAGGCGTTATTCTTGAGTGCAGAGACAGGAGTTACCCCTGAGCATCTTTCGGTGTGTATCCAAATCAAAACAAAACAAATTCCAAATAAAAAAAATTTTAAAAAATTAAGATGGGGAAAGAAAAACTATTCAATTTGTGGTTCTGTTACTAACACTTATAGATGCTTTATAAAATATAACAAGAAAAAAAAAGCAATTCACATTTTGGTTTTCAGTAAAAACTAGGTTTTCAGTAAAGGAAGGAAAAAACCAGGTAATAGAAATGAGGAATAAACTGGAAAAAAAAGACCAATAAGTGCATCTTACTAGTAGCTCCTCTGAAATCCATTTTTATAATTCTGGTAACTCAGAGGCTCTCAGGAAATGAAAAGGAAAGACTGGGTCCCAGTAAAACAGTTAAGATGAAAATTCCTGGTTATTTTGCTTTTGTCAAGAAAAATACAACAAAATTTGTGGAATGCAAAGCAAAGACCTATGTATCTGCACATTGACAATTATGTGTCTCTGGCTGAATTCTCAGTGAAAGAATTGTATTCTAAAACCTTTGCTTCCCGATCACCAACTACATTGTAGTTGAAGGCCATGTGGGGGAAGGGAGTTGCGGGCTGAATGAGGGCTAGAGACTGAGCACAGAGGCCACTCAACACCTTAATTGCAAACCACAACAGCTAATTAGAGAGAGAGAACAGAAGGGAATGCCCTGCCACAGTGGCAGGGTGGGGTGGGGGGGAGATGGGATTGGGGAGGGTGGGAGGGACGCCGGTTTTACGGGTGGTGGAGAATGGGCACTGGTGAAGGGATGGGTTCCCGAACTTTGTATGAGGGAAGTATAAGCACAAAAGTGTATAAATCTGTAACTGTACCCTCACGGTGATTCTCTAATTAAAAATAAAAAAAAATAAATAAAACCTTTGCTTCCTTTGAACTCAAAGGGTCTTGAAACTCAACATCAAAACTGGTTCCCAGCTCATGATGTCCTAAGACCAAGACTAGAAAGAATGAACTATTCTGCTTCCATGGAAGTCTCAAGGAAAAGAATCCCCAAACATTGAATTATCATTTCACATGTATCACTTGTCATCCTGTTGTTCATCAATTTGCTCGAGCAGGCACCAGTAACATCTCCATTCGTCCCTGTCGTGTGCTAGTGTAGCCCAATGAATTAAAATATAAAAATGTTTTATTATATATATATATATTTAGAGGTTGCATTTTTTATTATTGAATCACCGTGAGATGCAGTTACAGAACTTTCATGGTTGAGTTTCAATCATACAATGATTGAACACCCGTCCCTCCACCAGTGTCCCCAGCACCCCTCCCGCCACCTCCACCCACCCCAACCCCTGCCTCGATGGCAATTTCCCTCTTACTCTCTCTATACTTTGTCTTATGAAATTTTAAAATACAAAAAATATTTTATAATACTATTACTTTAAAAAACTGAAGGAATTCACCCAACTATATCTCAAGAGGAATAACTAATGGAAGTATTATTAATAATTGGAAGTCATATCAGACAGAGAAGTATAGGACTCCTAGACATAATAGCAATAAAGTGAAGGGGGATGTATATTACAAAAAGGTAAAGGCCCCCTTCAGTAGTTGATTGATCAATTTTTAAAAATCAGTTTTTTAAAAAAATACAAGTTACTACCATAAAGAAAACATATAGATGGCAAATAAACATATAAAACTCTATTGCCATTTATTATCAGAGAAATGAAAATCAAGATGACATTATAAACACTGTATCATTGTATCACTGTCATCCTGTTGATTGTCAATTTATTCAAGTGAGCACCAGAAACGTCTCTATTTCTCCCAACCCTAAGATTTTAGAAGTCTCTCCTTACGTCTTTCCCAATGGTTGGAGGCTTTTTTGGAATCAGGGGAATGAGACCTATCATTACTGATTTTGGCATATCGAATACGCCATGGATAGCTTGCCAGGTTCTTCCCATGCGTGTGGTATACTCTCGGAAGCTTGCGGGCTCTCCGAGAGGTATGTATGTATGTATATGTATGTATATATATACATATATATATATCACTGTCACTGTCAATCCATTGTTCATCGATTTACTGGAGTGGGCACCAGTAATGTCTCCATTACACTCAGCCCTGAGATTTTAGCAGTCTCTCCTTACTCATCTTTCCCAACGATTGGAGGCTCTTTCAGAGTCAGGGGAATGAGACCTATTGTTACTGTTTTTGGCATATTGAATACACCACGGGTAGCATGCCAGGCTCTGCCATGAAGGCCGGATACTCTTGGTAGCTTGCCGGGCTCTGAGATGTATATATATGTATATATATATACATATGCATATTACATATTTGGGACATGCATGAATACACTACATGGAGTGTACAAGGCTCTCCCGTGTGGGCAATAGGCTCTTGGTAGCTTGTCAGTTTCTCCAAGAGGGAGAACAAGACTTCTGGGAGCTTGGTCTTATAGTTTCTGGATGATGGCTGTTGGTGGGATTACATGGCACCGGGGGCAGTTTGTGGGTGTGATTGCCAAGCTACTGGAAAATGGGGGGTCTAAACTCCATCAAATATGGTGTGGTAATTATGGAAAATGGGTAGAAGTGTTTTATGTTGTGTTTGGGTTCCGTGGGACTTCATTCATGTGTGAGACTTGGTCAGAGTGTCCGGAAAGTGGCCTGGAGCATGGCTGCGGTTGGGTAGTTGAGGTCAGCCAGGCTGGGTCTCTCTGGGGCA
Organism: Sorex araneus; assembly: GCF_027595985.1. NCBI lineage: Eukaryota > Metazoa > Chordata > Mammalia > Eulipotyphla > Soricidae > Sorex > Sorex araneus. The sequence goes on along the minus strand of NC_073310.1, from coordinate 61,883,102 downwards.
CCCTGAGTGAAAACAGCCTGTCTCGGAGTCCCGAAATTATAATATCAGTAAGAATGACATTTATCAAAAGTACTGGAAAAAAATCAGTGTAGGCAGGAATGTGGTAAGAAAGGAACCCTCATTCACTGTTGGTGGGAATGTCCTCTAGTTCAGCCTCTATGGAAAACAAAATGTCACCTTCTCAAAAAAAAAAAACAGAAAAAAAAGCAATCCCTTAGAAACATATGATTCAACTTCCTGGCATCTGCCCTCCAAGATACAAAACATTCATTTGAGAAGACATATGCACTTCTGTGTTCACTGTAGTACTTAGTCCGAAAACCAGGATTTCCTTGGAAACAACCAAATGCCCAGCAACAAATAAATGGGTAAGGAAGTTGTGGTCAAACCCATAATGCAATATCATGCAGCTATAAGAAAGGGGAAATCTGACAATGAACTAGTTTGAGTGGACTGGGAAGGTATTATGTTGAGTGAAATACACCAGAGGGCTAAGGAAAATTTCCAGGTGGTCTACAGAGAAAGCAAACAAGAGTATGGATGATACCAATTGATGGTAAACCTTGGGCACTGGATTACAGAAGTAATAAAATAAAGGTTGAGCAGAGAGGGAGAAGGATGAGGAGGTCACGAGCTGACTCAGGGGTATGGTAGTGGTGGTGAGGGGAGGTAACTTGGTAACTTGGAGGTAATAAATGCCAACACTAGTTTAAACACATAAGCTTAAATATTGTCATTCTTTAAACATTTTAAGTGGTGAAGGGTCATGAGCATGTATGGTAGAGATACAGTACCTCTGTGAATCCAAACTAATACTGTTCTGACCATGTAACCTAAATACAGTTTAAAAAACTCACAAGCGAAGCATCAGAAAGTGGGTGGAGTCTTGTGGCCAAGAAGAAATTCTCAAGACAGTGAATTTTGGTCTTTTATGCAAGTGTCGACACTCTCCTATGAGACAGAGCCTTTCTGTGGCCCCATTTCTTCTATTTAAAATGGAACTAGCAGGTGTCCAAAGACAGAAAAGCCGATCATAAAGGTGTGGTATGCAATAGAGTACAGTGCAGCCATGAAGAATGATGACATCATGCAATTCACTGCAAATTTGAGGAGCTCATGTTAAGTGAAACAAATCGAAGGAACAAAACAAACGCCAGATGTTCCCATTAATCCGTGCTATGTACAGTAACTTGTGTAGGGAAGGGAAGGTATTGACGGAGTCAAAGGCAAAACATTGGCTCTATATTAAATAAAAAATATCAAGAAGGAAAGCAAAGGAGTAGGGAGGCAAGAAGAGATCTGGAAAGAACACGGGGCCAAGGATCAGGGACCATGGGGTTGTCTGTGGTCTAGAGAAGCTTCCTGTATATATCTGAATGCACTAGACCCAAGACTACTGAAAACATGAAACCCAAGCTATAGTAATTAAGTTAAAAATTTTTTTTAGATTTCAGGTTGTGGGTGGTGGGAGGGACCTGGGGTCACTGGTGGAGGAATTGGAGGTGGGAACATTGCACGCCTGAAGGTCAAATTTGTAAATCACAGTGTCTAAAGAAAAACCTAAGAAAAATGGGACACGTAATAATAGTATTGATCCAGCAAGGCTTTTGTCAGGTTACACGAGTACTGTGACACAGAGGTGTGGTCAGAAAGCCCAGAAATGAACAAACAAACAGGTCGGAAAGTTCTAGCCCTTCATCCTCAACAGCAACTATGGGTGCCAGAAGACAAGGGCATGAAATCAGCCGACTTTGGAGACGAAAATATTTCCAACCTAGAATCTTTATTCCAGGAATGGAAGTAGCAGTCACCTAATTGCCCTTCAGTCAGAGAATGATAAATATTTTGTCACTTACTTATTCCGCAATTAAGATGGATGAGCAGACTATAAATCTCCAAAACTACATGAAAAGAGCCATTTAGCACTAGAGCACTGGAAAAAGCAGAAATACAGAGAAGAAAAAAGATCACTGGTTGGGGCCAGGGAGCAGGACAGGGACTAGCAAGCATGCCTTCCGTGCTTGGAGACCCCTCCACTTCCGGCACTGCAGGGCTCCGATGCATGGCCAGGTGTAGCACTAGAGGCCTTAAGCAGTGCTGGGTAGCCCTGGGGCTCCCTGACACCGTAGGACCTCAGCATTTAACTGTCTGACCTAGTCATTTTTGAGCACTGCTTGGGAGTATCAAAAGAAAATCCCAAGTTATTAAGAGTTAGGGTATAGGATGAATGAGAGGAGCAGAGGATTTTATTTTTAATGTATGTTTATTTTTTAATTGAATCACAGTGAGATACATGATACAAAGTTGTTCATGATTGGGTTTCAGTTACATAATTTTCTAGCAATCCTCCCTTCGCCAGTGCACATTTCCCACCTAGGGAGGCACTTTCCCCACTCTGTCTCTCTGTCTCTGTCTCTCCATCTCTCAATCTTTCTCTGTCTCTCTGTCTCTCTCTCTCTCCCTCTCCCTCTCCCTCTCCTTTTGGGCATTATGATTTGCAATATAAATACTGAAAGAGACCAGTATGACAATAACAGTTGTAAATGATCACTCTGGACAAGAACTGAGTGTTCTCTGGTGGAGGGATGGGTGTTGGATCACTGTATGACTGAAATCTGGTCAATGTTGAAAGGAGGCAAAGGGATATCCATGATAACCTTTCAGAGCAGAGGGTTTTTAAGGCAGCAAAATCGCTCTAAGACCACACAATAATGGATATACCCCTGTGTGTTTATCCAAACCCAGAGTATGGATAATACCAAGAGTGCGCTCCACTGTCAGCTATGAAATTAGAGTGATAATAACGAACACAGTAGGTTCTCGACTGCAGCAAAGGCGTCTCTTTGGGGGGTGATGTTGGCACGGGGAAAGCTTATGCACCCGGCGGACGATGACAGAGGCAGCAGATTTGTTTCCACCCGCTTTGCTTGTGATTCTGAAACTGCTCTTTTAAATGTCTTTTGAAAAACAGTCTTAAAAAAAATAATCACTAGCATTTACTCTCATGATGCAATGCCGCAACATGAGAACAATCCTCATGGTCTTTATCATATTACTTGATCGCTATACAAGAAAGCCACAAACGGCCCAGCAAGAGAAAAAAGAGACAGTTGATAAAATACAGTCACATTTGCTCTCTCTTTAAAAATGCTTAGTAAAACGGGGTTTGACAGCAGTGTCTACTGAAATGGTAGGAAAACAAACATCTCCAATCAATTGGCAGCCGCATGCTAACCGGTTGGATATAAACCCTTTCTGAGAGAAATGAGACCAGCTTTCAACAAGGACCTGCTGAGTGAAGTGTGTCCACGAACTTCCACAGATTCTTGCCACACCAGCGGACAAGCCCATGTGCTAAAAACAGGTTTCAAATGGCCAACACAGAGCCCCCTTCAGACTTTATTTCTTTCACGTGTCTCCCCAACCACCAGCTAGCCCGCTACTCTCATTCCGTGGCCCCCATTTATGCAATTTCTACCTGGGCCTCCTTGGAATATCTTGGGGGGCCCAAGGGGGCTCTATGGCCCTCATTGGATAGACTGCTTTGTATGTCCAAGTTTTTGTGTTGCAAGTGGGGGCACACCCAGCGATGCTTAGGGGTTACTCCTGCCTCTGCACTCAGGGATCACTCCTGGCAGGTTTGGGGGCCATATGGGATGCCAGGGATTGAACCCTAGGCTGGCCGCGAGCAAGGCAAATGTCCTGCCTGCTGTCCTACTGCTATAGCCTGCTTTATCCTAGCGGCCAGCTTTATCCCCTCTGAAATGCCACAGCAGTGTGAGACGTGGAAGAAAACTTCTAGCTCTATTTGCATTAGTGACTCAGCTGTTTGCTGGTTATTTGGAGACCTCAGCAGCATTTTTCACAGACGTTATCTCTAGAACAATGAAGGAAGCACATTTAGAAATATTCAAAGATTTTTAAGTTTATACAGAGGATTTTTTTTCCTTTTTTGTCACACCCAGCGATACACAGGGGTTACTCCTGGCTCATGCACTCAGGAATTACTCCTGGCAGTGCTCAGGGGACCAGATGGGATGCTGGGAATTGAACCCGGATTGGCTGCATGTAAGGCAAACACCCTACTTGCTGTGCGATGCTCCAGCGGCTGTAACGATAGCGCAGCGGGTTAGGATGTTTGCCTTGCACATGGCCGACCCGGGTTTGATTTCTCCATCCCTTTCAGAGAGCCCGAAAAGCTACCAAGAGTAACCAGCCAGCACAGCAGAGCCTAGCAAGCTCCCCGTGGCATATTCAATATGCCAAAAACAGTAACAACAAGTCTCACAATGAAGACGTTACTGGTGTCTGCTTGAGCAAATCAATGAGCAATGGGATGACAGTGATACAGTGATACAGTTTGAGGACTGAGCCACAAACCTCAGGCAGGTGAGGAATATGCTGGGCCACTAGATTTCTTCCCTGGCCTAGAAACATTTTGGAAGCAGTCGGACACCCCAAATCATTGTCTTCTGGCCTGGCCTCCTTTCAAGCCCCCCTTGCCTTCGACTGTGATGGGCATGTGTATGTGCGTGTAAGAAGGTAACCAGATTCTGCCCCAGAACATTTTCACTTGCAACTCTAATATCTGACAGAGAACCTCTTGCTCTAGATAGGCCCATAGCTTAATCTTACATTGGATAAAATAAAATTTGGGAGTGGGGACGCCACACCTGTTGGTGCTTAGGTGTGACTCCTGGTGGGTTGTTTGGGGATTTGCTTCTGGTAGTGCTCAGGGGACCACATAGTAATAGGGTCAAACTTTGGAATACAAAGTATATGCTCCAGTCTACGTACTATCTCCTGGCGCCAAATATAACCTTAATAAAGTAAAAACTTCCCCTGAATTCTAGATAGTTAGAATTTCTTAGTTCCTCTCCTGGTTTTGTTTTTCATAGTACTTAGACCAAAATATTGTGTATTCACATGTATATTGTCAGTTTCTCTACCTTATCATAGAAGTTTCTTGAAGGAACAGACTAATGTTTTTGCCCTATTCTTATTTTTCAGGTTCTCAGGACACATAGAAAACACAAAATAAGTATTTGTTGAACTAAGCAAAGCGACAGTACAGTTGGTAGGTCATTTGCTTTGCAAGTGGCTGACCCAGGTTCGATCCCTGACATTCTATGTGGTCCCCTGAACCCACCGGGATGGTCCCTGAGTGCAGAGCAAGAGTAAGCCCCCTGAGCACTGCTGGGTGTGGCCCCCAAACCACAACAACAAAAAAATAGCTGTCAAACTCAGTAAATTCTAAGGTAACATAATATGCAACTGGCATTTTTCTGTAGCTACATTATCACTTCTGAAAATTTCATGGCCTTCAGAAAGCCTGGGCACAATAATAATGTAAAGCATACAAATAAGAATAAGTTTTTATAATTAAACAATCATAATGAAGCGTGATGAAATGCCAAAAGCTGAAAAAGTCCTGCAAGCTCTTCCTATGAAAATATTTCTTCCCATTAAAATTTCTAATCAGATACTTTTTTTGAAAAAGATGACACATGAATATAGGAATCAGAGTTCCATCAATGACTTTTCAAGCTTCCTGTTCCGGTATTCAGAGCAGCTTGTTGTGAGAGAAGGAGCATCAGGGTTATACTGAAGCTGATCCGGTGTCTGTGCTGCTTCTGCCTTTCCCAGAGTAGGGCTCTACGTGGGACACTCCACTTCTCCAAAGGCAGAAAAGTAAAACGAACTTTATCAAGACTCTATTTCTTCTCCTGAGTTCTAAAAATGGGGAACACCACTAGCCAGAAATGGTCATTCTTTATATCTTGCTCTTCCTTGACCTATCTGTGTAGCCACCTGATTAATGAACCATTTCAATTCTATAGCATTGAAGACTCTCGGATTCATTCCGTGCCCTCCACTTACAGTGCCACCTGCTGTGTCCGGGGCTCAGATCACTACCACCACTTTATCCAGGTCATTGGTAGTTGCTCTTGTCTGGGCTGATTTTCTAGAAGGGGTACCCCAACACCAATGCCACCATTTCCTCTTCACTCCCAACTGCTGAAGGAACAATCGTTCTAGAACAAACACGAGAGTTCAGGAACAGACCGTCGCCTCTTTTCTTGGTTGTTTGGCATTCTAACTTCTTCCATATTCAGTTTTGGGACAAGTACACATTTTTGCTAATTAAATGGGAGAGGGGACAAACCTTTTACCATTATCAAAGCCTGTAGGAATCAGATATTCTGTCTCCAAACCATCTGGACACAAGTTAGGAGGCTGTGATTCAGATTTAACTGATCACACAATCACCCCCAAAACTTGGACTATTATTGACTTAGTGGCACGAAGCTTTTGGCTTAGGAGGAATTGACATAAAACTGCAAGGGCAGTTGGGAAATTATTCAACCTAGGGATGTGGCATTCATGAGAATTCTATTGTCCTGGTGATGGTGTGTGTCTGTGGAAAGGATGGATTACAAAGTCCTGGCAGGATTTTCTCTGCTGCTTGGCATTCCTCGGCTAATGCCCATTCTCCAAGCTCAGGTCTCTATCTCTTCAGAACATCTCAGTAGACATCCTTCCTCTAAATCCCTGCCCACGTCAATCACATACACTGACTGATACATAATTAAATTCCCACCTCCTCAACTCCACCAGCTCTCTTACCACATGCTTTGTGTTAACATCCACAAACCTAGGGATGTACCACTCATGTCTTTAAGTTCCTCTTTTCTTCTTGGAGCATGTTTGCCTTCCTGTTGTTGACCCAGCTTGACGTGTTGTCCTTTGCTTTGCTTCTGGACATGCTCTGGTCCTTTGCCCAAAGTCCTGGTGTGCATGCAAGCTTCCTTCCTTAGCCAGGGGACTCTTCAACTAGTGAGTAAGACAACCAAGGCAATATAGCACTACAAATATCTCCTGGCTGCTTGATGACACAACACTTGGACAGTGACGAGAGTCACAAAATCATAAGCAGGTCCCAGATTGAGCACGGGTTCATCTTTCTCATAAGAGGCATAAGGAGGGAGGTTGGAGCGATAGCACAGCAGGTAAGGTGTTTGCCTTGCACGTGGCCAACCCAGGTTTGATTCCCAGCATCCCATTTGGTCCGCAGCACTACCAGGAGTAATTCCTGAATGCAGAGCCAGGATTAACCCTTATGCATCACTGGGTGTGACCCAAAAAGCAAAAAAAAAAAAAAAAGAAAGAAAAGAAAAAGAAAAGAGCCACAGGAGTTAAGATGGCCTAATCAAGGCCGGGTGTCCACCAGGGAAGCCTGGATATCTGAGTTCTTTGACTGTCCTCTCTCTGCCCCCTTGTGGTATACTTTCTATAGATACATTAACTGTTGTCTAGCTGATTTTCTAGAAAAATAATTTGCAATTGTGAATGAAGAGTAAAAAGAAAAGAAAATTGGAGGAAGGGGTATTACACTTTTGTGGAAGAAAACAATAATAAGGACAGAGCTAAAATCGTGTTATAATAAAGACATACATCATGCAATGTTGTAGGGGATTTTGTTTGTTTTGGGGGTCACACTCAGCTGTGTCAGGGTTTATTTCTGGCTCTGGGCTCAGGAATCATTCCTGGTGGGCTCCGGAACCATATGTGTGGCCAGGGATTGAACTCAGGTTGGCCTCATGCAAGACAATCACCTTACCCTCGGTACATCTCCCCAGCCCAATGCAGAGTGTTATAGGAAGGTACTGGGTGTGTAGGGCTAGAAAAGAAGATTCTAGAAGGTAGGAGAAGAATGTATGAAGAAAAAGAATGAATGGCAGCCCCTGGGTGCTTTATCACATGAAAAGTCACCCCCTTGCCAGTAGTGACAGGAGAAACAAAATGATTCTGAGATGTAAATTGAGACATGAATTTTCATTAACTTCCCATCAGCTTAAACTTACCAAGCCTCAGTTTTTCTATTAGTACAATAAAGATAGAATAACCTTTCTCAGTAATAGGTGCCAAAACAAGGTACAAACATATGTGGATATTATAGCCCAATGTCTTTTTTTAGCAAGCTTGTATATTCATTTTTTTTTTTGCTTTTTGGGTCACACCCAGTGATGCACAGGGGTTATTCCTGGCTCTTCACTCAGGAATTATTCCTGGCGATTTCAGGGGACCATATGGGATGCTGGGAATCAAACCCAGGTCAGCCACATGCAAGGCAAACTCCCTATCCACTGTGCTATTGCTCCAGCCCCTATTCATCTTCTTTTTTACCTTGTGGACACAATGTGGAACCAGAGGGTACCTCAGGGGAAGATATAGCATGAACTTGCATTATACCATATATTCATTTGTCTTTAAAAAGTTAAATATTAAGAATATTAAGTACTTGTTTTAGCTATTCTTATGAACTAACTTCATAAAATACCTATCTCACAAAGTTGTTGCAAAGAAAACTCATCACATAATAGATTCCAATAAATACTGTAAAAGGGGCTACCTTCCCCTTTGCAAGATAACATAAATTCCCCCCTATCTTCCACTAGCATATGGAAGATAGAGCCCTCCTCCTGGTAACTACACTGTTCCATGGGATGGAGCTCACGTGAGCATTTTGGAATAATTCTCTGTGTGCGAATCCTGCATAGATAGGGAGATAGAATGGCAATCAGACAACTTAACCCTATATCCTGTCTAATTGAGACTAGTGCTATCAAGCATGAAAGTGCTTAGATTTTATACTTCCACCTAAAATAATTGGTTTTCTTTTCAATAGGCACCAAAACAAATGCTCAGTATCAAGCAAATAACCATTTGTAAAATTATAAGCTCCATACCCCAGCTGTGCCGCAGGCCCCAGGGCCACACCCAGGGGTGCTTGAAGGAGGAGAGCCATGCGGTGCCAGGTATAAAACCAAGGGCCTCACATGCGTAAGGTATGTGTTCTACTACCTAAGCTCCATCCCCAGTCTCGAACAAATATTTCTGACTCTTTCCACTGTGAGTCATTGGTGTGTAAGGGGAAGACGATCTAGACTGAGCTAATAGTTTTCAAGATTGAATGAAAGTTTCCAGTACTTCTAAAATATCCCTTCTTTTTTCATATTTTGAAATAATTATCTCTAACTCATTAACCACCTCCTGCTTAAGACTTTATCATTATTTTCCACACTTAGTTCCCATAAGCTTTTCCACTAGCCCAGTCTCTAAATCAATATCATGTTTGTCCATCTGTTCATTTTTTCCACTATAAAAAGAGGAAAGGAAAATGGAGCATGGATTGTTTTATAAAGAAAAAGATCAATTAACCTAAAATAACCAGTAAAGTACAGAAGCCCTGTGATTTACCCCCTGGGTTAGATCTTCATTAGAAGCAAACACATAAAATATAATGATGAATCTAAATATATAACTTAAACTGTGCAAACATATTCCAGAGTGACAGAGGCCCAGGACTTTATCAAGTATTTATGTTGCTCTTCTAAATACATGTTTCATTTACCATAAAAACTTAAAAATTACTTTTTTTGCTAAAAAGATATGGCAAATTATTCAAAGTCCAGTATATTTTACCATTTCTTTCTATAGGTAAAATTTACTTCCTGAATCACTCACAATGTTTTTTAAAAAAGGAATCCTAAGATCCCAGTAAAGCAAAATTCGGTGAATTCATATCTTTATGATGGATATTTAATTGACCACAAAGCTAAATGTGAAAATTTGGAAGTGTATATAGACAATTGGAGGTAGTCATTTGGGTATTTTAAACCATGGATTGATTAGAAGATAGAATAGAAATTAAATATCTTTTTTTGTTTCCTTATAGAGTAGGAGATAAAAAATTGAGATTCAGAGATATGTTTGGTCTAAAATCCTGTGAATAGCACTGGAAATTTTATATTTCAGTCCAAACCGTTCTGGTAATTAAGAAAATTCTTGATGAGGCTGGAGAGTAATGCAGTCGGCAGGGCATTTGCCTTGTACTTGGCTGATCTCAGTTTGATCCCCGGCACCCCCTTTAGGGTTCCCTGAGCACCTTCAGCTGTGATATCTGAGTGTGGAGCCAGAACGGAGCCTTGAGCACTGCCAGGTGTGGCCCCCAAACAAAACAACCCAACAAACAAAAAAAGAAAAGAAAAGAAAAAGAAGATTCTTTCTGAATAAAACAGTTCAATTCAGACCCCTGATCTTTATTTTTTTTTTATTTTTTTTTTTAGCATGCAGATATTTCTTAAAGTTTGGTTTCTTTTTTTTTATATAGTTTATTTTTAATTAGTGAGTCAACGTGAGGGTACAGTTACAGATTTATACATTTTTGTGCTCATGTTTCTCCCTTACAAAGTTCAATAACCCATCCCTTCACCAGTGCCCATTCTCCACCACCAGTAAACCCAACATCCCACCCCCCCTCCCCAGTCCCGTCTCCCCCCACCCCACCCTGCCACTATGACAGGGTATTCCCTTTTGTTCTCTCTCTCTGATTAGGTGTTGTGGTTTGCAATAAAGGTGTTGAGTGGCCATTGTGTTCAGTCTCTAGTCTATATTTGGCCCGCATCATCTTTCCCCCACATGACCAACAACCACATTTTACTTGGTGTTCCCTTCTCTGAGTTGCCCAGAATGAGAGAACAGCCTCCAAGCCATGGTGACAACCTCCTGGTACTTATTTCTACTATTCTTGGGTGTTAGTCTTATAGTCTATTATTCTATATTCCACAGATGAGTGCAATCTTTCTATGTCTGTCTCTCTCTTTCTGACTCATTTCACTTAGCATGATACTTTCCATGTTGATTCACTTATATGCAAACGTCATGCCCTCATTTTTTCTAACAGCTGCATAGTATTCCATTGTATAGATGTACCAGAGTTTCTTCAACCAGTCATCTGTTCTAGGGCACTCGGGTTTTTTCCAGATTCTGCCTATTGTAAACAGTGCTGCGGTGAACATATAAGTGCATATGTCACTTCGACTATACTTTTTGGCTTTTCTGGGATATATTCCCAGCAGTGGTATTGCTGGGTCAAATGGGAGCTCAACCTCAAGTTTTTTGAGAATCGTCCATACTGTTTTCCAAAAGGGCTGAACTAGCCGGCATTCCCACCAGCAGTGTAGAAGGGTCCCTTTCTCCCCACATCCTCTCCAACAGCGGTTGCTTTTGTTCTTTAAATCATTGTCTTTTCTATTCTACATGGCTAGCATGTAAATGGCATTCCTCCAGAATACCTGGTGATAGGCAGGCCCTTACTGAGTATTTTACCTCTGAGTTACCTTTATTTAAGGGAAGACTATGTTACTTTTTCACATTCATTGAACTACTTAGTCCAGGCCCATGTTAAGATTCACACTGGTGGATCCCTGCAGTGTCCCAGCTCAGAGTGCTATAAAACAGCATTCCATTCCTCCTAGAGTCTCCATGATATGTCAAGGGTAATTTTACCTTTATGTTAGGAGAGGACCCTGTGTTTACTCACTTTTTTAATCTTCTCCAAGAAAACATCCCTATAATTATTTTTTGCATATTTGAATGTGTTCCATTTCCACCAGTGTTCAAAGGCACCCAAATCTGAGACTAATTATTTAGGTGAGAGAAAGGATTTCCTTATATTCACTGTCTTTTGAAAAGGATCTTCACTGTCACTGTCATCCCATTGCTCATTGATTTGTTGGAGCAGGCACCAGTGACATCTCTCATTGAGAGACTTATTGCTACTGTTTTTGGCATATCCAATATGCCCCAGGTAGCTTGCCAGGCTCTGCCCTGCAGGCACTATACTCTCCATAGCTTGCCAGGCTCTCCGAGAGGGGCAGAGGAATTGAACACGGGCTGGCTGCATGAAAGGCAAACGCCTTACTGCTGTGCTATTGCACTTTTTTGAAATTTTTGTGCCCTATTTTACCACCGTTTTAATTTTGCTAGCTCTATTCAATGGTATTTCACATCCTATGGCTTTGTAATGATGAAGGTATCGATCTAACCAAACAGATCTATAATGGCCAAACCAAGCTGCATCACTAACATTGAGCCTCTTTGGGCCACATCCCATTTGTGTTTCCTCCTTTATCGCTCATAACTGCTCCTCTTCAACCCAGTTGCTTGAATGACCAAGTTGTCAAATTTTATATAATTTCCAACAAGCACATAAGATAAACACTGGGAAGGAGTTGTTCAAATATTTTGGACCAGTATTATGCCGAGGGTAGGGGTGTCTAGATTTTTGGAGTAAGATCAGCTGACTCAGAATTTTCTTCCCTGTCTTATCCCAACCACAGCCTAATTACCCACTGCATTCCAGTAGTGAAGGCCTAGGCAGGAGGGAGGTGAAATAATTTTTCCCTGGTCCCAAAGAAAGTTATTAGCAGTACAGACCCAAGATGCTCTCTGTGAGTGCCCATCAAATGTTACCCCATGGCCTTGAGTTGGAAGATTTCTTTCTTGGCTCCTTCCTGAGAACAGCTGTCTACCACTGCAGTTTCTTCTGACCACATTCCACTTTTGAATCACCAATGTTCTCTGAATTACTTTACCTAGGTTCCCAAAACTAATTTCAATGCATACAATAATATTAAAACTGTGACTGAGAACTGCATTTAAAATTCCTTTACTTGTACTTGGAGGATTTTTTAAGTAGGTACAAATTACAGGAATTTGTCAATGAGAAAGGAACTGTGATATCGGAAGAGATCAGTGCCTCCTAAAAGGGTTTGGGTGTTTAATTAAAATGAAACCCAGATATAAAATTAAAATTTAATACTAAAGATGACAAAACCTAAAAGTGCAGATGAAAGACGAGTTGCCAATTTAAGAACATATCTTTTTATAGAGTTAGTCATCAAGTTTGAGCAGAAGTGAATGGAAAGTTAGAGTTCAACAGCAGCAAGAAAGAGTCCTCAAATTATTCCTAGCAAGCAACAATACAAAATAAATTATTTTGGTTCTGCTTTGGGGGTAGGGTTTGGGGTCGAGATGAAATATCCAAAATGTGGTGGTGGGAAAGAGTAATGGTGTTCAAGTATTAAATATAATCAAATATTGTGAACAACTTTATAAAAATAAAATAAAATTTTTTAAAAATGTAAAAGAAAAGTCCTCAAGCCATGAAACCATCACAGAACTGGCTCACAGGAAAGGAAAAATGCCTCGAGCCTCTTTATCTCATCAGCTAACTTTTAATAAAGCACATTCTTGGATCTTAAAATGTTTTAATACAGGTATTAGGATGACATGACAATTTGAGCTCACCCATAATATATAATTCTCATATTTTTAGAGGTAATCAATAACTTTAAGTGGTTTTTATAATCTAATAATTTAAGAAATAAGAATTTTCCTATTTCTTTTTTAATAATTGTTTTTATAATACAAGGAGGTATAGAAAACTCAGTTTTTCTGTTAAGTTCATGTTCTTTGAAGCCAGAAGGTGACCTGCCTTGCTCTCTCTCAGATGAATGTTACAAACGTGCAATGACAGCAAATATTTCCTGAAAAAATGGGTGAATGACAAATAATAGGCCCAACCCATATTAAAGGGTCATTTGCAAATGACATTATTACATCTTATAAGTACAAGTTTTTTCGTAGGACCCAGGTCTCTGAGATGCATGTTAGTGCAGGAATAACGGTGGAGTCAAAAAGATGTGCCCGGAACCAGAGTTTCTTCATCCTCTTAACAACTTCTTCGACACTTTTGAAGGCGTTCCACGCTGCTCTCTTTTCCTGCACAGCTCAGGTGCCAGGTTGTTCGTCTGTTGAGTTCTCTACTTAGGAACACATAACTGCTGCATTCGGAGATGTTTGTTCCTTGAGAGCAAATAGAACGTCAGGAACTATTCTATTTCTCATGCACATTGTCTTTGTGAGATTCCGCTGCAGTCCAACCCTTCCACACTCACGGTCGAAGTCAACCAGCATTCGAGGCACTTGGCTAATGTCTGGTGTGGATGTGTGGTACAGTATTCTTGTGATGTATTGATTTGACAGCAGATTATAACTCTCAGCCAAGTGATGAACAGCAATAACAACTAATACCCTAAAGATTGTTCTTCAGGGGCCAGAGTGATAGTGTAGAGGCTAGGGTGCTTGCTTTGACGTGACCATGCTGTTTTCAATCCCTGGCACCCCATATTGTCCCTCAAGTCCTGCCAGGAGTGATCCTCCCTGAACACAGAGCCAGGAATAAGCCCTGAGCACCACTGGGTATGGCCCAAAGCCCACCTCCACCTCCCCACCCCCCATTTTCCATACAGTATGTATAAGTGTTGAGCACCTTTGAGACACGCTAGCCAAGCAATAATGGTTAGTAATTATTAGATGTATTTTGTTGGTGGATATTCCTAGCATGGTACATAGGGAACCAGTGATCTTTGCATACAGACCATGTACTCCATCTCTCTGTCTCCTTGATACAGTTTTTTACTTAAAATACTTTTTATGTTTGGTGGGCTTATAGGGCTGGAGCAATAGCACAGCAGGTAAGACATTTGCCTTGCACACGGCCAACCTGGGTTCGATTCCTCCGTCCCTCTCAGAGAGCCAGGCAAGTTACCGAGAGTATCCCGCCCACACGGCAGAGCCTGGCAAGCTACTCGTGGCATATTAGTTATGCCAAAAACAGTAACAACAAGTCTCATAATGGAGATGTTACTGGTGCCCACTCGAGCAAATGGATAAACAACGGGACAACAGTGCTACAGTGCAGGATTTATAGGGATTAAAAAAACATTATAAGTTAGAAGTTGTGTGATTAGCTCTATCCTTCCCTCCCCCTCCTCCAACTGATAGTTGGATCCTAGAAATGGTCCTCTGCTAAGGGGCAGATTGGAAACACTTCAAAGGGGGACAAGAAATCAGGCAATATCCTCTTTGCTCCTGCACCTGGGCAGCCGGCTAGAAAGCAGCGTTTCTCATCTATGGGGTCTGAGAATAGAAGAAAGCCAGAGGGTCAGAGAGCTGCAGGGTCATGGGCAGGTAGAGGAGCCCCGGGGACAGCAGACAGAGCATCAGTGACAGACCAGGAGGACAGCCAAAGACACAGAGCACTGTGTGAATGGACAAGTGACATTGTACACTGGAAGGGTCAGAGAGGAGACAGGACACGTGACATTGTACACAGGTAAGAGAGATGCCTGGACATTGGGGAAGGACATGGCACTGCACAATAAACACCTTAATAAGCATAAACATCTGGAGTCTCATGTGCTAATTTACATACAACATTCAGGGACCCACTCTGGAGCGGACCAGGCTGATGACAATATCTGTGATTATCCTGCATTACCCTAAAACCAAAATGGGCCAGCCACAGCAAGTTGTGATCTCTTAGTAGTTTGAGTATATATTGTCACTGGACTCCACCATCGGCAATGACGGGCACTTCCCCTCATCATTCAAGCCCCGAGGAACATGTGTCAGCGTAGCTCTATTACTGGACTGGCTTGCTTCTGGTTTTGACCCCACCTCTGTCCTCCATAGCAATAGAAAATTCCTAGGTCTGCAAACGTGGAAAATACCAGCAGGGTGTTCTGCCGTTTCCTGTGCTTGTCCCCCCCAAATCAAATCTTCCTCATGGTTCTCTCCTCTCAGTGCACGGTCAGACCACTGTTTCCCTCAATTTCCCAGATTTATCTCTAATTTCTCTTCTCACCCACCTCTTGATCTGCTTCTCTAGTTTCTCCTTTCACCCCCCTCCTTCACCTCTCGATCTGCTTTCCAAGGTTGTGACCTTTCCCTCTGACTAGTTCCTTGACTTCACTTCCTATGCTAGTCTATCTGCTACTACCATAATACTGCCCTTCCTCTTATTTGTATAGGTCACATCGTCCGTTGGTTCCAGAATAATCTTCATTATCTCTCAGTGTCCTCTCAGTTGAACTGAAACTTGGTGCTTGACATCTGAGCTACATTCCCTGATTAATATCAGTGACCACACACCAGGTTCCACATAGGTGTATCACCCTTTGTGGTCTCCAATCACCAGAGTGCAGAGATGGGTTGAAAAACACCAGTCTACACTATAACAATAATAGCTGGGAACAATCACGCTGGAAAAAGGCTGAGGGTTAAAAGTAGGTAAGGGGTATTCTTGATAACCTTTCAGTATCAATATTGCAAACCACAATTCCCAAAAGATGAGAGAGAGAGAGAGAAAGAAGAGAGGCGAGGGAGAGAGAGAGAGAGAGAGAGAGAGAGAGAGAGAGGATAAACACCTACCATAGAGTCAGGCAGGGGGTGGGGGGTGGGGGTGAAGGGAGGCAACCCGGGGACCCTGGTGCTGGGAAATGTGCGCTGGGGGAGGGGGTGAGTGTTGGAACACTGTATGACTGAAACCCAACCATGAACAGCTTTGTAAGGGTCTCACAGTGATTCAATTAAAAAAAGTTTTAAAAGATAAAAGAAAAAGCTGGTCGACCACAGTGCTTGTAACTACAGGCGCATAGCCCCAAGTACAGGACAGGTCTCCCCGCTGGGGTAAAGAGCTGTAGAAGAGCTGTTCTTTCTGATCTCAGGCTTCATTAAATCACGCCTCGGTGTCCCCACCTGAAATATTCTCATTGGTTGGGTGAGGAAGGAAGAAGTTAAGCATTTGGAAAAGTGTCATGCACTTAGGAGCAGTTTATGGAAGTTTCCACTGGGACTCGTCCTCTGACAAATGGGACTGCTCACTGTTTCCCAGGCATGTCCTTCCTTTTCCCATATCTCATCTTTTATTCAAATTGTTCCCTCTGCTTTATATGACCTTTTCTCCACCTCAAATCTACCTATTTTTCAAAATGTACTTCAAATACCAACTTTTCCCTGGAAAGTTTCACTTAGAAGATTGTTCTTTTTCTGAATTTGAGATAATGGGTCTATCCCCACCAGCCTGTATTCGTAACAAACGAAAAGAGAGATTTGGATGCTTTACTTCTCTATATGAGCGTCTCGCTCACAAAGCCATTATGTTCTTAAATCGACCTTTTGTATTGCAGTCATACTCCAAATATCTTTATGATCTTATTTCATGTGTGGGTAAAGTAACTTTGAATCTGAAGTCATTTTCAATAGCAAAACCACAAAGTGAAAAATAAATAAATAAATACTCAGCTGCAGGAGAAATAACTCAGCCCTTCTTAAAAGCATAAACATTTCAGAACCTAAGGGGGAATTGTCAGGAAGATTCCCAATGTTTTTGAAACCTTAATACTAAGCGTTTCTGAGGCACCTGCAGAAACATGGGGCGTCATACGAGCCTTGCACCACTGACCGTCATTTCAGACAGGCTTTTAAATTTCAGGTGATGAGTTTTCCCCCTTCCACTTCCTCTGCACCTTTTGATGCATGGCCAGAGCGTTGAGGTTGGCCTCTCTCAGAGATAAGTTGCACCTGGGAAATCAGGCCAGGTGCAGCCAATTAATTGTGCAGCCAGCCCCTCTGCAGTGAAGTGAGACTGAGTGCCCCCCGCGCGTTCTTGAGATTTCTTTTTTTTTTTTTTCTCACATGAGGAGGGTTTGCTTTTCATCAGACAAAGTGGTTCCCTGGGTGCGTATGTGGCATGGGATCTTTTGTCCTTTGTTACCTTCCTGGTGGAAAAGCATGAAGAAGGAGATGGGCTACCCACTCTCTCTCCCTGATGGGACCTTCACTGCGGACAGAGCATCTGTATTGTCTCACCCCCACCCCCATCCCCACCAAGCTGTTTGCTCCCAAAGGTCACCTTCCCTCTCTCACCCAACACCCAACACTGTGCCTCGTCTCCATGGCCCGGATCCCTGGATGGGTCGACTTATTCCCGTTTCCATAAGGTCAAGCGCAGAAATGCCCTCTGTCCCCATCAGAGTGTGCCAGCCCCCCTGTCTCCTCCCATCTGCAGAAACCCTCTCTGCCCCCACCCACTCCCATCCTTCCACCCTCCTCTCACATTTACTGGTAGCTTTGCTGAACGTTCTCTTTTCTGCATGTATCCTCATAAAACGTTCCTTTTGGTTTTGTGTGCATTTCTCCCAGCAATTTATAAATGGGATAGAAGCGCAGTTACATCTCAGTGAACTCACCTTGCTGGCGGCACACCACACACGGCTCTGCGCCTGCCCTGTAGCTCTCTACTCTTCCACTGCACTGGTGATGCCCATACAGATGCCCTCCAACTCCCACAGAAAACATGCTGTGAGGAATATCCACAGAGGGGTGCCCTTGCGGACCTGTGCGTGACTTCCTCTGGGAGAGAATTCCTGGATCCTAGGATAAGACACAGAGCTAATTCGATCATCTCCTGCCAGTAGGCTCTCAAACATGCATCTTCTCAGCTGCCACCAAGCATGCAGGAGGGTGCCCAGGATTCTGCCAGACTAATCTGCGAGGTGATGTTTCACTTTCTTGCACGTTCAGAAGCTTTCATTTCCGATGAACAGTGGATTCGAGAGCTTCCTGGGAGCTTCTTCTCTTCTGTAATTCTGTTATTCGTGTTCGTAGCCCACCTTAGGTTGGAGTTCCTCCTTCTTCTGGCTAATCTGCAGGAGGAAACAGTAGAGCACAGAAGAGAGGAGAGTGTTTTGGGGGAGGTATTCTGGTGGAGGATATGGTTTGGGACGTTGTGTGCATAAAATCCTGTCATCAATAGTCCTGTTAATCATAACAACTCAAATACAAACATGTTTAATAAGAATGATTCATGCATAAACCCATCATTAATGATACTGTAAGTCACAGAACTTCGATAAAGATTTTTAAAAAAATAAAATAAAATAGGCTTGCTTGCTTTTTCAAGCCCATGTTCTCCTGAACACATATCTCTCTCTTTCTCTCTCTGCTTTTTCTAGCCTATTTTCTCTCTTGAACATGTATTGCTCTCCCAGCACATCTTTCTAAGTCAATTTCTTTCAATAAAAACAATTTTGCTTCCATGGATAGAAGGAGAGAATATCATGCTGAGTGAAGTCAGAAGAAAAGGAACAGATACAGAATGATCTCTTTCATAGATGGGACTTAAAGAGACACAGCAAGGCAGCAACAAAGAGCGAAATGAGAGAGAGAACTGATCCACACAGCTGAATTAGTGGGGGGAGGGCTTTCGAGGGAGGGAGATGGGTACAATGCTTATGGGTGTAGTGGTTGGAATTATGTGCATAAGAAGCTATTTCTAGTAGTATTATAAACCACAGAATATCAGTTAAAAATTTTTTAACTATTTCACTCAATTTAAGATATTTTTAAAAACTATTTTACGTCACTGGAAAATACAGATAAATAAGATTGCTAAGAAAATATAGTTTAAAAAATTAGGAACAAGAAAGGGAGAATAGATCCTGGAAAGGCAAATTATGTCAAGTAGAGCCTTTGTCACCCTATTTATACGCAATGGATGACTCAAGTTTCTCCAGTCATCAGTGAGACTAACCCAGGAGATAGCTGAGATCAAAATGCAGTAACATCTTGAGATTTCCTTGAGAGCCACCTAACCAGATACCACCTCAGGGTATTAATCACCTCTGAAAGGAAGCACCATTCTGGTAAGAACAGTAGCTAAATAAATCTTCCTTTCCTGATATCTGTCAGTGGAGCTCGGAAGGGTGTTGTTCATTAAATTCCACAAATACAAAGGCTGGATTCTGTGTTTTTCCTAAAGTATGAATACTTGGAGCATTACGTTATGTAAACAGGGTCTTAAGGACTGGGGGAAGATTGTTATTTAGGCTACCTATTAAAAATATTTTATGTGGGTTGGGGGTGTGTTGGATATCATTGGTTTGTCCTTTCCCCCTTGCCACTAGGAGCTTAGGTATATCAGTCACGCCCATCAAAGTGCTCCCGAGTCACTCCCATTCCTTTGTTTATCTGTAACCACTTCTACCAGTTTATCTACTCTTCCTCTAATCAAACTCTGTTAATTGGTAAGGTCAGAACTTCCTAGGACACTGAATATTATAACATTGCCTTTCTCTCCTCTTTATGCCTTTTGAATAATTTACTTTAAAGCTATGTCTTTTTTGTATAGACACAAGAAGACAATATTATGTTTTTATAACTTAAGACTTAATTGGCCTCGAATATTATTCCCTCCCGGGCATCTGCTTTCTCCACTTAAGCCTCCGTTACCCTCAGTTCCTAGCACCCCAAAAGCGGGGTCCCAACGAGGGACAGGAAGGTCCAGGGCAAGCGGTGAGTTATGTGCTACCCTGGCATCGAGATGGGCCTGGCCAAAGTGCCTAATTCTTAACTATAAGTTAAGAGCTTGATCATAGACAAATGCTGTCATGATCCAAAAGTAATGATGAGACTAGGACCCTGCTAGGGATAGGAAAGACTGTTCTGGCCTGAGCACTGTAGTCTGAGATTGAGATGGCCCCAGGAGAGCAATTCTATAAGCTTTAATGCATCTCTTATTGTGTCCATACAAAATGATTAATATTATGAATTCTTATATGTTTGCTGGCTGAGAAGAGAAAAACATTCATGGGACTCCGCCCTTGGGTGGATCCTCCTGCTGAAAGAGAATTAAGTCCTAGGACAAGCATCCCCTGAGGGAAAAGAACCTTACCCTATTGCTGACCACACCTATGTGTATGCCCCAACCCCCTCATGCTGTGGAGATTTAACTAGGCTGTAAGAGTGGGTTGGGGGCCAGATCCACAGATCGAGAGAGAGACCGAGAGCCGGGAGAGTAGAGAGAGAGAGAGAATGAAGTAGGATGGGGGAGGAAGAAGCAGGAGGAGAATCAGAGGAGAATGGAGAAAGAAGATCAGAATAAACTGCGGTGAGACCAACCATCTTGGCTCCGTCCTGTTCCTTCACCTGCCTCGCCGGCCACGCCCTTTCTTTTATTTTTGTGTTTTACACAGGGTGTGTGGACACTGGTAGAGCGAATTTGGACTTTGGTGTCGGGACTGGTGCTGGAACCAGTGTAAAGCCCACAAGACACTATCCACGAGTGTCAATTAACTTAAAAGCTGTCAGGAACGGAAGGAAAGGTTCAAAAATCTTTCAGGAGAATGTGATGGGTCTGAGTCTGCTCTACATTTTCTTTTTTTCTTTTGGTTTTTGGGTCACACCCAGCAATGCACAGGGGTTACTCCTGGCTTATGCACTCAGGAATTACTCCTGACGGTGCTCACGGGACCATATAGGATGCTGGGAATCGAACCTGGGTTGGCCATGTGCAAGACAAATGCGCTACCCGCTGTACTATCGCTCCAGCCCCTGCTCTATGTTTTTTAAGGGAGAAATAGACATGACTGGTTGTTTAGAGCAAGTCTTAGGAAATGCCGCATCTGGGTCACAGAAAGACTATTCGAAAGAGTAAACATGGTAAGTCTCAATAAAGGATGATACTCTTGGCAATCAAGCTGAGTGATTCAGAAATGATACTCTCACACATTACCTTTATGATCTGCTTCTCAGACTTCATCTCTCAGACTTCATCCTCTCAATTGTATCATCTACCCCTAGAGACAGCTCGGCCTTTAATATTAATTAAATGTGAATGTTAACATGTAGAAAGATTGATCGCTTCCTTGGCCTGACAACTGCGCAGTAGTTGAAATGCATCAGAGAGAATGAACGACCAGCCGGCCACACGTGAATTATGATCCACTTCTCCAAATTGGCCAAAGCATTTTAAAAGTATTTTGGGGAGCTTGCCAAAGAAACCTTCATCCCTCTCTGCTCTCCCCTTCTCACCACTGCCCCAATCATAAAAGACTGCATCTCTGCAAGGCAGTGTGTAGACCTGGGGCACTGGGTCTTAAAGGAGTGGAGAGGGGCCGTGTGACCGAAGACTTAGAGATCAAGTTCCAAACACAAAGCAAAGAATCCCCCTGTTTGAGCCACAGTCCTTGTAGGCAAATAGAGTAAGTTGTCATAGAATGGATCTGTACAGACTCAAGATGGGTCAGGGGCAGCCCCCTTATATGGACCAGACTGTGGGACTAGAAGACAAGCAACCTGGATGCCTGAAGAAGCAGCCAGAGAGAACCCTACTTCCTTCCTGGAAATGCAGATGGAGGGAGAAAGAGAGAAAGAGGTTCATAGGGGCCATGGTGGGGCTTGGCCTGGGAGGCCAGGGGAATACAGCTCCAACTCACAGGAAAGGGTCTCTCAGGCCCAGGGACTGCGGCAAGAAAATGCTTTCCCATCGCTCCTTCTCCAGAGTTAAAGAAAGCAGGCCCAGGATACTGGAACATCAAAATCTGAAGGAAGATCTAGATCATTAGGGCTGTTTTTCCCTTTTGCCTCCGGCTCTCTTGAGGCACAGCATGACCTGGTTATCGATTCTGACATTTTCTAAAATTTGAATATTTGCATTGGTTTCACTCTTTTTCCACATCATGCTAAAATAGTGTATCCATGATTTCCAGGGTAATAAACCAATTTGATAGAGGATACATAAATTATATAAAACAGTGTGCTGAAGAGAATGCATAAATTATATGTTCTATGAGACTATCGATACGATGTCATACATGGAGGTATGCATTTATATATGCATGTAAATGTATATACATTACAGAAGAAGCTTTCCTAAAAGGCTCTGCCTACACTCTGCAGGAAGCTCAGACAGCAGGTTGTAAGCAAGAGATAGAAGAAGCTGATGGTAGAGTTCCAAAGTCTGATGGTGTCATTTCCAATTTAGGGCTAAAAGGCTGAGAGGCAGGATATCTAAGGTCAGGAGGAAATGGATGTGTTGGCTTAAACACCCAGGCAGGGGGAGGCACCACACAACTCCCTCCACCTTTTGGTTGGATTTGTTTTCAATGGAATAAATGCTGTACACCCACATGTGAGGGTCATCTGCTTGACGAGGACCACCCTGTTCCAAGGCTAAGCTCTTCCAGAAACACTCAGAGACACACCAGAAATCGTGCTTCCCCAGGTGTCTGGGCACTAGACATAATGTAAAATTTATCATCACAAATATTCTTGATCTTGATGATCCACAGAGTTTTGCACAGAGATGAGGGTGACCTGGACCACAGATTGTGTGTTATCTTACCACAGCCCAAATATTTGAAGAAATATTGAACTTGTACAGTTCTTGGGGCTGAATTCTAAACAAGGCCCTCATCTACTACCATCCTGATGCTCACTGTCCAAGGAGAGAAGCACATCAAGCTATCAAGGTGATAAGGGTTAGAGAAAGTTTAGAAAACACTGGCAAACTCGGCAAGACAATGTTGAGGAGGTCCAAAATAGGTAAGGCATATATTATTATTTCAGACAGCTTATAAAATAAGTAAGCCCTGGAGATGAGATGTACAGTAGGTGACTATAGTTAATAATTGGAATTATATATTGAAAAGTTGAGAAAAACTTAAAAGCTCTCATCACAAAGAAAATAACAGTAATAATATGTGGTGGTAGTTGTTGACTTTTTTTGTATTATATCTATGTATACATAGTTACACAATACATGTACACCTAGATCTCAAATCATTATGTTGGACATCTAGAACTGAAACTAATATTATATTCTGTGTCATTATATTGCAAAAAATTTTGTTAGGCAAAGTTGTAAAGAAAGGTAGAGGGTAGAAACTGAAAATCACATTAAAGTTTCTGGAACTTAACAGAGCAGGTAAAGACCTTAAGAGTTTTAAGTAGTGAGACCAAGAGATCTCTCAGTGCTACCAGATGCTTATGCATTCATTGCATGTAAGAGGCTCCGGTTTAACCCACAGCACCTCATGCATTCCCAGGCACTGCCAGGACCAACTCCCAAACAAATAGCAACAGAAGGAGAAGGAGAAGAAAAGGTGGAGGAGTGTCTCTGTGTGGGGTGGGGAGGGGGGTGGGAATGTTGCTCATAAGATTCATGCTTCAAAAATCGAAGTTTGAATCTGGTCTTGAAAGGGAAGCAAGAGAGAGAAGGACGAGGGCTAAGAGATGAACAGAAGGCAAGAGAGAAGGGAAAAAATTCTAGAGACCTTTAGAACTGAGATGATGAGGATCTGCTAGATTCATTTCAAGAAGTAGCAAGGGCAGGCAAGGAAGCTTAAAGGGCTGGAGGGCTTGACATATATGTGTGTGGTTGGGAGTTGAATCTCCAGCCTTGAGCACTGTCAGGTGTGACCCAGTGCCCCCTCTACCTAACAATCCAGGGAGAGCCACTTCCCCCACAACTCTACAAAAAAAAAAAAAGGAGTGCAAGTTCGAAGATAATTCAAATAGACGATACCTAGGTTTGTAGTTTGGGTGACCAAGTCATTGGTGTCATTTTCTGTAGATACTAACTTAGGTAGCTCTAGATGATTATGCATAAGGAATGGATGGCTGAAATTGCTTTGCATTACATATTGACACTTATTTATTCCCTTAAGAGAATCAGATCCTTTTTAGGCAACAGAAGTTACATGAGCATGCACACACACACACACACTCAAATCAATTACGAATAAGTTGATTTTTATCATGTGATAAGAAATTATAAGTTGTCATTGTTTTGAATAAAAATAGTGGTACAAGATTTTGTCAATTGAATATAAAACAGTAGCAGCAAAACAATAGGCGGATTTCAAAAACAAAGTTCATTTCCTTCTCATTCATCCATTTTGTGTTTCTTGACTTATTATTCATACATTCCGCAAGCTTGAGTGTCTGAGATGCTTATCATAATAGGGAAAAGGTCATAATTCTCAGTATTTATTTTGAAGAGGGCTAGAATGATTCATTCTGTGATGTTATAAACATGGGCAAAATAGCATTCTCTCTCAAGGTCCTTGCTATTTTCCAAACATCGTTCAATGATTTTCTCTTGTATTTTCAATCAGTATCTTGTTTACTACCCAATGTGTATAAGGAAAGGGGGAAGAAAGGACAAAGCTATTACTGGGAAAAACAGCATCTCACCCAGGTTTTGCATGTTCTGAAGTATCCTCAGCACCACATGTACTGTACATTAACCCATGGGCAGAAAATGAGCCACCAGCAGAGGTGATTACACTGTTTTTCAATGTCCCAATCACCCACCCATAAAACTATACAGAATGATTGAGACAACAGAACAAAATCCATGGATAGGACAGTATTTTTGTTTGTTTGGTTTTGGATCACACTCAGCTGTGCTCAGGGATTACTCTTGGCTTTGTGCTCATGGGCCATTGCTGGGGTGTTCTTGGGACCAGTGTGGTGTGGGGTATCAAGCCAACATTGGCCACATGTCAAGCAAGTGCCTTCCTCTCTTGTGGGTCATCCAGCAAGCAGAAGGAAGCCTGTCTGCAACAGGACAGAAGCAGAGGGGACCTTGGGGAAAGCAGCGAAAGACCAAGAGTCCCAGAATGCAATTGCCAATAGGACCAGGCTCAAGGGAAACTTTAATCCCTCAGGTCATGAGACCAGAACCCCTACCCTGGAGAGGGCGGGGCCGTTATCCTGGAAACTTTCCAACGACTCCAACTACAATGACTTGAAGAAGCAGAAGTGTTTGCTGTCATCAAAGCGAGCACTCGCCATCAAGATAGGAGAACTCAAATCCTCAACACCACTTTCATAAAGCAGACGGCGGGGACAAGTCCCCAGACAGACTCCACTGGGCTCTGACTATAAATGGAACAGGTGGGGGGAACTAAAGGCAAAGGCAGAAGAGGTAGGCTTCAGTGCGAATGAGAGCGACGCGCCCGTCTCAGAAGGGTGCAAAGGGACAGCTGAACACAGCACCGCGCCAGAAATGAAGCAAAGGAGGCCTGAGAGCATTAAAACCAGAAAGAGATTTGGCCGCTCCTTTCAATGAGCCCCCAAACCCATATGCAAAGGCAAGGACTCTGAATCTCATATGGAGTTATTTTCAGGAAAAAGAGAGAATACTAGTCAGAGAAGAGGCAATAGAATCATAATCATATGGAGATGACTGTGACACGATGAAGAATATTCAGTGTCTTTCCAAGGAGCAAAGAGAATTTGAGAACAGAATGAAAAATAAATAAATAAATAAAATTTAAAAATTAAAAAAAAAACTAAAAAAAATGGGGCTGGAGTGATAGCACAGCGGGTAGGGCATTTGCCTTGCACGCGGCTGACCCGGGTTCGGTTCCCAGCATCCCATATAGTCCCCTGAGCATCGCCAGGGGTAATTCCTGAGTGCAGAGCCAGGATTGACCCCTGTGCATCACCGGGTATGACCCAAAAAGAAAAAAAAACTAAAAAAAAAAGAGAGAGAACAGAATGAAGCCATGGAAGAAGCTATGAGGGCCAAGTTAGGATTCAAAAGTGGACGAATGAGCCCTTATCCCACAACCCCTTTCCCAAAATGTTTGAAGAGTGAGGTGGGAGAATTTAAGAAAGATGAAAGAAAGAAGTCACTGCAGAAATGAAGACTAAGGTAGGAGGAGCACCAGGACAAATCAAGGTTCTCAAAAAAGTGGAGCAAGCAGAGAGATATACAGTGGCCAGGACACTTGCCTTGCCCACGGCTGACCTGGGATGGATCCCCAGCACCTCAGAGGGTCTCCTGAGCGTTATCTGGAGCAATCTCTGAGCACAGAGCCAGGAGTAAGCCCTGAGCACTGATGGCTATGACCCCAGCCTCCTCCCCCTTAAAAAAATAAATAAAACCCAGAAAATAGAATTAGAGAAAAATACCAGAAAAAAAGCAAAATAAAGATAAAAAGGGATAGGATTGGGAGAAAGCAATAAATTATTACTGATAGAGCAACACCGACGTGATAAGAGTCCCCAGAGAAGAAAAACACAGTCAGGAAAGTGAGAACAGAAACCCACTGGGGAACCGATTGTAAAGAAGCTTTGAGACCATGCATTTACATAGCACTGCAGCTCCCGTGGAAAAGCAAGCCAAGGTCCCCAGATGAGACATATTTCAGTGAATCTATCGAACTTAAGAGAAAGAAGAAAATCCTGTAGGTATCAAAGCAAATCCTTTTTCAGGGGAAGAAAAGTGTAAGAACAGGCAGTGAGATAGCAACATTTCCTACCACAGGACGATGGAATAGCTCAATCTAAGAAGCAAGAACACTGTAATGCCACTAAACATTCAAAGCAACCGTCAATACGGACTACTTTGAATTTGCAAGAACATGGGCTGCGTTATTCTCAGGATCCCTTCCTGAGAAAGCCACTGGAAAATGACTCAGGCCCCCCAATGACTCAAGCAGAATTCACCTCAGGACTGGGTACTGGGTGTAGAATGTGCTTAGTGGCAGCTCGAAGAGAGAGACAGAAGGGAAACCAAGTAGGCTCCGGTATAACCCTAAATAATTCTAATACAAGGGTTCCCTTAACCTGCCCCCCCTTTTTTGATGGGGGAGAGTGTGGGCCACGTGTAATTCTCAGGTAACTGGTAGTTCAGCGCCACGGCTGCAGGATGCACTGTCACTGTCACTGTGCTGGGAATGCCAGGGCCATACCAGCGGCCTGGAGGCCCCAGAGTGACACCTGAGGATGCTTGGGAACCAGGTGGTGCCAGAGATCGCATCCGAAAGAGACACACCAGGGCATGCCCCTGACTGCTGTGCTGCAGCCAGACTCCAGGGTTTTCCTCATTGTCTTCCCTCCCCACTGCCATCGCTGCTGGTGTAGACAGGGCATCCGGACACGTGCTGGATGGCACCGCTCTCTCTCTGGGTTGTCACGTTCAGGGAGGTTGCACACTTTAGTGACAGAGTTAGTACACCTGCCCATGAAGGTGACCCTCTGCAACTGCATCACTCACATTCTGTCATTGTGCTCTGGGAGTTGCGTATACCTGCGCGCGCGCGCGCGCACACACACACACACACACACACACACACGTGCACGCACGCCTGCACTGCACTGTGGTATACCCCAAACTGCATGTCCAACCAACAGGGCATGTGGGCAGCATGGGGGAATCCAGCTGCTGGCCTCAGGCTTGCCCAGTGGTACTCCTGGCTTACTCCTGGCTCTGTGCTCAGAGGAGCATTTGTGGTACCAGGATTGAATCAAGGTACTTCACTCAAGGCAATATGCCTTAACCCCTACACCATCTCTCCTGAGCTCTTTTAAATCAAGCAGCATGAAGTGATCAACCAAACTAATGTTCATCAAGCTGGTGTCATAAGCACAGAAAAAGCAAGTATTTCAAGTGACTGAAACACAACAGTTCACAGGTGCACCATGTTAAGTATACCCTAAAAACAAACACAATTAATTTTTGTTATAACACTGATTTACAAAGTTATTCACAATACACTTGTTTTGAGCATGCAATGTTCCACCATCAGTTCTACCACCAGTGTGACCTCCCCTTCACCAATAAATTTAAAGAGTTGTTTTTAACAATCATCTTTTTTGCTACTATTATTGGTGTTACTGTATTCTTTGTGTTCTACAACTATATAGTAAAAAATAAAAATGTGTGTGCATGTCATTAAGACTTTCAATATTAAAATTAAAAATCAATGAAGTCAAAACTCTATCAACCAATTTTTTCTATTGGTAATGTAAATGTGAACAAATAATACAATTTAAAATATATACATTTGTGCGTATATGTCATAGTTCTGTCCATTAGTAGGGTTTATAACTACCACTGGAGTAGCAAGTAGTATCCTAAGCTTCCAGGATACAGTTTACACATACTATTCTGGACAAAGAAATTAGGGCATCTTGGATAAGTGGCTAATTCCTGGTCTACTAAGGAAAGAAATGTATGAGATGAACCTAAAATAATGTCCAAATGAGCCAAGAGCATGCCAAAAGCTCTCGAGAGCAAAGCTGATGCTTCAAATTGATCAAAGATGAGACAATTGAAGCATCATAGAAATATTAACTGCAGCAAATTGAAGTATGTCACGCAGGTTTAAACCCATTAATCATGATACCTTAAAAGCTCTCCTTGGTCGGGGCCGGAGTGATAGCACAGCGGGTAGGGGGTTTGCCTTGCACGCGGCCGACCCGGGTTCGATCCTCGGCATCCCATATGGTCCCCCAAGCACCGCCAGGAGTAATTCCTGAGTGCAAAGCCAGGAGTAACCCCTGAGCATCGCTGGGTGTGACCCAAAAAGCAAAAAAAACAAAAACAAAAGCTCTCCTTGGTTATATTTGGAAGGTGCTAGAAACTCAATGTTATTTTAAAAGATAATCCAAATAAAATAAAATAATAGTTATCTTCCTTACATATTTAGGGTGATCCTTGGGACACTAATTGGCCACTAAATAATTTTTTAAATAATTTGCTAATAAGTGATTTTAAAGTGGTTACAAATTAGAATATCAAGCTTAATGGAGCAATGGGTTTGATCCAGGCAATGAACATTCATGACTGCTGATACCAGAGGGAACTAACCAATGATACATGGTCCCTTCTGACAGAAATAAAATCACTTACAAAGTATCGCCATCAAAAACTTGAACTGGGGGGTCAAAGCAATTGTACAGTGAGAAGGATGCTTGCCTTGTGCACAGTCACCTACAGTTTATGTGTAAACTGTAGCCTGGAAACTTAGGCTATTCACTACTCCAGTGGTAGTTATAAACCCTCTCAATGGACACAACCATGAAATAGATGTACAAATGTATATATATATATACATATAAACAGAAATATATATATTCTGTTTATATATGTATATATGTATATATACATATATAAACAGAATATATATATTCAATTGTATTCAATCCCCAGTACCCCATGTGATTCCCTGAGTCCCATCAAGGGTGATCCCTGAGCACAAGGTCAGGAGTAAGCCCTGAGCACTGCCAGGGTTGTTGACAACCCCCCCCCCAAAACCCTAAAATAACACTAAAACAACAACAACAATAACAAAAAACATTTGAACCTGATGGGGGCCAGAGAGTCGGCTCAAAGGGCTGGAGCACTTTCTTTGCCGATAGGAGGCTTAAATTTGATCCTGTCACTGTGTGGACCCTTTGAGAACTTCCTAAGCACTACCAGGAGTAACTCCCAAGCACAGAGCCAGGAGTAACTCCTGAGCACTGCAGGATGTGGCCCAACAACAACAGCATTTTGAGAATAAAGCAATAAAAATGCACACTGTCATCTCTTTCTTTCTTCTTTTTCTTTTCAGAGTCTAACTTTTCCACTACCAGCACGACTTGTGTTAATTTTCCAGCTTCCCACACCATCTGAAAATGGACCTTTAGTTTAAAAGATCCAATATTCTATGTCAGGGGCCGCGTTCCCTTGATGCCGTCATATATCATTTTTCAATGAACTTCGGCAAACACTAGGTGGCAAAGTGATTATTTTACACTAAACACACAAGTGAGAAAATGGATTCTCCCCGACATGAAAAATGCCATCCACCCATGCTTTTCATGGTGGCTTTACATTTGAAATGATCCCATTGCTTTACTGACAAGCTCTTTTTGCATTTTTCTATTGAGGATTCTTCCTTACAAGCTCACCTACATATCATTTATGAAAACTTGTATTTACTTTGTGATGTTCATTTTGTGCCTTTCCTCCCAGTGTTCCGGTTTATTTTAACATAGTGTTCCCTGGCAGGGAAGAAGCTGAAATTGAACTTTGCATATTTAAACAGAAAAAAAAATGATTCTTCAAACTGGACCGACACAAAGTCTCCCATATGCTGCAAATTAACATCAACTAGCCTTGAGCTTTTTCTCTAATATCTGCATATTGCTTTTAGCTTTCCATTCTCATGTCGTTAATTGGTCCCAAATCTTGTGTTAGCTATCTCCGTGTTCCTGTCAGCTCATTTTTCCCCCTGAACCCGAATAATATATCATTTTATTTTTACAGTGCATGATTAAGTTAGAGAATCATTGAGGTTTTAATTAATGGATTTTAATTAAAGTATTCTGCTTCAAAATCCATTATTTTGGACAGGAAATAAACTTAACTCCCAGTGAGATAGTAGAAAGAATAATGGATTAGGGTATCTGGAGGTGCACCGTGCCACCTGGCATTGACCCACTCAATTCATTTCTCTGCA
This sequence comes from Sorex araneus, assembly GCF_027595985.1. Classification (NCBI taxonomy): domain Eukaryota; kingdom Metazoa; phylum Chordata; class Mammalia; order Eulipotyphla; family Soricidae; genus Sorex; species Sorex araneus. The sequence continues at coordinate 61,852,326 of NC_073310.1, read as the reverse complement.
GCTCAATTTCCTTCATCAATCTCTTATGGAGGGAATATTTAGGCACCTACTAAATGGCCATCCTTGTACAGAAGCTAGAAATATAGCTGCATGTGCAATATCCCTACTGAATGATGTTTAAGGGTTATCAGAGTGAATTGGAGAGTTGGGAGCAGAAACCAGGAATTGAGTGATGCTGGGGAAAGAAAATGGCACATGATGAAGAGGCATGATTTAGCCTGGAGGAGGGAGATAAGAAAACAGAGAGAGACACTTGCAAAATGAGAGAAATGAACAAAAAGACCTCGGGACCATGCCAGTTCTCGATGTATATATCATTGTTTGTAGTGAATCTGAGGGCTTGACTTTACCAATGGTTATTGCCATGATTATATGCAATTCTTCCCCTTGCTCATCCTCAGTGTCTTTCTATACTCAGCAGCAAGTAGACATACCTTGAGATGGTTTGGGGGCTTCAATAAAAGGCTGAAAACGTATGCCCAAGATAAGGCATTCTGTGTCATAATGAGGATGCTTTGAACTTATACTTCACCCTCCCGGAAGAAGCAACTTCCTGTATCTTTTCTCTCAGTTTCAGTTTTTGAAGTGATTGATGGGATTCGTGACAGTTTATGTTATTCCCGTTTCACAAGTGAGTAGCCTAAAATGCATAAATGAGAGAACTTGGTCCCTGGCTTCCTCTTCAAGGCTCTTTTCCTATAACACACCCCTCTCACGACAGTTTAGTTTCCCACTGAAGACAGGAGGCATCTTCCACAGGCTGGAGAGTGGAACTGACTCTTTCCTTCTGAAACTCAAGGATGTTTGTTCCCTTTCTGGTTTTATCATAGACTGCCAACAACTCAGTCCTGTACAGATGCTATTCCTCTCATTCTAAGAATGTTTGGGTTATAGATGCCTTGTCAGTCAGTGACGTGTAAGAGTGAAGATCAGCAAGCATGGTTAATCATTTTTATGGGCACCATAGTCTCTGCTCTATCATTCTTCCGTTACTTCGGACTTGTGAGCTAAAGCTTTCTTTACCACCCATTTCTCAAGAAATCAGTAAAGCTTACACTAGAAATCACCTCCATGGATGACATCCCTTAAATAAAAAGCCACACGATTATGGATGGTAAAGATTTCCCATCCCTTGAATGTTCAGGTTGTCTACACCTATTTCTTTCCTTGAATCACAGATAGCAAAGAAAACCCTAGAGGTTACCTTAACTGTGTGCAGTAAGAAGTGGAGGAGAGGAGAAACCCAGATACAGAAGGGCACCTAGTGCAAGTCTTCCCACTTACAGACACCTAGTGTGACTTCTCTACCAGCTAACATGATCAAATGGCTGTTCCTCTCATGATCTGCTGCCCAGCTGGGTGCAAATCTACAAAGATTTTAACTTAGTTCTCTCCCAGGCAAAGCTCTCAGTTGATCCAGGAAGCGGAACTCTCTTCTTCCTGGAAGCAACCCGCAAGGACAGTCTATGCATTGGTTTCCATAATGCTGTTAATACTTTGGCAGTTCAGAGAAAATTTGCTCAGCTGTTTAGTGTGTAGCATAGCTGAAGAAGTTTCCTGATCACTAGATGTCTATTCGAGTATGTTGTCAAAGGTGACCCGTTTACTTTGTGGAAGTTCTCTCTCCTGTTTCTATATATTAAACTTTGCATCCCAATCAGATGAGATCTTGCCTAGACCTCACCTACCACTACCATCGGCACCGCCCTTAGATTGGGGTGATTGTGTCCTACCCAAAGCTCTAGCTAGACTACACACATCCTCAGTTAAGCCTTTGTTACTTAGCTCTAGTGTCTACCATCATGCCCTACACACCTTACGTAGGACTCCAGGAAATGCATATAATCCAATTCTCTTGTCTGATGTTAAAAGTACATTGTCTACCAGAAATGTAATACTTAGGAAAGGAAAGGCATTTCTTGGAAGCCCTGTGAGGGTAAAAACCATATTAAACAGTGATGCAATTGACTTCAAATTATGGATTGCAGACTCCTAAGCTTTTAATACAAGTCATAAATTTCATCATCGAATTGTTCCAGGACAAAAAAAAAGGTGAATGAAGTTTGGGATTGTATGCTGATGATTTCAGTTGCTTTTATGATGGGAGAAGTCTGTCGATGAAGAAAATCAAAGAGCTGCATGCACATAATCATTCCCACTCAGCAGGGGGCTGTCAAAGGTCTTATTTTAAGTATATTTCCCTGAAAATTGTCTCTGGCTATTTGCCTTGAATAACTGTATTTCAAGGGAAAAAAGCTCCTTATCTTAGAAAAGCAAAGACAAAACAAGGAGAAGTGAATATTGAAGGAAAATATCTCACTGGTAACAATTCACAGATTATGCACAGTATCGAGTTTGGTTTCAAAAATTTCACCTCATTCCCTGGACTTTGGAATGATTTCTGCAACGCAGTTAAGTATGTGGCTAGGGTATCACCATGAATAGGGTGCTTAAACCATCAGTCCTCTAATTGCTTAATTATCAAACACTAAATATGCATATTACAAAAGAAAAATTCACATAAAGCACCGGCTAAAATGATTGGGTTTGTATTTCAGGGCCACACTCAGCAATGCTCAGGGGCTGCTCCTGGCAGGTCGGGAAAGGGGGTGGGGTCCAAGTAACAGCCAGGAAGAAACAGGCCTCCAGTCTGCAAAGCCCTTTGGGTCATCTCCCAGCTTACTGAAATATTTTCAAGCTGATGGTAAACATGTGGTATTTATATCCTTTCTGAGGTGCAGAATGAGAATGAGACCATTCCTGGTCTCTGTTGATTTCTCCTTATACCCTGTCCAAGGCTACTGGAACAGATTTATTCTCTCTGCTCCTGACTATCTCCTTCAGTCGCCTCATTTTCCTCAGGAGTCACCACAGCTCTCTTTAAAGAATTTCTCATCAAAATATCCATACTCTTTCCCTTAAAAAAAGAATCAAGTGACTAATATAAAAGATTTACATATAATAATGTAATTTATCACCACCAGTTGTCCTGATTTTCGTTAAGAAAAGACATCATGGGGCTGGAGTAATAGCAGAGCGGATAGGGCGTTTGCCTTGCACGTTCAATCCCCAGCATCCTATATGGTCCCCTGAGCACCATCAGGAGTAATTCCTGAGTGCAGAGCCAGGAGCAACCCCAGTGCATCACTTGGTGTGACCCAAAACGCAAAAAAAAAAAAAAAAAGACATTATGGCCAGAGAGATTGTACAGCGGGTAAGGCACTTGCTTTGCATGCAGCCAACCCGGGTTCACTCCCCTGCACCATTTATGGTCCCCTGGCCATGCTATGACCCCAAGCACAGAGCTAGGAAAAGCCTATGAGCACCAATAGATATGGGCACAAAAAAAGAAATAACACTATTTTTACCTAGTGGGTAAACTTGGCTTTTGTAACAGTTTGTGTTTGCCTTTTTTTTTTTTTTGTCTTCCTGAACATTCAGAATTAAACTTGTAGGCCAAAGCAGTGGACACAAAGGAACTTGCATCTTCCACTACCCTTCCAGATTTTCCAGCTCATCTTGATAAAGTTTTCCCATACTGGTCCCTTCTCTGTCTTTCCTAACCTCTGTTGCCCCCACATACTCGTGGTAGATTCCAACCATTTACCAGTCCTCTTGGCCCCTGTTTCTCTGGCCTTGGATATTAGTTTCAAACTCTTTTTTTTAATATGTATATCACTGTCACTGTCACTATCACTGTCATCCTGTTGCTCATAGATTTGTTCAAGCGGGCACCAGTAGTGTCTCTCATTGAGAGACTGATTGTTACTGTTTTGGCATATCCAGTATGCCATGGGTAGCTTGCTAGGCTCTGCCATGTAGGCGAGATGCTCTCGGTAGCTTGCCGGGCTCTCTGAGAGGGGCAGAGGAATCGAACACAGGTCGGCCGGGTGAAAGGCGAACGCCCTACCGCTGTGCTATCACTCCAGCCCATATATAAATGCAGTCATTCTATATCTGTCCCTCTCCTTCTGACTCATTTCTCTCAGCATTATACCCTCCATGTCCATTCATATATAGGAAAATTTCATGACTTTATTTTTTTCTAATAGCTGCATAGTATTCCATTGTATAGCAGGGGAAATGTAAACTGGGGGAGGGATGGGTGTTGGGACACTGTATGACTGAAGCCTAATCATGAACAGCTTTGTAAGGATCTATCTCACAGTGATTCAATAACAAAATTTAAGTACTTATTTTCTCTTGACCTTGATTATTTTTGTGAGTTCCATATTTTATATTGCTTTGAACTCATCTCAAAATACTTACTGAATAAAAAAGGTATAACATATCAATAATTTATCAATATACAGAATGCAATACAGACCACTAGGATTTTTAAAAGGATATAACTTAGCCAAAAGATTGATGTCTCTTTTGAAAATTATATCTTCCTAATAATTTTCATGCCTAATAATTATCCTCATTGTTTACCTTCAGTCTCATTACCACATTCTATTCCATGTCATCTTGAAATTAATCACACCTCTCTTTTAATTGAATCACAGTGATATACACATTTACAAAGTTGTTCATGATTAAATTTCAGCCATATGATGTTCCAACACCCATCCCTTCACCAGTGTACTTTTCCCAACACCAGTGGTCTCTGTTTCCCTCCCATGGCTCCCACCCCCACCTGCCATGAGGGTAGGCACTTTTCTTCTTCTTCTTCTCTCTCTCTCTCTCTTTCTCTCTTTCCTTTTGAGCCTTATGGTTTGCAATACAGATACTGAAAGGTTATCAGGTATATCCCTTTATCTACTTTCAACACTCAGTTCCTGTTTAAAAAGATCATTTCCAACTATTATTGTCATTAATCATATCTCTCAAGCACAGATCATATTACTCAGTTCCCCTTGATGGCACTATGTGTAGGATAAAGCTCGGGTCCCAAAATTCCATTCAAATACTTTACAAGATAATACCATCGTACCTATCCAGGCTTTTCCTGGTCTATTTAGAATGTATCCTAAATACAAGCAAATTTGTACAATTTCTGGATAAGTCCTCCTCTTATCTCTTCTCACCCTCAAGTTTTCTTTCTTCTATCTTTCTAAAGCATACAGATAGTAACTCCTATTCTTCTTCTTTCTGATCAAATATATTTCCCAGCCTGGGTGAAGAAAATCCACAGGTTAATTATTATTTTTGTGAACTTATTGCTTCATAACAACAAAACCAATCATTTCCTAAGTTTTTATGACCATCATATGTTCTCTTTTGGGGGATGGAGCAATAGTACAATAAGTAAGGTGCTTACCTTGAATGTGGCTGACCTGGATTTGATCCCCGGAAACCCTAAGTTCTGCCGGAGTGATTCCAGACATAGAGCCAGTGGTAAACTTTGAGTGTTTCTGGGTGTATCCCAAAACCAAATCAAAACAAAGCAAAATGCACTTTCTGGGAAGAGGGTGAGAGTTGGCCTGTGTTCAGCAGTGCTCAGGGCTTAAGCCTGGCTCTGTTCTTAGTGGTCATTTCTTGTAGTACTCAGGGAACTGTATGAGTGCTGGGGATCAAACTTGGTTGAACTCATGCAAAGCTAACTTCTTACTGCTATACTATCTCCCTGGCCCCAGTACAAAATGTTCTTATTGCACTACTTACTTCTTACCAAGTTCAGTTCAAGAATAGTTATTTTTTTATGGTTGAAAATTTTTTCATTGAATCACTGAATTACAAAGTTTGCATGATTGATTTTCAGAAGAACGTTTAGCCCCAAATTCTTGCCCTTATTAACATTAACTCTTTTTAAATATAAAATTTTATTAAATCACCATGAGATAGTTACAAGCTTTCATGTTTGGGTTACAATCTCACAATGATCAAACACCCATCCCTCCACCAGTGCACATTCCCCACCACCAATATTCCCAGTATACCGCCCCCCCCCATTCCCACTCTCCCCCTGCCTCCATGGCAGACAATATTCTCCATACTCTCTCTCTACTTTTGGGCATTATGGCTTGCAACACAGACACTGAGAGGTCATCATGTTTGGTCCATTATCTACTTTCGGCATGCATCTCCCATCCCAACTGGTTCCTCCAGCCATCATTTTCTTAGTGATCCCTCCTCTATTCCATCTGCCTTTTCCCCTCCGCTCATGAAGCAGTCTTCCAGCTATAGGGCAAGCTGCAAGATTGCCCTGGCCCTTGTATCTACTGTACTTGGGTATCAGCCTCATGTGATGTTATTTTATACTCCACAAATGAGTGCAGTCCTACTATGTCTGTCCCTTTCTGACTCATCTTACTTAGCATGATACACTTCATGTCTATCCATTTATAAGCAAATTTCATCTCTCCTAACAGCTGCATAGTATTCCATTATGTAGATGTACCAAAGTTTCTTTAACCAGTCATCTGTTTTAGGGCACTTGGGTTGTTTCCATATTTGGGCTATTGTGAACAGTGCTGCAATGAATATATAGGTACAGATGTCATTTCTACGGTGCTTTTTTACATCCTCGGGATATATTCCCAGAAGTGGTATTGTGGGGTCATATGGAAGCTCAATTTCTAGTTTTTGAAGGGCTGTCCATATTGTTTTCCAGAAAGGCTGGACCACTCAGCATTCCCACTGACAGTGAAGGAGTGTCCCTTTTTTCCCACATCCACGCCAGCACTGGTTGTATTAGCATTAACTCTTTAGTAGTTGTAAGTTATGCACTATAACCATGAAGAGGTTTGTTTTGAGGTCAACTTAATTTCATTTTGGCTACTTACTTAACTTCATCTGCAGTTGAAATTTTAACCCAGCCTCTGGATGAAACTTTTTGATTACCCCCTAATCACGAGGTGGGATTAAATATCCAATCTATTCCTTAGTATAGTAAATAAACCCCAACGCCCTTCAGAGAAAAACCATCAAATGTTAATGAAATTGTATCGATAAAAACATTTGAGCTTCGGGACTGGAACGATAGCACAGCGGGTAGGGCGTTTGCCTTGCATGCGGCCAACCCGGGTTCGAATCCCAGCATCCCATATGGTCCCCTGAGCACCGCCAGGGGTAATTCCTGAGTGCAGAGCCAGGAGTAACCCCTGTGCATCGCCAGGTGTGACCCCAAAAATAAAAAAAAACAAACAACATTTGAGCTTCTACCAAGAATAACAAAATTAGTACCAAAAAAACTTTTTTAGTGGAGACCTTTAGACAGAAACCCCAAAGTATAATTGAGCAAGAAGAGGCATTTAGTCCATTGCAATAGGAGTCATTGTTTAGGGAAACAAAGAATTATTTTATTTATTTATTTATTTATTTATTTTTAAAATTTTTTATTAGTGAATCACCGTGAGGTACAGTTACAGACTTAAAAACATCTGTGCTTGCATTTCAGTGATACAATGGTCAAGTATCCACCCATACACCAGTGCCCACCACCAATGGTCCCAGCATCCCTCCCTGCACCCTGCCTCTGTGGCAGGGCATTCCCTTTTGCTCTCTCTCTCCATTTGGGTGTTGTACAGAATGGGAAAGGATGACTTTAAGCATGGAACCTTGGTTAGAGGAAGATTTGAGAACCACAGAAGCAGATCTGAGCTCTAATCAAAGCCTCATACCTAACTTGATTTCAGCATTGTTATGGATCAGTGGCTGTGTTTTACACCTCTCATTTTCTACTCAATGAAATCAAGATGTATTAGTTATCGTATACCTGCCTACCCTTTGAGCAGTAGTTAGTTGGGAGAGGCGGGCGGTGGGGGCGGTGCTGGAGAGAGTGCCACGCAGTTTGGTATTTTAATACTCAGGTCTTCAGAGAAAGAAGAACTGTACTTAAGAAAATATATCTCAGAAGACTTATGTCCCCATGGTCTTGGATTTTCAGCCTCAAGTCAAAGCCCAATGGCAATACACAAATCATTTTTAGGGGCTCTTGGGAGGAGGGAAATGTGTTTCACATGCTCAGCTATTTTAAAGCCTGTCTACAAACACTTTGACATGTCCTCTTCAAGAAGAGGGAGGAGAGAGACCATGTCAGTTGTCCTAGCGGACTGCTGGCATCAAGGACCAGAAATAGAGAAGGGGGAATGGGGTTCTGCCATAGATCTGGCCCTGTGCTCAGCTCCTTCACTGTTGACCTAAGACTTCATGAATCAGAGGTAAGAAAAAGCAAAACAGAGGCAGAGAGGTAAACTATTTCCTCTAAGTTCTGTCTGCATTTATGTGTGTGTGTGTTGTGGGGGAGGTTGCTGGAGTCTCACACACATAAGGCAGGTGTTCTAAGGCTAACCCATACCCTCAGCCACTCTGTCTTAATTCTTTTTTTTTTTAATTAAACTTTTTTTCATTTAGCCACCGTGAAATTACAAAGTTATTCATGACTGGGTTTCAGGCATACAGTGCTTCAACCTGATCCCTTCACCAGGATCCACTTTCCCCTACCAATGCCCACCCCCCGCCCGCCCTTACTCCATTTGCCTCCTACCCACCAGTCTGTTTCTACAAGAGGCTCTTTCTTTTAAAACACAGGTTTTTGCACCGTGGTTTACAGTACCAGTGCTGATAGAATTTTACACACAACACTTTACCACTTTTCAGCACCCCCTCCTCCACTCCGGCCAAATTCTTGACCCAAAATCTGTGCACATAATAAATAAAAAGGTCATTTTTAAGCCGCTGAGCTGGGGGTTGTTGGTTGTACAACCACCATAACTGGATCAGAGACCTATCATGAGGGCGATAGGTAGCAAGAATGTAAACCTACAAGTGTGGTAGTTGGGAAAATTAACTCCCAGGGGCTGGGGCTTGTCAAGAGCCATCTCTTCTACCTACTTCACTTTGCTCCAAACAATCGGCAGTGTACTCAAAATGTTCTTTTAGGCTGGAGCACTTACAGACTTTGGGGAAAGAGGAGGGAAAAAAAGTACTTTCTGAGAAATCACAACCTCATTTTCCTGACCCCAGAAGGATCTTTCCACCCCCATCCTGCCCCTGCTATTCAAAGAAACAGCATTCTCCCCATACCGTCTAGAAAATTCTAAATTTTAGCTGGGTGAGACACCAGATTGCAACTCACTTAATCCCTGCCTTCTTGGCCGAGTCTGAGGTCACAAAACCCTAAGTACTTGGAGTCGTGGACAGTGAGAATGAGGCCGCCGAGCAGCGCAGGCTGATGTGACGTTGCCAAGGCCACTGTCTGTGCCTGTTCCCACCACCCTTTGCAGCCAACTGAGCTGTCTCACTCTGAACCCTTTCCCCACTCTGGGCTTGTCACCGTCACCCGGGTTCCACTGCTATTCCTACAGCTTCAAGGTTTAGGCTCAGCCATGACAGGAAACTTATGTACTAAAAAAAAAGTATTTAATTTTTCCCCCAGAGATGAAAGTCCTCATTCAGGGCCGGAGAGATAGTCCTGGGTTGAGGCCCATGCCTGGCATCCGGCAGACCCTGATTCAATCCTGAGCATCACCAGGAGATCCCTCAAACACAGAGCCAGGAATAGCCTCTGAGCACCTGCGAGTGTGACCCCAAATGAACAAAAACCAAATAGATGCAGATATGGGAATAAAAACAACTCAGCACCAGGTAATATAACAGCGGTTAGGGGGTTCAAGTGCCGGTACCATGGTCCATCCCCCAGCATCACCAGATACTTCCCTAGGGATGCTTGGGCACCTCAGGGGTGGCCCTGGAACCCCCCAGCACAGCACGGCCAGACAATGTCTCATCCAAGTGTCCTTGTGCTGACCTGCAGGCCCAGTGGGCCTGGAATCGCTGCTGGGGGCTCCCGAACTTTCCACACATCACTTGGGAAGCTCCCCCCTCCCCCAGTTGCTGGCCTAGAATGTGGGTCATAGAGATAACATTCTGGACAATCCTGGAGTCTTAAAAGTACATTGGGTTAAAGCAACCTCTCATTTCTCGCCTGCTCACTCATCGTGTTTGGCTCCCGAAAGATGAGGCCCAGTTGCCGCCCGGACTGAGAAGGACCTCAGCACTACCTTTCACTAGCTACAGGTGGGGGCCTTCAAGCCACATCCTGCAATGCTCAGGGGTCACGCCTAGTGTGGCTCAGGGCACCATATGCAGCGCAGTGGATCAAGTCAGGATTGGCTGCATGCAAAGGAAGCGCCTTACCAGCGCTCCAGGCAACCATAGCACTTTGATGGCTATGCTCTGTGTCTGGTCCATAGACTCCACTCACTTCTTAGCTGTAAAGTTTGCATTGAACCTGAAGTCTCCGTTCTGGTTGGTTTTGTTTGGGGGCACTACACAGCGATGCTCAGAGGTTATTATGTCTGTGTGCTTAGACATCACTCCTGGCTGGTGGGGGCGGGGGCATATGGGATGCCCTGGAGATCAAACCTGGCTTCCCTACATGCAAGGCAAGCGCCCTACCCACTGTACTATTTCTCCAGCTCTCTCTGTTCTCCTGGGATAGAGGTTTTCTCTTGCTCCTCTAACCAAATGCTTGGAAAATTTCTTCCTCCTCTCTGATGTCAGTGGAGTTGCTAGAGACCTTGCGAGGTAGCATAAACTCCTAATTAAGGAGGAAGGATCCCCAAATAATTTATACCACTGTTCTTGCCACCAAGTCTGGCCACACTTCTGGATCATTCTATCCCCAAGAAAAGCTGAGAAACCCCTCCCCCGTGAATAGCTTTTCAGGCTCTGCTGGCAGCTCCCGTGAGAGCTCTAGCAGGACTTCCGATGGGGTTTTCCCAGTGCTTGCTCATCAGGCAGATGAGAACAATTTTGTTCTGGTTAACCAAGTCACGTAGAATAAAGAGGGGGGAAAAACATGGTTCTATTTCAGAGTTACAATGTGACAAATTAAATATGCAAATCCCTTTGCTCCTTGAACTCTTCCTTGGAGAAGCAGAACGAGATTTCAAAATATCTGTAAGATGAGGTGAAAGGACATAGCTTTCAGTCATCTGAGTAATGATTTCCCTACTGAGAAAAGGGCAAACAGTAAATAATTTCATTTCATTTCATACTAAAGATACAGAAAAATGTGTCTTTTTAATTAATCCCTAAAATACTGTCCAAAAATTCTCTTGGCTCTAAGGCAATTCTTTTAATAGTATCCAAAAAATAATCCCAAAAGGAGGATTTTAAAAAGAGGAGAAAAATCACTTTTCACCCCAGGATTGATCTCCAGCTTGTTTGCAATTCAACTAACTAGTCTCAGAGGAGATGGGGTACAGGGGGTCCCTACCATTCAGGTCCCTAGTTCTTTACCATCGGGAGAAACTCTGAAATATAATGAGACAGAAATGTTTGATGAGTTTCCCCTAAGACAAGGCCAAGAGGGTGCTTCAAGTGGCAGCTCCCAAAGCAAAACTTAAATTCCTTAGATTTCTCATTCATTAAAGTTCTAGAGAAAGAAAATAAATCTTGCCAATAGCCAATACTCACTTCCTAAGGGAAAATGACAGGAAGCATGTTTTATGACAAGAATCCTTGAATAAACAGGGAGGCAGGAAGGGATGGTTGGTACCCAAGTACTCCAAGGGAGTAGGCATTACTCGAAGATGTTTGCTTTGTTTGTAAATAATTCATTAAACTTTGAGGCACAGAAGGTGCTAATAAGGATGTACCGCCACCCTTACACAGAGATAAGTCACCAGCCACTGTTCCTCCTCTCCTTGCCTTGTGGAGTATGTGGGAAAGAGGACTATTACATAGAAAGAGGTGGCATTGGTTGGTGAAATTAGGAAGAAAATCAATCTTTGGTTAATATAAGTTAAGTGGTTGTGTTAGGGAGAAATAAGATGCTATCTATCAGTGAAAGTGATTGGGTGTTGAAGAGGGTTTTTAACACAGAAAGGAGTCAATAATTCTTCCCATTCCTATACCTATATGCCACTCCAGTAGCAAAAAGTATAATGATTTTCCTCTCTGTGAGTGTTGACTGACCCACTGGTTTGCTTCACCAACAGAAAGCCAAGGACAGTGCAGGACTTCACTGGAACTTGAATCACGGTTTTAAAAGGTCCTCTAGCTTCTGCTTTCTCCTTCTTAGAATCCAGTGTGCCTGTATGAAGACCTGGGTTTGACTATAAACATGATGTAAAACCAGACAGAGAAAGAGAGACTCAGCCTGTTCTGGGATATCCAGTCACTAATTAAGGGACCAGATGAGTAAAGAAGAAATCTTGATGAAATCATGAAATTCGCGTATAAGTGGATTAACATGGTATCATGCTAAGTGAAATGAGTCAGAGAGGGACAGACATAGAATGACTACACTCATTTGTGGAATATAAATTAACAGAATGGAATACTAACACCCAAAGATAATAGAGATAAAGGCCCAGAGAATCGCTCCACAGCTTTGAAGCAGGCCTCACATGCTTGGGGAAAAGGCATCTGAGATAGAGAAGGTAACACTAAGTAAATGATGCTTGGAGGGCTCGCTCTGGATGGGAGATGCGTGCTAAAAGTAGACTATGGATGAAACATGATGGCCTCTTAGTACCTGTATTGCAAACATAACACACACAAGGAGAGAGAGAGTAAAAGGGAATATGCCTGCCACAGAGGCAGGGGGTGGAGGATAGGGTGGAGGTGGCAGGAGGGATACTGGAAACATTGGTGGTGGAGAATGGGCACTGGTGGAGGGATGGGTACTTAATCATTGTATGACTGAAATGTAGTCACAAAAGTTTAGTAAGTCTGTAAAAAAAGAAAGAAAGAGAGAAAGACAGAAAGAAAGAAAGAAAGAAAGAAAGAAAGAAAGAAAGAAAGAAAGAAAGAAAGAAAGAAAGGAAGGAAGGAAGGAAGGAAGGAAGGAAGGAAGGAAGGAAGGAAGGAAGGAAGGAAGGAAGGAAGGAAGGAAGGAAGGAAGAAAGAGAGAGAAAGAGAGAAAGAAAGAAAGAAAGAATGAAAGGAAGGAAGGAAGGAAGGAAGGAAGGAAGGAAGGAAGGAAGGAAGGAAGGAAGGAAGGAAGGAAGGAAGGAAGAAAATATGCACACACACACACACACACACACACACAAAACCCAAAGAAGAAATCTTGAATGATCTAGGTCAGCAGCACCTCCAGCTGAACAATGTAGCCACTGGAGTTACTGGCATCAACACTCAGCACAAGAGCAGCCCAGCAGGCACAGGGACTAGAGAATACTGCCGGGAAAGGTAGTGCTGATTTAAAGTAGTTTTCGAGTAACACAAATGTGGCTGACACAGAGTCTTCATCTCCAATGACAATAAAGAGGTAGTTTAGCACCATCAGTGTGTGATGAATAGAACAGATGAACAGACACTACCCATACAAGATAGGGGTTTTCCGGAAGGTGGGCAATAAAGAGGTGAAACACCAGCATCCATAAACACTAGTTTGACATGTTGAGGTAAGGGCCAGGCAAACCAGGACACTTGACTGTATTGCATGCTTTTTTGTTTTTTTTTGGGGGGGGCGGTAGGGGGTTCTGGAGGGTGCAATTCATACCATGTTTAGTATTCAGGGTTTACTCCAGGATTTGTGCTCAGAGACTGCCCCTGGCAGTGCTCAAGGGATTAAATGCCGTGCTGGGGATCAAGCTGGGTCAGCAGTTAGCCCCTCTACATTCCCTTCACCCCCTTTCCCAGACGCTTCTGTAAACACAGCTCTGGGCTGGGATACCAGAAAGCAGAGTCACAGAACACAGGCACAATTGCTTGCCCAGGTGTCTCGTGCAGCCTGGAGGGAGAACATGGAATGCAAGAGGATCTAAGACGTCTCTGGGTTTCACAGAGGACAGTTCAGTGAAAGCAGTTCACCAGGAGGGAGTAGACACAGAGGGAGGAAGAAATCGATCTAGAGAAGTGAGAGCAACCAAGTTCGTGAGCCAGTTACCAGAGTTGGGGGCTGGGGCTCTCTGGGAAAAGGGGTGATTGATACAGGTCGGGAGGGGCAGAGCAAGCTGGCAGGCAGCTGGAGCAAGATGCTGGTCTCTGCTCTCTGCGTTCCCTAGAAGGCTCACCTCTTCGTGTAAATGTGTAGCTGAAGCTCCTCAGAGCCACGGGAGCCCTGGGCAGAGGGAAATGTTTCCCATTATAGCCCAGGAAATTAATTTTTTAGAGAAAAAACAAAATAACAAAATACAGGTATTAAGGCTTACAGGTGAATCCACAGACAGGACAAGATCTCTGCCAAGTCAGGAGTTAGATTGGTCACAACCTTTTCTCAAATTGAAGAGAATTCCCCTGGCATGAAAACTTGTGATGGAACGTGCCTAATCCTTGCAATCCTGAAACCAGGCAGGGCTTCTCCCGGCTGCATGTCACCACATGCTAGAGGCAGCCAAGTGACAGGCTAATTAATGCAGCCACATTCCCCAGACACGGCTCAGATAATAAAACCTGTGCTTTGTGAGAACATAAATGTTATTCATAAATAGAATAACATATAATAACTGAGAAGCCTATTTATAAACATCAGACACATGAATCGTTTTCATGACAGAAGTCTTCAAAGCGACACAATAAATTATATATTAGACAACTTTAATTTTTAAAATCTCTTATAAACCGAAAGAACAAATTTAGTTTGACACCTTCACCTCCTAATGTTTGCATCTAAATGTAGATCCAGAAATGGAGCCCTGAAGACTAGGCAGCACAGAGAAGGGGGCACTTCAATGCACAAAAAAGCCAGCTAGTTCCCTCTCGGGTCCTCTTATGCAAATTCGGTCAATTGAAACAGTTTTGATTGGCGGAAACTTTGTTAGGCTCTGATTGGTGGAATTTCAGTCTAGTTTGGAGTTTAGCTTGCTGCTTTATTTCTTTTTCTTAGTGAAGGCAGGCCTAGGTCCTTACCCCCTACAGCCTCCCTTCTCTGTTTTTCGAATCCAGTCTGAGTTGACTCCAGTTTGGTTTTGCTTTCTTATATTCATTATAATAGATAAGTTTCTTGAAATACAAATTTACACGGTTATGTGCACACAATTATTAAGGTATTGATGTTTAAATATTAGCCTATTAAATTGCTTGTGATTTTCAGATATTTCCACAGTGAAACTATCAACAGCTAATACTTCTTCTAGTACTTCTTTCAGGGTAATTTTTGTCTATTTTCTTGCAGTGGTGAATGAATTCATTAGATAGAAATGCTCCCTTAGAGAAGAGATTCAAGTACATGTTATAATTGAATGGGAATAAAGGAAATAATGAGATCGCTTTATTTCTTCTTAATTCGTTAGTTTTCATTCTTATTGTTTCTAGAGTATTCTGTTAGAACTAAGAAATAAAACCTGAGAAACACACCACGTTACAACATTGAGATTTGAGCTTAAGATATGTGACTCGTGACTCTTTTGCATATTTATAATAACTTATGTTTGGGAACCTGTGGTCTGAAACTATAACTTTAAAACAACAACACAAATTTTGAATGAAAAAAAGTATTACGTAAGAGAATTTCCTTTTGTTGGCACAATTACTGAGTGAGTGTAGGTTCAAAGGGTTCAGTAGATCTGGTGGAGGGTTACACCCTTCAGTGAGGTAATATTTGAGCAGTACAGTATGGCAGCGTCAGGTTTAGCGTATGAACACTTATGCTCTTATAAGTCAATATTCATGAATCACGAAATTCCCGTTAATCGTCGATTTCTCGAGCGGGCTCAGTAACCTCTAATTCGTCCTTTCCCTGAGATCTTAGAAGTCTCTCTCAACTCGGCCCTCCCAATGATGTCACACTGGAGGCTCTTTCAGGGTCAGGGGAATGAGATCCAGCTTGTTACTGGATTTAGCATATGAATATACCATGGGAAGCTTGCAAGGCTGTCCCACGTGGGCAGGAAACTCTCAGAAGCTGGCTAGTTTCTCCCAGAGGGAGAAGTAGGCTACAAGAGCTTGCTTCTGGGAGCTTGCTTTTAAGTCTCTGGATATTGGCCGCCGATGGAATTACACACACCTGGGTTCCTCTGCTGGTATCTTCATGCGTGAGGCCTGTCCGAACGTGTGGAGAGGGGCCTCAGGCATGGCTGTAGCTAGGTTCTGGTGGTCTTCAGCCGCCGGGAGCTCTGCTCGGGGTGGGGAGTGAAGCTGGAGCCCATCCTCTCTGAGGGGACCCGGGGAAGACAGCCAGGCGTGCGGTCATGAGACTCTGCTTACTTGCTGAAGTCAATATTACTCAATAAAAAATAACGAATGGAGCAAAAAAAAAAAACCAACTTGGAGCTGGAGTTGGTTTTAGTACAGCAGGTAGGGCATTTGCCTTGCATGCAGCTGACCTGGGTTCGAGTCCCAGCATCCCATATGGTCCCCTGAGCACTGCCAGGAGTAACCCCTGTGCATCACCGGGTATTACCCCCCCAAAAAAAAGGTAACCATGGACTAGACCAAAGAGCTGGGCGACAGACCCTACGGTGGAGCCCCCTTTCCGCTCCCCTCTCCCTCCCCTCCAATAACCAGCAACGCAGGGAGTGGTCAGGCAACCAACATGGCTGGGATACCTAAATGAACAGTGTGTGACTTGCCATGTGTGAAAAAGAAATAACTTGTCCCCACAAACTGCCTCCTGCAGATGGTGCTTTTTTGGAGTGAAGGGAGTGGGCTGGAGGGTTTGGGCCACACTCAGCGGTGTTCAGGTATACAGTGCTTTTGGCTCTGTACTTGGATCACTCCTGGCAGCGCTGGGGACCATATGCTGAACCAGGGATCCAGTAGTTGTAAGGCAAGTGCCTTATTACTTGGCCTACCTCTCTGCCCAGTCCAAAGTCATCCTTCTTTCCTCCTTACCCCATTCCTCCTCCTTCCTTCCATGCTTCCTTTGTTCCCACCCTCCCCATTCTTTTCTCCCTTCTTTTCTTCCTTTAATTTTCCTTCCTCCTTTCTACCTTTCACCTCCCTCCCTCCCTCCCTCTCCCTCCCTCCCTCCCTCCCTCCCTCCCTCCCTCCCTCCCTTCCTTCCTACCTTCCTTCCTTCCTTCCTTCCTTCCTTCCTTCCTTCCTTCCTTCCTTCCTTCCTTCCTTCCTTCCTTCCTTCCTTCCCCCCTCTTCATTCCTTCCTTTTTCCTTTCTCTTTCTCTTCTTCATTCCTCCTCCCCTCCCTTCCTTCCTCTCTTGCTTCCTTCTCTGCTTTCACAGATCTCACACCTGCATAACACTGATCCTCTCCCTACTTCATTCAAGTTTGGCTCCCAAACCAAGAGACCAAACAAACAAAGACTTCTGCTTTGGATATTAAATTACATGGTCATCCCAGTAGTAACCTACACTGAAAAGCTAGTGTCATAAAAATTTTCCCATTGTGTTTTTGTGGATTAAAACTCTGTGAAGATGCTCTAGGGAAAATAATCCCCCGGGCATATACGCTTGGAAATAATGTAGCAGCCTCACAATTCACCCATGTAGTTCAAGTCTTTGAATCCTGGAGTTGATTCCCTGTTTACCTTTAATTAACACCGTGTTTTCCAAGCTTTGACTTGAGCAGGCATTATTTTAAATCTAGCATTCATAGTACCTTTGAGTCAGTCACTGACCAGATGGAAATCTCTCTGTTCACAGCTCTCCTCGATAGCAGCTCCAAATGTTAAGATCTGAGTCCAGCTGCTGGTTCTCTCCAAGGTGTTGCTCCGTTTGGGAAGCGACTGGGCCAGGGGCTGTTCTGGCTCTCTCTTTCCCTCGGAGTGTTGTTCATCTCTGCCACTGGATCCACAAAGGCACTTTGGACCACCACCAGGTGAAGTCATCTGGATCGAAATGGTGCTTGAAATGACTTCTAATTTTACTCATAAAATTTTTTAATCGTAACTCCTCTCATTTTAGTAGCCAGTGGGGAAATTGTGTTAGCAAATCACTTGATCCCATCACTGAGGTGAATTCAGAGAGCCCCATCCATCTGGCTAGTTCTGCTCATGGCTCTGCCAAAAGGCAGATGTTGGCTGCCTTTGTGGTTCACGCTCATTCAACTCTCTACATCTCTTGGTTCATCCTCTGTGTCACATCCACGTGGGGTCTGGAATATGCCTTCTGGGGACAGTGACATGAATTCGGACTGCTAGCACTGAGTAGGAGACAGGGAGAGAGCTAGGAAGGCATCACGTAGCTTAGCGGTACCCAAATGAAATAAAGTCTTTAAGGAACTCAGTTTGTACTTGATGCATGTAGAAAATACCTGACACATAGCTCAATGCATTGCACTTCGATCGCTTCTGAATAGAACCTCAAGTGGTTCAAATACTTTCATTAGAAACGGTCAATAAACTAGAGGTCTATACTTTGGTCCTTCTTTATACTTTTTCCTCCTGGATGGTATTTTCAAAGTGTACAGTAAGAACCAGCTGAGGACATTGAAAAATGTTAACTTCTTGGGCTTACCCTCTGGAGTGATTCAAGGGTACAGGGTTAGGTCTGAGAATTGGCATTTTCATGAGCTCACTGGAATTCTCAGATGCAGACACTCCTTCCAACTTTGAGAAATGCCGATGGAGAATCTATAAATATGTCTTTGGCAGCTGTGCTTTAAAACAACCAGACACAGGATAGCATGATAGCCAATAAAAGAAACTTCCAGCAAGTACATAAAGCTGTGGGTGATAAATTTCAACTGCCCTATTCTTCCTGACTTCTACTTCAAGATTCATGCTTCGAAAACCAGATATTAACATTTTAAAAAGGAATTAGTATGTGCTATCTTGCTGGGAGTTGAGCATTTGTGCCACTCATGTTGAAAAGGAAAACACTGAAAGTAGTCAAAGGGAAAAATGACTTGAAAAAATAGAGGTGGCTTTAGCCCCCGGTAGAAAGGGATCTTTTTTCTTAATTTACTTTTTTGGCACTCACTTTTTTTTTTATCTTGGTGGGAAGAACATTAACTTTATTTAAAACAAAACAAAACAAAACAAAAACAACAAGGATGTTTTGTAGCCAAAGAGTTATCTTCCCTTCTCAAACTCTTTCATAAAGTACCTGACAATTTGACAGAAATAATACCAAGTCCCCATCACAATTCCTCAAGCACTGAAAATAAACCAAGGCAAAACTGTGCCCGCTGTGAAATTGTGTTTATTTATGTGAGTCTCCAGACTCCTTATTTTGTTCCCTTCTCTCCCCAGCACGGCCGTACATCCAACCATGCCCCCCTATATTTTCGGGCCTTGGCTTTTCCTACTTTTAAATCCCCAGCTCTAATCCAAACAGACACAGCAATATGTATTATTTCACTTTTATCTGGAAATGATTCAAACTTGCGAATTAACTTTATTTTTTTAAACCCTTCACATCGAGACTCTCCTCTCTTGCTTCATTTCCTTTGTTTCTTGTAACAAATAATGAGGGAGGGGCCCAGAATGTCACCCATTCCATTCCCAACACCTACCCCAACCTGTCCAACACCCACCCCCAACCTGTCCACTACCATTAGTCTTGGGATCACAGGATTAATCCCATTTCACCTTTTGCCTCTTACATAATCCACAAGCACCTCCAAACTCCCCAATCACATGTTATGTTCTATACTCTACCATTTCTACGATCCATTTATGTCCTCCCCTATGTGTGTTCACAAAAGTTTGTGGATGCTCTCCGCGTTTATTCGATGGCCATGAGCTGCTTCCCCACCCCTTCCTGCTGCCACCGGACTCAAGAAGGAGGGAACAGGGTCGTCAAACTGGTTGTTGATCAGCCTCCATTTATTCCAATCTTTGTCCTGCGTGCATATTCCAATCTCACTGAGTATCCCATGCCAGTCTCACATTGCCCCTCACTCTCGTCTATTACTTTTCTGCATGCTAGTCTCTCTCTGCCTCCAGTTTCACAGCCTTATTAGTCATCAATCCAATCACCTGGAGCTTGGGTAGCAAATATTCATAGATGAGATAACACAATCAACATATGTAAAGCCCTTTCTTCCAGGGAAGCTCTTCTAAGACAAAGATTTTAACCTGCTAGGAGATTCGCTCAAAGGTGGAATGTCATCTAAGGGCATACTTCTCCTTTCCTTAGTCCATTAAACAATCATCCTAAATTTACTTCTTCGTCTTTGTAGTCATTTTGTATGGACACAGTAAGGGATTATTAAGTTTATAGCGTGGCTCTCCTGAGGACACTCACTATATATCCCAGACTACAGTCCTTAGGCCAGATTAATTCTTCCTAACCCCAGCAGGGTCCTTTTCCACTCACTTCTCTTTGGGTCATGATGGAATTTGTCTATAACTGTGCTCTTAACTTATAAGTTTGATGGCACTTGATCTGTCCTTTGATGCCAGAGTAGCTCACAGCTTGCCCAGGGTCCATCCAAGTCCCTTCATCGGGACCCTGCTTTGGGGTGCTAGGAACTAAGGACAACTGAGGCTCAAATTGAGTAAATATGACAGATACCCAGGAGTAAATATTAGTCAAAGTCAATTATCTCCTAAGTTGCAAAAGGATAGCATTAACTGTCTTTCTGTGTCTATGCGAAAAGGACATTGCTCTAAACTTAACTATGCAAGTAACATAAGGGAAAGAGAAAAAGCAATATTTTACTTACGAATACAAAATCCAGGGTCCTTAGAAGAATCTGCCCTTACAAATCACAGAGTCTGATTTGGGGATGTAGATGAAGCTGAGCACAGAGAAGTTAAAGATAAACTCAGAGGAATGGGAGTACCTTCGGAGCACTGTGATGGGTGTAACTCAATAAATCTAAGTTCTCTGCATCAAGAGATAAAGGATGGAGAAGAAAGGACGAACCAATGTTATACTACACTACACTCTGCCTTTCTCTATTCCCCAAGTCCCTTCCACTCTGTTCTGTGGAACGTTGTCTGTGAGCAAAATCCTCCATGCTAGCCTCTTTCTAAGTAGAGTCAATTCTGCTATACAGCAACCTGGATGTTTCTAAAAATCACTGTACTCTTCAGACCACCAGTGGAAAGATTGGTGGGGCAGAAGAGGTAGTTTAATTGGCTGAGTGCATGATTTACACAGAGGAAGTCAGGGTTTGATCCCCAGTACCTCAGGTCCCAGGGGCACTGCCATGAATGACCCTGAGGATTGCCTCAGAAATAATCACGCAGCAGTGCAGAATGTGGCAAAAATAAATGACATAAGAATGATACTTGTCTTGAATGGTCAATAGGAAATATTTGCTCTAAAGAGTAATGAGAAAATATGAAAAAAGAAGCAGAACATTAAGTATGTATAGAACATTATCAGTCTAACACATGCATCTGGAATCCAAAAGAGATAAGAGGGAAAGAAATAGGTGATAGAAGCAAGAAACTTTAATGTCAGATAATTTCCAAAAGTGAAGGAAAATAGAAATCTACAGATTCAAGAATTTCAACCTTAAGCAAAAAATAAAAAATTTTAAAAGTTCAAGAAGAACATTGCGTGTCATATCATAGTCAAGTGCTGAAAACCATAATAGAGATTAAAACCACAGAGAGGAAAGTATGTTCAGTGTTTTGAGAGTCACGCCTTATGGTACATAGGGCTAATTCTTGGCTCTGTGCTGAGGGATCATTTCCAGCAGTTCCAGGTGATGCCTGGGCTTGAGTTAGTAAGTTACTCCTGAACTACATGGGGGAGAATAATTTTATAGCAGCCATTAAAAAAAAGCACTCTGCGTTTCACTATGTTTAACAGTGAAAACTAGAAGACAATGAAATGATCCCTGTTTTGTGTTGAAAGAAAACATTGTCAATCTGGATTTCTATACTCAGTAAAAATATTGCTCAAAACTGTAGGCAAAACAAACACATTTCAAACAAAACCTTGTGAGATGATCTCTTGCACTAAAAGAAATAGTAAGTAAGATTTACAAAGATGCAGAGAAATGACTCTACATAAAACCTCAGTAGGAATGAAGAGCATAAAAAGTCAATATGTATGTAAAGACACAAAAATATTTTTGCAAATTAAAAAATGTTTTAATTTGTTTGGGTTTTGGGTTTTTACAGTGGCAGGGGATCAAACCAGACTGTAACATATCCATGGCAAAAGTTCTGCCCACTAAGATCCTCAGCCTATATTAAATTATATTTAAGGTGTTATTTTTTTCTTTGAAAAAAGTAACTGTAAGGTATAATGAGATTTATGACAAGTAAAAGACAAGTCTGTGGGATAATTATGCAGAAATCAGGAGAATATGCTACATTATAGTTCTTGAAAAGGCTCTTATATTCTCCAGTTAAATGATATTCTGCAGGACTTTGGTAAGTTCTATTTGCAAAGTTTGTGTTTTATAGCCCTCAATGCAACCATCACCACTAAAAATAATTCAAAGTGTTATAGCTAAAAAGCTGACAGAGGATATAAAATGTAATACTAGAAACTGCTTGGTCAATCCAAAAGAAGACTATTTAAAAAGGACAAATGAAATAATTAGGGGAGAATAAGATTACATTAGCAGTCAAATGAAATGTAAATTGACTAAATGTTCCAATGAAAATAAGAAAGTCAAACTAAATAAAACAGCAGTGCTTCGAGAGGGATGGGACTGATGTTAACAATATTGTGAAAAGATAAATGAAAATAAATATTTTTATAAAGCAATGTCTTATCATTGCTGATTATAAAGGTTACAATTTAAATGTAAAATAGCTTAATAGTAAAAGGTTGGGATAATGTGTTGCCTGCACTAATCATAAGAAAGCTAGTATGTCTTTTATTTTTTAACATCAGATAAATTAGATTTCACATCTGAGAGAAAATTTCTTTCATAATTATAAATAGATGGCTGTACCAGGAATAAATACAACCCTAATCTATATGTACATCATAACATAGATCAAATGATAGACAAAGGTGTTTTTTACATTTTTTTCTATTTTTAAATAATTGAGTCACTGTGAGATACACGATAACAAAGTTGTTCAGGATCCGGTTTCAGTCATACAATGATTCAACACCCATCCCTCCACCAGTGTCCATTTCCCACCACCAATGACCAACGCCCTGTGTTTCCCTCCCACCACCTGCACTCCCCGAGCTTGCCTCTATGTCTCTATGGTGGGCACTTTCCATCTCTTCTTTCCTCTTCCTCTGCCTTTCTAGAGACAAAGTTTAAAGGGGAGCACTTAGGAACATAATTCTGTACTTTGAGCACCAACTACAGCAACTGATAGAACAAACAGATGAAACAGCAAGCAAGCATGGAGGAGATTTGAATGACATTATCAGTCTATCAAATGAGGCAGTACCAAACCACAGGCAATATACTGACCGTGTCAAATAGTACACTGCATATGACAGTGGGAAAACAGGCATTCTTTAAAGCAGTCATCTTCAACCACTGGGACACACACTGTGCCAGTTCATAGATGTAGAAAGATCAAAAACCACTAATCTTCCATCTCGGTTACAGCTCCAGGGACCCATATGCAGGAAAGAGAGCAGCTAACCAAATGGACCATCTACTTCCTCATAAAGAAATTCCTAGATAAATTTCAAAAGATTGAAATCATATCGTTATGTCCTCTTCCCTCCAGAAGAACTAACCAAAACTCAACAATAGTAACAATAATAAACTATAACCCTCTCCCCTAGATAGTTTAAATGATGCAGCATCCTCCTTTCCCTTTCCAGAGGCTCATCCATGCTTGGTTGTGATGCTTCCTGCATGGTTCTGGAGCTGCTGGTGGTCACTGCAGGGTTTGCAGGCATTGCAGTCACCAGGTATCACTTTGGTGCTCACACACACTCACCAGGTGTCACCTACCTGCAGTGCTTGCTCATTTTCAGTAGTGTTCACCGAGGGTTGCACACATTTTTTTTTAAACTATGGTGCTTCCATACACCTGGCCATGTTCTGGAGACCACATCCTCTTTTTTGATGCCCCAGGGGTCCCCAAAAGGAAAGTTACAGGATCTGCATGCAGGCAACACTGAGGATAAAACTCACAGCCTCGGGGCTGGAGCAATAGCACAGTGGGTAGGGTGTTTGTCTTGCATGCAGCCGACCCAGGTTTGATTCCCAGCATCTCATATGGTCCCCCGAGCACTCCCAGGAGTAATTCCTGAGTACAGAGCCAGGAGTAACCCCTGTGCATCACTGAGTGTGACCCAAAAAGCCAAAACAAAACAAAACAAAAAAAACCCTCACAGCCTCATGCTTACAGGTGCTTTTCGCCTCTAAGCCACTCCTCTGGTTCCTACTGCCTAACGACACCGGGCTGAAGTACTGAAACCATGTCTATATTTAATCCTTCTCCTTCTCCCCCTTACTGCTCACTTTTCTAGTGTGGCCCCTCTGCCATTTAACCAAATTCATTATTTCCTATTTATGTTTTCACATCACGCCTGTCCCCTGGTGGAACATAAGTTCAGGGCGGGTGAAGCTCTGTCCATTTGTAGATAGTTCTTTATCAGGAGAATATTGGCATATTACAGGCAATTCAAAAATATGTGTTGAAGGAATAAAAGACATCTGGAGTGGTAGGCCTTCTGTTTGCAAGCATGGAATAAAAGCTTTCTTTCCAATTAAAGATGTGCCACGGGGTGCCAGCTAAGTGGCAGAAAGGGGGCCTTTTTCCTTGCTCATCACATGGCAATAGGGACAGATATCCAGGCAGCCGGGCAGTAGCTCATCAAAGAGGGGACTTTGGGAATAACAGTGTGTGACCATTGTCCTCATCCGCTTTTCTTCTTCTCATAATACTGCTTTTCTTGACAGTCACCAGTCTCTCAGGCACCAAATCTTTTAGCAGAACCATTCTTAGGTGACAAATGACAATCCTAGATCATTTTCTACCACTTCTTTTTGTGATAAAATTATTTTCAATAGTACCTATGTAATGAAACAAAAATTATATTGACCATAAGAAAATAAATTTTACTTGACCCCCCATAATTTCCAGACCAGAAAAATATTGCTTTTTTATTTGTTTGTTATTTGTGTGTTTGCATGCAGGATCACAGCCTACATGCTTAGATATCACTCTCCATGGTGCTTAGAAGATCATAAGCAGATCCAGAGATTCAACCCTGGTCTCCTGCGTGTGCTCTGGCCCTTTGAGCCAACTCCCCAATCCGCGATCACATGATTAATGAACATTAAAGTAATATTGAAAAAATAAAATTATTTGATCTTGTTGATTGGAGTTATACTTTTATTTTGAAAAATAGAAGGAAACTTACTTTTCAATATTAGTAATGAGCAGTAATACTGCTGTTTCTCTATGTGAAATTCTAAATATCTCTGTTAAAACTGATCATTCTGTATATTCACGCAGAGGCTAGTAGATGGTTTGTTATGTCTGTGCTTGGAAGTAAACAAATATGCTTTTTTAATGTATTACACACAATGCAACAGAAATATAAATAGAAAAGGACTTCTGTAAGTTGGGTAGAAGAGTTTGAAAATCCTCTTAAACCCCAGGAACTTCAATATCATCCACAATTTTCTTGCTTTGATAGATTATAATAGCTTTCAGATGTGCTTATAGTCAAGAAATTTTGAACAAAATTAAATCTCCAAGTGGTTGCATAGAATGACAGATTGAGGTAATTGAATTCCTGGATCTTTGTGTTTACAATCATGGTACTACTGTTTATTTTTATTCCACTGTTTAAACACTAAATTGTGCAATTTCACAGGGCCTGAACACATAAATTTGCACCTGAAGTGAACTCCAGCTGCTCTCTATGTTGGCAAATTAACTCTCAGAACCAATGAGTGGAGAAGTCCACGTGTATATAGGGTGATTATAAAACTGGGCATTGTTCAAATTCACTTCTGTGTGGGAGCTGATGTTTAAGAACATGTAGTTAAAATTCTTTGGTTTGAAGCCAATATAGATCATATTAAAACTCAACAGTAAAGAGCTGGGAGATGAATGACTGAAAGTGGCAGAACACAAGCCTTAGCCTTGAGGCCCTGAGTTTGATAACTTATACCTCATACCTATTCCCAGCACCCTAGTACCGTGGATGCTACTCCAATGACTTCAGAGTACCACAGAGCTAAAGAACTATACTGAAAGTGACCAGTGCCTTCCCAGCACCTCTTGGGAAGACTCATAAAATTGAACTGTCACTGTCGCATTGTCGTCCCATTGTTCATCGATTTGCTCAAACGAGCATCAGTAACGTCTCCATTGTGAGACATTATGTTACTAGTTTTGGCATGTCAAATACACCTCGGGTAACTTGCCAGGCTCTGCCCTATTGGCGGGATACTCTCGGTAGCTTGCCAGGCTCTCCGAGAGGGACGGATAAATCAAACCCAGGTTGGCCGAGTGCAAGGCAAACACCCTACCTGCTGTGCTATCGCTCCAGTCCCTGAACTAAAATTAATAATAATAAAATTCAAGAATAAGCCATAGCAATTGTTTAGAACTGAGACCAATTAGAGATTCAGTGAGAAAATATTTCTCCAGTGACTTGGCTTAGAATTACTTTCTTCTGGGCTAGAGTAATAGTACAGTGGACAAGGTGCCTGCCTTGCCCCACCAGGATTGATCCCTGAACTCAGAGCCAGAAGTAAACCTTGAACATCACCTGATGTGGCCCAAGCCCCCCCGCCCCCACATCCCAAACAAGAAAGAAAAAGGAAAGAAATGAAAATAAAGCATGGAATTAGAAGAAACAGGGGTTAGGATTTCTATGACACTAGAAAGAGGAAAATATGTGTTTAGAAATGGCTCTTTGTGTGCAAGTAATAAGAAATGCAGTCATTCGTGGAAGCTGATCATCCCTTCCCTAATTGCCATGCAGTGTATTACCAATGATGCACATCTCCACGCAGGTGTCAGTGTAGCAGAATTTCGCCAGACAAGGCGGACTCTGGCCTCACAATTTATGGCTCAGCTCCCCCCCCCCCACCTCTCTGCCCCAGTTGTAGAGGACTTAGCAGAAACATTTGTCCCATGAATTTTTCCTCCATAAAAGTTGACTCCTAGGAGGCTTCAGGCTTGCCACACTTGGGAAATTAATCGTCATTCTCTGCCTTGATTTATGTTGCCATCCATTGCCCCTTCTGCCGCGCTCCCATCTGTTGGGATTCGGGCTAACTTTGAAAGATAAAGTGGAAACTTCCAGGGTTGCAATGAGCATTTGTTGGGCATTGTTCTGTGGTCATGAATCAGAAGGCAACCCCTACGTGCTCTGCTTCTTGCAGAGTGCTTCTGTGACCAGCCACCAACTGAGATGAAAAAATGCCACTTGCTGAAACATAGGTCCGGCCACCATCAGGTCCAGGTTCCCCTGAAGTCCAGATTTCAATTTTTCTGCTCCCTGGTTGGGTTCAGGATACAAGGCAAGAGACAGTCAAAACTGTGAGCAAAGAAGTTCTTTATTCACGTCAAGCACACCTACTGGTTTACCAGGGTCCCCTGCACAGAGGATGACCCTGTCTCCCTGCAAGTGTCCCCTTTCATCCCTTTACTTGGGTTCAGACCTTCCTGCCTTGGATTGGCTCCCTCTCAGGACCCTAGGGCCGTGTATTTCCCTGACTGGCTTATCCCTTCCTTGCTGCCTTCACGTGCTAACTCAGATTGCCCAGTATGACTTCCTTTCCCCTTTTTAGACTACAGCCTGCTGCTTTTCCTTTTATGTCCTGCACTCTTATTCTGTTTTCCCAGAACTTTGCCAGTGATTGTGTTAGCTAGGTTAAAGATAAACCCAGATATCCTGTCCGATATACCTGCTCAGTATTAAATCGTTCCAATGTGGGACCATGGCTGAAATGGAATCCCTACCATTAGTTCTTTGCAGCCGTTCACTCCCCCAATTTGGGATCCTAAACATAAGCTTTCTGTGTTCAGGGCCCATGACTGCACAATTCCTATGCGCAGCTGTGCTCAGTGGCAAGCTCTATTTGGAGAGGAGAATGGGACAAGAGTAGCAACGGATATAGTGTCGGTCACCCCTAAAGGTGACATCTAGGAACTTGGTGACACAGCAATCAGGCTCAACCCTCCAGGGCCGACCTGGCTACATGGCTACATGGACTTGGTTGCTGCTTTGCAATATTAGTTCTTTCGAAACAAGGAACATTGTTAGGAAGACTCTGGCCCATTATGACAATGGGGAATCATCGAAAACTATGAAGGGCAGGCCAGAGCGATGGCAGAGCAGGGAGGGTGCTTACCTTGCACAAGGCCGACCCGGGTTCAGTCCCAGGCATCCCATGTGGGCCTCCGAGCACTGCCAGGAGTGATTCTTGAGTGCAGAGTCAGGAGTAACCCCTGAGTATCACCGGGAGCTTAAAGCAATTTAGAGTTGTTATCTTCCTTGCAGAAGGTTGGATATCTCAGAATGGATTTTCTCTCCAAGAGACTGCCCAGCCTGGCTGGGGAGAACACCAGGAGCAGTGTCCAGACCTAATCTCCCATATCCCACATTCCTTTTACCCTTGCAGGAAACACACAGGGGGCAGAGAGAGATTTTTAATGAGCCGAGCACTTGGTTTGCCTGCAGGAGACCCAAGTTTGATTCCCAGCATGGCATAATCTCACAACACTGACAGAAATAGCCCCTGAGCACCACCTGCTAAAACAATCTCTCCTGCCCACCCCTCCAAACCAAACTAATTAATTTCTTTTTCTTTTTTTTTAAAAATTGAGTCACCTTGAGATATGCAGTTACAAAGCTGTTCATAATTGGATTTCAGTCATACAATGTTCCAACACCCATCCCTTCACCAGTGTCCATTTCCCACCACCAATGACCCCAGTTTCCCTCCCACCACCCCTCTCTCAGGCCCTCTCTCCCTCTCTCTCCTAATTAATTAACCTCTGAAAAGAAAAGATAGTCATCAGAGGTTCTAGGATTGGAGCAAGGACAATTTGAAGAGAGAGAATGATTCTTTTGCCTCTGGCAAAGATCTGGAAAGGCCATTGCAGAAAAACACTTGCAATATTAATTGAAGCAAAACCGGTGACTGGGTAGCTGAGGGTTAGCCCAGGGTTAAGGTGTTTTCTAGGCTGGTCCTTCCTGCACTGCATACAATCCCCTGAGCCCTGCCAGAAGTGAACCCTGAGCACTGCCAGGTGAGATGCCAAGACCAAACAGAGAAAGGAACTGCAATTAAAATTGTGTGGCATAAAAACATGTACACATGGAGTGAATTAGAGTTGAAGTGTAAATGTGGAAAAGTTCTGCAAAAATAGCAGAAAGGTAGATCATTTAACCATTGACCACTCCACCTAGAAACAGTCTGTTTTATTTTTAAACTGGGACAGGGAGGGCACCCCCAAGGCATACTGGGGGCAGGGTCATTTCTGGTGACACAGCAGGGTGGGACAGCTCTGATTCTTAGATGCCACCAGGGCCACCTCTGCAAGGCCCTGAGCACAGACGGTCACTTTTTAATAGTATGTTCTAGAAGGTATGGGGTGGGATGGGGGAGAAATTTGACATTCATTTAACAGAACACAAAAATACCCACAGTGATTATAATGAAAAATAGTAAGTATGTTTCTGTTGCCTCAATGACTAAATTAAAAGTCCTATTTTCCTTCTAGCATATATGAATTGAGCAACAAATAAATGAAGGTAAGCAAAACATTGATAGGAGTGATTATATGAAAGGGGAATTAGTCCCTCAATTTCACATTCCTAATTCAGTTATATGAAGGACGGCAGTCATTATTCAGAATTTAAAAGGAAAAACTTCAGCCTTTCCTTTCGGTGGCGGCAGCATGGTGACCGCCATCCTTTGGAGCCCATTACACAGAAGCACGATGGGGCGAGCGGGAGATCTCAGGATGGGGGGCGGTACTGGCGCTGCTCTCCGCCCAGACGAGACCCCAAGTGGCCCCACACGAACGGCTCCTCCACTCCTGAATGACCATGATCCCAGAGGCCCACAAACCAATTTCAGAACCCAGCAGCTTCTTGCAGAAATGCCTCTAGACTGTGAACTGAGCTGTGGCCCTGTGCTGCCCTGGGGGCGAAAGGTTTTTGTACCTCGGCCTTTCCTTTCGGCGGTGCTGGCAGCGTGGCGACCGCCATCTTTTGGAGCCCATTAGACAGAGGTACGAGCTTTCAGTGACATGGCTTCTGGAGAAATCTCTCTGGACTTAATTACTAAAATACCTGAAATCCAAAACCACGCGACCTCATATGCTCTTCATTCTCAGCAATGGAAAGCAAATTATCAAATGATGCTTTTTCGGCAGGTCTGATTTTGGGGGGGGGGGGAATTCCAAGTAATAATAGTGAGTTTTCTGTCGAAATATTGAATGTAATCAAAGTAAAGAGAGAGTAAAGTGAAAATCATCAGCCACACAGACAGGGAGAGTGGGTGAGATGGGGGGTGTACTGGGGTTCTTGGGGTGGAACATGTGCACTGGTGAAGGGATGGGTGTTTGATCATTGTATGACTGAGACTTAAACCTGAAAGCTTTGTAACTTTTCTCGTGTTGATTCGATAAAAAAAAGAAAAGGAAAAACTATATTCATGGAAATCCAGAAACCCAACTGTACTTTAGAAATTCTGTTTATACTCTAAATTTCCATTTCTTTTTTTCTTCCTTTTTTTTTAGAGGGGGGAGCATACCAGCTATGCTCAAGGCTTACTCCTGGCTCGTGCTCAGGGATTACACCTAGTGGTATTCTGAGGACCATATGGGGTGCCAGGGATGAAAGATGTGTGAGCCCTTTGTATGATAGGCCCTGACCACTGTGTTCTCTCTTTCTAGCTGCTATAACAGCTCTCTCTAAATGTATTTTTCAATATCATAAAAGTTAGACTTGGTTCTTATCAAGCATAATCATGTTAAACTATGTATGTGTGTGTGAGTGAGAGAGAGAGAGAGATGGAGGAAGGGGGTGGAGGGAGGGAGAGAAAGAGGGAGAGAGAGAAAGAGAGAGAGAGAAGTACCTGCCATAGAAGCAGGCTGGGGTGTGGGGTGGGGGGTAATGGGAGGGAACTGGGGACACTGGTGCTGGGAAACGTACAATGCTGGAGGAATGGGTGTTGGAACATGCATGATTGAAACCTAACCATGAACAGCTTTGTCAGGGTCTAACTCACAGTGATTCAATTTTGAAAAAAAGAACTCAGATTTGGAGAGGCCATGTTTCATGGATCTTACTACAAAGTGTGCAAACAGGGCCGCTATCTAATTTTAAACAGTTTCCATCACTCTTAAACAAAACCCCATGCCTGTTCCCGCATGACCCCTTTTTCCATATCCCAGGCCTGTGACTACCAACCTACTTCCTATTTCTATGAATGTCACATAAGTAGGATTACTTGTACGATACATGGCCTTCAGTGAGTGACTTCCTTTCCTTAGCATACTCTGTATGACCATAACATGGATTGGTGCTTTGTTCCCGTTTATGTCCCAGCACTATATTCCATTGTACATCTATGCCTCCTTTTATTTATCCATTCATTACCTGGCGAACATTTGGGGTATTTTGTTTTCCTTCCTGATTTCTTGCAACGCTGCTATAAACATTGTGCACTAGTTTGTGTCCAGAATGAGTTTCTTATCTCCCCAGTATGAACAGAAGTAAAATTGCTGGCTTATAGGAGAACTTGATGCTGAACATTTTGAGGAACTGCCACATTATCTTGCAAAGTTGCCGCACCATTTTACAAGTCCACCAGCAATGTAGGAGTTGTTCAATTTCTGGATATTCTCATAAATACTTGGTATTGTCTGTTTTTCAGAATGGTTTGCAAAACTAGTGGACTTGAACTGGAATCTCATTGTGTTTTAATTTTCACTTCCTAATTCATAATGATGTTGAAATAACTCTTGATGCAGTTATTGACTATTTGTATAGACTATAGAAATGCATTTCAAATCCCCTGTCTATTTAAAAACTTATTTGGCTTTTTATTGTTAAGTTGTTAGAATTTCTTTCATATATTCTTAGCACAATTTCCTTGTCAGATGCATGATTTTCAAATTTTTTCCCATTCTGTGGATATTATTTTTTTCCAAACCAAGCGCAAACTTGGAGCACTTATTCAAGATTATAACAATGCCAGAAACATTTTTGAACATTTTTTTCACACATACATTATTTTCTTTTCACTTCTTTCTTTGCTGCTTACAGTTCACTGTTACCATTCCAAAATTATTTCCCATGTAATCATCAAAGACAAATATTACCTTGACACTGAATACATAATAGAAGTGCTCTCTAGAAAACATTCTTTTACCTTGTGCTGCAGATCTCATTTTTTTGGGGGTGTCTGTAACCATCTTTAAGACAAGAAAAAGAAAGGTCTTTCTAATAAAAACTCTCATTTCTTGTCTCTTACTCATAAAATCGAAGCTAATACCCCATCTCATCGCACTAGTCCCTATGGATCATTTCTCTCAAAATTCAGAACAACTGGGGATGAACTTCTTGCTCTCTCTGTCAAGAGCTGCTTTATTCTCTGCTTCAGTCAGGACTTGCTGCTGTGCTTTTTAAACTTAAAAAAAAAGTCCTTTTTAGGAGCCACAACCTCTAATTGTGCTAGCGATAATATCTAAACTGTCTTCAAATTTTAATAACCCAGAAATCTGTATGAAAAGCATCACCAGCCAAATATAAAGAAATAGAATAATTAGAAACACTGTTTTCTTTCTCCTTTCCTAATTTCTTTCTTCCTTTGCTCTCTCCCTCTCCTCCCCACCTCTCTCCCCTCCCCACCTCTCTTCCCTTCCTCCTTCCCTCCCTCCTTCCCTCCCTCCCTCCCTCCCTCCCTCCCTTCCTTCTTTCCTTCTTTCCTTCCTTCCTTCCTTCCTTCCTTCCTTCCTTCCTTCCTTCCTTCCTTCCTTCCTTCCTTCCTTCCTTCCTTCCTTCCTTCCTTTTTCCCCGACTTCTTTCTTTCCTCCTTTCCTTCCCCCATTACCTCGCTGTACTTTCAGAAAGCTATTGACATGCTGTCAAATCAAGTCACTTCTTTCACTTTTCCTCTGACAAGATAGCTCTAATCTGAACTGAAAGCTTTGTTCTGCTTTCAGTGTTCCTTTATTCTTCGGACTTTTCTTCAAATCTAAAGTATTGTCATCTTAGGTCCTTTCTCAGTACTCTGGGGAAGCATTTTGCTATAGTGGTTTCCATAGAAATACCCATGTTCATCCTAAAGTACTAGTTATTGCATCCTTTGGTGATCACTAACTTGAGGAAGTGATAATTGATTCAGCTAAGCAAGAGTCTTACTACAAAGGTATTCTGAATAGCCTAAGGTAATTCTCTATTGTTATTAGGGATCTTAAGGATATTTGTTTATTCAGTTTTAGAAAACAAATATCCCCAAAGCCTATGTATCAATTTCATTTTGTAGACTGAGTGCTCACACATATACAATCATCAGGAAGTTTTTATTGTGGCTTGTGAATTTGGTCGGTCAATTATTAATGAGATGAAGGAGATTATTGAAGTAGATTATTAGGTAAGTAGATTATCAGACATACACATATGGAATTTACGTATCCTATAAATGTTAATCAGAACTAATGATTCCATGAAATTATGCTCATATTACCTGAGAAAGTAGGTCCAGGAATGTGACTCATTGGTTGAGTACCTTTTCTTTATTTCTTTTGTTTAATGTAGGAATACTGTTATTTACTCAGCCACTGATTAAGCTGACTGAAGCAGGCATGAACTCCACATTATTTTTTTTTTAAAAAATTGAATAGCCATGACATAGACCATTACAGAGCTGTTCATAATTGGGTTTCAGTCATACAAAGATCTAGCACCCATCCCTCCATCATTGCACATTTCCCATCACTAATGTCCCCTGTTTCCCTCCCACCATCCCCCAACACCCACTCCCCACTCCCAGCCTCCCTCTATAGGAGGCACTTTCCTTCTTACTCTCTCTCCTTTTCCTTTTGTATCTTGTGGTTTGGAATATAGGTACTAAGAGGTCATCATGTTTGTTCGGGGCATTCCGTATTTTTATTGGGATGGTTAGGCTGAAATAGCTTTTTAAATGGATGTGGATGTGACTGCTGAGTCTTCAGGAAGTAAGGGAGGTGGGGGGGAGTAGATCATCCCAAGATTCCAACATACCTAACTTTTGGCCAATTAATTTCTTGGGAAACTTGGTCCCAAGTTGTTGGGGTCTGGGCAAAGGAGCAGTGGCAATTTTGGAATGTCAGGAATCCTGAAGGCACCATCAGGTTGCTGATGTACAGGTTGACATGATGGTGGTACCATACTCCCGATACCATTTTTTTTTACATCTTTGAGTCCTTGGATTCAAACTCTAGCACTAAAAGAGAAGATAAAAACATGAAAACTTAAGTGAGAAAGCCAGACACACAATGGCAAATTTAGTAAGATTATGATCACGTAAGTCAACATGCTTCTGGTAAAAATATGTGTGTATGCCAAAGATTTTATGAAAATGAGAGCCCTCCTAGTGCTTATGTCTTATGTTAGTAATTTTCATGTGTCCTGCTACTGCACACCCACTGACTCAAATGAGCCCCTCTCCACCTTTAAGCATCTCTGAGGTTGGCACACACCTCAACATCACTCTCAGCCATTCAATTCTTGCCACAGAGTAATCAGAGTCTATGCCTGAGTGTGCAGACTGGAAGAACAGCCCAAAGAAATGCTGCCCATAGGTCTGCCTTGTCCTATCAAAGGATGGTGTTCTGTGGAAAACACAAATTTGGATGATTTTGTATCAAACCCCATTTGAGAATTTGAACTAGATGCTAGAGAAAATATTTGATAAAAATCTCAATCAATACTTTTCACATTCTGGTTTTGGGGGATGTGGGGGAGGGCACCCCTGGTGGTGCTCAGAGCTTACTCCTGGCTTTGTGCTCAGGGAACACTCCTAGCAGGGCTTAGAGGGACTCTGGGTAATGAACCTGGATTGGCTAGCGGATGCCAGGCAAGCACGCCACCCACTGGACTATCTCTCTGGCCCCATCTCCTTTCTCAGGCTGAGGTGTGCATAGGTTTCTGCCTCCAAGACCAAAGCTCTTAGTTTTTGAGATTTGGGTCCCAGAACTACATCATTGGCTCCCCTCATCCTCAGGCCTTTGGACTCATTGGCTTATGCATCACTAATCCTGGTTCTGAAGACGGTGCTTCTCAACCTTCATCAGCATCCATGCCAATTCCTGTCCTGAGCTTCCCCTTACATTGACCTAGAAACATCTCATTGGTTCTGTCTTGACTGAAAGAAGGAAAACTATCTGTGACCACTTTGGAAAGGCTGAGAGTGCAGCCTGCTTGCTCTCAGATGGATGGATGGATGGATGGATGGATGGATGGATGGATGGATGGATGGATGTGAGAGGAAGGATCCATGTGGCATCTGTGACTCTCAAAGAATGTCCTTCCCGAACCCTACTCTTTATATAGAATTTTCATGTGTCTGTTGGACCACCAAACATCCTAGTTTACCTGGGACTAAGAGTATCCCAGAAACAGAGACTTCTATTGTTTATTTATTTGGTTTTTAAGTGCCAGCAGTGCTTGGGTCTTACTCTTGGTTCTGCACTCAGGGATCACTCCTGAAGGTGCTTTAGGGGACCGTATGGGATGCTAGGGGTAGAATCCTGGTTGGTCATATGCAGGGCAAGTGTCCTACCTACTGTACCGTGCCTCCTGCTCCTACAGTACTCTTTTAAAAACTAATTAGTTTTTAATTGAATCACTGTGAGATAAAGCCTTACGAAGCTGTTCCTGATTAGGTTTCGGTTGTACAGTGTTGCAACACCTATTCCTTCTCCAGTGTACATTTCCCAGCACCAGTATCGGAGGTTCCCTCCCATCACCCCCCACCCCTATCCTAACCTGCCCAGACACTTCTCTCTGTCTCTCTGTCTCTGTCTCTCTCTTTCTCTCTTCCTTAACCCCCATTTGGGCATTGTGGTTTACGACACAGAAACGGAAAGGTTATCAGGAATACCCCTTTACCTACTTTAACGCTCAGTTCTTGCCCCGCGTGATCGTTGCCAGCTTAATACCAAGTCTCAGGGAAGACTGAAATGAGGCAGCACAGTTGACTACTTGAGCACTGTAAGAAGAGCCTTACAGTGTCTTGGAGTGACTGAACTGTCACTCCAAAGCAAGTGCAAACTTTTGAGTGTAGTCTTTCGTTTCATCCAAGTCTTTGAAAGAGTGGAATACTTTTTCATCTGTGGGGTTCGGTTTGGAGTCCACACAGTGTGGTACTCTGGTACCTTTGTGGTACTTTTTGTAGTATTTGAGGGATCTTATGTGGTCCCAGGAGAGCCAACCAGAGTCAACCAAGCGAAAGGCCAACTTAAACCCTTAGCTTCTCTCCAGCTCTACTTGGTATATTTCAAATTTAAGTCACAAAATTTCCACTGCCTGACTTTTCTGGAGCTGAAACTCCATAATAAATTTATCTAAATCCATTTATCAAAAAGACGAATGAGTGGGAATATATTTAAAACACATTGTTGAAGTTTCCTAGAAAACTATTAGGAAGTAATAAAGTAAGAATGAACAAAAACAAATTTAATACTAATAATGTTCATTTGCATAACAGCTCGTAAAAAGTACTTTCAAAATGCCTGAAGAAATGCTGGTGAAGCGCAGGCAAATAGCGGAAGCTGAGCTGCTTGTTTTGTGATAGGTTTTGGGAAAATAATCCCAAATTTTATTTCTTTGGTCCATATGCCTTAACCTTTTTGTGCATTTATGTCCTTAGGTATTTAATAGAAAAAAATTGTTAATGACCTTTTCGAGTCCAACGCCTTAACCACTCGGCCACCGTGACTCCTTTTGGGGGCTGGAGCGATAGCACAGCGGTTGGGCGTTCGCCTTTCACGCGGCCGACCCAAGTTCGATTCCTCCACCCCTCTGGGGGAGCCCGGCAAGCTACCGAGAGTATCTAGCTCGAGCAGCAGAGCCTGGCAAGCTCCCCGTGCGTATTGGATATGCCAAAAACAGTAACAATAAGTCTCTCAATGAGAGACGTTACTGGTGCCCGCTCGAACAAATCGATGAGCAATGACGTTTTACAATGAAAGAGCTGAGTAGCCTAAATCACACAATGAGTATTTTGGTGGAAGGGCACAACTGGCAGTGCTCAGGCCTCAGTCCTGGCTCTGAGCTCTGAGATCACTCCTGGTAGGTTTAGGGAACCATATGAGGTATCAGGGGTTAAACCCCGGTGAGCTACGTGCCAGGCAAGCACCTTATGTTCTGTTATCACCCTAGCACCCCTCCCCATTATTTCTTTATATGTTTTGGTTTTTGAGTGCACCTGGTGTGCTCAGGACTCACTCCTGCCTCTGTGCTCAGGGGAGCTTCCTGGCCGTGTGTTCAGGGGACGGTGTATGAGGGGGGAGACTCCAGGTCTGCTCCGCCACCTGCAAGGCGAGCTCCTTCCTCCTGGCCCGTCTCTCAGGCCCTGACAGCCAGTTGGCTTTCTCTGTCCTGACATGAAGGGTTTCCAGAACGGCCTTGGGAAGGTCTTTTGGTACCTTTAAAAAAATATCTCAGTCATCAGGATAACAAAGCTTTGGTCTGCCTCAGGGAACTGAACGTACGCAGCTGCGGACCAAAATTCACTGTGAGTGAGTATGTCCTACTTAAACAAAACTCCAGGCCTCTGAGGGAACCGCTCCCAGGCCTGCTTCCTAGGAGCATCAAAAGCCCAGCCTCCTCGTGCTGTCACAGATGCGAACTGTGAGCCTGGCAACTGTTGTTGACTGCATTAACGTTGTGTGATTCTCTCTCTGTCTCTCTTTCTCTCTGTCTCCCTATCTCTTTCTCTCTCTACCTCTCTCTTTGTCTCTGTCTCTCTCTTTCTCTCTCTCCCTCTTTCTCTTTGTCTCTGCCTCTGTCTGCCTCTGTCTTTCCATGTCTCCCTCTCTCTTTCTCTCTTGCTACCTCTCTTGTTGTCTCTGTCTCTTTCTCCCACTATCTCTCTTTCTCTCTCTACCTCTCTCTTTGTCTCTATCTCTCTCTATCTCTTTTTCTGTCTCTCTCTGTCTCCCTCTCTCTCTCTCTCTCTCTCTCCATCTCTTTGTCTCTGTCTTTGTCTCTCCACAGTTGTCGGTGGCCCCTGGCACAGCAATTTCCAGCTCCACCACGGCCAGGTGCGGAGGAGAGCCACAACCTCCACTGGGGAGCAGAACGGTAGCCCTAGAGAGGACCACGGCAAGCTGTCCACGCATGGCCAGGAGCGTGGGGAGCACTGTCATTCTGAACATGCACTCCCCAACGTGCAAGAATCGCAGCTTGCACACGCAGTGGTGAGCGCCCCCTGAGGCATCACAGCAGTGCAGTAGTGCCCCACTCAAGCGGGTGATGCTGTAAAGCCCCTTGTTTCCAGTGTGTTGGCCCGTGTCACCTGCCCGGCGCTTTCCTGCGCCTTTTCATTTCGGCTCTGACCGCTTCCATTCCAGCTGAGCCAAAGGAACTGCAGTTCATTAAAATCCATTTCGCAGTTCAAACAACTGCCAACTCTCCAAGCTGTCCCTGCAATTAAGGAAATATAAAGTGATCTCCCGCAGAGAGGGATGAAGTCAGAAGCGAGGCCAACAAATCATCTCTCTCCGGCTTCCCAGAACAGCTCTGGCAGGACGTGAACTAGACTGAAAGGTGGTTTCTCCAGGCCCGGTCTCTGGGTGTCCACCACCCAGAGATGCCCTGTTCCCGGGACTGGACTCCGTTCTGGGTTCTGCCCCCAAACCAAACACTCCCAATAATGTTGCTGCAATCAAGTTTTATATTAAGGAATCCGGAAGTTCTAAAGAATGATCACAACTGTGGCTTTATTGAGTCCATACTGCTTCTCAGTTCCCTTCATCATAAATTCAAATGAGCTCCAGGCTCCTCTCATTCCACTTTTTTAAAAATAATTCCATATTTCAGTGCCTTCTCATAACCAAACTAAAACTGTCTTTGCACTGGTTATTTCTTTTTGTCTTTCCATGTAAGATCTGCACACAGGGATGGTGGTGATTCAGAGTTCTTTCTCCCCTGTTTTCCTGAGAGACAAAATTATCTCCCTGCTCCCTGCATGGCTGGCCTCCTGGTGAGACTTTTGCATGTCCTTCATATCTTTTCCTCCTTGGGTTGTTTGCTTGTTTTGTTTGAGGGTAATATGAGAATCTGACTCAAGTCTACTGACACCAGTGACTCATTTGGAAACTCCATTTCAATAAAATTGAATAGTCAAATGCAATGCAAAGGTAAGCTCTGTCAAGTCTGATGACTGAGAAGGCAAGCTTTGAATTCATGAAGTAGGTGCAGAAATATAGAATAATTATTGCCTAACGCCCAGCCAACTGATCAGCTCTCTAGTTGTCCCCCCCAAACAACTCCTCAGGGCTCTGGCTACTTCCCTTTGTCCTTCCTCATTCCCCTGGTTCCTGCCACAGACACTCCACACACAGACACACACACACACACACTCATTCAACATTTGAGAGATTTAACTCAACCCAATAAGAAAATGGAATGCAGAAAATACATGGTTCATTTTTCCTTCCATCACATACATCACCCTCTATTTCTAGTTGGTTGGTTGATTGAGTGGTTTGCTTGCAGTTTATTTGTGTGTGTGTTTGTGTGTGTATGTGTTTGTTTGTTTGTTTTCAGATATCTGGGATGGAACCCAGATGCATACATGCAAAGCTTGTGCTTTACCATGGAGCTGTACAGCCTCAGTATGCTCTACAGTTCTGCATTCTTTCAACTACCTCTGGGGAAACACAGAAATAAATACACAGACCAATGGAATTGAATGGGAAGCCTCAGACTGAATTGTTAGATGTATCAGACATTGCTCCATTGACAAAATTTATCTGTTGGAAGTTACTGCAGTAACTTATAGAAGGGATGGAACCTGGAATCAAATTAATATCCAAAAAAGGGAGAACTTAAGTAAGTCATATTCATTCCATAGAAGTCCTGCTTTTGTTCATGGTAAGTCTAAGAGCTAGGCACAGATCTGAAACAGTGTGGGAAATTGTGGGGTTACAAACATATTTTATGGAGGCTGGAGCAATAGCACAGCAGGCAGGGCATTTGCCTTGCACATGGCCGACCCGGGTTCGATTCCCAGCATCCCATATGGTCCCCTGAGCACCGCCAGGAGTTAATACCTGAGTGCATGAGCCAGGAGTAACCCCTGTGCATCGCCAGGTGTGACCCAAAAAGCAAAACATATATATATATATATATACATATATATATGTATATATATATGTTATGGAGTTGGAGGGACAGTAGACCAGATAGGGCACTTACATGTCTTACACACCGCTGACCTGGGTTCTAGCCCTGGCACCCCATTTGGTCCCCCGATTCCTACCAGGAGTGATCCTTGAGCACAGAGCCAGGAGTCTGCCCTGAGCACCACTGGGTTTGGTCCCCAAATTAAAAAAAAAAAGTGAAAATTATCCAAAAAATTCTATCAGATGACTTTTTTCCCTTTACATTTTGATTAAATTTTTAAATGGTGGTGGGGGGTCCTTCTGTGCATGGGTGCCAGACCCTAGGCACCTCCTTTTCCTCCGAGGTATAAGATTCTTTCAGCGTGTCCTCCCGATAGCCAGCAGTAACTTCCTGCACATCTCCCGGCTCTGGGGCCAGGTTTTTTGCTAACGAGCATCTGTGAATGTCATGGTCACATCTGCCCACAAGAACGACCCCTGTGAGCATCTGTGTGTCTCTTCCCTCTGCTAGCTAGAGTCAGGCAAGCCTTGCCGACTGCCCAGGTACAGGCGAGGGGTCCAAGTAGCACTCAGAGAGACCGGCAGGCTCGCTTGACTCTACCACCCCCTGATGTTCAGTTTCAGCATCTGTAATTCCTTTCCTTCCGCAAAGGCTTCCTAGGAAACCAGCTGAAACGCATCCAGGTGGGGGAGGGGCAAATTTAAACTTTAGTGCTCTCAGGCAGGGGCTGTGACCCTGCTCTCTTTGCTAACAGCTGTTCCGCTCTCACCTCCAGTCCTGTTTCACTTCCTCTCGCTTACACTGACTTTGTTCATCTAAGAAAAAATTCTGTGCAGTGGGTACCAACCTGCCAGGCCATTGTGCTTCTGAAAACACCCTCTCCGATGTACGTAAATAAAAAGGAAGCCTGACCCTCTCATTCTGACTCATTTCACTTAGCATGATACTCTGCATGTCTATCGTAACCAAACATGAAAGCTTGTAACTATCTCACGGTGATTCAATAAAATTAAAAAAAAAAAAGGAAGCATTTTCTGGTCGAGTGCCTATGGCCAGTGATAGGGGTGGGTGGGTGCTGATGGACAAAGTGTCTAGCAGAATAACATCGAG
The DNA here is from genome assembly GCF_027595985.1 of Sorex araneus. NCBI lineage: Eukaryota > Metazoa > Chordata > Mammalia > Eulipotyphla > Soricidae > Sorex > Sorex araneus. The sequence goes on along the minus strand of NC_073310.1, from coordinate 61,811,262 downwards.
TCCTGGAAAAGTCTGGCCAGGTGTTCATACGTGGAGATTTAGTTCCTGTGTCTCTTAGGGTTCAAAATCAAAGACTTTACATTCAATGTGGTTCTTGACACATCAATTTAGAAACTCCCTAGGGTTCCCAGGTTCTAAGAAAAAAAGAAAATCTCCCAATTGGCACCACTGTCATGAGATCGGATGTGCAGAGGCTCCCAAACTCTGGGCAAACAACTCTCAGCGTTGGCTCCATCATGGCGGTAATGACCCTGGTGCTCCCTGCAGCTGACCTGGCTCCTCTGATCAGAGAACGCTCCTGCAATGCTCCGTTCACCATCTAACTGCGGGTGAGGTGAGAAGTAGCAGCCCCGGCTCTGATGATCAGAATTTTCTCTAAGTATCTTGCAAAGATGATTCCAGACCACTGACTCTCAATCTTGTTAACTGACGAGACGGTGGAAGAGGTTTGAACGTGATTCTCGCACAGGGAAAGAGGTATGGATTTTTATGTCAGAAATCACAAGTTGTAGCCAGAAAGTACAGAGCTTGTCTTGCAGGCTGCCAACCCCATTCAGTCTCCCCAAGCGCCACCTGGAGTGATCCCTGAGCACAAAGCTAGGAGAAATCTCTGAACACAGCAGAGATTCAGAAATCTCTAAACACCCCGCCCCCCCCCCATCACAGGCTGCACCATCCACTTTCCTTGACATTAATAAAGAAAACAGGAGTGTGAACCTTTCATCCCATAGTTAACTTGTCGGTACAGCTCACTTCATCAAACAGGTGTGTGATCAAAAATCAACGCTGAAAGGCTCCGGGATGAAAATTAAGTTGGGGAGGGGGGTGCAGACGGATAGGACAGCAGGAAGGGCACTTGTCTTGCACGGGGGTTCAATTTCTTATGGTCCCCCAAACACTGCCAGGAGAGATTTCCTGGATGCAGAAACCCAGGAGGAACCCCTGAGCATTGCAGGGACAGAAGCAAAAGAAGCGGGCTTTGGTGCTAGGGACCCGCTCAAGGGATGGAGCACATGCTCTGTGCAGGGGTGCCAGTGTGTGATCCCCCAGGCGCCCCGCAATGCTCAACGGCTAGTGTGGTGCTGGGGACCAAATCACGATCAGCTGCGCGCATGGCGCGTGCCTGAGCTCCGGACTGTCTGGCCAGCCCCGCCCTTAAAACGCATCACTCCAAAGAGAACTTCTTGTTCCGCCCCAGCCAGGCTCATCTGCTCTTCCCGCCGTGCCTAGATTCTCCTGGGTCTCTGCGGAGTTGCGTGTTTTAGCCACGATGGATGTGCCTCGCTGTTTCTCTCTTTGCATCGCAGCCTCCCACCTACTCTACTCTGCGGATGCAGAATTTTTACTGGACACATCCCAGCAGCCTATTCAGGATAAATCCTCCATAAATACTCATCAGGGGCTTTGATAGTTGCTACTGCAGTAACAGGTTTTTTTATTGGAAAAGATTTGCAGTGATTGGGAGTTGGTCCCCACCAGTACATCCCCAGTTCTCTCTCTCTCTCTCTCTTCTCTCTCTTTCTCACTCTCTCTCAACTAAACTATTTTCTTTTAGAGCTCATCATCATCATCATCATCATCATCATTACCATCATCATCATCATCATCATCATTTAGGATAAAACAATGTATGTTAAAAGTCATATTCCAAGATTCTCCATGAATGGGAATCTCTCTGAGGTAATATTGAGACAACACTGCAAAATAAATGATATGTCTTGTTCCTTGGAGGCCAAGTACATTTTCATTTGTTGCACGCGAATAGAAATATATTGATTTTTTACTTTATAGGAAAAAAATTCCTGAAAGCACATGAGACAAAACTGTGTATAGGCCACAGCAAACACCAGATCTAAAGGCTGAAATTGAAGCATTAGCCCTGGACTTCATAACTTTAGGGTACCTTAGGGGAAAACTGATGAATGTGGGATTTGGAGATAGGAAGCTAGCAGGTTTGAATCTGCTTGATATCTGGAGAACGCCAGTATCCACTTTATGATGATACGTTAATGCTATTGGTATAAATGACCTTTCTGGGCTGGAGAAATTGTAAAGTGGTTAAGACACTTGCTTTGCATGCAGCCAAGCCTGGTTCAAATCCCTGGCACTATATACTGTCTCCTGGAGTGAGCACAGAGCCAGGAGTAAACCCCGGAAGTAAAGCAACCAAGCAAAGACCATGAATCTTTCCTGCATGTGGAGCCTCATGTCACTCGTCTGCATTACTGTGTGCTGGGGACAGAGTGTCAATGTCTGGAGCATGTGCTCTGCATGCAGGAGGCCTGGGTTTGATACCCAGCACCCCACCGTCCCCTGAGCACCCAGCCCAGGGAGCAGTCCATAAGCACTGCGGGTGTGACCTAAAAATGAAACTGAAATGGATTACTTTAGGCCGGAGAGATAACTCAGTGGGCATGCAGGTTCAACCCCCTGCACCACACGTACCCCTGAACAGGGCCAGGATGAACCCAGAACTCAGAGCCAGGAGTAGCCCCTGATAACTGCTGAGTGTAGCCCCCACACCAAAGGAAGCAATCAATATAAATGGGTATATTTTCTTTACTAGATGAAGAATTCTTTGTGGTTTCTGGCCCTCGAGGCCGTTGCGACACACGTGGCTCACCCCACTCCGGAGCAAGCCCCTGGGGTGCAGGAACTGTTCCTTCTGTACATTCCGTCCAACTCTGCCTTGAGGATGAAGGTCAGGGTGGGGGAGGCCACCGCTGTGGTGCTCTGGGGCCCTTCCAGCAGTGCTCAGGGTGTCGTGTGGGGCCAGAGAGTGAAAACAGTGTCCCCCCTAAAAAGCAAGTACGTGGCCCTGTGGCTTTCCAGTTTGTTGATTTATTGTTTTCATTTTAGCTCCGTGATGTACAATGCTGTTAGTGATGGTCGCAGGCACCAGCCCCTCCACTGAGTATCTGCTTCCCTTCAGCTTGTCTCAGCCTCCCCCGGACACCCCCTCCCCAAGCTCCACTCCCCACCACGGTGAGCTCAGTCCTCAGGTCCTGCTGCCTCTCACTGTGTGTTATTATCTACATTCCTTTAGGTTACGAACATGAGAGGGATCATTCCGTAGCCGTCCCCCTCCTCCCGCTGCCTCACTCAGCGTGATTCCCTCCACAGGCATCACGTGGTAGCACAGTGCAAGGTTCCACCTCTTGTCCTCAAGGTACCGAGTTCCACTGTTCACAGAGCCCAGGTTCTCCGTCCAGCACCCCCCCTGTTCCTGGAAACTTGGGTGGTTTCCAAATGCTGCCACTTGTGGCATTGCAACCCATTGCAACCCCGAGGGGACAGGTTGGGGGGAAGGGGAGGGCGAGGTGGGCTCTGTGTTCGTTCCAGAAGGCAGTCACCCACTATCCTGGTTTTGGTGAGGACAAGCTGACTCCCTCCAACCCTGCTGCAGGAAGTCAGAGTACAGTTCCTGTGGGAGCCCAGGGGCCTGGGGTCAGGATCTGGAGAGAAGAGCATCATTCTCAAACCTTGACAAGGCACTTGAGTTGAGTTGCATTTGCAGAGAATCTGTTCATCAGTTTGAAGAGAATAGTCCCCCTAACGAAACAAACTTTCTCTCTCCTCTCTCTCTCTCTCTCTCTGTTGTCTCTCTCTGTCTCTCTGTATGTGTGTGTGATGTGTGTGTGTGTGGTGTGTGTGTGGCCTCTCTCTGTTTCTCTGTATGTATATGTGTGTGTGGTCTCTCTCTGTCTCTCTGTATGTGTGTGTGTGTGTGTGTGTGTGTGTGTGGTCTCTGTGTGGTGTATGTGTGTGTGGTCTCTCTCTGTCTCTCTGTATGTGTGTGTGTGTGTGTGTGTGTGTGGTCTCTGTGTGGTGTATGTGTATGTTGTCTCTCTCTGTCTCTGTGTGTGTGTGTGTGTGTGTGTGTGTGTGTGGTCTTTTTCTGTCTCTCTGTATGTGTGTGTGTGGTCTTTTTCTGTCTCTCTGTATGTGTGTGTGTGTGTGTGGTCTCTCTGTATATGTTTTTGTGTGTATATGTGTGGCCTCTGTGTGTATGTGGTCTTTGTCTGTCTTTCTGTATGTGTTTGTGTGTTTGCGTGTGGTCTATATGTTTGTGTGTGGTCTGGTGTGTGTGTGGTCTTTCTCTGTCCCTCTGTATGTGTATGTGTGTGGTTTCTGTGTGTGTGTGTGCAGTCTCTCTCTCTCTCTTTGTGGTCTCTCTCTCTCTATTTCTCTCTCCTATTCAGGTCTTTTTGCCCTGGCTCTTCCATTTCTACCTGTCCCGGAGGAGGTTCTGCTCATCCTTCTCCCGGTGACTCAGATGCGCTTGTCAATGGTGCTTTTTATGCTTCGGCTCCAGTTGTTGCCCATATATACAAAATACAATTGACCGTGCAGCGTTTGACCTTTTAGTCCATGAACTTGCAAAATTCATTTGTCAATGCTAATAGTTTATCTGAACATGGTTCAAATGTCCCACTCTTTTCCTACATACATGATATTCTTGTGAATATCTTTTCTACCAGGGCTCTTAAACCTCTTTATACCTGCAAACCAGGGGAAATTGGAGAACTATTCCATGGACCAGCTGAAAAAGAAAAAGGAAAAAACCAATGAAGATAGTATTTTATTTATTAAATCCAATGTCACAAAATTACCATTTTTAGTATAGCACAACATTTAAGGCAACTGGAAAGGTGGGAACTTTGTAGTGGACAGCAGAAAAATGTCCATGTCCAGTCCACAGACCACAAGTTGAAGAATAGGACCCTATAAACCACCAACACTCACCTCCATCCTCTGAGCTAGGTCCAGGAGAACTAGCAGTAACGGCTAATTTAGACTGCACTTGTGGAGAGGCTAAGAGGGCTTTACCCTGGGATAATGTGGCCTGTTCCGTTGAGGATAACAATTCAGCGTCACGGCAACTGCTTCTGCACTTCTTTCTGACGTGTGGACAGCATTAGCTGGCTCATTTATATGAAGTTCATTAAAGATGATAGATTTTCAAGTTTTTTTAAAGTTTTTCAAGTTTTACAGCTAAGAGTTTCTTTCCCCCCTCTGTGGAATTGATAGGATTGTACACTTGAAAAAACAATATAAGTGGGATTATCAGGATTATTGTGCCCCAGGGAACATGCAATGACCAGATCAAACTGGGCCTCGGGCATGCTAAGCCTGTGTGCTACCACTTAACTTTCTCCCTAGTCTCATAGATGATCCTTAAAGTCAGTGCAAACCGTATTATCAAGAACATTCGAGAATAGGGCTGGAGACATAGTACAGCGCTTACGGCACTTGCTTTACATGCAGCTGACCTAGATTCAAACCCTGGCACCCCATCTTTTCCCCTGAACCCTGCCAGGAGCGATCCCTGAGCACATAGTCAGAAGTCAGCCCTGAACACTGCCAGGTATGGCTCCCAAATGAGACAGAACAGAAAAAGAAAAGAAAACAAGGGAGGGTTTTTTGACAAATTTAATAATAATGCACAAATTGACCTTCACCAATCTGCATGGTAATTACCCATGCTCTGCTGCTGACTGTTTACTCTGGCTCATTTTCTGTGTGGTTAACTGCAATCCATTTTCACTTCTCCGTTTTGATGTATGGTCCTTATCATAACTGAAAACAGGGACTCTATGAATAAAATGAACTGCAAAAATTCTATCACTGATGAAGACAACATCTTAAATTTATACCCTAATGACTGTTAAGAGGAGATGGGACCGGAGAGACAGGAGAGGAATAAGCAATAGGCTTGCAGGGACCACAGATGATCCCCCCGCCCACCAGGATTATTTATTATTATTTATTCCTGACCACAGGATCAGGAGTAAACCCTGAGCACCGTTGGGTGTAGCACAACAATCAAAACAAAGTTTGTTGGTGGTGCTTGGGGGATGCAGATTGATACTGGATGTCAGGGATTGAACTGGGATCAAGTGCATGCAAGGGAGGTATCTTACCTGCTGTATTGTCTCTCCGGCCCCTAGTGAGACATCTCTAAACAAAATTATCTCATCATATTCTAAAAGACTCTCAATTTGGGAAACCTATAAAACTCCACAAACCTATAAAAACCTATAAAACTTCCATTATTTGATTAAGCTCATTTCATACAAATTGTCCACACAAGCAGATATGCTAGAAGGTTCTGGAACAGTGACTATAGGGCCATACACCTCATCCCCAGGACTCCTGGTGGTGAGTCAGGATCCTCTTGTCCCTGCTCCCAACACTAGTGGCCCAGACTGGCTGGAAAACTCACACAGCTTCCTCGTGGCTTTAATCACACAGGAAAATCCTTGCCTCAGAGTTCTGGAAATTGTGACTTTCAGCAAAATGACCTACAAGGAAACCATCTCCTCAAATAACACCACTTCATTCCACTCAGGCCAATTTTTTTCCCTCATCAACCTGATACTGACATAGCCTTAAACATACCAATGTTATTCGAGGCCCTGCAGTAGGGAGAAAGGCCTCAGGATAGCGTCTCTGCCCTAAGAGACACCAATCAATGGTACTTCCTTTCCACTGTCCTGCCGCTGAATGAGGACGTATAAAGCCAGAGCCATCTGTTTCGGATCCCAGATAAAGAACAGTCAAATAGAAACAGGCTTCCAGCCCACAAGAGAAAAGAAATACCGGAAAAGAAAATCTTACTGAAACCACGCTCTATCAGTGATATTATTTTATTTTTTTAATTAATTAATTTATTTTTATTTTAAAAAATTTTTTATTGAGTCACCATGTGGAAAGTTACAAAGTTTTCAGGTTTAAATCTCAGTTATACAATGCTCGAATACCCATCTCTTCACCAGTGCTCATATTCCACCACCAAGAATCCCAGTATAGCTCCACCCCGCCCCCCCACACCCCTAACCCCCCACGCCCCTAGCCCCCCCACCTTTAGCCCCCCCCTGCCTGTGTAACTAATAAATTTCACTTTACTTTCACTTTGATTGCATACAATATTTCAACAAAACTCACTATTATTGTTTGGAGAGTCTCTCCCCTAAAGTCAGACCTGCTGAAAAGGAAGCATTAGATAATTTGTTTTCCATTGCTGAGGATGAAGAGGTATGAGGTCGAGTGACCACACTTAGCGGCCTCTCAGTTTTGGGTTTCACTATCAGTGATATTAAATTCTACCCCAGAAGCGAATAAGTTTGGTATGCCATGAAAACTTTCTATTGGTCTGAATTCATTCTATTGGTCTGAATGAGAGGTTAGAAGTCATTAAAAGCTAAATATGTTGGGGTTGGAGCAATAGTACAGTGGAGAGAGTATTTGCCTTGCACGTAGCTGATCCAGGTTGGCCCCAGACACACCCTGTGGTCCCCTGAGCTTGCCAGGAGTGATCTATGAGCACAGAGCCAGGAGTAACCCCCTGAGCACTGCAGGGTGTGGCCTCAAACTAAATAAAAGTAAAATATGTCATTAATAGCAGATAACATTTATTAAGTAACTTCTGGCTGGGCACCAGGCAACACCATGGTGAGTGTCACCTTGTTTGTAACTCAGACCACCTCCCACCCATTGCACCTGAGGGTTCTGAATCTCAGAACATCACCCGCTGACATGGCGATTGCCTGCCACTGCGAGTGGAGGCTGAGAAAATCTTTATACCTGTCACATTCAGCAAGCTTGGGTTCAATCCCCCATATCTCATGCTCTGCCCCCCATAAGGCCCCCAAGCAAGGGGCACCTGGAATAGCCCCTAAGCACTACCAAGTCTGACCCCAACATCAAAAAATAGTATGATAATAGAAATCAATAAAATAAAATAACTGTCTTTGGCCAGGGAGGTGGCTGAAAGGGCTGGAACACACGCAGCACTGCTGAGTGTGGCTCCCTCAAGTGGTAATAAACAATATGGGCTGGAGAGAGCCCACGGTGGGTAGCAAGCTTGCTCCGCACACAGCCAACACAGGTTCTCTCCCCAGCATCCCATCTGGCTCCCAGACCACACGAAGATGGTCCCTGAGTGCAGAGCCTGGAGTCAGTCCCGGAACCAAGCCACAAGTAGCTCAAACAGCAAACAAAATAATCTGAATTCATAGGCCTAGGGGAGAGAATTCCATAAATATTAGGAAATAATTAGGAACATTCCAGGGTAAAAAAATGCTTCATAACTATGAATATGTACAACTAGTAAGATAATTTTTATAAAGCAATATACTATATTTTCAATGCTACAAATTCCATTTCAAATTAATTTCCTCATATATGTTAACTTTGGGACTGAAACCCAAAAACAATACCAGACTTGGGTGCACATATCTGTATGTATAAGTTACAAGTAAATTTGGAGCATTGGAGAAAAAATGTATTTGCTGCCCAAGTCTACATTCTTCTACCTGAAAACTGCTTAAAAGCCTTTTCTTCTTCTTCTTCTTCTTCTTCTTCTTGATTACACTTAATGTAAATTAAGCTTTCCGTTCCCTTAGTTCTTAAGATGAATTTCTGTTGTAAGGATTTTAATAAAGTTCACTTAAAGTTTAAATCAATAAACTAGTTTATGAACACATTAATTTAACCACAACTCTGTTTTAGTCATCTATTGATTTAAAAATCAGCCAGGCGAATTACAATTACTTTCTCTCATGCATATTTCTTAAAATCAGGAGCATGTACATTTTCCATAATTTTTAATATATTCCTAAAAGTGTGTGGGGGCATTATTTACAAAAGAAAATAGAAAGGGAAATGTGATTAATAATACAATTAAATAAGAATCTCATGATTACTCTGAATTTTAATATTATCTGTCTCACTACTTATAGAATGGGCATATCTTACAAAGCACATGCAAAATATTTTAACTACTTCATTCTATGTAAATATCCAGTTATTTCATTTTTATACACTTAAAAGCATTGTGTTTGAATCAGAACAGTTGTCATAAGGGTTGCTGGCCTTTTTTCAGTTATACTGAATACAGGTGTAGTGGTGTTGTCTGAAGTCAGATCCGTCTGTTTCTGACATACTTCTATTGCAGTGTCTTCCAGAACGGTGAAACCATCCCCGTATCTCACTGCGTAAGCCTCACCACTGCATAATTGTTGCTCCTTGTTTTTAAGCAATACTGGCACAATTTTTTTTTTCTGGGATAAGGAGGAGGATGTTGGGGTAACACTCAGCAGTGTTCACAGCTTTTTCCTGGCTCTGTACTCAAGGATCATTCCTGGTGATGCCCAGAGAACCACACGAAGAGCCGGGGACTGAACCCGGGTGAATGTCTCAGTACAGCTAAAGAAACAAGGATGATTTTCACAGAGATGCTACTGAGCTGAGTGTGTGCCTTGGGCGCAGGAGGCTGGGTTCATCCTGGACTCCTGGGTCCCCCGGAGTTGCTAGAAGCCAGCCCTGAGCAAGGAGCCAGGAGTTGTCTCCAAGAACAGAGCTGTGTCCCCAAAAACAGAACTGAGAAGTAATTAATCTCAAAATTGACAAAAATATCATCACATAATGCCACATTCCCCCTTTTGGGAAAAACATCTTTGACACAAAACCTGCAATATGTACCTTGTAAGATTTAGCAAGTTACTGTGTTAGAGCCGCCGGCCCCTTTGCTCAATGCCTAGTGTCAGCCCCACCACCACGGACATAAAATTTCTGGAAGAACTCTGGGGGACACCAACGGCTCATAGAATTTGTGGTTTGAAAATCACTTTTCAGTGGCTAATTCTCAAAGTGCGAGGTGAATTTGAGAATAATCTTTAGTTTTCAGATTGTACTTATAAAATTAAAAACAGGGATAAGACTGGGGTAAACTGAGACATTAAAATGCGTCAATCTCTTGCATTAACCTCAATTTGCATGATGTATCATTGTAATGAGGAAGAATAACAAGGTGATAATATAGAATAAGACAGGACAGACTATGGTGGTTAAGAATTTTTAAAAAAATTTATTGAATCACCATGAGATAGCTACAAGCTTTCATGTTTGGGTTACAACCTCACAATGATCAAACACCCATCCCTCCACCAGTGCACATTCCCCACCACCGATATCCCTGGTATACCCCCCTTTCCCATCCTTCCCCTGCCTCCATGGCAGACAATATTCCCCATACTCTCTCTCTACTTTTGGGCATTATGGCTTGCAACACAGACACTGAGAGATCATCATATTTGGCCCATTATCTACTTTCGGCATGCATCTCCCATCCCAACTGGTTCCTCCAAGCCATCATTTTCTTAGTGATCCCTTCTCTATTCCATCTGCCTTCTCCCCTCCGCTCATGAAGGAGGCTTCCAGCTATGGGACAATCCTCCTGGCCCTTGTATCTACTGTACTTGGGTGTCAGCCTCATGTGATATTATTTTATACTCCACAAATGAGAGCAGTCCCTCTATGTCTGTTCATCTCTTTCTGACTCACTTCACTAAGCATGATACTCTCCATGTCTATCCATTTATAAGCAAATTCATGACTTCATCTCTCCTAACAGCTGCATAGTATTCCATTGTGTAGATGTACTAAAGTTTCTCTAACCAGTCATCTGTTTTAGGGCACTCGCGTTGTTTCCAGATTTTGGCTATTGTGAACAGTGCTGCAATGAACATATAGGTACAGATGTCATTTCTACTGTGCTTTTTTGCATCCTCGGGATATGTTCCAAGAAGTGGTATTGCGGGGTCATATGGAAGCTCAATTTCTAGTTTTTGAAGAACTGTCCATATTGTTTTCCAGAAAGGCTGGACAGTGTCTGGAGAGATAGTCCAGTGGTTAAGGCATTGAATTGGCACGCAGTAGGCCTCATCTTCCTCCCCAGCACTGCATCCAGTCCCCTAAGCACAGCCACGTATGGCCCCAAACCCCACTCCCCCTCACTCCCCACGCCAGAGTCTCATTTCAGAACCAAACTCCTGTGACTTAGCCTAAAGGCCTTCTATTAAGGTTGAGCGCCCATGTTTTAATCTGTAACCCAAATATTAATCTAATCATCCAATGAATGGATGATTCATTCCATGAATCCAATGAATGCCTCCAAGATGGCACCATTTGGAAGGACAAGTGAAGAGAGGCTACTAAAATCTCAGGGCTGGGGCGAAAGGAGACTTTACTACTGGCACCTGCTTGAGCAAATCGATGAACAACGGAATGACAGTGATACAGGGATACAGTGATCCAATGGATGGATCCATCACCAGTAAATGGATCAAATGAATATTCCTGCCTGAAAGCGCACAAATGCATCAATAATGAGCAAAGCATCATACACGCCGAAACACAGCAAGGGTCTTCCTGCAAATGTGAGGGTCTTGTCCTGTTGAAAAGGTCACAGGCCAGAGAGCTAGTACAGGACTTAAGGCACTTCCCTTGCATACAGCCGATCCTGGTTCATTCTCTGGCATCACACTCTCCCTCGAGCACCAAAGGAGTGACTCCCAAGCACAGAGCTGGGAGCAGCCCAGTTTAACACTCGGGAGGTTAGGGCCCCTAAATGTATTCATTAGGGGGTACCTAAGGAAGCAGCAGACAGATTTCTTCAGTTACTCCGTAAGCGTCTGGGCAGCAGCTTTAGTAGGAGACTCTTTGCTCTTTGGTAGAATTTGGAGTAAGACTTTATCAGATCTTATGCCGAACATTCTTGTTGTCTAAATCCTACACTGGGATTATCCCAAAGTGCTTTTTGCTCTAGGATTCCAGAGCAAGACAGCCTTTCTGAACAGACGTGAAGCTCACGCCACATGCCGTGCCTTACAAGTGAACATAGCATGTGCCTCTGTCCTTTCGGATCCTCTGGGGTGGGAACTGGACCATGTGTGGGTAATTCAGATGAGTGAATTTTCCTGGGGCCATGAAGAATTCTCCCTGGGCCCAGGGAGAATCCAAATTGGATCTCCCTCATGGTAGACCCACCCTGTACTGTCCACCGGAGACCTCGTGACCCGCCCTCAGTCTGAACTGTCACCCCACCCTGCCTCACCCCAAATACGGAACGTTTGCTTAGTACTAGAAGTAGTGCTTGAACCTCCGGACATATTTTTGAAACACATGTTGCAATTCTGACATATACTTGAGAATTTGTGGAGTTTTCCTGTGGCTACTTTGTATCAAAAATCTTGCCATAATAAATCATGTTCCTGCTTCCCCAAACCCTTGTTAATCAAAAATGCTGCCTTAGAATTTGACAGAAATAGATCTTGGGTTCAAGAAATACCAATACATCATTAACCAGTCATTATAACTCCATATTTATGTTCATTTCTAAATATCACATAAATGTCACTGGCCAATATCATAATGTTAAATCATTAAACTAATTTCTAAATATTGATTTTTTTGGTTTTGTTTTGTTGCAAGAATTTTGCAAGTTGCAAGAATTTTGGCAAAGCTTAAAGAGCACCTTTTTTCTCTTTTTTTGCAGGTAATATGCCACTTACTTTCTTTTCTTCTCTCTTTTTTTTTAAGGCCACACCCAGTGATGGTCAGGGGTTATTCCTAGCTCTGCACCATGTAGGATGCCAGGGATCAAACCTGGGTTAGCTGCATGCAGGGCAAGTGCCGTACCCACTGTGATATCTTCTCTGGCTATTTTCTTAAGGATCATCCCCTTCCTAGTATCTGATCATAAATACTTGCATCATTTTTGCAGAAGCAGAATTCTGCACGGTGTGAGAACAAACATTGAGAAATGTATTTAAAAAAATAACACAACCCCTGGGAACCAGAGCAATAGTCCAGCAGGTAGAGCGTTTTCCTTGCACGTGGCTGACTTGGGGTTGAGTCCTTTGTACTCCAGATGGTCCTCTGAGCCTGCCAGGAGTAATCCCTGAGTTCAGAGCCTGGAGTAAGCCCTGAGCATAGCCAAGTGTGGCCCAAAGAAAAGAACAAAAGACTAAGAAAAGAAAAAAGAAATAATACAATGCTTTATGTTTCAAGTTGTTTATTCTGGCTATGAAAACGTGGATTCAAGTAATCCTGGTTATTCTGGAAAAGCACCTTGTGGGTAAGGATCACTTAATCATCCTTTTCTACCACCACCTCTCCGTGAAGCACCTTTCTTCTTTGACGTAACATATGAAAGTAGAGTTGCGGAAACACTACAGGGAGGGAAGAGAACAGAGAGGTGAGTGATCGTGTGAGTCATTTGTACTGGAAAACCACTCAGTGGGGCAGATCGGAGGGGGTGCATGACGGTTGCTAATACCTTCAATACTTACAGACTTTGGTGATCCCAGCGGGTACAGACAAGGGCCCACAAACCATCTGCCCAAGGATTTTACTGCCCCACACGTTTTTGGGTTTTTTTTTCCAGCAAACCTGAACTTCACGATGACCTGGAGGGCCACATCTAATTGCAAAATGAGCTCTTTGGAAGAACAGGAACCCTTCTCTGTTCTACTGGTGGACATAATGGACCACGGTGGGGGTTATGAACTAAAGTGTGGACATTCTAGCACACATAAGCACACATAGCCAGGCTTCGTCCACACCCCCAAATGGGGTTCACCCCAATCTCGAGGTGACACTGTTCATTTCAGGGGAACATACTCAGAAGAACAGTGACCAGAAGTACGGGGGTACCATTGGAGAAGTACAAACTCCACTAACTCCAGACTTCCAGAAAGTTCTAGAAGGGAGGAGGGGAGCAGTCTGGAGGAGTCATCTGAGCAGTTTCCTCTAAAACCAGGCCCTGGACTGCAGTCCCAGAGCAGATGATCCTTATAGTCTGGGATTTCTTCCCTGGGCCTGGTTTTTAGAGGATGAATGTGTATATGTATATAAACCTTCAAATGTCTCTGGATCAGTTAGACAAGCATCATTCAGGCTTATCAATTTGGGGAATTATTTTGAGCCTACTGGCATCAGTGCTTTAGACTACAGTGTAAATATTGATGGACGAACCAATTACTATCATCTACAAATAATGGAAATGTAAAAATTATCTCTGAAAAGGATGATCAGAATGACCCAAACAACTCCGAATATCTTGCAACTTTAAATAATTATATTTCGTTTCATTTGTGCACGTGGAGCCTGCACTTCCTTACATAGCTTAAATAACTATTTCTTAGAGCTCCATTCAAACAGAGCAAAAATGCACAAGAGATTTCATCCGTTTAATCTAGGTATACCCAGCTTGATAAAAAGTAAGCATGAAAACCCAATCTCATCTCTAGCAATTAAATTATATTAAAAGCTAACTGGCATTTAAGATATTTCTAAAATATTCTGAGTAGTGACTCGGGAGCTTGAGTTTGACTCTTGGCCTCATTTCTTAGCCTGGTAGGTTTCAAATGGTGCATTTACCCTCTTGATCTGTAACATCTTCCACGATAAGCGACAGCACTATCGCTGTCATTGGGTTGAGCAAGTGGTTTGCATGCAGGAATCCCAGGTTCTATTCCTGGCACCACATGGTACCCACCGGGGGAACTTCAGAGGACTGCATCAGGAGCATCTCCAAACGCTACCAAATGTGCCTCCCCCCCAAAAAAATTAACTTATGTACTAATGATATTCTCCACAAATATCTTGAAAAGTTTGAATTAGAGACACTTCACTCTGGAGACACCATGGGATGCATAACTGCTCTTTCTGGAACATATACTCTCCGTAGAGTCCCACACTCACCTTATAATTAGTATCCTCCCCCCGAAAAACCATCTTGCTTTAAAATAAATGAGCTATGCATTGGCAGGCCCCAGGTTGGCTCCTTGGCACAGCAAAAACTAGTGACATGTAATCAGCACTAAGAGAAACGATCTGGTGCCAGTGGAATTGTGGGGTAACTCTGAGCAGCTCCCTGAGGTGAGGCTGTTCTGGGCTAGAACTAAGACCCAGATTATCCCAAATATCCAGTCAACAGAGATGGTTTCAGGGACAGAGAGCTGGAGTCACATCGTAAAGCACTTGATCTGGATGTGTGAGGCCTGGGGTTCCAACCCAGGTACCAGACACCACACACACACACACACACACACATACACACACACATGCATCCCAAAATCACATCAAAATTCAGTAAACATGATTAGAAAAATTACTCTAACGGACTGAGCACATGTTTCACAGGCAGGAATGTCCAGTTCGATCCCTGGCATCCCTGAGGGTCCCCTGAACGTCGCCAGGAGTGATACACTCACAAAGAGCCAGAAACAGCCCCTGAGCACTGGCAGAAGTGGTGCAAACACCCCTACCCCAAAGTGTTTAAATTGCATAACATGTGGCCAGAGCAATAGTACAGCAGGTAGAGTGTTAGCCTTGCATGCGGCCGACCTGGGTTTGATCTCCGGCATCCCATATGGTCGCCCAAGCACCTTCATGGGTGCAGAGCCAGGAGTAATCCCTGCACATTGCTGGATGTGACTCCCCAAACAAAAACAAATAAAATGCAATACATGTGCTATATCAATAAGCTCCACCCCTAGGCCCTAACTTGTTCCAAAATCATTTTGAAAAGTTGTGTATTAACTTCTCTTAACTAAGAAAACTGTCTTTTTTGGGCAGACTGACTTTCAAATTGTGAATAAATGTGGGATGGAGAGCAGGCTGGCAGATTGGTAAGCTATTACTCTCCTGCCTTAGCAAATGAATGTGAGCCTTCCAGGACCTCTCAGATCACGGGTGAAATCAAAGTACGAGGAGATGCATACTCACATGGGATGTACGAGGCCATGGTTATAAGAAGGAAATAGTAGTAGTCAAAAGAGACGTTGTATTTATTGGGGAGCCTGATGGAGAACATCCCCGACTTCCTCACGTAAGGCAAGGCGGCATGTATCGTCAGCAGCTCCCCGGCCACTCCCACGGGGTAGAGGATGATAAAAAAATTATATCTGGAGAGAGAAAAACCTCAGAGAATTATTCTTCTGGAATCATGATTGACCACTAAGTAGCAATTCTCTTCCTTTCCTGAGTCTAAATGTGCAAATTATCCTTCCTACCCGTGTTTACCATATCCTCGCTTATTCTTTCTTTTCTACTTAGACCATTCCATGACTGTAACTGGGTCCTGCTCTCCTGACACTTTCATTTCTGCTGTGGCCAGCTCTTCTCTGTGTGTTTAGATGACTCACAAAAGCACATACATTTAAAAAAAAAAACAAAAAAACAAAAAATGGGTAGGGGCCAGAGAGATTGTAGAGTGGGTAGGGCATTTGCCTAGCATGTGGCTGACCCGGGTTCAATCCCCGCATCCATATGGTCCCTGAACACCTCCAGGAGTAATTCCTGAGTGCAGAGCCAGGAGTAATCCCTGAGTATCGCTGGGTGTGACCCAAAAAGAAAAGGGGGGAAAAAAAGGATAAGAAAGAGAGATAAACAATTCGAAATAATGCAAAGTAGGACCATGTGACTCAGTGACAATGGACTGTGAAGGAAGAACTGTAACTTCTGTGATTCCCAATCAAGAGAGAGTGCTGAGTTGGCCAGGAGGTAGCACAAGGGGCTTTGCACCTAGGAGGCAGGGTGTGACTCTGTACATCCTCAACCCCCTCAAAAACAAAAATGATAAAACAAACAATGAGAGTTGGAGAGATGGGACAGGAGGCACGGCCTTCCACAGAGGCACCACTTGGTCCCCCAAGCACCACTGGGAGTAACCACTGAGCAAAGAGGCCGAACCAGAACCCAAGTATCATGAGATACAGCCCCCAAGCCCAAAATAAATTAACAAATTATATATTTAAGAAAAACAACCTAAAAGAGAATGTTGGGCCAGGGACATGGCTCAAGAGAGAGGTAAAGCACACACTGACCATGTACATGGCGCTGGGTTTGACCACCAGCACCACCAGGTGTGGTTCTGGTGGATCCTAACACCGCTGAGTGTGTTTTTTCTCAAGAGTAGCAGCAACAAAATAAAAATACATCAAAGGGCTGGAGCGATAGCACAATGGGTTGGGTATTTGCCTTGCACGCGGCCGACCCGGGTTTGATCCCTGGCATCCCATGTGGTCCCCTGAGCACGACCAGGAGTAATTCCTGAGTGCAGAGCCAGGAGTAACCCCTGAGCATCGCCCGGGTGTGAGCCCCAAACAAACAAACAAAAAATACATCCAAAAGGTCAGATATGGTGGCTCAGCGGGAGAGCACTTGCCTTGCGTGTGTGAACCTTTAGATTCGACCTCAGGCGCTGCACATACACACAGGTATGCAGAGAATAAACACATTAAAAAACACTGTTCTGGAAAACTGTGAACATTGTAACATATCAAAACTCATAAGTACATTGTCGGAAAGTACATAAACAGCAGAGCCAATAAAATGAGGGGCTGCCCCAAATCCCCCCAATAAAGGAGCCCACTGGTTTCAAGTAGCTGAGAAAATTTGATGCGAAATCCAGAATCCACACACCCAAAATCCAAACAAAACAGAAACGGGAGCAAAGAGGGCCAGGGAGAAAACTCGGAGGGATGGAAGAAATGCCGGGCACAGGGCAGAGCACCCCAACACAGCCCGGACTAGCCAAGCACCTCTGCTGACGCCCAAGCACCAAAATCAAAGACAAGGAAAATAAAAAAGACTGGATGTTTCTTCAAGTGCTTGCATGCTTCTTTCTATTTGTCACCTAAAAATTCCTTGCAGGGAATATATTTTGGAATAGGACGGAGGCCAGTGTGACAATAGCATCATCTTCTATGACGATCCGGCGGACTTTACTGGGAATACTTCTAACACATAAATAGAATCAAAGTGTCCCCAAACCATAGCTTGAGGCCAATTATTCATGACTGAGGAGTGTTTCTAAGGAGAACTTTTATACCTGAGAATCATAGTTTCAGCATTTGAACATAAATACAAATACTGCTTTAGGTGAATAATGGGGTGGCCAAATATATAGAGATGGTTGGGATCTTTTAAGATTCTTTAAGTGGAGCATAATTATTCATATGGTTTGACATGCTACCTTGTGTGCATTTCAAGGTTTGAAAATTTCTTCAAAGGCCTTGTTGACTATTAAGGTCGCTGACAGAGGTTTTCTAAACAGAAAATTCTAACATGCCATAGCAGACTTTCTCGCACCTTTCCCAACATGCAAAAACATTTCAAAGGGCAGAAAAGCACTAAGGCCCATTGCCTCCCACAAACACACTTTATAAGTATAGCAAATCTCAAGAGACTCGATCATGAATTAGTTTTTTAATGTGTGCATGGTCAGAAGCCAGTGGTCGTGCAGAATAGCACTGAGAGGTGTGCTGGGATCAGAAGCCAGCTACATTCCTCGTGAGGGGTCCAGTCACTAAAAGTCAACACATTTTCGGGTGCAGTTAGGGCTCAAACCAACCAAATGCACGGAGATGGTAGTGCAGCCTTCCGAGGCCAGACAGTCAGTAGGCTTCGGCTCAGAATATCATGCCGGGGCTGGAGAGACGGATCACAGGGCCAGAGCACAGGCTTTGCACACAGGAATCCTGGGATGGATCCCGGCCCTGCAGAGGAGTCGCCCAAGCTTTTCCAGGAGTCAAGAAGAGCCCCAACCACGTCCAGGTGTGGCCCCTCCAAGCAAAAAAAAAAAAAACCCAAGAATATAATTTAGGTGGGAATGGAGTTCAGACGCAGAAAAAATGTTGGAAATGTATGAGGCCTCCTTAGGCTCCATTCCCAGCACCCATACACTGCTTGAAAGTGTGGGGTTTTTTTCTATGCAGAATGGGGGTGGAGCGATAGCACAGCGGGTAGGCGATTGCCTTACACGCAGCCGACCCGGGTTTGATTCCTCTGCCCTCTCGGAGACCTGGGCAAGCTACCAAAAGCATCTCGCCTGCGTGGCAGAGCCTGGCAAGCTACCCATGGCGTATTCGATATGCCAAAAACAGCAACAATTTGTGATTCCTGGCAGACATTTCTCTGGACTTAGTTACTAAAATACTAAAATACAGAAATCCAAAACTATGCTGCTGCTAGTGCGGCCTCCTGACCTCATATCTCTTCATTCTCAGCAATGGAAAACAAATTACCAAATGCTTTCTTTTCAGCAGATCGACTTTAGGGGGGAGAAACTCCAAATCAATAATAGTGAAATTTTTTGTTTAAATATTGAATGTAATCAAAGTAAAGTGAAAGTAAAGTGAAATTTACCAGTTACACATGCGGGGTGGGGGGCTGGGGAGGTGGGGGAAGGGGGGAGGTATATCGTGATTCTTGGTGGTGGAATGGGTGTTTGGTGAAGGGATGGTGAAGGGATGGGTGTTTGAGCATTGTATAACTAAGACTTTAACCTGAAAGCTTTGTAACTTTCCACATGGTGAATCAATAAAAGAATTAAAAAAGAAAGAAAAAAAGAACAGCAACAATAAGTCTCACAATGGAGACGTTACTGGTGCCCGCCCGCTCGAGCAAATCGATGAGCAACGGAATGACAGTGCTACGCAGAATAGTAAGCCACAGATGTCTAAAATAATTGAGGGAATATAAAAATGCATAAAAAATGTTGATCACGACAGTGTTATCTTTGTACATAGAGGAGAGGGAGAAGCAACATGAAAAAGTGTGGATCCTCCTTCGTGACTTATTTATAAATTCTACATTACTACACTAGATCTAGAATACATGGGTTAAAAAAAGGGGTGGGTGGGTGGGTAATCACATCTTAGAGAAGGGGCTAACTCTGAATATCCTGGGCTCCATAAATCTGTCACAAGCTGAGGTTTGCCCTCTTCTGGCCTAAGAACATACAAGCGGAGGGGGGCCGGAGCGATAGCACAGCGGGTAGGGCGTTTGCCTTGCACGCGGCCGACCTGGGTTCAATCCCCGGCATCCCATATGGTCCCCCAAGCACTGCCAGGAGTAATTCCTGAGTGCAAAGCCAGGAGTAACCCCTGAGCATCGCTGGGTGTGACCCAAAAAGCAAAAAAAAAAAAAAAAAAAAAAAAAAAAAGAACATACAAGCGGAAATATTAAAGTTGTCAAAACAAACAAACAAACAAACACAACCCAGCTTGAGCTCTGCCTCTCTCTGTTATTCCCCTACTAAATAATCAGTTCGTCTGTTCTGGAACAGCGTGTAGCCTTGAATTAAAGCTCTGTGGCAAGACAGAGCTGTATGGACATAAACAGAAGTCAAAGAATTCAGAACGCTGAAAGTACGTAAAGGGATATTCATGCTAATTTTTCAGTATCTGTATTGCAAACTATAAAGCCTACAGTGCGAGAGAGACAGAGAGAGAGAAGAGAGCTGCCTGCCATAGAGGCAGGAGGGGGTGATGGGTGGCTTGGAGAGGTGGGAGGGAACCCGGGGACACTGGTGCTGGGAAATGTACACTGGGGAAGGACGGGTGTTAGAACACTGTATGACTGAAACCCAATCATGAAGAGCTTTGTAATGCTCTACCTCACAGTGATTCAATAAAAATAAACAAACAAATAAATAAATAAATAAAAGAGCTCGGTGTAGGAGCAGAAGGCAAGTGGATGAGGAACCACCTCCCAAGGGCACGCTCTGAGTTTGGTGGCACTCTGTAGATCCACCCAGGCCACGACCGTCTGATGCTCCAGGACACACTTTTCAATGCTCTGGTGTTAGCGACCACACAACACCAAGCCCACATGCAACACGTGTGAGAGGCACTGAACCGCAAGGCACCGCCACCTGGCCCATTTAATGAAGTATGGCAAGTGGTCGAGGAGACTGAATGTGTAGAAGGAATAGCGAGTGATCTCTGTCACAGTCCACGCCACCAGGAAAAGCACCACGCTCTCCTCATTCTGGATCTGCGGAGTCACAGAGAAAGCCACAGTGCCTTTGAAGCCGGAAGCCATGACCTGGGGGTGTTGACAGAGCAGCTCTGAAGGGAACCTGGGCATTGCCCTGGGCCATGACCGAGGTGCACTTCACTGTCACCGTGCCGACGTCCACTGTAACACTCCAGTTAAGCACGTGCTGGGGCCTCAGGAGGGCCAGGGAGCTGCTGCTGTTTACTCGAACGTTCCACTCCAACCAGTAACTCACCCCCAATCCTGGGACAGTCCCTCAACAGGAGCCGGGGGACAGCGGGACCCTCTGACTTGCTGTCACACCTGATCTACTGCAGACAAGCTGGGACCTGCTACCACTGCTTCATTTATTTATTGTTGGTGTGGTTGGGCGGCCACCCCTGGAGGGCCTCAGGGGCTACTTTGCACTCTGGAAGGCCCAGGCTAGTAATGGCGCCTTAGCACCTCCAGGTGTAACCCCGAACAACACATAACCCATAAGGAAGACTATCGCCGGACAGTAGCTCATGGGTATAAAATGCTGGTATGCTCGGTTTGATTCATGTTTCAAAGTCATTCTGCTAAGGTCCTTGATTAGTGACCCAACACACTGAACTCCAAACCCGATGTTTTTCTGTACAGGGGTTCTGCTTCTTGAACAAAAGCGATGCTGCTATTTCAGATTCAAGTAAGGTCAAGTTCATGTCACTTACTGGCTTTATACTGTGAGTAATGAGCCACACCATAAAGATTCTGGAACTCACTTGGACCCCAGTCACAAGCACTGACGTCGGTACGATGCCTTCAAAAGAAAAACAGGTCAGCCACTGTCTTGAATTAAGTTACACTAAACATTAAAAAAAAAAAAAGGAAAGTGAAAAAAACTCACCAATTAAACAGTGGACTATCTAGAAGCAAACGAAAAACAAAATCACACATCAATGGCATACAGTATAAACCCCTGTCCACACTGGTGCTGAGCAAACCAGAGATGGAATGTCATCAGTGAAATCTGATTGATTTTACTCAGTCAGTAAAGCTTCACATACATCAGGCCTGGAGTAGTAGCACAGCAGGGAGGGCGTTTGCCTTGCACAGGGGGACCTGGTTTCCATTCCCAGCATCCCATATGGTCCCCCAAGTACCTCCAGTAGTAATTCCTGAGTGCACAGCCAGGAGTAACCCCCGGGCATTGCGGGTGTGACCCAAAAAGCAAAAAAAAAAAAAAAAAAATTCACATACATTGCCCAAACCTAGCAAAGCAGCATCACTGAAAACTTACCTCAAGCAAGGCCACTGTCTGGAAAAATTTAAGTGTCTTCTGAATGCTTCTATATAAACCTTTGTGTGTTCCTTTTTCAATATAAAAACGGGCCATGGCAATAGCTAGGACCAACCACCTACAGAGAAAGAAACATATCTTATAAAGTTATCCAAATGAATACCACTGATTTTCCTGAAATGTAATTCTGGGACATCATGTTATTACCATAAAATTAACATGAAAGTTTTTGTTCAATTCATTATTCTGAAAACTCCAGAGGAAGCAAAGACACTTCAAGGGAATGTGTAGACATTGAGATGAACTATTACAGATGTCAATGACCACTGTAATTTGTTTTTAGTTGATAAACAGAGAAGGAAAAAATTACATTTACAGGAGTACAGGGGTCAAGACACTTCCCTTGCAAGCGGCCAATGTGGATTGGAGACCAGCCCTGCATATGCGCCCCCCCCCTCCCCGCCCCCCAGCACCGACAGGAGTGATCCCGAAGCACAGAGCCTGGAGTAAGTCCTCAGCACCACCAGATGTGACTCAAAACCAACCAACCAACCAACCAACCAACCAACCAACCAAAAAATGAAAGACAGCCAAGATTTGTAAATAGACAAATGACTTACAAAATTCCTGCAAAGAAGTAACTACTTGAATACGATGAAAATGCATGAAGTATAGAATAAGAAAATGGCAGGGTGGACTGTCTTTACTGGAACTTTCCTAATATTTCCTCTTTTTTATCAGCCCTGGTGATGCTCAGGGATTACTCCTGGCTCTGCACTCAGAAATTACCCCTGGCAGTGCTCAAGGGACCATATGGGATGCTGGGAATCAAACACAGGTCAGCCATGTGCAAGGCAAATGCCCTACCCATTGCTATTGCTCCAGCCTCTTCTCTTTTTGTTTTATTTTTTCCTATAGTGCAGGGAATCGAACTCAGGGCCTCACACATGCAGTGCCCTGTTATTGAGTCACATCCCCAGCCCTCCCTGGGAATCCCTACTGGTCCTTGACCTAGAACAAAACAGCTTCCTTCTGAGATAGGACAGGAAGCCAGTCAAGTATCTGAATGGATCCCCAAGACCGTGAAATGTGGACTGGGGTGAGGATGGTGACAAGGACAGAGAGGTGCATATGCGACAGGTCTGGACACTTCTAAAAGCCGCTCTCAAGGATCAATTTTCATTCTTAGGAAAACTCGTGAGCAGACACTACTTAGCCTCCAATTTTAACTGCTGAGGGAACAGGTGAAAGAACCACACCTCTGGGCCAGGGCCCAGGTGTTGGGCTGGCTCGGTACAGCCCAACTGGGCCCTGGGATACGGGCCAATCCTACTCCATCACTAGCTATTTAATTTATGTGTTTAAAAGGATGTGCAGAGTGCTGCATTGTAGTGGCCAGAAGGGCGCATCAAAAACTGTCTCTCCTGTAACAGACACCCTGGAGACATCAAGTGACGGGTCCAGCCAAGAGGAAGCATATGGTGAAGTCAGAAAGAGAAGCGGGAGATCTCACAGCCCCAGTCTGCTCCCTTTCAAAGCTACTCTATTTCCCTTGGGACGGTTCTCTTTTCCGGTCCTGGGAGAGACAGTCAGGGGTGAAGGGCTGAGCTAACCTGCACATCCTTCTGCATCACGGTGGAGGGACCAATATGAAACAGTCCAGGGGAATGTTTAAAACACTGAGATGAACTACTACAAGTGTCAAGGACCATCATATTTTGTTTTCAGTCATGAACTGAAAAGGAAGAAATTAATCGTATGGGATAGGAGAGATAGTAAAATCACTGGAAACAGTTACAGTTTCATTATCCTCAATTCGAAGTCCCTAAACTACTGCTAATCAGAAAACAAATGGTGTAATATGTTTTTTATTGTATCACTGTAGCACTGTCATCCCTTTGCTCATCGATTTGCTCGAGTGGGCACTAGTAATGTCTCCATTATGAAACTTGTTGTTACTGTTTTTGGCATATCGAATATGCCACGGGTAGCTTGCCAGGCTCTGCCGTGCAGGTGAGATACTCTCGGTAGCTTGCCCGGCTCTCCGAGAGGGGTGGAGGAATCGAACCGGGGTCGGTCAGGTGTAAGGCAAACGCCCTACCCACCGTGCTATAGCTCCAGCCCCATATTTATAGCATATATTCCATAAATCGTCTCTCTTTTTTTTAATTGCCTGCCTCGGGGTTCGTCAAAGTTTAACTTAAATTTTTTACAGTTGTTTTGCAGCATCTAGAGATCGGGAGCATAACTGCAATTCACCTCTTGCCCCTTAGGTGGCGGTATTGTACCATCTAATATGTTATTAGACTAATGTACTTTGGATTAGGAAAAAACCATGGAACCATCTGTTTTTTTGCAAGAATGTCCAGAAGCTCATCTAAACGAATCAGTGTTTGCTTCTGAAGTCACAAGAACAAGGAGTGAAGCATTTAGCAAACTTTGAACTTCCATCAGTTTAATAATAGTAACACACACACACACACACAAGCATGCACGTAAGCACACACAGGAACAAACAGACACAGAAATCCAAAAAGCCTCCAGGACATCTACAAATAGGATTGCTTTTCTGGGAAGTCCCATTAGTTTTTGTTTTGTTTTGTGCTTTTAAATGCCAGAGCTACTGATGAGCAAACTCAGTTTTGGTAGAACCCATTAGAGACAGTGCTTAATGGAATAGGCAGAAAAATTAAAATGTGGGTTCTGTGTAGAACTTGCTTGATGGAGACACTCATCTAAAGATCCCAAGTGTAGTGCTAAGCCAGGTGGGTTTCGAGGGGGGAAAGGATAAAAAGTGACGAAGCTCTTGCCTCACGGAACTCTTATGTAAGAGGAGACGATCCCGCACGCTACTTCAGGGAAAGAGGCTCATAACCTAGAGCTCTAGGGACCTTCTCTGGCCTCTTGGGCTGCAGAGATGCTGGAAAACCTTGTCGATGGCATTCTGTTCTCTCTTAGCAGTGCTTTGGGTCACAAGGGGCTCAGTTACACTCAGGCAAGAGCCTTAACTCCTGTACTATCTTTATAGCCTCAGCAGCGATTTTTAGTCTCCAAAATTTTCTTGGAGACCTTGTACTCCTTAAATGTTGGTAAGTGACACCTAGATTTTCTTTAGCTTTATAGAAATTGGAAGGAATGGGAGTGAAGATAGACGGTCGGCAATTACACCACCTCCGCTTCGCTGATGACATTGTTCTCATAATGCCAAACATTAGCCAAGTGGCACAAATGCTGGCCGACTTCGACCACAAGTGTGGAAAGGTTGGATTGCAGCTGAATCTTAACAAGACGATGCTTATGAAAAATGAACTAGTCTCTGAAGCTCCATCTGCTCTCAATGGAATGAACATCTCCGAATGCAGCAGCTATGTGTACCTGGGTCGAGTACTCAACATGAGGAACAACTTGATGCCAGAACTGCGCAGGAGGAAGAGAGCAGCGTGGAATGCCTTCAAGAGTGTCAAAGAAGTGGTTAAGAGGACGAAGAACCTCTGACTCTGGGCACATCTTTTTGATTCCACCGTTCTTCCTGCACTAACATATGCCTCAGAGACCTGGGCCCTTCGCAAACAGTATGAGAACACTATTCGGGTATCCCAAAGAGGAATCTAAAGAGCTATGCTAGGAGTATCACGTCTCACTCAAGTGAGAGAAGGAATCCGGAGTTCTGACCTCCATTGACGGTCAAGAATCAGGGATGCTGTCTTTTTTGCCAAGGCATCAAAAATCAGATGGGCCGGTCATGTAATGCAATTCAGAGATGACCGCTGGACTAGAGCTATTACTGACTGGATTCCACGGGACATCAGAAGACCGCGTGGCTGCCCACCAACTAGATGGTCAGATTTCTTCGTCAAATCCCTGAATGAACGATTTAAGGCTCTTCCTATTTCTGGAGCAAGCAGATATCATTGGGCTGCACTAGCACGCTACAGGGACAAATGGCGACGTTACTGGCGCCCGCTCGATCAAACTGAAGATCAACGGGACGACAAGTGATACAAGATTTTCCAAACCAGCAGAGCTCCCCAGAGACAGAAAGGATGGAACCCTGAATTCCATGTTCAACCACTATCACATTAGGGGAAATTTTGTTCCATCCAAATGTCTGCTTCCTTCTCTTTCCCCATCATCCCCTCCCCTGTTTATTTTGAACCAACTCTCATGTATTTGAAAGTGTGATTCACAAATGCCTAATTCTCCTGAAGAGAATTGTTTTTCATAGCCATAACCAGAATACTACTAACCCATGTGAAAAATGTAACAATAATTCCTTAAGATCACAAAATAGAGTCAGGCTACACATTTCATCAGTGGGCTTTGGACGTTTTTAACTCAAGACCGTTAAACTATTAACTATAAAACTTTTAAAACTATTAACCAAAAACTAACAAAGTATTACTCAAAATTGTGGGTAATGTTGTGTATGTCTGAAGCTGGGATTTGGTACTCTAAAATCCACACTGTGTATACTGTGAAAATAGCTTGAATAGTTTCTTTGGGTTTTTTGTTTGGTTTGGTTTTTTGGGTTTGTTTTGTTTTCTGTTTGGGGGCCACCCTGGTAATGTTCAGGATTCTTCTTTTCACACACCCACTTCCAGGCACTCTGAGCAGGAGACAGACCTGGGATGTCGCCTGTCCTGGCAATGATCTAGCAAATGTCACTGCATTCTTGCAAATTTGCAGATGAGAAAACTCAGGCTCTGAGTAGTTAAGTCACTCACCCACAGTCACCCAGCTGAAAAAAGGAGCCCAAGTCCAGGGAAAACGAGTCAACGGGTCAGGAGGACTGGTCCATGGCTGGAAAGTACCCAAGGGTTTGGGGGGTGGGTGGAGGGTAGTTAAGGTAGAGGAGGGTCCATTGTGACAGCATTAGTTGGAAATGATCACTCTGGACAGGAACTGAGTGTTGAAAATAAGTAAAGGGATATTCATGAAAACCTTCCAGCATCTGTATCACAAACCATAATGCCTAAAATGAGAGAGAGAGAGAGAGAGAGAGAGAGAGAGAGAGAGAGAGAGAGAGAGAGAGAGAGAAGGGAGGTACCTGCCATAGAGGCAGGTGGGGGGTAGAAGGGAAACCGGGGACACCAGTGTTGGAAAATTACACTGGTAGAGGGATGGATGTCGGAACATTGTATGACTGAAACCAAATTGTGAACAGCTTTTTAAATAAATAAATAAATAAACAAACAAATAAATAAATACATTTAAGAAAAAAAAAAGGAACGAAAGGGCATTCAACACTCCTGCACTGTGTCCAGACAGGTCAGCAGGATGCTGAGCGCCTGCTGGGAGACCAAGCTCCCTGTCCTGTGCCACCTAACACCTTCAGCTCATTTACGCCCGCCTCCCTGCGGCGCGGACGGTGTCCCTCCCTCACTCTCTGTCCCGTCCTAATCTGAACGGGCCAGGCCCACTAAGGCCCATGTAGCCTGCAGGGTTGCAACTAGGACCGCCTCCCCACCCCCACCCCAGTTTTCTCTGCTTCTCCCTGCCTGTCGGAAGGAAAGCCTCTCCAGCACCCTGTACAAATACTCTCAGCTTGCACTTCTCCAAAGACAGCCCTAAAATTCATCTTCTGTCTCTCACTGACTTAGGACAACACACTTCACACAGAAAGTATGGAGAGAGAGGAGGGAGAGGGAGGCGAGAGGGGGTTCGCTTTCCGGGTCAAACACTTATGGACGTGCACAAGCACTATAAAAACCCTCAGGTTTGGGGGCCCAGCAGGCTGGCACAGGGCTAAGGCCCCTCTGCCATCACCAGCTCCTCAGGCCCCGCAGCTAGTGCAGTCCCGCTGGCCAAGAAGCCCGGGAGCCAAGGTGGTGCCAACCCGGATTCTGTCCCCAGCCCCGCATGGATCTCAGTGAACAGAGCCAAAAATAACCCCAGAACACCCATGGGTGTGGCCCCCCAACAAAAACAAAAGAAAGATGGGGGGTGCACAGTATACGTTTAAGGCACTTGCATTCCTTGCAGCTGACCCTGGTTCGATTCCCGGCATCATACAGGCACTGAGCAGAGCCAGGAATAGCCCCTCGCCAGCTCTGCAGGGTGGAGCCCAAACCCCACCTCGCAAAAGAAAGATGTGTTCATGTATATTAAAAAAAAAAAAAAAACAGAAAGAAAGAAAAAAGAACTTGTCCTTTCCAGAGACTTCTAGAAAAGCTGTAGTAGAAAAAAAGTCCTTTCGCAAACATTAGTCACTCTGACAGCTCTTTGAAGAGCGATAGGCATTGTGCAACCTCAACTTGTAGGACACGTGGAACCAGAAATTTAAAAAAGCACAGGCAGGGGGCCAGGGCCCGGCAGATGCTGGGGACGGTGCTCGGGCCCTGACGCTGCAAGGCTTTCAAAAAAGAGTTTTAGAAAGAAGATCCGGACCAAGGGAGCCGCTCCAGGGGAGTCCTCCTGGCTTCCCGGGGCCGCTCGCGGGGGGCGGCGGGGGGCATGCCAAGCCGCGCGTGGCGCGCGCACCGGGACGGGAGCCCCTGCGGGGCGCTTTTCTTCAACAGCAGCCGCGCCGGCGGGGCCACGCCGCCGCCCCGCATTCCTGCCCGGGTCTATACTTAACCTCGGCCACCGTATTAGGCAATGCCCGGCGCGCCGCCGGCCCCGCCACCCCCCGCGCCCCGCTCCATCCAACCCGGGCGGCGGGGCGCCCCCTCCCCAGCGCCGCCGCGACCCCCCAAGGAGCACCGAGACCTCCCAGAGCACCCATCGAGCCTGCGAAGCGCCCCGCCGGCTCCGGGCAGCCAGCAGCTGGCCAGGGGGCACCGGCGGGGCCCGGAGCGTGGAACGTTCCCGGCTTGGGGAGCGGGCGGGGGGGCCCTCCCCGGCGCCGCCGAGACCCCCCGCCCCGACCCGAGCGCCATCGAGCTCGCAGGGCGCCCCGCCAGCTCAGGGCCGCCCGCAGCCGGCCAGGCGGGCATCAGCGGTGCCCGGAGCGCGGAGCTCACCCGGCTTGGGGGGGCCCCGGCGGGGGGCCCCGGGGGTCGCACGTACCCCGCGGTCATGGCGATGTTGTAGAAGGTGAGCCAGGTCCTGGCCAGCCAGCCCAGGCGCCGCCGGCGGCCCGCGGCCTCCCGCTCGTCGCCGGCCTCCGAGCCGCCGTTGGAGCCGTCCTCCTCGCTGGACGCCATGGTGGCCGCTGGCCCGGGGGCCCGCTGGGGCCCGGGGAGCCGCGGCCGGCGCGGGGGGTCGGCGGCGCCCCGCCCCGGGCTCGGGAGCGCGCGCGCGGCGCCCGGCGGCCCCGGCGTCACCCCCGGCAACGGCGCGGGCTAAGGCCGGGGTCCGGCTCGGCCCGGGGCCGGGGGGCGACGCTCGGCGGGCACACCTGCCCCGAGCCGCCCTGGCGGATCGCGGCGTTTCTCCAGGTGGGGACCCCCCTGGCTTCAGAGCTTTAGGGGGAGCCGCGCCCCCTCCCCCATCCCCCAGTGACCCTGTTTGACCTTCCACCGGCCGGCCGGGCAGGTAGACGGGGCACACGCGCTGAGCTCGCCCCGCTCGGAGCGCTGCGCCTGCAGCGAGGTTGGTGCCGGGGTCAGCCGCGGCCAGCGCGGCATTGACAGAGTCCCAAGGGAGCAAAGTGGGAAGAAACGCCCTTGCCCCCGGCGCGATGGACCCCCGCCCCCCTCCTGCGCCCTCCCTCCCGCCGCTTCCCCCCTAGACCCACGCTTCTCTCTCCCGCGGTCAGTTCCTCCTAAAACCGTTAGGTGCCCCGGGGAGAAGCGGGCGCGGGCGTCAGGTTGCAGAAACCTAACCTCCCCGATTCCAGGCTTCTTTTAAGCCTTGCCACTGGGGGAAAAAGATTTTCTTTTGCCTTCTGTGCCTCGGTTTCTTCGTTGGGATGCCATTTTCAAGACCCAACTCTTGCGTTTGCTGTGCGATTTAAGTGGTATCTTGCATGTAAAACTCTGAAGCCCCGATTACCACTTGAGTTACCCCAAATCATGGTGCAAGCACTCCAATGGACCCAGCTCAGGAAACTGCTGTGCGGAGGAAGAGATTAGAGGCGGCTGTCGTGGGCCTGGGCCGGGAGGCCGGGGAGGACGCCAGCGACCACCTAGCGTCCAGCTGGGGTAAGCCGGCACAGCCGCGCAAAGGGGAGGATGGGCTGGATCCCCCCTCAGCCCGCCCTGTCCCAGGGCAGCTCGCCCAAGTGGCAACCAGACACTTCCCCGTCGATCTGAAGGCGGCTGGGTAGGC
The DNA here is from genome assembly GCF_027595985.1 of Sorex araneus. NCBI lineage: Eukaryota > Metazoa > Chordata > Mammalia > Eulipotyphla > Soricidae > Sorex > Sorex araneus. The sequence continues at coordinate 61,781,156 of NC_073310.1, read as the reverse complement.
CACTGGGGTGGAGGGAAGTCTTAAGGGCGCTGGGGGGAGAAATAATAGCTGATAATTGCTCAGATTTGATGATTAGGTCCCGATTTAGTCTTTTTTGGGGGCCACACCCAGAGGTGCTGGCGGACTCTGCGATACCTACTCATTGCAAGGGAAGTACCTTAACCCCTGCATGCTTTCTCTGGAACAGAACCCCTATTTTCTTAAAGGATAATTTCGATGGAAAAGAAAAAAGGTCAATCGACATTGTTGGTCACAAGATACTACACTGATGGAACACAAATCATCTTGGACTGGAAATTGAAAAGTAAAGCTATTTAATGTCTACCAGCATCCCCAAATACTAGGAATAAATTTGACAAGACCTACACGCTGAAAACTCCCAATCATCGCCAAGAGAAATTCAAGAGCTGAATAAGTAGCTCTCCTATGTTCGTGAATTGGAAGATCTAATATGTGAAACTGTCAGTTCTCTGCCTGGGGCGATGATAGCAAGGTCCTGCCCGTCCTGACTTGAGCCCCGGCTCCATGCACCCGCCTCTCAGTCCCAGTACCACCAGCACTGCCGGGCGTAGCTTAACTCTCGCCCTAAAAACAAAAACATTTAAAATGTCAGTTCTCCCCAAATCCCAACAGAAGTATGTATGCATAGACATATAGATCTAATTTGACAAGGTAACTGTCATTGATATAGAAATGCCAAGAAAAAGCAAAGCTGGATTACAATCTTGTTTGCAAGACAGCTGGCATAACTGTAGTGACATAACTCATACATAAGTAAAGAGATACTTGTAGCTCAATAAAACAGAGTATGAAAAAAAACTATGGATATAGTCAATTTATTTTCAACAGTGATGACAAAGTAAACCTTTTAAAAGCATGGTAGAGTAATGCCATCCATATTTACAAAAATTCACGTTTCCCTTAGATCACAGATAAGTATTAATTTGGATGGACCGTAAACCTAAACAAAACAAGCTAGAACTATAAAACTTAGGAGAAAGTAAGAGCAGCATCTTTGGAACTTGAGGGAAGGCAAAGATTTCTTAAGATACTACAATAACATTATTACACAAATAACTTTAATCATAAAAGGGAAGAAAAAACGTGTCATATTGTTGAAGTGACAATTGTATTCTCCCAAAGGTACTATTAAAAAGTGAAAAATCACATATCTGACAAGGATCTTGTCCCCAGAATATATCACGCATCCTTGCAGCTGAATAATAAAGCCACCTGATCGCTCAGTCAGCAACTGACCTCTTCATTCCATGTACCCACGAACTGTACTCACAGTCCAAAATGTGTGTTTTTTTTTTAATTTAGTTCATTGTGTTCTCTATATACCAGCATTGAACAACACCACAGGATGTCTATTTCACCGGGCATCTTCCTCCTCCATGGCCCATGCCATGCAGGATTTCATCGGGTACATGTCCAAGTTCACTCTTCCACTGATGGACATTTAGGTTGTTTCCAGTTCTTGGCTATTGTAACTAATGCAACACAAATACAGAAGTGTTATCTATTGCTTCAAATTTGTCAAAGTTCAAATATTTTGGGGGTGAATAATTAGAAAAAAATCACTCTACTTTTTGTGTTTGTGTGTTGGGGGAGGGGAGGGGAGTGGAATCCTGAGCACTGCCACAGCCACAGCCAGCAGTGCTCAGGGGCTATTCCTGGCTCCAAGCTCAGAAGTAATCCCTGACACTGGCTGGGGAACTATATGCCATGTCAGAGATGGAAGCAGGGTCGGTTGCATAGCAAGACCAGTGCTTTACCCACTCTACTCTCACTGGCCAGCTTTTGAGAAAGCTGATGAACATTTGTGGAGAAAAAAAATCATATTCAAGAAAGATCTTTCTCAAGATGAACGTATCCCTTCCTTCTTGCTTATATGTTCACTCTTCACGGCTTCACTCAATATCTGCTTTTTCTAGTGTCTGTCCCCGACCACTTCAGCTCAGACTGGGGCTGTATTCTTCAGCTCTGATCATTTGTACTGATACTGGACAACTCAGTTTAGCAGCTGATTATGTATCATTTTCTGTAAAAGCTTATATGGGTGCTGTCTGTGAGGAACAACTGGTTGACAGATCAAATAAATTGTAGCTATAATTATGTTTCCAGTCTTTTCCATGCAGTGCCAGGGGTCAAATTAAGCGCCTCACACATGCCAGCCAAGTCTGATTACATTCTTATCTTTTGGACACTTAACATATGTTGGACATAAGTCCTATATTAGATATGTGATTGCTGAATAATTTTCTAGTCTCTGGACTGCACTTCTGATTTTACCCCTCAGGCCCCCACACTCCTCTTAGTTTTGGGGCTACACCTGGCTCTGTGCATGCGTATTGTATGTACATGGTATCTGGGGGACCACGTGGTGCTGGAGATCAAACCTCAAAGCATGTTCTCTAGCCCTTTGAGTCATCTTCTGGGCCCCATTTTGCAATCTTTTCACTGTAGACTTTCAAACAACAGAAACTCTTAATTTTGATGAGTTTCAGTTTATCCTTTTTTGTTTGCATCTTTATTTTGGCTGGGGACTGAACCCAAGACATCAGATTCTACCATTGTGTCCCAGACTCTTACAGGCTTTTCCTTAATAGCTTGATTTTTGATGATGCAAGGATTTGTGGGTCGAAAGATAGTACAGTGAGTAAGGCACTTGCCGTGCATGTGGGCCGATCCAGGTTTGCTCATCAACACCACATATGGTCCCCCAAACTCCACCAGAAGTGATCCCTGAGTGCACAGCCAGGAGTAACCCCTGAGCACTGTTGACTGTGGCACTCCAAACGGGAATTTTACCTAACTCGAGAGCATACAAGTTATGTCCTCTTTCTTGCGAAAGGTTAATCACTTCATCTTCTGCAACACTCAGGTCTACAATCTGTTTTGAATTATTTTTTCATTATGGTATGAAATTAAAATAGAAGTTGATACTTTTAATTTACAGATATATGACAGGCACCTAATTTGCTAAAAACTTAAGCTTTCTTCATTGAATTGTCTTTGTACCTTTGTTAAAAGTCAGTTGTACAGGGAGTAGTTGACAAAGGGCATGCATGAAGAGTTTTGGGTGGTGGTGAGGTAATTGTGCACCAAGACAATAAATGTAAACACATAACCTTAAATATAACACATTAAAAAATCTGTTGTTCATGCAAGTACAGATGTATTTCTAAAATGCGTATTGTGTTCCATTGGTCTATTTATCTATCTTTATGTCAATACCATACTGTTTTGATTATCAGTGCTTTTATCAAAACCTGAAATCAGGTAGTTAGTGATAGTGTTAAGGGATTTATTAGTGATGTTATATATATTTTTAGCATCTAGTGGTAAATCATGACTAAACTTGGTGTGGTTAATTCAACCGGATATGAACAATGATATCACTACGGGAAGTGGTGTCATTACTCTTGTTGTTGTTTTGGGGACATGCCAATGGCACTCAGGGGTTACTGCTAGCTTTCTGCACAGTAGGTGCTTCTGGCAGTGCACAGAGAATTATATGTGGTGCTGGGGATTAAACCCAGCCCTAACACATAAAAAGTGTTTGCTCAGTCCATTAAGTTATCACTCCAGCTGATTTATGTATATATTTGGGGCAGGGGTGTGCACATCTGGTAGTGCTTAAGGGGCTTACTCCTGATCCTGAAAACAGGGGACTAGTCCTGGAAAGGTTTAGGTGACCAATTTGAGATGCCAGGATTGAATCTGAGTCAGTCAAATGCAAGGTAAGTACCTTAACTTCTGTACTAGTTACATTTCTGGCTCCAACTTTTAAGAGAAAAAATTAACAGAAGCTGGGAGTATGGCTTGGCAGTAGAGCACTTGCCTTTGCCCTGGATTCAATTTCTAGCACTGTCCCCTAAACACACACACACACACACACACACACACACACACACACACACACGGATTTAGGAGAAAAAACATGCTGTTATAGCTGTAAAATGTAGCAGAAGGGAGTTCAGTAAAGAACATACATGTGGGGGCCCTGAGTATAACAGGTAGAGCCTTGTATGTTGCCAACCCAGGTTCAATCCCCAAACTTCATATGGTCCACCCAGCTTGCCAAAAGTGATCCATGAGCACAGAGCCAGGAATAAGCACTAAGCAGAACCAGGTGTGGCCCAAACAACAACAAAAAAAGTAAACACATCACTCAAGAGAGACATTACAGTGGGTCAAGCATTTGCCCTGCACAAGGTTGATCTGAAATCAATCTCTTGCACCCTATGAAGTCCCTCTAGAACTACCAGGAGTGATCCCTGACAAAAGAGCTTAGAGTAAGCCCTGAGCACTGCTGGGTGTAGTCCGAAAACACACACACACACACACACACACACACACACACACACACACACACTCCCCACCCCACCCCACCCCCATCACAAAGATGAGTGGAATGAGAACTTAAATGTGAAGAGTGAGAAATCTCTGAGCAGGTATTAATTCAGAAAATGATAAATTGAGCACTGTACTTTGAAAGGAATATTTGAATTAATTCCACTTTTTATTGATGTGAATATGGAGACAGTGATATTCTCATTTATAACCTGCTCTAGAACAGAATCAATCATTGTCGGCTGACAGTGAAAGTCAAGTCTTTGGACACAAAGTTCTGCTCTGTAGGCCTAGACTATAGATAAAAACATCATTCCTGGGGCTTGAGTCCAGTGGGTATGGCATTTGTCCTGCAGTGGTCGATCTGGGTTTGATCCTCAGCACTCCAAATGGTGTTCTGAGCGTGCCAAGAATGATCCCTGAGCACAGAAACAGAATGTGGCCCCCAAAATCTTAAAACAAAAATATACAAGACAGTAATTTCTGAGGTTGGGGAGATAGTTGCCTTGCATGCAACTGATGCAGGTAGGTTCCATCCCTGACACCACTGCTGGCTCTAGAGCACCTCTGAGTGACTTCTGGGCACAGAGACAGGTATAAGCCCTGAGGACAACAGAGTGTGCCCCCAAAACAAAACAAAAACTTCATTTCTGAAGAACCATTCCATGCAATATAACATTGGTGGTGAAATAAAACACACTGATGCTACTGTAATCATTAATTATGCTAGACTAAACACAATATAACAAGTATTTAATTTTATGAGGATGATTGTGGAGGGTTATTGCTTGGCCACATCTGGCCGTGCACAGGGAGGCTACTTCTATCTGTGCTAAGGAGACCATGGAATTAAACCGGGATGGGCCACATAAATATTTTTTACTATGTCTGGAAACTTTGTATGCCCTCTAAAATAGAAGCCAGCTGTTTTGGAAATGCATGGCTGCTTGTAATCTGTGTGCCAGCAGCCGAAAGTCTGCGTGGTGAGTGCTGGGGAGGAGCAGGTGACTGGATGAGGTAGCGTTCCCTTTTCTAGGAGCTTGCAGGATGTACCAGCTGCAAAAGGCGTCAGCAGAATCCTGTAAACCCCAGCAGCTGTGGGTGTTGCAAAGCCAGTTACTCAATCTTTGGTTGTTATTAAAGAAAACATGATCTTTATAATGAGCAAGGAAAGAGGCAGTAGTGGAAGCAGTAGTGGAAGCCGTATATTGAGCTAGAACCAATCAAGGACACCATATTTCTTATAAAACTGTTTGTTGTGAAGTCTACAGATTCTAGCATTATAGAGATTGGCCTAAACAACTCCAGCAAGCAGGGTGAGATTGGAAACCCTGTTAGAAGCAGCAGCTCTAGAATGATTAATTAGGAAAGGCTAAGGAGTTGAAGGCAACCTGATTATTGGGAATATTAATCTGGTTATTGAGGGGCTGAGACCAATTTTTAAACATTTTTGCCTTTTAGAATACTTTTTCTTTAAACTTCTCATATATTTGTAAGCGATTTGTTGAGATTTTAAAATCAAAACTGAATTGTAAAACATAACATTTAGTGATTTTAACAATAATACTGAGGTGCAAGTGACATAGTAATCTTCATAAATTAAAAATGTGTAACTCTGGGGCGAGGCTTATGACTCAATGGTTGAGCATTTTCCCTGTATGTGCGAGGCTCTGGGTTTGAATTTTGAATCTACATGGTACCCCAAGCACTGCTGGGATGACAACCATGCCAAAAGTAGCCCCCAGTACAGCCAAGTGTGGCCCCTAATCTTATAAAACAAATAAAACACAAAAAGACATAGCTTTTGTGTACTGGCATATATACATATATATCCAAGAAATCATTATTACTATCAAAATAATGATAAGCCTCCAACTCCCCCTCTCCTGCCCCATTATCTCATATTTTGTAATCCCCAGTGAATCTATCTAAATTTAAGTTAGTTCAAAATTTCTAGCAAGAAGTTACATGTCTGTAATAGAAACAGCTATTCAAATGAATTATATCTTTCCAGAGTTTTAGTTGTTTATGCTTTGAGTGACAGGTTTTGCCATTTTCATGAAGTTGCTCAATTTATTTACTTTGCTTTCTGGGTCATACCTGGTAATGCTCAGGGACTACTCAGCTTCAAATGGAATTTAGGGATCACAACCAATGGTGTTCTGGGAACCAAGTAATCCTGGGGACTGAATCCAAAGCTTCTACATGAAAAGCAATCACCCAGCACTTTGAGCTATCTCTCTGGCTGGCATAGTTTTATCCATTTCATTGATTGCAAACCAACCACGCAACTCAAAATCAACAAGATTTTTGGGGGTCATGGAAATAGCTGAGAGGGCTGGTGCTCATCTTTGCACACAGGAGGGTTGGGTTCAGATACTGGCACCAAAGGGAGAAAACTTTTAAGTTCTGAGCTTGAGGTAGGCCCTGAGCACTGCTGGGTGTGACCCCAAACAAGCTTTTAGTTTTACTTATTTTCTCACTCTTTTCTGGTTTTGTACTGCTGGAGGTCTAAACCACAAGCTCAAACAAGCTATTCTGGTCCTGTGTTCCTGGCCCCAAATTCTGCCCCCCCCCGTTTTTTTAAATGACACTTTTGATCAATGGGTTATTTTGAAATGTGACTTCTAGTTCCCAAATATTTGGAAATTTCAAAATATGCTTATTTATTTATTTTTTTGCTTTTTGGGTCACACCCGGCGATGCACAGGGGTTATTCCTGGCTCTGCACTCAGGAATTACCCCTGGCGGTGCTCAGGGGACCATATGGGATGCTGGGAATCGAACCTGGGTTGGCCGCTGAGGCAAACACCCTACCCGCTGTGCTATCACTCCAGCCCCTGCTTATTTATTTTTAATCCAATTACACTGCAGGCAGAAATCATAGCTTGCATGACTTTAATCCTTCTATGTTTTTAGGTATTTTTTATGGCCCAGAATAGAATGTATCCTGATAATGTTATGTGGACTTGGAGGGAATATATGTTACATGTTCTTGTAGTTTGATACGTTTCAATAAAGTCAAGTTGGTTGACATTTTAATTCAAGCCTTCTACTGACTTTCTTGTTCTCTGTCAACTCATTCTATCACCATTGAAACAGGAAGGTTAACATTTCCAACAAAAATTGTGGAATCGTCTATTCTTCCTTGAGTTCTCATCAGTTTTGGTTTCATGTTCTTTGCAACATGAAAGAGTATAATTTAAAGAATAAAACCAGAGAAATTTTGCTACTGGATCAAAGAGTTTACTTAGAAACCTAACCCAAAGGGTTATATATACTGCAACAGTACAGAGGTTAAGACACTTGCCTTGCTGACCTAGATTCAATCCCTGGCACTGCTTATGATCTCTCCACACTACCCAGAGTGAACCCTGAACACAGAGCCAGGAGCCCCAGTGGGTGTGGGCCCCAAACAGCCACTACAACTAACCTTCCAAACAACTGATATTTCATAGAAAAGTCACAAAGAAAATTTAAAAATATTTTGAGCTGTGGATGAAAGGTGAAATAAGAGATAATAGAATTTAAATGATGATCAATAAATACTTCAATTGTACATTAGAAAGATTAAACAAATGAGTTAAGCAAGCTTAACTTTCACAAGACTTATCTATGTGTGTATATATATATATACACATACATATAATTGTGTATATATATGTATATATATATACACAATTAAAAAAAATAGACCTGGGTTGTAATTCAAAGGCGGAGTGAAGGTCTTCTATGCAGGAAGCCCGAGCTTGATCCCTGGCATCACATGGTTCCCAGAGCACCAAAAGAAGCAACTTCTAAGCACTCAGGTTCCAAGTAACTCCAGACATTGAGAGAGGAGGCCTATAACCACACACAAAAAGAATTTGAAACATAAATATGTATATATGTAATAGTAATAATAGCTCTATTGACATTTTTATATGTTCAGTCATGTCAGTATGTGTATGGACTGCATGACTGATTATGGGCCACATTTGCCTGCTCCTTTCCATGCCTGCTGACTTATTGGAGTCTTGTCTTTGTAGACATTATTTTTTGTCTCCAAGAGTATTCTTTTAAAATTTTACACTTTGTTTTGTCCTTAAATCATATCTTTTCAACAGTTACTTTATAGCTTTTTTTGGGGGAAGCCATACTCAGCATCAGGCATTAAGTGCCTAATAGTAGGGAAGGAGAAAAAAACATAATAGGAGACATATTAAATAGTTTATCTAAAATATGTTGAGGGTTTGCAGTCAAGTAGTATAATAACCTTCCAAGAATATGCCTTTGTCTAAACTTAGACCGTCACTTTTTCTTGGAATAGGTCCATTTTTTTAATGTGTAAGAATTTTCTAAATCAAAGTCCAATAAAAAGGGGTTTACCATTTAAAAATCAGTGATTGACAAGTCCAGAGAGATAGTATAGGGAGTAAGTAGTTTGTCTTGCTCATGACCAACCTCGGTTTGATCCCCAGTACTGCGTATGGTCCCCCAGCACCGCCAGGAGTGACAAGAGTCACTCCTGGAATAAGCCAGGAATAAGCCCTGAGAACCACTGAGTGTAGTTCAAAAACCAAATAAAATTTAAAAATTCATAAACTTAGTAGACATGTTATTACAAAAATTATTGCTCTGTGTATTGTGCTGGGAATGAAAGCCAGGTTTATGCATGCAAAATATCATGCTACCAAGTCCAAGAATAGCTCTATACAGGCCCCCCAGAACATTTTGATATAGTTCCTAGAATATGCAAAAGAAAACTACGGTAATATTAAAAGTAAAGAAATGCCAGTACTTTCAGCATTTTAAGGGAATATAATAGAAAGTGGGCCTCAAAATATACACCCATCTCATTTTTGAATTATTTAGGTTCTGGGGTCATACCTTGTGGTGCTGGTTATTATTCATGGCTTGGTATGGGGGCCTATGTGATGCTGGGGATCAAACCCTATACTCTAGCCTCTGAATTAGTTCCTTAGCGCTTCCATTTCACTTTTTACACTTGGCCTTCCGTTAATGGTGAAATACTTCGGATCAAATTTGTAAAATTAGAGCAGATTCATCAAAAAGGACTCATGTGCCCAGTCATTCTTCCAGACTAGACTACATGGATAATGCTCTCCAGGATGAGTAATGATCATTATTTTTGAGGTTCTGAAAAAAATCAAACCCAGAGTCGCACAGATGTAAGTACTGTACTGCTTCCTTACTATTCCCAGTACTCACATATTGATAATGTATTGAACAAAATGATCACTAGCTTATTGCTGTCAATAGAATACTTCAGCCTCATTACTGAAGCACAAAGCAATCAAATGCATTCTCATAAATATTTGGCTCTGGTACAGGGCACTTATGAGAATGTGCCCTTGACATCTCTCAGGAACTTGAGGTGGGCTCGTTGTAACTTGATTTTGTTAGCCTAGTAATTAAGAACCAGTTGTTGAGAAGAAATGCTCCTCCATTTCCCCTCTAGCTAGTGGTGACTCAGAAAAATGTCTAATTTCTCATAATGAAACATAAGACAGCGTTTGGTACTGACACCTCAAAATATTAAGGATCAGCAATTGTAACATACCACAGGCTTCACATTGTTGGCTTTTAACTTTTTGCTATTGAAAGAAATATAGGTTCCGTCCTTATTCCTTCCCCTGCACTGCCAGGAGTGAACCCCGAGCACTGAGCCAGCAGTAGTCCCTAAGGACTGCTGGGTGTGGTTCTAAGACAGAACAAACAAATATACAGGCTGATCATAAAAACGTGGGAAATAATGCATCAAATGTTGTTGGGCCGAAGAGACAGCACTGAGCTCAGGCTTTGCATTTGGAATGGCTGGGTTCAATCCCCAGCATCATAAGATTATGAGCACCGCTGGGGAACAATTTCCAACACAGAGCCAGGAATAGACCCCAACACTGCCAGGTGTGGCCCCAAAACAAAACTTAAGATCACACCCTCGAAAAATTGTTCTCAATCTTACCACTGAGATAATCATAATATAATATTCTCATGTATTGCCTTTCAGACTTCAAGTTTGGGATATTTTAAAATTCTATAAAATTTTAAACTGCTCTGAAAAACATGTATTTGGATGTCTTTCTATGAAAGTAAATGTCTCTATCACCATTTTTTTTTTGCTTTCAGTTTTGGGGTCACACTGGTTGCTCGAGATGAGCCAGGGTTGGTTGGCAGCATGCAAGGCAAAATGCCTTGACCTCTGCACTCTCTCCAGCCCTGTATCATCACCTTCAATAGCCATGTATGTAGTTTCTGCACTGGGTGAACTATGACGTATTTGATCAAAATTAACAATGATTGCTCGCAACTATTTAGTTCTTATTACGTGCTAGGTTTCTAGGAACTTTGTATTGTTTGATCCTTACAATCCTATTACTCCTATTTTTCACAGATGAGGACCCCCAGAGGCACCAAGAGGTGGTTGTTATTTGTCCAGTCCCTGAATGACATTAGAGTAGATGATAGTACCTTGACACTGTATGTACATCATGTTGCCATGACTATCTTTGTTACCATGAATATCTTCTTGTATTAAGGAGATTTTAATTTTTCTTGTATTAAGGAGATTTTAATTTTTTCATTCAAGGCACGGAAGGATATCATCTTTCCCAGCCTTATTTCCTCTCACAAGGAGAAAAAGATTGCTCCAAAGAGTTAGGGGGTGAGGTGCTTGTCTTACTCATGGCAACTGCGTGGGATCTCTGGCACTACCAGAAGTAAGCCCTGAGCAGAGCCAGGAGTAAGCACTTGTCAGGTGTGGTTTCAAAACCAAAACCAAAACTAAACAAAAAGGAGAAAATGGTTTGAAAGTACCTTCAGGTGTGGTCTCCAAACCATAACCAAAACTAAATAGAAAAACGACTAGTGGCTTTCAGGGCTAAACCCTTGCCAAGACAGGAAGGATATTCTGGTGTTTCTACCAGCTACATACGTGAAACACTCCCAGGGGTGAGCAAGTGACTGGAAGGCAAGCTGTGGACTTGACCAGAAACACCAAGAACTTAGACTGTGATGATCAAAATAAATGACAGGTGGTGTGCAGTAAGCCCAGAACTTGCATGTCTGGTATTTTGGCCAGCTGAAATCAGCAGCTGAAAGAGCTGTGGTTTCAGGGTAGGCAGATGAGTCAAAGGGGAGGAGCACATGCTCTGCATATGGGAGGCCAACACGCACTGAGCAGAAATTCCCTGCCAGGTTCATGATCTCACGATGCACCCTGCATGTCAGAGGGCTCCAGACCTATGCAGGGACCCCTATTACACAATTCTCTGGGGTCTTTCTGGGATCTTTGATCCTGAAGCAAATTCATTGTCAAAAGCATTTGTCTGCTCAGTCTTAAAGAATGTCTTATGTTTTTTAAGTTACATATATTTTGGTTTTGGGGCCACGCCTAACTGCGCTCAGAGATGACTCTTAGCAGGAATGGGGGACCATATGGGATACCAGTATTGAGTCTGGGTATGGTGTGTGCAAAGCAAGCATGTTCACCCTGTGCTACCTCTCCAGCCCCCCAAAAGTTTCTTTTAAAGAATCTACACTAACCTACAAGTTATTTAACAATGTTTAAACAATTCTTACATACATTTTTGATTTCAAAATGTGAAATATATATTTAAATGCTACTTTAATTTGCATTTTTCCTTATACTCTTTCTTTTCAGTTTGGGAGCCATACCTGAAGGTACTCAGGGGCTACCGCTGGTTCAGTGGTAGAGAATGGAGGTGGTTTGGAAAAGGGTTCTGGAAGATCAAACTCAGAGCTTTCTACATATAAAGGATGCACTTCAGTTCCTTATTTTTATTCTAATTAAACTTTATTTTAAATTTTTGTAAGCATGCTTTATATAACAAAGACATTACTGTTGTTGACATGTTTACAGACTACCTTTGGACACAATTTACTAAGCTGCTAGAAGTTTGTTCCAAATGAGATATAAGATCCAATAGATATTTCTTAAATGTTCTGACATAGAGAACTCGTCCGGCTAAGCTTATAAATAAAATTAAGTTGAGGAGCTTGAAAGGCAAGTTCTGCAGTTTTTTGTTGTTGTTTGGGGGGATCACACCCAGATGTGCTCAGCACGTAGTCCTGGCTGTGCACTCAGGGATCACTCATCGCAGTCTTGGGGACCATATGGGATGCCGGGGATCCAAACCAAAACGACTGAGTGCAAGACAAGTGTCTTATTCCCTGCACTAACTCTCTGGACCCTGCCTTGCAGTTTTGATCTCAGGTACCACATCGTCCCGGTAGCAACTCTGTGGAGCTACCTCTGAGCACTGAGTCTGGAGTAGCTGTCGCGCTACCAAAGGTGTGTAAAAGTGCTGTTGTCACTATCAGGTCAACATTAAGGGACTGGACAAATGACTTTGCCTCTGGATCCTCATCTGCAAAATAAAATAAAAAATTAAAAATAGGAGCAATATAATTGCGAGGATCAAGTGAAATACTATACAGAGTCCTCAGAAGCCTGGGGTATAGTAAGCACCGGCCAACTATGAGCGGGAATCACTCATTTTGAAGAAACACATCACAGTGCACACCGTAAGCTGGAATTAGGGTTGGAAGGTGTAGCATGTAACTTTTAAAAGAATTTCAAAGAAATGTTTATTGTATCGCTGTGAGCTACAGTTACAAAGCTTTCATGTTTCAGTCATACAAGGATGGAACACCCACCCCGGCCCGCCCCCCGCCTCCACGACAGTTTCCCCGAGACCCTCCCGCAGCCCGGAGGCTGAGGCCGCTCTGGCCTCCACCTCTCCCAGTCTCGGTTACTCCACAGCCGAGCGCCCGCCCGCGCGCCGGCCGCGCTGGGCCCGGTCCCGGGCATCCTCCCTCCGGCGCAGGCCGCGACCGCGCGCCCACCAGGCGGGGAGGCCCCTCCTCGCTAGCTCCACTCCCCAACTTGGTTTTTTTTTTTTTTTTGGCTCCTGTGGGGGCCCCGGGGGACGCCTGAGCCGGTGCCGCGCGCCGAGTCACGGCGCGGTTAGTCACCCGGGGCTGCCGACGCCCCGACACTCCCCTCGGGGAGGCGCCGGCCCGGCTCACGTGACGCGGGTGCGCGCGCGCTTCCCGTCACCTCGGACAGCGAACGGCCTCCTCGGAGCCGGCCCGCGCCGAGACCCCCGCACGCAGGCGCCTCCGCCCGCCTCCTGAAGGGACTGCAGAGCGCCGGGGGCCGCGGGAGCTCGCGCCTCCCTCGGGCGACCCCTCTCCCCTCGCGCTCTCGCCCGCTCTGCGCGCTCGCCCGGCGTCCCGCTCCCGGGGGAGCCGCGAGCTGTCCGGGGCGCGCCTGAAGGACCCCGACCCCCGGAGCCGCCCGCCGCGCCGCTCAAGCCCCCTCGGCTGAGGCCGCCCGCGCCAGCCCGTGCCGCTCTCCCGCCGGGCAGACCAGCCGCGGACTCCGGCGGAGGTGGAGCCTGCGTGGTGGGGGCCGGGAACCCCTTTTGGCGGGGCAGCCTTCCTGCAGGCAGTGCCGAGGACGCCTAAGTTCCCGACAGGCTCCGCGCGCGCGGTGGGGGGCGGGGGTCCTCTCGGCTCCGTCGCTGTCGCCTCCCGCCGCCGCCGCCGCGGTTGCCCAGCGTCAGTGCCGGGAGGAGCCGCCGCCTCGGCCCCCTCAGGTGTCGGCGTCTGTGGCGCAGCCCGCCTCCCGCGGTGTCAGGGGGAGCCCCTGCGGGCCCCGCGGCGCGCGGAGGAGATGCCGCTCTTCGCCACCAACCCCTTCGACCAGGATGTGGGTGAGTGACCGGCGCTGCCCGCTCTCGGCCTCCCGTCCGGGGCCCCGTGGGCTGGGGGGCGGGGGCAACCCCGAGTCGAGGGGGGTGAAGAAGAGAGTTTGGAGGGCGTTGACGTGTGTGTGTTGGGGGGGCTGAGCGCATCCTTTTGGGAAGAAACGAGACCACCCCCCCCCCCCCGCTCCGACGCCCCCCGGAGCCTGCGTGGGAGCGCGCCTGGAGGGGCCGCGGGCAGCGCGCAGGGTGGAGGCGGCCAGGGAGCAGCAGCTGCGCGGGCATCTGCGCGGGACCGAGCCGGGGGGCTGCGCGCCGCCGCAGAATCCAGCGTCCCGCCGCGCCGGGGTCGGGCGCGCGGGCGGGGGGCTTCTTGGCCGGGTGGGTGCTGGGAGGGGCTGACTGTGGACGCCAGGAGCTAGGTCCTTGGCTTTAAGGAATGACCCCCCCTCCCCACCCCTTTTCCCTTCCCCCCAAGAGGTGTTAGCTGCGGGGAAATAATTGGAATATTGGACAGCGGCTGCAAACCTGCAGACCCAGTCTATGCCCCGGGCCCCTGCGGACCCAATCCATGACCCGAGCCCCTGCAGACCCAGTCCACTACCCGGGCCCTTGCAGCCTTGCAGATCCAATCCATGACCCGAGCCCTCCAAAAGGCAGGTTGGTCGTTGGTCTTTTGTGTGTGTGTGGCGGGGTGAGGGGGGTGGGGGGAATGGGCACTGGACGAACCCATTTAAGGGGGCCGCTTTCCGTCCATTTGGGGGCGTGTCAGTTTTGAGTGACGTGGCAGAGGAGGGAATGGGGTGGTTTGGATGCACTTGGGAACCTGAGTCCTTGGCACGCACGGGTGGATGGAGAGGAGGCCGGCCCTTGGACCGGGACCCCTGTCCGGGTCAGATCCACTAATGACCCACAATTCTGGGGGTGATCACCTCGTATGTTTCTGTGTATTTCAATTGTTGAAAAGTAGGGAGTTGAGTTTTCCTTTTTTGTTTTCTTAAAAAAAAAACAAAAACCTTTTTCTTACAAAGCTAGCCGCTGACTCTGGTCTGGGAGGTTTTGAGCACCAAGCCTCGGTGCTGTCACCTTTGCTTCCTACCCAAGAGTGAAGCCAGTGTTGTAAGTCATCGAAGCTGCCTTCGGTTCCAGTGCTCATCTTTCAAGGGAGGAAGAAGCACATTCTGTTGCTGGTGAAATGGAATAATGTGTAGAAAGCGCATTACAGTGCTGTTATGTAGTAGCCACACAGCCGTGCGGTGGTGGTCACTTCTTGGTGTTTTCCAGCTTAAGTGGATCTTAGCAATGGACCAGGCTTTAGCGATCTCCAGTAATAATGAATAAATAGGAAACATGCATTCAGTTTGATAAATATTTTTCATGCGCTGTACATTGGACGCTGCTGGAACAAGAGTGATGAATGCCTCAACTAAAACCAGTTTCCTTAATCAGAGCTTAAATTAAAACTTTTCTTACCACTTTTGTCTCCCACGTCTGTATATGACATTACTTCTAGCTATACAGTCATTTTCCTATTTTGCTTTTTTTGGAGTTGGGGGGACACACCCCACAGGTTACTCTTGCCTCTGTGCTCGGAGGTTGCTCATTAGGGTGTTTGGAGACTCGTATGTCATGCCGGGATCCAACTTGGGCCTCCTTAATGCAGAGTATACCCTCCAGCCCTTTGAGCTTTCTCTGTATCACTGTCCCCTTGCTCATCAATTTGTTCGAGCAGGCGCCAGTAAGGTCTCCATTCGTCCCTGTCTCGTTCAGAGGAGTGAGGCCCATTATTGTTACTGTTTTTGGCATATCCAATACGCCACGGGTAGCTCACCAGGCTCAGCCGTGCGAGATTCTGCTTTCTCTATGGGCTCTAAACTAACGTTAAACATCTTTAAACATCTTTTCATTGGAGTCAGATATTTGCATTGTTGACTGGAATTGAACCCAGGGCTGCTGCTTTGGTGGGAAGGTAATGTGTGTGTGTGTGTGTGTGTGTGTGTGTGTGTGTGTGTGTGTGTGTGTGTGTGTGTGTGTGTGTGTGTGTGGTGGGGGGTGGAATCGGCCACACCCAGTGGGATTTGATGGCTGTACTTTCTCTGCTCAGCGATCACTGAGCAGTGCTCAGGAGTGTGTGTGGTACCAGTGATTGAACCCACGTCAGCTGCATGCTGACCTGCATGCAGTAAGTGCCTTAACCCCTCTGCTGTCTTCCTGCCCCCTTGGGTATGAGAAGCCCCGTAGCTCTGAGCTGCATCTCCCCTAAGTAGATTTACTGGTAAACCTTTTCCAGTGCTGACATCACCCATTTCCAGCATAAGCTCCTTCCCTTATGCTTTTGCTTCTGTTATTTCTTCTACCTTTCTCCCTTCATAATTCAAAGTCAACAGACTCAGGATCATAATGGAATCACTTCCTGATTACTCCAGCCTGGGGCTTCTCAGTCATGATACTAGTTGGAACATTTGTGGAGTGTTGAACAGCATTCCTGGACTCTATTGTCTATATATTAATCAGTGGTACTCTCAAACCCTCAGCTGCGATTTAGTTTCCTAAAACTTCTAAATCTCGCTTAGGGGCACAAATACCCCTACCCCCAGTTGAGACCCACTGCTGTAGTTTATTACCATCTCTACCCTGAATTCCTGTAAGATTTATTCTCTTTATAATATTATTTGGCATTAATGATAGTTATATCCTGTGTTATGATCCTAATTATTAATGATAGTTATATTCTGTATTATGATCCTGATTATTAATGATAGTTATATTCTGTATTATGATCCTAATTATTAATGATAGTTGTATCCTGTATTATGATCCTAATTACTTAGGGGGGTTTCTGCATGGTTGCTACTTAATGAATTGAGAATGAGTCGACTGAGTCTGTTAGACATTAAAATTTTTTGATTGTAGGAGCAAATCTTCTAAAAAATCTCTTTTGGGGGCTGTTCCCAGTGGAGTCCAGGGGTCCTCAGATGACACAAGTGCTGGGACGTAGGGGACAGGGCAAAGGAATGCCTGGGATTGAACTTTGCTTTGCAAGTGCAGGGCTTGTGCTCTGACACTTAAGCCCCATCCCTGACTCTTGAACTTGCTTTTTTTCTTTTCTTTTCTTTTTTTTGACTTCACTTGACTGCTGCTGGGCGGGGGAGGACGGTGAGCGGTGAAGTGCTGGGATCTGCCTGGGTGCTCATGCATGCAGAGCCATTGAGCCATCTCCCTGGCCTTCCCAGTCTGCTGAAGTTCGCTTTGGCATCTGTGCCAGTTGTCTCATGATCCATCCACCAAACTACTGTCTGCAAGTTAAGAATACCTGCTGGGGACTCACAGTGAGTAATCCCTGGACAGGCCGATGGATTCCCATGGCACCTCATGGCCTCCCAGCGCTGCCAGGTGACTTTAGTGGCCCCCGGCACCGCTGGATCCCAGCAGTGTCCTGGGGACTGGCCTCCCTCCAGCCGCTCTTAGGAACACCGCTTGGAAGGCCTCTCCCTGCCCACCAGCAAACCCCAACATTCTTTCTCACATTGTCAGTGTTTTTAAAGTACTCTCACACATTTGATACTATCAGTCACTTAGATCTTTGTACATTTATACGTTTTCAAAATTGTCTTCAGTTTTATTCAAACTCTGAAACGGCGAGTTAGAAATCGATGAACTGATTTATATAGTATGATGCCATTGCATATAAGGAAGCAGCATGCTGGTGATAGCATTTCCCTCAAAGAAACACCTAAACATGTTACTGGAATGTGAGCTCTAGGACAGCAGGGATCTTGGATTGATTTCTGTTCCAAACATGCCGTTTTTGCCAGTTTCTTACACTAACAAACATGGGTGAAGATTCACTTATTGAACCTTACTTTGGGCTTTACGCTTATTGCTAAGTTGAACTATGATTCCAAGTTCTGGTTATTTAAGTATTACGAGTATTTTAGAACAAACATCCATATTAAGGTGGGAGGTAGAAATGAGCTGGGCAGGGCAGAGGGAGAAGGAATTCTGCTCTGTTGGCAATAAACTTCAGGTTCAGGCCTGGTCCCCTCATAGATTTCACAGTCTCCCAGAGACATCGATGCTTGAAAATCCTGTTCCGTTTCTTTAGGATAGTCTGATGCCAGTAGGAGCCATTTTGGGCTCGATGAGCTTAACATACAGAACAGTGTCATCTTGTGTTGTTCCTAATGAGCGCTCTTCCCCAGCCAGCGATCCCAGCCAGCTTTGATCTTGCAGTCTGGATATTCAATTTCTTGAAACCTGCATGAGTTCAACTCTTGAGTTATGAAGAAACTTATTCCACCAAGCTGTTATTTCAAGGTTCCCCCGCCAAATCCTGTAATCAGCCCTAGGCTGGCTTTGTTGATCTCTTAACACTCTTCTTTGGTGTCTATTCATTTGGTTTCCAAGACACCACTTTTTCCAATTTCATGTTTAAATTTTATGTTCTCTTTTGGTGTGTCCTTTTTGTGACTTCTTCATGTTCAGCTGAGCTGGGGCTCAATACCAGAGCCCTTATTTAGCATTGTTTTCTTTGGGGAGCGTCTTTAGGAGGTTTATGGTCCCCTGAGTGTTGGTGGGAGTGACTCCCAAGCACAGTCGGGAGATATCCCAGAATACATCTGCATCTGGCCAGAAACTAACCCCACCCCCAAAAAATTCAGATTCTGGGACTACATTTCTTGAGTTCACTTTCCACATTTGCTGTTAACTAGCATTGTGTCTTGCTTGACTGATTGTTTAGGTACTCTGCCCCTTTATCATCTTTATTACGGGACACTGTGATGGTAGTACAGTATTTCAGTTTCTCTCCCAGAGCTAATCGTTGCTTCATCCTTGCCTGTATGTTTCCTGTCCCTCATCTAGGAGTGAGTCATCATTAATCCATTTATAACATATTTTGTATCCTTTCTATCAGCAAGCTTTTTTTGCCTCTACTATAAAAATATTTCCAAATTCTTGACATTCAACCCAGTTATTGTTGTCTTCATAGATGGGCAAGAGCCTTTAGACTTTTTTGCTCAGGGCATACTCCTGGCGCTAGCCTGGAGAACACATGGGGTGCCGGGGATCAAACCTATGTTGGCCTACTGCCAACCTAGTGCCACCTTACTTCCTGTGTTACTGCTCTGACCCCTCACTCTTGACCTCTGTATTTAGTTCTCACCTACCAAGATCTGTGATTTTGTTTGGTTTGGGCCATACCCAGTGGTGCTGGCAGCTACTTTGACTTTGTGCTTGAGGACCTTAAGGTGTTCAGGGCTTTTTTTTTTTTTTGCTCTTTGGGTCACACCTGACATCTGGCGATGCTCAGGCTCTGTGTTCAGGAATCACTCCTGACAGTGCTCAGGGGACCATATGGGATGCTGGGAATTGAATCCAGGTTGGTCGTATGCAAGGCAAACGACCTGCCCACTGTGCTGTCACTCCAGCCCCTGTTCAGGGCTTTTTATCTCTTTTTCTAAGAAAGGATTTTCCTAATTATCTTCTGTGGAAAACAGCTATCTGTAACCTCTCACTTTGTTTCCTGGGTCCTCTTATTCTATAGAGTACTCAGCTACCTGACATTGATTGCTGTGCGTGTAATACTATCTCCCATCAGGTTGAGAACTTTTAATTTCTAACCCTTAGGGACATTACCTGGTATATAGTAAGCATTCGGTAAACTATTTATTGAACAGTGAATTACAGATATTTTGCTAGATCTCTTAGACACACACACTCTTGCACACACACACACATGTTAAGCCTTGGAGGTGTGTTCATGGCTTACTCTTGCTTCTACACTCAGGGATCACTGACAGGATTGGGCTATATGTGGAGTCTGATCAAAATCTGATCAGTCATGTATAAGGCAAGCAAGCACTCTGTCCTCTGTACTTAGGCTCCTCCAGCTGTATATTTTGTATTTAATGTTATCACCTAAAATGTTTGAAAAATGGGATCTTTTTGTGTGTTTTTAATTTTTTTTTTAATTTGATAATTTTATAGCATTTTAGTACTTGACACTTTAAGATAATATCATTGAGGGGCTGGAGCGATAGCCCAGCGGGTAGGGCGTTTGCCTTGCACGCGGCCAACCCAGGTTCGATTCCCAGCATCCCATATGGTCCCCCAGCACTGCCAGGAGTAATTCCTGAGAGCAGAGCCAGGAGTAACCCTTGTGTATCTCCGGTGTGACCTGAAAAACAAACAAACAAACAAAAATGTATCTTTGAATCATTGCCCTGCGTCTGCTAAGATCACGCCCACTTTTTTAGGGGGAGGAGGCCCACACACAGTGCTGGTGGAGTTGCGCGGGGAGCCCTTGCTGTGATGCTCGGGTCCTGCAGTGCACGAGCAAACCAGGGGTCCTTGCTGTCATGCTGGGATCTCTCTCCATCTCCATGTCTTTTATAATATGTATTTGAATTCCCAGTCGTATTACTTTGGACAGGTTCATGTAGTCTGTAATTTGGATATATGTGTAGTCTTTTACTTAGTCTTGTTAGTATCATAAGCTATGGTTAGATTATTTATGTTAAATTCTTTATGTTAGTGCCACATCTGCACTGTAGCACTGTCATCCCATTGTTCATTGATTTGCTCTTGCGGGCACCAGTAATGTCTCATTGTGAGACTTGTTACTGTTTTTGTCATATCGGATACTCCACAGGCAGCTTGCCAGGCTTTGCTGTGCGGGCAGGATACTCTCGGTAGCTTGCCGGGCTCTCCGAGAGGGACAGAGGAATTGAACCTGGGTCAGCCGCGTGCAAGGCAAATGCCCCACTAGCTGTGCTATTGCTTCAGTCCTTAGTGCCACATCGTCCTGTAGTAATATGATGGAAGGACACTGGGCTTTGGGTTTGAATTGCAGCTGTGGTATTTCTATTACTAAGTGGGCATAATATGGATGTAGGTGGGTATAAGGCCACTTAGAGTCCACTTACCAGCATTGTAATTCAGGACAAGATAGTTTCCATGTGTATTGCTGTCAGGACTACTTGGAAAACACATAGAATACCCTGATGTTTTCTAGGCTTGACTATGCTTCAGAGCCCTCATATTTAAGTGGGTATTCACACTTTTCTCTAGTATGCTTTTCGTCTGTTCTTCTGTTGGCAGTTAATTCAGTTTTCATGTTAGGAATGTGGGACTCATTCTTGAATTCTGTCGTTGTGATTCCTTATAGTCTGAACAACAGATGCTGACTGTTGTACGTAAGGAATTCTTGATGCAGTTTCCAGTTGTCTTGGGTCCTTCCTCTGTCTCCCATCCATGCCTCCCGTCCTTCCTATCCTGAGTGCAGTTGTGGGCAGGTTGAGCTCCCTCTGCTCTTCCAGCAGTCTTCATGTTCCCTGTATCCAGTTTGGACCATCATTTCCAGGTAACTGAAAATACATTGTGATCCTCCGGCTCTTGTGATTATAGTATTTCAGTGATACTGCAGCGTTCCCAGGAATTAGAGCTCTCATCTTCAGCCTGGCAGGTAAGATCTTTTGGCATGTGGCTCTTTAGACCTTTCCAGCTTCATCTTTCACTGCTTTCTTCAGGGTGCATTCATCCCCACCTTTTATTTTTTAAATCTCCTCTTCCTCTATCTCATTTCCCTTACCTTCTTAGGTAGCCTTAGTTCTGTTATTAGTGTTCACTTATCTCTCTTCTTATTTTGATTTGTCTTTCATCTATTTCATATCATGTGTTCTTTCACCTAGGCAAATCACCCAGTACTAATCATTTTTCTTCTTTTTTCATTCACTTAGCCTAATTTCCTTGAGCTTCCATTTTGCTGCAAATGACATTTCATTTTTAAATGGTTGAATAGTATTCCATTATATAAGTGCACCTCATATTAACTTGATCAGCTGTTTCTTCCTTACTTTGGTATTGTAAATAAACATGGGGTGAATGGCTTGGCAGTGCTCAGTGCTCCTGGGCTAGTTCCAGCTCCACGCTCAGACGTAGGTAGCTGCCTGCGGTGCCAGGGGACCTCCTGGGATTTGAGCTCAGACTTCCTGCCTTCAAAGCCATGTGCTCAGCCCATTGAACTCTGTTCAGCTCAGGGGTGGATATAACTTTTTGATCTTCATATACTTTGGATAGAAACAAGAGGTGGGATTGATGCCTTAGACCACTCTTGAACTTCATTTGGGGTGTGGATTTGGGCCATATCCATCCATTCTCACAAGCTAATCTTCGTGCTGTGCTAAGAATTGCTCCTGGTAGTGCTTGGGGTCTATGCAGTACCAGGGATCAAAGTGGGTTTGGCAGCATGTTAGGCAAGTGCCTTAACTCCTGTACTGTCTTCTCTGCCCTATCTCGAGCTTCTTGAGAACGCTCCATAATGTTTTCCAGAAAGCTTGTGCCATTTTATAGTCCCAACTCCTTTTTGGTTTTTCACTACCTTTTTTCAGGTGTGTATTTGCCAGCTTGATTTTTCTTTTATTAGTTCTAGGGTTGTGTTGAGTTGATGCAAGTTAAACACTTAATAGGGGACCTGGTATATCGTAAAAAATAGTCATTTTTGTGCCTCTGTCAAAAGGTAGATATGAATAAGCAGATTGTAAGGGGTAGAGTCAGCCATGATGATCTAATCAGGAGAGAATGGGAAAACCCACAGTACAGGCGGTTTTGGTTTTTGCTTTGTGTGTGTGGGTTGGGGCAGACCTGGCAGTGCTCAGGGACTGGGATTGAACCTGCGGGTCCCACATGCACACAGAACACTCCCAGCCCCTTGAGCTCTCTCTCCGACTGATCACTCAGTGGGTTAAGACATTGTATGTACTGTGTGTTTTGTTCAGTTTTACCTCTCCTGCACACCCTTCTTTCTAATGCTTCCACACTGTCCTTTGATGCCTGTATTGTTTCCCGGTTATTAGAATTTAGGATTTCTTTCCTTTCTTTTGGCCACTGCCAGTGTTGCTTGTGGGAACCACGCGGTGCTGGGGACTGAGCACAGAGCCTGCCCTGCAGAACGTGAGCTCTGGCCCTTTGAGCCGTCTCCATAGCCCAAGATTGCTTTTCTTTGTGAATCAGTTTCCAGTTCCCAGGAAGGCCAGGGATGTTAGACTAAACATGTAAAAAATATTCCCATAATTGCACTAAGTGGATAATTTCTTTTAAGATTTGTTTTCTTCATTGAAAACTTGTAGGGTGGGGGAATTTGAGCCCTACGAGGCAGTCCTCAGGGGTCATTCCTGGCATTGCCAGGGATGGAACTGGAGTTGCCACCTGCAAGGCAAATGCTTTAGCCCCTATACTATCTCTCTAGCCCTTAATTGGTCCCCCCCCCTTTTTTTTGCCAACTGGGAGGTGCTGGGGGCTATATCCTGCATGATAATTAGGGTATCATTCCTATGTGATGTTGAGAGACCAGGGGGGTAGGGAGTTGAACCTGGGCCTCCTGCATATAAAATGCGTATGTTCCATTCATTGAACATTTTGGATAAATTATTTCTTCAAATTTAGTGAGTAACAGTCTTCCCCATATCCTGAACTTGGTCTGTTATCCTGTTAGCATTTCTCACCTCTCCAAAACATTGACAAGATCTCTTTTCAGAAAATTAGAGTAGCAGCTTATCAGAGGAAAGTTCTCCAGTCCCTCGGGAAGACTACTGACTGATACGCAAATGAGTCTCTGGGTATGATTTTTCTGGGTATTGGTAGGAAAAAAAATTTTGAGTGGTGGTGGGTCACATCTGGCAGTGCTCCTGGGATACTCTGGCACAGTGAAGTTCTTGGGGGCCACTTCAGGCAGTACTTTGGGGGGGGCAGTATAGGTGCAGAGTTTTGAACTTGGGGCGTCTACATGAAAAGCTAGTGCACTAGCTGTTTGGAGCTATTTTCCCACCCTTAGATATATTTTGTGATCATTGGGCTGGGGATGATCTGAGGAGAAAATGGTATAATGAAGTTTAAAATTCTGAAGCAAGTGTTTGTTTTTGCTGTCCCTTACCCTTTTCTCACTGTCCTGTTTTTGTCCTAGAAAATTGTGCAGGAGACTTAGGATGGCAGGCAGGGTGCTTGCCTAGTATGTGGTTGGCCTGGGTTCAGTTCCCAGCACCCTGTATGGTTCCCTGTCCCTGCCGGAGTGACCCTGCGCACAGAGCGAGGCAAAGCCCTGAGCACTGCTGAATTGCCCACAAACAAGGAGATTGTTTCCTTGAACCCAGGCCCTGAACTCAGTTCCCCAGCATGGAAACTGAATCAGGGCCTCATACATGTAACTCATGTGCTGTATTCATGAGTGACATCCTTGGCCTCAAAATAGGAATTCACAATTTTCTGATAATAAGCTACAAGAAAGTGTTATTTTATAACAGAAGAAATGTGCCTCTATTCTTTGCCTCGTGTGTGAAGCTCTGTGTGTTGTCCCCAGTACCGCATGGGAAATCAGGGTGTATATTTTCAGTCCACTTGATGCCAAGCTGCTCCCCTGTTTTGTGTAGGGACATAAAGAAGGTAGTTCCTCAGTGTGCAGTTTACTATCTGCTACCTGTACCAGCTGGTCCTGGGTCTGCCTTAATTTGAAAACTAAAAGAAGTATGGTAATAGGTCTTTCATATTTGATCAAACATAAGCCTATCATTTCTAGTTAGCTGTTGACTTTTAAAATAAGTTTTTCATAAACATCTATTCCCTGATTTTGTATTGTTTTGATTTCAGGGCTTTGCTCAGAGATTGCTCCTGGCAGTATTTGGGGTACCGTATGTGGTGCTGGGGTTTGAACCATTGTCAGCAAGGCACCTTACCCACTGTCTCCCCCTCTTTGTTATTTATCTTTAGTGTTATCTGACTAGACTGTAAACACTTATATTTTATGCCCGTTGTACTATATACAGAAGGCCTCCATTTTAGATATTTTTAAATGTAATTTTAAGATTTCAGTGCGTGCTCCCCCTCCCCCCACCTTCCTCTGGCTGTGCTCAAGGGCTACTCTCAGCTCCTTGCTTGGAATACCTCGTGGTGCTGGGAATGAACTTGGGCTTTCCCAGGCTGAGTATGAGTACTCCATTAAACTATGTCTCTAGTCCCTTTAGTGTTTTCTTTAAAAAGCTCCATGTTTGTTTGTTTTTTCCTTAAATCCTTTTTAGCTCCCAGTCAGGATGATGCGTTAATATAAACAAACTGATGAGCAGATTAGAATAATAATTTGCTTTCTTTTTCTAAGATTAAGTAAATATTAGACTGTAGGATTGTGTTCAGGATAACTTAGTCTAGGACTTCACAGGTTTGAAACTAACTCAGTTAAAATTCCTAACCCCTAACTCCTCAGTTAAAACTCTTCCACTGAGATTTGTTTTATATACTGGGTTTCTTTTTTCTTTTCTTTTCTTTTTTTTTTGGCCACATCTGGCAGTGTTCAGGACTTACTCTTGGCTTTGTGCTCAGGGATTACTTCTGGTGGGATCAGTGGACCATATGGGGTGACGGGGATTGAACCCCGGTTGGCTGTGTGCAAGGCAAATGCCCTGTTTGCTCTACTATCATTCTGGTCCCACTGGTTTTTTTTGTTTTGTTTTGTTTTTAATTAAGGCTTTTTTTTATGAAAGATTATTGAATAATAAAGAATTTTACTGGCCTGTTGTCTCTTTTCTTGGGAAGAAACCTCTAAATCCTTAGAATTTACTGAGTGAGAGTCTCTTCTTTGCTGTATGCTTCTGGGAAAATAATCTTTGTTGAAGCTGACCGTGTAATTCAGCCTAAGGACTGGCCTGTTGAAGCACATGACTACCCTCGTGATTTGATGACTGAGGCTTGAGTCGCATGATAGTGGCCAGATCTCAAAGGGGAAGGAGGCGGGGCCAGAAGGTTGCCCATTAGATCTTTAAAATAAAGTAAAGACTGGGACACTGACCCTTGGAGCTTTCTGACCGGGGTTAGACACTGATGTATCAGAGGATGAAAGCTGTCTTGGGAACCAGTCAGTAGACAATCCTAGCCTGGCAGTGGCTGGTTCAGATTTGTATCTTGGATGATACAGCTGAAGTGCTTTCCTTAATTCTGTGACTGGGTAACCACTTGTAGAAGTGCTTGTGGCCTGGCAGCTTGCTGGTCTATAAAGTAGAGAGAAACTTGTACTGTGCTTGCCTTTAACCCATGAAGTCTGTGATAACCCTGGTGGTAGCAGAGTTACACAGTTTTTGCATTTGGTAGTAAATTCTAAAACCACTGAAGGAGCCAGAGAAATAATTAAAGTAGCAGGACACATTCCCAGTGTGTGAGGCCCTTAGTTCAGTTGCTGGGATCGTATGATCCGCAGGGCACTAACCAGTACTGCACCACTGGCAGAGCCTCACAGTGGCTCTAAAACAGAACAACAAAACAAGGGCTTGAGCCCTACTATAACGGAAAGGGCCGCCTTGCACAAGGCAGGCTTGTTTTTTTCTCCCTAGCACCCCATTTGGTCCCCTGAGCCCTGTCAGAAGTGATCCTTGAGCTTAGAGCCAAGAGTAAGCCCTGAGCACACCTGGGTGTAGGCTCACCCCCAACCCCCACCCCTGCACCAAAAAAAAAAAAAAAAAGACATTGGAATAGGTGTCATTAAAGATCTGAGTTCTTGTGACTTTTATAGACTTACATGAACTATGTGTTATTTTAGTATATATTGAATACTTATGTTGAGGGCATGAATATTGAAAAAATTATCAGAAGTAGAAGTGACTGCTTTTAAGGAATTTGTTGTATAGTCTGGGGTCTTAAATAATGACTCATATTATTATCTCAGTTGTCTTTATGGACTATCCCTCCATACAATTAGCATTTTAGCATTCACTTTCAAATAATCCACTTGTGAGTAGTCTCCTTATAGTCTATCATTTTTCCTCTTCAAAACTAGTCTTACATATTGGCAGTTGATTTTTTTTTTCTTCTAATTTTTTTGCTGTGATCATATTATATGTGCTTGGGATGTAGCTTAGCAGTATAATACTTTCCTTGCATTTGTGAGACTCTGGGTTCATTCCCCCAACCACAGAGAGCTCCTGACAAAACAATGTCAAGAACCCCACCTTTTTGGCTTGATTCTTGAGTTAATACAAACACCTCATGTCTTAGCATGGTTCTGTACTTTCAGGGTACTCTATTATTTTCTGTCACTAACTTCTTGGCTTCTGGGAGCTTGGTTTTAAGTCTCTGGATGTTGGTCGTTGGTGGGATTACACAGCGCCGGGGGCAGTCCCTGGGTGTGACCGCCTAGCTACTGGAAAATGGGAAATCTGGGCGGAAGAGGCCCAGTCCTGATCCAAGCAAGCTTGGAGGTCTCAGCCCCGGGTCCCACACACCTGGGTTCCTCTGCCGGTACCTTCATGCGTGAGGCTCGTCCGAATGTGTGGAGAGGGGTCTTGAGCATGGTTGTGGCTAGGCTCCCGAGGTCTTCGGCCACGGGAGCTCTGCTTGGGGTGGGGAGGGAAGCTGGAGCCCACCCCCTCCGAGGGGCCCTGGGGAGACAGCCAGGCTCTTGGGCAAGAGACTCTGCGTCACTGTCTTCTGGGAGCTTGGTTTTAAAACCAAGCTCCAGGAAGCGTGCACTGAAAGCGGCCGCGTGACCTCTTATTGCCTACTTGTCCCTTTGGGAGAACCTGGCAAGCTACCAAGAGTGTCCTGCCCACAAGGGAGAGCCTCAGAAACTCCTCATGGTGTATTCATATGCCAAAACCGGTAACAAGCAGGGTCTCATTCCCCTGACCCTGAAAGAGCCTCCAATGCGGCATAGTTGGGAAGGACGAGTAAAGAGAGTCTTCTAAAATCTCAGGGCTAGGACGAATGGAGACGTTACTGAGACCGCTTGAGAAATTTGACGATCAACAGAATGATGATGATGAGCTTCTTGGCTGCTTTTATCTTCTGTTTGTATAACTTTGCCTTGTGCTGAAAAGGTTTTCACTTAAGTGAAAACCAGAGTTTTATTTTTAATTCTATACCTCTTGGTCTTTATAGGCATCAAGGAACCTTTTTTGTTATTCTTTCATTCTCCTCCTAGGACTTCACTATATTTCCAACTTGCTTCAGTCTTTCCTTTTTTTTTTTTTTTTGTAAATTTTAAAAACAATCTTTTTTTAAAAAAGATTTTAAAATTTCAAAAACAATCTTTTTTTTTTTTTTTTTTGATTTGGCTCCTTTTAGAGTATTAGCATCTACAGATAGGATCTGGCATAGACTAGAAATTCACTACATTTTACAAGTTTTATGGTTTCTTGAGTAATCACCTTATCAAGGTCTTAGATGTTTTGGACATTTATGTTAATTCTTCTAATAGGGATTTGTGAGAATAACGTGTTTATCAGCGTAATCTTGCATTTTAGAAAGATGTCAGCCTGGCTCAGCAAAGGCCCCTGTGGCTGCAGCTGACTGCCGACTTCGCTAGGCACTTCGGTTCTGCGTCCCTAGTGCTGTTTCAGGGGCCTGCAAGTCATTTGGACAGTTGGCTGCTTCCAATTTCTGCTTTTTAACCTGCTCTCACCTACCTCCAGCTCTCAGTGGCCAGTGAAAATGGGGAAAATGTGTATTCTCTGTGGAACTCGACAAGAGGGCAGTGAGAGCTGGAGAGGAGCAGGAGTATCGGGGTCCCGTCCAGACCAGACTGCGGGCAGAGTGGGTGGCCCAGGGTCTTTCTGCTTCCTGCTGTCTGGCCCACAGCGCTCTACTCAGGGCAGCTTTCCTCTAGCCTCGAAAGACTCCTCTTTCTTCAGCTCGGCGAGAGAATCAGGGGGCTGGCGCGATAGCACAGTGGTTGGGCATTTGCCTTTCATGAGGCCGACCATAGTTCGATTCCTCCGCCCCTCTCGGAGAGCCCGGCAAGCTACCGAGAGTATGGAGCCCGCGCGGCAGAGCCTGGCAAGCTCCCCGTGCGTATTGGATATGCCAAAAACAGTAACAATAAGTCTCTCAATGAGAGACGTTACTGGTGCCCGCTCAAACAAATCGATGCGCAATGGGATGACATTGACAGTGACAGATGTGTGAGGCCCTGGGTGCCCAGCACCAAACCCAACTGAATAGAGCAAAAGGCGGTTAGGCCTACTTCCCTAGCTTTCATTTGGAAAGAGAATGATTTCTTTTAAAGTTTTTCTCCCTGCATAGATTCTGATCTCTTCCAAGTTGTTCTCTTTCCCTATTTTTAAAATTTATTTTAATCTTGTCATTTATCTTACGTGATTCATTTTTTTTCCCTCTCTCCCTCCCTTTTCTCCTTCCTTTTCCATTCTTCCTCCCCGACTGCTTCACAAGGCAAGTGTTTTTGTACTACTGAGCTACACCCTGGCTCCTGTGCAGATAGTCCTTGGTTGTCTGCCTGTGATTAATAATAGAGAGATTGGCTGGTCATTAGGAATTCTGCATGGTTCAGCTTTATAGTGAGATTCATTGTAGGTTGATCTGGTGTATCTTTACTATGGAACCTTTTCCCTCTATTCTGTAAATACCTTTTTTTTTTTCCCCCAATCTTTAGGGCTTTCTAATTAATCTGACCTAGAGTCCCTAGAAAAGTATTTTGCTGTCTGAGAGTGGTTTGTTTTTGTTTGTTTGTTGGGGGGAGGGGGTGCACACACCTAGTAGTGCTCATGGCATTTTCTTGACTCTGTGCTCAAGGATCACTCCTGGCAGTGTTGGAGAGACCGTGTGGGATGCTGGGGATGGAACCAGGGCCAGTTTCAAGCAAGGCAAAGCACCTTACCTGCTGTGCAGTCAGTCACTCCCAACCGGTCTTTAGGGGTGAAGGCTTGAAGGGCAGTAAGAAGGAGAAATAGGATACTTAGGAAGGGGCAGGAACTTGGTGGGGAGGACCCCATATTACCCTCCCACTGCCAGATTATCTGGACTCACAGGATTTATATAGCATGTTCACGGTTAGGATTTTTCACAGTGCAGGATCCAGAGCGAAAAGGCACATGGAGTGAAATCTGGGGAAACAAGGAGCAAGCTTCCCAGGGTTCGTTCCAGCAGAATCACACAAGACGCTCTTAAGTCCCCTAGCCATGAATTGTGACAGCGTATGTGAAATGTTGCCAGCACTGGATGTTCATTAGCGACTTGGTTTGTTACTGGGAGGCACTCTGCCTGGCATGCGCCCAAACTCCAGACTCCCAGAAGGGAGGCGCTTGCCCAGCATAAGCCATATTGTTTGTGCAACCTGTTGAGGCACAGTGAGCCACTCTCTCAGTTCTGAGAATGGTGGGAACGCTCCTGAAGTCGGAGTTCCCATACCCCAGACAATGCTCGTGAGCAGGCCTTTCAGTGGGTACCGGTCAAGTATGTAACAGTAACTCTTTCTGCACAGGAAGCACCCACATTTACGCAGCTGCCTAATTGCTTTATTTAATAACTTTAATTCATGATTGTAGAGCACATTTAGGTTCATACCGCAATTTGCAGATGGAACGGAGATTTCCTGTATATCTCCATCTCCCACATATGCACTGCCTCTCCCACAATCAGCACGCTGCACCAGAGTGGGTCTGTGTTCCAACCCAGTTACCTAGGCTCATTCCTCATCACCACCCAAGGCCTGTGGTTTACAGTCTGTGTTGGCTTGGTGTTACACATGTTAAGGGTTTTGATATGTTATTCATTGTTATGACCTGTAGAATAGTTTCATTGTTCTACAAATTCTCTGTACTCTGTCCATTTATTTCCTATTTGCCTGACTTCTGCAGCATGGAGCCTCATACTGCGTTCATAGTTTTTCCATATAGTGTGTTCCTTGTTGGTAGGTAGATTGTATATATTAGGTAAAGTTGCCAGCCTTTATTAGTGGGTGATGGGAAGCTCTTTATCATCCTGGGATTAGTTCTTGTTTCAGGTGATTTGCCCTCTGTGTGTGTGTGTGTGTATGAAAGAGAGACAGACAGACAGACAGACAGACGAGAGGCAGAGAGAGAATATGAATTTGATGTATATTCACTTTTTGCTCCTTTATTTGGTGGGGGAAAGTGAACTAAAGTAATAATTTACCGTACCCTAGGTTGGTCTGTCATTGGTGAAACCCTGGTTGGTGAAATACTGGTAAAATACTTTGTCTTGAGAGTGGCCTTGTTAAAAAGAGAATGCTCTGTTTTATTTCAGAATGCTTATGTTCCTCTACCCTATAGGAAAATGAAAACAGTTTACTTTGATTGTATCCATGAGGACCTAGGAGAACTCATGGAAGTGAAACGTACTCATGTGCAAGGACTCCTAATACTTTGATTAGTTGCTTCTTAAATACTTTTGCAAATAATGTTTCTGCAATTTCTTTTTTTTGATATACAGAGAAAGCGACCAGTGAGATGAATACTGCTGAGGATTGGGGCCTCATTTTGGATATATGTGATAAAGTTGGTCAGTCGCGTACTGGGTAAGTGATGCAGAGTTTCAAATGGACCTTATTTTATTAACATGAATAAAAGGAGGTAAAGCATGTTTACAGTTAATTTTTTTTTTGTAATGAACTTTCTTGTAATAGAGAACTTCTAAATAATACAGTGAGTGATTAACCATTCGTGTTAATTCTTTCCTAACTTTGGGGGCTAGTACTGTCTGGATCTAGTCACTTCATTTCCTTTTCTTTGCAGTAAAGATATTTTTTGTTTATATGCTTTAATGTGAAAAAGATTAGGGAGCATTGTTGCATTGTTCTTGATTATTTTGGTCATAACTTATACTCTGATAGTTTTCTCTGATTCTTCTTTGCCTACTTAATAGTTTCTTAAAATTTGTTACCCATTTTTTCCTCTGAAGGGCTTTTTCTTTTGTAATCCTATTTTATTTCAGAATCACAATTTCTGAGGGTTTTTTTGTGTGTGTGTGTGGGTAACATCTGTATTTTCAATCTCATACTTCTTCCCCTAGCACTGATTCTGTGGGCACCACATTATTTCTGAATATTATGCTAATAAATACGGCTTAATTTGATTGTCTGGAAACCTCAACTCGTGTCCCTTTGGCTTTAATCCTACTTTCCCTCTCCTGCCTGCTGTACTGCTAAGGACAGGTGATTAGTTCATCTTAAAACCTCTGCTTTGGGGGCTGGAGCGATAGCACAGCGGGTAGGGCATTTCCCTTGCATGCAGCTGACCCGGGTTCGATTCCCAGCATCCCATATGGTCTTCTGAGTACCACTAGGAGTAATTCCTGAGTGCAGATCCAGGAGTAACCCCTGAGCATTGCTGGGTGTGACCCAAAAAGAAAAACAAAAAAAAAATAACCTCTGCTTCATCTACACATGAGCTACTAAACTCTGTCTACCCGGCTTCCTGGTGTCTTCTGTGATGTTCGCTCTAGCCCTTTTGGGTCGGCCTAGGTGAGTCCCTCGTCTGTCTCCACAGTTTTCTCCACACGAGACCCTTTCTTACTCGCTTTACTCTCCTTACATCTTCTTGCAATGTATTCCTGACCCTGCTTGTTCCTTTGTTTCACTGAAATTCAAGGAATCATTGTGTGCTGCATAGTTTTTCCTCACCGATTTCCGTTGGCCCCTCTTTACTTGAGGTGCTGCTTACCACACCTAGATAGTGACCTTACCTGGCACGTCTTTCCATCTCCATCTCTCTCTCTCCACCCGTTGAATATGTCCAGTTGTCATCTGGCAGCTGTGACTCTGTTAATTCTCCATCTTCCACAGTAACTTTAACCTTCTTAGGGCTCTGAAAAATACATTTTCTCTGATTTCTCATTCAGATACCATTTTTCTCAGTCCACAACTTGAGTTGCCAGCACTTTTGAGTTTGCTGCTATGGGTTCTAGTTTCTTAGAATGGAATAATTTCTCCATTTTTTTTTCCCTCTGTGTTTCATATTTTCTCAGACCCAAATTAGGTACTATTTTGCAAAACCTGTCCTATTCTTAAAATTCTGTCTCTCTGGATCTTGTGAGCATGCTCTTAAAACCATTTTTATTTGTGTTTTATATTATGATAATTTATTTTTGTCTCGTTGACCTCAATTTGAGAGTGAGAGGTCTATGAATATTTGTTGTACTGGAGCAGGAAGCAAATAGCTAGTTGCTTAGGAGTAGGGCCTAGGATGGGATGGACTGGGACGGGATGGAGTCACATATCACATGAGCTGGCTGTGACCAGTCCAGATTGGAGCATGTTTGGGCTTGGTCCTGGGATCCAGCTGCTTTACTTAGCCCGCAAATGCCCATTGGTAGAGTATGTTGAGGATTTGAACTCTGGTGGTCTTTTCAGGAGGGGGTCTTAATTGAACTGTCTCCTGAAAGGCATCCAGGCTTTGGGTTTGGGCTAGGTACATCATTTTAAAAAAAATTATTATTTGGGTTTTGAGGCCACATTTGGTGGCATTCAGAGGCTACTTACCTTGATGCTTGAATGGGGGGCTGGGTACCGTGCCATGCTGAGAATTGAATCCTGGCATCTGCCATACACTAACCCTTTGGGCTACCTGTTTCCCAGGCACTGGCCTGGAGATTAATCTTTGGTTTTGTCTTTGATGCAGCTGTTCTCAGGACTTATTCCCGGCTCTGTTCTGAGCTTACTCCTGGTCGTGTCACATAGCTGTTTCTCTGGTCTCAGACTGGGTCATTCTTTTTTTTTTTTTGCTTTTTGGGTCACACCCGGTGATGCACAGGGGTTGCTCCTGGCTCTGTACTCAGGAATTATCCCTGGCGGTGCTCAGGGGACCATATGGGGTGCTGGGAATCGAACCCGGGTCGGCCGAGTGCAAGGCAAATGCCCTACCCGCTGTGCTATTGCTCCAGCCCCTCGGACTGGGTCATTCTTAAGTGGGAGCCTCAGTTTGGCCTTAAGTCTTGGTGGGGCCGCACTCAGCTTTAGGTTGGAACCCCAGGTTGGTCTTAGTCTGGGTCGGTTGTATGTGAGTCTTGGGCTTCAGCCTGAGGCAGGGCTTGGTAATTCCTTTTGAGATCTCATCGAAGTTTGAGGTTTCCTGAAATTCATTGCCCAGGGGCCCCTCCCTGACACTGCCTCTTTTAGATTAGGGTCTTATGACAGTTTGTTTAGAATTAGTGTCAGTGTAGCTTTGTCCTATATGTTTTGGAGATAAAGCATGTATCTAGAATGCCAGTTAGAAAGTTTCTTCTCTCTTTACCCTTCCTTCCTTCCTTCCTTCCTTCCTTCCTTCCTTCCTTCCTTCCTTCCTTCCTTCCTTCCTTCCTTCCTTCCTTCCTTCCTTCCTTCCTTCCTTCCTTCTTCCTTCCTTCCTTCCTCCCTCCCTCCCTCCCTCCCTCCCTCTTTCTCTCTCTCCTTTTTCCCCTCCCTCCCACCATCTTCCCACCCTCCCCTGTGAAACAAGAAATTGTTTCTTGAAGACCTAGGTTAACCTCATGCAAGGTAAGCACCCTGCCTTCTCTACTATCTCTCTGCGCCCCTATCCTCCATTTTCATTTTTATCTTTACTTTGGTATTTGTTTTTTAGATATTTTTTATAATTTGCTTAATTGCTTGAAATTCAAGGACAAACCATCCAACATGACTGGAACTCTTTCACCGCTGATAATGTTTCCTGGTAGAACACACGAGAGTGGGCATTTGCATGCACATTTGTGTGCAAACCCACAAGACTAGGCAACACCTTTGCAGCTCATGGAAGCATGAAGGGATAATTTGTTTTTCTGAAATTAACAATATTAAATTAGGTACATTTATTGCCTCCACACATTCGGAGGAGCCTCACACATGAAGGAACACGCAGAGGAACCCAGGTACCCAGGTATGCGGGACCCGGGTCCGAGATCTCCAAGGCTTCTCGGATCAGGACTGGGCCTCTTCTGCTCAGATTCCTCATTTTCCAATAGGTAGGCAGTCACACCCAGAAACTGCCCCCGGCCACCGTCAATCCCATCAACGGCCAACATCCAGAGACTATAAAACCAAGTTCCCGGAAGCTCCGGCCTTGATGCGGCCGCACGACATCTAATAGCCTATTTGTCCCTATTGGAGAACCTGGCAAGTGGTGAGAGTTTACTGCCTACATGGGGGAGAGCCTGGCAAGCTCCCCGTGGTGGAGCACCCAGTCTCTGCTTGCTGGAGCCCTGGCTCATTCCTGGTGCCACATAGCTCTGGGTGTGGTCCAAAACAAAAGAGAATATGGGATAATAATTGTAGGTTGTCAGTGAAGTGTTGTACGTTCCCGGCATGTCTTCTAGAAGACTGAAATACGTCATTGATATGAGAAGGGAAAGGCAATGTGAATTTTCCTGAGACAGATTTTAGCTATGGTATATTGAAGTAGAAATTGTGGATTAGAATGCACTTCATAAAACTCTGTGTAGGATATGTAGAATATGTGTTTGGCAACATTTCAGAATTTTAAGACTGTCACTGTGGCTTGCTCTTTAAGCCTGAGTTCTCTTTTGAATACAGGTCCCCTCTCTGTCCCATCATAGCTTTCTAAATTTCACTGAATAAAAACCACCTTGCTGGGGCTGGACAGGCACAGCAGGTCAGGCACTTGCTTTGCACACAGCCCATCTGGGTTTGATCCCACGCACCATCACCAGTAAACCCTGAGCCCTGCTGGATGTGGCCCCCAAAACTCCCACAATAAAAACTATCTTGCTTCACTTAAAAAAAAAATGTCACTTGCTGTTAATCTGAAATTTTATGAAATTTGAAAGTCTTACGAGGGGGCTTTTAGGGTTGGTGGAGGGAATTTAAGAACATTTCTTATTATTCTAATAAATTATAATAATAATAATATGATAATAAATTATACTATTTGATTTCATTCTGTTATTAGAATAATTTGTAGCCAGCAGTGTATTAAAGAATTATTTAATGTCATTATAGGATGACAGAGTAAGTAAGTCAGTTATTTAGAATTAGTATTTATAAATATAAAACAATTTATATGTTACTCTTCCCTAACAATATTGAACTCTTAGACTTATTTCTCGTCATTGTGGAATTGTGTTAGTTTAGAAATATTTTCAATGTATTCTTTGAGAGTGAGAGCCAAATTATGAAGCAATTTTATTGAAGAGAATTGAAGATGGTAGCAGGCCTCTCCTGGCTTGTGAAGGGTGGGGAATCTTTGAAGCGAGATTCCAGAAATATTCTCATATGTGAGGACAAATTTTTTTTTTCTCTTTTAAAAATGATGTTGTTATTTTTGTTTCTGTTTGGGATTTTGGGCCATCCTGGACAGTGATCAAGGGTCACTCCTGGCAGTGTGTAGGGGATCCTATGGGAATGAGCCAGGGGTGGTCTCATGCTAGACCTTAATTCCTGTATTTCCTCTCCAGCCCCCAAATTCTTATGGTACTGCTTCAAAACTGTAAATATGAGTGTATTTGCATTCCTTAATGTAAAGAAATACTTAGGCTATTAAAAATTTACTTAGAAAGGTTTTATTTAGTTTAGGCTTACTTTCTAATTTTAAAAATATTAATATGACTCAAAAATGCAAATTTTCAAAGCAGCATTGACTCCTGTTTCCCTCCCTCACCCTCTCTAGATGACTTCTTGTATCTTTTGTATCCTTCTATTGTTTTTTTGCACGGGTGGAAATAACACCTCCCCATTTATGCACAATAAATGTGTTGTGTGCACTGTTTTACATTCATAACTGCTTATTTAATATTATTAATCTTAGAAATGTTTTCCTTTTCATTTTTCACTTTAGTTAGAATTGTGTGCTTGTTATTTTTACAGATTTGAAGATTTTCTAGTTTAAAATCAGTTTTGATTTATGTTTATGTAGAATAAATATATAAGTTTAAAAATTTCAAATAATTGTGTCAGCAGGTAACTTCATAAATATAATTCCTTTTTCCTTTTGATAGGTGATAGATTGTTTTTTTAGAAACCCAAGGTGTTTAAATATGCAGGATTTAAAACTATAAAAAAAATTCTAAAATTTTTTTCTGGCTCCCTAAAATACTCACATGATTCTTAGTGTGTGTTTCCAGTGTGAGTAAGTATTGAAAAATGCCTCACAAGTGAAGTCACACGGTAGTTGAAAGTCTGTTTATTTACAAATGATAGGACTGTCAAAATGAGAATACCAGGGTTTTTTTCATGTCTTCACAGAACAGCTTTTGTTTTATCTGTTTTCTCATAAAAAAAAAATAGGGTAGGTGTTAAATCCATAACAAATTAAGCTCTTTAATTGATATACCGCTGTGCTATCGCTTGCCATAGCAATAGCATAGCATAGCAATAGCATAGTGATAGCACAGCGGTTGGGTGTTCGCCTTTCACGAGGCCGACCATAGTTCGATTCCTCCGCCCCTCTCGGAGAGCCCGGCAAGCTACCGAAAGTATCGAGCCTGCGAGGCAGAGCCTGGCAAGCTCCCCGTGCGTATTGGATATGCCAAAAACAGTAACAATAAGTCTCTCAATGAGAGACGTTACTGGTGCCTGCTCGAACAAATTGATGAGCAACAGGATGACAGTGAATTGATATACAGATTAGTTGTGCTATTTCATATCTTTAACTTTGTGTAGTTTCAGCTAGAGATAAGTTGACTGAAGGTAGAAAACCTGGTTTAACTTTTCTTTATGTGACTAATGTGTATATCTAGATAGTAAATCTCTGCTACATTTAAAATGAACTAAGAAGGATAAAATGACTTATCACTTAAAAGTGTTTTTTCTTCCACGTTAGACTAAATGAGATTCCTGATTTCTGATTGCTAAGTAAAAGTCTCAGTTTGGGTTGAAAGTTTTTCAAGAACTTGTTAGTGGGCAGTTTTAAATTGTGTCATTAGTAAGAGTTCAGGTTCTCAAATGCTGTGCATTTTCTCTGTGTGTGTAATCTGTTGCCTGTTGCAGAGGGAAAATAGCTAATTTACCTTTTCATTCTTATTGTTAGACCTAAAGATTGTCTTCGCTCCGTCATGAGGAGGGTGAACCACAAGGACCCTCATGTCGCCATGCAGGCCTTGACTGTGAGTGGCTTCATTTTGTGTCATACTACAAAAATATTTGTTCAGATAGAGCCTTTAACTCTTGATTTTATGCTGTTTTAGCTTCTAGGTGCATGTGTATCAAACTGCGGCAAAATTTTTCACTTAGAAGTATGTTCAAGGGATTTTGCTAGTGAAGTAAGCAACGTATTAAATAAGGTAAGGAACATAATTTCTAAAATGAAGGCAGTCTCACTTCTTAAGTATTTTATTGTCTAATTCTTTGCATTTTTGCAGAAGTGTAGGCTTTGCTTGAAAAACAAAAAAATCCTTGCTAAGTAGCTATGTAGAATGTCAATAAATGTTATATTTTTTGTAGACTATAAGTAACTTCAAGAGTTGGCTTTTTTCCAAGACAAACCAGTCTGTTTAACCCCCCCCTTTTTTTTTTTTTTTTTTTTTGCTTTTTGGGTCACACCCGGCGATGCTCAGAGGTTACTCCTGGCTCTGCACTCAGGAATTACTCCTGGCGGTGCTCAGGGGACCATATGGGATGCTGGGAATTGAACCTGGGTCGGCTGCATGCAAGGCAAACGCCCTACCTGCTGTGCTATCGCGCCAGCCCCCCCCCTTTTTTTTTTAATTATTTTTATCTCTTCTTTTTCTTTTTTCTTTTTTAAAATTTCTACTTTTGCTTTTGGACCACACTGGGCAGTGTTTGATGCTTACAAGGCTCTGTACTTGGGGGCCCATGTGTGGTGCTGGGAATTGAAATGGGTTTGGCCTTAGGAAAGGCAAGAACCTTGCCTATAATACTTTTCTTCTCCCTCTTTTCTTCTAGAGAAGATTATTTATTCTAATAAACCTATAGGATAAATAGTACCTTTCTCTTTTAGGTCATGCTATCTGCTGTAGCAATACTGTTTTAAATATGGTACTGTTTAGATATCATTTTATATAGGCCCATCAGAGCCTGACCATCAGAGTTTTAGTTTTATACTATATAATTGAGTCAAAACTACTGCATTCTAAAGTTATTTCTGACACTGGTTTTTGACATATATTAAGAGAAAATATTGATTGTTAAAGGGAAACGATTTCACGTGTTTTGGAGGAAATGAGGATCTCTAGGTTTCTATATGAAAAAGCACAGCGGAGGCTGGAGAGATGGTACAGCGAGTAGGGCACTCGCCTTGCACGCAGCCAACCCAGGTTCTGTTTCCTTTACCCCATATGATCCTCCAGGCCCTGCCCGGAGTGATCCCTGAGAGCAGGGCCAGGAATAAGTCCTGAGCATGTCAGGTGTGGCCCACAAGCCAGAGAGCCAAAAGCATTGCAGAGGGAGTTGGGACTGAGGTTATGGTTCAGCCAGAGGTAAAGCACATGTGCCTTGCATGTAAGATGCCCTAGGTTGGATTTCCAGCACCGAAAAAAGAAAAAAAAAAAAACCACCACCCCCTAACAAAAATCTAAGAGTCTGATATTTTTGGTTGTGTTTTTGTAAGCCATATCTGGTGGTGCTCGGGAGCTACTTCTGGCTCTGTGCTCAGGAGTCACTCCTGGCAGTGCTGGGGGGTGGTGGTGCTGGGGATAGAACTGGATTTCCTGCCTGAAAACCATATGCTTGGCCCTTTGGGCTTGTGCTCTGGCCCCTGCCAGTCTTCCCTGGCAGCGTGGGAGGAAGCTGAGCCCTCCAGTGCCCGGGGGTCGCTCCCAGCAGTGCTTATGGATCCTGGGCCTCTGCGTGCAAAGCACGTGTACTCGTCCTCTGAGTTCCCCAGCCCTCGAATTGGAAATGATTTATTCATTGATATCTAGGTATTTTTAAAATCCTTAACATTTTTCAAGATGTACAGATGTTTATGAGATTCTAATAACCTGTTTTCTCTGATTTAATTGAACTTGAGTTCAGTGGCATGAACTGGTTTTAGAGGTGGGAGGGGGGGTATGCGTGAGAAGGGGGAGGTGGGGGGTCTCCCAGCTATTCAGAGAGGCAGCTGGCTCTTGGGTGTTGATCGGTTTGAAAAGCCAGTGGTCACAATTAGGAGAGTGATCTTCTCTCTACAAGTTTTGTAATGCGCATCATATGGTTTTTATACCAAAGGGAGAGGTCATTTTGGAAAAACTGAATTTTCAGGACTAGTACTGACATTCCCTGAGCCTCATATCAGGCCTCAAATAATTCTGTAACTTGAGACACTTGCAGTCATGTACCTTAAAATCAGAAATAAGGAATAAAGCAACTGAATCATTTTCTCAGTTTATTTTTTATTAGTCCATAAAATCATAAAACTGCTTTTCTCTTTCTTAATTATGAAGCTTGCTTATTTGGAAAATTCTGTGAAAGGCTCTTTGATTTTTAACTTCCAAAATAGATATGAATATATTATGTGTTTGGGGTAAGTATGGTGGTTATCTTCTGTAAGTGTGAAAATAAAATGAATTTACTTGATTAAACATAAATGAATAAAAACATAAATACTAGAAGTAAATAAATTTATATGAAGCAGTTTGCGTGTAGAGAGATTTGAGGGGAGAGAGCGAGAGTTGTGTTCCAGGGGGACCCTAGCTTCTCCAGGCGGGAGGAAGCCGAAGTCCACATATGCACTGTGGGCTGATCTTCATGGTGGGGAATGAGCCTGTTTTCTTATGTTTGCATGTACACCTGTAGCTTGGGAGGATTTATGATTCAAGAAGAGGTCTACATATAACATGGGATAATTTTTATACTTAGGATTAGCCAATAAATAAGTCCTCCCTCCCATCCCTCAATTTTTCAGGGTCATCCTAAAGTGTGTGAAAAACTAAAGGCTCTTATGGTTGAATGGACAGATGAATTTAAGAATGATCCACAGCTTAGTCTAATATCAGCAATGATAAAGAACCTTAAGGAGCAAGGAGTTACATTTCCAGCCATTGGGTCCCAGGTAATTTGTAAAAAGTTAATATGCTGTTGTTTTTCAAAATAGGTTTACTTGAATTTTTCTTTCTCCCCTGCTTTCAAAACTAGGTTTTGAGATAAAATAGTGAAAACTGCTATTCAGAGGAATGTTTGTTGTTGTAATAATGTATTCTAAATTGCTGGAAAATATAGTGTGAAACATTAATGAGTACCAGCTTCCAGTTCCTATTTCCTTTTAAAAATGAAATAGTGGGGGAGGGGTGCTGGTGCCACGGTGCTGTAGGGAAGGTGCTTGGCTTGATGCGGCTGATGTGGTTTGGTCCCAGCACCATCGGGAATGATCCCTGTGTCAAGAGCCAGGATCAAGCCCTGACCACCGCCAAAAAATGTTTTTTTCCCTTTGGCTTTGGGGCCACACTTGTCTGTTCAGGGCTTACTCCTGGCTCTGTGCTCAGGGATCATCTGGTGTGAGATTACATGCAGTACCTGGGGTTCACCAGAGCCAAAGCCAACAGTGCTTGCCGGGGTCTGACTCGGGCCTTGCATATGCTTGGCGTGTGTCCTACCACTTGAACCAT
This sequence comes from Sorex araneus, assembly GCF_027595985.1. Classification (NCBI taxonomy): domain Eukaryota; kingdom Metazoa; phylum Chordata; class Mammalia; order Eulipotyphla; family Soricidae; genus Sorex; species Sorex araneus. The sequence goes on along the minus strand of NC_073310.1, from coordinate 61,739,805 downwards.
CTCCCTAGCTCCATTTCTCCTTTATAAGTAAGTTGAACATCCTGCAATTAAAAAAAAAAATTATTTTATGTGGTTTTTCTAATAAGGATAAGTTGTTTTTTAAGTATTCTTAAGGCTTTATTTTTGTTTTTCTGCAAAGAATGACAACTCAAAAATCAGGATATCCTTAAAATCTAAGGATGATAATTTTGATTTTAAAGATCAGATCATTTGACTTATCTGAGTTAAAAAAGGAAAGGAGATATAATGGACCAATGGGAAGAAACGCACTTGCAGCATCTTTTTCTTTAGTAAGAACTGATTAATTTATAACTTTTTCTAACCCTATCCCTAACATACGACTTTGAAAGGCTTACCTTTCTGGTGCTGGAGCGATAGTTCCACAAGTTGAGTGCATGCTTTGCACAGGGCACGCCCGGGGTCAATCCCTGAGCACACCAGGATCAACCCCTGAGCATAAAATTATGAATAACCCCCAGTCTTGCTGTGTGTGACCCCAGAACAAAACCAGAAAAGCTTCACTTTTCTAATCCAAAAATACCTGTTATTTTATTGAGATAGTTACTTACAAGACTGAAAATGTCGGTCAGTTTCAGGGGTATGATGTGACCAGGTTGTGCTCAGCCCCAAAGTGCCAGTATCCTGCCGCCACCCTCCATGGGACCATTCCTGTCTTGCGCCCTCACCCTCGGCTCTGAGCATGTGCAGGTAGAGCACCCAAGCAGTGCTCCCAGCACAGGGTCTGTACTTCAGCAAACATTTTAATTTACTTAATAAGTCTAATGTCATGGAAAATAAATGAAAAACCTCTCTGATCTGCCAGTCTTCCTTTAGGATAGCCCATTAACTAGTCACGTGGGGTTAAAATATATGGCTGTTTTCTTTGCTGTCATTTCCAACTGGCTCTGTGGAGTTGCAGTAATGTAAAGGCATGAAGGGCACAAACTCTTGCAGAATCAAATTTGGGATTTTGACCACTTAATGGAATCAAGCAGGCTACCTTTTCATACGTACCTACATTTTTTCCCAAGACACTTCCAATTAATCCAGTGCTCTTTTGCTTTAAAAAAAAAAAAAAGGTTTTGATTTTGTTATTGTCCAAAGTAGTCTGGAGATGTGAATCCCCAAATATGTTTGGGGCATTTTAAAACTTCTGGTTTCAGTTGTTTTCTAAACATTTCCCGATCTCTAGCTCTATTCTTTCTTTGATTTTTCAATCTGCCTTTGAGTTTCATCACCTGTTTATCCAAAGGTAGCAGAGTGTACTTCATGCTCGGACTACTGTTCTGAGTTCGCATTGCTCTCGACATCTCTGCTCCTCTAGTCTAACTTCTGGGTGGAAGGTGCTATAGTTTGGGTTTCTCTCTATTGCAGAAACCTGTGCTAGATTGATGAGAAGGGTCTTGTTAAGTCCTTAGATTTGGAATATTGGAGAACAGTCTTCAAATCCTGTTCTGATTTTTTGTGTGTGTATGTGTGTGTGTGTGTTAGGCTGCCGAACAAGCAAAAGCAAGTCCAGCTCTGGTCGCCAAGGATCCCGGTACTGTGGCTAACAAAAAGGAAGAAGAAGATTTAGCAAAAGGTGCGTTTTAGGGTCCCTGATGGTGAGATGAAGTTAGTTCTCTCACTTCGCTCTATTCCCGCTGATAGAACCTGAAATGTACGATGTTCCTTGCCTCAGTGTCTTTATTCTCCTCTTCAGGAACAACTGCATTTTTTTAATATAATTTTTATTACACTGTTTACCTATAAGTAGCAGTAAGTACATAATTCAACACATTCTTTTTACATAAATTAGTTATACTCTTGGTATCACTGCCAGTTGTTTCTTTGAATATGTTTGAGATTTTTTCATAAATAAATTCATTTAACTTTCTTGTACAATTCACTTTCATTCAATATGCTAATGTAGTATAATTTATCTCCTAATGGAGTCTTAAATTTTCTGATTTTTCTAAAATTAAAGTAAGTACACTGTGTTAAATATTATCTTTCATATTCTTTAGTACTTACATATATTTGTTACCTTATTTGTTTTGGTTCACAGGCAACTAGCTACTTCAGTTTTGCTAGATGGTTAGTTTTCGTCTTCCACCAGCATTGTAGGGAAGCTCTTACAGTTAAAAAAAAATCTTCTGGGAGAGCTTGGTATTATCAGTTTAAGTTTGTGACCTCGGTAAGGTTTGTAATTATGTCCGCTTACTTTGTTCCTATTTTCTTTAGATTAAGCCCTTTTCAGCACGTTTATTTGCTGTTCAGATTGTGTTCTTATTTCTGGATTGATGTTCATGGTCACTCCCCTGGGTTGCTTAGAGGACTATGAGGTGCCAGGGATTGAATTTGGGTCCCAAAGCATGAGCTTCAGCCCTTGGAGATGTCTCCCAGAGCCCTTTATTCTGGAGTTCAAAGACAATATATAGAAAAATCTTTACTTGGGATTTTAATCCTTCATGTGTTAAATTGTTATAGATGTATACTGTTGGGTTTTGGTTTATACATAAGTTTTAAGAAGCAACTTCAAAAGTTTGATGTACTTGAAATATTTTGCTTTTCTGTTGGAATTTTTGGCTTTTAGGTCTTAAGATGTTTTCCCCTTCACAAGTCTAAAAGAAATTCACCTTAAATATGTGTGTGTGTGTGTGTGTGTGTGTGTGTGTGTGTGTGTGTGTGTGTGTGTGTGTGTGTGTGTGTGTAGTTTGTTTGTGGTTGTTGGTTCTTTATTGAGGGCCTCACCCTAATGTGCTCAGGACTTACTCCTGGCTCTGTGCTAGGAATCACTCTCATGGACCTCGGACCCATATTAGGGATTAAACCCAGGTTGGCCACATGCAAGGCAAGTGCCTTAATCCATTATCTCTTCGGCCCCAGGGTTGGGAAAGATTCATTTTCCTATTAGGTCATTTATTATTTCCAAACGGAGAACGTTCTGAATTGGTTGAAAACAGGATAAAACAGTACGCCCAGATCCCATTGTGGAGCCTGGTGATGGCCTGCAGTGAAGCAGACATTAGAAGAGACTTTTGTAATTATTTTAGGGAATTTGTTAGGTGGGCACTGACTGTAGATCCAGTTTTCATTCTAAAAGTATTGCCATGGGGCTGGAGAGATAGCACAGCGGGTAGGGCGTTTGCCTTGCACGCGGCCGACCCGGGTTCAAATCCCAGCATCCCATATGGTCCCCTGAGCACGGCCAGGGGTAATTCCTGAGTGCAGAGCCAGGACTAACCCCTGTGCATCGCCAGGTGTGACCCAAAAAGCAAAAAAAAAAAAAAAAAAAAAAAAAAAAAAGTATTGCCATACTTTTAAAACAATACAATACAGCTTCTCAGATACTACCTTTGAGACTGATTTACTAATTCCCCAGTTTCCCAATTAAGCCTTGGGAACCTAAGCTATAAGAATATACAAAATAAAAGAAGAAAGAAAGTATAAAATGTAGGAAATAAAAAAATGGAGTGTACTTTAAGTTAGGAGTACATCAGTAAAATTCATGAGATTATTCTTGCTCAGACCTGTTTCTAGTTTCCACACAGGTAAAATTGTATTTGACCTTCAGTCTTTTTGTATTTCCTTAGCCTCTTGGATATATTAACATTTTAGACCTTCTAAAATCCACTTTTTTCCAGCCATTGAGTTGTCTCTGAAAGAACAAAGGCAGCAATCAACCACGCTTTCTGCTTTGTATCCCAGTACGTCCAGTCTCTTAACTAACCACCAACACGAAGGCCGCAAAGTTCGTGCTATATATGACTTTGAAGCTGCTGAAGATAATGAACTGACTTTTAAGGCTGGAGAAATTATTACAGTTCTTGATGACAGGTGATGGTTAATATTAAATTGAAAATTCATATGAAAATATATAATGTATTCTGTGTTGTATATGCTTGTTGAATCCTACTAGCAAATGTAGTTAAAAATATACCAACTCAGATATTTTCTCTTTATGGCAGTTGACTGATTGTTTGTGTCAGACTGTTTGGATTCTTCCTTTGTAGTTTAATTTTTTTCTCATCTATTCTTTAAATTGTTTTTTATTTGCTGTGGAGGCTTAAGTACATTCATTTGTGTTTTTCAACTAATAAGAGTAATAAAGTTAAGGATTTGGAAAATACTTTGAAAGTATATGAACTTATAAGCAATACATAATAAGCTGAGGCTGTTTCTTTACATAGAATAGGATGGCTGATACAGATTTATATAAATTTATGCTATCATAGAGGAAATAATACAGTGCTTTTTTTCTTTGAAAACCACAGTTTACTTTCTTAAAAGTAATGCTTTATTAATGCTTTTTCTGATAATTAGTAAAATTTGAATGTCATTTAAAAAAACTACTTTAACAGATTTAAGGCTGTTTCTGTAGGATGATACTTGTATTCAGGCATGTTTGTGTGATCCTGTATTCCTTTTTGTGTCTTTTGGGCCACACCTAGTGAGGCTCTGGTTAATCCTAGCTTGGTGATCTGGGAGTGCTCCCTGTGGTGCTCCAGGGATCATGAGATGTTAGTTATCGAGCCCGGCCTCCTGGGTGCAAAGTGTGCTCAAGCCTTTCGAACCATCTGCTGACTTCCACATGTTTTCTTAAGTGGAAAAAATGAATCAAAGTTTGAGCTAGAAATGAACAAAACACTGCTCATTTATTCAGAAAAATTCTGAGACCAGTTTAGCTTTCCCTCTACGAAGCACGCCACAAATGCAGATGTGCATTAGAAACTGTGGTACAGGGGGTGTATTGTGGTGAAAATGATGTATTCAATCATGTGCTCTCTTTGGGGATGCACTTGCTAATATGCAACAGAAATAGCACTGGTTTAATAGGGGAGATCTGGATTGAGAGATCTCAGTGTGTCTTACGTAAGCAAAAGTTTCTTACTCTGGTTGTAGACCATTGTCTCTGGAGAGAGTTTGCAGCTTTTTCTTTAAAAAAAAAAAAAAAGGAAAGAAAAAAATTGATCCTCAGAGCGTTTGACAGTCTTCCAAAAGTTAAAGAACTGTGTATTTAATAGCGTCTGATCATTGCTGATGCTTCGCTTTTATTGTAATAAAGATAAATTCATAGCCTCTTTGGGTTTTTGTGAGATTCAGTATACAACATACACTATACAATGCATAATGTAAACAGGATGCATTATTGTATACAATATACATTAGTAATGATGTATGCTCAGCATTATGGAAGGTACAGGTTTTATTGAATAAGACCACTAGAGTAAAGCATTCTATTTGGTTCCTCACAGTGATCCCAATTGGTGGAAGGGTGAAACCCATCAAAGCATGGGGTTGTTTCCTTCTAATTTTGTGACTGCAGATCTCACTGCTGAACCAGAAATGAGTAAGTATTTTCCAGTCTCTGAATAATCTTTAATCCCCTTAATGAAGATGAAATAAAGCCAACGTTCTGGTCCAGAGACTTAAATATTGTCACTTACTACAGGTGCAGTGCCTGTGCGGCAGATCATTTAGTAGAATCATCTAAGAATTGAAATAATTTACTAAGATTATCTTTAGCTAGACTAAACTTATATAAATATTTCTCATATGCATGTGTGTGTATATATATACAGTTCTGCATATATATATATATGCAGTTACAAAAATACAGACTAAGGGGGCTGGAGTGATTGTACAGTGGGTAAGGCGTTTGCCCTACGGGACCGACCCTTGTTCGATTCCCAGCATCCCATATGGTCCCCTGAGCACCGCCAGGAGTAATTCCTGAGTGCAAAGCCAGGAGTAACCTCTGTGCATCACCGGGTGTGATCCAAAAAGCAAAATATAGATAGATAGATAGATAGATAGATAGATAGATAGATAGATAGATAGATAGATAGATAGATTAAGAAGTATTACAGATTTTATACATGATGTGTTTTCATTGCTGTCAGTTGATGATGGCATGACAGATGCTGTGCAGCCTCATTGAGACTTCTTCCTAGTCTAAGATGGCACCCATCTCTTGTGTAGCCTAAAATTTGGAAGCAGTGACCTCTAAGCATCATAAATGGTTTTCCTTTTATGTTAGGTATTAGGTATTCAGAAGAAGCCAGTCACGGGTCAATGAGTCAGTTTTAGTTTCGTTTCATAGCTTTGCTGGCTAGGAGAGAAACTAGAAAGTGGGCCAAGGAGGAAGGTAAGGATTGCAGGAGATACCGTCACCACCAGTATCTTATCAAAGGCTTGGTACACAGTTCACTCTCTCTCTACAAATTGTTATATGTAAATGAATTTCATGTAATGATTCTGAGACATCAAGAAAAGTTTTTCATATCTTTTAAGAAAATAAATAATCTGTAGTCTGTACTATAGAAAGGTTTATGTAATTAAAATGTGTAGAAATTTAAGATTTTCTTTAATAATGTGACCATCTACGGCTAGGCAAATTATGTCATCTTTCTGTAATGCCAGAGAGGATTCAAAGAAAATTGTGAACCTATGGGATGCTTATAGTTAAATGTTTTAATTCATAAGAATTTTAAGAAAAAAATCCTTGTTGGTTCTAGAGAGATTGTTCGGCAGGCAGAGTGCTTGCCTTGCACGCAGCCTGCCTTGGGTCAGTCTCATTGCTTCATGTAGTTCCCCTAGCAAAGAGCCAGGAGTAAGTCCTGAGCTGATCGTGGCCCACCACTCCATCCCCCAACGGAGGAAGGAAGGAAAGAGCAGTGGGGCAGAACGGACCACAGGAGAGCTAAGCTCCTGCTTCTGACGTAGGAGGCCTGGATTTGATCTCGGCACAAACAACCCCACTCAGAGAATCTCGGGCTAGCCCTAGTAACTGTGGTGTGGTAACAGCAATATACGGGGAGCCTTGCAGTTACAGGCTCTTGCCTTTGGTTATCTTTCTGTTCCCAGCAGTACCAAATATTGAGTCTCCGGTGAATATAGATTACTTATTCAATAAATATAAAATGCTAGAAATGACTTACCAGTTAAGAGTTCTTTTTTCTTTTTCTTTAAAGATCTGAGAACTCTTCTATTTTAGAAGACTTTATTTCTTTCATTCTTTTGGGGTTTGTTTGGATTTTTTTTTTTTTTTTTTGTCTTTTTGGATCACACCCGGGGGTTACTCCTGGCTCTGCACTCAGGAATTACTCTTGACGGTGCTCGGGGGACCATATGGGATGCTGGGGATTGAGCCCAAGGTGTGCAAGGCAAACGCTCTCCCCTCTGTACTATCACTCCGGCCCCTAGGAGAAGAATTCAACAGTGAAGGAGCCATTATAGATCTTTTGTGAAACCAGAGTTCTCTCATAGTTAGTGTTGGGTTATTTTGTGTCATGAGCAGATGTGATTCCTGATACCCATTCATTAATTACTTTTTTTAGGTTGTTGAAACTTGTTTAAAGGGAGTGCATATTTTGCTGACTTTTAACCCCTGTGTTTTTTTTGGGTTGTTACTATGTTTTTGAGGGTTTTGGGTACTTCATCTTCTCCCCCCGTGGCAAGCTGTTGGAAATGGTCGACATGTTTTAGACTTGTAGTTCACTCTAGATCATGTAAATGGGAGCTAGGACTGTAGCAAGTTAGGATTCCCACGCTTGGAAAATGAGTACCTGCACCGTCCTCACAGCATCGCCAGCTTCCTTGATGTGATCGGTGAATAGGTATCCTGCTTAGTGTGTTTATATTTTGAAGATGCAGTAAAACACTGTGAAAACACTTTCTCTTACACACATCATTCGTACATAACAGTCACAGTACTAGTCCTGATGAGAGAAAGGGCTGCTTTCCTCATCTCGGGCAGCTGTCCGGCTGTGAAGACTGTTTGTTCTCTGTGGCTCACGGCCAGTGTGGCGCTGTCCCGCTTTCCACTTATAGTAGCTCCGAGTATCCGGAGGAAAAGATACCTGGAGCAGATGTCGTCCCCACCCCCATGGGAAATGAAATCAGCTCAACTTTTTTTTTTTTTTTGGTATGTAGATTTTGCTTAATGGTGATTGGAATGGAATGGATATAGTGCTTATCTTGGGAATTAAACTATTTCCGTTTTATGCACAAGTGCACAACACAGAATTGTAACTGATTTAACTTCTTCTCAGAGCAAAACCACAGGGCAGATTTCATAGTGGGGGACTAGGAGAGTCAGATAGATTGGCATTCAAGCCCAGGCTTTGTAATGCATTATCTTTATCTTGTGTAAGAGGTTTAAATCTTCAGTCTCATTATATAAGATGTGTATATCTCATCAAATTGTTCTGGAGATTCATTGGAGGAACTGTAATATTCCATTAAGCATCTTTATTTTTTATTTACTTGGGTTTGGGACTGCACCTGGTTGTGCTCAGGACTGACCATTCATGGGGCTCGGGGGACCATATATGGCGCTGGAGATCAAACCAGGGTCAGCTGCATGCCAGGCGAGCTGCTAACCTCCTCTACTCACTCGCTGTCCACCAAGCATATCTAATAATAGATTAAAAGATATTCTTTACCTTTCGTTCTTCCCCTCTGGTTCCCCTTTCCATCTGACTCGGGCCAGAGAGATAGCTCCACGGACTGAGCACATGCTTTCCTGTCAGAGGCTTGTCCAGTCCTGGCACCTGTGATCCCCAAGCACCACCAGGAGTATCCTCTGATGTGTGCTGCGTGTGGTTCCAAAATGGGATTTTATAGTGTGGATTGACACATTGATACAAGGTGGACAGAGCAGAAGGGAAGTTAGTTACTTCACTGAAAAATGTTATTTCATTTATTTTGGTTTTGGGGCTACGTCCGGTGGTGCTCAGATCCTTCTGCCTCTGTGCTTCAGGGTCATTTCTGGTAGTGCTCAGGGGTCCAGCTGGTGCCTGGGATTGAAGCAAGGCCTTCAGCTTGCTGAGCTGTGTCCTTAGCTCAGAAATTGATTCCTTTCAAAATGTGTCTCCATCTTGGACCTCGGGGGATAGAACAGTGCCCTGGGCTCAGGCCTTGCCAGTGGCTGACCTGGTGCCATCCCCAGCACCATGCAGCCTCCTGAGTATTTGAGTGTAGCCCTGTGGGCTCCTGAGCTGAGCAGGGTGTGCCCTGCTGCCTCCTGGCACTGCTGCTTCCTCGGGCTCCAGTGCTGAGCCACCAGGTTGGCTGGGCATCATGGGCGGGAGTCCCCCAGCCCCCTGGGCACTGCTTGGAGTTCCCTCCCCCATAAAAGGGTATGCTCTTTTGGACACATTTAATTACTATGTTTGTCGTAATCTTGTATTAATGTTGTTTTGAGTCATTTAAAAAGAAATGGTGGGCCGAAGCGATAGTACAGGGAGGGCATTTGCCTTGCACATGGCCAACCTGGGCTCGATCCCCGGCATCCCATATGGTCCCCAAGCACCACCAGGAGTAATTCCTGAGTGCAGAGCCAGGAGTAACCCCTAAACATTGCTGGGTGTGACCCAAAAAGCATAAATAAATAAAGAGAAAAAGAAATGGTTTGAGTTAAACAAAGGGAATAGGTGTTCCTTACTCTTTTTCTCTTTTTGTTGTGAAGACTGATCCATGGAAGACTTGAGAATGATTCCGTGGAAAATTCACATCCCTCTGAGGCTGCTTGCAGAGTTCTTTACTAACCTGGGTGGCAGCCTCTTAGTAACAGTCCGAGTGCCACACTGGAGAGCGCGACAGGGAAATTAGCTTGGTCTGGCGAGTGAAGACTTTCTTTGAAGGATGTCATTTAAAAAGAGGGTTTATTTTAAATTGCTGCTTTTATTTTTCCCATTATAAAACTTTGCCTTTTGTCTGTAGTTTACTAAATTCTCATGTAGTAGGTGACTAAACTTTGAGAACATATCTCTGTTTTTAGTGAAATACCGTTTTTGGAAGACAAAATCTTTAGAGGATAAATTTAAGATAACCCTTGACGTTTATTTTAAGAAAAAGATAAATAATACCTATTTTACAGTTAAAACAGAGAAGAAGACGGTACAATTCAGCGATGATGTTCAGGTAGAAACAATAGAACCAGAGCCAGAACAAGCCTATATAGATGAAGTAAGTAATTTCTTTGGTGAGAACTTTTTAGTGAAGGTGAAATTTTATTGTCTGTTTTCCTTAAGAATGTCTATTACTTTGATTGACACATACACTTCTTATAAAAACTCGAAGAGTAGATGAGGTAGAAATTCTCCCTGAAACAACTTTCTCTGTAGTTCCTAGAGAGGATGGGGATTTCTTATCTAGTTACGTGTATGTATGTGTATATATATACCTATATACACATATATATATGAGGTACATACAGTGGTGCTAAATATATTACATAATGTACCTAACCAGTATTTAGAATTTGCTTAGTATTTTTGTAAAAATGGGTTTATCATGATTTAATCATTCTATTGCATTGGTTGTTTCCAGTTCTCTTTATGAGATTTTTTGTTGTTGCTGCAGTGACCAATAATACTTACATAAAAGAATGCGACTTTTCAAATGTCAGCATTTAACTTTTTGGGAATTCTATCCTTTGTGACATTTTGGAATTAATAGTGAACAATGAGCTCTTCCATAGTTGGAAGCCTGCCTCTTGAGCAGGGGAGAAGGCAGCACTAAAATGAAGAAGGGATTACTTAGAAAAGGGTGGTTGGAAGGATCGCTCGGGCTGGGAGATGAGTGCTGAAAGTAGATAAAGGACCAAAAAAGTGATGGCTTCTCCGTATCTGTGTTGCAAACCATAATGCCCAAAAGTAGAGAGAGTGTGTGAGAAATTGTCTGCCAGGGCTGCGGGGCGTGGGAGAGGGGGGTATACTGGGGAGATTGGTGTTGGGGAATGTGCACTGGTAGAGGGATGGGTGTTTGAACATTGTATGATTGTAACTCAAACATGAAAGCCTGTAACTGTATCTCACGGTGATTCAATAAAACAAAATTTTTAAAAAAGTGAGCTCTTTAAACTTTATGCAGGCTTTTCTAGGTTTTCAGCTTTCGTGGGATTCAGAAGGGAAGAGGTGGGAGAGTGCTCTTTCCGAGAGACGCTGTGGAAGTTTGTGTTAAGGGCCAAGGTGCCCGGCTAGGTCAGGGAAAGTTATGTCCGACTTGGTAGTACATTAAGCAAAACCCATATTAGTGCCCTCCTGTTAGGCTATTTAGAAACCTTTCTTTCTCTGGCAGTCAGTCGTTTCAGTCAGGATACCATATTATATATTCTGTAAATCAACAAACATTATTCATGTGGTCATTAACTCATACTCTGATCTGCCCCCATTTTTTTTTATAGGCAAACTTATGATGCCTTGATTTATTTTTGATATTTCAGTTTGGGTGTCTTTTGCGTTGAAAAGAACTATTTGTTTTAAATTTTGATAGTCAGTTATCAGGAGTGCATGCTTTATGTGCGTTGGGACTCAGGTTGGAAGGGAACGGTCCCAGTGGTCCCCTGAGGCCGTTGGGGGTGACCCTGCTGATCCTCGGCACCATCGGGTCTGAGTAGCGCCACATCCTCCGGCTCTAGCGTTGGCCCAGCTGGACCTGGTTGGCTGCATATTATAGGGAGCAGCCCCACACTTCCTGAGCGCTGAGAACTGGACACTGCCTGGAGGGCCCCACGTCCCCCTAATAACCCTTCACTTAAAATACTTTTACATACCTGTGTCATATTCATGTCAATGATGGATGCATCTCAAACTATTTTCCATCTGTATGGAACAAGGTTATAGTTTTTGCTTTAATTAACCTTGGATAAATTACCTTGTAGTTTGTAATCCTTAAATTATTTGCTGTGCATACTCATGTTTAGTAGCATGACCATTAAAGCTGTGTGTAGTTATGTTAGTGGTACCAAATTATTCTTTGGTACATTGATCTATATTTTCATTTTTAGAAGCACATTTGTTTTTATGAAGTATAACTATATTTATGAAATGATTGTTTCATTAGTTCCATTGGAGTTACAACCAACCAGAGATTCTAAATTAAATCCCAGTCCTTGCGGTGAGATAATGTCCAGTCTTCCGACATAGGAGAAACAGATGAGCCCATAGGTCTTTCTTCCTTTTGTGACGAACTGAAACATAAGTGGAAAGAACATATAAATGAATTCTTAGGGCCTAGTGGAGCAGCTTTAGCTTGCTGAGCTGTGTCTTACTGAACAGCTGCTTTATTCTCAGTGGAGAAGCGCGAACTCCGAGGTTCACCATGAGTGATGCCATCTTGAGAGGCTGCTACGGTCGCTCCCAGACAGTGATCCGTTGAGTGTGACCGGAGAGGCAGAGAAACGCTTCCACTGTGGACTGAAATGTGTCTTCTCAGAGTTGGAGTATCTCTGCTAGCAGTTTTTGAAATGTGTCGCAAGAGCTTTTAAAGACTTTGACTTTATTTTTATAAAGCTGTTCATGGTTATTCATTCCATTCAGTATTCCAACACCAGTCCCACCGCTACTGCACCTTCCTACTACTATTATTTCCAACTTTTGCAACCATCACTTGAGCCTATTCCAATAGCAGGCCCTAAATAATTTATTTTATATTATTTGTAATAAATGATCTACTAAAAATGGTCCAAAAAGGTTTCCTTAGAAGAAAGTGTGTGCAGATGGTTGATCTCACCCTGGAGCCATTCAGCCCATGGAGAGGCTTTGACTTTCTATGATATTGAACATGGGTGCTAAGTGCATAAAAGCAAAAATAGAATCTTCAAAAGTGAATTACGGAAGTTCTCTCTCCATAAGTCAGGCCGGTTTGGTAGGCGATTGCTATTTCTCATACCAGCTCCATAATTCCTGCAGGACAAAATGGACCAGTTGTTACAGATGCTGCAGAGCGCGGACCCCAGTGATGACCAGCCCGACCTTCCGGAGTTGCTGCATCTGGAAGGTAACCTCGGCTCACCATTGACTTTGCAGATGAAGACTGATAATTAGGGGTTGCATCTAGCTTTCTGCTGCAGAATCAGTGAATATTTACATAGAATGAAGAATAATATGCTAATATTTCTCTCTTCTGACAGTCTCAGTTTCAAATGCAATTTAAACCTTTGGTAAATTTTGAATTCTTAGACTTTGCTCTCAAAATTTGATATTTTATTAAGCATTTTAGAAACTGGGTTTTTTCATTTGCTGTATCTCTGCTTTATAGTTCATTAGCCATCATCTTTGGTTTTGTTAGGTCACACCTGGGGGTGCTGATGGGCTTTTCCCGGCAGCATGTGGCGCTGGGGATCAGACCTGGCCTTCTGCATTCAAAGCATGTGCTCGGCCCGTTGCACCACCTTTTAGTGTCACCATCATTAAGATAATCTTAATTAAAAAATCAGTCTTGGGACAGGGAGATTGTAAGCAGACAGGGCACTTCCCTTGCATACAGCTCATCCAGGCTTGATCCCAGAACCACTTATCGTCCCCTGAGCACCAGCAGGAATGATCCTTGAGCACAGAGCAGGGAGGTCGCCCTGAGGACAGCCGTGTGCGGCCCAAACCCCCACCCCACCAAAGAAAACAAATGAATTTTGGGTTCTGTGGATAAAGTTAATTAATATAAATATATTACTTCACATTATAATATAAATATATTACTTCAAATTACGATCCCCTATGTCTTATATAAATATGCTTAAAACATTTGTTCTCCTTTACCACATTTTCCTAAATTTCATTAAATCTTTTTCATTTTAGCAATGTGTCACCAAATGGGACCTCTCATTGATGAAAAGCTGGAAGATATTGATAGGTAAAAGAAAATGTGCTGCGTCTATACTGTGTCCCCCTCCCCAGCCTGTCTGTCCCCCTTCCTCCCTCCCTCCTTCCCCTTTCTGCACGTGTGCCCCCTCCCTTCCAAGGGCTGACTTCTGGTGGGGGCTCAAGCGTTATCTGCTGTCCAGCCATCAGACAGGTCAGCCTTGTGCAAAGCAAGTGCCTTACCTGCTGCTCTGTCTCTCGGCCCCTCACCCCCTCCCTCTCATTTTAAACATAAATGAGTGGTCTCTTTTCACTTTTCTACTAGATGTGGGGAATAAAATTAGACCCTTTTTTTTTTATTTGGTGAAGTGAGAATTTTTCTGACCTTTACTGCAGTAATCTTTTTTCAAAATAAAGGTAAAGTATTATAATTTTATATTTGCTATAATGGTAATGTTAGAAACTATAAATGACCGATCAGTTACCACTGCCTAGGAAACCTAGATATTTTGAAGTAAAATCAAATAGAGTAAGTTAGAATTTCATCAGTGCAAAAAATACATGATGTTTTCTGTCTTTAGGTTAGGATTTTAATGTTACCCACGTAGATCAATTTTGTTTTTACCATTGTTTTACTATTTCTAATGTTGTTTCATTTGAATGGTTAATAGTATTTCCGGGCTGAAGCGATAGCCCAGCAGGTAGGGCTTGCACGCAGCTGATTCAGGTTCGATTCCTCTATCCCTCTCGGAGAGCCCAGCAAGCTAACCGAGAGTATCTCGCCCACACGGCAGAGCCTGGCAAGCTACCCGTGGCGTATTCGATATGCCAAAAAAACAGTAACAACAAGTCTCACAATGGAGACGTAACTGGTCCCTGCTTGAGCAAATTGGTGAGCAATGGGATGACAGAGACAGTGACAATAGTATTTCCAATGATTGTATTATTTTTCAGGAAACATTCAGAACTCTCAGAGCTTAATGTCAAAGTGATGGAGGCACTTTCCTTATATACCAAGTTAATGAATGAAGACCCCATGTATTCCATGTATGCAAAATTGCAGAATCAGCAGTATTACATGCAGCCCTCTGGAGTTTCTGGTTCTCAGGTAAGATGGTAAATCCTTGATGTATCATTTACAATTCTCCAGTATAGTAGACATTATTTAGAATAACTGTTTCTGTAAACGAAGTGTACACACACACACACACACACACACACACACACGGATATGCATGTATAATATGTAACTAGCATGCAAAGTATTAACATGGGGCTTGAGTGTTGGCTGAAAGGCTGGAGTGCATGCCCTGTATTCAGGTGACCTGGCATCACTTGGTACCCTGAACACCACCGAGTAAGTATATATCAAGAAGGAAGGAAGGAAGACAGGGACCGAGTGATAGTGCAGCTGGTAAGGCATTTGCCTAGCATGCAAATGATCTGGGTTTGATCTCTGTCACCCCGTATGGTCCCCTGAGCAACCTCCTGGAGTGATACCTGAGCACAGAGCCAGGAGTAAGCCTTGAGACTCCCACATGTGGCCCTAAAACAAAAATAATTTTTTTTTCAGTATTTGAAGATACATTTATATGTGAGATAAACATTAATGCTTAGGTGGAAATAAAGTCCATAAGAAGCCCCTTCAGTGAAAATTATTTTTTAAAATGCCTTTCAGTAGAGTAAAAAAAAAAAAATTCCAAGTATGTAATTGGTTGGGCTTTTGCTACTCTTGCCGTTGTAAAGAAATGTCCTTTCTCCCCAAGTTTTAGAACCTCTAATTGTTTTCTCGTGGTTGCCTTTTCTAGGTATATCCGGGGCCGCCTCCAAGTGGCACGTACTTGGTTGCAGGGAACGCACAGATGAGCCATCTCCAGAACTACAGCCTCCCCCCCGAGCAGCTGTCCACGCTCAGCCAAGGAGCAGTTCCACCACCCGCAAACCCGGTGCTTCCCAGCCAGCAGGCCCAGGCTTCTTACCCTAAGTAATTTGAGTAGTCACTTTTTTATTGACTTATTTTTAAATTTTTTTAAATGTTTTTTCTTTATTGAATCACAGTGAGATAGACCCTTACAAAGCTGTCCATGATTGGATTTCAGTCATACAGTGTTCCAACACCCATCCCTCCCCAGTGTACATTTCCCTGCACCAGTGTCCCCAGCTCTCCTCCCATCCCCCCACTACCTGCCTCTATGACAGGCACTCTCTCTCTCTCTCTCTTTCTCTCTCTCTCTCTCTCTCTCTCTGCTTATCCCTCCTCCCTCCCTCCCCCTCCTCTGTCTCTCACCTCTCTCTCCACCTCTTCTCGTTGTCTTATTGCCATGACCTTCAGTAACTGAGAATTAGATAAGGAAAATCCAGGGTCAGCGTTGTACATGCTGTTTGCGGGGCTGTTCGAGTAGGGCTGGGCGAGAGCCCTCCTGGAGCATTGTGCCAGCCAGCCCGCCGGTCTGGGCCAGTGCATGCCAGCTTCAGTCAGTCTAGAGTATTGGCTAAGTACCTGAGTGAATCAAGTATAATAACTCATTTATTGGTTTTCAGTAAGTTATAGATAGTTTACCTTTATTATATTGCTCTAGAATTTATAGTACTGGTCTGTCTCTTCAAGACAAAAAATTAATTAATTTTGCCTTGTGTGAGGATTTAGTGTACATTGCAGCAAGGTGTAATGGTTGGCCCGAGATAGTACAAGAAGCTGCATTCCCTGGTGGTTCATGAGACAAGTAGTTGTTATGACAGGCCAGACTATTTTAAATCATTTACTTACACCCTGTGGAATGATTATATAATCTGTTATAATTACATAGATTTATTTTCTGCTGAAAACAAGTAAAACTTGGACTTTCTAGACTGGAGAGAGTGATAGTACAGTGGATAGAGAATATTTGCCTTATACTTGGTCGGTTTGATTCCCAGCACCCCATATGCTCCCCCAAATCCCACCACGTATGATCACGGAGCATAAAGCGAAGAGGAAGTTCTGAGTCCTGGGTGTGGCCCCCAAACACATGAAAACAAAATAAATGAAAAACTTTCTGAGTTCACCAGGGTGTGATTCTAGAATTGGTGATATTCTGACTCCAAACACTTTTTTTTTTTGCATTGGGGGGTGGGTTCTTTTTAGTGGGCGGTGTTTGGGGGCCCGTGCTCAGTGATTCTCAGAGCTTACTCCTGGCTGTGCTCAGGGACAGTTTGTAGAAAACTATTCTTGGTGGTGGAATTACCTAAAACTCCTAAATTCCCCTCCTATTGTATTCCTCACCCTGAAAGAGTCATGCACGAGTACTCACTGGAAGCAGTACTGTGTCACGGTGTCAGGGTATGTTCTAGTTTTGTTGTTGTTGTTGTTTTTAATTTTTTAAATTTTATTGAATCACTGTGAGATAGTTACAAGCTTTCATGTTTGGGTTACAATCTCACAATGATCAAACACCCATCCCTCCACCAGTACACATTCCCCACCACCAATAACCTATGTATACCCCCCCTTTCCCACCCTCCCCCTGCCTCTAAGGCAGACAATATTCCCCATACTCTCTCTCTACTTTTGGGCATTATGGCTTGCAACAGACACTGAGAGGTCATCATGTTTGGTCCATTATCTACTTTCGGCATGCATCTCCCATCCCACCTGGTTCCTCCAGCCATCATTTTCTACGGTCCTTGGGTGTCAGCCTCATGTGATGCTACCCTATACTCCACAAATGAGTGCAGTCCCTCTATGTCTGTCCCTCTTTTTCTGACTCATTTCACTTAGGTATGCTCTAGTTTTATTACTGGAAACTACTTAGGACCCATTCTTAAAATCCTGAGAAATTGTTTTTGTGAATGAGGTCATTTGTCAGTAGGTGCTTTGCCTGGATGTTTTGTTGAGCTCTGACCTCATGTTGCTTCTCTTGGGTTACTCTGGGTTTGTACCTGAGTATAGAATCCCGGACCAGGGATGTCTGACTCTACCCAGACCCTGTAGCTGTTACCTGCCACCTTTCAAGAAACACAGATACTTAGCGATTTCTTGAAATAGTTACACTGGCCAAAATTCTTATCCTTTTTGGGGGGCACACATCCAGCTGTGGCCTCCTGGTACTGTACTCTGTCTTCTGGTTCTGTTCTCCTAACTTGGTGCTGGGGATCATCTGTTTGACTGTCCTTCTGGCCCTCCAGATTCTCGTTCTTCAATTCTTTGCTTGGCTTTGTCGTAACTTGAGCACCCATCTTTCCCTGTGTGCGACACTGTCCCTCTGAGCTGTCACAGCATTTGAGCACTCTGCTGTGCTTTGGTGCCCTTCACATAATCCTGAGAGTGGAACAGTCTCATCTGCCCTTTTGTCTGCACTGTTGGATAGTGATGCTTGAGCAGGTACTCATCAAATTTAGTGAGTGTTCATGGTGGGAATTTCAAGCATTTTACTAGACCAGTGAGGTATGATTTTTAATTCCATGCAAAGGATTCACCAAAACTTTAGGCATTTTTAAAAAAGTTAAAGTTAAATGTATAACGTACGCTCTACATATGTATGCCAGAAAGAAAGGTGCAGTGTAAATGTGCTTGCATTTGTGTGTACACATTGACTCTGGCTATGAAATTTTGCATTAATTAAACTACATTCAAGTGAGCCATTTACCACGGGACTTGAGAGAAGAGAGGGAGGGGTGCTGGGGGGAAGGGGAGAGAGAAGAGAGAAATTGAGAAATGAGGCTAGAGTAATAGAACAGCGGGGAGGCTTTGCACACCAGGGTTCGATCCCCGGCATCCCGTATTGTCCCTTGAGCACCACCAAGAGTAGTTCCTGAGTGCAGAGCCAGGAGTATCCCTTGAGCATCCCTGGGTGTGGTCTCCCCAAGCCCCCCTCAAAAAAATTTAGAAATAATATTGGTCTTATGGTTATCATTTCCCACTTCAAAAGATCTCACTGAGAGCTGGGAAAGAGACCACTCTTCAATGATCGTGGTGACAGACCTTTGCACTGCTGTATACTGAGTATTTCATTTGGGCCAGACTCTGCAAGATGCTTTATATCCAAGTGTGATCTCAGATTTTTTAGCTTCAAGGTTTTACTGGCATGTAGGCAAACTCTCAAAAACTACCTAATTTATTATAACATAAATTGCAAATTAGGATTGCATCAGGGTTTAGGGTTCAGGGAAGGTTTTAGAAACCTTGAGGCCTTGCCTTTTGGGCCACCGGATGTCTTTAGAGCACACTTCCGCCCTCTGGGTTAATAGCCTGAACCCACCTGCTTGGGGGGTGTGCTTGTGTTTCCCACTCTGGAGGAGCCTGCATTCTCTCTGGAGCATAGTTTCTTTCTCTCCTTCCCTCCCTTTATTTCTTGAATAAACTTAGAGAAGAGAAAATATTTAGGCTGGAGAAAAAGATTATAAGAAAATTTTTTTTATTGTGACAATATGACACTATATCTGTGCAGTTAGCAAAGATGGGAGTTGTGCATTAGTACAGATGGCACACACTGCTATTACCAAGGGGCACGTGTTCACTAAACTATTCAAGTCTCCTGGGAGTGGCGCTAGTCACGAGAACAATCAGCATGGTAAGAGCTTGGGTCTTACCTGTTTTTTCTGTTTCTTAAATTGAGGTATCGAGGCTTTCGATAGCATTGGTGTTACTGTTTTGTGTTCACAGTGCCCTCTGCCTGGCTGCTCAGGGCTCCCCCTCCTGTTAGCTCTCACCTGGACAGCCGTAACAGTCTCGACTTGAATTCTGGCTCCCAGCCTTGTCCCAGAGTGAGCCCATTAAAAGTGATGGTCAGACCACATCACTCTTCTGTCCAGCACCAGCTGGGGTCCTTCTGTGTCATTCCTGTATGCTCTGGGATTCTTCCTGTGGTCAGCAAGCCTCTGGGCGTTCTCATATTCCTCCTCCCCTAATCCTGCCACTTCCTCTCTGCCACTCTCCCTTTTGCTGAGCCTTCGCTGCCTCCTGTGCTATTTCTGGAACATACTTGGCACTCTTTGCCTCTCTAAGACTCATGTTCCATCATTCTCTGTCGATAGCTTTTTCTCGATAAGATTCCTCCCTTGTGCTTTTTTAGGTCTCTGCTTAATTGTCTTGAGGGCATCCCTGCTAGCCTGTTAACTGGAATCTCCTGTTTCAGGTACTCTTGGTTCAACTATACTTTCCTTTTCTCCATCAGAGATTAACACTCAACATAGTATAAGTTGATTATCGTATTTCTTCAACTAGCTAAAAGCTTCACCATGGTGGGGCCTCACCCTCCCATCATCTTCACTGTTCTGTGCCTAAAATAGCCATCTTTCACCTATTCTAGGTATTGAATAGTTTCTGAATGGACTGATGGGAGGAGTGGATGTGCAGTGAATAGCTGTCCTGTTCCTTTCCAGAGGACAGAGTACTTGTCTAATTGCATGTGTTTTCTCCTCCGTAGCACAATGGTCGGTTCTGTTCAAGGAGGCACGTATCCCGCCCAGGCTTCAGTCTACAGTCCTCCTCCTGTTGCTGCTGCAGCCGCCGCTGCCGACGTCACGCTCTACCAGAACGCGGGAACTGCTCTGTCCCAGGTGCCAAGCTACAGCCTCACGTCGACGCTGCCTCAGGCTGCTGTCTCCCAGCAGCCCCCTCAGCCCCAGCAGCCGTATTCTCAGAAGGCTCTGCTATAGGACTCCGGCTTCCCTGCTGGCCTGTGCCTGCTCGCCGCCCTTGACAGTGTCTCGGGCTTCTTCATATCTTAAGACTTGTTTATCCTCAGCGTATAGGAATCTGTCTGGGCCAGAAGTTCAGATACTCAAGAAGGTAGAACTCTCTTGGATTTGCACTGACTTATTAGAGGTTCTCCCTTCTTTCCCCAGAAGAACGAAGCTACTCACAACATGGAATTAACTTTCATAATATGAAAGGAATGAGACGAGATTGTCTTGTACAAAATACTCAGTCTACAAAATGTCAAACTTACAAAAAGCTGTTTTGGCAAATATTCTGTGCGTGTATATATATACATATATAGAGAGATGTGTAACTTCATTAGTGGTCATTTTGAATCACAGTGGTGATCATGTGAATATATTTAACACTGTTAAATTAATTTACGTTGCTATTATATTTTAATCATGAACAACTACCATGTTTCATAATTTTTGTGTAAATTTAAGATAATCTCTTAAACTGCAGGACAAAGTGGTAGCCTATTTACATGAGGTCATCCTCTTGCCCATGTTTCGTGTTAAACTACATTTCCTTCCATTGTGAGCTGAATTATGTCCCGCACCTTCTGTCGCCTCTTTCTGCAGCCTCTGTACTACTAGCTGTCATCACACCAGCGCACAGTAGCAAAATTTGGTGCAATTAGAACAAATGATGCTGTTCCCTTTAAACTGTTATATTTTGGCATGATATTTCAGGATATTGTGGGACCATAAGACACAGTTAAGTGGGATCATATTCTTTATACCTTTCTTTGTCCTGGGTGAAGACTAGGTTTTTTAAAGCTGTATACTGTGTTTTTTGATGGCAGCGACACCAAAGATAGAGGCAATGAATAGAAATTTTTTAACTGGAAAGAAAACGTGAATCACACTACATTTTCAAATCTGTTGTCATTCTTTAGAATATAAATAAGATTTGACTCCTCTGTCTTATCTATCCCATTAGTGGTCTTTTAAATATGTGTGTCTTTAGTGCTTTGTATTCTTTAATTCTCATTAAAATGGATTTAAGTAGATGTTTCAAAGTAATCTCTATTCCTGGCTTTTCTTAATGATTTTATTGTTACCTTTCAAACTGGTTTGGGGGCCTGTTCTCTTTCTCTCAAACTTCTAACATGTTTGTTTTGGCTTCCTATTCAGGTGGATTTTTAAATTTTTCTTTCAAACCATACAAAATATGTTCTCCACTGACATTTCAATCTTCTTGAATATAATTTCCCTAATGTGCTATACTATTACTTAACACTGTTATTTAAACAACTGAGAAAACGAATTGAGTGTCTTGGTAAATCAGTTGATATAACAGATTCCATATATAATTCCATATTATAATATAACAGATTCCATATTATAATTATAATTGATTCGTTGTTGGCAAGTAATCTTAATGGTGACTGACTTTAGAGATTCAAATCTGGAGCACCATCTTCAGTTTAAGTGTTTCACTCTGGTGTTACGTTTTCCTGAGTTTAGAGGATATCGTTCTCAAATTGAAAAGATAAAATTTGAATTCATATTTATTGTAATCTTTTCTATTCCAATTTGAAAATTCTACTTTATCTGGTATTGTCCCCATGTCATGTTTTTTCTTTGATACATTTCTTTACCTGCAGCAAATTTATCGTTTCCCATATTACTTTGATTGACTTTGTGCTGTAAAATTAATTATGTATTCTCTGGTATGCTTTTTGCCCTGTAAAAGTCAAAGAATGTAAGGGGGAAAGAAGCTACCATATTACAGTGCATGTACATTTTCTTATTCTTAGGCTTAAAAAAGTTTAAACGATGAATACTTGAAATGTATACTTCATTATTTTGTGCTTTTCATTTATTAGGTACAAAGATGTCAGATGGAAAAAAGTGATATGTCAGGTAGAAAAATTCCAACAAAGACGAACACTGATTTTTTTGAGTAATGTGATCAGGGCCAGTTAGGAGCCAAATGATTTTGTTTGGAAAACTAGTATATGTCTTGCACTTCCAGAATAATTTAGCTGCCTCCTTTTGAGAGGAGTCTTACATTTGAGATAAGTTCATTATAATGTGAATTTCTGTGAAGCAAATTTTACTTCTCAGTTTAGTAATTTTAAAAGTTTGGGGTTCTCATAAAAACCCAATCTAGTTCATTACATGGCATAAGTCGCTAGAAATCCCCATGACCAATTGGATATAATAATATATCAGTGCCCTGTACTTGGTGGGAGTAGTCTGTGGTATGTACTTCATGGAATTTTACTGTCTTTCCTAACTATGCTCCTCCCTTCCCTTCCTGTTACCTGTCTCTTCTGTTCAGTAAGAGACCTTTTTATGTGCCTAGAGATTTCCTTCTTTATATTAAAAACTACTGGAACTTTGATTCTGTACTTTTTAATTCTTGTATCTAATGTGCTTATTAAACTACCAATTCATTTCTGTTATTTACAGCTTTCACACGGGTTATGTATAATTCAGCTGAAAAATATTTTCAGTCCAAAGTTTCAGATTTACATTTTGTGTAAATGTAAATTTACACTCACACTATGTGTCAAGTTAGTGTCCCGTATGGTCTCCCGTGTTGGTTACAGTTGGTCAGACTTTTGCTCATTACATTCAAACCAAGGTTTTCTCTCTCCTATCTGGATTTACTTAGTAATTGGTCTGAGGATTAGTAACCAAATTGTAGTTTGCAGTTTTACTCTGGCAACATTTTTATTTTCTAAGTTAATTTTTTTTTTGTTTGGTTAATGCTACACCCCTTAGAATAAAAATGCGCAGAAGAAACTATTTCCTTGAACGTCTTGTTTGCAGTTATCTTTCATTTTAGATTGATGTTTAGAATGTGTTTGTCAAGTGTCAATAGATACTATATTCTGTACATTTTTGATATGTTCTGAATACAGTTTCATGTATTCTTTTTATTAGTGTGATCCCGTTTTTGGAACGATACTGTTTAGTGTTATATTTTTGAGGTTTCCTACCTCCAGCAGTAGTTTATCCTTATATTCCAGAGCATTTAATTTATTTTTTTTCTAAGCGCAGTATTACATATTAAACTATTAAAATTCAGTAACACCCTGGGTAAAGCAAACTGGACTTGTTTAAATGATCTTCTAATGGTCAGATACTTATGGAAAAATTTTTATATTTTTATACAAGAGTAGTATCCAATGTTTTTATCTGATACCCTGATCCGTACGTTACAAGTATCTTTTGAATTCATAGCTTCAAAATGTGTATGTGTTTATTTTACAAGTTATACAAATTCTACTCTATTCAGCTGTTTGTATGTTATAATAACCTCCCAAAATACAAATTTCTAAAGGGTAAGATAAAAAATTATAATAGATTTTATTATTTTATTCCTGTATCTTACTGGTTCATTTTATTTGTACCTTAGGTTGTATATACCCAATTTGAAGACCACTGTTTTAGAGTGCAAAATTGAACAGAGGTAGTGCATGATATTAGAAGCCGTGCTATTCCTGGAAACAATATTTTTTAGACCAACAGAAATATTACAAAGATAATCACAAGAGCTATATTGTCTAGATTCACTAATCATTAACAGTTTATCATATTTATTTTACATCTTTATACGCATGTGTTCAATGAATATGTACACATCTCCTACGAAGGTGTGAATTTACTGAAGAGGAAAGGAATTCTTTCCCTTTTAAAAGAGCTCATTGTAGCTTATTTCCCTAATGTTAGCTATCACAATAGAGCTGAATACATTTTATAACTCCTGTAAAGATATTTCATTAGGTAGTGGCTAATCCAGTGTTTTCATGGCATAAGTTTTTTAAGGGCAGGATTGTCACCACCTTACTATTTTAAGAACACACTGTGGGGGCTGGAGTGATAACAGCGGGTAGGGTGTTTGCCTTGCATGCGGCTGACCCGGGTTTGAATCCCAGCATCCCATATGGTCCCCTGAGCACCACCAGGGGTGGTTCCTGAGTGCACAGCCAGGAGTAATCCTGTGCATCGCCAGGTGCGACCCAAAAAGCAAAAAAAAAAAAAAAAAAAGAACACACTGTATGCACTTTGTGAATGGTTTTGTCTGATTATGTGTATGTGCAATATATTAGCCAGTTAAGACACCAAATATTAATGAAAATTAGTTCAATGTCTATGATAATCACTTTTCTCAAAAAAAGAACCACTTAGATTCCATTTTGAAAATATATCTATGCCTCACAAAAGAAAGTTTTAAAAAGTTTTAATGTTAAAAAGCTTTGATTAAAAAAAAACAGGACATTAAAAAAAAAAAAGCTTTGATATTCTGTAGTTAAAAATGGAACAGTAATTCTAAGGGAGCTACCAAAGATAAGGAGAGCACAGGTGGGGTTAAGGCCTTGCATCCAGCCGGCCCTGTGCAGGTGGTACCCTGGGCATTGCCAGTGCAGCCCTGGAGACCCCCGGAGCACGACATGGTGGCCCGGGTGTTCTTGGCACTGCGGGCTCAAGCAGTACCCTCCCTTAGCTCTCCTTCACATTTCACCACCTGCCCGGGTGGTCAAGAATGTCTTGGGTGGACTTTTGGCCTCTTGACCATGGCCAGGAGCCCTAAGGCTGCCCACCCACATCCCACCTACCACCCTCCCCAAGTAACCGCAGATAAATTCACTTTAAGTTAGTTACTGCCTCCGGTTTATGGCACATGAGAAAGTGGCCTCGTTAATTTCCACCGTGAAATGTATCTGTTTCTAATATTGCCAGTGCTGCTGTGATGGTACTTAGGGTTGAAGAGAGGAGTGAGAACTAGAGTAGTGAGGTCCAAATTGTACTGTTCATAGTTTTCATCTCTGGTGCTGGCCGAATGTTTAGTATCCTAAATAAGGTGCAAAATCAGTAATGACTTGTTTCACATAAATATTTGGCCTTGAAAAATGCCATTACATATTGTTTAGTTACAAGTTGCCAATAAGTATTGTTAGCTATTAAAAAAAGATGGACTTTTTTTTTAAAAAGTTGATTTTTCTTAAAACTGCCTTTTCCTCTTGTGTACCAATTACATGTGTTTACATGTATCCATTATATGCTTATAGAAAACAGTCTCATGAATAAAATACACTTTAACAGTTTTCTCATACTTTAAAGATTAGATTCCTTATTGCCACTTATAATAAAATGATTTTATAAATATGAAAGTATACATTTTATAAATACACAAAAAATTTTTCCGCCCCCTGCAATACACAAATTTTTAAGGGCTGGGGAGAGTGTTGCACATTGAGTGCTTGCCTTGCACATGGCCAACCTGGGTTCAACTCTGGGCACCATGTCGGGTTATAGGTCCCCCAGTACTGCCAGGAATGATCCCTGAGCACAGAGCCAGGAGTTGCCTGGTGTGGACTCCAAAAATATATATAACTTTTATTATATAGCTATAGTTTTATATCCCTGGCATCCCAGGTGGTCCCCAAGCACTGCCAAGACTGGTCCCTGAGCACTGCTGTGTGTGGCGATGCCCAGTTCCATGTGCCCTCAGCGCCAGGTGTCTTTCCCATTTCCTCACTAACGCCCTGGCCGCGGTTTGAGGTGGAAGCAGTATTCTTTCTGATGTGGCTCTGCTGATACTCGGGACATGTTGGGTTTTTTTTTTTTTGTCATAATCCATTTTTCACAGAGGTGAACTACCAAGGTAATCTAGTTCCCCGTTGCCATCTTGCATTTTGTTCGCACTTGGTGTGAGCAGGCATCAAGTGAGACCAGTCAGGAGATGTAACCGTTTATCCAGAGTTGAGGGGGAGCAGGCTTGACTGGGAGGAGAGATACTAGATGGGAAGTGAAGCCCCGGGTGCTTTTCCAAGTTTAGGGGCTGCCCTGACAGAACTCCCAAAACTTGGAAGTAAATGACTTGACCCCTGAGAAGTCAAACTGAAAAAAACTCTTTGGAGGAGGGCTGTGCTGTTTGGGGCCACGCTGGGTGTGGTGTTGAGGCGTACGCCTGGTTCCATGCTCCAGAATCACTCCTGCCGGGCTCATGGGACGGCTCGGGGTGTTGGGGATTAAACCAGGTTGGCTGCAGGCAAGGCAAACACTGCGGTTGCTCCGGACCGGAATCTGTCATCTTCATTTAGCCTACGTAGAGTTGGAAACTTTTTTTTTTTAATAGATGTTATATTGTCCTGTGAACTACATAGATAGTTGGCTCCTGGGGAGTGAAGGAGTCTTGGAAGCACAGACCTGCATCCCCACAGCTGCCACCCCATGTCTGCTTTCCCACAGCCCTCCCTCCCTCAGGACCTTACCCTGCCAGCGTTCAGAACTGCACAGAACTAGACCGTGCAGTCAAGACAGATTTTCACCACTGCCCCCAAACCAAAAATTTGGTGAAGTTTTTCTCTTTTTTTGGTGCTGACCCACTCTCAGCCGTGCTTGGGGCTTACTCCTGGCTCTGCTCTCGGGGACTGCTCCTGGCAGGGCTCCAGGGACTCTTTGGGGTGTCTGGGTTCAAACTGGTGTAAGCCAAGAGCCCCACCTACTGAGCTATCTTTCCAGCCCCAGTCAGGAGAGGTTTCAGTGAGAAACTTGCAGTAGAGAGAAAGGCCTCCTTCTGGGACTCTGGTTCTGAATGCAGTAAAGATAGCAGAATTTATAGCTGGGGGAGTGGGGCACCATGGGGTGAGTGGGTGAGACTTACTCAGTAGAGAGACCCAGGGGGAGGGAGCATTCTTGCTGAGGATGGGCCAAGGGGATCAGATAGCAAGGAGGGAGTGGACTGTGCCAACTGACTTTGCAGGATTCTAGCTGGGGTGGGGCCATGGAGGCCAAGCAAGGACACGTTCACGGTCAAGGGGAAAAGGAAACCACCTGCTGACAAGGAGAGTGACTTGTCACCCCTGCACGCATGTTTGCATGACCCCTGGAATTACGTCTGCTTTGGTTTCTACTTTGAAAGTGAGTGGATAGAAATCGTAATCTGTGGAGCACTTGTGAGAGGGCATTTACAGGAGAAACTGAATTACAGGAGGAATTGTAGATCTTGTTGGAATTCAATTTAGAACCTGAAGCAATGTGAACATTGTTGTGTAATCACTTTGGTAAGACTTTCACTGTAAGCCATAAGCCTATATTCCTTTCCACTGTAACCCATTGAATCCCACAAACCAATACGCATTTAAGTTCTTTATTATTAGTGACCTGGGTTCGATTCCTCCATCCCTCTCGGAGAGCTCAGCAAGCTACCGAGAGTATCCAGCCACACGGCAGAGCCTTGCAAGCTCCCCATGGCATATTTGATATGCCAAAACCAGTAACAAGTCTCACAATGGAGATGTTACTGGTGCCCACTCGAGCAAATCGATGAACAGCGGGATGACAGAGCTACAGACAGTGCTACAGTGCTACTGGAAAGCTTTGCACATACGGGTGATTCTATTTCTCTCTGGTTTTGTTTTTGTACCTCACCAAATGGTGGCTAAGGCTTACTCCTGGCTCTGCTGTCTGCAATCACTCCTTGTGGTGCTCAGGGGGCACAGGGGGTGCCGGGTACTGAACCCAGATCGGGCGCGTGCAAGGCAAACAGACCCTACCCTCTGTACTATTTCCTAGCCCTCACGTTCTATTTCTCAGACCTATGAATTCTAGGGCTACGCGTGTGTGTGTGCGCGTGCGTGCGTGTGTAGGTGTGTGTATGTGTGTCTCACAGCAGGACTTTAAGGTATTTGTGAGAACTCAGTGTAATGTAAAAGCGGCCACAATCCCAGATTTGTTTTCCTAAACCTCAGGGTTCTAATCTCACCACGGTAAGTCATGAGACTCAGCTGTAGAGTCCAAAGCCTACCTGCTAATAAATTATTTGGAGAAAGTAGTTGGGGCCAGGGAGACCCGACATTTGGGGAGCAGTGCACTGGAGGCTTGAGGCCAGGAGCCCGACCCCCAGGGCCTCCCCGTGTGGTCCTGGGTGGAGAGCTGTGTGTGGCCTGTGGCCTCCTACCCCAACCAAGCCTGGCACCCCAGCAAGGATTGCGTGTGTGTGTATGTGTGTGTGTGTGTGTGTGTGTGTGTGTGTGTGTGTGTGTTTGAGAAAGGAGAGCTTGGATCTTTGTTACCATAGCAACAGCAAAGAGCAGGGAGGGTGAGGAGGGCAGGAGCCGGGACGCAGCACTCTGGGTCTCTTTCATAAGAACATGAATCCCTTTGTGATGTAATCACTCCTCACACCACCCCAGTTCCAGAACCTTCATGGCGGGTCGGATACATCCATCTGGGGAATACCAGGCTCCAGTCTACTGCAGGAGTAGTGTCCTGTTGTTGAATTCGATTGTTTGGGGGCCACACCCCCACACCTTGGGGCTTGCTCCTGGCGGGGCTCAGGGATCACTCCTGCGGGGCCAGAGGACCTTATGGGGTGCTGTGGACTGAACCCAGGGTGGCTGCGCTGTATTCTCTGCCCCCCTCCTCAAAATCACACCTATTTTATAAAAAACAAATGTTTTAGATCTTTTCCAGTTAGGTATTGCTAAGAATTTACATAAAATTCTGAATTTAATTTTGCAATCAATAGGTGGTGCTGCTGCCTTAAAAAACCTTAATCATGAAAAAATCCTGCTTTAATCCTGAAAATCTCAATTAAACAGAAGTTTGTTTTGACCTCAGGTTATTTGGGAAAGGATATACAGATCTTTCCAGTTTGGGTTTGTTGTTCTGTCTCTTAACATT
This sequence comes from Sorex araneus, assembly GCF_027595985.1. NCBI lineage: Eukaryota > Metazoa > Chordata > Mammalia > Eulipotyphla > Soricidae > Sorex > Sorex araneus. The sequence goes on along the minus strand of NC_073310.1, from coordinate 61,710,910 downwards.
GGTTTGTAGGATTTGGTTTACGAGGTGGACTGGTGCGTGTTCAGCAATGGACGGAGCAGCAGTGGCTGTGTCTACACCACCCGAAGCAGAGGTACGTCACCGAGCCTATGACTGGTGATTTTCTGACACATGTGCTGAGGGCATCTTCTTGGCCTAATTTGGTTTCAGACATACGAGCAATGAGCCATAAGGTATATTAAGATTTAAACTTTTTTTTTTTTATTGGGACCGGAGCGGTAGGTAGGGTATTTTCCTTGCACACAGCTGACCTGGGATCAATCCCCTGCATCCTATATGGTCCCCCAAGCACTTCCAGGAGTAATTCTGTAATTCTTGACTGTAGACCCAGGAGTAACCCCTGAGCATTTCAGGGTGTGACCCCAAAAGCTGTATATATACACACACACATGTACATATACATGTGTGTATATGTATACATATCTATATACATATCTGTATGTATATATTTTTTAATTTTGGGGTTTGGGCCATACCTTGACAGTGCTTGGGGGTTACCTCATTCTTTGTGCTCAGGGATCACTTTTTTTAAAAAAAAATTTTTATTAGTGAATCACTGTGATGTATAGTTACAAACTTAAGAACTTTTGTGTTTGCATTAGGGATCACTTGTGTGGGTCTCAGGGAACACTATGGGGTAACAGAGATCAAATCCTGGTGAGCTGAGTGAGAGGCCAAGGAAGGAATGTGGCCGCTTTCTCTTTTGGCAGCTTTTTCTCATGCATCTTAGGGGCCGGAGAGATAGTATAAGATAAGGTGTTGACCCGGCGCGTGAATGACCCAGGCTCAATACCAGCACCCTACACTGTCCCCTGTGTGCTTGGTGTCGCCTAGAAACCAGTATCTGCTTCATGATCTGTGATGACGCCACTGGTCTGTCCACTCAGGAAAAAGAGCACTTACGGGAAGGAGTAAGGTCCGTGCAGATCCCAAAGCTGTGGGCGGTTCTTATCTGACTCAGATTGTCCGGATAAGAAAGTCTCCAATGACTCAATCTCCACTGCTCAGGGATCACTCCTGATGGAGCCTGGCAGGTCTTTGGCAGTGGCGGGATTTGAAGCAGGGTCCATACAAGGCAAGCACCGGAACCCCTTGCTCTCTGGCCCCGAAACTATTCCTTGATTTAAATGCAAGTTTCTCTTTTTCTCAAGAGCCATTGTCTCAGCAGAGCATCCGGTGGGAAGTGAAGTCCAGCAGAGGCTTGAGCCTGAGGGCGGGAATCTCGAGACCCATAGGACAGAAAGGAGAAGCCAGGCTGGGTTTGAAAGGTCCGGAGTGGGGGTGGGGGCATTCAGAAACTGGGACTCCCACCACTTCCAGGAATGGTACGAGACCCTTCCGGGTCCAAAGCCTTTGCACAGACAGTGTGGTTTATGCCGAACACCTGCCTCCTCTGGCGTCTGGGATTGGAGTCTGCCCAGCAGCGTGCGTACATCAACCTCCTCCTTCCCCTCCATAGCCTTGGTCCTAGGTCTAAAACACCTTCCTGGTGACATTAGTTCATGGGAATGTGCCAGTGGCCTGGTGCTCGGGCCGGTCCATGAGACTGGCTCCGAAAGATCAAACCCTCAGGCCCGGACTTTACCCCCGAGCCTCTGGGCTTTGCTGATTTACTTCCAGTGCTTCGGCTTTACTTGCCCCAAGTCCGCGAGGCCGAGCTCGGCAGGTCCTGGGGTGAGTCACTGAAACTGGGCGTGAGCCTGGTGTCCCTGAAAGCCAGCACGGCCCAGTCACCGCCTTGAAGGAAGTCATAAATAGATGCTGACATCAGGTCCGTGCCTCTCCAACTTCCAGGGCAAGGTAGATCTTAGCAACCAGGATGCTTCTTGCAACTGGGAACTTTGATGCAAGCTTTAGTCAGGCCGGTGTCTTGTGGCAGAACCTGCTTCCACCCGGCTCTTGAGGTCTTAATGGACATGCGGAAGTGCCTACCGTTGGCAGGGTTTTGATGCGGGGCATTGGGAGCCTGAAGATGCTGGTCAAGTCCTCAGCTTTTGCCCTGAAGGGGAGCGATAGCCCCTGGGCAACGGGGACGCAGCAGAGGTGCACGTGATGGTCGAAGTGCTCGCCAGGGGTCGCTGTGGAGCTCACACAGGTGCCTTGGCCCCAACACAGCCTTTCATGTCTGTGCTGGGGGTGGGAGGGCTTCACCCCCTTCTTGTGGAGCTCATTTGCAACTGGCACAGCATCGCCAGGAAACACTAATGGTGCCAGGGATCACAGGTAGCAGAACTGCTGGCCTCAAACATCAGAGCTGCGGGGACTAGGCTTGGCCCATGTGAGACACTGGGGATTTGAACCCGTGACCACACACTTGGCAGACAGGTGCGCTATCTCCGGACTACTCTGGGCCTCGCTTTCAAACTACTTTTATCCTGAACAAGATAAAAAGAGGATCCAACAGGAGTGCCAAGTTCTTAACTGACACTTTAGGACACATTATTATTGGGGATTTTTTTGGGGGGGCGCTCCCTAGCAGTGCTCAGGAGACCCCTTCCTGTGGGTCTGTGACCATCTCTGGTATTTGGAAGCCCTTCAAGACTCAGCTTGTAGTGCTTGGCGGGGCAGGGACCATGTGGTGCCAGGGATTGATCCAGGTCAACTACATGCCAGGCATGTGTCTTAACCCTGCTATTATTAGCCTAACTATTCTCTCACGTCCCTTAATTGCTGTTTTAAACCACTACACACAATTAGTGTGATAGCTGTGTGATAGGGATGTCTGTTTCCTTCCTTCCCCCTTCTCTCCTTTCTTCCTTTCCTCCTTTCCTTCTGTTTGCGATTATAAGACGAAAAAACCATCATAAGGAAGCATCACTAATCATAATTTTTTTATTTTTAATTTTTTCTATTGCTGCCAGGAATTAAACCCAGGGCAAGTGCTCTATCACTGAGCTACACAGCCCCAAACCAACATCATCATCATCATCATTGTGGTGTTAAATGACATTCTGGGTTTTGTAAATTTCAGGAGCCACCATTTAAAAGCTGCTCAGCTAAAAGGGTTAGGAAAATGCATATGGAATCGTGGTGGTTCTTAACCACGCTGTTAACTTGCTAGCCTGAGAGATGGACTTCTGCTTCTCCTATGTGATAAATTGTGAATGATAATGACATAAACTGAATATTCACCTCAAGTGCTTGACTGGAAGACTCATACTTCTGCGGATCAGTCCTGTATCTGGGGAAACTTCTGGACTTTGTAAGTGATCAGAGAATGAGACTCAGGACTTGCTCCTCTTCGCCAGCTCCTCAGAGATCCCGCCAGATTCCAGAGTACTTTTCCCAGCCACCAGCTCCTGCCCTTATTTTTTTTTTTTTTTTTTTTTTGCTCATCAGCACCATATTAGCACAGGAAACAAACCACGGATATGCCAGAACATTCTTGACCGTCTGTACACTTTGTTTCACAAGTCCTACATGGAAAACAATGACTGAACCTTGAGGCTACACACGCTCTTGCTAACAATTTCAGACATGTTCAGCTTTGGACTTCCTGCCGGCCGGAAGGAAATGACAGTTGGAAGTGTGGCGAGCAGGTGTCCCCCCTGCACAGTGCGATATCTTCTGCTTACTAAAGTAAAAGCCCTGCATCAACACTTCCACGTGGAAGTGAGTTCTCACCGCAAAAGGCCGCCCTTGTCAAGGCAGCTCTGCTTCCTGCGAGGAAGCTGCAGTCCCGAGTTCCGGGAGCTCCAAAGCCTTCTCAGCCACACCCAGCCACGCTCCTTCCATGTTCTCCCGTCACTGGCGGTGCAGTCGGTACAGCCCAGCGAGGTGCCAGGACAGTGCCGAGAAACGATGGTGCCCAGATAGTGCCCGTGTTGAGTGCAGGCCTTGCGGGTTCCCTAGGGTGCAGACAACTCGAGGGAAGGTGTTGGGTACCAAGACACACTTGGGCGTCTGCACTGCATGGCCCTTCAAGCGGAAGAGTAGGTCCTGAGCACTGTTGGGTGTGTCCCCAAACAAACACCAGTGGCAACTAATACTGGGTCATTCAAAGGAGAAAATGGGAGGAGCTGGAGTGATAGCATAGCGGGTAGGACGTTTGCCTTGCATGCAACTGACCCGGGTTCGATTCCCAGCATCCCATATGGTCCCCTGAGCACCGCCAGGAGTAATTCCTGAGTGCAGAGCCAGGAGTATAGAGCATAGCCAGGTGTGACCCAAAAACAAACAAAAAAAACAAAAAACAAAGGAGAAAATGGGAAACATCTAGAGTGCATCAGAGAAAGCTTCTGGCAGGAGGTGAGTTTGGGGCCTGCATTGACTTGTCCGCCCCATTGATCACTAGAAATACCTATTGCTACAGTAATCTTCTCGAGTGGGAGAGACTTCCTTTGAGAAATAACTTGGAGGATATTCAAGTCACGCGTTGGTGAGAGGGGAAGCCAGTGAGGAGAGCGGATGCCTGGTGCAAGAGTATGGATGACACAATCTCATCTTCAGTTGAAAATGCTGTCATTAGGTCAGAGAGCTAGTTGCAGTGTTAAGTATGGGGGCATTTGCCCCGTGTCCTGCTGACTCTGGTTCGAGCTCCCAACACTAACAAGGATCTCTCCTGAGCACTGAGCCAGGAATGGCCCCTGAGCACCACAGGGTGGGGCCCTGAGGCAAACAAATACACAGTCATTGTTTTGAGTCCCCAAAGTGTGAACAGCGGGGTTCCCCGGCTGGCTCGGGCACGAAGCCGGGTCTCCGTTGCTCCTTCAGTCCCTGTGTCCATGGATTGTTTCCTGGGCATGGACATTAGAAGGACCCCAAACAATCCACACGGTGTCAGCTGGACAGAGTGGGCCTTCCGCACTGTTCCTGGCGCTTCTCTCCACTACCTTTTCAAAAAAAACTATTTTATTTATTATTTTAGAGCATAGCAAAGTTGTTCATGATTGGATTTCAGTCATACACCCATCCACTGCTCTCGGAGAGCCTGGCAAGCTACCCTGGCATATTTGATATGTCAAAAACAGTAACAACAAGTATAACAATGGAGACATTACTGGTGCCCACTGAAGCAAATCGATGAGCATCGGGATGACAGTGATACAGTGATATTCCACTGGAAATGTCCCCAGCACCTCATTGCCCATAGTCAAGGCCTAAACTCTCCACTCCTTTTTTTTGGATGTGGCCGGGGTCACATCTGACTATGCTCAGAGGTTACTCCCGGCAGAGCTCAGGCGACTCTATGGGAAACCAGGATCAAGCCCTGGTTGGCCGCGTGCAAGGCCAACGCCCTCCCCGCTGTGTATTCACGCTGGCGGGATCTTCTCCATTCCCCTCTTGTCCTCTTCTTCCCACAGCCCACAGAAGCCCTCCGTTGCTTCCTGTTTTCCCCTCTGCACTCTGACCTTTCCAGGGCAGCAACTTTTCCATATTGATCTTCACATCCCAGCACACTGGTCACCCGAGGCAAACCAGAGAGAGGTTTTGAAGGGGACTGCTCAGAGGAACAATTGTTTTCTAAATATTTGATACGCTTTTCCAGCGAGGTGTCAACAGGTCTTTCTCTATTAATCCTGCTAACTGGTTCCTAATAGCACCTTGTTCATTTCCTGACTAGCAAAATAAAAGCGATGTTAATCTGCATTACATGGCAATTAGCTTGCCATGACAAATATTTCAAGGGCCAGGAAGAAGACCAAGTGAGGGAGCCGGCAAAGGGTGGTGAGATTCACCCCCTCTGAAACAGCCGGGGAGCCGGGTTCTGAGAGGAGACTTCAGGTTTGGGGGGTCTCTCTCTGTGCTTGGATCTCAAAGCAGGGGATGGAGAAATCACTGTTGTTGCTGTCGCTTTTTCTCTTTAACTCTAAAATCCTCTTCAAAATGATCCCACTTAACTAGAGCTTATACATCACACACGTTTCCTGTGTTCAAATTAGCAATCAACATGGCCTGGAGAAACGGTGTTTTGCCAAAGCCCCCGCCCCCTCCCGGGCAATCTATCTGGCTTCTGGCCACAGGTGTGCAAACACATTAAGGCGTCTCTTCCAACGCTGGCTCCTGTCTCTTTAAGAGACTTCAGCTGCTCCTCCATTGGGTGATCATTGAACCGTATGAGGGTCAATAAAGGAATAAAAAGTCTCTGGGTAGTGATTCGAGCACAAGGAACTTGATCGCAGTTCGGTGCCTGTGTCCATATGCCTCGGCTCACCCACAGCTGACCGGCCGCAAGATGATTTCGGGAAAGACCATCAAGCTGGTGGTCTTCGAGCTGCTGGAGTTTGTGGCCTTCTCCGTCCCCACCCTGGTGATTGTGGAGAAGTTCGCCACGTCCTTCCAGGGGGAGCAGAGCACGCCCGGGAGGACACATTACTGGCTGATTGTTTCTTGCTCCATTGCTTATGTGGCTTCCACGACCCTGCTGATCTGGGTGCCTGTCAAGGTCCTCCTGTATAAGAAACCTCACCTGTACAAAAAGATCAAAGGATGGTGAGTCCAAGGACGCTGCCGAGTGCGGCTCGTGTGTGATGCGTGATGCGGAAGGACATGCTCATGGGACAGGGACCACAGTTTGAGAGGAATGGGGGTTGCTAATCACCCTTCCGATGACAGTGGGCAGAATAGTATGGTACCTTTTAAATTTGTTTATTTGATTTGGGGCCAAACCTGGTGGTGCTCAGGGGTTACTCCTGGCTCTGTACTCGGGAATCATAGGGGGACCAGATGGGATGCTGGGAATTGAACCAGGGTCAGCTGTGTGCAAGGCAAGTGCTTTATTGGCCTATCTCTTGGGAGATAGTAAGGGACCTGGCTCTCCCTCTTTTGTCATAAAAAATATTGTTTTATTTATTTGTTTATTTTGATTGCATCACCATGAGATACCTAGTTACAAAGTTTTTCGTGATTGGGTTTCAGACACACAATACTCCAATCCCGGCGCCTCACCAGTGTACATTTCCCACCACCAATGTCCCCAGTTTCCCTCCCTAGCCCTCCTCCCTAGCCTGCCTCTATGGCAAACACTCTTGTGTCATTGGTTTTCCTTCCTTGTAATGAATGCCAAGTGTCGGGAGTTAGGATGGGAGTTTTCATAGCCCATGATACTCTGTGGAGAAGTTTGCACCTAATTTCTCTGTGTGCTGAATTGCATAGGTTCCACACTTAAGATGGACAGTCATCATCGTGCAATTACAGACTTTGACTTTTGGGTAAAATTTAGTCTTGTCTATTTTTAAATGTTTGCATTGCATCGTTTTGCAGGTCTAAGGTATCCTTTGCTCATTAACCAAGTGGGATGTATAGTCGGTTCCATTAGTGAGTTTTAAAAAAACATTGTTAGTAAATTCTCTTACCTTGGTGGAGGAGGGAAACATACTTAATAACAGACAGAAATATTTCAAGCAAGATTTAGTGTTCATTTACCGGCAGTTTAGCATGGGACCAATATTGAGTCCTGTAAAGATAATGAAAGCGAGTAACCGACACGAATGTACTTTCCCTTTTAGATCTTAAGATCTTATTTTTGCCCCTCTAGGATTTCTTCGTTAACTTTTCTTTCAAACTGATCTTTATGATTATTACCACTATTATTATTATTATTTGGTTTGAGCCACATCCAGTGAGCTCAGAGGCTCTGCGGGCTTAATGCTTAGGGGTCACATCTGACAAGCCAAAGGATGTTTTGAGCCATATTCTAGGCTCAACTGAACTTGATCTTATTTTGTTTATGTGGGGGTCTTACTAAGTGGTCCTCAGGATGGGGGGGCACTGGGAAGTCTCAGCCCACTGGGCTTGCAACTCGGAGCATGTGCCTGCAGACGCAGTGCTGGAGACGTGTGGTCCCCGCAGCCATGCGAGGTGCCTCCAGGAACACCTACCAGTGCTCTGGGAACTCCAGGGCTGCACCTCGGGACCCTCAGGGGAACCATGTATTGCCAGGAACTGAACCAAGGTCAGCTTTTTGCTAGGCATGAGCCCTAGCCACTGTATTATTTCCTGGCACCCTGATGTTGGTCCAACAAGGACAGAGGAGATGACCCAATGGGCGGAAACGCTTTCTCTGCATGGAGCACTGCACTGCTGTACACTGTCATCCCGTTGCTCATCTATTTGCTCGAATGGGCACCAGTAACATCTCCACTGTGAGACTTATTACTGTTGCATGTGGCACCCCTAAATTTATCCGCAGCACCACACGGTCACCTGTATGGTGTGAATTTCTCAACCCCCACCCTTCAAATAAAGCCAAACAATATGGACCATATCTTAAAAGCAAGGAGTTGGGACTTTCAATCCAAGCAAGGCACAGAACTAAGAAGTACAGTAGAGCTAGAAGTCTTGGAGGGAAGGTACAGGAGGGGAGTCCGGACCTGCACCCACACTTGATGGGGGCCCGGTCGAGGCAGGGCCCAGAGAATCTTGTCAAGCTGTGGGTTTCTGGAAACAAACCGTCAGGTGGGAATTGCTTTGATCAATGGGGCTAGTGGCAGGTTTTCCAAGCCTTGACCTAAAGACCAAGGTCAGGAGGACTTGGAGCAGAGGGGGCCCTCCCTACCCAGCTACGAAGTGCCTTGATTGTCTGAGACCCCTGCCTGGGCTGGAGAGCTGGGAGGGAACGGGGCAAAGGAGCACAGGAATACCCCACCCCAGCCCAGGATAGCTTACTTTGATTTTTTTTTCTGGCATTGGCTCAGATCCTTGCACACAAGATTTAGGCAGCAGACCTACCCAGGTCCCAGTGTAACATATTAATAAGCTATTCCCGATTCTCCGCTCACCACATATGCACTCTAAAATTTACATATTACCATCTCATCTCACTGGCTACCATCTGGTACAGGAGGTACTTCCATGAACATATTATTATAAGCCCTAAGAGGAAATTGAGACGGAGGTTAAGCAACTTTTCCAATCCACTGGTGAGTGGAAGGGCCAGACTTTGGCATTAAGTCCTTTTGCTTCAGTCATTTAACCTTCCAATTGGTCCCCAAAATGCCTTTTAGAAAGAGGGGGAGCCAGTCTCTTGGGGCACTTGGAGTCAACAAGAAAAGAATGTTCCATGTCATCTCCTTTTGTGTACCTGGTGCTACGATTTCATGCCCCATGCCACAATCCCAGTGTTTAAAGTTGGCTTATAGAAAATGCTCTTCTGGGGCCGGAGCGATAGCACAGCGGGTAGGGCGTTTGCCTTGCACGCGGCCGACCCAGGTTCGATCCCCGGCATCCCATATGGTCCCCCGAGCACCGCCAGGAGTAATTCCTGAGTGCAGAGCCAGGAGTAACCCCTGAGCATCGCTGGGTGTGACCCAAAAAGCAAAAAAAAAAAAAAAAAAAAAGAAAATGCTCTTCTGTGCTTGCATTTCTCTGTGTGGTTGTGGTCGGTCCCAAGTGAGGTAGATTGCTGTAGATAGATGGAAAGTTATTTCAGTTTGCAGAGAAACTAGGAGCTTCTTCCGTAATCACCTTATTATGAAAACTCTTATACTCTTATGTTATCTCTTCTTGGCGAGAAGATAAAGTTGCTGAGCATGATTCAAGGCTGGTGTTGTGTACTATGGAACGCGCACTTGATGATGAACCAGCAAGGCAGGTGCTCGAAGGAGAAATCGAAACTCAAAGAAGCAATGAGCCTGGTCATGTTACAGGCTCAGAGGCTGAGGAGGGTGCGGAGTGAGGTCAGATCTCTGTCTTCAATCCTCTGCAACTTTTCCTATCTTATTTCTGCCTTTGAATGCCCAGAGTTTTGTGAGGAAAGAAAGCTCTTTTAGAGGCAGTGGATACATTTTCTCCAAAGATAGGTATGTGGACATTAGACACGGTTTGCCAGGATGTAGATTTGAACTTTAATATGTGGTCAACTAGAATGTGTCTGATGTATCTTGATTGCTCTATGAAGATGATGCAAAAGTCACTGTCACTGTCATTGTCATCCTGTTGCTCATTGATTTGCTCATGATGCAAAAGTAAGGGTTATTATAGAAATAGGGACTCCACATATGAATTAATTTTGAAGATGTCTTATATAAATAGCTCTTTATGTGAAGCTACATAGATCCTTAGTATTCACAGATCTCTTGACCACCTGAGACGGTCCCACATGCCCACCACAGTCTCTAAGACACTGGAAGAAGGATCATTCTGTTAGTAAAAGGCATACTCAGCCACAGAGGCTGAGGGTCTGAGTTCAAATCCCATCTCTAGCACTGATCATGAGACCTTGTATGAACTCCTTATATTCATTTAACTTCAACTATCTCATAACAAAACAGGAATAACCTGATTTCTTCATCTAGGCATTGTGCTTAGAAGGTAAAAATCAGCCATACAAAGAGTTGAAGGGTTCATATGTGCATGCCCTATACACATTTGAATATCGTTTGATGCCCGGCATTGCACATGGTCCCTTGGATACTGCCAGGAGCAACCCTCAAACTCAGAGCCAGGAGTAAGCCCTGTGGAGTGCTGAATACAACCGAATAACTTTCCCATGTCAAAAAGTGAAAAATAAGAAACATGATGCTTCCTCCCAAACTCCTTTGAGGGTACCTGGCATTATAATAATAAAATCAGTGCTTCTTCTTCAGATTGGATTTAATATTTCCACCTAAAATATGATCAAAGCATCATCGACACAACTGAGAAGCAGTAGAAAGAAAATTCTGGGCTGTGAGGGAAACCCTTCAGGCTGACAGAGCCCTTGGGAATCACTTTTACGCAGGATCAGGGAAGGGATAGCACCAGTGTCAGATAAAGCATTTTGCCTTTCCACAGTCCTTGCATATTGGACTTCCCCTCCATATGGGAAGGACTATCCTTGTCTTGTGGGATGCCACAACCGTGCGGAGTCCAGGAGCGCCCTGATCTGGGCTGTAGTGCTGTCACCCAGTGCTCTTTGCCCTGTGAACCACTTCCTCATTCCTGGTGCATGAGTCTCCTCTGAGGTGTGCCTGTCAGCATCCATCAGAGCCTGGGGAGATGGTTCCAGCCATAAGGAAAAGTTGCACACGCGTCCACACCCACACCCACACCCCCCCCCCCCACACACACCCTACCTTGTAAATCACCCTCACGGAGAGAAGCGTTTCCCTGTGCCATCAGGGAAGGTGTGGAATCAGCGGTGGTGAGGTCTGGAGTCAGAGCAGGGCACTCGGTGGTGATGGGAGGGGATGGGCAGGACAGGAAGATCGTAGGATTTCCTTCCTGCCTTGGCACTGGGCACCACAGGGCAAGGATTCTCTGGGGTCTTCCAGAGTGTGGTTCCTTTCCAGGTTGCTGCATAAGAGAGCCCGGGAGGATCCACGTGTAAAAGATTCCCAACATTTGGGATGATGATTCACCTGGGTTAAAGCCTTAGCCTCTTCAACGAGATTTAGCTGCGGTTGGGTGGTAGCGTTGAGAGTAACGGTCGAGGTAATGGCGTTTACCACAACAAACGAAGAGAAAATATTAACCGAAGGGTCAGCATCAGAGTCAAGTCCCTGCCACTGGGCCCTAGTTGATGTCCTCTCTGTATCAGGACACCGAGTGGGCCCATTGGGCAGATGAGGACACAGAAGGACAGAGGCAAAAAGACAACACAACCTATGAACAAGACAGACCCTGGGGGGTGTCTGGCCCGAGCCCTGCCACGTGCTGAGTTCACGCGGGTACCACCATGTCCTGTGGGACCCCCGGGCTGGGTGCCTGGAGTAGGGCTGCCTCTTTGCAGCCTGTCTTGGTAGGGTATGCTACGAACCAAGCACTGGCTCCTGTCTCCCCTCCACGTGCCCCCCACCTCCCCATGGAGTGTCCCCCACAGCAGGAAACCAGCGCTGACCGCTGGACTTGCGTCTTTCTCCCCAGATGTGCTGCTGCGCGGCCAGGGCCCACCGGCCTCCCCCCAGTGAGGCACTGTCTGTGTCACCCGAGGCGGGTGTTTTGGGTGTGACTCTCCACATTTTAGATTTCAAGTTCAGTGTCAGGTAACTTTTGTTATGAGTACCAGAATCTCTTGTTGTTGTTGTTGTTGTTTTCACCCAAGGAAACAGGACAAATATTTGAGTACCCTGTGCCGGGGTACATTCAGCCTTCAGCCCTGGTGTCCTTGTTGTTACTTCTGTCCCCTGCATGCCTCCTTTCTCATCCTGTGGACAGAGGAACAGTCATCTTGGGTCCCACCTTGAGTGCTCAGGGACTACTCCTAGCTCTGTGCTCAAACGTGCTCCCAGTGGTATCCAGGGCACCGTGTGATCCAGAGGACCAAACTGAGTTAAAACCTTTCACTGGACTTGCCTTTCATGTGGCTTCCTGCATGCAAGGAGTGTCTGTGCCCCTTGAGGGTTGCCCGTGACCCCAGCAGTTAGCATCTTGACAAAGTTTTCTGCATGCCAATTCTGCCCCTTCCAAGCCTGCTCTCCCCCGGCCTGGGGTGTCAACTCTGGGCCACAGAATCTTCCAGGTAGAAGGCACTTCACGGGCCATGCGTGTTACCATCCCTGCACAGTCTACCTTGATGGCAAAGGGAATCCAAAGCTTTTTGCCCCCCCCCCCCCATGAAACCAGTTTTCCTTCTTTCTTCAGTGCCAAGGAAAATCTGCCACTGTATCTCTTCTTTTCTCCCTTCCACACAGATCTCACTTCCTGTGCTTGCCCTCCAGGTGTCCCTTGAGCTTGATCCTGGCCAGGAGCTCTTTGCCCTTTGCCCTCTTCACCGCTTCCCAGCACCCCTTTCGGTCTCATAGTGTAGCCTACTGGTCGTATGATGATGGTTTCCCAAACCTCCCCTTGGGGTTGTTGAAGCTGGAGAAGAGCTTTCAAATATTTGAAGAGAGGTTCTTTGCTCTAAGACATCTTGGCCTCAGAGGCCAGACTTCCACAGTGGGGACTTGATCGATATCCTGTGATGATTTCACATCTCCTTGCTATCCTACAGATGCAGCCATTAACTTCAGCTATTGGTATGATATTACTGGCTTTAGTTGCAACCATGTTCCTTGTTTCATAGGTATACAGTTGACAGAAACTGGTTACCAGTGTAGTTCTTGCTCATCCTATGCTTCAAGAGTCTGAAAGGCAAACCATGTGTGCTCTGCCCTTGAAATTTCCTAGAAACAAACCTTAAGCAAAACCATGTGTAATGTAATAATGTTACTTTATTATATGTTGGCCAGGATATTTTTCTTGCAAATTTTTAGCCAAATGAGGGCCAATAAAATAATGCTATCTGAGGACCACTGTACGTGCACTTCACAGCCATTTAGATAACTGGGGGATGGATGAAATATTTAATTTGTCCAACCTGAATTCAGTAGCTTACTTTTTTGTTTGTTCGGGGGCCACATCTGGCTATGCTCAAGGCTTATTTCTGGGATCACTCTTGGTGGGACTCAGGACCATTTGTGGTGCCGGGTAGCAAACCAGGGTTGGTCACATGCAAGGCAAGTGTGTTACCCACTGGACTATGTCTCCAGTTCCAGGGCCAGAATCTGTATTGCACCCTTGGAACCTGGAACTCACCCTGGCTATAAGTTCAGGTCTTTCTTCCTGGGCCAAGCTCTCGATGGAGTTCTTTTCTTAGTCAAGATATAATATATGTGGACTATGCTCTAAGTATAGGACTTCAACTCCGCCCTTCCATGGGAATCAATACCAGTCCACAAGTGCTTCCCGTTCCTGAACTGTGCTCGCCCACTTGCAATTATATACAGCATAAATGTAGCTTAAAAGATGTCTCTGTTCTTAGCATGAGTTTGTTGCTCATCAGCAGAACTTTGAAGCCTTGTAGCCTGGAAGGTAGGTTGAGGTCACCGTGTAGACCGGGCTGCTTCCTCTGAGTCTCAGTGATGGCAGCTGCTGAAGCATTTCTCCTAACTTGGAGAGGGGGGGACACTTTGTGGCATCCCCTCACTCATAACTGCTCCATCCAAGTAGTGCTTTCATCCTGTAGTGTGTACGTCTGCTCCAAATCCCTACCTACCCACTTCCTATTGCTGTGGGGGTCAGGTCTAGTGTGCTGGAACCACACTCAACTGGGCCTGGGTGTTTAGGAAATGCTGGGAGTTGAACCAGAACCATGTCCAGCTGGACATGTGCCTACAATGTAAGTTTCAGCCCTACCTCTGCAAATCCCACCTTATTTTTAAAACAAATACATCAGTTCTATTGGGGTAGGATGCTCCTTGTGATCTCTCTTGAATTTGTTGTATTTGGAAAGACACAATTTCCAAACACAGTCCCATCCCGAGAGATAGCAGTTGGGGTCTCTACATGTCTCGGGGGGAACACACACCTGTTCTTGACAGTCGACCCCGCTGTAGTCTCCCCAGTCCACCATCCATATGCTTTCCATGTGCAAAAGAGATTCAGGCCGGGTGAACCTCTCCAGAAGTCTTCACCATTCCAGAGACAAGTCAAATTCCAAGTTTCTCTGAAATCATGCAGTCTAAGCGCCCAAACTTGCCCTCTAAACCATGAAAATGGCCTGGAATGAGGATCGCTGGTGGGTGATACTGGAAATATGTTTCATCTTCTCCATCTAGTTGATGTGTACCACCAGTGAACATGTTAATTTTATAATACAATACAGTGAGGAGGGTGGCATAGAATTGATGTGCCTGTTCAACCAGGAGCAACTCAGAGGAGAAAGGGATTCTAGGCTCCAGCAAGCCTGAAATTCCCCAAGGGCTGGAGAATCATGCGCAAGGCTGGGATTGGTCCTGGGATTGGTCCTGCGCTCCACCTCCCTGGTGCAAGTGGCCACCTGCCCTCCCTCTGTTTGGGGAACATCTGGGCCCTCCATGGACTGGCATCCTACCGGGCCTCTGGAGTGTGTTGGCTCATTCTTCCCTTTTTCTAGAAGGGTCATTCACACTTGGAGTCTAATAGCTTTATCCACCCATTTCCTGCTCCTGGATTCCCAGAGCCTGACAGCCTTTATTTACTGCTTGGTCATCCACCCCTCCTGTCCAAGGTCACAGCCTTTCTGCTGATAGTTGGTAGGATTCACAGAACCACACCCTTGCTCTACTTGCTGGGGTATGACTAGATATCCCAGTGGACATGGCAGATAGATCCTTGAGCCCACAAACCCAGAACTCATGAAAAAGGAAATGCACGTGCGTAGACACACCCATGAAAGAGGAAATGCATGTGTGGACTTTCTCTCTCTCTCTTCTTCTCTCTCCCTCCCTCCCTCCCTCCCTCTCTCCCTCCCTCCCTCCGTCCCTCCCTCTGTCCCTCCCTCCCTCGATCCCTCCCTCCCTCCTCTCTCTCCCTCTCTCTCTTTCTCCCTTTTCTTCCTCTCTCCATCTGTCTTCCCTCTTCTATCTCCCTCTTTCTCCCTCTCTCCCTCTATCTTACCCCTCCTCTCCCCCCCCCCTCTCTCTCCCCCCACACACACACATACACACACCTGGATATTTGGGAGTCATGGGTCATGGGTGGTATTTAAAGCCATGGTTTCATGAACACCATACATGAAGATAACATGGATAAAGCAGAGAAAGCATAGGGCTCAGAATCATCCTTGGGACAGGCTGGTCTGGCAGAGGAGACTATACATGAATGCTTGGGTTTAGCAGGAACCAGATGGGATTCAGCCAAGAAGGCAAGATAACCAATGGAAAATCCTATTGCCCCCTTGCATTTAGCCTGCTGTTCTGGGTCTGGTTATAAGAGAGGGACTCTATCATCCCCCTCATTTAGGTCCTTACCTGGGATAGAGAGAAGCATTGCAGAACTGAGAAGAAATTCTTAGTTACTGGAAAAACTCCAAAACACTTTGTGCCTGGAAACACTTGACCATAGAAATTGAATTACTATAATGCCTCTAACATGAAAAGGATGTGTATTTCATTATAGGAAACTATTTAAGTATATTTTGTCTTCCTAGAAATGAAAAAGGAAGTATATATCTAATTAACATTGTTTTATGTACATGTCAATAATGATTGGAATGATTGCTCCATCTTAGATTTAAGAAGGTACTCAAAAAACTGGATTGACCAAGGACAGTAGAAACAAGGGCCAGTAGAAACAATGTCCACAGATGGAAACCTGCCTCAAGTGCTGGGAAAGAAGGCAGTTGGGATAGAGAAGGACCCGCTACGACAAAGGTGGTTGGAGATGATGACTCTGAATAAGAACTGTGTGCTGAAAGTAGGTAAAGGAACAAACGTGATAGCCTCGCATCAGTATCTGTATTGTAAATCGTAATGCCCAAGAGGAGAGAGGGAGAACGAGGGAAAGAGAGGGAGAAGGAGGAAGAAGTAGGAAGAGGGAGAGAGGGAGGGAGAGGGAGAGAGAAGGAAAGTGCCTGCCATAGAGTTAGGCTGGGGGGAAGATGGGGGGAGGAAAACTGGGGATATTGGTTGTAGGAAATATACACTGGTGGAGGGATGGCTGTTGGAACACTGTACGACTGAAACCAGAACATGAACAGCTTTGTAACTGTGTATCTCACATGCACTGTAGCACTGTCGTCCTGATTTGCTAGAAAGGGTGCAGTAATGCCTCCATTCGTCTCTGTCTCGTTCTATTGTAGTCCAATGGTATCTGCTCAGTCCAGGAACACAAAATGAGGCCCATTATTGTTACTGTTTTTGGCATATCGAATACGCCACGGGGAGCTTTCCAGGCTCTGTCGTTGGGGTGGGATACTCTCAGTAGTTTGCCGGGCTCTCTGAGAGGGACAGAGAAAAACTGTGTTGCTCTCTTCCAGGAGCTTTATTTTATAGTCTCTGGGTCTTGGCCATTGATGAGATTACATGGCGCCAGGGGTAGTTTGTGGGTGTGGCTACCAAGCTACTGGAAAACTGGAGATCTGGGTGGAGGAGGCCCAGTCCTGATCAGAGCAGACTTGGAGATTTCTGCCATGGGTCCCACATACCTGGGTTCTCACATAGGTGGTTAAATTTAAAAAAAGAAAAAGAAAAAGAAAGAAAGAAAAAGAAGAAATAAAACTGGGTTGGAAATGTATACATAAAAAAGAAATAAAAGAAAACTGGGTTGAAAACGTATGTGAACTTTCATACAATTTTGGGGGTAGGGAGCTCAAGTAAAAATGATCCAGATGCTTATTTATGTCATTTCAAAGTATTTAATCATGTGATATCTCTAAGTGTGGTCTTTAAAATCAGTTCTCACTACTCAAGATGTAATATAATTTAAGAAAATCATGCGTTCTTTATTTTTCAGTGGGTCTCTAGGACTCAAGGTTCTGAGCGGGATTCTGGTAACTGGGAAGGCTGCCATGTAGTTTAGTTGTTGATGGCTTGATTAGTATTTGAAGCTATCTTATCCCTTTGTTCTACAAAAGCATTTTGATTTTTGCACATGTTCCCCTTTGCCATACTCAAACATTTGGGAAATGGAAATAGGGAAGCAGTAGCTTCCTAGAAAAAAAAAAGGATAGATGAATGGAACCGGAACTGCAAATTTAGCAAAATGGAACAGGAACTGTTGATCTTGTATATTACTGCTTTTGCTTATTTTTTTCTCGTTTGCTAGGAGACCTGTTATGATGATGAGTGTGGTACTCACCACCCTACCCAGCTTCAGCTTCTCTATAGCAACGACGGAGGTAGGCAATTTTGATTTCCTTTTTCTGCAAAGTTTCTTCGTTTTCAAATGCTCCTCTGTTGCCAGAATTCAATAGGGTGATATGCTCAACACATTTCCTAAGGTTTATTTGATTTATTCTTCCTCCAAGTTATGATATATATGCATATGTATTTACAGATACAATACTAAGCTCATTGTTAGCTCTTTTAATCAAGGAAGAGCTAGCTGCCAATTTTAAAAAATGCTTCTGTGTTTTTGTATGTGTGAGACAGAAATGTTTTCCCCCACCCCCAAAAGCAAAGAATTCAAAAGGATATCCAAATTGTTTTCTTCCAAGCTGACAGTTTTTATAAGCTTCATCAGTTTTAAATGGAATTAGAAAATATTCAAGGACAGAGGTTCTCTGATTCTGAGGTCTTTGATAATATATCCACTGACAAATAATTTGCATATTGTAGTCATTTGAATATCACTTTGAGTTGATGTTTCCATAAATATGACTTCAAAAAAACTCTTGTGGATGGACATGTATAAGATACAGACAAAATTTCCATGTGGAAGATGAGATTCTTATAACCAAATAGTTCAAAACGCAATACCCAATTCCTCTAAATCATTAGATAGCAAGGTGCTGTGAAAAATGCAATTTTCACTTCCCCAAAGTGCATGACTTAAATCGCCATGTGATATTTTATTTCTAGATTGAGTTGATGTTCATTAAGTGGATAGCCAAGGTCAGGCATTGTGTAAACATAACCAAGAATAGAGAACTCAGAAAATCTAATTCTAAATGGTCTCTGGCCTTCATTAATTAGTTATTCGCTAATTATTTATTAGAGAGAAAAAATAGAACAGGTATGCGAAGTGCCCGAGAGAGGAGAGCACCGAGCCCTATGCTACTTCTAAAAGTGGCGTGCTAGCTAGAAAATGTCCAGACACCATGTTAGGACACTGACAAATTTATAGAAACATCATGGAAGGTCAGTTGTACTTTGTATCACATTGCAATAAATTAATATTTTAACCCAGATTATCTTATCTCTCCTCCCTAACGAACACTAGAAAGTACCTACAGGAGATTCCTAGAGCTTAAAAAACTCAGCTTATAACTCCCAAGGCCTAGAAATCTTCATATGAATACTTCAATTAAAATAAAAGTGGAACTCTATTAAAAAGTTTATAACTTTTTTTTTCTTTTTTTCTTTTGGGGCATAGGGTAGGAAGGGTAGTGCTGGGGATTAAACCCAAGACTCCTGACTGTGACACAAGCATTTAGCCACTGAGCTAGACCCTTGACCCCTCAATCTGCAGCCTTTCAAGACACACTTACGCACAGAATGGGGGAGTGCGTGAAGATAGATAATTTAGATTTACCCCCATTATGTCTCAACAGTTGTACTTCCCCCCTTATCTAATTTTCATTTCCGGGCCACCCCTGGCTGTTGCCGGGGGTTGCTGCTAGCATTCCTTAGGGGACCTGCAGTGTTGGGTCTTGAACCTGGGTCTTCCACATCCACAGCATGCACTCAGCTCATTGAACTCCCACTCCTATCCCTCTTCCCCCCCACCCCTCCTTTGTTACCTAAATGTAACACACCAATGGGAAGCCATACAAAGCGAATGCGTGTGGGGAATAGATGGGCATTAGGATGTCAGCGTGATGCTGCTGAAGCAGAGAACCCCACTTGCTCTGTGAGAGTTGCCAGCGTCTACTGCAGCTGGCAGAGAACAGGCCGTCCTGGTACTCCCTGTGCACCCAGGTGTCGTGAGTCCATCAGAGCCAGGCTCGGGGGCATCCTCTTGAATCTCATCATTTTAAGTTGCACTTCTTCAAGAATTGATGGGATTCAGCATTCTTTGTCTTGCTCATTTTTCAATTGGGTGGCATTTAATTAAAAAATATAAAGTTATTTATCAATTTATACTTTAAGACCTTTGTTGATCGTGCCTTGAAAATTAAGCCACCCTGTGCTTAATCTTCATAACAGATGATATTTTATTTGAGCTCATACCCATTGCTCGGGGTCTGTGCGGTGTTGGGGTTGGGACTCATTTCTCCTACTTAGCTCACTGAGCCAGTTCTTGCCCCCTTCAGTGGTATTTTCTGCTTGCTTATTTTTGCTTTAGGGCCACACCCAGCTGAGCTCAGGGACTCCTCTGGCTCTGTGCTCAGGGGCCACTTGTGGCAGTGCTCAGAACATCATAAACTACACTGGGAATTGAATTGGGGTTGGGATGATAATTTGGATCCCATATAATGTTATTCTTCTCTTTACATTCCTAGACCCTCTGGAACTGATTTTTGTATATGCTGTACAATAAGGAATCAAGCTTTATTATTTTTAAAGGGCTGAACACCATTTACTTAAACCAGTTCTCACATTTCTCTGTAGCACCCAGCCTCTTTATTATAAACCAGGCAACTATCTTCCTGCTATTTCTGGGCTTTCTGTTCTATCCAATTGTCTACCTGTGTGTGTCTGGGCCAACACCAAGCTGGGAATAGTTCTTTATATCTAGAAGAGTAAATCTTCCTTTCTTCTTTTTCTTCTAGGGCACCTTGCCCTTTAGGTAGATTCCTCTATAGCTTAAAATTCAGCTTGCCTTTCCCTATCAAAAGCTGGAAACTTGATCAAAGTTGCATTTATTTGTTTTTCACTTTTATTTTATTTTGGGGGGTGGGGTGCTGGGGGACATGCCTACTCTAGTGCTCGGGGGTTTCTTCTAGTCCAGTGTTCAGGGATTGCTCTTGACTGGGCTGAGGGACCACATGGTGCCTAGAATCCAACCCAGTCTTCCTGCATGCAGTGGAAGCATGGGGGTTGTTCTCTGCCCCCCAAAAGTTATCCTTCAAATACATCTCATCTTGTTTTCTAAATACAACCGGCATGTAGATATACTCTCCACTTTTGATGAGGGGAGTAGGTTTCCACATAGTCTATCATAGCATTTTTCTTTCTTATTTCTGTTGATACTACTTCTTATTTTTCCATGATGCTTTGTTTTGTTGTTTGGACCACAGTTGGCAGTGCTCACAGGGCTGCTTCTGGCTCAGTGCTCATGGGCTTTGCTCCTGGTGTTGTTCAAAGGAGCAGACTGTGCAGACCACTAAGCCTTACATGAAAGCATGCACTCCGGCCTTACGTGAAAGCATGCACTCCAGCATTACGTGAAAGCATGCACTCCAGCCTTACATGAAAGCATGCACTCCAGCCTTACGTGAAAGCATGCAGTCCAGCCTATGTGAAAGCATGCACTCCAGCCTTACGTGAAAGCATGCAGTCCAGCCTATGTGAAAGCATGCAGTCTAGCCTTACATGAAAGCATGCAGTCCAGCCTATGTGAAAGCATGTACTCCAGCCTGTGTGAAACCATGCACTCCAGCCTTACAGGAAAGCTTACACTCCAGCCTTACAGGAAAGCTTACACTCCAGCCTTACAGGAAAGCTTACACTCCAGCCTTCAGGAAAGCATGCACTCCAGCCTTTAGGAAAGCATGCACTCCAGCCTTCAGGAAAGCATGCACTCCAGCCTTATAGGAAAGCATGCACTCCAGCCTATGTGAAAGCATGCACTCCAGCCTTACAGGAAAGCTTACACTCCAGCCTTCAGGAAAGCATGCACTCCAGCCTTACAGGAAAGCATGCACTCCAGCCTTACAGGAAAGCATGCACTCCAGCCTTACAGGAAAGCATGCACTCCAGCCTTACAGGAAAGCATGCACTCCAGCCTTACAGGAAAGCATGCACTTCAGCCCATTTTGCTACCTGCGAGGTCTGTTGACTTTTCTCTTATGACACTGGCACCTCCAGTGCCATATTGAGTAGAATAATCATGATGGCATTTTGTTTCATTCCTACTCGTAGAGGGAAAACTCTGAACATGTCACCTTTTAGGTAATTTAAACTAGAGATGTTTTATGGATACATTAATCACTCAAATCAACTGCGTTTACCTGGACTCCTACATCTCAGAAGACCCTACATGCCAATGCTCGTTCTTTGAACTAAAACAGCCTGACATTTGAATAGGGCTGGAAGCAAGAAAACGCTGATCACACCATATCTGGCAGCTCAGATTATATTCCTCCTCATATTTACCAAACTTTCTCTTTAACCAAAACCCTTCTATTGGTATAGACCGTTATTACAGGTCCAGATGTGGTTCAAAGCCTTGTGAAATGTTGAAAGTCAGGCTCTTGTCTTTTAGCAAATGAGTTTCTAACTCATTCAGTACTGCTTTCAGACTAGCAAAAGTAATCAGAACCAAGAAAGCACAAAAGTGTGATGCATATAAATGTTATTTTTTTCTTTCTGAAAACAGATTAAGAAAAATGGCACTTCTATTGGCCTGCCTGATACCATACCTGACCTGCCCGTCTCTCTGGTTCTGACGTGCCTGATTATACTTGACATTATTGAAAAGCTCAGGACATATCCTCTGAGAGGGACACAAAAGAGTAAGTATTATGACAAATGGAATATTTTAGAAGTTTGGCATATTGCTCACCTCTCACCTTTTTATTTGTTGGTGAAAACTCACTTGTTGATATACCTCCTTTATTGGATTAACATTACAGATAAAATATTACAAATGAAAATACCTAAATATTACAATGATTTTTGACCCCCTTAATATCTTGACAGTTATTTTTAGCTTTTCATTTGCTTTGTTAGGGTGATGCTGATAAATCAAGTTACTAAATATTGAATACCCCAAACTTTCACGTTTAGCAAGAAAATTAAGCAAATTTGTGTTTTTAGAAATCTTCTTAAACCTGACACTTAGTTGAATAAATACAGCCCTGTTTCAGAAGCATCAGCTCAAAAATTAAAATAACCATGATCACTATTCCCTAGAAAACTGTGTATCTTTAAAATTACGATTGTTCACAAAGTAAAGTTCACTAATAAAGCCAGGATGTGCCACTTTCCTCCAAAGGGACTTAATAGTTCCATACAAAACTAAATAGCTACATAACTAACTAAAGTTTGATTTGTTTGTTTGTTTGGGGGCTGTGCTCTGGGATCGCTCCTAAGTCTGTGCTCAGAGGTAACTACTGACGGGGCTCAAGAAACTATATGTGGTATCAGGAATTGAACCCAGGTTGGCTGGTATTCAAGGCAAATACCATTACTGCTGAAATATCACTCTGGCCCTAAATTTTGATTTTTTTTTCTTTTTCGGTGACACCCAGTGATGCACAGGGGTTACTCCTGGCTCTGCACTCAGGAATTTCTCCTGGCAGTGCTCAGGGGACCATATGGGATGCTGGGAATCAAACTCAGATTGGCCGCGTACAAGGCAAATGCCCTACCCACTGTGCTATCTCTCCAGCCCCCAAGTTTGATTTTTTAAAATAAAAATATTAGGACCTGGGATGTATCCTAGCAGTAAAGTACTTGCCTGGCATGTGTGAGGTCCTGAGTTTGAGACCTGGCACCACCCATAGATAATTCTTGTTGTTGTTGATTTAATGTATTTTGTTGGTTGAGTCTTAAATTCTTCACATTTATCTAATGGTACCTGTGTTTGTTGGTTTATTGTACACTGTCTTTATGCTACAGTTGTACATGGCATACCAACAGGTGGCTTACAAGGCTGAGATTTGTGCAGGTGAAGTGGGTGGGCCTCGGTTCATCCTATGCTGGTGTGATGAGTACGGCGGGCTGAGCGGGCCGCCGAAGGAGGCTTCCTGTGTGGGAGGCGACCCAGCGGGGAAGGAAGCTGGCCACGGTGCTTCTGGTCACTCTGACTACTCAAGTGAAAGAGCAAATCTGAGCAGGTGCCTGCAGGGAGTCTGAGGTATCCTCAGAGCTTCATTGCTGCCCCTCGCCCATGGGTGGGAGTCTCCAGCCAGCTCCAGCTTCCTAACCCAGGCCACCAGGTGGCTAAAATGGCACCCGTTAGAGAAAGGCCTCACACATGCACCAGCCTGGCACAACCAGGAACTTTATTTCTTTGAAACAAGAGCCAGTCGCCAACGCTTCCGCTTTCTCTGGACTCTGGAGACACCTCAACCGCTGTAAAACCCACGTGGCGTGACTTCTGATTCCCGTTCCTGTGTCCTCTCTGTGTTTTAGTCATGGTTCTCTCTTCATGGGGTACTTGTACAATTTGAAGACGATATGAGTGACATTTTTCTATGTTTTTGAGATACGTGTATTGAACTTTTAATTTCCCCTGAGTCCAGAGATAATGATGACATTGAGATTTGAAATAAGAGAACCCTAAAGAAGTGAGTGTTGAGAGAAGGCTCTAGAACATCTTGTATAGCTGCTGTTGCTTATCTGAAGAACTGCTTTCTTGAGTGTTTCTTCTCTGCCCACATGTAGGAGGATCCAAGTTTGGTTTAAAGGCTCCGTATCTCCTTTTGTGTCTCTTTATTTGGTTTAATGGCTTCGTATTGCCTTCTGTCTCTCTTCTTGGTCAATATTCATATATCACTGTATCACTGTATCACTATATCACTGTCATCCTGCTGTTCATCGATTTGCTTGAGCAGGCACCAGTAACGTCTCCATTTATCCCAGCCCTGAGATTTTAGCAGCTTCTCCTTACTCATCTTTCCCAACGATTGAAGGCTCTTTCAGGGTCAAGGGAATGAGACCTGTTATTGTTACTGTATTTTGTATATCAGATACGCCACGGGGAGCTTGCCAGCTCTTCTGTGTAATATTCATATATATGTTTTATTATACACACACATACATATATATATATATATATATATATATATATATAGTTTGGGGGCCACACCCAGAGGTGCTTCGAGCTCATTCCTGCCTCTGTGCTCAAGGATCACTCTTGGCCGTGCCCTGGGGACCATAGCAATGCCAGGAATTGAACCCAGAATGGCCACATGGAAGGCAAGTGCCTTGCCCACTGCACTATCTCTACAGCCTCACTCTCTGCTCCGTGACTTAGGAGCAAATTGCTTATTTCTAGAAACTAGATTCCACCCCCTGGTTTAAGTTCTATAAATGTTGCTGTTCCTGCTATTGCCCAGAAGTGGGAAGGGGAACAGAACAGGGATGTGGTCAGCACTAGGAAGGCGATGCCTAGGCTGTGAGGGCAGGTCAATGAGTTGTGGTTAGCGCACGCGCACACACTCACATGCACGCACACACACACACACACACACACACACACACACACACACACGAATGTTGCAAGGGTGTGTGTGGAGGGCGCCCAGGGCTGGGGCTGAGAGTTGGAAGCCATGACAAGAGACCTTCCAGGCAGAGGCTGGCAACCGGGAGCGCAGAGTGGAGAGTGTCCTCAGAACACCCGGCCAGCGCTGTTGGCGCACACCCACTGGCAGCTGCCCTGGCCAGCAGGGAGGTGCTGAGAGGGCCCGCAGCCCCAGCACACTGGCAGAGGGAGCCATGGGGAGGGGAGCTGGGGGGAAGCGGGGTGCCCAGTTGCTGGGATGAGGTGTTTGGGCCCCATTGCAGGCCTTTGCGCAGTCTGGGACTCCCACGAGGGGTGAGATCGACAGGCTGTTTGCATGGTAAACCCGAGCGCCCGGCACTCGGGGGGGGGGGGTTTCCACCGCCACGCCAGGGAGGTGCCAGCTTATGCCACCGGCAGCAGCTGGATTTCAAATAAATCTGTTCCTGGTGGCCGAGTCCAGTTCTGTGTCGTCTCTTTAACACCCAGAGATTGAGCCAAGGACGTTGGGATCCCGTGGCAGAAGATCATGTCTTGAAGGGTACATGCCGGCTATAAAGTTTCCGTCTTAGAGGAGTGCAAGGATTTAAGGCTTATTTTTATTTTTTCCCTTGGTTGTTTTGGGCCACAGCCAGAGATGCTCTGGGCTTTGCACTCAGGGATCACTCTGGCAGGATTTAGTGGGGGCCGGCATATGCGCTACCAGAGATTAAACCAGTTGGTCACATGTGCAAGGAAGTGTCTTACACTGTACTATTGCTCTGGCTCCTGATGGCTGGTTATTTATTTTGTTTTATTTATTTATGTATTTTTTAAGAGACAGAGGAGCTTGGGGGTGATAGCGCAGTGGGTAGGGCGTTTGCCTTGCACGAGACTGACCCGGGTTCGATTCCTCCGTTCCTCTCAGAGAGCCCATGAAGCTACTGAGAGTGTCTCATCCACATGGCAAAGCCCAGCAAGCTATCCGTGGCATATTCAATATGCTAAAAACAGTAACGACAAGTTTCATTATGGAGACGTTACTGGTGCCTGCTCGAGCAAATCGTTGAACAATAGGACACAGTGCTACAGTGCTATGTATTTTTTACTTTTTAAAAATTTGAATCATTGTGAGATATACACTTACAAAGTTCATGTTCATGATTGGGTTTCAGTCATACAATGTTTCAACCCCCGTCCCTTACCTGTGTACATTTCCCAGCACCAACGTCCCCAGTTCTCTTCTGCTGCCCTTTCCCCCACTATGCCTCTATGGTAGACATCTCTCTCTCTCTCTCTCTCTCTCTCTCTCTCTCTCTCTCTCTGCCCCTCCTCCCTCTCGCTCTTCCCCCACCCCCTTTCTCCTATTTTTGCCCTTTAGGTACTGTGGTTTGCAATACCATTACTGAAAAGGTGTCATGCATTTCAATTTCAGCTCCTTTAAGCACTCGGTTCTTGTCCAGAGTGACCTTTTCCAATTGTCATTTGCTGTAGCGACCCCTTCTCTCTTTACCGCGTCCCCTTCCCTTTGTGGCAAGCTTCCTACCATGGACCAGCCCTCCTAGCCCTGTTTCTATCATCTTTGGGTATTGCCAATCAAATGGCATCTTCTACAGAACATTCAATTTACCTCTTAAAAAGCTGTGCAACTGAACGCCTGTTTCTCCTTCAGTTTGCAACATTGGATAACTTATTCCTTTTTTTATCTTTGCCCATAAACAAAAATAGTATATTTTGCTTTTATAATTTAGAGTGGCAATTGCATTGAATTGTTTTGTTTTGTTTTTTTTCCATCTCATGTTACTGGAGATAGTACAGAGGTTAGGGGGCATGTGAATTAAATTCTGGCACCACATGGTCCCCTGAGCATCCTGGGCACAGCCCTGGCGCCCCTCAGCATGGCAGAAATGGACCAGGACACCCCAGCACACAGAGCCCACACAGCATTGCCCCGTAAGCCTTTGCATTGAGCCTCCAGCTCAGGAAACCCACACATTTCTCGGGAGACCTTCTTCTAAAACCCCGTATCAATGGGCAATGGCTCAAAGGGCTGGAGCGCACACCTAGTAGCTGCAAGGCCCAGAGTTCGATGCCCTATACCACGTGCCCTCCTGCCCAGCACTGTAGGGTAAAGCCCTAGAGGATGGCGTCAGTCATCCACAAGTACTAACCCCCCAGGCTCACATAGCTGGGCTAATGAGCACTGCTTGGGGGATTCTTCCACCCCAAATCATATATTTATGCCTTTACTCTTTTTTTTTTCTGTTGATATGCCCTTTCCTCCCTCTCTCCTTCTTCCCTTTCGTTTTTTTTTTAATTCGCCAATTAATGAATTCTGTAAATGGCAAAAACATTCAATTTTGCCCATCAAAAATGTAGCATGTATTTGATAACTACTTGCTTTTTAATTTTTCTATGTTTTGGCTACAGGAAATTTAGGGGTTTATATCTATGCATATAATTAAGTCTGTCATTATTTTTTGTATGAGCTTAAAATGTTTGTCAGGATCAGAGAGGCATTTCAAATGACTGACTTCGTACTTTGAGTACAGGAGACTTAGGTTAAGTCCTCAGCCCTGCATGGTCCGCTGAGCACCCTGGGAGTGACCCTGAGCACAGAGCAGGAATGCCTGAATGCTCCCAGGTAGGGCCCCAAAATAAAACAACCCCACCCCAGAGTAGCCCCCAAGCCTTTTCACTGCAACATAAACACTTGCTAATTATGTTCCTAAAAAATGTTTAATTGAAGAGAAGACGACTCTCTTACAACCAAATGCACTAACTTATAGGTAAGCAGTAAGTAAGTCATGATAATAAATGTGTCTTGACCTGGCAACCTCTTGGACCTCTGCTTCTGTTGTGTTCCTGACTGTCTTTTGGTATTTATAATATCTAAAAACTCGGAGTAGAGGGCTTTAAAATATTAATATCCAAAACAGCCTCCTAGATGAGCTGAATCAGAATGTCTGGAGATGGGACATGAACATAAGTACTAATTAATTAAGTTATTTATGTTTTCATCAGATCACTATGAGATATAGTTACAAAGCTTTCATGATTGAATTTTAGTCACACAATGATTGAACACCCACCCCTCCACCATTGTACATTTCCCACCACCAATGTCCCCAATATCCCTCCGTCCACCCCCACCCCCACCCACCTCCTGCCTCTATGGCAGGCACTTTCCTTCTTTCTCTTCACCCTGCTTTTGGGCATTATGCTTTACAGTAGAGATACTGAGAGTCTGTCATTTTTTTAAAAAGTAAAATCTCACAGGTGATTCTGATCTATCTTCTCATCAAGAGCAGCAGCTCTCATTTGGAGCTCCACAGTAAAATCACTTGAGGATTTCGAAGTTTTTGATCCCTCCCCACTCCCCCCAGACTGTAGGCCAGGTAATTCAGTCTTAAGGGGTGGGGGTTCAAGGTGATTTGCATAAGTGAAACGTGATCCAGGTGGATGGACAGAAGGAAGTGCAGGGCAATTTACACCTAGTCAGTGCTCCCCGTGTCTCTGGGAAAGAGGAGTTGTACAAAGCTGTCCGTGGAGACATGGGCATGGAGAGAGGGAGAGGCCTTAGTCGGCACAGAAGTGGAAGGTTTGGGGGAACATGCTCTGAGGTCCTGCAAGGCCAGCAACAAGGGTGGGATAGTGGATGGGCTATGCTCTGAGTACACTGTACTTTTGCCCTGAAACCAGTCACCAAGAGAACATGATTTTCTTTTTCTTTTTTATTTTATTTTTTGGGTCACACCCAGTGATGCTCAGGGGTTACTGCTGGCCCTGCACTCAGGAACTACTCCTGGCAGTGCTTGGGGGACCATATGGGATCCAACCCCGGTCAGCTGCGTTAAGACAAACACCCTACCCGCTGTTCTATCAGTCCGGCCCTAACATGATTTTCTTCAGTGGAACTCAGAAATCTGAGCATTGACTATGGAAAGGAGAAAGCCTACAGGACTGATGCAGGTTTGGCACTTGGCAGAGCAGTAAGGGAGGAGGGAAAAGGTTCCTGTTATTTGGAGCCATTGCTTCTGGCTATAGTCTTATGAAGACATTTTTCGTTAAGTGACTGAAAATGATTTGTAGCGCATGTCTAGGAAATGTCCAGTGAATCACAAACTGTTTAAGATATTTTGGGTGACGGGATAGTACAGGGTTGGTCAGGCATTTGTCTTACATGCAGTCAACTCTGTTTCAATACCCAACATCACATATGGTCTCCTGAGCCCCGCCAGGAGTCACCCTTAGGCACAGAGCCGGGAGTAAGCCTTGAGTACCACCAGGTGTGGCCTAAACCCCCTCCATCAGGAGACACAGCAAGGGATTGAGCCCAGGACTCCTGCATACAAATCATTCATTGAACTGGCTTTCCGGGCCCAGATGATCTTTCCCTTAGGTTAAGTACCTAGATGTGCAATTCCTTGTTCACACCATACAAGGAACAAGGCCTGCTGTCTGCAATAAAATCCCACGAGCACCTGAAACACCAATTGGTAGGAGACATTCCGAGTCATGACAGATAGCAAGTGAAGAGCCGGGACAGCAAATCCAAGTTCCCATGGCAGCCGCCTTGCAGACGTCCTTGAAATGGTAACCCGTTACCTGTTAGCCAAGCAGAAGGCAAGAGCTATCCCAGGAGGCAGAAGGGAAAGAGGCTGCTTTCCTCCGAATAGGATGAATGGCATTTTGAGTTCCCCTTTGGTTCCTTTTAAGAAAAAGCTTATCATACAATCTGAGCCCTGTGTGTGAGCTGGTTTTCATAACGCATTTTGCAACTTGTCTGGTGCTTATGTATGAGGAACACTGTGTCCAGGCCATGCCAAGACGGGGGACTGTTTCCTTTCCTACCCCCCTTTGCTGCTTTGAAGGAGGAAGTTTCAGGAAAGGATGTTAATTCTAGGATTTATTTTTTTTTCTTCGCTTTTATCTTTCTCAAGCAATATGTGGTCATTTACTAGGCTGGCGTGTCCGAAAAATAAACTAATGTGATTTATACTTTCTCGGATGCCAAGCTTAGGCACTCTGTGGAGTGCAACCAGGGCTAGAAACTACTGGCAAAAGATCCCCAAGATACAGACCAGAGGTCATGTAAAATCTGTAGTCATGGGCCAGAGAGATAATACCATGGTAAGGTGATTGGTTACATGTGTCTGACCTGGGTTCGAGCCCCAGCACCCTACATGGTCCCCTGAACCCCACCAGGAATGATCCCTGAGTGCAGAGCCAAGAGTAAACCCTGGGTACTTCTGGATGTGGCTCAAAAACCAAAAACAGAAAAACTAAATCTCAGCTATGGTTCCCTTCCTTACAACAGCTTCAGGAGATTTTTGGCAATTGGAATTATTATTAGTTCCAGGGATCCAACCTAGGATCTTAATCCTGGATAGCATGCATTTTTATCACCAAGCCACATGCCCAAATTAGTATTTAATCATTATTTCTTTCATACTGGGGGGGGTGCTGGAGGAAATGAGCTGTTTTTACAGCTAGAGTAATATTCTTGAGAGTTGCAAAAGTTCGGAATGAATACTTGAGGAGGATTTGCTGGACATCTGAAAACAAATTCAGCATACACTACTTTAAAATGCTGAGCCATCACTTCATTCTTTGATTGGTCTTGGACCACATCCAGCAGTGCCAGTGGTGGTGGGGTGATGGTGGGGTTGTGCCTGGTGACCTCAGGAGACCAGGGGGAGCTGGGGATTGAATTGGGGATTTCTGTGTGCAGAGCGTTCCCGGAAGCCCACCAGTCATCTCCCTACTAGACACATATCACTGTTCACAATGAAGGTGGGGCTGCAGTTGAGGACGAAAGGCACAGATCACTGAAGCTTCTCTGCCGCAATCTTCTCCTTCAGAGTAGAAGCATCCTGAGTAGGCTGCAAAGCTAGTGGCTTTGCTGAACATGAGTGTACTCTAGGCCACTGTCATCTCCCCCGAATGGAGATTGGTTGTGGGGGTCTTACCTACAGCATGGTGCTCCGGGGTCTGCTCCCACCTGCTGTTTCAGGTCTTAAGTTCATCTATTGCACTCTGTGTGTGTGTGTGTGTGTGTGTGTGTGTGTGTGTGTGTGTGTGTGTGTGTGCTGGGTGCTGGGTGAGTTTTCAGGTCTCCTTCCTAGTGCTCACACACAGTCTTCCTAGAATCACACATTGGCTCCTGTGTCCCCACCTTGGGGCCTCCTGAGACGCCTGTCCCCAGCCCCCCGGCCCCCATGCTCTGTGCTCCTCCCATTGTCAAAGCCTGATGTCCGCATGCTGGTATGTCTGGGGCCCCCAGGCCTTGGGAGAGCTTTCCTGGCTGTTGAGTCCCTAAGGTGGGGGCTTCCTCGCTAAGTCAGACTGTCTTGCTTAAGAGGCTCCCTAGGAGCAGAAGGTAGCCTGTGTCAAGGTCCCTGTCGCTGCTAGCCGTGGGGTGGCTGATTACCAGAAGCAACCAAAGCCTTGGCTTTGCTAGCCTGAGTGCAGAACCAGGAGGTTCCTCCAGGAGACCCAGTGCTCCTGGGGCTGCTGCAGGCAAGGCAGGGGCCTCGCCCATTGCGCTACCCTGGGCTGTCACTCTGGAGCCTGTTTGGCAAACCTTGTTGGCAGATTCCACTCTGACATGACCTGAGGCACCGGGGAGTCCCCCCCATAGGGCTCACTGGCTGGTGGCAGGGACCTGTGCTATCAAACCAGAGAACTGAAGCTGAGCTGGGTACACGCTTGTCAGCAAGGAGCCCTGCTCTTTCCTGAAGTCACAGGACACTTGAGTCTTGCTGGGGCTGTGCAGGGACTCCAGCTCGGGTCTCTCCTCCGTGAGGCACTGGAAACCGCCGCAGAACCACCAGTTACTCCTACTTGGGAAGAAGCTATAGGCTTTCAATATATTAAAACATTTCTCCATACATGCCATATTATATAGAATTATTGCCTATACTATATATTAATTTGTTGTACACAATATGCTACTCCTAATACATTCTATAATAGGCTGCATGTAATTTATCTTGATGATAGTTTGTAATCTAACACATAGTATATGTAAGTTATCCTGTAAGTGATCACAATATGTATCTCTCTATAGAGATAAGTAAAATAATGAGTTATAAATGTTTCATGCAAGTATACAATAATCAAGATATATTCCATGACTTTGTAATTTCTTTGCACAGCACTTCTATAATGTAAATAAAATCATGCTTCTAGACTACACACTTATCAACTGGAGCAAGGAAAAGAACATCCCGCAGGAAGTACTGAGGGCTAAAAAATTGAGAATATTTTCTCAGCTCTTCAAAAATGGCATATTTGAACATCAATATCACGAATTTTTAGCAATTTGGTCTAACTGGTCTTCCAGCTGTCCTCTCACAGAATAATTTTCCTGAATTTCCATACTGCCTGAAATACAGAAACAGTGCATTTACTCAATACCAGATTTATGCAATGCCTGGCAGGGAACTGAAACTTGGCGCTGTTTCCCCCTCTCCCCCCACCCCTTTTTCTTTTTGGTGCTGGACTAGAAACCAGGACACATGCGCTGTGCCCTCAGCCCTGGAAGCACATCCAGGCATACTTAGGGTTCTGGAATGTACTGAGGACTAATGCCTTTTTGTAGAGAAAGCAGCCACAGCTGTCTGACAGCTCTGTGTGCTGCAGACTCTTCCAGAACAGACGATACGTTTTATCTTGGATTTGCCACCATCACCACCACCATTCTTCTTCTTCTTATTATTATTATTATTACTTTTTTTTTTTTTTTTTGCTTTTTGGGTCACACCCAATGGTGCTCCGGGATTACTCCTGGTTCATGGCTCTTGAACTCGGGAATTATTCCTGCCGGTGCTCTGGGGACCATACGGGATGCTGGAAATCAAACCCAGGTTGGCTGTGTGCAAGGCAAACACCCTCCCCGCTGTGCTATTGCTCCAGCCCCCATCATTGTCATTATCATTATGTAGTGGAAACCACAGTCTGAACTCCGGGCAGGGGTGGGATGCCTCGTCTCCTGCAGAGCGAGGGAGCCCCAGTTAGCAGCACCTGCCAATCTCTCTGGTGTGAACAAGTCACAGCCAACTTTAGCTCCCTACGTGGCCCCACTGAGCAATGATCGTGGACTTGGGCTGAGAGACGTTTGGAGGCTCTGATGAGCAGTGCTCACCATCCCTGCCCACACAGGTGCTCTGTTCCCTGCGCTGTCGACAGACAAACAAGAGACCAGCACAACTCGGCAAGCCTCTATCGCGTGATCCCACTCCAGGCTTCCTGACCTCCCCTGATATGGGGTGGGGGTCTGTGGAACTTCAATGCAAAGTCTGATGACCTGTAATCCTTCTTACCATTTTCTTGCATTTGAATTTCTATTTCAGTTCACTGAAAATCATCTGTTGTCGAGCCGTGACTGTCTTTATGGACTTCACTCTCGGTTTGTGTGCAGGTTTTAGCAAAACATTAGAAAACATTAGCCCTTTCCTGCACAGGGGCTGACTCTCAGAATTCATTCCCAGAACTGAGATTTCTTACCTTCCGGCCTTAGACAAACTAACCCAAGGGACACAGGCAAGAAAGAGTCAGGAGTTCCTCTGTCAGGAAGCACTGTCTCAGGCCACACAGTTCTGCTTTAATTCATTGCCTTTTTTCTCTTATTCTCAAAAAAAAACATTGTCAGTAAAAAAGTGCTTTGTGGGACCCAAGAAATCACACAGGTATTAAGGCGCTTGCCTCACACACGGTAGACCCCATTTTGATTCCTGGCATCCTGTAGAGTCCCCTAAACACTGCTAAAAGTGACCCCTGAGCACTGTGGGGATGGCCTAATCTTCCTAGCTCCCCCCCAAAAAACTGTATTTTCCATAAAAAGCATTAATAAGACTTTATGATTTTTTTCCCTAGATTTCCCCCACCCCCGAAGTTATATGTGAGAAACTATATGTGAATTGTAATAATATGTGAAAGCATTCTGGTTTCTTCAGACATATTCTTCTTAGGAAAAATAAATTTGAAGAAGTATTTTCCAGACAGTAGTCACACTGCTTGGATTCTAATTCTCACCTTGCTATCTGCTGCTTTGAGATAACCACATCCCCGCCCAGCAACTCTGTGGCTTCTTTGCCAATGTCTCCAGTCCTCGCTGCTATTCCTAACGTTCCTTAACTTTTTCTCCTTTTCCTAACTTTTCATTGCTTCCCATTGAGCTGAGAATAAAGACCAACACCTGCTGGGTAGCCAGAACTACAGGCAGAATGAGTAGTCTAGTGGTTAAGGATCAGAGATTCTAATTCTGATCTCTCCCAGGTAAGTCACTTGCCTTGCATGTGGCCGACCCAGGTTCAATCCCCGGAATCTCCTTCGGTCCCCTGAGCACCACCAGGAGTGATTCCTGAGTGCAGAGCCAGGAGTAACCTCTGAGCATCCAAAACAAAATAAACGAACAAAATCAAATTCTGATCTCTCCATGCCAGGGATGGAACCTCTAAAACAATTGTTCTTCTCTGTGCTCAGTTTACTCATCTTTAAGAGGGGAAAGGACACTATCTAGAGCTTAGGCATTCTCCTTACAATGAGCAACTTCATGCATAGACAGGGGTTTACACCGCACCAAGCGGATATTAGCCCTTTAAACCCTTCGAACCCCTCTCCTGCCCTTTAAAAGGCAAAAGGCGCTACATCTTCTGATTCATTCTAGCTGAAGGATCACTCACATGCTCTTCCCGGTACCTGGGAATGTTCCTTTCCCCGTTCGTTGACAAGTTCACTCTGATACTCCGCTAGTCACTTTTCAGAAAGCTCTCCTGAGCCCCTTTGGTTTCTTTCTCTAGCCGTACCTGTGCCAGGCAGTGGGCAGTGTGGTAAGGGAGAGAAGAGTTTATCATGTGCTATGTCATTCGCCGCCCAGCATCGAGCACCCTCTGACATTTATCTGCTAGCAATTGTTGAAAGTCTAACCACACATTATTAGTATCAGTTTCACTTTGTTTTGTTTTAAACTCTCTGGTATTTGAGTCACACACCTGGCAGTACTCAGGGGTCACTCCCAATTCTGTGCTCAAATGTCACTGCCTGCCGTGCTTGGGGGTCCATGCAAGTACTGGGAATGAAACTCAACCCTCTGCAGGCAAAACATATGCTCAACCTGTTGAGCTATTTTTCTGGCACTGGTTTCTTTTCCAATGCTGCTAGTTTTATGACTTGCATCTCTTTGTTTTGGCGAGGAGTGGGTGCTCCCAGTGGTGCTTGAGGACTTTTTCTAAACTCTGTGCTCAGGGGTTGTTCCTGGTGATGCTCAGGGAATCATTTGATGCTGGGCATCAAAGTAGGGTCAGTCACATACAAAGTAAGCATCTTAATCCCTGTACTCCCTTGCCCATGGCTTCCCTCCCTCCCTCCCTCCCTCCCTCCCTCCCTCCCTCCCTCCCTCCCTCCCTCCCTCCCTCCCTCCCTCCCTCCCTCCCTTCCTCCCTCCCTCCCTCCCTCCCTTCCTCCCTTCCTCCCTTCCTCCCTTCCTCCCTTCCTTCCTTCCTCCCTTCCTTCCTTCCTTCCTTCCTTCCTTCCTTCCTTCCTTCCTTCCTTCCTTCCTTCCTTCCTTCCTTCCTTCCTTCCTTCCTTCCTCCAAACTCTTAACTAGGAGTTCATTGTTCCCCACCTACAGCTCAGATATTAAGACATTGACTGTTAAAAAATGGTTCAAGGATCACTTCTTAGCTTATTGTTTCCTGGGTTGAAACAATGTTGAACTTGTGATGGTCTTTGAAAGCCTAAATTATAGATTGTGTTCCACTGTGCACAAAGCAATGGGGATTCTAGGTCAAGTTCTCTACTTCGGGCATATTCTCAGCAACATAGTTTCTATATTGATTTTTTTCTTGGTAAGATGAGGGATAATGGCATTTGAGTCTAAGAAGTGATGATTATGAACAGTAAAATAATGTTTTCTGTAATGGTTATTACTGAAAGAAAGTCATTTCATCAGGAATTTTGGTAATGTATTTAGTATATCAACATTCTCAATTTATACTAAAATTGAAGAATGAGTTTATGAAAACCATTATTTATCTGTTTTTAAACAACCCTATTTATCAAGCATTTTCAGTCATTAATCAGTTATTTAAAAATAGTTTCTTTCAGCTCAATAGAGTACAACAAGTTTTTACTAACTTTATGCCTTTAACCTTTAGAACTATTTAGTCTAATTACACCCTTTAAATTCTGTCTTATCAAGTAACATGGCCACTCAGCATGTTCCCTGAGTAAACTTTGTCAAGGCCTGATAAATTCTTAGCAACACAAATGGTGCTTAAGTGGATAAATGACTGGAAAACAATGTGGCTCAACTTTCATTTTTAAAATCCTGTCACTCATGGCATCAGTGCTAATTCGCGTGTCTCTGTCTCTGCTTCTCCCCTCTCGTCTCACCTCCATGATGTTGATGAAGAAGCACCCTCCTCACCCAGGTGGCTGGCGTGTTGCCATGCTGGTTGGGCATAGCCTCACGGCCACAAATGAGAGGCCTTAGTTTAACCAACTGTACTGATCAGTTCAAGATCCTTGTGGAAGAAGAACAGTTGAAAAACATTGACTTTAGGAGCTGGAGTGATTGCACAGTGGGCCTACCCACTTGCCTTGCCCATGGCGGAACAGAATTCAATCCCAGGCACCCCACATGGTCCCCTGAGTACTGCCAGGAGTGATCCCTGAGCACAGAGCCAGGAGTAATGAGCACCACCAGGTGTGGGACCACTCCCTGCCCCCCCCCGCCAAAAAAAGAATCCTTGGCTTTATTATGCCACTCTTTCCTAAGTTTTCTTTGTTGTTGTTGTTTATATATATGCCAAAAACAGTAACAAGAAGTCTCACAATGGAGACGTTACTGGTGCCTGCCCAAGCAAATTAATGAACAACGGGACAACAGTGCTACAGTTTTGTTTTTGTTATTTTTAGAAAAGACAGACTTTATTGGCAACAGAACAATTTAAAGTGGAAAGTGGGCAGGATGTTCACAGCATAGGCTGGAGAACAGCTTCAGAGAGGAAGTAGGGAGTCTGCTTTTATGCTCAGCAAAGAGGGTGATGTTATGGACTTTTACAGAATGATTCAGTAATTTTAAAGGAATTGAGGACCAAAGATCATACATCAAATGCATAAAAATTGGCAGAGAAATTTCATCTGAGGGTATGTGTTTCAGTATTGTAATAAAGATCCATGAGACTAGAGGTCAACATTCCCTAAGATTTTCAAAGGGAAAATTTTATTTATTTATTTTTTTATAGAGATCTGGGCTATAGCTCTTTTTTTTTTTTTTTTTTTTTTTTTGCTTTTTGGGTCACACCCAGCAATGCTCAGGGGTTACTCCTGGCTTTGCACTCAGGAATTACTCCTGGCAGTGCTTGGGGGACCATATGGGATGCCGGGGATCGAACCCAGGTCGGCCGCGTGCAAGGCAAACGCCCGACCAGCTGTGCTATCGCTCCGGCCCCTGGGCTATAGCTCTTTGAAGAATCTTTTCTACAACAAAAAAACTGACCATTGAACTTCGATATTAATTTGATTTTATGACACTTACATGTTCTAAAATTAGTGCATGGTATATTATCTCTAGACAGGTAATGGCACCTATAAAATTGAGATTGTCTAGTGGGGAACCTGTCCGGATGCGAATTACAACTCTGCCCATTACTGTGGATTTGAGGTTGGGTGTTAGTTCACCTCTTTGGTCCCAGTTTCGATGTTTACAAAACAGGCTGTTAATCCCAAAATAGCACTTTCCTGGCCTGTGTGAGGCACTGGGTTCAATCCCTGGAAATGCAAAATGGGGAGAGATGGAGGGGAAGGGGAGGAGGGAGGAGGGGAAAGCATGTTTAACTATAAGTATGAAATGATAAAAAAAATTTTTTTTGCTTTTGTTGATTTGTTTTGTTGGTTTTGGAGTTGCACCTGGCAGCACTCAAGGCTTATTCCTGGCTCTGTGCTCAGGGGTCTATTCTGACCATACTTGAGGGACCTTCTGTGGCAGTGCTCAGAGCTAGAATGTAGGGCCAGCCGCATGCAAGCCAAACACCTTAATTCCTGGTCTTAATTCCTGAGTGCAATTGCACTCAGCCTGGGTTTGATCCCCAGTACCTGTCGACTTTTTAAAAACGAGTGTTGGGGATGAGACCTAGGGCCTCCCACATTCTCTCATGCCAGCTGCTGTCTTGAAGAGAGCACTTACCACGGCATGCATTTCCAACAACTGCAGTGAAACAAACATTGAATTTAAAAATAAAAATAAGGGGGCCGGAGATAAAATAAGATAGTCCAGTGAGGAGGGTGTTGGCCTTGCATGTGGCAAATTTGGTTCCTATCTGAGCACCCCGTAAGGTCACCCGAGCACCACCAGGAGTAATTCCTGAGAGCAGAGCCATGAGTAAGCCCTGAGCATCTTCACACATCACCCCCAAAACAATGATGATGATGATGATGATGATAAAAACCCATGGTATTTAAATAAATCAAATTTAACCCATTCAACTCACCTTTAAATAAACCCTGTTTGTTGCAGTTGATGATGACCAACACAGCCAGGAAACCACTCTGCAGAATATCAGAACCGTTTCCGACGGAGTGACTCAAAGTGACGGCAAGTCAGCGGCTCCACAGCCCGCCAGGAGGACCAAGGTCCCGCCCACCAACACCCAGAGCCCCACTGTGCAGCCAGAGGGACCCCAGGAACCCAACTTCCAGTTGAGCATCTGGAGCACAGTGTCCCACCAGGACAGACGCGCCGAAATATTCCTGTGGAGCTTTGTGAACTGGTCGGATACGGTGGAGATGGTGCGTGTGGCCGGCCACCCTGCTGTGTACAAGACTGGCTGGCTCTACCCGGTCTACATCTTCAGCTACATCTCTCTCCTGAGGATTATATTAACGCCCCAGAATCCCCTTCGGCATTTCCTAGGTGTTCTGCTCCAAGACGTGCCTTTCATCTTCCTTAGACTCAGTTTGATCATCGTCCAAGGAACCATCACACCCGTCCTGGGCCTTTGCAAGAATGTCCTGGTCATGTTCTCTTACTTTTACTTCAATTACTTAACCAAACTTCGGCCTTTCTCCACCTTCGAAACTTCCTTCTAAAGAGCAAATGCAATGGAGTCAAACCTCTTTAATATGCGTGTATGGACATTTGTCCCTCTTTTTT
The DNA here is from genome assembly GCF_027595985.1 of Sorex araneus. Lineage (NCBI taxonomy): Eukaryota > Metazoa > Chordata > Mammalia > Eulipotyphla > Soricidae > Sorex > Sorex araneus. The sequence goes on along the minus strand of NC_073310.1, from coordinate 61,672,098 downwards.
GGGGGGGGGGTTCTTGTTTGGTTTCCCCTCCCCCAACTTGGAACGTAAGTTCTTTTTGTATATAAAGAAATGAAGAATATAGTGTAGGAAATAAATAATTTTTAAGAACTGTCACAGTCACTTTTTTAAAAATGTGCTTTAACGGTGCTAAATTTAAGCAAAGTTCTTGTCAGCTGACTTACATGTATTTCTAGAAATTGTTAATTTCAGTTAGTTATGTGTTCATTACTTTCTAAAAATGTTTTCCATAAAACTTCTTTAAACAAATAGAACATGTTTGTTCACCAAGTACAAGGATTTTAATCACTTATATTAATTAAAAAGCATTCTATAAATGAATAAGTTTTTTAACACTGAAGTTATTGAATAAATGGTAAGAATCCTTTTTTTAAAAAATTGAAAGTAATAGTGTAGAATCTCCTTCAAACATGAACTTAAGTTTCTTTTTTTTTCTACAATGGCAGGTCTCTTTCTTATTTAGCAAAATTGATTTGGGCTTAAAAACTTATTTTGGGGGTCAGAGAGATATCACAGGGGTAGGGTGCTTTCCTACATACACATGGCTGACCTGGGTCAAATACCAGCACTGCAGATGGCCCTCTGAGCATGGTCAGGAGAGATCCCTGATCTCTATAGAGTGTGCCCACCCCCCCAATTAAAGTTCTTTTGTCTAAACAGATATTTGGTTCAGTTAAAGCTTAGCTCTTGTGAGTCCTGAATTGTTAACTTAAATATCAAGACTTGAGGAGTCAAGGTTCATTTGGTAATACTCAGATAACGTCCATGGGAAGCCATAAATTGACAATGTATGTTTCAAAGTAAATGGACATTTAATTTGTGGAATTTGATAACATCATAAAAAGAATCATGGGCAAGCTCTGTTTAAACAAAATACCCAATTTACACCACAGCAAATAAATATGTCAGCGTTAGAGGTGATGCTACACCATGAGAATCTAGACAGGAAGGGCTGGACGTGTGTTGAGAGTTTACCTGGCAGGCTGACGCACTGGGAATCCTGTAGAAGCTCTTGGAGGGACCTTCCAGATTTGAGAGGGTTTGATAAGAAGCTTATGGGCAGTGACCAATGTTCCATGGCCCGTCTCTTCCCTGAGCTATGGGAACAAACGGCTTGTAGTGATCAACTCCAGCTTGCTTATACCCTTTCCTCTCCACCAAAAGCGCCCGTATCTCTGGCCCTGGAGTTTTATGGTCTCTCCCCTCTGCCAGAAGTTCACCCAACAGTTGTTACAAGTTCCACTTCTAGGTTTCTGATTTGAGGCAAGCTCTTTTACCACTGTCAACAAAAATTTCCACATTGAAAAGATAAGCCTCCTAAGAGCACTTAAGTAGATTAAATGCTCCTTTAATAGGATTCAAAGGACGCTGATAGGAAAGAACTTCGGCACATCAGTTGGGTGAACAACTTGATAAGTGTTAATTATTTCCATCGGACCAAGTCTCAGAGAGTCAATTCAATGTGTTGCCTGATTTTTATATTGTATTTTCTATGTTCATGTTTACCTCCTAAGAATACATGGTAATTAGGCATTTAAAAAAAATATTTGCAAAACCTTAAAGTTACTACAGATTCTTGTTTATCCCCCTTGGAGTGTGGCCCCCAAACAAACAAAAAACAATGGAAAAAAAAACCAACGTGAGGATGCACAGATTCTGGGGTCTGAGTTCTTACAGCACTCTGACGACAGCATTTTATTAAGACTTCCATTGTGGGCTAATCTTACCAAAGTCCTCATTAATCTCTTAAATTCCTTTCAAGGGAGGCCCTAGGGTGTTGGCTTTAACAGTGCATCTTTCATCTTCATATGTCAGGAATTCCTATAACAATTTATAACACTTTTAGCTCCCCATGAAATTATAATTCAAATAGTTCCTTTAAAATGCCATGGTAGCCCTTTTTAAAAAAACATAGACCCTAAGACCAATTTATAATATTCCTAAATAAATATTTTGCATACACTTATATTTATATTAGAATATATAGAGTAAGCAGTGGCCAGACAAATGGAAAGTATTGTTTCTTTCCATTTGGGATGCATTTTGTAGAGAATTGAAAATGTGCCTGATATTTGGGAAAGTTGTGATACTTTATACAAATAATGAAGGCATACACAAAAGATTACATATGAAAAAAAATTATCAAATTCTTAATTAATTTTCATAATTAAGCATTTACATGATTTTAAGCTCAAGTATATGGTATTTAATAGACATTGCAACAAGTTACAATAATACACCATGAGATTAAAATTACATTAAAATTATATTACAATTCTCATCAGTCTTAAAGACTGTTGTTATTCAGACCTAAATAACTTTTATAAGAGCATTTGGTGTTCTTATAAGAGTTTATTTTTTTCTTTGTAAAAGTATGCACACAAAAAAATATGGTAAGATATAAGTTGACTCCTTGATATTTCAAATAAATTACATCTTTTTTTTTTAGTTTTTGGGTCACACCTGGCAATGCTCTGGGGTTATTCTTGACTCTGTACTCAGGAATGACTCCTGCTGGTGCTCAGAAACCTACATGGAGTTGCAGGGATTGAACCCTGGTCAGCTGTGTGGTGTGCAAGGCCTTACCCACTGCACTATCTCTCCAGCCCTTATTCCAAATACAATTTGAAACCCAGCTGATTATTATGTCTCATTGGATGTTATATGAAAATAAAACTAGTTGCAGGAAAGATACTTCACATGAATGTATGATCAAACTGATTGTAAATACCAATTTTTAATAAAATTATAATCCCTTAACTTAACTGTTTGTCTTTTATTCCATAACATTCATGTTTGATGTTGCAGCCTTGTTTTTCTTATGTAAGAAAAACATATAACTGTCATTCATTGACTCATTTCATTGAATGACAGTTATAAAGAAATAGGAAAAGAAAGGGGTAATATTGTGGATTCCTCCTATGTTCTGAGTTTAACAAATAAATGACCTTTTTAGATATAACACCAAGCACATGAATTGTGAGAGAAATCATTAGTAAATAACACTTCAATAAAATGAACAAACAAACCAAAACCTTCTTCTCTGTGAAAGAGTATCCAAAGAATTAGAAGAAAATCCATACTTGAAGGATTTGCAAAAAAATCAAAATTTTTATAGACCTTTATACTAAATTTACAAAGAACTCTAAAATTTAACAATAAGAAGATAAACCTATTTTAAAATACAATAACAAAAGCCTGAATTCTCATCAAAAATAGAGGTATATTTTAAATTTATATTTGAAAAGTTGCTCGCTGGCCTACATCACGAGGTGAACACACAAATGAAAACAATAACTAGAATATGAGCACCCAAAACATCAGAAAGACCAAACGTTGGTGAGAAATTTTGTCACAGTAAGTCACTCATTACTGGTGGGAATTCAATACTATGTGTTGGTTTCCAATTCTGCATTGTAGATAGTTCAGTGATTCCTTTTGTTGAGGGCAGGGAAAGCGGCCCACATCTGACTGTCGTGCCTTGGGCTTACTCCTGGATCTGTGATCAGAAACAGAGAGCATGTAGGGTACATACTCCAGAAAGTTTGGCTGTGCCTATCACATATGATCCTCCAGCACTGCCAGAGTGATTCCTGAGATCAGAAGCTGGAGTAAGCCCTGAGCACAGCTGGGTGTGGTCTTAAAAAAATAAGATCAAACAAACCAAACTACCGTGTAAAATTGAATATATAAAGATGTTCGCCATAACAAAGTATAACATCGATTACAGAATTATAAAGCTCACAGACCCATGAAATAACCTGTATTTACTTACATACCATAGATTATAATAAATATCAAAATGCTCTTTGTAAATAATATAATTTTTTCTCAGTGGTTTCATAATTTTTCTTTTTTTTATTTTGAGTTGAAATGGCCTTGCTCTCAGTCGAGCAGTTTCCGACTAATAGGCTTGCTTTCACAAGTTCTGCAGAATCAGTTGAGAAATGATAGGCACGCTTATGGATGAATTTGTTGAGCAAATTTTCTTGGAACTACTGTAAATCTAAGGCAAGTTCGTATCTGGAACCCACACTCAGATGAGTAATTATTAGGAAAGAGAGTCTAGGAGGAAATGAAATAGTTCAGTAATTGTTCTGCCAATAACAAAGGTGATTTCCTTTATTATAGAAATACTCTTTTAGCTTGAAGAGTGAGCTAGTTCAAACAATCACCATCATTAATAGCCAAACAAAAAACAGAACCAACACTTCTGAGACCGGTACAAAGAGGATGACAAGACTTTAGTTTTAAAGGAGAGAGAGAGAGATGGAGAGAGAAGGAGGAGGAGGAGGAAGGAAGAGGAGGACAAGTAGGAGGAGGAGGAGGGGAAGGAGAAGAAGAAGAGGAAGAAAGAGAAAGCGGAGGAGGAAGAGGAGGAGAGGAGAAGGAAAAGGAGAAGGAGGAGAAGAAGGAGAAGGAAAAGGAGAAGAAGGAGGAGGAGGAGGAAGGAAGAGGAGGACAAATAGGAGGAGGGGAAGGAGAAGAAGAAGAGGAAGAAAGAGAAAGAGAAGGTGGAGGAGGAAGAGGAGGAGAGGAAAAGGAAAAGGAGAAGGAGGAGAAGAAGAAGGAAAAGGAGAAGGAGAAGGAGGAGGAGGAGAAGGAGAAGGAAGAGGAGGAGGAGGAGGAAAGAAGAAAGGTGTGGGGCGGAAAGGAAACGAGACACTAGTGGTGGGAAATGTACACTGGTGGAGGGATAGGTGATGGAACATTTTATGATGAACAGAAACCCAATTGCGAACAATTTTATAACTGTGTTATCTCACCATGATTCAATAAAAAAAATTTTAGTGCTTTGATTTAATTTTATTGTATTAAATCTATATGATGTAAGATACACTATATTAATCAGAGTTTTGTGTATATTTCAGTGGCTTTAATTTTTTTAGTGTTGTATAACTAGCACATTAAAAAATTTGAATTGTTTTGGTTGTGCTTTGGGGCCACACCCAGAGGTGCTTGGGGGCTACGTCTGTCTTGGGGGTTGCTCCCAGTTGTGCTTAAGGGACCCTGCGGTGCTGGGGATCAAACCCGGGGTTCCTGCCAGGTAGGCATGTGCTCCAGCCCTTCGACCCGAACATTATTTTTAGAACCAAAGCAGGCAGGTGGATAGAGGGACCCAGGCAATGACTTTCTCAAGAAGTGGTAAGTCAAGATGTGAGTTAAAGAAGTTTCTTTGCCTCCAAATCTAAAGTAGCTCAATAGCAAGAAAGCCAGACTCCCTTTGTGGGTGCAGGAACCAAGGCCTGGTGAGTCTTACTGGCACCGGTACCAGACCCAGGAAGCCTCTGTGCTGGGGCAGAGAGTTCCTGGAGCCAGTTCAGTGGAGGTGGAGGTGGAATGGTGCAAGCCTGGAACATTCCACTCCATCTTCTCTCATGTCACTCACCACAAATTGGGCTTCATTCTTCTTTCTTTCTTTCTTTCTTTCTTTCTTTCTTTCTTTCTTTCTTTCTTTCTTTCTTTCTTTCTTTCTTTCTTTCTTTCTTTCTTTCTTTCTTTCTTCCTCTCTCTCTTTTACCTTTGTTACTTGTTCAAAGGTAATAAATCTTTGTTTCAATAAGGTTAAGTTCATGAGTGACATGTTTTGGTTTACTTTTCTTCCAAAGGCATAGATTTTGCCATTAATTTTAGCTATTCCACACATCTGTGCATTAAAATAATCACAGGATGTGAGCCCATAGAGAATTTAATTAAATTCAATTAGCTTCTAAAATTGATATAAATTCAAATTGCCTAGAGCCTTTTGGACCTATCTAATTTATTTACCTTTCAAAATTATAAAAGACTTGTTAAAATATTTTTATGACAAATTAGTGAATCAATGTTTTATTGAAAAAATAAAAGCTTTATGTTTCATCTGTCCTGTTTTGTAACCAATTCTTTTTGGTCAGTTAAGCACTGGCATAATAAAAAGAGAAACATTTGTGTTGTGTCCTACTTATTTTTTTGTGTTGTGTGCTACATTTTTATTACCTTTCACCCCCTGCCTGTCAGAATCATCTACATTTTAGAATATTTTTAAAAAAAGGATTAGTAAGAGACCTACATTAAATTTTTAAAATTAGAAAGCAAATTTTATTCATTTTTAATTTTATTTATATATTTTTTTTCTGTAGCTTTTCAACTTTTTTTTATTAGTGAATCACTGTGGAGTACAGTTATAGGCTTACAAACTTCGTGCTTGTGTTTCAGTCATACAATGATGGAATACCAATCCCTCCACCAGTGCCCATTTTCTACCACCAGCGGTCCCAACATCCCTCCCACCACCATGCCATACAGAGGCAAGATAAGGGTAAATGTTTTAATTGTGGGAGATCAGGCCATTTCCGTAAGGACTGCAGGGCACCTCCAAACCGTGCCACTGTGAGAGCGCCACCCCCCCGTCCTCCCCACCCCGCCCTGCCTCTGTGGCAGGACATTCCCTTTTGCTTCCTTGTGGGTGTTGTGGTTTGCAATAGAGGTATTGGGAGACCATCATGTTCAGTCTACTCTTGGCACGCATCTTTGAACCCGAATGGGTCCTCCCAACATCCGTTACTTGGTGTTCCCTTCTCTATCTGAGCTACCTTTTCCTCCAGCACGTGAGGCCGGTTAGAAAGCAAATTTTAGACCCTATCACAAAGATGCTGAGTCTTGGGACTATCTCCTTGAAGAGAAACCATTAATTTAAAAAAATGTAAAATTTGGGCTAAGGAGAAAGTACAGGGGTTAAAGCACTTATCTTGAATGTGGCCTAACCAGGTTCGATGCCCAGCTCACTGTATATGGACCCTGAACATCGGCTAACCTCTGAGCAAAGGGTCAGGACTAAACTTTCAGCACTGCTGGGTGTGACACCCCCCACCTGAATAAGTAAATAATACATATTTCAGCACATTTTTCAGAATTGCTAACATTTCTCACATTTCAATTGTGGATAGATTACCTAGTTACTGATATCTGGTTTAAAATATTCTTTCTATTTCAATTCTGAAAAATAATACTACCTGCCTAGGGGTAAAGATGGTAGTTGAGAAATGTAGGTCTTTTAAAATGGAGGAATCCCATCCTTTATGAAATGAATCTACATTTTTTTTTTGAGCAAACTCCTTTGTTTTCTTTTAGCAAGAAGACACTTGCAGATCTCACAAGAAGACTATGACAAAAAACAATGATTCTCTGCAATGCCGGGATGGGTCACAACGGGTGAGTCTGACTTTATTCCAGTCCGTTGTCATTGTATTCTCCAACTTTCTAGATCAGCATTCTTCAACCCCTTTATACCTGCATACGGCACCTGTCGTGCCCGATCCATAGACAGGCCATGGAAACTGAGGCAAGTGACAAGAATTTCCCAACTTTTCCATGCTTGTGGACCGGCACTGGTCCACGAACAGATCACTGTTCTAGAGAACCTTCTAGAACCTTCTAGAACTTTCCCGAGCCTTCCTCAGTTGTCTGCTTCGATTTTTGCCTCTCATTTACTTTCTAAGGAAAGAAACACAGAACTGGCTGTGAACTGTTCCTTTTGAAGCTTTCCAAGATGAAACACATAAAACAGACTGAGCACGGTGGCGACAGAGGGCCTGGGTTTCAAAGCTTCAGAACATGTCTCGACCTGGAAACTCGCCATCACCCCCACGTTAGAGTGGGGAGTCTCCACTGCCCCGTTTCTAAATGCTTTCCAGGGGGGCTTCTCAGTTTGGCTGTCCCCATCCTGCCGGTTCTCCATCCCCTGCCAGGGAGGCTGGAGCTGTTTCTCTCCTGTCCTTCCAGAAGGCCGGCTCTGCCCTGCTGTTCTTACCCCATGTCCCTCCTCCTCCTCCTCATCCCCTTCCTCCCCCTCCCTCCTCCCTCACCCTCTCTGCACGCGTCCTCTTCCCCCGTGTCTCTGCTTCTCCTCCGCAAGTTCGCTTACAAAGCAAAGTTGTAACTTTGAATTCCTGTTTTTTCCAAGCACCCTCATGTGACAGGATATCTCTCTAGCGGCCGCTTTTCCCTAATTTCAGAAGCCCTTTAAAAGGGAGCACTTCCCCCATGCCTCTTCTCAGCGGGCAGTTCTGAGCTGGGTGTGCCAGAACGGGGACCCGTCCCGCCTGCTTGGGGTTCTTCTCTCCCTGCTCTCCATCTGCGGCCGGAGAAAGGACCAGCGTGGGCCATGCCGCTGTCCCTGCTCCTGCTCTTCCTCCCTCTCCTCCCGGTGGCCGAGCAGCTCGTGGGTGAGTGGACGCGGAGGTGGCAGCTGTCTGACTCGGAGTCCTTTCCTGGGGGCCCGGGGAAGCGATGCCTTACAGCACTGAGGGACGGGGCAGGAGAGTCAGTGCTCCGGCTCCAAGGGAATCCCCCTGTTGCTTTGAGGAGGGAGTTTGCTCCCCAAGCACAGGTGCTGCCCGGCCGGGAGCCCCCCTTCTCCGCCCCAAACCCAGTTGTCTGCTGCTTCCTTCCTTCCTTCCCTGCTTTACCGGGGAGGCTCATTTGCTCATTCCTCCTGTTCAGCGAGTCGTGGGTCTCACCCCACAGTGCCGGGCTAGTGCCAGGCCCCCCGTCCACTGAACGTTGGTCATTGGAAAGTTCACCAGTGTTTCTAATCTACATTGTTTGCACGGATTTTTGCCCCTTCTTTTCCTCCTGCATTTGTATTTACTCTCTGAATAAATAACGTGTCAGAGACAAGGAGTAAATGCAAAAGTATTTCCTCCGTTGGTGACCCAGCTTTGCCCAGTCTGAGGGGTGTCACCGACTGTCTCCTCTCTCTGCTGGCCACCTGCGTCCAGGAGGGACTGGGCTTTGTCCTTTTGCTTCCGGTTCTCCCTCCAGTGGACAGCTGGTTCCCCGGCACAGTCAAGCACTGCCCTTGTGGTGGGAGGACAGGGAAGAGGACCCCAAGACTCCTGGACTCTTAGCACCCCCTAGGAAGTGTCACGGTAGATGGGGAGAATGCGGACTCTGAAGGAGCACTCGGGCACAGGGATGCTAAAAAACCAGCGAAGGCAGGTCCGTGCCCCTGGCTTATGAGGCAGCTGGCCAACCCTGTTCCCTGCGTGGTGCTAAGATGAGCTGCATCCCTCGGTCAAGGCATCACCTCTTTCCCAGCACCCCCACCCTCCCTGCTTCCGGGCAATGAACCCCCAATCTGTAGAGCACTGGAAGGCGAAATCGCCAGGAAACAGCACCCAGAGGCGAAGCAGATACTGGGTTCGTCCTGCTAGAAAGTCTCTCTCGTGACAGTGGGCGTGGGAGGGGCAGATGCTTCCCTTGGCATGAGAAGGTGCAGCACGGGTGTGAGTCAGTGTAATGGCTTCAGCTGCGAAGTCCGGCTCGTGCAGGATGGTTCGCTTTGCTGGGTTTGCTTATTTGTTTTTCCTGTCGTAGGAATTGAACCCAGGTTTTGCTGTTCTACCCCTGAGCCATGTTTCGGTCACAGGTTATTCTGTTCTTTTTTTTTTTTCTTTTTGGGTCACACCCAGCGATGCTCAGGGGCCACTCCTGGCTCTGCACTCAGGAATCACTCCTGGCGGTGCCTGGGCGACCACATGGGATGCTGGGGATCGAATCCAGGTCGGCCGCGTGCAAGGCAAATGCCCTACCCGCTGTGCTATCCCTCTGGCCCCAGTATTCTGTTCTTTCTTTTGTGGTGGGCGTGGGGTTCACACTCAGGGCTTGCTTCTGTCACTGACGCTTCCTAAGCGGTGCCCGGGCTCGAACCTGGATTGGCTGCGTTTAAGACAAGCTCCCTACCTGCTGTCCCATCACTCCAGCCCCCAGATTATTCTTCATGAACCCAAGAGTTAAAACTAAATCCAGTGAAAATCCCAGAGAGTTACATTGTCTCCACTAGACTAGGGGACTTGGAGGCAGGTCCCTGGCACTGAACTTCTTGGAACAGAAGCTAAATGAACAATGCAGGGGCTGCTGCGAAGCTGGGCTCTGAATAAGTAGAATAAATGCATACTCTGCACAGTGCCGTCCCGTTGTTCATCCATCTGCTCGAGCGGGAACCAGTAACGTTCCATTATGAGACTTGTTACTGTTTTGGGTATAACAAATATGCCACGGGTAGCTTGCCAGGCTCTGCCATGTGGGTGGGATACTCTCAGTAGCTTGCTGGGCTCTCCGAGAGGGGCGGAGGAATCAAACCCGGGTCAGCTGTGTTCAAGGCAAACACCCTACCTGCTGTGCTATTGCTCCAGTCCAAATTAAGTAAATAATAAATAAAAACTAAAAGGTTTGGGTACACAGATTTTATGGATATACGGTAGCACTATAGCACTGACTTCCCGATGTTCATTGATTTGCTCGAGCGGGCATCAGTAATGTCTCCAATGTGAAACTTGTTGTTACTGTTTTTGGCATATCGAATACACCACGGGTAGCTTGCCAGGCTCTGCAATGCAGGTGGGATAGTCTCAGTAGCTTGCCGGGCTCTCCGAGAGGGGTAGAGGAATCACATAAAAATAAAATAATAATAAAAAACCTTTCTACTCTCTCTCTCTCACTCTTTACCTGGAGTACTCACCTTGATAGCTAGGGGTCTGGTCAGGGCTTTGCAACTTGACGTGAAGAAGCAGAATTTCCTGTTCCGATAGACGGTGAAGCTGGTGGGATGCTTGCCTTGCTGACACCAGTCAATCCTCTGCACCCCCCTGGCCCCCCCAGCACTCCCAGGAATATATCTGAGGCCAGAGGCAGAGTAAGCCCTCAGGGTATCTCCGGGAAGGCACAGCCCCCCATTCCCCGCACCACGCTGGCTTTGTCCCTGGGGTGGCTGTGTATGAGTCCGGCACCTTCTAGGAAAGTGTCACTGTAGCAGATCTGGCTTCCTTCCAGTGACCACTGGGCCCGCAGCGTCGGTGGAGGTGGGGAGAGCTGAGCCCCGCTTGGGGGGTGCTTCCGCGCTTGCTTTTGAGCTTGTTCCCCGATATCGAAGCGGTTCCTGAGGCATGGTGGAGGCTTTTGGGGGACCCGGAGCTTTTGGGTGCATAGGGGGCTGTTCTGGGGCGCGGGGGTCACGGGTGTGAGTGCGTGTTCCTGGGGGGCTCCTGCGGACACGATCACGCCCAGCACCGCGATGCGGCAGCGGCGGGGGGCGCGGGGCTGAGCGCGGGTGCGAGCCTTCGGGGTGCAGAACCTGCCGAGGGCGAGGCCTTGGCCGCCCGGACCCTCCCAGCTGACACGTGTTCGGACCTTGGCCACAGTTTCGCTGCTATAGAATCTCCAGATTCATTTTCAGGGGCAGACCCGCACCACCCCCCTAGCGGCGAGAGACCCTGTCACCACCCCCCTAGCGGCGAGAGACCCTGTCACCACCCCCCTAGCTGCGAGAGACCCTGTCGCCGTCCAGCGTTTTCACTGGCTGCCCGGGTGGGACGGGGCCACCCCGGGCGGTGGATCTGCAGGAGGCTGGGGTTTTGCCACTGAGAGTTTCCTTTAGCCGAATATTGCTCCAAAATATTGCTCCTCAGCATGAATCCATTGAAAAGGTCTTGAAATATGTTCAGATGCAATATTATTTGTTTAAATTTCTCCCATTTTTCCCTTTTCTTCAAAATGAAAAATATTCGGAGGCTGGAGTGATAGCACAGTGGGGAGGGCATTTGCCTTGTACGCGGCCAACCTGGGTACGATCCCAGCTTCCCATATGGTTTCCCAAGCACCGCCAGGAGTAATTCCTGAGTGCAGAGCCAGGAGTAACCCCTGAGCATTGCCAGGTGTGACCCCCAAAGAAAAAAATTTCTTTTGAATTCTTTAGATTTTTTTTTCCAAACAATTTTTAAAATGCGAACTTGGAGATGTGCCAAGTTGGACACTGGCAGCTGTCAGGGACTGACCTTGTGCCAAGGGATGGGCCTGATGAGATCAGGGGCTTTGGCTGGGGCAGCCCGGAGCAGACCCCCGTTTCTTTCAACCCACCCCTCTTGCTTCCTGCAGAACGTGGTGCGCAACTCGCTTCGGATCTCTTCCCTTCTGGAGACAGCAGGAAGCTTCTCTCTGACGAATCGCTTCCTCTTGATAGGCCCAGAGATGAGGGAGGCAGCGAGGGGCTGAATCCGTCTATTGAAAAGAGAGACGCCTGGGTCAGGGACGCGGTTTAGATTTTTTTGTTTGTTTGTTTTCTAGGTTCTTTTCTTTGAATTGTGCCAGCACATCATTCCTTTGGGGGAGGAGGAGTATCTGGGTCATTGTACTCAAGGACTACTCCTGACTCTGTGCTTAGGGATCACTTATGATGGTGCTCGAGACCATAATGGGTGTCAGGAATTGGACCTGAGTCAGCTGCATGCAAGGCAAATGCCCTACCCACTGTACTGTCTCTTGACCCCTTATCATTCTTATTTTACCTCTTGGTAGAAGAAGTCACATGTGAGCAGAGTTATTTGGTAGAGGTAACACTGGCTAACAGGACTGTATATATATATATATATATATATATATACATTTTTTCTATATTTTTTCCATTCATGAGTCTGGCTAAAATATCCCACTGTATATATATATACAGTGGGATATTATGCAGTTGTTTGAGAAGAGGAAATTGTGCCTTTTGCTACAGCACGGATGGAACTGGAGGAGATCAGACGAAACAAAATAGGTCAAGGAGAAAAGCAAATACTATATATATATAATACAAATATTATATATATATACAGTCCTGTATATATATTATATATATATATATTTGACTTTTGGGGTCATACCTGGGGCAATAATCAGGGGCTACTCCTGGATCTGCACTCAGAAATTACTGATGCTTGGAGGACCATATGGGACGCCAGGGATTGATCCTGGATCAGCTGTGTGCAAGGCAAATGCCCTGCCCCACTGTATTACTGCTCTGGCCCCTGGACTGTATATTTTTAGGGGGTACCGCTCTACACCTTCTCAACATGCATGTCACCACACTATGCTTATTACCCAAATACAAATGTTCCTTCACCAGTGTTCATTGGACCCGTCCTATCTTTGGTAGCTTCAGTTCTGTGGACAGAGTCCAAAGGTTTGTTTTTGTTTGACTTGGCCTGTTACTTTACTGTATTTCTTTACACGCACGAGTGAGATGATCCAGTATTTGCTTTTCTCCTTGACCTATTTTGTTTCGTCTGATCTCCTCCAGTTCCATCCGTGCTGTAGCAAAAGGCACAATTTCCTCTTCTCTAACAACTGCATAATATCCCACTGTGTGTAGACACTGTGGCTTCTTTAGTGACTCACCTGCGATTCTATATTTTCATGATCATCAATACCATTATAACAAAAATTTATATTTCAGTACCACACTCTCTTGGTTACTGTAGCTCTGTAGTGTAGTTTGAAGTCAGGACACATGATTCCTCCATTCTTTAGCCTCAGAATTGTTTTGTCTATTTGGGGCCTTTTGTGTAATCTTAGTGACGTTTGTTCTATCTTTGGATCAGTGCTTGGGGTTACTCCTGGAGGTGCTCAGGGGACCACGTGGTGCTGGGAATTAAATCTGAACCTCCTGCATGTAAAGCATATCCTCCATATGTTGTGCTCTTTCTAACCCAAGAGTTTTGGCATCTGTTTCAATTTCCCTGCTTATAATTGATCTGTTTAGGTTTTTAAATTTTTTCCTGATAAAGTCTTAGAAGTTGTTTGAATCTATGAATGCCCTTTCTTCTAGTTTTTTCCTTTGAGGTATAAACTTGAGATACAAACTTGTTTGTAGTAGTCTCTTTTGACTCTTTGTATTTATGTGATATCTGTATAACTCTCCCTTTTCCTGCCTCTTAGAGGGGTCTATATTTTTTCCATTCATGAGTCTGGCTAAATGTTTGTGATAAAAAAAAAAGTTTCTAAAAACCAGTTATTGGTTTCATTGACCTTGTGTATTGTAATTTTGCGTTCTATTTATTCCATTAAAATTTTCATTATTTACTTCCTTTTACTGCCCTTAGATTTTATTTGTTCTTCTTTTTCTACTTCCTTTACTTGTGAGATTAAATTAATTAGAGATTTTTCATATTTCCTGATGTCAGACTGTATTGCTATGTGCTTCTCTTCATACTGCTGTTTTTCTGAGTCCTGTGTGTTCTAATAGCTCATGTCTTAATTTCTGTTTCTTTTCAGCCATTTTAAAAATTGCCTCGTTGATTTCCTTACTGACCCAATGATTATTTCACAGCCTGTAGCTTAGTCTCCATCTGTTTAAGGTTTTCCTTGGCATTTTTTATCTCTAGTTTTATAAGCGCTATGAACCAGAGTCTGGAGTAAGCCCTAAGCACTGGTAGGCATGACCCCCAAACCATACCAAACAAACTCACTCTCCAAAAAACCAAGACACTTGATGTTAAAATAAGGTTGGTAGTGCCATCTTGCCTTGGGTTACTGGAAGGTTTGACTGAATGAAGAAAATAGTTGGTGGAAATAAAAGTGAGCATAAAAGGCAATCAACAGTAGGTTTACTTTCAAAAAAAAAATTGAAAGCAAAATGAGAAAGAGCAAGCATTCTAAGACAAATGTTGTTCATTGCAAACCAAGTCAAGGATACAAAGCATTTCCAAATCCTTCATATCACTAGTTAATCACACTCAGTCCTTGCAGGAACTCCGTGTGGTAAGATGGATAGATGTAACCATTCACCTTTTACCATATGAGAAAATTGACCTCAAAATCACCCAGTCAGTGAGAATTGGGACTAATTCTTGACCATAGTCTTTTGGCTCTGAGGCTAAGGAGGAGATAAAATTTATCTGCTGGGGGACTCGAGTGATAGTACAGGGGGTAGGGCATTTGCCTTGCACTCAATCGATCTGGGTTTCATTCTTGGCATCCCATATGGTCCCTTGAGCACTGATAGTAGTAATTTATGAGTGCAGAGATAGGAGTAGCCCCTGAGCATTGCTGGGTTTGTTAGTTTGGCACAAAAACAAACAAATTATCAGCTGGAGTGTGTTGATCAGGAAAGACATTAATGTGGTTCAAAACAACTGTATGTTAGAGAGGGACTTGGACTCTTGGCATCAATTCTTAAGATTTTTCACCTAGGTGAAGAGGAACATGAATAAGAGCATTTACCCTCTGTAGAATGAAATGCATCAATTCTTTTATTTAGACATTTGTGACAACTCTGCTGTAGTATCTTTGTCTTACAGAGGAGGAAGTTGAGGCTGGTATAATTGATTTAGCAAAGACAATCCAACTAGTAATAGTGGACTCAGGAAAGGATTACAATTTTGCTGATGCCAAAATGTGTAGATGTGAAAATATGTATCTTTGTATCATATCACCTATGCCCTGAAGCTAAATTCTGGTATCTTCATTATCTGTGTTAGGTCCCTCCTCTGGGTCGCTAGGGCTCTGTTTGGTCTAGTGTCGTCCTGTTCTGAAGCATTTTACACTGACTTCAAGTACAGCTTGTTCAAGCGACTGATAATAGTGACAAACATGTATCAGGCAGTTTCTATGTGATGCTAGCATTTTATTGAGAGCCTATTTACCTTCTTAAATTGTCTGTCACTCAGCCTTAAAGAAATTGCTTTAAAATATATTTATTTTTGTTATCAGTAGATGTTAGATTTGTGTATCTATTTCATGTACCTCTATATCTGGGGTCATGTAAAATTTCTCAGGCAAGAAGAGGTCATGAGTGGAAAATATTGGAGGGGTCCTGATTTAGAGGATCTTTATTTAGATGATCTCACAGAGACCAGCAGGCCTTGTGACTCACCCCCCTGCGTTTTTCAGATGGAGACTCAGAAGTACAAGAGCTTAAGAACTTCTCCCAGGTCACCAGCCAGGAGCACTTGGGTCTGATCACCTGGTAACCAAATTTCAGAGCTCTCACTGCATCAGGATCTGGTTGACATAACAAAAAAAAAATCACCTAATTAATTAGCCTGACTATCAGTGCAAGCTTCTTACTTATGGGGGTTTTATTTGTCCTAATATTGGGGAGGAAGAGGGATGTATTTTGATGAACTAGGAGAGAAAAGAAGGAACAGAAAATGAAGAGACAGGAGCAGAAGGGATGCAGGTCAAAGGTCAACGGAGCCAGAGGCACTGCTGAGATGGTGGTGAATGAAGCTAGCACAGAATGTGTCTAGACTCTAACCTTTTTGAATTCTATAGCTCTGGGGATCAAACCTGGGCCTCATGCATGCAAGTCTTGCATTTCTCCATTAAGCCCTATCCCTGGACCCAGAGAGTCATTGCTTTAGCGAGAAAGGTAGGAGGGGGGGAGAACGAGTTTCTTGCTGCTGAAGTTCATTTTGTCTCTGAGTTCCCCCTCCCCATTGCGTTCACATTGGTATCTTCACTACAGGCCAGATGCAAAGAGGTAAGAGCAGTCTCTAAACATTTGATGAGTGAATGATCAGTATGAACAATACAATACTAATTCTTCACTTTCCCTTCCTTCATTTCTTCAATATCACTCAACATGACAGTTCTTAGATTCTTGGTCATCAGGTCTTCAGCCCCTAGTGTGCAGTCACAATTTTGCTTTTTTTTTTTGCTTTTGTTTTTCATTTACTCAGTTCATGTTAAATATTAATTTTTCCAAAAGGGAATGCCCTGCTGCAGAAGTGGGGTGGGGTGGTGGGGGATGGGGTAGGAGTAGTGGGAGGGATATTGGGAACATTGGTGGAGGATAATGGGCACTGGTGGGGGGATGGGTAAATAAACGATCATTGTATGACTGAAATGCAAACCCAAAAGTTCGTAACTTTGTAACTGTGCCTCATGGTGATTCACTAATAAAGAATTTTAAAAAGTATTAGTTTTTCAGTTCTTTGGAGACACAAATTTTTTCTTTATTTGTTTTGTGTCTGAGCCATACTTGGTGATGCTCAGAGGTGACTCTGTGCTCAGGTCATTCCTGGTCATGCTTGGGAACCATATGGGATGACAGGGATTGAACCTAGTTTGGTGGCATTCAAAGCAAGCACCTTACCCACTGTCCTGATGCTCTGACCCAGGGGTGTGGGTGGGGGACATAATTTTTACCCTGACACAGGCTTTACTTTCAGGGCCTGAGGCTTTCAGGCTGACTCCTTGGTTTTGAGTGCTGGAGCAGCAGACCTCTGACAAAGAGCCGAATGAAGCAGAGCACTTGGCTGGTGACTCCATGGCACTGGAGGAGTGGGGTGGGAGGCGGAAAGGGGAGGTGGCTCGCAGGGAGAGTGTGGAGGTGCCAGAACTGAGCAGATGACCTGGGTAACTGCAGCATCTCCTGGGGGCCTCTGCAGAGTGTGGCGAGTAGACAAGTGCCTCAGAGGCCGTTCTCCAGCCAAGGAGAGAGAGAGATCTGGGTGTTGCCTCTCCTATTCGCCATGGTCACTGGTGAAGGGCTACTCTAGGACTGGCCCTTGGAATCTTTATGGTGAGTGGGGAGCTCTGCTGGCCTCTGTTGTTAGGATTAGGGGGAGCTCTGTTGGCCAGAACAGGACCCCAATGAGGTGGGTGTTTGGAGGGGGTTCCAACAGACATCGAAATACACAGGCAAGGAGAAATAAGTGGATTGTGGCAGGACCGGTGACTACTCAGAGTAGACTCTCATTTCCCCTTGCTTCTGGGTCTTTCCCAATTGTTCTATGTTTTCATGTCTGCGCTTTAGTTATCGTTGTAGGCAAAGTCCAACTATGTAGTGGTTGTGTCTGTGAGAAATCACCATTAATAACCCAGATTTCTTAGTGAGTTTGGACGTTTTATTCCTTGCTCAACGTTAGGGACTCATTGTGAGCCATTAGAAATGCTTGGGAGAAACTTCACGCCCATGTTCTGAGATATTTAGTCTTCAGTCATTTCTGATCTGGCACCAATGGCTCCTTTCCCAGATGTATTATGACCTTTGGCTTCTCTGCCTTGAATTTACCCGGGCAGAGTGTGAGGTCAGGAGCAGGGAACTTGCCTCTGGGTTGTCTTTAGATTGTCTTTGTACGCCCCTCCCATGGTTATGGCACATAACAGGTGTTCACAGATAACTGTGCAGAAGATAAAGGTGAGGTTAGTAAGATAAAGCGAAGGTCTATTTCCTCATCTCCCCAATCTTAATAAGCACAGCCAAAAGGAACACATTGGACAGCTTACATGAGGTTGCTCAGCAAGGCACTCCAGTTTTCATTTATTCCGCGATACTTATATTACATTAGTATAACTGGTATAGCCCAAAACTCAGGAGCATTTACACAGCTAAGCCAGGAGTGTTTGCCCATATCAAACGTTGATGTGGGGCCAGAGAGAAAGTACAGGGGTTAAGGTGAATGATGCCGTGTGAGTGACTGACCCCCGTGTGATGCTCAGTTCAGCATAAGGTCCCTGATCATGGCCAGAAATGATCTCTGAGCACAGAACCAGGATCAAGCCCCGAAGGTAGCTGGGAGTAGCCCCCAAACAAATAAGCAAACAACACTCTTTAAACGTGTGTTTAATAGTAGCAAAACGCCACAAGCTACCTTTCAGTTAAGGCATTGGCTCACTTTCAGAGCAAAGAGGGTGATCGAAATGGAAGACACGGTGTGTAGCAGTGGTGAGAGCGGCCTCGTGTCCAGCTGCTGGTGGGAGAGAGGAATGATGGATGAATGTGGAGCCCTACAGTGATAATTTTACATTTCCCTCCATTGTCCAGCAAAGGCAATATCGAATTTGCGCTGCTGGCCCATGTCAAAGATAAATAAAGGAAACGAGACGAGATAAGTTTGGATTGAAATAGCAGCATTTCCAAGCAGTCCTTTCATAAGTGCCAACATGAATAAAATGCCTGTGGGTAAAAATAGACCTTCGGGGAGCCAGGGGTGGCTCAAGGGCCTGGGACTCAGGCTATGCTTGTCAGAATCTCAGGTTCGAGCCCCAGCACTGCGTGGTTCCCTGAGTACCACCGGGGCAACCACAAACACTGCCAGGCACAAACCCCTAAAGAAACAAAATAGGCATTCGGGACAAGATATTAAATAGACCCAAATCACTAATCAGTGACTAAGTCAGATAACCTCTGTGAGCTCCTGGGGCAAGGGGTGGGGTGGGGGGAAGTCTCCAGATTTAATTTAATTACTAACCATCCAATTCATGTTTGTTTTCTCCCAGAGAGAGCGCAATACTCTGTCAAAAGAAAGAAAAATTTCTTAACATAGAACTTATGTTCCAGTAATGGAATACAGACAGCCCCCTCCCCCCAGGCGAAATGTACAGTATGTAATTTCTTCAACTGGTGGTGAACCTTATGTAGGATGCTAAAGAGAAAAGGTGCAAGTCAGTTTGCAAAGCAGTGAACCCCTGAGGCAAGCGTTTGGGAGATGAAGAGAGCACCAAAATGCAGAGCACGGGGGGAGTGGGGGACAGAGCAATAGTACCGCTAGAAGGGCATTTGCCTTGCACGTGGCCAACTTGGGTTTGATCTCTGGCCACCCCATAGGGTTTCCCGAGGATAGTAGGCACTGAGCATCACTGGGTGTGATTCAAAAAGCCAAAAATAAATCACCCCAAAACCCACACCTGAGCTTAGAGGGAGGAAGCCAGGAGGAAGTGTTAGAGGAACAGAAAACTCTGCAGCTGGAGCGTGGGGAGTACCAGGAGTTGAGTGCAGAAGGGGGTGTGCTGGGTCCTGGCTCTCTCGTAGACTGGGAGGTGGATGTGGGTAGTTACATGGTGGGGGTGGGGGAGGGTCAGTCTGCAGCAGTAGGTGTCAAAGCCAAAACTTCTGGGACAGGAGAGATAATCAGAGCGATTGTCTTTCAACTGGCTGACCCAGGTTGGACATCTGCCACTGCTAGGGTCAGTCCCCCAGGCACTGCAGGGAGTGATAGGAGTAAGTCCTGAACGTAGCCAGGTGCAGCTAAAGACTCAACACAACAAAGAAAACCCCAACAAACAAACAAAAAACCCCAACAAACCTGGAAACCCTCCTTCCAACCTAGAAAACATCTCCAAAAAGGCAGAAGAAAAATGAAACTATCTCACAACAGAATGCGATACCCATCTGACACATGGAGATTACACACAGGTTGAACATTGAATTCCTTAATATAGAATCACTGAAAGGCTTTAGATGTACTTGATGCCTCTGTTGCTGGATATTTTGCTTCCTGGTTTGATTTTGGTTTTGTGCACCCCTCCCCCCACAGTGTTCAGGGGTCTATGCTCGGGGATCATACCCAGAGAGGCTTGGGGGACCACCCGTGTGCTGAGAATCTGTGTGCAAGGCAAGCACCCCATTTGCTACATTATCTCTACAGGCCCTTCTGTTATTTTTAATCTGGGATACTAGATTGAAGTTTATGACTTCTTCCCCAAATGTACATTGACCTCTGACGTTTCTGCTTTGACTTAATCATGGTGGAGTGTGAGATTCAGGTATCAAAAAATTTCCAACCAAGTGCCCACAGGAAGAGATTGCAGAAATAAAAGGAAATTACTCTTTCATGGAGCGCGTGGTTGAAACAGGCCATTGCATTTGGCTTTTGTTATTTGGAGTCTGGACAAGGGAGACCCATCTCCTCCTAGAAATTGGGAAATCAATTCTTTTTGACTTTGACAATTTCATTTCAAGGAGAGTAAGAATAGAGCAAGGCCCACGTGACATGGCTTACACTGGTGGCAGTGGAGATGGAGAGAAAAGAATGAATTAAGACATGATAGTGTGTGTGTGTGTGTGTGAAAGAGAGAGAGAGTGAGAGAGAGAGTGCTAGATATCTGTAGCTCTAGGTCTTCTCTACTTTCTTTGTGCCTATTTATCTACATATACAGATTTATTTTTAGAAGTTGCTTCATGAAATTGTGAAGCTAGCAAGTCTATGGTCTACAGAGTGAGTTTGCAGTCTGGGCACCAGAAAAAAGTTCCTATTTTAGCCCAAGTCAGAAAGGCATCTAGGGACTTTAATTTGTTTTTTCTATTAAAGCCTTCAACTAATGGGATGAGTCCCACCCATCGTATGTAGGGTAATCTTCTTTACTCAAAGTCTACTGACTTAAAAGTTATTCTCATTTGTTTGCTTATTTGGGAACCACATCCAATGATGCTCAGGGGTTTCTCCTGGCTCTGCACTCAGGAATTACTCCTAGTGATGCTCAGGGGATCATAAGAGATGCTGGGATGGAACCTGGGTTAGCAGCATGCAAGGGAAGTGTCCTATCTGCTGTACCGTCTCTCTGATCCCTTTAATATTATTCTTACTATTAAAGTAAGCCACACTTAGACTGGTGACTGACCAAATAGCTGGCTAAGTGACCTACCCATGTCACATAAAACTGGCCATCATAGTATATTTAGGGTAATCCAGTTGATTCTGCTTTTATCCAACCTAAGGAAGGAAAGCTGGAACTCCAAATTGGATAGCCAAGTTTTTGGCTAATGATTCTGGGTAGATGGGGATGCCCTTAATAGAAGAGAAGATGGGATATTTCCTCTTTAAATACATCATCTCTAGAGTAAAATTAACCACAGCAGAGTGTGAGGTAAAGGCAGGGAAGAACTTGTAACAACTCCCAAAAGGAGATTGTAATAAAGAGATTGCAAAAACTCTATCCAGATCCAAGAATCCCCTGGGGGGAAATGAGCTGGTCCAGGGCTGGGTCAACATCCTTCCCTTGACCCCTTGACCTGTGAGTGGTAAGTTCTTTAGGAACAAGAAAGAGTGGCCCATGCACTCACCCGAGCATCCTCTCTCCAACAGACACCAGGCACTTTCTAATCTACAATGAAGATCACAAGCGCTGTGTGGAAGCTGTAGGCCCCGCAGCCGTCCATACAGCCGTCTGCAACCAGGACAGCGAAGCCCAGAAATTCCGATGGGTGTCTGAGTACCAACTGATGAGCCTCGCCTTTAAGTCCTGCTTGGGAGTGCCCTCGAAATCGGATTGGGTCGCAATCACCCTGTATGCCTGTGATTCCAGCAGTGAACTCCAGAAGTGGGAGTGCAAAAATGACACCCTCTTTGGGATCAAGGGAGAAGAGTTGTATTTTAACTATGGCAATAGACAAGAGAAGAATATTATGCTGTACAAGGGCTCCGGTTTATGGAGCAGGTGGAAGATCTATGGGACCACGGATGACTTATGCTCCCGAGGTTATGAAGGTAAGAAACCACATGTTTGGCTTCCTGTCAAAGTCTTCTCATCATTGTTGGAAACTGATTCAAGGAAAATAACTTATTCTTATTTTGCTTGTACTAAACCTTTGATTGCCTTTGTTTTGGACTATTCTGCATTTCCCAAGAACAAGAGAAGGAATAAGAGTGGCTAAAAGTCTGGAATGATAGACCATTTGAATTAATGGGACTAAATGAATATTTACTTATTTTTGTTACAAATTTTAAATCATGGGTTACGACTTCTAGAAACAGCATCCACTTTAGTTTTAGATCCCAAATTCCAAATCTCCCATCTGACATGATTCTATTGGGATGATAAGTGAATTTATTTCATTTTAATTTGGAGGGTTTGGGAGCTACACCCAACAGTTCTCAGGACTCATGCCTGGTTCTACACTGAAGCATCACTCCTGGCAGACCTGCTGGGGTCCATGAGCTTGGACCCAGGCCAGCAAGTGCAAAGCAAGCGCCTCACCCACTGTCCTGTCTCTTCAGTAACCTGCAATGATAAGTGAATTTAATCAACTGCTTTTTTTGGTTTATATTATTACTGGAGAAATTATCTATGGACAACACCCCCACCCCCTTTTTGTTACATGTTCAGATAATCTATTATGAAACCTTGGCATTCTTTTTCATGTGACTTCTTACTGTCAAGGTTAAATAAAGTCAGAGTATCTAGTTTTCCCGTAGACAAAGTTTCCTTCCCTGGTGGATAAACCAAACAAACACAAAGGAACTTAAAGTCTTTCACAAGGCCGCGTCTTGAGTCAAATGGCGAACTGCCAGCCACACTGCAGGTTGGGCCCCTAGGTTATGGTGTCAGAGGAAGTCTCTGCCTTCCGGGACAAGAGGTCACCTATTTCCAAAATTACTGTGTCTTCAAGGGTGGCTGGAACCTGGTGGAGCAGCCGCTCCTAGGAGCTTAGCTCTCTGTAACGTGATTCATTTGCCACTTTCCTTCTCTAGGAAGGGGGTGGGAGAAGAGGAATTGAAGAGTGAGTGAGAGAGCTCAGGAAGACGTTATCCTGAGACATTTGCGGAACATAATGCAGGTGTAGATCTTACACCAGACACAGCCGAGGCAGCAGAGAAAGGGCTTGGAGAGAAGACAGGGGAGAGGGTTTGCATCTGAACCCAGGGGGGCTGCCGAGGACAGAGTGTCCCAGCTCATTCCAAGAAGGGACATGGAGGGACGTTTCCAGCTTTCCCAGCTGGGATGAAAGCACATCTGGCCTGTGACCGTTAAGGCCTTTTGGGAACAAGAGAGAGGTCCAAGCAGCGGTTTCTGGAACTGTGCAGACCAAGTTCTGCGCATGCCTAACTGGGGCTTCTCTCACTGCAGAATGCGCAGAGAAGGGCCCTGTACTGTCCAGGAGGGCGGGGATGCTCGTCGCTTGCTGGGTAGAAAGGCTGGGGAGGCAGTGGTCATTCTAGAGTCCGACTGCTTGCCACTGCCTGGAGATTTTGCAGACTGGCTGGTGTTTTCCCACAGGTTGGGCTTCTTGATGGGGTCGCGAGCTTGTGGCGTCCTCAGTGTAGCTCAGTTGTATCTCGAGGGATGCGGGAATGCGGGAGAGGCCAGGGCTGCTAGTGGGCAGTGCCCATCACTCGCACTCTGAGTGCTCTCCGGCCTGTGTCTTCCAGCCATGTACACGCTGCTGGGCAATGCCAACGGGGCCACGTGCACCTTCCCGTTCAAGTTCGAGAACAAATGGTACGGAGACTGCACAAGTGCGGGCCGACCCGACGGCTGGCTCTGGTGCGGGACCACGACAGATTACGACGCCGACAAGCTCTTTGGATTCTGCCCCTTGAAGTGTAAGTAAGGTTGTCGTCGGGAGCATGTTGGCGTGTTTAAGTGCACTGCCGTGATGAGACTTTGCACTTCGCTAAAACGTGCTGGAGCACATCCTTCTGTGCCCAGGGCCTACTCCTGGCAGTGCTCTGGGGGGATCCTACGGGGTGCAGCGGGTCAAACCTGGGTTGACCAAGTGCAAGAAAAGCGCCCTGCCCACTGTACCACCTCTCTGCCCCCCTTTTTGGTCCTGTCTTTTTTGGGGGTGGAGGAGGTTGGCTCACACACAGCCATACTCAGGGTCCACTTGGGATGGCAACCCATCCGAAATCACGTGGACCACATGAGAGCTATAGCCCCTGTGCTCCCTCCCTCCATCCCTCCCTCCCTCTCTCTCTCTGCCCCTAGAAGGTTTTATTTGTCCCAAAGTTTCTTTCACATTCATTATTTTCTACCTCACTGCAAGCTGCTCTTCACATGCCATTGTCTCTCTTTAGTATGGAGAAGGTGGCTCATGTGGGCTGATGAACTGACCAGAGATCTCTGCCGGAGGCAGTGGATAACGCCATTGTTTCCATCAACTACTCTTCAATAAGTGTTTTCTAAGACGATGGAACACCTCGCACTAGAAATGCTTCACTGTGTGCTCAGGCCCAGAAGTAGGCGTGGTCATTCCTCAACCCCCAACAATCATTTCAGCTTTAGACCAAAAATAGCACTTCAGCGACGTCCCAAGCATGCAGTTGATGGGCAGAGAGATATGAAGGGTACCTCAATCTTGTGTCATTGCAGAGATGACAGCCCATGACACTCTTCTTCTGTTTATCTGTCACTTCATTTTGCACTCCTATGGATCAATGGAATTGGGTTCTTTCCATACTTGGAGGGTTTTTACAACTTTCATTGTCTTTAGTGGGGAAGGTGTTTGGGCCACACCTTGTGGGTGCCGAGAGACTCGGCCTGGCTCTGTGCTTAGGGTTTGTTCCTGGCAGTCCTCAGGGGACCACGTGGTGCCAGCAATTGAACACCGTGCAAAGCCTGCACTTAGCCCATTGGGCACTCTCTCCAGCCCAAACAATTTTATTTTTCTTTTACAGACCATTTAAAAAAATTTTATTAGTGAATCACTGTGAGGTACAGTTACAAACTTACAAACTTTCATGCTTGCATTTCAGTCATACAATAGTTGAGTGCCTGTCCCTCCACCAGTGCCCATTTTCCACCACCAATGGTCCCAGCATCCCTCCCACCACCCCCACCCCAACCTCCTCCCACCCCACCCCGCCTTTGTGGCAGGGCATTCTTTTTTGCTCTCTTTCTCTCCTTTTGGGTGTTGTGGTTTGCAGTAGAGGTATTAAATGGCCATCA
Organism: Sorex araneus; assembly: GCF_027595985.1. Classification (NCBI taxonomy): domain Eukaryota; kingdom Metazoa; phylum Chordata; class Mammalia; order Eulipotyphla; family Soricidae; genus Sorex; species Sorex araneus. Next base: position 61,646,889 of record NC_073310.1, on the reverse strand, counting down.
TGTTCAGTCAATAGTCTACTTTCAGCCCGCATCTTCCATCCCGAATGGGCCATCTTAGCACCCTTTACTTGATGGTCCCTTCTCTATCTGAGCTGCCTTCTTCCCCAGCATCTGAGGCCAGCTTCTAAGCTCTGGAGTAATCCTCCTGGTACTTATCTCTACATTTTTTACAGACTATTTTAATTGTGATTGCAATAATGCAAAGTGAGTGGTATTGCTTCATCATATTGGATGGGAAGGCACCAGAACCTAAGAGCCCTTATTCTTTCCATGCTCAAAATCCTATAAAAGTTATAGAGGTATAAAGTACAGCAGCTCTGGGGAGGAGAACATTTGTGCTGGGTGATTGGGTGGGAACTGAAGAAAGAAAAGCAAGAGTTCTTTTTCTTTTCCTCTTTCTCCTGCCAGCTCTTCCTCACTCTTGCTCCCTAAACTTCTCTTTTTCCTTCAAAATATTGTATTTTTAAACATTTTTTTGGTTTGGGGGCCACACCCAGCCATATGTGGGATCCAACACACAGGAGATCAAACCCAGATTGACTGTGTTTTAGACAAGTGCCTAACTCTCTGGGCTAGCTAGCTTCTCGGCCCATAGCTCTAACTTCCAGTCCCTTCAAGTTTCGTACATCCCAGCAGCACTGGTTTCTGCCAGTGCTCAACCCCTTTCCACTACTGGCACAGGGCAGGGAGTTGGCTCAGGGAAGAGCCAGGAAAGGCAGTCTGGGGTGGGTGGGAGGCTTCCTGCATCATTCTGGAGCTAAACTTTCTGGAGCACGCATCAACAGCCACCACAAATTAAAGTCAGAATCCTACACAGGCATGCTCATTTAGCATTGGTGATGGCTAGACCCTGAAGTTTTTCCCGCTGTGGCACGCTTGATTTCTCAATCCCAGCGGTGGTTATCAGTCTCTTCTCTGGACAGTTCCTCATTCTGGGTGAATGCCCTCGAAGCCTCACGGCTTTGTGTGCCTGGTGATACTCCTCTCTCATTCTTGGGTGAAGTAAATGTTATCACCTCTCCCAGACCAATTTTTAAAGGAATGATCTATGTCACCAGAAGTCTTTTTTCTCCCCTGAGGAAAAAAAGGAGTGATTTTACTCTAAAACAAAGCAATGCTTGTTCTGCAGTGATTGAAGAATATCTTTTTCCTTTACATCTGCTGTCCGGGAATGTCTGAGGATATGGGTTTCCGCGTCCAATGACAGCGATTCCATTTTGGTTGTGTGGACAAAGCAGTTGTTTTGTTATTTGTGTTGGTGGTGTTGGAACACACCAGGCCTCACACATACAAGGCATGTACTCTACAACCGAGCTACAATCCCAGCCTGAAAAAAGCAGCTATGAAAAGAACACTTGATTTGAAGTCATTAGATGGGATACAAGTGACAAGTCTAATCACAGAGAAAACCCCTAACTTTGATAGATGTTGGAGAGGAAGCCCCTAGAATAATCTTTCAATCCTTATGTCTTTCGGACCCACTTGATGTACATAGAACAAGATAGTGTATTTTTCTTGTTAAATGTGAAAGTAAAATAATGCTGAAAATCTGATGACAATTTTTAAGTGCATCATGTACTTGATACTTTTTTGAAAAGTGTTGTTATGACTCAGATTCATCTCACTTTCCAGGTTTTGGTCTTCCGTTGAAAGGACATTTTATTTTATGTGTCTTAACTAGCAGAGTCAATACAGGAAAACAAGGCTCCAAATACACTCTATTCTCTTCCTTGGCCTGCATTGTTTATTGTAATGCTTTCCTTCTATTTAGACTTATTTTCAAGTGTCATGAAAACAGGAAAAGGAAAATATCCCTCTCTCTCAATTCCCCATAGTTAGCAACTTTAGTTTTCTACTTTGGTTATTCTGGTTTATTTTGAAGACTTGAACACAGTCAGCAAAACCGTACATATCTTGAGAGTACATTTTAATTCCTTGATTTTGAAATGAAAACTCAAAATTTCATTTTGGAATCAATTTCTTGAAAGTCAGGTTGAATTTTTTTCTTTGTTACTCATGTTCCTTTCTTCCATCCCTGAGTAAGAAAATCCCTTTTCTGAAAACATATTATGTTTTCTACTATCTTATCAACAAAACCCTCAAGTTCCTAAGAATATTTAAAACATGCTCAAAAGCTATCTCATTCGAAAGATCTCAAGTTCATGGAGAAGAATCAGTTTGGATATTAACCCGGGAAGGTCCCTGGCCATGGTCATTAAAATGTAAACATTTCTAGTTCAACCCATTTTTATAGTTCTTTCTTAATTGTTTAAGACATATTCGACATGCCTGTGTTATTGCTGAAATTTTACTATATTTTTCTTCCTCTTGGGTGTACCCACAAGTTTCATATCATAAAAGGTATGAAAAGGTCTCTACTATCTTCCTTATCAGATACAAGAAACTGTGACTGCATAGAGTATGAGCTGATGGGAAACTACCCAGTTGTTTGGCAAGTTGACAATATCTCAGAAAATTTGAGATTTTATATAGTTTTCTCCTCTTTTCTTTTCGTGAGAAGAGGGACCCCTAAATGGTTTGGGAAATCAGCCCACTTGATTACTAATTTTCTACCATCTTATATGCAAAGGTCTATAAGTAAGTGTTACCTCTCTAGATTAGAGTATGTATTTTTAGAAAATATATCCCAAACTTACAGAATATATAGGGAATCCTCAAATAGCAAAGCAGAATCTAAGTTAAAAATCATAAGGATTTTTTAGTTAACCTGAAAAAAAAAATTCCGACAGTATCTGCCCTTGCCAGGAGTTACCTATATGTAATATATTTAGAGATGAGAAAATGGGATTTGCAGTTTACAGTTTAACTGAGGTCAGACTGTGAGTGAGAGGGCTTAGATGTTGGTCTAGAATATTCTGAAGAAGGAATCCCTGACCTTGCCCTCTACTGACTGTATCCTTCACCAAACTAGAACACCTCTACTCCCAGCAAAAGGGCATCTATTTCTATTCTCTCCCTCACCCTTTGTTTTTCAACTAGATTAAGGAAGTTTGTCTGGTGTCTCTTTATTACCTAGTCTTTGTGTATGTTTCACTTCCTGATCAACCTGATCCCAAACACACAACAGAAAAAGAGAGGGAGATGATGCCTCCCTTTGACTATTTTTTTAAAGACTCATAAAGAGACCAGAAGCAATGATCTGTTGAAAAGTCTCCATTTCAGGAGTGAAGACTTTTCAATAGGCACTTGGAAACTATTTGGGAGAGAGAGAGAGAAAGAGAGAGAGGAGAGAGAGAGAGGAGAGAGAGAGAGGAGATTGTGATAGTAATGTTTCTAATGTTTCTACGAGTGTTTGATCATGAAAAGTCTTTTTCATGCATAATTCAGCCAATCCCATTTGTCTTCTTTTGCAGTTGAGGGCAGTGAAAACTTATGGCATAGAGACCCATTGACAAGTCTTTCCTACCAGATAAACTCCAAATCTGCTTTAACTTGGCACCAGGCAAGAAGGAGTTGCCAGCAACAGAATGCCGAACTCTTGAGCATCACAGAGATACATGAGCAGACATACCTCACAGGTAAGGCTATGAAAAGAAAGCAAAGTAGGATCATGGGTTTTTATATCTATTTTATATATAAAGTTGCTCTAGGGCTTGTGGACATGGCAGTAGAGTCTCCTAAACTGGGGGCAGAGGGTACAACATATTTGCATCCTGGAAAATGGCAGCTGGGGTTGCAAGCAGGTGCCATCTCTTGAGCTAGCATTGTGAGGCGACTCTAGCACCAGAGTGGAGAAGGGTTCTAAGGATTCACCTGGCCTCTGCATGGAAGATGCATTATCAATACGTGTCAACCAATCAATCTGCAGCCAATGCATTTAACAGTGTCTTTAGACACAGGGAATGTGATTGTTCTGTTGACTTGAGTGGAAGGGTACTTGAGGTGTTTTGAACACAGAGGTCACAAGGTCAGAGATGTGGTAGTTTGGTAGTAGTGTCAGGGTGACAGAGATGGGGTTGCTTCCCAAACAGGGAATCGGGTACTTTTGTCACTCTTGGACACAAGGCAGAGGTATCATGCAGCCAAGGATTTAGGTCTCACAGGAAGTCATAGGCCTTCCATTAGCACCAAAATGTTCAAGCTGATCAAACAAAATTCTGCCACAGCAGCAGGGGCAACCCAAGCTCTGCCCTAGAACTGAAGTCAGTGGCCTCCACGGGTGACTTATGTGAGGCAGGGAGGAGGGAGACGGTCACTTTCGTTTGGTCACCCTCTGCTACCCCGGACCGGCTGGGAAGACTCGGACTCAGGATGGAGCAAGGGTTTGCTCTTTGCAGGAAAGGAAAGCCAGTCCTAGGCCTTACCCAGGGTCGCCAGGTTCTTGTCTTGCCTCACAGCAAAGAATTTCAGGAATAGATGAGTGGTGAAGGGAAAACAGATTTTATTTGGAGGCTTTTAGAAAGGGGAAGGAGGGAAGGCCAAGGGAGAGAGTGTAATATGCTCAAGGGGGGACGCGGGCTTCTTCAAATATAGAGAGAGCCCCTACACACATCACAGCATTAGATATGAAAGCATGAAAGTCCACATCTCAAGAGGGGAGTATGGGTGACACATGTGCTTGGGCACCAAATGTGCTTGGCCACGTGGGTACAAGTAGCACATGGGCTTGGGCAGCATATGCATGTCCTTCCTTTGTTCAAATATGCTTGTATAGAGTTTCTCCAACCTACCCCCATGGGGCTTTCTAGCTAGGTAAGGGTTCTTTGCCACGGTCTTTGCTAGAGGGATAGATACAGTTGGGAGTGGTTGATGGTCTTCTTTGAAATTCCTCTCCTGGCCTTTGTTCCTGCTGAACCATCTCTCAGAGGGGGCTCCAGCCTTCTCTGGAACTGTACTGGTGCTGGGAGATCTTATCAGACCTAGGCCCTAATCCTTGCAGTTTGGGACGATTGGATTTATGGCTTCTCAGGAGTTCTGTTGCCATGGTCCTCTCCTATCTCTCTGCCTGCCTCAGAACCTCAAGTCCTGTTGTCTTCCATCCTGCTTACCCCCAGATTTGACTGGTTTTGGGGTTCCATTAATATTCCTTCACAGTGTATTGAAAATTAAAATAACTTTTTAAAGCACTTCTCTTACCGAACTATGAAATGGAAAGAGCTGACCCTTGCTGGGGGTGAGAGCTGTTTTAGTGGGGAACAGGCATTCCTAACCGCCTGCTTCCAGAATCACCCCCTCCAGCGTGGCCAGCTTTTAGACGGACATACTCTACATCTTTGAGGTTTTTATTTGATGTTACTGGATTTGGGTTTCACACCTAGGGGTTTTCCGGGACAACTTTCACCTCTGTGCTCAGGAGTCACTTCTGACGTACTTAGGAGATGACATGGTCCTGGGAATTGAACATGGGCCTGCCATCCTCAAGGCAATGTCTTAATCCCTGTTCTTTCTCTCTGGCCCCACAGACAAACTTAGCCCCTGTGATCAGCATGTTCTAGAACACCCCGAGGGACTCTCATTTCCTACCAGATAACTAACATAACGTCTTTATGTGGCATCCAGAAGCTCTCACCTGTCCTGTCGCTGCTGTCCTCTTCCTGTGTTCCATGGCCCTGAGCAGAGAGATGTCTGTTTCCCATCTGCGTCTCACCTTCTCATGCCTTCTCTCTTTTCCAGGTGACCTTTTGTTTTCTTGTACTTGGAATTCCCAGCAATTCATACTGGGAATTTGACTTTGAGATGTAATTTTCTCTACTTTCAGCCACTTTTCTCTTTAGTCTATAGCAGTTTTGTAATAGTGACTTCCATGTCTGTCTCACATTCCCTTCAAGACGACAAATACATACTTAGGTTATTTGTTTTCATTTGTTTGCACCTGATTTTATTTTGGGAGGCTTAAAAAAACAGTAGTAGTGTACACATTATTAAATAAGTGTTATTTTGGGGCCTGAGAGATAGTACACTGGGGAGGATGCTTGTCTTGTACAGGGCCAATCTTGGTTTGATCTCGGGCATCCTATGTGGATCCTATGTGGACCCCCAAGCACTGCCAGGAGTAATGCCTCAGTGCAGAGTAACCCCTGAGCACTGCCAGTTGTGGTCCCAAAGCAAAGAACAAAGTATAATCTTTTAAAATTGAGGTTACTCCATTCTGTATTCTTTTGGGGGGAAGTTCAATCTAAGGAAATGTACATAGCATAACTGGGTAAGAGGCATTTTTCTACACCTGGTCTCTTTCTGGAGCTAGGTCATGAATGGATTCTCTGAAATGAAATATTACTAGAATTGTTGGACACTATGTTTAACATGTATTAATGTTCTTCAGCCAGTGTTGGCAGAAACTCACCAATTTCTTGCATAAATGAAAGAGACAAAAGCAAGTTCTCATCATCTGACTGTGCACCCATCAGCCCAGAGAGGGGATTCAACACAAAGATTCTATTTTGTGTTGGCTTAGGGATGGTTCTGATACAGGAACGCAGTATTGGAGTCACTACAATTTACAACTCATCAGGAAAACAAGGAGAAAGAGAAGAAAGCCCAGAAAGAGACAAAACTAAAATCAAGTAGCTGATTCAGGAGTAGAAACAAGAATGATTTGGGCCCTGGTGAAATTTGTGCGTATTTGCCTGGGTGGATGGGATGAAACCTGATTTTATTTATCTTTTGCGGGGGGAGTGGAAGTCTGTGGGCTGTATTAGCATAACTTTCTGGTGTTTACTGGACCTCTGACTTTTTGGAAACCCAGGGCCAGAGCCCAGGTTACTTTTTGAACTCTTCTCCAGCTCCCTAGGAGAGAGAAACACCAGGGACCCAGAGGCGTTTCCGGGTCCTGCTCAGTTATCACACTGTCTGCAGGAAATGTTTCCCTAATCTGTGCTATTGTTGGCACACCCCCCGCCCCCCCCCCTCCGCCTCAAGAGAGCAAACAAGTCTCCAGGACTTCAGAGGCTGAGTTCACCTCAGATTCTTATTGGCTTTTCCAAGTCTCGGGAATTTTAGTCAGCAACTTTGAGCTGAAATCTGGATGAAAAACTTCTCCAATGAGATAGTTAGTCTTTCCTGCTCTAAAGTCAAAAAATGTCATGGATTGTCTGTAAAAGAAAGCAGGATGAAAATGAGAAGATGCCGTCCTGGATGGGAGAAAATAATGTGACACATCTGACAAAGGAATAATATCCATGATATATAAAGCATGTGTGGCAAACAGCTCGGCCACAGAAAAGGAAACAAACCCATCATAAAATGGGGAGAGGAGATGAATAGATTCTTCCTTTAAGAGGACAAATAGATGAACAATGGGCACAAGGAAAAGTGTTCATCTTCACTGATATCAGAAAAATGCAAACCAAACAGCTACCCATGCTAGCTAGGACTGCCATCTGTCAGAGAGACTGGAAACAGCTAGTGATGGCAGCGATGTGGTGTCAAAGGAATCCTCTTTACTGCTGGTAGGAATATTATCTGGATTAGCCTTGTTGGAAAATAGTATGGTGACTTGTCAAAAAATTAGAAATGTGCCTCCTGTATGATCCAGTGAGTCAGTCTACTACTAGGCATGTATCTCTAGTACCATGAACTCAGAAAGATATACACACAGCTGTGTTCATTGCAGTACCATTTTCCAAATTAACAAAATTAACAGAGATCTAAAATATCCAAAATCAGATGAGTGAATTAAACAACAAACAAACTAGGGCCTGGAAGATGACTTGGCAGCATAAATCACCTTTTCCGCATGCACGAGGTTGCAAGTTAAAAAAAAAAACTGTTTATATACACACACAGACACACACTCACACATATGTATATTTATGCAGTGTAGTTCTCTCTCTCTCTCTCTCTCTCTATATATATATGCAGGGAATGCTATTCATCTCTAAGAAAAGAGCTAGAAGGGATCAAGCTAACTGAACTAAGTTAGAGTATTCAGATGATCTCTCTCACGTGTGCAATATAAAGAAACAGCTCTAGGTAATGTGCAGTATTCATTGATGACAAAATCTTGGTGTTTGACTACTGTACTGAGATTCACAGTCATGGGGGCAGAGAGTAGGGTGGGGAAGGAAGAGGGAGATGAGAATTTACATGAGGATGGTGGTGGCAGACCTTGGGTACTATTAGTGATGGAGGGGCAGTAGCTTTGTATGCCAAAAGCATCAACTTTAACATGATTGTAACCACAATACCTCAATTATAGAAACACATACATTAAGGAAAAGCTCTGATAAAAGCTAGACTAAAAGCACTTATGTGTGTAAAGATACTTATATTTTGGGCTTTAATAAGATATATTGGGGAAGATTCTAGAAAATATGGGGGCTAGATTTAACTCGGTTTGGTGGAAATGTGATAGATACTAAGATCAATAAAACCATAATAGTTATATTTTTATTTATTATTTACTTATTTGCAATGCCAGGAAATGAAGCCAGGTCCTGTGCATATAAGTCAAGTGCTCTACAATGAGCCACATGGCTAACCCTGGCTAGAATGGAATGTATTAATTTAATCTACCTCTAAAGCAGCGGTGTCTTTATTTGGAAGGAAGCATACTTGGCAGACCTTGGCAATGTGCGACACTGATACGTGTGAAGCGCATTCTCCAGTCCTTGAGTTCTTTCCCTCACCCCCTGGTTTATGCTGTTCAGATAAGTTTCCTTGGTCCAGAGAGGCAGCTAAATGGAAAGGAGCAGATGCTAGAGGCCTGTTTTTGAACCCTGGTACCACATGGTCCCTAAGCATTGTCAGAAATGACCCCCAGTACAGAGCTGCTAGTTGCCTTCGAGCACTACCAAGTGTGGTCCCAATACCCCCCACACTCTAATTTTTTAATATGAGGTGTATTAGGAGTAAATATGATTAAAAATTGTGAGCTTATTTTATGAGTCTCAAGATCAAATAGCTATTATTTATTGAACAGCGATGTGCCAGACACTGGACTTGATTTCTCAGACTCACACCAGTCTTCCACCTGAATGTGCTCCCCTCTTGAGAGGTGGGGTGAAAGAGTAGGAGGGAGAACTTAGACACTTGCTTAATGACTAATGTTCTTTGCTGACTTCCTCAGGAACAAGCAGAATCACCATCCAACTTCCTTTCCATTGCACCCTGTCCTGGTCTCACTCACAGACCAGGATCTGGGGTCCCCAAAGCCCTTAATGGAATCATTGATTTCAACAGCCACAGTTTCTGGCTACAGTATGTTTATTGGTGACTAGTAATCACGTTGCTTGTTATCTGCATGGCTAACTATTGTGCCCAGAAACTATTTCTTACCATCACCCACCACCCTTTCATCACCCTTGCTTCTCTTTCTATCCTCAAAAATATTAGGGCATACTGTTTAATCCTCAATTTCTGAATCAGATTTACACTGCATATGTGCAGAATTAGGATTTGCAGAACTGAAAAGCAGATCTAGGAAGTGAAATTTGGCTTGTTTCACTGATTATTTTGCCAATTTCCTTTGGAGCTGCCTGGAAAACAAATTGAACCGCAACAATGAAAAGGAAAAAATAATGCCAGTTTGATATTGGCATGAATGCATCTTCTGTTAAAGTCAAGTTCAGAAATAGCCAGAGAACCATTTTGGAGAATGCATAAAGAAGAAATTAAAATATTTAGCATGTCTAATTGATGCCTTCTAAAATTTTTTAGTCTGCACCTTTATAAAATTATAAAAGCCCAATAGAGGAAAAACTGTAGAGAGTGATGCTGTCTGTTTTAAGTGATGAACTAAATACATAAGATTTTTTTAAATTAAATCACCATGAGCAACACTTACAAAGCTTTCATGTTTGAGTTTCAGTCATACAATGATTGAACACCCATTCCCTCCACCAGTGTACATTTTCCACCACCAATGTCCCCAGTATCCATCCCCCACAACCCTACTCTCCCCCTGCCTCTATATCAGACAGTTTCCCTCTTACTCTCTCTACTTACGGGCATTATAGTTTGCAATACAGATAATGAGAGACCATCATGTTTGGTCCTTTATCTACTTTCAGCATACATGTCCCATGCAGAGAGATCCCTCCAACCATCATTGTCTTGGTGATCTCTTCTCTATTCCAGCTGCCTTCTCCCCCAGCTCAAAAGGCATTTTCCAACTATGGAGCAATCTTCCTGGCCCTTGTGTCTACTATCCTTGGGTGTTAGTCTCATGTTATGATATTTTATATTCCACAAATTAGTGCAGTCATTCTGTCTGTCCCTCTCTTTCTGACTCACTTCACTTAGCATGATACTCTCCATGACCATCCATTATAAGCAAATTTCATGACTATCTTTCCTAACAGTTGCATAGTATTCCATTGGGTAGATGTACCAACGTTTCTTTAGCCAGCTCTCTGTTTTCAGGTACTCCAATTGTTTCCATATTCTGGCTATTGTGAACAGTGCTGCAATGAACTACAGGTGCAGATGTCATTTGTATTGTGGTTTTTTGTACCTCCAGGGTATATTCCCAGATGTGGTATTGCTGGGTTGTATGGTAGCTCAATTTCTAGTTTATTAAGGAGTGCCCATATTGTTTTCCAAAAAGGCTGGGCCAGTCAGCATTTCACCAACAATGAGAGTCCCTTTCTCCCCACATCCGAGTCAGAAGTGGTTGTTCTTGTTCTTTTTGATGTGTGCCAGTCTCTGTGGTGTGAGGTGGTATCTCATTGTTGTTTTGATTTGCATCTACCTGATGATTAGTGATGTAGAGCATTTTTTTATGTGCCTTTTGACCATTTGTATTTCTTTTTTGAGGAAGCTTCTGTTCATTTCTTCTCTTCATTTTTTGATGGGTTTAGAGGTTTTTTTTCTTGTACAATTCTGCTAGTGTCTTGTATATCCTAGCTATTAACCCCATATCAAACGTGTATTGACTAAATATTTTTTTGCATTCTGTAGTCTCTTTCTGTATTTTGGTCACTATTTCTTTTGAGATGCAGAAGCTTCTTAGTTTAATGTAGTCCCATTTGTTTATGTCTAAATACATAAGTTTGAATTGTGCTTGAGTCAGACTTTCTGCCACAACTTTAATTCAATACAGAATATGAATAGCAATAACAACAGCAGTGATGATAGCAATAGCTTACACTTATAGCTTACACTATAAGTAAGTTATTATTTATAGCAATAGTTTACACATGCAGTGTGCTAGTTTCCCTCTTAAGATGTGTGAATTCAATTCTTGAAAAATGCCTCCAGTCCCTAGAGCAGATGGGGGCATCAAGAGATTGATAATTCCCCATCTCTCCTCTTTATACCAAACACAGTTATTTTGTTCAAACATTATACACAAAATATAATATAATTATTATTACTAATAGTAGATTATTTTGAAATTTAGTTATGGGCATTTCCTTAGTTGATGAGTTAAAGAAAACCCAGCGCATTTGATTTTGGGAATGTTATCTTGAACAGTTCTGAAATGCTAGCATCTCCTCTATTTTACCTCTCTGTAAATGTGGAAATAATTATTATTTAGTTTTATACAGATTTAATGTTTTTATGAATAAAATCATTTATTCATCACTGTCATCCCGTTGCTCATCTATTTGGAGCGGGCACCAGTAACGTCTCTCATTGAGAGACTTGTTGTTACTGTTTTTGGCATGTCCAATATGCATGGATAGCTTGCCAGGTTCTGCCGCTTGGGCTCGATACTCTCAGTAGCTTACCAGGCTCTCCGAGAGGGGTGGAGGAATTGAACTTGGGTCTGCCACATGAAAAGCGAATGCCCAACAGCTGTGCTGTCGCCCCAGCCCCCATTTATTCATATTAATGTTCAATAGCATTCAATAGAGTGATTGTTAAAATAGAGTGTCAAGGCTGGAGAAAGTGGTCAGGGGTTCAGGTGCCAGTCTTGCACATGGCACACTCCAGCTCGATCCCCAGCACTACCTATGGTCCTCAAGCACCACCAGGCGTGACCACTGAGCATGCAGAATGATGTTTCTAAATACATATTGGTGGATATTCCCCCCCCTCTATTTACAAGACAGGAGGGACAGCAACTTGTTTAACATCCTACAGAGATATAAGTAATAACAAAGTCCTCAAAATGATTTTTGTGACTATGTTCAAAATAATGAAGAAACAGAAAGAAAAACATTGAGGAAAAAACTGATGTAATAGGATTGATTTAATAGGAATGAATTTTATCGCTTCTTTCCTATTACCTTTTCAAACCAAGTACATTTGTGTCTGATAATGCCATTCCATAGACTGAAGACTCAGCAAATATAAGGATTTCTCCTCTAGACACTATCAGTTCTTTGTCAAAGTCTTGTATGAAAGATTTCTATTTTAGCATGAGTTTCAGCATTGGAGAGAGTAAGTAGTTGAGTATTGACAAGCAACAGCAGTGAATTCTATTATGTGCCATTATTTAGGGGATCAGTGACACGTATTAGAACTCTCTCTCTATTTCATTATTCTTAATTTAAAGCTATTCAAAGTTTTTAACCATTATCTAGAAAAGATATTAAAATTATTTAAAAGCAAATCTAGTTTAAGCAGGTGTTGAATTCCTGCAAGAATCAAATTAAATCTTTGATTCCAGTCAAAACTTTGACTTCATGAAATGTAACTGTATCTTTGACTCTAGTCCCAATATTCTGTTTCATGACCCACACATTCCTTAAGTTCTGTCTTCAGTTTTTTCATCTCTTAAGATGGACCAATTAGACAGAATATTTCCCTTTCTCAAGGTAACAGCACCAAAGTGTAGCACTGTCTCACACTTTGTTTTCTAGATCTCTTGATAAAGAGAAGTCACTGTCACTGTATTGCTGTCATCCTGTTGTTCATTGATTTGCTCGAGTGGGCGCCAGCAACGTGTCCATTCATCCTAGCTTTGAGATTTTAGCAGCCTCTCTTTAGTTGTTCTACCCAACAGTGCTGCATTGGAGGCTCTTTCAGGGTCAGGGGAATGAGACCATTATTCTGACTGGTTTTGGCATATCGAATATGCCATGGGGAGCTTGCCAGGCTCTGCCGTGCAAAGAGAAGTCAGTCAACTAATTTATATATTTTAGCATCTAATTTCATTACTTTATTCAAGGAAATCATATGAGGCATTTACTTTCCACTAAGGTAAAACTACCTCTAGTATTGAGTTCAGTTCAGTTTATTAAGCATCAGCCTACCTAATCAATATCAACCTAATCAGTATCCTTAGGTGGGTTTTCCATTTGCAAATGCCTGGGCCTGGTGCTGAATCAATTCCAGGAGATGTTCAGGTTGCATGTTCTCTAAGCAAATGATCAGTGCTCTTAAGGTATTGGGATCTGTTCCCTGGGAGCTATAATTTCTGGAGTTAGTCACTTGCCTCTACTTATCTCAATTTGTGACGGAGATACAAGGATATAAGTGATTGGGAAATAGAACCAAGAGTACGTCAGATTTTGAGATTGTTCATTTGATCACACGAAAACTGTGGAGTATTCAGAATGAAGATATTGGTGTCAGAAGATCCTGTGATTAAATTTCAGCACTGCCTTCATTAGAGTTGTTTTCAAAACTCTTGGGAGTCCCAACTTCCTCCTTTTTTTTACAATGGCGATTAAAGTACTCAACTCCTAGTTGTGAAGATGAAGTGAGCAAATATATTGCTCTAAGTATTATGAGCGATAGCACAGAGGGTAGGGCGTTTGCCCTGCAGGCAGCCGACCCAGGTTCGATTCCTTCGCTCCTCTTGGAGAGCCTGGCAAGCTACTGAGAGTATCTCGCCCACTATGCCAGAGCCTGGCAAGCTACCTGTGGCGTATTCAAAACAGTAACAAGAAGTCTTACAACAGAGACATTACTGGTGCCTGCTCGAGCAAATCGATGAACAATGGGATGACTGTGCTGCTACTGTGCTACTGAAATATTATGAGGTGTGACTTTTGTAGTTAAAAAAACTTGACTGGGAATGACTCTCTCTCTCTCTTTCTCTCTCTCTCTCTCTCTCTCTCTCTCTCTCTCCACCCCCCCCCGCCTACCTCCCCCCCAAATACAAAATAAGTTTTCTGTCACTGACCTATATTCCTGGCATTTTATTCTCTTTTTTTGAAATCAACTAAAAGGATGTAGCAAAACAAAAATCTAGGGACTACATTTTTGTTGGACCGGAGCAATAGAACAGTGGGTAGGGCATTTGCCTTGCGCATGGCTGACCTGGGTTTGATTCCTCCGTCCCTCTCTGAGAGCCCAGTAAGCTACCAAGAGTATCCTGCCCGCAAGGCAGAGCCTGACAAGTTACCCACGGCATATTTGATATGCCAAAAACAGTCACAACAAGTCTCACAATGGAGACGTTACTGGTGCCCGCTCGAGCAAATCGATGAACAATGGGATGACAGTGACAGTGAGATTTTTGTTGAGGTATAGGCAATAATAGGAGAATGGAGAGCTATTTCTAATACTAAGAGAGCTGAGGTTCATGTTACTTTTTTTGATTATTTTTATTTCTCATCTGTCTGAGTGGGGTCGTAGTGAGAGCACAGCGGGTAGGGTGTTTGCCTTGCACGCAGCCAACCAGGGTTTGATTCCTCCATCCCTCTCTGAGAGCCCAGCAAGCTACCAAGAGTATCTCGCCTGCATGGTGGAGCCTGGCAAACTATCCATGGTGTATCTGATATGCCAAAAGCAGTAACAACAAGTCTCACAAGAGAGACGTTACTGGTGCCTGCTCGAGCAAATTGATCAACAACAGGATGACAATGGTACAGTGATACAGTGATCTGCTCGAGTATGAGATGCTGTACTAATGATTAACTGTCCAAAGAAGAGTTGTTCATGCTAGCCTGAATGTTTAATCTTTAGTGAGGAGCAAAGCTGATGTGGGGGCCATGTCTGGCGGTGCTCAGAGGGCCGTATGCAGGAATCGAAGGGGGTCAGCTGTGTGCAAGGCAAACGCTTGCACCCCTGTAGTCTCTTCCTAGACTAGAAAAGTTCTCTTTCAGAAATGATAGGTGTTTCTGGATGTGCCTCTGTGGTAGAACACATGCCTTGCATGTATGTGTGAGACCCTGGGTTTGATCTGCAGTACTGTGAAAAAAACTCTAAAATCAAGTCCTTCAAGTATTTTAATAGGCGATTAGGTCTGAAATGTTCATTAAAATTCCTTCAGAGTAGGGAATATGTGAAATTAACTTGATGTTTATTTCATAGGGAATAAATGAAATAAACGTCAAGTTTATTTCATTTTAAAATGAAGGGGATGTTATGAGTGAACCTATTCCTGGACCACGCGGCCCCAAGTGCCACTTCATACCCCATACCCTTCCAAGAGCACTGCACCACATTTGATGAAGTTCAAAGTAGGAGGCAACCAACCTTAGAGGGAAATATTTTTTTACAGATATATATTAATATAGAAGTACATAAGGCTCAACCTCTAACAACATCTTAGTGATCTCTTATAGAAGGGCTTAATGGAGAAATCCAACAATCTTCACCCTCTTTCCTCTAAAGATACTTTTTTGTAGCATTTTCAGTGGTTTTGCATAACAAACAGTACAAAATATATTATTTGTTTCTGGTTTGTGACAGGGATTGGGGTTCGGTATTGAAACACCTAAAGTAATGTGGTGGGAAGGTGTAATGTGGGACTGGTACTTGAATATTTGATATCACTATCACTATCACTATTATCCTGTTGTTCATTGATTGTTCAAGCGGGCACCAGTAATGTCTTCATTCATCCCTGTTGTGTGCCAGTGCAGCCCAAAGGCATCTGCTCGCTCTAGGAACATGAAGGGCATGTTATTCTTGTTACTGTTTCTGGCATATCAAATACGTCACGGGTAGCTTGCCAGGCTCTGCCATGCAGACGGGATGTACTCGGTAGCTTGCCGGGCTCTCTGAGAGGGACAGAGGCTTTGGGGGTGGCCTCTAATCATCCTTATGGGTGTTCCCAGGCTACTGAAAGCAAGTGTTTGGTCGGCTGGCATGTAACTGCACACTGACAAACATGCACTGCCCGCATCTCTGGGCAGCACCTGGGACATCTGCGGCCTCAGGTTGATCTCCCTTGAGGTTGAGGGAATGCTCCCAGAGGTTGGTGAGCAACTGGCAGAGCAGGACCCGTCACAGAGGGTCTGTGCCAGGTCGAACACCCACGCTGAGACCCAGGTCACCCTTCACACTTAATTTGAATATTAAGTGTAATGAAATATTGTGAACTACTTTATAAAATTTTAAAAATGATTTTAATAAATGAAGGGGATGATAAACAGGAGAGGCCACCAGGAGGGGTTTGACGCCTACTAGGATTTGGGTTGAACCTTCAGCAAGAAGCCCCCTCACCTATCCACTTCCCTTACGTCATTTTCTTTGTCTGCCGATGCCAGTGAGTACTGCTCTGGTCTTGAGGGTCTCTCCTTAGAGAACCGCAGGAGAGGTGTTAGGAACGATTCGTGTGACTCTCTGACTTCGACATCACTGTCTTTTCTGAATGTGTTTTCTGTTTTGTTACTCCGTAGGATTAACCAGCTCCCTGACTTCAGGCCTCTGGATTGGTCTGAACAGTCTGAGTTTCAACAGTGGATGGCAGTGGAGTGGTGACAGCCCATTCCGATACCTGAATTGGTTACCAGGTAGGGTTCAGCTTGTCTGTGATGGAATTTATCCAGAGCATCCTTCTGTCGTGAAGATGTAGTGCCTGAAGAGCCCTGGGAGGAGTGGTCCTGGTGACCTCCAGTGTGAATGGTCTAAGTGACCTTGTGTCACTGGGCCGAGAACTGAACATTCGGCTATGTTGGCCAAGTATTGTTGGGAGTGGCCCTCCCCTCTCCCAGCACCATTTAGTAGTCCCCACCCCCAATTTTTAAAATTAAATAATACATTTAAAAAAGGAATTCAATGAAATGATTTTCATACTAAATGGGAGATTTCTTTCTAGAGGCTACATTTTCATTTAATTGACTAGATGTCTTACTCTGAAATCTGCCCCACTGAGTTATTCCTTCCCCTCTGTGATGCCTTTAACCTTGTCCTAGAGCCTTGCCACAGTGTCCCACTCTTTCTGGAGCATGGGACGTCAGCATGACTTTAGGGAAGTATAAGATTCCTTACCTTGTGGGTGAAGATTGGATTTGTTTGCCAACTCACCCAGTCACATTACACTGGAGAATTCCAGATGCACTCCGCCACATCATTAGCACTGTCTGTAGCACTGTCATCCTGTTGTTCATCGGTTTGCTGGAGCGAGCACCAGTCATTGTGAGACTCGTTTTTACTGTTTTTGGCATATCGAATTTGCTACGGGTAGCTTTCCAGGCTCTGCTGTGCGGGTGGGATATTCTCGGTAGCTTGCTGGGCTCTCCGAGAGGGATGGAGGAATTGAAACTGGGTTGGCCATGTGCCAGGCCAATGCCCTACTGGTGCTATCACTCCAGTCCTACACCACATCATTAGACAATAATAATCTTTTATTAAAGGACTAGGTGCATTCTCTGTTACTTAATTTGACAGAGTTAGCCTGGTCACTTTGTTATTTATTTTTGGAGCTATGAGCATAACATTTAACCACCTGCACTTACTCAATTGAGTCTAATTATGCAATTGAGTAGTTACTAAGGAATGCATCTATTAAAACATGTCCACATTTGAACTGAGGGTATTTTACATAAATGACACAAGAATGTGAACTAAAATGTAAAATAACCTATGTGAAACATTAATTACTACTAAATTAATGACAATAATGATGTTTTATTGATAAATAACATGTAACATGATTTACTAATTAATGTACTAATAATCAATACCTCTAAAATGAACTATTGCTTCTGTATGTTTCCTTCCAGCACTAACATACCTGTTAGTGTGTTATTAGTACAGTATAATCAGGTTGACTGCTACAATAGCAACAAGTTTTGGGAATATTTTTTAGAATTAATTTTTTTTCTGGGGGGGCTGGTCACCCTTGGTTGCTCTCAGGGCAACTTTCCATCTTGCAGAAAGGGCAGTAAGGTCTGTTCTCAGGTTATGGACCTGTGACAAAGCAGAGTTCTTCACAAAATGTGGTTCTTCACCCTGTCTTCAGGAATGAGGGGGTGTTAATTTTTAGGGGTACACAGAGCTGGTTTTATAAATCAAACATTAAAATAATGAAAGGGTATGAGAAATGTGGGCACCCACGCCTGCCTTTATCTTACATTTTCCAGGAAAAAGTAAGAGGAGAACTTTCATCCTCAGCATACTTGTCTGGGTGGGTTGAGTCCAGAACCTTGAGCAAAGGTCTGGGCTCTAGGCTGGCTTGGGCCTCCTTTTACATCACTTTTCTGCTTCTGGCCTTTTCTTCTTCCATTCATTGAGCTTCTCTCCTGTCTTTTGTTCTCTCGCCAGAGAAACTTTTCCCAGGTTTAGACACCATCTAGTCTGGTTCTCACACTTCTCTGACTTAGTTTGGGAGTACATATTTACCAGGTGGAATAGGGCAGGTTTGCAAAATCCTATATATTTTCCACGAGGAGCCGCCTTGTTCTACCCAGCTAGCCTGTTGGGAAGATTGCTCAGTTTCAAGCTCTAATTTTATTCATTGGTAAGGTTAAAAAAAGAAAAAGGTTATTTCAAAGAGATATTCTAGCAGAGTTAGCACCTGAGGCCCTGTAACTATCCAGCAACAAGAAGGTGGGTTCTAGTCCTTCCTTTTGCTCTGCAGTCGCCAAAAGTTATTTGTGGCTGTGCAGCAAAGGGAAGAGTGGGGGCGTCTTTGAACCCCAGGATGAAGTCCTGAGGGTCGGGGTGGTCTTCTTGTAAACCCCTCAGAGACTGATCTTAACTTTTTCTTTCCCCAAAGGAAGTCCATCTGCGGAGCCTGGAAAGAGCTGTGTGTCACTAAACCCTGGGAAAAATGCCAAGTGGGAGAATCTGGAATGTGGCCAGAAACTCGGCTATATCTGCAAGAGGGGAAACACCACCTTGAACCCCTTTATTATCCCATCAGGTAAGTCCCCAGCGTGAAATGTCCTGGACTGTGGAAGGCCTGGAAAGTCCCTTTGACAAGTCAGAATTGCTCTAGCTGCCAGCCGCCCGGACGCAGGCATTTGCAAGCACACTTCTGAGAAAAGGAAGACGATGTTCACAGATCTAGAAAACATACACAGGAGACTGCAGTGGAAATTGAGTTAGGAAAGAAATACCTTTTAGGGGTGCTCTCAGCTCTGTGCTCAAGGGGATGCTTGCAGCGGGGCTGGGCATCAAAACTGGTCGTCCTGCAAGCACTCAGCCTGCTGCAGCTTCTCCCCAGCCCCGCAGGAAGGGGTGTTGATACCGTGTCCTCACTGTTCCAGGGGCTGCCTGGGTTCCAGTGTTGCTCAGTTCACCCTCTTCCACTGAAGTCTTTACTAGGAGTGGAATCATTGTAGCTGAGTTTTAAAATAGAGGCTTGACCCTTGGAAAACATTCCGAAGATGCCATCCATTATAATTATAGAGAAAAAATATTGCTGAGTCAAGAACAAATCCTTTCTTCAAGTTGACAGGAAGAAACTTACATTTTTTCCCCCATCCTCAGCAAATTCCAATCTCCTTAAACTTTTAAAACAACTCCTATTAAGAACCATGATTGACAACTTAATCAATGGCTGAATAAATAGCATTATTTATTAATGTAGCAGCACTGTCATCCCATTGTTCATCGATTTGCTCGAGCGGGCAACAGTAACATTTCCATTGTGAGGCTTGTTGTTACTGTTTTTGGCATATCAATACACCACAGGTAGCTTGCCAGGCTCTGCCACTCGGGCGGGATACTCTCGGTAGCTTGCCAGGCTCTCTGAGAGGGACAGAGGAATCGAACCCAAGTTGGCTGTGGGCAAGGCAAATGCCCTATCCGCTGTGCTATTGCTCCAGCCCAATTTATTAATAAAAATATTAATAAAAATACTCTTACATTACTGTCACTGTCACTGTCATCCTTTAGCTCATCGATTTTCTCAAGCGGGCACCAGTCACATCCCCATTGTGAGACTTGTTGTCACTGTTTTTGGCATATTGAATACACCATGGGTAGCTTGCCAGGCTCTGCTGTGTAGGCAAGATACTCTCAGTAGCTTGCCGGGCTCTCTGAGAGGGGCAGAGGAATTGAACCCAGCTCGGCCGCATTCAAGGCAAATGCCTTACCCACTGCGCTATCGCTCCAGCCCACTCTTACATTAATAAGTAAAAAAAGAAAATTTAAAAATTTTTAAAAATTAAAAATAAAATAATAAAAAAAGAAATATGATTGACCAGCTCAGAAATTCCAAAGGTACAAAGCCATAAATGACCTTTCCTTGCACCTCTTGCTTCTGTTTTCCTCCTTCTCTGGTAAATACTTTTTTAAGGTTGTGTATTCTTCATTTGTTATTCTATCAATATATATAAAGTGTTGATAAAAATTTCTGTTTTATAACATACTGAGAATCTTCAATGTTTTCACTTATAATCATTTCAAACTTCTTTCTGTGTCGGTAGCTTAAAATGCCTTTGTTTGGTCCATCACCACCACTGCAGAGACTAAAGTTTTGTTTGTTTTTTTTCTTTTTTAACCAGTTCCCTATTTATGGGATTCTGGTTTTATGCCTAGTTTTCTATTCTTATAAGCAATGCTATAGTTTTGCATTACAAATAACAAAATAACAAAACTTTCCATGTATGTTATTTCATGCATTTGTTCATTCCCAGAAGCAGAGTTGCTGGAGCAGAGTAGCTGAGTGGACAGTTTTATTTTTCATTTTACTTATTCATCTTGGGGGAGTGTAAGGAATCGTGTCCCAGGGACGGAACCCGGGTCTCTCTCAGATGAAGCCCATTGGCTGGCTCCCTGTGGTTGTAACTTCTTGCGAGCTGGCCAGGGTCCCCAGTGGTTTATCAGCGAGGGGCTGGCTATTGCTCTTGTCCTGCTTTCGGAGTAAATGAGGCAGAGAAGATAACTGGATGGTGGGGGTACCTCAGGCAAGGCCTTCATCATTTTCTTTTGTCTTTCTTAGTCTTTCCTCCGAAGAAATTGTTAAACGCTCCCTTCTGGGGCGAGCTCAATTCCTCTTCAGAGGGCTTGGAATTGCCAGTCGGGGGGGGGGGGGGGAGCAGTTATTTTGGTCTCCCTGGGCCAGGAAGCAGAATGCTGTGAGCTGGCCTTGGTTCACCCCTCCGCTTAGGTTCCTCATCCGTAAAAGGGAAGCGTGAAGACCCATTCTCCCTGCGAGAGTCGGCCCACGCTGTGCGTCTTCTCCCTCCCAGCCTTGCCTTGCCCTCTCGCCAGCCTGCGCTTGTCTAGTGCTCTCCGTGATCACTCTGCCTCCCGGCTGAATCCTTCTCGCTAACGTATCAAATCAGAAGTGACGGGTGTCTCCCTGTGGCCAGAAGCCCACCTCGTAGCTGGGATCTCTGGAATGTGGCCCTGTTGTGCCCAGCTTCGGGGTCTCTGGGTCTGTCTCCATCTTCAGTTGCATGTAACCACACGCAGCCCCTCAGCCCTTGGAATGTGGCTCCTTCCTGCTGAGATGGGCTGTAAATGCCAAACAGATACCAGATTCCAAGACTCAGCACGAAAAAAGAGAAAAACTATCTTCTTATTTATTTTCTTAATGACGACATGGTTGAAATGATAATATTTAGATCTGTTGAGTAAAAGAAAACCTATTATTAACATGAAATGTACTGGCTTCTTTCTTTGCTCTTATGTGACACAGTGACCCGCACATTTAACAGGATGCCTGCGGCTTGCATTGGTGGTTCACGTTATGTTTCTGTTGGACTGTGCTGCTAAAAAACAGGCTAACTTCTGTCACTGTCCCAGGGAACACCTCGTCCATGAGTTGTTTTCGTGGTTTAAAATCTTTTAAAAGTTCATCTGTTTCCTTTTTGAAACCCTTAATAGCATTTGCTGACTTTATCTTCGGTTTACTGGGCAGCAAAATAAAAAAATCCCACCAGAGGGCTCCAGAGTTACACTGACAAACATATGACATATGTTAGTAACGTATATGAGAACCACGGAGAGCTTGCCACGCTCTGCCGTGCCCCCTTGAAGTAACTTTTTTAATACTAAGATGGGAAATAATAATCATCATAAAAATCAAGATACCAATGACCCTGAGTTTCACAAGTCTTCCTTATCTACTGAAATAGAACAGCTGCATGATGTGATAAAATCAGCACCATTTGTCTCTCCTATCAAATCTAGTCAACTTTATAGAACACAGTTCATATATATAAAACCTTTTGCAGTTAAGTTATAGTAGCATAACTAAAGTGCAATTTGTCTTATTTTGGTTTGGGGCCACATGTAGCTGTGCTCAGATCTTATTCCTGGCTCTGGCAAGCTCCCCACGGCGTATTCATATGCCAAAACCAGTAACAATGATGGATCTCATTCCCCTAACCCTGAGAGAGCCTCCAATGCGGCACCATTGGGAAGGAAAAAGAGAGGCTGCTAAAATCTCAGGGCTAGGACGAATGGAGACGTTACTGGTGCCAGCTTGAGCAAATTGATGGTCAATAGGATGACAGTGATGACAGTGATATATGAGAATCACAGGAAGTGTCTGGCATCTAGCCTCTATGGAGAGAGTGGGGGTTTTCAAGTTGGCACTTGTCAGGGGTTGGGTATGTATATGGCCCAAGGACAGGCTCATGATTGCAGGTGCAAGGCCCTGAGTATGATCACTGACTCCATGTACCCCCTGCCCCTTCCCCCAATTACCTCTAGGTTAGCCCTGGCGGTCCTTGCCAGTACTATGGGGTGTGGTTCTGCTGATCTCTAAGTACTGCAGGAGATATTTTTCTATAACTGTAATACAGTGTTTGGGACTCACAATTGTTTATTCACTTGAATGGCTACAGTGCAGTACATTTAAGAAGTGTCAATTTTAAATATAGGAATTGATGTTTATTTGGCATTACTATCCCTCTTAAAGCAAGGCTTGTCAAGAAATTTCTGTTTGGCGTAGTATCTATAAACTGGTTAGATGGCCGGAGTGATAGTACAGTGGGGAGGGCACTTACCTTACATGCGGCTGACTGGGGCTTTATCCCTGGCATCCCATATGGTCCCTGAGCCCGCCAGGAGTGATCCCTGAGTGCAGAGTTAGGACTAAGCTCTAAGCACCATCAGGTGTGGCCCCAAATCAAACAAACAAAAAGTAATAATAAAAAGTAAAGAAAAATGTTATAAGAAGCAGCTATATTTGAAATAGGACTTCAGTTGTTTTCCTGGGCGGACTTGCATTCCACCTGCCATGTGCCAGAACCTCCAGTTGTAGGGCGGATGCAGAGGAAGAGGTGAATATTCACTCCTACATCTTACTTTCCCAGGCTCATGAGAATCAGTATGTTTTTGCAATGTAAAGTCAAGATGGTAAGGTGTGACCATTATTTTTTTTAATTTTAATTTTTATTAAATCACCATGCACCAAAATGATAGCACATCGGGTAGGGCGTTTGCCTTGAACATGGCTAACCTGGGTTCAATTCCTCTGTCTCTCTCGGAGAACCCAGCAAGCTACTGATCCCGCTCACACGACAGAGCCTGGCAAGCTACCCATGGTGTATTTGTTATGCCAAAAACGTAACAAGTCTTACAATGGAGATGTTATGGGTGCCCGCTCGAGCAAATCGATGAGCAATGGGATGACAGTGATACAGTGACAGTGATTAAATCACCATGAGATACAGTTACAAAGCATTCATGTTTGAGTTTCAGTCATACAAAGATCGAACACCCTTCCTTCCACCAGTGCACGATTTTCACCACCAATGTCCCCAGTATCCCCTTCCATCCCACCCCTCCCCCTGCCTCTATGGCAGACAATTCAGACAATTTTACCCATATTCTCTCTCTCCTTTTGGTGACCCTTATTCTTAGTAGCAAAGTTGGTGTTGTAGAGCTGGAGACATCTATAGCAGGTAAGGTGCTTTCCTTGCATCCAGCCAATCCTCAGTCCTGTGGTCCCTTGATTTATTCCAGGAGTTGTCTGCAAACAGAGTCAGGAGTAAGCCCTGAGAATCAAAAACAGGAAAACAAACAAAAATGAACAAGCAAACAAAAATGGAATCTTGACTACACATACCTGGTTTGATTAAATAATAGTTGGGGAATGGTTATACCTTATGATGTTATCTTAAAAGTTTTCTGGTTCAGCAGAACACCATGGAGAGGGGGAGCTTTATATTAGCAGAAGTGCTAACATGACTCCAATGCTTTTGCACACACATGCGAGTCCTTTGCCACCAGTGAGGTGATGTCTGGGGACCCCACAGCTCACACTCATTCACATTCAGCCTGAAACTCTTCTGAACACGAATCATTATGTTTGCCACAAAATCACAGAAAATCTTTTTTGGGGAAGGGGCAAGGGCCAAATCTACTGCCCACTTCAATTCATCTTTTTGTTCCTCCTTGAAGAAATGGTTCCTCCCTCAAGTCCATTATATAAGGCAAGTGCCACAGGTCAGACCTCTTGTAGATTCATCTAATGAGCCAGTGAAGGTGCATGATGACGGGAGGAGGAAAAATGAGTTAATTAATTGCATCTTGATTGGACCTTATAGGTATAATTTTTTAAAATTCCAGTAGTAGAGCACTTGTCTTGCATTTTATGATGCCCCATGTTCAACGTCTACTCCCCATGTGCATACATGCACACACGCACACACACACACACACACACACACACACACACCTTTCCCATTTAACTTTATTTTAAAATTGAAGATGAATTGCATTGGCTTTTTCATCTAAAAGCAAATACAGCTTAGTCTAGTTTTTGCATAACTAACATGAAAAATAATCTTTCTTTGTCTCTATCAGCCGTTTCATATCTAGGATGAGAAAAAAATTGCTACAATGAAAAAAAATCTTTCCCACATTTTTGTTCTTTCAGAAAGTGATGTGCCTGCTAATTGTCCCGCACAGTGGTGGCCGTACGCAGGGCACTGTTACAGGATTCACAGAGAGGAGAAGATCCAGAGGGATGCGCTGAGGGCCTGCAGGAAGGAAGGAGGAGATCTGGCCAGCATCCACAGCATTGAGGAGTTTGATTTCATCATCTCTCAGCTGGGATATGGTAAGAATCTCCCAGCAGTATCCCAAGGGCCTCTCACTTCCTGATGCTTACTCGTCTCTGGAAAATGGAGTCATTCATGTGCCATTTGATTAGTTTGACATGTTCCCTAACAATTTACTTAAACACATATTTAAACATAAATGCGACTGTTGTGCCCAAATAAGAAGACTGTGTAGGAATTTAAAGAATCTTTATCCTAGATGTTATTTTTCTTTTCATATGTAACCAATGAAGGTACGTGAAGATCATTTTCCTATATGTAACCAGGATCCAGACACATCTGTTTTCAACTTATTAATAAACTTTCACTGGTTGGGAGACAGTGATCCTGGGGGGTGCTGGTTTTTCCTTTTTAAGACCCTTAGTTTCTCTCATAAGGAAGCTCTCTCAATGAATTTTGGCTTTATTTTTAGCTGGGTAAATTCTTCTTGTATGTTGAACAGTTAGAGAAACTAGCATTATTATGGGGGTGCTTAGCTATCGGCATAAACCTCTTAGATTGATACCTCGATTCCAGGTAGATAATTTAAGAAATAAATAGAAAATTTCGAAGCCTGACTCAGAGCAATGGTACACGTGAGTGGGATGAGATGGAAATGCATTCCCAGAAGAGGGGCCAGGGAGGAACTGCATGATGACGGGCCCTCGGCAGTGCTTGAGATTAAGTGATGACTTTTTCCGCTGCTGCTCTTCACTGCCAGCAAGAAGAGCGTGTGTGGGTGGGCCTGGGGGTGCTGGAGTCGCTTCCTGGCTTACAGATTGACCATCCACGGGAGCTTGGTGGGAAGGGAGAGGAGAAAGTGAGCAGCAAATAGACAAGGGAAGTGGGGTCATGGCACAGAGAGACTGAAAACACCCCAATCATCGGGACTCTTGGCCCCAGAACCCCTGAAATAAATCTGTTCTCCCCTGCCTGCCTCATGGAGTGAGTGGATCGTGCTAATAGCTCTGCAAAAGCTTGGTTTTGCTCCCAGGTGAAAGCAAGCTAGAGATGCAAATGAAACTGACATGGGTGTGTGCCAGTGGCCCCAGGAGATTTGGGGAGGTAGGCAAGTATGCAAAGAGGCCATGGAGGACATCCGAGTCCAGAGGCTGCAGGTCCCCACGGCTGGCTTGTCTCTACTTCGTAGAACATGGAGTGGGAGAACCCGCAATGGCTCAGAGCTCTGAGGGTGGTGGGAAAAGGGCTGATAAAGGATGCTTCTAAATTCAATTGAGTTTGCGAGGGCCTGGAGGGGGGGGGTTACCCCAGGAGATGAACAAGGGCATAGGGGGCCCAGCCAGGGTCTGGCGGGATTTGGCACAGTCACCTTCCAGCCTTCAGTAGTTTTATGTATTTGTTATTATGATGGACTGGAGCAATAGCACAGTGGGTAGGGCATTTGTCTTGCATGCAACCGACCCAGGTTCGATTCCTCCGTCCCTCTCAGAGAGCCCGGCAAGATACTGAGAATATTTAGCCCTCACAGCAGAGCCTGGCAAGCTACCCGTGGCATATTTGATATGCTAAAAAACAGTAACAAGTCTCACAATGGAGACGTTACTGGTGCTCACTCGAGCAAATCGATGAACAACAGGATGACAGTGTGACAGTGCTACAGTACATTTTCACTAGGAAAACCATTTTTACTAGTAAGAAAGATTTCTTTAAAATAGGATAGTAATACTGATGATAGGGCTGGAGTCATGGTACTGCAGGTAAGCTGTTTACCTTGCATGCAATCGACCTTGGGTTGGATTCTTGGCACCCCAGGAAGGTGCTCTGAGTCCCACCAGGAGTGATCCTTGAGAGCAGAGCCAGGAGTCAGCGCTGAGTGCTGCTGAGTGTGGCCTCCAAACGAAACCATACCAAAAATCCAAACCAAACCCCTAAAAATAATATTGATGAAAGCTAAGTCATAAAGTTCAAATTATTGTTTCTCAATTGCAGGTCTTGAAAAGTTTATTTTTGAGGGGGTTGGATGCTCCCAAGAGTTTCTAAGGAGGTTCAGAGGTTGTCCCTGTATGGTTGACCAACTGGACAGGCGGCCACTGAGAGGATGGGATGCTGCTCAGCCCTATGGAGCCAGGGGTCACCCAGTCCACACCCAGCAATGCTCAAGGGACTTTAGGGCCTCACCTAGACATACTCAGGAGACCCTGGGTGCTGGGGATTGTGCTAGGATTTGACTGTATGCACAGCATGTGCCTTGACCCCTGTACTCTCTCTCCAGCCCTAGGAAAAAACAAACAAACAAAAAATCTAGTTGAGGTGTTTCTTTTTTATTTTATTTTATTATTATTATTTTTAAATTTATTTATTTTTAATTAGAGAATCACCATGAGGGTACACTTACAGATTTATACACTTTTGTGCTTATACTTCCCTCATACAAAGTTCGGGAACCCATCCCTTCACCAGTGCCCATTCTCCACCACCCGTAAACCCAGCGTCCCTCCCACCCTCCCCAATCCCATCTCCCCCCCACCCCACTCTGCCACTGTGGCAAGGCATTCCCTTCTGTTCTCTCTCTCTAATTAGCTGTTGTGGTTTGCAATAAAGGTGTTGAGTGGCCGCTGTGCTCAGTCTCTAGCCCTCATTCAGCCCGCAACTCCCTTCCCCCTCATGGCCTTCAACTACAATGTAGTTGGTGATCGCTTCTCTGAGTTGCCCTTTCCCCGGAACGTGAGGCCAGCCTCGAAGCCATGGAGTCAACCTCCTGGTACTTATTTCTACAGTTCTTGGATGTTAGTCTCCCACTCTGTTATTCTATATACCATAGATGAGTGCAATCTTTCTATGTCTGTCTCTCTCTTTCTGACTCATTTCACTCAGCATGAAACTTTTCATGCCCATCCACTTAACTACAAAATTCTTTACGTCCTTTTTTCTAACAGCTGCATAGTATTCCATTGTATAGATGTACCAAAGTTTCCACAACCAGTCATCCGTTCTGGGGCATTCGGGTTTTTTCCAGATTCTGGCTATTGTAAACAGTGCTGCGATGAACATACATGTGCAGATGTTGTTTCGATTGTACTTTTTTGCCTCTCTGGGATATATTCCCAGCAGTGGTATTGCTGGGTCAAATGGGAATTCAATATCTAATTTTTTGAGAATCGTCCAAATTGTTTTCCAGAAGGGCTGAACCAGTCGGCATTCCCCAGCACCCAGGGTCTCCTGAGCAGTGAAGAAGGGTCCCTTTCTCCCCACATCCTCTCCAACAGCGGTTGCTTTTGTTCTTTTGGATGTGTGCTAGTCTCTGTGGTGTGAGGTGGTATCTCATGGTTGTTTTGATCTGCATCTCTCTGATGATTAGTGATGTAGAGCACTTTTTCATGTGCCTTTTGGCCATTCGTATTTCTTCCTTGGTAAAGTTTCTGTTCATTTCTTTGCCCCATTTTTTGATGGGGTTGGATGTTTTCTTCTTGTAGAGTTCAACCAGTGCTTTATATACCATTGATATCAACCCCTTATCTGATGGGTATTATGTAAATATCCTTTCCCATTCTGTGGATAGTCTTTGTATTCTGGTCACTGTATCTTTTGCGGTGCAGAAGCTTTTTAGTTTTATGTAGTCCCATTTGTTGATCTCTGTTTTTACTAGATTGCTTAGTTCCGTGTCACCTTTGAAGATACCTTTATCTTCAATATCGTGGAGGGTTTTGCCGACCTTGTCTTCAATGTACCTTATGGTTTGTGGTCTGATGTTGAGGTCTTTAATCCATTTTGATCTGACTTTTGTGCATGGTGTCAGGTCAAGGTCTAAACCCATTTTTTTGCATGTGGTTGTCCAGTTATGCCAGCACCATTTGTTAAAGAGGCTTTCCTTGCTCCACTTCACATCTCTTGCTCCCTTATCAAAGATTAGATGATCATACATTTGGGGTTGTGTGTAGGGATATTCCACCCTGTTCCATTGGTCTATGGCTCTGCCTTTGTTCCAGTACCATGCTGATTTAATTGTTACTGCTTTGTAGTAAAGTTTGAGGTTGGGGAGGGTGATGCCTCCCATCATCTTTTTCCCAAGAATTGTTTTAGCTATCCTTGGACGTTTGTTATTCCATTAGAATTTTAGGATTGCTTGATCCATTTCTTTGAAGAATGTCATGGGTATACTTATAGGGATTGCATTGAATCTGTATAATGCTTTAGGGAGTATTGCCATTTTGACAACATTGATTCTCCCTATCCACAAGCAAGGTATATGTTTCCATTTCCTCATGTCCTCTTTGATTTCATGGAGTAGCGTTTTGTAGTTTTCTTTGTAAAGGTCTTTTACTTCCTTGGTTAAGCTGATTCCGAGGTACTTGATTTTCTGGGGCACGATTG
Source organism: Sorex araneus (assembly GCF_027595985.1). Taxonomy (NCBI): domain Eukaryota; kingdom Metazoa; phylum Chordata; class Mammalia; order Eulipotyphla; family Soricidae; genus Sorex; species Sorex araneus. The sequence goes on along the minus strand of NC_073310.1, from coordinate 61,617,583 downwards.
TGAATGGGATTGCTTTTTTCATGTCCCTTTCCTCTGCCTCATTGTTTGCATATATGAAGGCCATGGATTTTTGGGTATTGATTTTGTAGCCTGCAACTTTACTGTATAAGTCTATTGTTTCTAAGAGTTTCTTAGTAGAGGCTTTAGGCTTCTCTAGATATAGTATCATGTCGTCTGCAAATAGTGAGAGTTTGATTTCTTCCTTTCCTATCTGGATGCCCTTAATCTCTTTTTCTTGTCTAATAGCTATCGCAAGTACTTCCAGTACTATATTGAAGAGGAGTGGTGAGAGTCGGCATCCTTGTCTTGTGCCTGATCTCAGAGGAAAGGCCCTTAGTTTTTCCCCACTGAGGATAATGCTTGCCGTAGGCTTGTGACAGATGGCTTCGACTATCTTGAGGAAAGTTCCTCCAAACCCCATTTTGGTGAGGGTTTTCATCATGAAAGGATGTTGGATCTTGTCAAATGCTTTCTCTGCATCTATTGATATGATCATATGGTTTTTATCTTTACATTTGTTGATATGCTGGATTATGTTGATTGATTTCCGAATGTTAAACCATCCTTGCATCCCTGGGATGAATCCCACTTGGTCGTGATGTATGATCTTTTTGATGAGTTGTTGGATCCTATTTGCTAGTATTTTGTTGAGGATTTTCGCATTGGTGTTCATCAGGGAAATTGGTCTGTAATTTTCTTTCTTAGTGGTGTCTTTGTTTGCTTTTGGTATTAGGGAGATATGTGCTTCATAGAAACTGTTTGGGAGAGTTCCTGTTTTTTCAATTTCCTGGAAAAGTTTGAGGAAAACAACCATAGGTCTTCTTTAAATGTTTGGAAGAATTCGCCAGTGAAACCATCTGGGCCTGGGCTTTTGTTTTTTGGGGAGGTTTTTGATTACAGTTTCAATTTCCTTAACATTGATGGGTCTATTCAGGTATTCCAGGTCTTCTTTCTTCAGTGTTGGGAGATTGTAGGAATCAAGGAATCCATCCATTTCTTTTAGGTTCTCCTTTTTTGTGGCGTAAAGACCTTCAAAGTAGTCTCTAATGATCTTTTGAATCTCACTGGTTTCTGTTATGATGTCCCCCTTTTCATTTCTGATTCGATTTATTAGAGTTTTCTCTCTTTCTTTCTTTGTGAGTCTTGCTAGAAGTTTATCAATCTTATTTATTTTCTCAAAGAACCAACTCTTTGTTTCATTGATCTTTCGGATTGTTTTTTTGGTTTCGATGTCATTAATTTCTGCTCTAATTTTTATTATTTCTTTCCTTCAGTCTGGTTTGGAGTCCTTTTTCTGGTCCTTTTCTAAGGTCTTGAGTCGTGAAGTCAAGCTATCTATGTGGGTCCTTTCTTCCTTCCTGAGGAATGCTTGGAGAGCTATAAATTTTCCCCTTAACACAGCTTTAGCTGCGTCCCATAGGTTTTGGTAGCTCGTGTCTTCATTCTCATTTGTTTCTAAGTATCTTTTGATTTCTTCCTTGATTTCCTTCCTGACCCACTCATTGTTCAACATTGAATTGTTTAATTTCCAGGTGTTTGATTTGATTTTCCGTATTTGTGAGTGGTTAGCTTCTATCTTCAGCGCATCGTGGTCTGAAAAGATGGTTGATACAATTTCTATTTTTCCGATTCTATTGGGGTATGTTCTGGGGCCCAGTACATGGTCTATTTTAGAAAATGTTCCGTGTGCACTGGAAAAGAATGTGTATTCTTTCTTTTTGGGGTGTAAGGCCCTGTATAGGTCTATTAGGCCTCTCTCTTCAATTTCTTCTTTCAGAGTCAGTGTTTCCTTGTTGAGTTTTGTTCTTGTGGATCTATCTAGAGGCGATAAGGCCATATTGAAGTCTCTGACTACAATTGTGCTGTTAGTGATGTCCTCTTTGAAGTCTATTAGGAGTTGTTTTAAATATTTAACCGGTCGTTCGTTAGGAGCATATACGTTTAAGAGTGTGATTTCTTCCTGTTGTACATATCCCTTGATAAACAGAAAATGACCTTCGCTGTCCCTTTTGATCTTTTTCATCCTGAAATCTATGTTGTCGGATACTAGGATGGCCACTCCAGCTTTTTTAAGGGGGTTGTTTGCTTGCAGGATTGTTTTCCATCCTTTGACTTTGAGTCTATGTTTACTCTGTTTGTTCAGGTGTGTTTCTTGCAGGCAACAGAATGTTGGGTTTAATTTCCGGATCCATTTAGCCACTCTGTGTCTCTTGATAGGTGCATTTAGGCCACTGACATTGAGAGAGATTATTGTGCTGTGGTTTTGTGTCATCTTTCTGTGGGATTTGTTGTTCTTATGGGGCTCCTCCTTGTCTTACAGTAGCCCCTTTAGACCTTCTTTAAAGATTGGTTTTGAGTCTATGAAGTTCCTGAGCTGTTGTTTATCCGAAAAGTAGTGTATGGTTCCTTTGAGTTTGAGTGAGAGTTTAGCCGGATAAAGTATTCTTGGTGAGGCATTCATTTCGTTGAGTTTTTTCACTATGTCCCACCATTGTCTTCGGGCTCGGAGGCTTTCTTCTGACAGATCGGCCGTAAATCTGAGGGGTGCTCCTTTGTATGTGATTTCCTTCCTTGACCTTGCTGCTTGCAGAATTGTGTCTCTATCCATGGTATCCGTCATTCTGACTATGATATGCCTTGGGGTCTTTTTATTCGGGTCTCTTTTTGCTGGTACTCTTCGGACTCCTTGTATCTGGATGCCTGCCTTCTCCAGCTCTGGGAATTTCTTAGCAATGATATCTTTGACTGTGTTTTTTTCATTGGGGTTGCTTCCCTGCGGTTCTGGTACTCCAATGATTCTTATGTTGTTCCTCTTGAAGTCATCCCCCAGGGCTCTGATTTGCTCTATAGCCATTTTGAGGTCTTTGGCCATGATTTGTTGTTGTCTATAAGCTTTCTGCAGCTCATCTTCCAGATCACTGATTCTGTCTTCGGCTGTAGTCATTCTACTGTTGAGGGCATCTAGTGAGATTTTTATTTCGTCTACTGATTCCTTTATTTGTGAGACTTCCGTTTGAATGTTTGAAATTTCTGCTCTCATTTCTGCTCTCATTTCTTCCTGGATTTTCTTGGTAGACCGTTCCAGCGCTTCATTCATCTCCTCCCTTAATTTATTAGATGTCTGTTCCATATTTGCTTGGAGTACGTAGACTCTCCTCCAGATTTCCTCTCTGAATTGTTTATCTGAGAGGTCGTAGATGTGAGAAGCCCGTTGAGGTTTCTGGTATCTTTTCTTCCCCCTCTCTTCGCGGAGGGGATTTTCGCTGCTTCTTCATATTGTCACGGAAGTATAGAGTTGGAACTTTGTAGTTATTTATTCCTCTTCCTTTTTGTGGGAAGAAGGGGCTCCAATTGTGCTAAACTTCCCTTATTCACTGATAGCTTTTATACTGTCAGCCTAAGCTAATGGCTATTTTGCGTAAGTGTTTGAGATCGCAAAAGTGAATTTTCAAAGGAATACACAGTACCGATTGAGCTGAGGTAGCAAAGAATAACTGCGGCCGCGTTAGTGTTGGCCGCTCCAAAAGTAGGCCATGCCCACTTTGAGACCACGCCCACTAAGACACAGGCCACGCCCCCAGTGTTTTCCTGTTGATGGGGGGGACGGGAGGGCGTGGCCGAGGGATGGTCCTTGTACCTGAAGGACGTGCGCAGTTACAAGCCGGTTCGGGAGACGGGGTGCGCAGGGTGGGCGGGGAGTGGCTTCAGAAACTCGGGGGACGCAGACGGCGGCGGGAAGTGGGGGACGGGAAGGCGTGGCCGAGGGATGGTCCTCGTACCTGAAGGACGTGCGCAGTTACAAGCCGGTTCGGGAGACGGGGTGCGCAGGGTGGGTGGGGAGTGGCTTCAGAAACTCGGGGGACGCAGACAGCAGCGGGAAGTGGGGGACGAGAAGGCGTGGCCGAGGGATGGTCCTGAGGTGTTTCTTATATGATCCCCGGACCTACAGTATCTAAGTTGGGACCTGCACGTGAAATTAGGGCTATATCAGCTAAGACAGCTTCACCAACTGAATCCTACCCACTCAATGGGTACTAAATTCCTCTTATGCATTTTTGTGGGGCCAGAGTTGTGCCGGGGGCATTATAGAAGCTGTAAGGGAAGGAGAGAAAAACGTCTCACTTCATTCTAATTATGGGGCTTGGATTCTGATTGTGGGGTTTGGAATTAGACTTTCATCATTTCATTGAACTCTAGTCCTTTGAGTCAGTATTGAAGATTATTGTTAAAAAGATTGTGATTTGCCAAATTAAGTGAAAGGGGAAAAATATCATCCTGGCCCTGTCCTTCATGCCTAAGACTCTGGAAACATCTGCTGGGCTGGCCCTGGGCCAGGAAAAGACTTCTCCAAAAGCAAGGTTGAGTGGCATCTCTGAGGAGGAAGAGACCTTGCCATTTAGGGAAATTCTTATCCCGTGTGACATTTTGTTCTTGTTCCATGACGGTATTCATCTTAACAATCATTTGGTATGGATTTATAATTTGGTGACATTAAATCAAATGCTCATGGGAAAATTCCTGGTAGCACAAATTAGATAAGAAACTTTATATTTTTCATTGATTTTTAAAATATGGAAATGTATCCTTTTAGCTGTGCAATCTCAGGTCTTTAATTGTGTTTCATTTTAGTAATGATCTTTGGAACTTTAGGATTATTGCTTCTGAGGAAATCAACCAGGTTCTTCGTAGAATTTTCAAAATGTACTATTGGGTGGATTGGAGCGAAAGCACAGCAGGTAGGGCGTTTTTCTTGCATGTGGCCAGCAGGTTTTGATTCCTCCGTCCCTCTCGGAGAGCCTGGTAAGCTACCGAGAGTATCTTGCCTGCACACCAGAGCCTGGCAAGCTACCCATGGCATATTTGATATGCCAAAAACAGTAACAGCAAGTCTCACAATGGAGATGTTACTGGTGCCCACTCGAGCAAATTGATGAGCAACAGGATGACAGAGCTACAGTGCTATGACAGTGCGCCCTTTGCTGCTGTGGCTGTTCTGTTGTTTCAGACATCTGAATTTCGATGAAGGGTGGTGAAATTGGGTAGTTTGTTTCGATTTTTTACTTGTTTATTTTTTCTGATTATTTTATGGTGAAAGTGATTATATGATGACTTCTAGACTAATTAGTAAGGGCCAAATGTTAGGAGACAGTTTATGCCTCTTCTCCTTGTCCAGATTATTTTCACCCAGAACACAATGGATAATAATATAGTCACTAAAAGGAAAGTGTTTCTTAATATATTCCTTATTTTGAAAAATGTATAATATTTAGTCCTAGGCAAGTAGCGCCAAGCATAAATCAGCAACCACATTTTCAATACTCTGCACACGGTAAGTTTGCTGTGTGTTATTTGTAAGGAAAAAGAAGTTTGACAAAATAGAGGGTAATGACAGTCCAACCTCAATTTCATTTTTGCTGTCCCCACAAGCTAGGATTCACACTCGCACAGCAAATGAACAAGGATTTTCACCATGCAAAGAATACGCTCCACCTTTCAACTCAAGGTGGCAGCTCGAAATGTCCTTGACGTGTCAGTCTGAAGCGTGTAGACCTGTCTCACACTCCAGAGAATGGTCTTTTGTGGTGATTATGACATTCAGGGCAACAGATGTGATTTATGAGGAAAGCACAAGGTCTTCCTTTCCTGAGAATCTCTTGGTGTGAGGGGAAGAAAATCATGCAAATGATGGTGATCTTTTCTTCCTGTTTAGAGCCCAACGATGAGCTATGGATCGGGTTAAATGACATCAAGATTCAAATGTACTTTGAATGGAGTGACGGAACCCCTGTGACGTTCACCAAATGGCTCCGCGGAGAACCAAGCCATGAAAACAACAGGCAGGAGGATTGCACTGTGATGAAAGGCAAGGTGAGGCAGCCTGGGTACCAGTGTTCAGAGACGTCTGCTTGGTGCTGCATTTCCGACATGCTGTGGCTGTTTCAGTTGTTGTTATTCTAGGTTCATTGGCATAGATGCAGGTTGAACCAACATTTAACTTAAGGGTTTTTTTTTTTTGAGTCTAAATTAGCTCATCAAGTAAAATATTAAGTAGGGTTAAGGAAATCAACAGAAACTTTTGGTTCTGGGATGAAATTAACCAATGACAATAGTCAGATTGTTCCTATGCTGGCGTCTAAAGACATACGATGCTTTAGATATAGGATGCAACAGATGAAATCAGAGCATCGATTCAACTTTTGGCTGATTATCTTGGGTTAGTATAGCCACATTTATATCCTGGGCACCCACAGCTTGGAATCTGTCCCTGTAAGGTTACAATTATTATTGTTATTTTTCAAAGATGGTGGCTGGAGCGATAGCACAGCAAGTGGGGCATTCGCTTTGCATGCGGCCGACCTGGGTTCGATTCCTCCGCCCCTCTTGGAGTGCCCAGCAAGCTACTGAGAGTATCTTGCCCACACGGCAGGGCCTGGCAAGCTAGCTACCCGCGGTGTATTCAACATGCCCAAAACATTAACAAACAAGTCTCACGATGGAGATGTTACTGGTGTCCGCTCAAGCAAATCGATGAGCAATGGGGATTTTTCAAAGATTAAAAGAGTCAGAGAGAGTCAGATAGTGCTGTCAGATATGAAAAGATTGCTTCCATGCTCTGTGTGTGTGTTGTGGTACTGAGAATCAAACCCAGGGTTCCACACATACAAAGTAAGATCTACTTAGATCTTCCCCATTACTCCATCCATCTGCCATTGAGCCACATCCCTAACCCTGTTCTGTTTCCTAAATATGGCTAATGAAGAACAATATCATCAGATTCTCTCTGGTGAAAAACCAAAATTGAACCAGGTGGGGCTTGATGCTCAGCTTCTTTCTCCATTTTCAAAAGAGGTGTAGGAAGTGTGCCCCACTCACAGGGTGGGGGCTACAGACGCCGGAATTGGTCTGCAGCACCTCACAGTCCTCTGCGCGCCCCCCCGGGCTGAACTCCCTCCCCTTAGCACAGACAATGGAGCCTGGAATAGTGTCCAATCACAGATGCTGTGTCTGGCCCTAACACTCTGCATCTGGCCCTGACTTTTTTGCTCCATTATTTTCACTACCACCATTGCCATTGTGATTGCTTTTATGGTGATTGAGTGAACGCTTAAGAGCAGATATGACCCACCCAAAGAACTGGCAGAGAGGTGTGTGAGAAGGGAAGTCAGACAGCCTCAGACAAGCAGAGCCCAGGGGGCGATCTGACCAGGAGCGTGGTTAGGGGGTGGGGGCCACCCGCATGAAGTTGAGGAGACACAGCTTCAGCTGGGGAGTGGCAGCCCTTATGTGCAAGCTGGAGGTGGGTGGCTTAGCCCCCCCCCCCACCCCGCGGCCCCGCTGTGATTGGGCACTATTCCAGGCTCTGTCCTCTGTGCTGAGGGGAGGGGAGGTCAATCCTGGGGGTGCTCAGAGGACTGTGAGGAGCTGCAGACCAGTCCCTGGGTGTCATGCATGCAAAGTCTGTGCTCCACACTTGGAGCACACACTCTCTCCCTCTCTCTCTCTGTCTCTTTCTACCTCTGTCTCTGTCTCTCTGTCACTCTCTTGCTCCAACTTTGCAAGTCTTAAGGATCCTTCTGCTGAAAAAGGATGAGTGCTGGATGGAGGTAGGCTGGGGGTGGGGTGGGGAGTTGATCCTGAGTGAGACATGCAGGATGAGAGGGAGCCCCCACTGGGAACACGTAACAGGTGTGTCCAGTTCAGGGAAGGAAGAGGGTCTCCCCCATGTCCTCAGCTCTGAGGAAGTGGGAGCAGATGAGCTCAGAAGTACTGGGAGGGCGGGGCCTGTGGACGGCCAGGAATTAATTTATCTGCAAAAAAGAGGAAGAAGGGTGGAGGGATCCCTGGTTTCGGGGGTCTCTTTGAGTTCGACTTCTTGTGGGGGCACTTCCCCATGACTTTCTCTTCTCTTGGTTAAGCGCTGACTGTCGGCTTGCCAAGGAGACTGCTCGCAAATCTGTCCACACCACCTCCTCCAACCTTGCTTCCAAGCGTCTCTAATTTCTCCCTAGCGCTTTCTTACTCTGTGCCGAGGGCGCCTCACATAGAAAAACATCGCCAGGGACACAATCTCCTTTTACATCTCTAAAGCCAGAGCAGGATTTCCTGTCGTAAAGCGCCCTTTCCTTTTCATAGACGCCACTTTCTCTGGACAAAAGTTGACTCTCCGAGGGCACTTTGCCAGGGAGAAAGTGTCAGAACGCAAGCTGATTGTTGGGTCTTTGTCTCCTGGCTTTTCTCCTCAGGATGGGCTCTGGGCTGACCGGGCCTGTGAGAAACTTCTGGGCTACATCTGTAAGATGAAGTCACAAGGCCAGAGTCCCGGACCAGTGCAAGTGGACCCTGGCTGCCGGAAGGTGAGTACTGGGGTGTCCAAAATTTGATGTCATCTCGGCGAGTAGGAGGTGATGGGGATGGGCTGACTCTGGTCGGAGCGATTGCTTGATGCCCCTGATGGACACGTGACGACCTGTCGGTGCTGGCATTGGCTGGCCTCGTTCTCTTTCTTCAGGAAATCTCTCCAGTTTACTTGGGATTTGAACTCCCTTCAGAAGACTCTGAGGGAAAGACTGTCAATTGATCGAGTCTGGTGAGGGCACTAAGATGAAGGCAGACCCGGAGAGAGGCTGTGTCAAGTTGGTATTGGAAGGGATGGGCCCAGAGAGAGCCATTTTAGCAGATTTCCAGGTCACTTTAAAGTTGCAGATAACAAAAGCTCCTCATTCGTCCCCCCCCACCCCCCCTGTTTCTAGTATATTCATGAGTATCAGCAGAATCCTGCAGCGGGAAGCAGAAGACTGGGGCTGACTGGTAGGGGTGGGGTAGCTGAATAATGCCAGGACACACCATGGAGGCCCAGCCTCCCGGGAGAGGTGCTTCCCGCAGGCCTCGTGTCTCTTGGAGGCTCAGCTGAAGGGTCCCTGGAAAGCCTTGTTCTGAAAGGCCGTATCACTCAGAACGGGCTGTACGTGGGTCCTTTTCCTATCCCGATTGCTGCCTCGCTCATCTTCCTCTTTTTCCTTTTCTCACTTCTCTTGGACAAAAATAAAGAAGAAACAAATGTTCTTTCCAAGAGGGTCAGACTGTGATCATTCGAATAACAAAGAATTCAAATTCAGGAAACCCCATGTAGGACTGTACAAACAATCGAAAACAGCTGATATAGAATGTCAGAGAAAGTAAGACTAGAAAGCTAGAAGCTCTCACAATTCAGTGTTTATCTTCAAGCAGAATTTGTTTTTTCCTACACCCAGAGCCCCATTAAAAGCCGAGCATCTGTGTCATTCCCGTATGGGCTCCTCATCTTTCCAGAGACGACTGCCCATGGTGGATAGTAACTTTTGGTAACACCTCTTGGCTATCTCTCTGTCTCAGTGCATGGTGTGTGGCCACAATTGCCCCAGCACCTTAGCCATTGATGCTGAACTAAGTTATAGAGCATGCTCTGTCGCCACAATCTCAAATTAGTTCTCTGCCCCCTCCGCCATTCCATCTATCAATTTTCCACTCATTTTTGGTACCTGGAAAATTTTCTTTCTCTCAAACTTTGGTATGCAATTTTTCGCCTACTGTGAAGCAGGGAAAGTCATATGTCTTTCATCGTAGTAACTCCCCAACAGTGGTTTCACTGCCACCCCCTGCCCCGAAAAGGACATGCAACACCTGGTAACCATTATTATTATTATTATTATTATTGTTATTATTATTATTATTATTTACCATTTCATGGATTGGAGTGATAGCACAGCGGGTAGGATGTTTGCCTTGCATGCAGTCAACCAGTGTTCGTCCCTCTCAGAGAGCCCGGCAAGCTACCGAGAGTATCCTGCCTGCACGGCAGAGCCTGGCAAGCTACCCGTGGCTTATTCGATATGCCAAAAACAGTAACAACAAGTCTCACAATGGAGACGTTACTGGTACTTATTCCAGCAAATCTATGAACAACGGGATGACAGTGCTACAGTGACAGTGTTACAGTTATTTTTCATTTAAAAGTTACAAATGCTTGAAACTAAGGAGAAACCACCTTAAATCAGGCTTCCAGAGTTCAGAGTTCTCTTAGGACCAGATGAGGCAGATTGTTCCTCGTGGTCTGCTGGTGACCTCCGTAGGCAATTTGGTTTGCTGTTCTATGTTTGTTTCCCTTGGTTACCCACTCGAGAACTGAAATTGAAGCAATACTTGTTTTGTTTCTTTGGTAAATGTTTTCACAGACCAATCTTTCCGGGGGTGGGGATACATCAGATGTAGAGTGAATATTTGTCCTCTCTTCTTTTATGTCATAACTTGTCATCTGAGCAACAATACTGCTGTTGGTATAAATGATTGTCATGACACTCAAATAATTGCAGATTTGTGTTCTTGAAACATTTCTGTTGTTTAGCAACTTATGTTTCATGATAGAAGAGCTATTAGATAAGACTATTCATTAAATATGCATGACCATCTGCTTTCTAGGGCTGGAAAAGACATGGTTTTTACTGCTATATGATTGGTCACTCACTCTCAACGTTTGCAGAAGCAAACCAGACTTGTGCCAGTGAGAAGGCTTACCTCACAACTGTTGAAGACAGGTATGTAGGGATTTGGTTTCAGTTGATTTATTTCAGTTGTTGTGATTCATTTCAGTCACGAGGGTGGGGGGGCACACCTGTCAATGCTGGGGATTGAACCCAAGGCTATGGACATGTTTGGCATGGGTTCAGCCACTTGAGTCACATCTGTGAGCTCTACAGTGATTTTTGATTTTATCTAGAAATATGTCAAATAATCAAATCTTCCCCCCACCAAACCTAAGCATCCATGTGCTTGAATTTCTAAATAAATTGCACGTGATCTTCCAAGTATGGTTTATAAAGTTAAGGAAAAAATCTTTTTTTAAAAAATTTATTTATTAGTGAGTCACATTGAGGGTACAGTTACAGATTTATACATTTTTGTGCTCATGTTTCCCTCATACAAAGTTCGAGAACCCATCCCTTCACCAGTGCCCATTCTCCACCACCAATAAACCCAGCGTCCCTCCCACCCCCCCATCCCATCTCCCCCCCTCCCCCCTTCACTGTGGCAGGGTCTTCCCTTTTGTTCTCTCTCTCTAATTAGGTGTTGTGATTTGCAATAAAGGTGTTGAGTGGCCATTGTATTCAGTCTCTAGTCTACATTCAGCACGCTACACCCTTCTCCCGAGTGGCCTCCAACCACATTTTACTTGGTGTTCCCTTCTCTATCTGAGCTGCCTTTTTCCAGAATGTGAGGCCAGCTTCCAAGCCATGGAGTCAACCTCCTGGTACTTATTTCTACTATTCTTGGGTGTTAGTCTCCTACTCTTTTATTCTATATTCCACAGATGAGTGCAATCTTTCTATGTCTGTCTCTCTCTTTCTGACTCATTTCACTTAGCATGATACTTTCCATGCCGATCCACTTATATGCAAAGTTCATGATCTCATTTTTTCTAACAACTGCATAGTATTCCATTGTATAGATGTACCATAGTTTCTTCAACCAGTCATCTGTTCTAGGGCACTCGGGTTTTTTCCAGATTCTGGCTATTGTAAACAGTGCTGCGATGAACATATAAGTGCAGATGTCATTTCGACTATACGTTTTTGCTTCTCTGGGATATATTCCCAGCAGTGGTATTGCTGGGTCAAATGGGAGCTCAATTTCTAATTTTTTGAGAATCGTCCATATTGTTTTCCAAAAGGGCTGAACTAGTCGGCATTCCCACCAGCAATGTAGAAGGGTCCCTTTCTCCCCACATCCTCTCCAACAGTGGTTGCTTTTGTTCTTTTGGATGTGTGCTAGTCTCTGTGGTGTGAGGTGGTATCTCATGGTTGTTTTGATCTGCATCTCCCTGATGATTAGTGATGTGGAGCACTTTTTCATGTGCCTTTTGGCCATTCGTATCTCTTCCTTGGGAAAGTTTCTGTTCATTTCTTCGCCCCATTTTCTGATGGGATTGGATGTTTTCTTCTTGTAGAGTTCAACCAGTGCTTTTTATACCATTGACATCAACCCCTTATCTGATGGGTATTGTGTAAATATCCTTTCCCATTCTGTAGACAGTCTTTGTATTCTGGTCACTGTATCTTTTACGGTGCAGAAGCTTTTTAGTTTAATGTAGTCCCATCTGTTGATCTCTGTTTCTACTAGATTGCTTAGTTCCGTGTCATCTTTGAAGATACCTTTATCTTCAATATCGTGGAGGGTTTTGCTGACCTTGTCTTCAATGTACCTTATGGTTTGTGGTCTGATGTTGAGGTCTTTAATCCGTTTTGATCTGACTTTTGTGCATGGTGACAGGTCGAGGTCTAAGCCCATATTTTTGCATGTGGTTGTCCAGTTATGCCAGCACCATTTGTTAAAGAGGCTTTCCTTGCTCCACTTCACATCTCTTGCTCCCTTATCAAAGATTAGATGATCATACATTTGGGGTTGTGTGTAGGGATATTCCACCCTGTTCCATTGGTCTGCAGCTCTGCCTTTGTTCCAGTACCATGCTGTTTTAATTGTTATCGCTTTGTAGTATAGTTTTAGGTTGAGGAGGGTGATGCCTCCCATCATTTTTTTCCCAAGAATTGTTTTGGCTATCCATGGGCGTTTGTTGTTCCATATGAATTTTAGGATTGCTTGATCCATTTCTTTGAAGAATGTCATGGGTATCCTTATAGGGATCGCGTTGAATCTGTATAATGCTTTGGGGAGTATTGCCATTTTGACAATATTGATTCTCCCTATCCATGAATAGGGTATATGTTTCCATTTCCTCATGTCCTCTTTTATTTCATGGAGCAGCGTTTTATAGTTTTCTTTGTAGAGGTCCTTTACGTTAAGCTGATTCCGAGGTACTTGATTTTCTGGGGCACGATTGTGAATGGGATTGCTTTTTTCATGTCCCTTTCCTCTGCCTCATTGTTTGTATATAGGAAGGCCATGGATTTTTGGGTATTGATTTTGTAGCCTGCAACTTTACTATATAAGTCTATTGTTTCTAAGAGTTTCTTTGTAGAGGCTTTAGGCTTCTCTAGGTATAGTATCATATCGTCTGCAAATAGTGAGAGTTTGATTTCTTCCTTTTCTATCTGGATGCCCTTAATCTCTTTTTCTTGTCTAATGGCTATTGCAAGTACTTCCAGTACTATATTGAAGAGAAGTGGTGAGAGTGGGCATCCTTGCCTTGTGCATGATCTTAGAGGAAAGGCCCTTAGTTTTTCCCCATTGAGGATAATGCTTGCTGTAGGCTTGTGGTAGATGGCTTTGACTATTTTGAGGAAAGTTCCTCCAAAACCCATTTTGGTGAGGGTTTTCATCATGAACGGATGCTGCATCTTGTCAAATGCTTTCTCCGCATCTATTGATATGATCATATGGTTTTTATCTTTACTTTTGTTGATATGATGGATTATGTTGATTGATTTCCGAATGTTAAACCATCCTTGCATCCCTGGGATGAATCCCACTTGGTCATGGTGTATGATCTTCTTGATGAGTTGTTGGATCCTATTTGCTAATATTTTGTTGAGGATCTTCGCATCAGTGTTCATCAGGGATATTTGTCTATAATTTTCTTTCTTAGTGGTGTCCTTGTTTGCTTTTGGGATTAGGGAGATGTGTGCTTCATAGAAACTGTTTGGGAGAGTTCCTGTTTTTTCAATTTCCTGGAAAAGCTTGAGGAGAACTGGCAACAGGTCTTCTTTAAACGTTTGGAAGAATTCACCAGTGAATCCATCTGGACCTGGACTTTTGTTTTTGGGGAGATTTTTGATTACAGTTTCAATTTCCTTAATATTAATGGGTCTATTCAGGTATTCCAAGTCTTCTTTGTTCAGTCTTGGGAGATTGTAGGAATCAAGGAATTCATCCATTTTTTTTAGGTTCTCTTGTTTCGTGGTATACAGGCTTTCGAAGTAGTCTCTGATAATCTTTTGAATTTCGTTGGTTTTTGTTGTGATGTCCCCCTTTTCATTCCTGATTCGATTTATTAGGGTTCTCTCTCTCTCTTTCTTTGTGAGTCTTGCTAGAGGTTTGTCAATCTTGTTTATTTTCTCAAAGAACCAGCTCTTGGTTTCATTGACCTTTCGGATTGTTTTCTGGGTTTCCATGTCGTTAATTTCTGCTCTAATTTTTATTATTTCTTTCCTTCAGTCTGGTTTGGGTTCCTTTTTCTGGTTCTTTTCTAAGGCCTTAAGCTGTGAAGTCAAGCTATCTATGTAGGCCCTTTCTTCCTTCCTAAGGAATGCTTGCAGAGCTATAAATTTTCCCCTTAACACAGCTTTAGCTGCATCCCATAGGTTCTGGTAGCTTGTGTCTTCATTCTCATTTGTTTCTAGGTATCTCTTGATTTCTTCCTTGATTTCCTTCCTGACCCACTTATTGTTCAACATTGAGCTGTTTAATTTCCAGTTGTTTGCTTTGATTCTCTGCGTCTGTGTGTGATTAGCTTCTATCTTCAGTGCATCGTGGTCTGAGAAGATAGTTGATACAATTTCTATTTTTCTGATTTTATTGAGGTATGTTTTGTGGCCCAGTACACGGTCTATTTTGGAGAATGTTCCATGTGCACTGGAAAAGAATGTGTATTCTTTCTTTTGGGGGTGTAAAGCCCTGTATAGGTCTATTAGGCCTCTCTCTTCTATTTCTTCCTTCAGAGTCCGTGTTTCCTTGCTGAGTTTTGTTCTTGTCAATCTATCTACAGGTGATAGGGCAGTGTTGAAGTCTCCAACTACTATTGTGCTGTTAGTGATGTCCTCCTTAAAGTCTGTTAGGAGTTGTTTTAAGTATTTAGCAGGTCTCTCATTAGGTGCATATACGTGTGTTTCTTGCAGGCAGCAGAATGTTGGGTTTAGTTTCTGAATCCATTTTGCCACTCCATGTCTCTTAATTGGTGCATTTAGGCCATTGATATTGAGATAGATTATTGTCATGGGGTTTTGTGTCATCTTTCTGTGGGGTTTGTTGTTCTTGTGGGGTTCTTCCTTGACTTACAATAGCCCCTTTAGTCCTTCTTTTAAGTTTGGTTTTGAGTCTATGAAGTTCCTGAGCTGTTGTTTATCCGAGAAATAGTGTATGGTTCCTTCGAGTTTGAGTGAGAGTTTAGCCGGATAAAGTATTCTTGGTGAGGCATTCATTTCGTTGAGTTTTTTCACTATGTCCCACCATTGTCTTCGGGCTCGGAGGGTTTCCTCTGATAGGTCTGCTGTAAATCTGAGGGATGCTCCTTTGAATGTGTTTTCCTTCTTTGACCTTGTTGCTTGCAGAATTGTGTCTCTATCCACTGTGTCTGTCATTTTGACTATAATATGCCTTGGAGTCTTTTTATTCAGGTCTCTTTTTGCTGGTACTCTTCAGACTCCTTGGATCTGGATACCTGCCTTCTCCAGTTCTGGGAAATTCTTGGCAATGATGTCTTTGACTATGTTTTTTTTTCATTGGGATTACTTCCCTGTGCTTCTGGTACTCCAATGATTCTTATGTTGTTCCTCTTGAAGTCATCCCCAAGGACTCTGATTCTCTCTATAGCCATTTTGAGGTCTTTTGCCATTATTTGTTGTTGTCTGTAAGCTTTCTGCAGCTCATCTTCAAGGTCGCTGATTCTGTCTTCGGCTGTAGTCATTCTACTGTTGAGGGCACCTACTGAGATTTTTAATTCATCTACCGACTCCTTTGTTTGTGTGACTTCTGTTCGTAGCTTTGTGACATCTGTTTGTAGCTTTGAAATTTCTGATCTCATTTCTTCTTGCATTTTCTTGGTTGACCGTTCCAAAGCATCATTCATCTCCTCCCTTAATTTATTGTTCGTCTGTTCCATGGATGCTTTCAGAACATCGACTCTCTTCAAGATTTCTTCTCTGAAATCTTTTTCTAAGAGGTCCAGTATGTGGGTGGACCCTTTGGAGATTTCTGGAATCTGTTCTTCATCTTCTCTTTGTGGAGGGGATTTTCGCTGTTTCTTCATATTGTTGTGGAAGTCTAGAGTTGTAGCCTTCTAGTTGTCTATCCCTATTCGCTCTTTCTCCCGGGGCGGGGGGAGGGATTCTGTTGGTGCTAAGTTGATGTTGGAGGCTTTGTTCCAATTCCAGAATACTTCCTTATTTTCAGACTCTCCTCTTGGTTTATGTAGGGCCTTTAGTGATGATTTAAGGCTATGCTGTCTTTATGAGGAGTTTCTGGAAATTCTATTGTCCACTGATAGCTTTGGTGAAGCACAACTCGGCTAAAGGACTATTTTTGTGAAAAATGATTTAGATGGCCAGGGTGATTTTCGAAGAACTAGGTTATAGAGTATGTAATGTAAGAAAAATTAAAACTGCAGCAGCTCTGGCAAGTGGCCACGCCCCCTTTTGAGGCCACGCCCCCTGCACTACAGACAAAGCCCCCAGTAATCTCTTGGGGGACAGGGCAGGATAGGCCAGTGGGAGAGGGTTGGTAGGCGGAGTCCTGATCCTGTTTGTCAGTACCTGATTGGGGATTCCGCCTTACAGAGGAGCAGAGGCGCCTCCACGTGGTGCAGGCAGTTCAGGGGTTCCAGGGGAGCCCCCCCTGCCCGCAGCCCGAAAACTGATGGGAGAGTGTCCCTGGGCCAGTAGGCGGAGTCCCGATCCTGTTTGTCGGTTCCTGATTGGGAATTCGGCGTTACAGAGGTGCAGAGGCGTGTCCACACAGCGCAGGCAGTTCAGGGGTTCCAGGGGAGCCCCCCGCAGCCCGAAAACCCAAGGAAAAAATCTTTAAAAAAATCTTTGGTAACATAATATACTAAACCTTTTTTTTTGCATTTTAATACTATAAATTCATACTCAGTTACTCAGAACTCTCAGAAATGTTTCTTATTCTGATCTGGCATGTGTGAAATTCTTTGAAACAGAAGAGAGAATGACATTTGTTAGCTCAGAAACCTCATTTTTTAAATCCTTTTTCCTACATGCAGCAAAAATCAGGGTAGAAATATTTCTTGAATATTTGATTCTTTCCATTCCTTGATTTACTCAAAGATTAAGCAAAACAGGATTTTATTTTGATGTTGCTTTTGTGGTCTCCCATCTCATCCATCTTTAAGATTTTATTATTTATTTTTCCTGACTCTTTCTGAAGCAATGGGAAAAAATTTGCAAGAAGAGTTTAAAAGTTGATCTCAATTTTGAAGTGATTGGTTTTCATATAATGAGTCTAATTTATTGATCTCTGGGGCAGAACCAGTAAAATGTAGGGGATGCTATTGTCATTAAATTATTTTTGAAAAAATATTAAATTTGTATAGTTTCGATAAAATAATTTTATCAAGTTTCTAATTTTATATGCAATTAAATGTCTATAAGTTGTTGTATCCCGAGATAATGCTGACATCTGAAAATCAGAATACGTGTATAATTTTTACTTCATAACAAGGAGAAAATCTTCTCATCTTTAAATGCCAGGAGGATGGGGACCTGCTTGATATAGCACAATGGGTAGAGCATTAGCCTTTCACATGGTCGGCCCATGTTCAATCCCATATAGTTCCCCGAGCACCCCCAGGAGTAATTTCTGAGTGCGGAGCCAGGAGTAACCCCTGAGCATTATTGAGTGTGACCCAAAAAGCAATAAATAAATAAAATAAAATCACTTTTAAAAAATGCCAGGAGGTTCTCTCACTACTGCACTTGACTAGTCTTAAGAAAAAAAAACGCCAGGAGGACAAGTGCTGATCTGCACTGTAATTGATTCTTTGGTCTGTTGGAGTGCTTAGATATTGGATTTCCATAATATTTGTATGTGTGTGTTTGGGGGGGAGTCACACCCAGAGATTCTCAGGGTTTAATCCTGGCTCTGCACACAGACATTATTTCTGATGGTGCTCGGGGGACCATCTGGGTTGGGGAGGGGGAACCAAACCGGGGTCGGCCTCATGCAAGGCAAGCGCCCTACCCTCTGTACTATCTCTACAGGCCCTGGATTTCCATAATATTTTAGGTTTGTGTCTATAGGATAGATAAATTCAGGTAAGGAATCTGAACTTTAGGCACTTGTTCTTTTTAGGGAATATGATGATTCACACCAGGGTCGAATGAATGTGTTGCTCTTGTTGGCGTACTCTCTTTCTCCCTGTCTTCTCTATCTCTCTCTGCTTCCTTTGGTTCTGGGAGAGCAGGCCTGGATTTATTGGGCTCCTAAGGGAGTGCTTTTTCCTGTGTTGCTGCCTAAGTGGTTCAATGAAGACAAACTTTGGTTACCTACAATCCATCCAGCCACAGGGCATTATTATTGGATTATTCCAAACATGTGGAAGAGATATAAGGGCGGGGGAGGGGGTGTTGGATGTTGGAGCTTGTGATTCTGCTCCTAGTTCAATTTTAGAGATTGAGTCTCCATAATGCTGCTTGTTTGCATTGGGGGCCCCTCTTGGCAGTGCTCAGGAACTTCTCTTGCCTCTGGGATCAGGGGACCATAAGTGGTGCTGGTCATCAAACCTGGGCCAGCTGAATGCAACACAAGCACCGTCACCCTTTCAGCTCTGTGTTTTATACTTCTCAGTGTTTTTCTCTGTTTCAGAGCTGAAGGGAAAATCCAGGCAGATGTTTCCATCAGTATTATCCCCGGTGATCTTAGAGATCCTGAGATTGTTTGATCAATAATTGAGTAGGATGTGTGAAAAGTGGATTGAGTTTTAAAAGAATAACACCTCTTAAAAATTCTCGAATGCTTTGTTCTGTGCTTTTCAGACTCTAATATTCTGCACAGGGCCATAAGAGATGGTGAGGAATAGAGAGAGATGGTTTGAGTCCATTTGAATGGTATGACTCATTGCCCAGGCTCACATTTCCTTTGTGAAGATGTGAATAATTTAAATACCATCAAAATAGGCTGAATCTGTTTGAATGACCAACTAGATCATGGCTTCGACATAGGATAGAGATGCCTCTGATGTTGATGCATAGGGACATTTACAGACATGGAAATGAAATTGAGGTTGTTCTTTCCTACAGATATGAGCAAGCCTTTCTGACTAGCCTGGTGGGAATGCGTCCTGAGAGGCACTTCTGGATTGGCCTTTCTGATGTACAGAACAAGGGGACCTTTCAGTGGACCATTGGGGAGGAGGTGCAGTTCACTCACTGGAACTCAGACATGCCAGGTACGCCCGTGTCTGCAGTATCCTTGGGTTTGACTTCCTGCCCTGCACCCTTCGGACACCATCTGTAATTCCTTTCCAAACAGATGAGACCAAGTCATTGGGATTTCAGTATCATATTCTTTTTCTTTTGTTTTAAAAAATGTCTGGTAAGTTGGCAGGGAGGTGAGAAGAAATGGAAGTGGACATTACTAGGTATCTGATAGTGCTCTGTTTGAAAAATATTATAAAATCCTCTATGGTCATTGATATCTCAAATGGCTAACTCATTTCTGAAAACTTATAATTATACTAAAGGGAACTAAACTGTGCAAGTGTTACTGTGAGTGAAGCTATTCTTGTATTTGGGGGGTGGGGAGCATCACCTTATATGGGTTTCATTATCCCAGTAGCTGGTATCAGCACCCTGGTTAACTTTGTATGTGCTTGAGTATCCTTATATGAAATCTGCACAGAAAATGGAAGGATTTTCATTTTAAACCTGTGGAAATTGAAGCTCAGAACATCTAAATGACTCTACACTACATCTAGTTTCCTCACATGGGTACAGACTCATTTTGTGAAACTCCCAAGTGTAGTGTTTGCACCAAAACCAATCTGCTTCCCGATCAGCATCCAGCTGCATTCCCCTGTAGTTTCAGAAATGAACTCTGAAAAAATTTTGCTATTCCTCAGGACTGGTATCATGACATATAACACTTTTTAATAGGACAACATCCAGAAAATTCTACTTCCTTTAGAACACATCTTTTCTGTCTAGATAGATAAAGCTTAGCAGCAATAATAGCTCATATGTAAATTGACTATTTTGCCTAGAAAAGTCATAATCTTCAGCTGATCTTTTCATTTTTATTCTCAGCTGTGAATTCAGAGACCATTATCAGTCTTTTGGATAGTGTGATTCTTGTTTCATTACTCAGCATTCTGAAAAACAAAGATTTTGGTTTTTTTTAATAAGTGGACAGTACATTAAGAATTGAATGCCCGCTTAACAAAATATTTATAGGAATGCTAACCATTACTTTACACATTGAACTCCTTAACTTTGTTGGTGTTGTTCATTCAGCAGTAGGATTCTAAGAGCTTAGTTCTGGAATGTTCCTAGGAAATAAATATGGATCAAACCAAAGCACTCGAGAATTATGGAGCTTAGAGAAAATGCTTTGGAAAAGAAGTACCTCTGTAGAATGTTGAGGGTTAGCTCAATTCTTACTGTCCTTTAAATTTTAAATGTAAGAAAAGAGGCAAAATGCACAAAGGATTCTATACATTATTTACCATAACTTTATGTAAATCTACAATTGTCCTAGTAAAACTTTTCATTAAAAATCCTCCATTGAAAAGGAAAAAAGTTAAAGAAAGATGGAAATACAGTGTTTTTAATTCTTGGAACCGAATAATGAGTGGACAGGGAGATTCATTGTAATATATATGCCTTTTATCTCTGCACTTAAAATATTTTTAAAAAGGGTAAGATTTTTAAATAAATACAAGAAAAGAAGATTTTACCATCTTGTGTCAAGGAATTCTAGTGTTTTCAAAGCTCCGAATTCGTTACTATGGTTTAAAAATACCTAGAGCTTGGAAATGGAATTATAAATGGTTAACTTTATGTTATTTTGAAGTACTGCTACTATACTATTAGCATTTATTCCACATTTTATTACCTTTTTCTCTATTAAAGCTGGCACAAATCTCAACCCTACCAGATACAAGTAGTGATATAGGAGCTTTAAGAAGCAGAAGCAATTTCTGAGTCATCAGTAACTTCTTCAAACTCTCAGAGGTGTGACTGATTTGAAAGTCTGAACAACTTCCTTTCTGGGAGACCTACATGAGCCCTAAGGAAGGAAATGAGTTGTAATGAATTTTAAAAGAAACATCACACCATTGTTTTTGCTATCAGAGTATACTTGATCTGACTAAATTTACTGTATCATGAAATATTTTTTCCACCTGCCAGATGAAAGCAATGTAAAGTCTTATCCAAACCATGTCATTTGAGATCCCGATTCATTTGGGGACAAAGGTCACCCAAACACAAGGTAAAGGAGGGTTCAGAAATCTAATCAACTGCCCAGGCCAACAGGATCTCTCCTCAACATGTTATCTCATATTTGGTCACCCAACACTCAGTTCAGCCCACACCCTTTTAAATTCGACTTAACATCCATCCACAGCATTCTAACGTTTCAGGAGCAGAGCTTACTGCCTCTCTGTGCCTCCCCACTGCCAAAAAGCACCCTCCCGAAACCCCCGCCTTGCACCTCCCACCTGTGCTCCCTCCCATTAACACCATAGTTTTCACCCAGTCTACACATTTTATTCTTTCTGTCCAGTTTGCTTCACACATGAGTGAAGCCATTTGGTGACTGTTTTTCATTTTCTGACTTATTTTACTTAGCATAGTCAACGCACAGTGGGTAGGGCGTTTGCCTTGCATGCAGCCAACCTGGGTTTGATTCCCCCATTCCTCTCGGAGAGCCCAGCAAGCAACCAAAAGCATCCTGCCCTCACAGCAGAGCCTGGCAAGTTACCTGTGGCGTATTGAATATGCCAAAAACAGTAACAATAAGTCTCATAATGGAGATGTTACTGGTGCCCGCTCGAGCAAATCAATGAACAACGGAAGGACAGGACAGTGACAGTAACAGTCAGCACACATTCCATCCACTTGGTTCTAGGAGGCATGGCTCATCCTTTTTAAATGACAGGGCAAGAGTCCAGTGAGTACGTAGACCCCAGCAGCTCTGTCCAGTTCTCTGCTGATGGTCAGTTAGTTTGGTTCTTTATTTTGACTCTTGTGTTAATATGACTGTGGACATGGCACTGTGAGCATCCATTTGACTTTGCCTTTGCATATCCTTCAGATAAATGCCTGGGAATGGTACCACTCAGTCATACGTTGTTTCTATTTTTTTTTTAAGGAAAATCATACCCTTTTTCATAGAGGGTACAACAATTTTCATTCTTACACGTAGGGTATGGGAGTTCCTCTCTCTCCATATCCTCACCCAAACTCATTACCAATCTTTCTGACATAGGCCATTTTGACAGGTGTGGCATGATATATCACCTTTGTGGTTTTGGTTTGATAATCCCTTATTATAAGTGACGTTTCACATTTCCCTTATCTCTGTGACCATCTCAATGTCTTCTTTATGTCTCTTCAGATAGTTTTGCAGCTTAATGTAAAAAAATAAATAAAAATTCACATAGCTCAGCGACCAAAAAGACATTACAGTTTGGACTGCCTGTGAGCAGAACCGGCCTTCCACAGACCCCAGACAATGAGTTTTCCTTTGCATATTTATTGCAGGACGAAAGCCAGGGTGTGTTGCCATGAGAACTGGGATTTCAGGGGGCTTGTGGGATGTCTTGAGATGTGAAGAAAAGGCAAAATTTGTGTGCAAACACTGGGCAGAAGGAGTAACTCGCCCGCCTGAACCCACAACAACTCCTGAACCCAGATGCCCGGAGAATTGGGGCTCTAGCGGTAAAACAAGATTGTGTTACAAGGTAAGAACCTGTTCCTAGGATAATTGTGCCCATGCTTCCGCCTACAGTATCACCAGAGGCATGAAAATAAAATATGATCAAAGAGAGGTGGATTGATTTGATTTGGAATAGGTCCTGGGTGGATGCTCATGACCAGCTACATTTGCAAATGAAACAACACACACACACAAACACACAAAAACAAACAGCTCCAAAGAAGCCTCTGAATTTGTCATCACCACCTTCTTTCTGCTCCCTATCCTGCCTCCGTCAGGTTCTCTTTCTTGTCTTAGTTTGAGTTCATGCTTCTTTGTATACTTAAGAAAATTTTACTTTCTGTTGCCTCTCATGCTGTCCGAATATATCCCATTTTTTGCCCCCTTCTGAGGTTAATTGATAACTGCAGCAATGGCTCATATATATATGTATGTATATACATATATATATCTTAGAGGTGACACTTTATCTTCCTTCCCTGTGCCCATATAGAGCCCCTGATTGTCATGTTAGATGAGAGATGAAGAAGACATGGCTAGGTAGAGGTAACTGGGCTTTTAACACCATTTAAATAACTTTGATATTCTACTATTAATTTGTGGACTGGAGCCATAGCACAGTGGGTAGGGTGTTTGCCTTGCATGCGGCTGACCCTTGTTCGATTCCTCCATCTCTCTCAGAGAGCCCGGCAAACTACCGAGACTATCCCGCCCACAGAGCAGAGCCTGGCAAGCTACCTGTGACATATTAGATATGCCAAAAACAGTAACAACAAGTCTTACAATGGAGGTGTTACTGGTGCCCGCTCAAACAAATTGAACAACTGGATGACAGTGCTAGAGTGCTACTATTTATTTATACATTTCCTAGATCAGACCATCATTTTCTTGTACATAGTCAAGTTCACAAATAAATAGCCCAGTTAAGAATCTAGATCTTTTCTCTTAAGCCTTAAAGCTTTGTAACTTTCAACATGGTGATTCAATAAAAAAATAAATTAAAAAAAAAGAATCTAGATCTTTTCTCTCTTAGAAAAGATCTTTTCTCTCTTTTCCTTATAAGGAAAAGTTAGATTTAGTTATGGATATAAATGTTTTCTCTGATTGATACTTTTATTCTCTGATCCTTTGTTCTCAGAACTACTTTAATCCAGTCCTTCGGTAGAAGGACATAAGGTTTTTGTAAGACATTAAGATATACCAGAGAAGAACTTGAGTTAGTATGTCAGAAAGAGATTATTTAGTCTTCTCAAACTAAAGGGGCATACTACTTGTTAAACTGGTAATGACCAGTAGCAGTAATAAAACCTGATGAGTCATTTAATCCATAATAGTCTACTAACTACTAACATAGTTACTTACAAGAATGTATTTGGGTTGAGACAAGAAAAG
The DNA here is from genome assembly GCF_027595985.1 of Sorex araneus. Lineage (NCBI taxonomy): Eukaryota > Metazoa > Chordata > Mammalia > Eulipotyphla > Soricidae > Sorex > Sorex araneus. The sequence continues at coordinate 61,593,592 of NC_073310.1, read as the reverse complement.
ACTTTGTAAATGGCTCCATTGAGGAGTAATAGAGCAAATCAGTATTGCACTGTTGTCTACAGATACTTGAGTTACTAAGGAAAGACCAGGTTTACCCACGTACCTGAGAGTAGTCTTTGAGATCTGTTCTAGAACTCAGAGAGAAGCAGAATTCTCTGTAGCTGGGAAGTAAAACAAATATTCTAGTAGACATTATCCAGTGAAAGCCCAACACACCCCCAAATATGTTCTTTGCTAGCAATTATGTGATTTTAAATGTCTTTGGGGTAGGCGTTGGTTGCAAATTTATGCAATATCTTTGTATCTCTTAAGATTTGGCAATTATTAATAAGTCCATCTGATCGTAAATTGATTTTAGAAAATAAGAGCTTATATAATAGTCTAGCAAGTTGAAGTGCTTTTCAGCATTTTGGGATTTATTGAAGTAGAAACACACTCAAGACTCCTTTGTGGGGCTGGAGCAATAGCACAGTGGGTAGGGCATTTGACTTGCATGCAACCGACCTGTGTTCAATTCCCAGCATCCCATATGGTCCCCTGAGCACCACCGGGGGTAATTCCTGAGTGTAGAGCCAGGAATAATCACTGTGTATCGCAGGGTGTGACCTCAAAAAGCAAAAAAAAAAAACAAAAAGACTCCTTTGTTTAGATGGTTCAGATTCAGGGCACAGGAAGGCTTCCATAAGTTACTTAATGCCATCTGGCCAGATGTAGACCATTGCAAGTAGACTTCTTTCCACTGTCTGTGGTAATGAGAGCCATCAACTCACAGGAGACAAGGGGGGAAATGATGAAAGCTGGCAGATGCCAAGAGGAGAGAGAAAGAGAGAGAGAGAGATAGACAGAGATAGAGAGATAGAGACAGAGACAGAGAGAGAAGAAAAGTGCCTGTCATAGAGGTGTGTGAGGGTGATGGTGGGAGGGGAAACTGGGGACATTAGTGGTGGGAATTGTATACTGTTGAAGGGACAGGTGTTGAAACATTATATGACTGAAATCCAATCAAAAGCAACTTTGTAACTGTGTATCTCACTGTAATTCAATAAAAAAGAAAGTTGGCAGATGCAAGGAGCACCTATTCTATTTGCACACTAATAGGTATTTCCAGGCTGTCACTGTGGATTTGATATCATTGTAGTACTGTGGAGAATATGAAAGATTCTTTATACTATGTAGGCATTCACTTTAGTCAATAACTCGTTTTTACTTTTACTACCTTTTTTTGTATTGAGGTAACTCTTCAGTATAATGTAAGTTTCAGATGTGCATCATCGAAAATCAACATGTGCTTCCTCTGTCAACTATTCACCAACTTTTCCCCTTTCCCTTCAACCACAGGTTGATTTTATAATCTAAACATTTATCGTTGTTTTATTTCATTTATCTGGTTTTTTTTAACCTGTACTTAACCTAGGAGTAAATGATGTGTTTATATGTCTCTGGTTTATTTAACCAGCACAATACTCTGTCATTCCATTATTCTTGTTGCAAATGGCAGGACTTTTTTAATTAAAAAATAACTGAATGCTTTACCATTGTTTCTGCCTGCCTGTCTATCTATCTATCTATCTATCTATCTATCTATCTATCTATCTACCTGTCTATCTCATCTTTATCCATATTTCAATTGGCACCTAGGTTGTTTCCAGTTTGTGGTTATTGTAAATAATGAAATAAATTCAGAGATTCCTATATCACTTTAGACTAGCCCATTAAAAATGTATTTATTTATTTTTAGTTAACGCATCTTTTAAAATGCTCTGCCAGATGAGTATTGTGGCATGTGCTCCAGTAAGTGCTAAAAAATGCAACATAGGGAGTAAACTACAAAGCAGTTTTGAAAGAAACTCCCAACAATTATGGAAAGGCAGCTGTCACTTGGCTGGCGGTTATATCAGCTAGACAGGATCCCAAACATGGCACAATTTTACAAATATTATTTTCCCTATAAATTCCCTATTTATGTTTTCTTTCTTTGCATCAAACTTTCTTTTACTTTTATGTCGCAAAGCGGCCGCGCAACACATCATAAGACACTTCTCGGTATATATACAGTGAGAGGTATATGGGAAGAGCCTGGCAAGCTCCCCGTGGCGTATTCGATATGCCAAAAACAGTAACGATAACAGGTCTCATTCCCCTGACCCTGAAAGAGCCTGCAATCATTGGGAAGGACGAGTAAGGAGAGGTTGCTGAAATCTCAGGGCTGGGAAGACTAGAGATGTTACTGGCACCCGCTCGAGTAAATCGACAAACAATGGGATGACAGTGATACAGTGATTCTTTGCATCAAAAGTTTCTTTTACTTTTTCTCATCTCAGTGCCCTATTTGCCCTTAACTGAATTGATTCTGTTTTCTGTGATTACATGTCCAACCTAAATGCCAAAGCTTTTGAGATTTTGCTCCAGTGTCTCCTATACTATAAAAGAGCCCTAAGTAATGTTTTCTCAACAAAACATCCCTCAAATTTTACTACCCAAACATTCACGCATGGATAATTTTTAGCCAAGGGAAAACATTGGCTTGGACCATTAAAGTGTCTGTCTGAATCTCATCTTATTTTTATTGATTAGTGAAACTGTATAATACAAATAACTTCTACAACTATGTCATCTTTAGCTGTATACAAAAGGAAAGCATGAGAAGAAAACATGGTTTGAATCTCGAGATTTTTGTAGAGCTATGGGTGGTGATCTGGCCAGTATCAATAATAAAGAGGAACAGCAAGCAATATGGCGATTAATAACGTAAGTACCATTCCTGTCTAATTTCCTTTCCCCGTTTATTTTGAACATTGTTGACTTATGAATCTACTTCTAGTATGTAGATAATATGCCATCAAAAACCCGCAGGTCTTTTTTGATGTAGCTTTGCTCCTATTTGTTTTAGTTTCATAAGTATAAATTCAGCCATGAATTGCTTTATAAAAGTACGAGTTGCTTAATATATATTGTTAAATGAATTGTTATCTCAGTGCTTTACAACTGTTTATTTGCAGCTAGTGGGCTAATGAGTAAATCTCAATTGGTTAGAGTAATGGGGTCAAGCTTGTGTTCAGGGTTTGATCAAGCTGTGTGCAAGGCAAAGCAAGTGCCTCACCCTCTGTACTGTATTGCCTTGCTTGACCTTGCAGCTTTCTAATATTGTTAGTATTCAAAGATAACCAAACATTCTATCACAACAGCCTAAGCTTTCTGCATGTCTTGTACGTTTTAGGAGTAGCGGAAACTACCATGAGGTGTTTTGGTTGGGACTGACATACGGAAGTCCTACCGAGGGCTTCACTTGGAGCGATGGCTCTCCTGTGAGTAATTTGGCTTAATAATTTATTTTCTTACATTGTTGTGTTTAATTCTGATATTACTTGTCAGCTTGATCCAAGTTTTTGGTAAGAAAGCTCATTGTGATAACTAGAGACATTTTCCTATAAAAAATGATTTTTTTAAATGACTATGAATCTGTTCCTGCCCAGTTTAGTGTTTCTTTACCCCAAAGTCTGTTTGGTTGAAAACCAATGGGAGTGGAAACTCATTCCACGAGTTTATAGAAAACAGTAGCTTCATTCTACCATGCCAACGTGATGTGGAAGTAGGAACTTTAGATAGTGTTTGAAGTACAATTACTTAACCATGTCTTTATAGTAATAAATATATGGAGGTTGATTCTAAAATTTTTACTAACATAAATCACCTATGTCACCTGTCATCCTGTTGCTCATCAATTTGCTTGAGCTGGTGTCAGTAAGGTCTCCATTCGTCCCTGTAGCGTGCTAGTGTAGTCCAATGGTGTCTGCTCACTCCAGGGACACAAAGACCATTATTGTTACTGTTTTGGCATATCAAATACACCAAGGGTAGCTTGCCAGACTCTGTCATGTGGCCGGATACTCTTGGTAGCTTGCTGGGCTTTCTGAGAGGGACAGAGGAATCGAACCCCGGTTGACCGCATGCAAGGTGACCTTCGAGGTTTTTGGGGTGGCCTCTAATCGCCCTTACAGGTGCTCCTAGTCTCCTGAATGCAAGCTTTTGGTCTACTGTCATGTTGTAATGATCTGCATGCTGACAAACACACCACACACCTTGTACATGGATGTGCTGCTCTCGTACAGAAAGTACTAGTCAGATCAACACAGTCGATGCAAGGAGTCTAGCCTTGTACCTGCCTGCATCTCTGGGCAGCACCTGCGTCACATTCTCCCGGGAGCTTTGTTTTATAGTCTCTGGATCTTGGCAGTTGATGAGATTACATGGCGCTGGGGGCAGTTTGTGGGTGTAACTGCCAAGTTACTGGAAAACTGGGGATCTGGGTGGAGGAGGCCCAGTCTTGATCTGAGCAGGCTTGGAGATCTCAGCCATGGACATTAATACTACAGTAAATTATTTTTAAAGAAAGAAAAAAAGAAAAGAAACTGAGTGTTTAATAGCTCTTACAGATCCAGGAGCTTTGGAAGCAACGTTTGCTATTCCATGAGTTAACTGTGAGACTCAGTTACACTTCTCTGTTGGCAAATGCAGAAGTGAGGCCCACTGGTGTCTCCAGAACCCTCTTCCTCACAGAAAGTGCCTCTAATCATGTAATATCAGTTCTAGCTTCTAGAACCCACCAGCTCCATTTCAAGGCACTTGGATATAACATGCATATTTCATGGCTCCAGTGGCATTTGGATTCTGTGCTTATGTAGAAAGATAAATGCTTATATGTCAGGGAATGAGACCATTATGGCCAGTCTAAAATTCTGTGATCTGTGCTTTTATGTTAAAAATTTCATTGGGGCCCAAACCTAGCTTTGCTTTTTTCTGTTTTATTTTTTGGGCCATATTTGATGCCACTTAAGTACTCCTGGCTCTGTGCTCTGGGATCATTCCTGGTGGGGCTCCAGGGTCCATATGTGGTGCCAGGGATCAAATCTGAGTTGACTGCATGCAAGGCAAGCACTGTACCTGCTATGCTATTGCTCCCGTCCTAAGCCCAGAATTTCATTTATTTCTATCATTGATGTGAGTTAAGATAAACTTACTTAAGTTTTGTTAGAGCCATTTTCACAGGCTTTTTTTTCTTGTGTAAGACAACTATTCACATTTAATTCAGGGGGAAATTCTAATATTACAGTGAAATTTTATCAAGAATAGGTTATAGATTAAAAAATTTCTTATACTGAGAAGTAGGAGCTTTGTTGCCAATTTTTGTCTACATATAAATCTCACATCTGTGGCAGTTAGTAATTTTACTTTTGTTTCCTGATTTGTTCTATTAAATAAAAGCAAAGAATAATGTATAATAATCAATAGTGTATTCTGAATAGGGTTTCAAGGGTTTATGTGTAATGAAAACTGTTTCTCTCCGAGTCAGACTCATAACTCTTGCTTTCAAAGAAAATCAACTGTGAAAAAGAATGTAAATGGATTTAAAAGACAGACATAGCTTTTCTTTTTCGCTGGGAGAGCTAATTGGCATTGACCTATAATAAGCAGTGACCAGATCCAATTCAATGTTTCTAATGTAGGTTTCATATGAAAATTGGGCTTATGGAGAACCTAATAATTACCAAAATACTGAATTCTGTGGTGAATTAAAAGGTGACCCTGGGATGTCCTGGAATGATATTAATTGTGAACATCTTCACAACTGGATTTGCCAGATCCAAAAAGGTATGATAACTTGATCTCTCCTCTATCTTGGCTTTGACTGAACTCCCTGACTTCTTAAGATTTTTCCCACCCTGGTGGGACCAACAAACAAAGTAACAGATAAAGGGAACTGGCAGGGTCCCTCATTTCACAGGATAAGGATGAGGTTGTGGAGTACAGATAATTGTTCCAACGGAACAGAAGATCAAAAGGCCACCAGGGAATCCCAGACCAGAGTCACGTCTCCCAGAGCAGTTCCCACAAGCTGTTATTCTGGCTCAGGTTCTCTTCCAGTGGGAGTTTGACTCTGATGCAGGATGGGGAAAGTGTAGAGTCTTCTCTAGATCTTTCACCTGGTAAGCTTTGTTAGTCACCTGACAGGTCAAAAGCTTTCCTCAGCCTGAATGGTCTTATATCAGTTTCCCAAGTAAATGCTCAACACAGAGGAGACTCACCCTTTGGTCTCTAAGCTAATAGACCCACAGTGTCGTCTTGATGTCCATGAAGCTAATAGACCCACAGTGTCGTCTTGATGTTCATGAAGCTAATAGACCCACAGTGTCGTCTTGATGTTCATGAAGCTAATAGACCCACAGTGTTGTCTTGATGTTCATGAAGCTAATAGACCCACAGTGTTGTCTTGATGTTCACAAGAGCATACTGCATGCTCGCAGCCACCATCCTGTAGCTTTGGGGCCTGCGGGCCTCTGTGCATCTGGGTCTGTCTCTGAGGTAGGAGGACCCAGGTTGTTGTGTTAATAGGAGCAGAAGCATCCTCCCTGGAGCCCAATCTCCTGCTGGCTGCTCTGTGAAAGTTCACCAGAACCACCTTGCCCCCTCTTGTCTGGACCTTGACAACTGTCCCTGCTGCATTGCTAGGGACTCTGTAGCTTTTCTGCGGCGGGCTGCTTGCTTCCTTACACCGTCAGCATAGATTAGTGCTTTCAGATTGTTTCATAATTAAGGGATAAGTGATAGCAAGTTTCTGTTAAAAGTCACCTAGCACCCAATGAATGTATCATTCGTAGCTCTCCTCTATGGACTTACATTCATTGAACCCAAAGCTCAGTATTGGAATGATGTATGCACAAAATCAGTATTATAACTCCCAGCACCTCAATGAAAAAGTGATGGGAAAATTAATAAGTGCAAAGCTCACTGTTTCTCACAGATTCCAGTTAAATCCAGTCATATCACTAACTTCTTAGAAAGCAAAATAATTCATTTTACATTTAATAGACTCAACCATTTAATAAGCGTAATAGGCTTTGAAGAATCTCTGTTCTTTAGGCATCTGAGCTTCAATTGTACAGGTCATATGAGTGAGGGTATAGTCATATATCCAAAACACATAACAACTAAGCAGTAACCACTAGACTTTTAAATATGCCTGTCAAGTTGACAGACAGGGGTGGATTGGGGGTGGGGAGGGAATCTGGGAACATTAATTGAGAGACATTGACACTAGTGGAAGAATTGGTGATGAAATATTGTATTCCTAAAACTCAACTATCAGTAACTTTGTAAATTATGGCTTTTTAATAAAAATTTATAAAATTAAAAAATATTTTTAAAGAGTCTCTGTTCTTTGGGAAATCTTCTTTGAAGATTTTAAAATTTTTTATAGGTTACTAGTCCACATTTAATGGTTTCAGATAAAGAAAATTTAAGCTATCTTAGAGCTAATCATAACATATCTGACTATAACACCTGCATAGTCCCTTCTAAATATTAGAAACACATATTTTACACCACCTTTATTTATAAAACATAAAATAAAAATTTATTAACCAAGAATACATTAATTTTTTTGTCCTTTAGGTAATGTGGTTAAATGGTGTTAACGTTTATGGTTTTGATGCACCTTCACACCACCAAAAGCCCCAGACCATACACTACATCCCATTCACATCTGCCCTTCCCCTCCCCTCCACTGCCTGCTGATTTTATTTTTACTAGACCATTTGTTTAACTCTCCATTCCAAATCCTGTTTCCTTCATTTTCCTCCTCCTCAGATGGATATAGAACTGGAGAACGGAAGGGACGGAGGGTCCGAATGAGAGAAGAGTCACATTTTTAGCTTCTCACTTTCTCCTTAACCTTTGTTTTCCAGGAGAGACACCCAAGCCAGAGCCGACGCCAGCTCCTCAAGACAGTAGGTGTCTCTGCTTCTCCCCTCTCCCTGCCCATTGCTTCTCTTCGCCTTTTTCATTTCTTGGTGGCAGAAAGTGCCCTGGGCAGGTAGACTAACTGAGGTTCCCATGTACAAGCATAAGGCACGCTAATACACTTTCTCTGGGATTCGGGATTCGGGAATCAAATATCAGGGCCCAGGGGCCTTCTTTAGTGCATATATCAGCTTCCTGAGACTGCCGGAACACGTTTCTGCTCACCCTCTGACTTCACACCGCAACCCTGCATCCCCAGACAGTTCTGGAGGTCAGAGATCGGAAATGAGCTTCACTGGGCCCAAATCAAGGTATCTGCAAACCACACTCTCTCCAGTTTGGGTGCTTGGATGGCTTGGTTGATGTCCCTTTTCCCATTTCCAAGAACTTCCATGTAGCTTGGGTTATTTGTTGATGGCATTGTTCTTCCATAGGAGCATCTCTGCCTCCTTTTGCTAGGGTCCCTGTGGGTGATTTTAGACCCATCAGTGTGCTCAAGGGCAATTGCTTCCCTCCTCTCCCTCTTCACACATACACACACACACACACACACACACACACACACACCATGTAGGGGAGGAACACACTAGAATATAATCCAGGAAGGTGCGGTGGTAGCCCCAGAGACAGAATGGGGGCAGCCCTTTCTATGTGTTTGTGTAGATTTTCAGGAGGGAACGTGACCTTTTTGATTTTGAAAAGTAACCCCAAGTGAGAAAAGGTTGGGGAACCTCTGACCTTGGGTACTCTCTCTATCTCAGGATCCCTCTTTTAATCAACCTTGCAAAATGCCGAGGCAGCATTCACACCTTTCAGAGGTCAGGACAGTCTATCTTTGGGAACTCTTGTTCAGCACAGACCCATAGAATTCCTGAGTTGGAAGAGGACCTAAGACTGCGCCTAGGGTGTGACTTCATTGGTCCTCCAGTTATGCACTGGCGCACACAAGTCCATCCAGTTTTGTTTATTTTGTAATTGAAAGTTTCAGTTTCTAAACCTGGACATAGACTATCCTGAGTGCATGTACACACACACTCACACTCACACACACACTCACACATTATATTCTTATATGTAATATTTACTCTCTATATTCATATATAAATATATATATGTATTCTTCCAGCTGTGCCCACCTACCGAAGAAAGTAAAATTCTATCCAACAATATTTATCCAACAACAACCCATGCAAATTAGCAGAGAAGAGAAAGTTGCTAGTTTATTCAGAAAAGGTGGAAACTGAGTCTTTGGCCTCGATTCATTCAGTGATTATGGGGCATCAACTTCCTGTCCCTTTTGGGCTCACACAGTCGCTGGTACCTCTCACAGTGCTTCACTCCCCTTTTCACCTCTATACACCATACCTATCAAGTTCTTGGATGAATCTGAGTAATGCTTGCCTTTCCTCTTCATCCATGCCTCGAATTTGTGTTTCAGATCCACCAGTCACTGAAGATGGGTGGGTTATTTATAAAGAATACCAGTATTATTTTAGCAAAGACAAGAAAACCATGGACGATGCTCGAGAATTTTGCAAGAAAAATTTTGGCGATCTTGTTACTATTCGAAGTGAAAGTCAGAAGAAATTTCTCTGGAAATATGTAAGAATATTGTTAAGTGTGGAACCTCTGATAAGCAGAGAAAATGCCAATGGTCCCTCATTGTACAGTTGCAAAATTATGTGCTAAATTTGAGCCTTCTAAGGTTGGATGAAAGATGTAAATGCCAAAGGACGAGAGGTGGGTGCTGGCCCAACTGGTTGAAGGTTCAGTATAGAACGACAGAACTCAGAGATTATTTTCAGTTTGCACTTTGGAGAATTCGGACCTGGCTTTTTTTTTCCTTTTTGGGTCACTCCAGAAGTGCTCAGGGGTTACTCCTGGCTCTTCACTCAAGAGTTACTCCTGGCAGTGCTCGGGGGACCATATGGGATGCTGGGAATCAAACCCAGATCGGCCATGTTCAAGGCAAATGCCCTACTCACTGTGCTATTGTTCCAGCCCCCAGACTTGGTGGCTTTTATTCACTTGTTTGATACTCAGATATTATAATTATTATCTTATTTTCTGATTCCATGATGAGATTTTACTTTCTTCTAATTTTTGAATTAATGATATTGACTTACCATTGGTTGACAAGTTGATGCAGTTTCAGGAGGATAGCGCCACACCATCTTAAGCCTATGAGTCTTCCATGTCCATCTCCAAAGTTCTAGGGCTCTCCATCATCAAAACGACCCCCTCCACACAGGTAGAGTGTGGGTATTAGAGCGTTGTATACTTGAACCCCTATATCATGGTGTCTCAAAATGAAGAACAGAACGGCCCCCTTTCAATAGAAACTGTACCGTTGGAGCCAACCCTTAGACTCTGATGCAGAATTGAGGTTGCTGAGAGGGAGAGGGGACAAGATGGGCAGGGTGCTCTGGACTGTGGCTGATGGATATTGGCACTTTGGTGTGCTTGATTACCCCTGGGATATAAATATTTACTTGCTTATAGACCATTGTCACCATGATAAAAAAATGGACCAAAAAAATTTCAGAACAGAACAGTAGCAACAAAATGACTCTCTTTGCCCTTTCCTCTTACCCACACCCTCTCTCCCTCTAATAACCACCAATGTTTCAGAGTCAGAGCATTTTTCTTGCTGTGATTTGTGAATTTAAAGGTTCATATCCTCATGTGAGTGAAACCTATCAGTTAAGGAAGCCTTTCATTTCCTTTCCTATTCCACTTAGCGGAAGCATCTCACATTATTATCCATCCTCTCTCAAATGATATAATTTCATTTTCTTTTCTACAGCTGAATAATTTCCCATTAGTATATAGACCACAACTTCTTTGCATGGTGAACACTTGTTCATTTAAAAAATGATTTTATTTTACTTTAGATAACATAGTCATAGTAGCGTCAAAGTAATATTATAGTTTTGATGTACAAAGTTTTGATGCACCTGAGGAGCATTTAATCAACCCATGGAGCAAGTATATACACTATCCAGTTCATCCATATGAAACATCAATTACATGCTAAATAAACTCTTCTGTGCCAACCAGAAATTATGGAAAATAAATCAAGTAGTTAAAATTTTGCATTGATGGATTCTGAATAGTAAAGGTTGATTATTCATTTAAAGAATCTGTCTTGGATGGATCAAAACTTGTTGGCTTTTAATTATTTACATAAATTATTTTTCTTGCCTATACACAATCATCAGCTAACAGCATAAGTTTAATTACTTTTTTCCCAAGAGTGTTTTGGCACAGAACATATGTCCTTTTTTATCATTTCTATGAAAAAAAAAATCAGATATACAGCACAATCTCTGTGTGAATTTCTCCATAGGAAAAATTCCTAGGAGGATGTTAATTGTCACATCAACAGTTTCACTGAGAAATGCTTGACCTATATCACCGTCAGCAGAAGATAAACAACATGGTGGTCTGATTTGCAATGTATTCTGGAATATGTGTGTTTTACGGGAGTAAAAATTGATATGTATGGTAACTTCATGTTTTAGGCCAACAGGAAAGATGCACATACGGCGTATTTCATTGGTTTATTGATCAGCTTGGATAAAAAGTTTGCGTAAGTAAACCTGACAAAAATTTTACTTAGGATAGTGATCTATCTCCCTCCCTCCCTCCCTCCCTCCCTCCCTCCCTCCCTCCCTCCCTTCCTTCCTTCCTTCCTTCCTTCCTTCCTTCCTTCCTTCCTTCCTTCCTTCCTTCCTTCCTTCCTTCTTTCCTTCCTTCCTTCCTTCCTTCCTCTCTTCCTTCCTCCCTTCCTTCCTTCCTCCCTTCCTTCCTTCCTCCCTCCCTCCCTCCCTCCCTCCTTCCCTTCCTCCCTTCTCCCTTCCTTCCTTCCTCCCTTCCTTCCTTCTTCTTTCCTGCTGGCTGCCTGCCTGGACAGATAACATAAGCTCTGTAACTGAATTACTTCCCTGGCATTCTGGATATATTTTTTAAAATCCTCTTAGGGGTCTTAAACATCATCTTGAAAACAAACAAGAAGAAAAAGGAATTCTTTGTAACTTTTCGTGACTGAAATTCTCACATAACCAGCTCAACACCCTACTTGATGTCTCCAGTTATTAGGAAATTAGTCACCCACTGAAAATATATACTGGACAGACCAGAAAACTGCATTGATTTGCTAATGAATGAACGAATGAATGAGTGAATGAATGAATAGAGCTCCCAAGCAGTGCTCAGGAAGTCCAGGGGCCGCTCCCAGAAATTCTCAGCCAAGTGGGCCAGTGCTTTGATGCCAGGGTCTGAGGATGAGGTGCTGCTCTGGGCCTGGTGATACTGGGTATAATATGGGTCACCCCAGCTGGGGTAGGGTGCCCGTCACATGCCAGATCTGCGTGATAGCTTCTGTACTGTCGCTCTAGTTCTGGATTTATTTTTCAAACTAGGGTTCCATTTGGACTTTCCTTGGTGACCAGAACTGAAGGGTCTTCTTGTGCATCCTTTCCCCTACCACCCACCCCTCCTGGCTCTAACATAGCTTTGATGTACCCTTTTGACTGCTTGACATGTTTTCTTTTCAAAGGAATGTTTTCAAGTAGCTACAGAGAGGACATCAGTACATTGGGGAGCTCCTTTCCTTGTTCAGTAATGCACACGTTGTCCTAAATTTGAAGAGCAGCTCTGTCTTCTCGTGCATGCTCCAGTGGTTCCCCCTCTGGGTTCCGTGAGACTGTTTAAAGATGCTTGATGCTCCTTTGGGCAAAACAATATAAGTAAACACATCTGTTCATCTCAAAAATGAGAGGGTCCAAACTCAGGTTGAGAGATGCGAGTTAACGTAGACTATAGATCGAACACAACGGCCACTCAATGCCTCTAGTGCAAACTACAACACCCAAAAGGAAAGAGAGAACAAAAGGGAATGCCCTGCCACAGAAGCAGGGTGGGGTGGCGGGGAGGGAGTGAGGGTGGGGGGAGGGATACTGGGATCATTGGTGGTGGAGAATGGGCACTGGTGGAGGGATGGGTACTCGATCATTGTATGACTGAAACTCAAACACGAAAGTTTGTAAGTATGTAACTGTACCCCACGGCAATTCACTAATAAAAAATTAAAAAACAAAACAAAAGGGGCTGGAGTGTGATAGCACAGCGGGTAGGGCGTTTGCCTTGCACTCGGCCCACCTGGGTTTCATTCCCAGCATCCCGTATATTACCCCTTAGCACCGTCAGGGGTAATTCCTGAGTGCAGAGCCAGGAGTGACCCCTGTGCATCGCCGGGTGTGACCCAAAAAGCAAAAATAAAATAAATAAATAAAATAAAATAAAATGAGAGGGTCCAATTCAATGCTCTCTTGCTTTTTTTCAGAGATGAGTTTTTGAATTTCTGTCATTTATGAAAATAAAATCCAGATCACGTTCTTTAGCAGAAAGGAACGTAAATGGGAAAATCAGAGGCGGGCCAATGGGGAAACTATAGTCTCCCTCTGGGTGGTTTTGGATGGTGGGTTCTGAGCCTAAGTCAGCCTAGTTATTTGCTTCTATTTGTTTCCAGAGTAAGTGCGGTATCCATTTCTTCTTGCACTTTCAGGATGCCAGTTGCTATGGAGGAACACAGAGCCTATGGAAGTACCAACTTCCTGCCAATCTCTCTAGAACCTTCTCTTCTGTTTGCTCAGAAACCTCTGCTCCTTTTATTATTCAATCCTATTATTCAATCAACTTCCCCGCCCACTAGGCTCTAGCTAACTAGGATGGTGCTAAATGCCAGGTTTCTTTTTTTCCCAGTTGGATGGATGGAAGCAAAGTGAATTTTGTATCTTGGGCCCCAGGCGAACCCAATTTTGCAAATGATGATGAAAACTGTGTGACCATATACTCAAGTTCAGGTAGGCACGATGGAAATCTTTTTGTATTTGCCTTGTGCTGTGAGTGGTCATTCATGATCTCCCTGGGCTACAGGGAGCAAGTGACGCTTTTCCATCAGGCCGAAGGAGACGAGAGGAGTCTGCGCTTAGCTGCAGAGCTGCAGCGGTATAAGAATGGTGCTTTTCGTTTACGCTGAAAGATGACACAGTCTTCTTGATCCTTATTTTATGAAGTATGGTTGTTGTTTTGTTTTGTTTCCTTTGGCTTTTGGGGTCACACCTGGTGATGCACAGGGGTTACTCCTAGCTCTGCATTCAGGAATCACTCCTGGTGGTGCTCGGGGGACCATATGGGATGCCGGGAATTGAACCTGGGCCAGCCGTGTGTAAGGCAAATGCCCGCCCCCCCCCCCCCCCGTACTCTCTCTGGCCCCCAAACATGTTTTCATATTCTGATTTGTGGAACTATACAGAAGGCACGTTTCTTGTTTTGCTTTGCTGACCACGAGGCAGCACTGTAGTGTGCATGTCCTAGGCATGTAGGTTCATCTATTCATATCTCACCATGTCCACTGAGAACGTGAGAACACGGTACCAGGAACAGGGCCCACCAGAACCCTCCAACCCTCCACTTCAATCCCCCTCTCCTTTTAATAACTTAGGTTCTGCACTCAGCATCTAAGGATTGATTTTGGTTGGATTTTGTCTGTTTGCTTTGCAGTTTTATTCAGCATCTAGATTATCAATCATGTTTTTCCTCTCTTAACTGCAGACTTTACCATTGTTAAGACTATTTAATGAGATTACACACCAAAAACACTAGGCAAATTCTTGGGATCTATGAAGATAGGTAGATTTTAATTAGATTTTTGAAAATAATTTTATATAAAGATGTAAAATAACTGTAGCACTGTAGCACTGTTATCCCGTTGTTCACCGATTTGCTCGAGCAGGCACCAGTAACGTCCATTGTGAGACTTGTTACTGTTTTTGGCATATCAACTACACCACGGGTAGCTTGCTAGGCTCAGCCATGCGGTTGGGATACTCTTGGTAGCTTGCTGGGCTCTCTGAAGGGACAGAGGAATCAAACCCCGGTCAGCCGCGTACAAGGCAAATGCCTACCCGCTGTGTTAGCGGTCCAGTCCATATATTTTATTCATGGAAATATTTATATAAAATATAAAATAAACATTCATATACAAATATTTATATAAAAATAAAATAAATATTCATATAAATGTACAAGTATGTCTATAAGATATAAGATAAATATTCATATAAACATATAAATATTTCTATAAAGTACAAAATAGTTATACAAATATAATATGTACATATATAAATATAATTTAAAATATAATCAGATTTTTGTTATTAGCTGTCTATTTAGATTGCATTAGACAATGTCAGCTGTATGCCTGGTTCATAATAAATGCTTTATAACATTGATCTACCATTAGTTCAGATGAAAATACTCAAGGAAATCACATAGCCCTTTGGAGTCACTTGTATCATTTCAAATTTCATTCTAGTTGAAACCATTTTTGAGACTCCTCACAGAATATGGGTGCATTTAAAGATTTTTTGTTATAGGCTTTGTATATCTAATTGCCGCTTTGTTCTTTGCCAGGATTTTGGAATGACATTAACTGCGGTTATCCAAGCGCCTTTATTTGTGAACGACATAACAGCAGCATTAATTCTACTGCCGTCCCCACCACACCCCCAGTACCAGGAGGTTGTAAGGACGGTTGGTCCTTTTACAATAACAAGGTACTGGAAAAGTGACTTGCAGCCTTGGCATTAGTCATGCCAGGAGTGACAATGCTTCTCTTTTGACTCAAAGTTGACTTCAACTTACCTCATCACTTTAGAAAATAATAAGCAAGCCTAGGTAGATATACTCAAGTTAAATTTTCTCAGAAGATGGAGAGAATTCTTGGAAGAATTATATGAATAGGAGTGCCATTTCTCTAAGTTTGGGGTGGGGGAAGGTGTCAAAGAAATGTGGGTATTGAAAGTCAACTAACTTGGGGGAGATCTATTGTGAGAAAATGTTTGTATAGTGATAATCTGCATGAATAATTTAGATGGTTTAGAACAACCCATATTATCTTTAGTTAAGCACTGTGGAGTTTTTTTAAAATTTCTGTCCTAGTGTTTCAAAATCTTTGGATTTGTTAAAGAAGAAAGGAAAAATTGGCACAAGTCACGGACAGCTTGCATAGAACTTGGAGGGAATCTGGCATCCATACTCAATGAGAAGGAGCAAGGTAGGTGGCCCATCCACGGTCCCACATACCTTTAAAAATCTACATCTTCTGATGAAATGGCCTGATATGACTGGTAGTGAATAACTGTTTTAATTTTCTGAGTAAAAACTAGGAAGAGAGGAGTCAAAGACATTGAGAACTCTTATTCAGATGGAGGCGCCATCAAGGTTCAGAATTAGAAGGTCATTCATGAACTTAAAACTGACTGAGGGGGCCGAAGAGCTAGTACAGTGGTTAAGGCTCCTGTACTTGCAAGTGGCTAACCCAGGCTCAATCCCTAATACTCTTCAGGGCTCCCCAAGCCCCTTTAAGTGTGATCTCTGAGCAAGAGCAGGAAGTAATGTTTGGGTATAGCCCAGCCTGGCCCCCACAAACCAAACAAGCAAACGATTGGTGGCCTGGGCTGATTCATGGGTGTTCTGAAGGTCGGGGAAAACAATTCCATTGGAAGGTCCTTGGATGCTGTGGACACACATTTGAACTGAATGTGGGATGGGAACGTTTGTTATACATGGAAATGTATATGGGTGTTGTTGGGAAACAGGTGGAGGCTGAACGGATTTTTATTTTAATTTCCCAGAGCACCTATTTTTTTTTTGGTTCTGAGATTCTTTGAATTTAAAATCATGCACTGGGAAACTAGCATGACTCAAAAATAATGAAGACGGCATTCTCCCAAGGGCTCTTTCTAGCACGAAGATTTCACTGAGAACCTTTGATAATTTCAGTAGCTTGCCAGACACTGAAAAGGGTCAAACTGTAATACTCAGAGGGGAAAAAAAGAAAGACCAATCTTAAGAATGTCATATTCCCATTTCTCTAACAGCCTACACATTTCAGGACAGCTACCCAACAGAGAAACTCAGTAATTGATTTCCTCTCCTAACCGCAAAGTGCTTATTCCTGGCATCACAAAATTAGAACCTGGGTAATAGAGATGTGCAGAAGGAAACAATTTTCAGATAAAATAACATTATTCCTGGCAAAAGCAGCCCATGTTGTTGAATGCTTATTGTGGTCTTTGGCAGGAAAAAAAAGTGTCAGCACTGAAATGCTGGCAGGTAGAGCTTATCCACATTTCATGTCAAATCGGGGGGCAGAGTAAAAAGTTCTGATCTTGTTGAGGAAATAAAACCAAACCAGGATAAATAACTGTCCAGGCTCTTCTCCCCCTGAGAATTATTGAAAGAGAAACATCATTTTCCTTTTCGTTAGGAATAAGAAATATCTGAGCAGAGCAGTGGCCTGCCCCGACCACTCTGAGGGAGAGCAAGAGTGTCTCTTTCCAAATGAAGGGATCACTATGTCCCTCTCTTGCACACTTTCCGTTGGGCACCCGAGCACTGAGTTCTGGGTTTCCGAGTGATGTTCAAGAGCTGGTTGTTAGCATGGATATTTGGAAGCAGCCGTTCGGCTTGTGCAGGTGCTGGTGTGGGCCTCGGCGGAGGCCTGCGCTGTGGACCGTGGAGGGGAAGGCCGTGGGTACTGGCCGGCTATGGGTCACCTCCTTCTCCGCTTCAGAATCATGGAGGAAGCCGGAGACCATATTTGTTAGCTCCTTTCTGTGTTTCTCTACTCTCCTTTCCCCCAGGATGGCAGCACTTAGTGCCAAGGTGCCCCCACACCCCAGCATTTGTGCACCCTCGGCAGCCAACCCCTCAGAGTAGAACCTCCCAAACAGTCGCTCCTTTACTTCGACAAAGACCAGACACTGACCATTTGACAGCTAGAAGCTTCTCGGGTTGTTTGTTGATGTTCTTGTTGAGGACTACACATGGCAGTGCTCAGGGTTTACTCCTGGCCTGTGCTCAGGGATCGTTCTTGGTGGCGCTTAGAGGACCCTATGCAGTGCCCGAGACTAACCCCGAGGCATGCACGGCAAGTGCCTTACTCTTTCCTTGGCCCAGATGTTTCTTGTAGTGATAATTTGGTTGTTGTTTTGTTTTGGGGTCATACCTGACTGTGCTCAGGGCTTGCTCCTGGCTCTACACTCCAGGATCACTCCTGGCAAGGCTCAGGACACCATATGTGGTGCCAGGGATTGAAACCAAGCAGGCCACATGCAAGGCAAACACCCTACCTGCTATCACTCTGGCCTGACAGAGAATTTTCCTTTTAGAATTTTCCTAGTGGAAGAGCACTCTCCATTCTCCCTCAGTTCTTATCATCAGATTTCGTTATTTCTAGAAACTTACTTGCCCATGGGATCGGCATGTGAGTGAAGAAGTGTCTCTCTTCTGGCTGTTGGGGGTGCATTAATGGGAAGTGGGCAGGGGCTGACCCTCAGGCTCCTTCTGCCTCTCCCACCCAGAGCATCCTGGTCCCTGGGCAGGGTCCCACTGGTCCCGTTGTCTGCAGTGAACCAAACCAGACCTTTACTGTGAGAAAGTTTTTCAAGTCCAAAGGTGAAGAAGTGAAGTAGACATTAGGTTGTGTTTATTTTCATAGTGACTGCTTGTAACTCAGACTACAGTCTTTAAGCACGGGTTTGACATCTGAAGATGAAAGTATTTAGAGTCTCCTTTCCCTACCGCCACACCCCAATCCCTAATGCTTAAAATATTGTGATTTTTTTTCAGCATTTATCACCTATCACATGAAGGACTCCTCCTTTAATGCCTGGACTGGATTGAATGACGTCAATTCCGAGAACACGTTCCTCTGGACAGATGGCCGAGGGGTTCACTACACAAACTGGGGCAAAGGGTTCCCAGGGGGCCGTAGGAGCAGCATTTCTTTTGAAGATGTAAGTGTCTGTTTCAGCTGGTCTCTGTCAGTTTGCTGAAAATCTTTAGGTTCAGTCTTGGTCTTCTGTGGGAAAAAAAACAAACTCCCTCCATTTGAGTTTCTTGCAGTTTCACTGTCTGACTCCAGCGGCCTTGAGGAAGGGCTGTGACTCTGGTAGGAACCCTTTGGCCACTGGGTGTGGGAAAGCCATGTCCCAGCTGGGCTGTCCTGTAGTCAGGACTCACACTGGGACCTGTCCCCAGTGACTTCCTTTGCCTCAGCTGCTCCTAAACTCTTGAAGCTCGTGGAGTGTCTGGGACGGATCTGTTAACTGCTGCGTCTGGAGATATGTTGTCTTCAGAGTTTGTGTCTTCATCCCGGGCTAGTGTTTGTAGAATGCTCAGGTCGTGCTGAACACTGGGCTGAAAACTTTTGTCCATCAACTCACGAGGCTTCCCTTCCCCCGTGCTTGCCTCTTTGATTGGCCACTTTTATCTTTGCTTCCTGGAACCAGCTACCAGTCAGTATTGAGCACCAGGCAGGGTGAGATACACGAAGACCTCGAAGGTTGCGGACTTGACTGGAGGAAGAATTCACTTACATGAAACCAGACATTTTATAGGACAAAGGTGGTGCTGGGTCCAGGGAGTCTGCGTCAGAGGGAGAGCTCGTACTTCCCTGTGTGAGGCTCTGGGTTTGGTTCCTGACCCCACGTGGCACATTGAACAGTGTGGGCAGGAGCCCTGGCCCTGGATCACAGCAAAAGAAGTGGAAAAGGGAAGACAGGAAGGAAGGGAGGGAAGGAAAGAAGGTAAGGCAGGAAGGCCAGATGGGAGGGTCAGTAGGATGGAAGAAGGTGAAAGTGAGGCTGCAGGATGGTAGCCTCGGTTCTAAAGCACTGTAGTATTTGCGGGGAAGACGCTCCAGGAGGGCGCGATCTCATCCTTGTGGAGAGCAAGGGAGGTAGAAGTGAGTCTGCTCGGGGCTCTTTTCTTCAGTATTAAAGTTTGGGAAGTTGGCCAGGGGATGAAGAATGCCAGGGGTCGTGTTCGTGGGTAAGGTGACAGCCCTTCAGACAAAGGCACATGGGTCTGGGCAGGAGTCCACGGCACCGGCCACTCCTCTGTGTGGCTCTATTTCCCTTGGCCATGCCTCGCAGTTCCCAAGACTTACTCCTGGCTCTGCACTCAGGCATTACTCTTGGAGAGCCTTGGGGGACCATATGGAGTATCGGGGACCAAGCCACACCTGCTGTGGTATCTCTCTGGTCCCACTTTAGAGAAATTTTATGCAGAAAAGAGGACAGAAGGGTACTCTTCCGAAGGTAGGAAGAAAAATTTGGAGTAACTTAAATGCCCTATGAGAGAGCTTGGCATTCATATAAAGGAACAAAATAAGGTTTGAGCAGAAAAAAATAGATGTGATCAAAACAGCATCTTTGGGCTAATTTGGTGGATTTGAACAAAAGAATCCTTTTGCTCAAATCCACCAAATTAGCCCAAAGATTTGGTGATGGGTGAGTGATTTTAATGTAAATAATTTTTTGAACTTCCTGAAAATCAAATTAATCTTTATAGATAGAATTGGAAATGCAAGAAGATAAAGTCAGGTGCCATTGTGATAGTATTGTGGGGGTGCTTAGAAATAATTCAGGGGGAGAGCAAGCTTTATATAAAAGCAAAACCAAGTTCATTGTCACAAGTGTTCTGCTTTCAGAACCTTAAGAATAGTAGAAATTCCCCAGTTTTCCAGTAACTTGGCAGTCACAACCCACAAACTGCCCCCGGCGCCATGTAATCTCATCAGCGGCCAAGATCCAGAGACTATAAAATAAAGGTCCTGGAAGAGAGTGATGCAGTATTTCCTGGAGCACGCCGCTGTGAATGCACGCCAGCCCACTGATGTACCTAAAGTAGCACATTTGCATACTTGCTGTATTCGCTTATATATGGACCTAAATGGCCCCAGGATGAAATACAACAACCTTCACACACTTCCCTCTTACTACAGTGGGGAGATCCTCGCTGGGGGGTGGGTGTTTGAATATTACCGGTAATGAACTATTGTGAACTACTTTATGAAAATAAAATGCATAAAAATTGCAAAAACAAAAAGAATAGCAGAAACAACCACACAAAACATTTGTAATCTCACTGTCTTGCAAAAACAAACATGACTTGTGTTGAATTTAGCACACTTTCCTTAGTACATATGCGAATAAAATTTGTATTTAACAAATGAGGAATCAAAAAGTGCATGCCATGTATTACCATGTCAAAGGGAGGGGACTAGGAGTGAGAGAGAAGAATCGGTTGACACTTTGAGACAGAAGCATCCCTGTGTGTGTCAAAGCTCATGGGGTAATGAGGCTAGAGGCGGGAGGCTGATACAGCTGTAGCCATGAAGGAGAGGGATCAGGGAAGGGATGGGAGGTCCCAGAGGAAGTTTCTTAGCCCTTTCTCCACCATGGATCCAAAGTTACTGGGTTTCTGATGAAGGCAACAAGAGTTCAGGGTAAGGATGTGCTTGCAGAGTGAGGAGGAGTCGAATATGCCATTGAATGAAAGTGTCTTGTTTTCTCTGATTTATTCATTTTTGACCCCCATCACTTGTTGCCAGAGCTTTTGCAGATTCAAAACGAATTTGACATTTTATTTCCCATTGGCACGTATTTGGGACATGTCTTCCTCTACCTAATCTTTTTCTACCTACTCTCTTCTCCTTTGACGGGGAAGGAGAAGGCATCATTGCTGGCTTCTTCATGAATTCACTGCAGTAATCACCATTCACAAGTTTTTGTCTTTCTCCATAAAAATATACAGGCCGACTGTGCGGTTATTATTGGAGGAAATGTAAGGGATGCAGGGAAGTGGATGGACGACAACTGCGACAGCACGCAAGGCTACATATGCCAGATGAGTCCTGGTAAGCTTGCTGATGCTCGCTGAACCCAGGAGCTGGAAACTCTGTATTCATATTCTAAAAGATGCCCCCTTCAATTTTGCCATGAACTTAAAAATGTTTTTTTAATCTTATTTTAAAAATGATGTCTTTCAAAAGCACATCAACAAGTTCTGTTGATCTCACCTGAACTCATTGTACGAACAGAACAAAGGGTTTCATTTTCTCTGATTTATTCATGTTTGTCTTCCATCACTTGTTGCCAGAGTTTTGTGCAGATTCAATATGAATTTGACATTTTATTTTCCATTGATGCATATTTGGGATATGTCTTCCTCCACCTAATCTTCCTCTATCTACCCTCTTCTCCCTCCCTTCTTTCCTTTACCCTCCCTCCCTCCCTCCCTCCCTTCCTCCCTCCCTTCCTCCCTCCCTCCCTTCCTCCCCCTTCCTTCCTCCCTTCCTTCCTTCCTTCCTTCCTCCCTCCCTTCCTCTCTTCCTTCCTTTTTATGTCCAAGCAGAAAGACCTCAATTGGACACTCATATTTCTAGAACTGTTGCCACATTTAGCACCTGTGTCTCAGTGTTTGTTCTGTATTATGTGTCCTAGAGTATGAGGTTTCCAGTTTGCCGCCTTCTTTTAATCTAAGAAAGCCAAAATAGACAAAAAGAAGAAAATAGAGTGCAGCAAACTGAGAATCAAGATTATGGTTGGACAAGTACTGGTTTCGAGTGAAATCTAATAGACATTCCTGCCTTTGCAAGCATAGGGGCAGGCCAAGGAGAGGGCTCCGTGGCAAGGAGCGCAGGCTTTGCACGCCAGGAGCCTGGGTTTGATCCCCAGCAGCACGAGGTCCCCCAAGCACCACCCGGGGCAACAGCCCCTCTGCACAGAAGCATAAGGGCAGAAGTTCAAAGGTAGATTAGATAGAAGGTTGAGGGTGCAGGTGCAGCGGAAGTGCAGAGGCAAGAGGAAGAGTTTGAGGTAGGAGATGAGAGCTTGTCCTCCCAGAGTCAGCCTTGTGTTACACTGTTTTAGAAATTGGGATGTCACCCTGTCACTATGACTGAAAACCGTGCAATGTTTCTTAAGACTGATGAGGAGCACTGCAGAAATTCTAACCTGCTGAGACCCTCTGAGCAGTGGCGTTATCCACCCACGGCTTCTGTACCTTTGTTCTTCAGGCCAAGGAGAGCGCCTCCTTCTGGGAGAAAATGGTGATGCACAAGCTTATTTAAGGTCTTCTCTTTCTCTCTAATTATGAACATAAATGAGAGTATATTTACCACTAATAAGAATATTCTCAAAATGTTCAGTGAGGGGCCGGAGCGATAGCACAGCGGGTAGGGCGTTTGCCTTGCACGCGGCCGACCCGGGTTCGATCCCCGGCATCCCATATGGTCCCCCGAGCACCGCCAGGAGTAATTCCTGAGTGCAGAGCCAGGAGTAACCCCTGAGCATCGCCGGGTGTGACCCAAAAGGCAAAAAAAAAAAAAATGTTCAGTGAGTTAGAGTTAAGGAAGAGTTCGGTGTTAAAGTGAAAAGAGGCAGAACAAAATTTTATAGACTTTTAAAGGCAGAGCAACAGTAACAGAAGGACTACTGTAAACTTTTTAAAACTGGAACCAACAGAGCCTACTTAAATGCATCAGAGTAAGAATAGTGGCTGGGGGCTGGAGCGATAGCACAGCGGGTAGGCTGTTTGCCTTGCATTCGGCCAACCCGGGTTCGATTCCCAGCATCCCATATGGTCCCCCAGCACTGCCAGGGGTAATTCCTGAGTGCAGAGTCAGGAGTAATCCCTGTGCATCGCCAGGTGGACCCAAAAAGAATAGTGGCTGTCTGCTGTGGGGAGTGGAATTAAGGACTTTTGTACATTCATTGTGCATTATTGGAAATTTTGCTATATATTTAAACATCTCATTAGAAACAGAAAATCTATTTTTAGTATGTTTATTGGGCTGGAGCAATAGCACAGCGGTTGAGCATTCACTTTTCACACGGCCGACCCGAGTTCGATTCCTTCGCCCCTCTCAGAGAGCCCGGCAAGCTACTGAGAGTATCGAGCCAGCGCAGCAAAGCCTGGCAAGCTACCCGTGCATGTCGGACATGCTAAAAACAGTAACAATAAGTCTCTCAACGAGAGACGTTACTGGTGCCCGCTCGAACAGTGACAGTATGTTTATTAAATACATTTAATGTTTATTCTTATATTTAAAATTTTTTAATCCATGAGAGTATCATGCTAAGTGAAATGAGTCAGAAAGAGAGGGACAGACATAGAGGAACTGCACTTATTTGTGGAGTGTGGGGTAGCGTCACATGAGGCTGACACCCAAGGACGGTAGATATAATGGCCAGGGGGATTGCTCCATAGCTGGAAGCCTGTTTCATGAGTGGAGGGGAGAAGGCAGATGGAATAGAGAAGGGATCACTAAGAAAATGATGGCTGGAGGAACCAGTTGGGATGGGAGATGCATGCCAAAAGTAGATAATGGACCAAACATGATGACTTCTCAGTGTCTGTGTTGCAAGCCAAAATGCCCAAAAGTAGAGAGAGAGTATGGGGAATATTGTCTGCCTTAGAGGCAGGTGGAGGGTGGAAAGGGGGGGTATACCAGGGATATTGGTGGTGGGGAATGTGCATGGTGGAGGGATGGGTGTTTGATCATTGTGAGGTTGTAACTCAAACATGAAAGCTTGTAACTATCTCATGGTGATTCAATAAAATTTTAAAAATAAAAAAAAAATTAATCCATGGGATATAGGTAAAATTGTAACTTTTAAAAACTATTATTTCCATTTATGCGTAAATAAAATGTGAATTCATGTGAATTCATGTGAATGTATTGAACAAGAACAAATGAATTTATAATATGAATACATAGGAATAAAAGGAAAACTTTAAAAAACATGTTACATATGTACTACCGACAATGTAATCACCTAAGATGACTCAGTCATATCTAAGTTTTCTTTATAATTCTGAGTGTTTTTACAGATAAGCAGATGGCTAGATGAGCTAAGTTTCCTACCGTATACAGCCTTCCACGAAGCCTTTTATGTAGTTGTGCCCCAAGCTTTATTTATTACGACTCTCAGTCAGCCCACATTTTCCATAGATATTTTGCCAAACCCAGATCTCTCAAAGCTGGAAGTTGATAAGACAGTTCAGTGTCTACCAGATGTAACATTTTAAGCCTCCTGGCCCAGATCGCTTGGTTTAATGATTTCTTACCAACACAAGGGGGCAGTAATGTCGGGAGAGAAAAAATGAGTGGCTGTTGTTCCTGAAGTGAAGCTGTCCCCTCCCCAGGACAAAGCTTGGTAATTGTGCTGGTACAAGCTGAGTTGGGGTGATAGGAAGTGGCCAGGTCGGGGATCCGGCCAGGACAGAGCTAGTCAGGAAAACCATCAGGAAGTTTAAACCAGGTTTTGAGAGCTTTTTCTGTAAAGAGATAGATTGCAAATGATTCTGGCTTTTCCAGTCAGCAATCTTGGTTACAGCCACTCAGCTCTACTGGGGTTACAGGCAATGGCAGTCAATAAACAAGAGAGTGTGACGATACTATATTTTGTCATATGTATTGTTCACATATCATGAGATGTTCTTCTTTAGCTTTTAAAAACCTATTTAACATGGGGCCCAAGTGATAGTATAGGCGGTTGGTTGCTTGCCTTGCACATGGCCCACCCGGGTTTGATTCCCCGATATCCCATATGGCACCCCGAAGCACCACCAGGAGAATTCCTGAATGCAGAGCAGGAGTAACCCCTGATATTGCCAGGTGTGGCCCCCCAAACAAAATAAAGCCAAACAAAAGCTCCTTTAAAAATTATTCTAGGGTCAGAGCATGTAAGGCATTTGTTCAAACCCCTGTACCTCCCCAGCCTTGCAGGAGAGTTTTTAAATGAGTTTTAAATAACTAAGGTGGAAGATCTGTTCTGGCATTGGGACATTGTGCCAGTGGTAAGCACGTACTTGAATGTGCAAGAATCTAGGCTGGGCCTCTGACACCTTACCCCCTACCCACACGTGTTCACCCTTGGCATTGAAAAAGATTTCAAAAAGCCCTTTTTAGCTCTTGGGCTCCAAGGAACAGACAGCAGGCCAGATTTCACTTCTTTTGCAGACATTTTCCTTCAGTGGCTCACTGTATGTGTTGACCAAAAGCAGAGATTGGTTGGAGGTTGGGAGTGGGGGGAGCTGGATGAAGGACATAGACTCATTGGTAAGATTAAGGCTTAACCCTGAGGTCAAGGTTCAATGAACTGGGACTGGTGTATGGCTTTATCCCAGAACTTAAGCAATTCCCTTGAAGGTGCATAGGTGGAGTCAAAGAGATACAAACAGATGCAAAATTTATGTATCTAGCGGAACAGATTGGGGAAGAGGGAAAAAGACTGTTTGACCTTGAAATTCAACCAATATCGAAAAATCAGCAATGGCAGGATGATGGATATTTTTAAATTTAGGAGACTAATAAATGGAATTAATTTATAACTTTTCTTTTATCCAGTACCACATCCCCTTAAATTTGCAAGCCTTTTTGTATAGTTTAGAAATTTGGTTATATATTTTACTTAATGCTACTTAGGTATTACTCGGTTCATGCAGGCATAGTAGTGTATGCATACTAATGTAAAAATTGAGCTTTGTTTTCTGGTGCTTATGGGGTCATGAAAAATATTTTAAATGCCCATGTTTTGGGTTGATGCTCTTCATGAAGATCATTTTTTTTATGGTCCAAAGACATCAGTCAGACACTGATGATATTCAAGTAATGTTTGTAAATACTAATGAGGATTATCTTTTTATTCCAGACCCTTCCTTGACTAAGCTTGCAACCACAGTTCCAGCAGATGACTTTATTAAACTTGGTGAGAGTAGCTATTCCCTTGTAAAATTAAAGTTGCCATGGCATGAAGCAGCTGACTATTGCAAGCTCCATCATTCCCTCATTGCCAGCATTCTGGACCCCTACAGCAATGCCTTTGTGTGGCTGCAGTGGCTGC
Organism: Sorex araneus; assembly: GCF_027595985.1. Classification (NCBI taxonomy): domain Eukaryota; kingdom Metazoa; phylum Chordata; class Mammalia; order Eulipotyphla; family Soricidae; genus Sorex; species Sorex araneus. The sequence continues at coordinate 61,567,028 of NC_073310.1, read as the reverse complement.
AGGTGCAGCCTGAGCCCATCTGGATCGCCCTGAACAGTAACGTGGTAAGTACGGGAGGTGTGAGGCTTGACGCCATCCTCCATTCTGATGAAATGGTTTTCTTTCTATTCATTCACTTGAGGATTTGGGGCATGTTGAAAACTTTCTGCATAGTCTGAGATGATACAAGCAGGACTCAATGGCTTGAATGATGAGTAATCTAGTGAAGTATGCTGGGAATCGAGTGAAGACTTACCTAATATATATTTTCGGTCAGATTGCTTTGAATATTAAAATTATTTCTATATCTAAATAGTTTTATTTGCCACCTCTTACTAATGTCATGACTGCAACAGGCATGGGGAATTAATAAGGAAGCCAGTCAGAGGCAGAGTTCTAGGTCATGGATATTTTATTTTATCTATTTATTTTTTATTTAAGATCCATTATTTACAAAGTTACTGATAGTTGTGTTTTAGGCATACACTCTTTCAACAGCAATCCTTCCACCAGTGTCATTCCCTCCACCAGTGTTCCCTGATTCCCTCCGCATCCCGACTCAGAATACTATGCAGCTGCAAGGAATGATGAAATCATGCAATTTGCTGCAACATGGTTGAAACTGGAAGATATCATGTTGAGTGAAGTAAGACAGAAGAAAAACAAACACCAGATGATCTCACTTATCTGTGGAATATAGACTACCAGATGAGGAACTGTAGTGTAGAGAAGGGAGGTTACTTAGATCATCCTTGACCCCAGTGTTAGAGGAGACAGATAGAGAAGGCAGGAAATCAAGGGTGGAAGAATAGAAGAAGCAATGGGTGAATAGGCACCAGGGCTTCAGTTATACCAGTGAGGAGAGTGAAAGGTATAGACATATGCCCAAAACACAGATAATTTTTTTGAGACAAGCCCTTTCTAGAGTTCTTTTGGCCCTTAAGTTGTGGAGCTTCCATCCATGTATTAGAAATGCTTCCTTGTCGTTAGATTCTATATTAGAGAAAAGGAGCTGGAAAAGGGTGGGGTAAGGAATGAAGCACAGAGCCGAGGGCCAAACAAAATATTCCTAGAGCCAATCTTCCCTAACACCCACCTGTCTATTCAACCAATCTCATCATTAGCAAGTTTCTTAGTAAAACAAAAATGTCAACAAGTAATTAAGAGATAATTCTGGCAGTGTCAAAGTGAAATATATATATACAAAATGCCACAGAGAGATTAGGGACTAGCGGGTTAGGGGGAAGGACCGAGAGCTTTTTATATAAAGGTGGATCTCTAGGATGGTAGAACTTAAGGGAAGAATACCAGGGAGAGGTAAAAGGATAGGAAAAGAAAAAAAAACAGGAAAGTAAGTTGGTATTAGATGTTGCAGAAATTCCAGTGCTTCAGAGATCAAAATTTGCATTTTAGACATTGTGTGTTGACTTGAGCAGATAAGTGACTATTTTCATCTCAGCAGTTCCATAGCAATTTTTGTGATTTCAAGTTTAAGCAACACATTTTCTAAGTCTGTGTTCACTGTGATAGTAATTTACTTGATACTCATCTCATTTCCTCTCACAGATTCTGTGGACACAATTCTCTTAGAAGTTTAGAATAATAGGCTTTTATTATTTTACAAAATCATGGAGTGGCTTTCCACTATACCAACATTTTAAACTAAAACAATTCTACTCTCCTCCTGATATCAATGGAATTCATTATTATGTAAGCATTCTTTGGTTGACCGTGGTAGAACAGCATCCAGCTTGACTTGGAATGACATGTGCTTTTGATTTGGTCATTGGCTCTTCAGTAATTGGCTTGGCAAATTAGATAATGCTACTAAAAGGGGGACAATTGTTTGTATTATTTACAAGTTAACTTATGTCAGATAAATGCTAAATGTCATCTGTGCTTCGGAATTAACCTGCAAAATCTATCTTAGACCATTGAAAGGATAATACGATAAGTACTACTTTTGATGTTATCAATTAATTTGTATGTGATTTAATTTGGAGGAGGGGTTGGGCCCCCACCTGGCTGTGCACAGGGCTGACTCCTGGCTCTGTGCTCATGGATCACTCCTGGAGGTGCTCAGGGGATCGTGTGTGGTGCTGGGGATTGAACACTTATTGGTCACATACAAGCACCTTAAGCCCTGTACTATCTCTTCAGCCCAGTTAGTGTTTTTTATTTATTTATTTATTTATTTTTGGTTTTTGGGTCACACCCAGCAATGCTCAGGGGTTACTCCTGGCTTTGCACTCAGGAATTACTCCTGGCGGTGCTTGGGGTACCATATGGGATGCCGGGGATTGAACCCGGGTCGGTCGCGTGCAAGGCAAACGCCCTATCCACTGTGTTATCGCTCCGGCCCCGAGTTAGTGTTTTTATAAAAGAAAGGTTCTACTGGGCCTGAGAGACAGGAAGGGGATTTGGTGAACCGGAGCACATGCCTTACACTGGCAAGTTTCCAAGTTTGATCCCAGTGCTGATTCTCCCCCGTATCCCCACCTCCCCAGCACCTCAGAGGCTGACCCTGATGGCTTCTAGCACTTGTGTGGTGGCCCTAGTGTCTGCCTGGCTCCCCTAGACTTACAAGCCATTGAATGACCAGCCCTAGCATTGAACTATCTGGCCTTGTTCGCTGATTATCATCATGTGGGGGCCCCCAGGCCCCTCGAGCATTGCTTGGGAAGCCCCTTCCCCAATAAAATGTTAAAGCCTGCTTTTCCTGAACTCCTGTGAGTAGAAGTGATTGTTATGTTCATTTGATTCACAGGCATTGGAGACTCTTGGTGAGAATAGTCTCGAGAGCTCCTTGCTCCTCAGCTGGCCCTTTTGGCGTTTGCTCAGTGAGACAAGGCTCCCTGCTTATGGCCATTTCTGTTCTTGCAGACCAACAATGAATATGTTTGGGCTGATAAATGGAGACTGAGGTACACGAACTGGGGTGCCGATGAGCCCAGACTGAAATCAGCCTGTGTTTATATGGATGTTGACGGCTACTGGAAGACGACACACTGCAACGAGAGTCATCACTTCCTCTGCAAAAGATCTAGTGGTAACTAAAGTCACAAAAGCAATAATGGGATTTAAAATTTTCTCAATAAGCAAAGACATTGGGTTGTTGGTATTATTAGACGGTCACTACATGTGTTGTAGTTGAAGATAAGATAAAGCATATTCCTTCGCCTAAGAAAAGACTGACTTGGTAATAAATGAATACACAGAGATTAAAGTAATGAGCATAGAACATTTTCTTTATTATTTTTTTAAAATTTTTTATTGAGTCACCATGTGGAAAGTTACAAAGTTTTCAGGTTTAAATCTCAGTTATACAATGCTCGAATACCCATCCCTTCACCAGTGCTCATATTCCACCACCAAGAATCCCAGTATAGCTCCACCCCGCCCCCCCCACCCCTAACCCCCCCACGCCCCTAGCCCCCCCACCCTTAGCCCCCCCGCCTGTGTAAGAACATTTTTTTATTGCTAGGATTTCTTTTTTTTTTTATGATTCTTTTTTTTTTTATTAAATTTATTTATTTTTAATTAGAGAATCACCGTGAGGGTACAGTTACAGATTTATACACTTTTGTGCTCATACTTCCCTCATACCAAGTTTGGGAACCCATCCCTCCACCAGTGCCCATTCTCCACCACCCGTAAACCCAGTGTCCCTCCCACCCTCCCCAATCCCATCTCCCCCCCACCCCACCCTGCCACTGTGGCAAGGCATTCCCTTCTGTTTTCTCTCTCTAATTAGCTGTTGTGGTTTGCAATAAAGGTGTTGAGTGGCCGCTGTGCTCAGTCTCTAGCCCTCATTCAGCCCGCAACTCCCTTCCCCCACATGGCCTTCGACTACAATGTAGTTGGTGATCGCTTCTCTGAGTTGACCTTTCCCCGGAACGTGAGGCCAGCCTCGAAGCCATGGAGTCAACCTCCTGGTACTTATTTCTACAGTTCTTGGGTGTTAGTCTCCCACTCTGTTATTCTATATACCATAGATGAGTGCAATCTTTCTATGTCTGTCTCTCTCTTTCTGACTCATTTCACTCAGCATGAAACTTTTCATGCCCATCCACTTGACTACAAAATTCTTGACCTCCTTTTTTCTAACAGCTGCATAGTATTCCATTGTATAGATGTACCAAAGTTTCCTCAACCAGTCATCCGTTCTGGGGCATTCGGGTTTTTTCCAGATTCTGGCTATTGTAAACAGTGCTGCGATGAACATACATGTGCAGATGTTGTTTCGATTGTACTTTTTTGCCTCTCTGGGATATATTCCCAGCAGTGGTATTGCTGGGTCAAATGGGAATTCAATATCTAATTTTTTGAGAGTCGTCCAAATTGTTTTCCAGAAGGGCTGAACCAGTCGGCATTCCCACCAGCAGTGAAGAAGGGTCCCTTTCTCCCCACATCCTCTCCAACAGCGGTTGCTTTTTTTCTTTTGGATGTGTGCTAGTCTCTGTGGTGTGAGGTGGTATCTCAAAGTTGTTTTGATCTGCATCTCTCTGATGATTAGTGATGCAGAGCACTTTTTCATGTGCCTTTTGGCCATTCGTATTTCTTCCTTGGTAAAGTTTCTGTTCATTTCTTCGCCCCATTTTTTGATGGGGTTGGATGTTTTCTTCTTGTAGAGTTCAACCAGTGCTTTATATACCATTGATATCAACCCCTTATCTGATGGGTATTGTGTAAATATCCTTTCCCATTCTGTGGATAGTCTTTGGATTCTGGTCACTGTATCTCTTGCGGTGCAGAAGCTTTTTAGTTTAATGTAGTCCCATTTGTTGATCTCTGTTTTTACTAGATTGCTTAGTTCCGTGTCACCTTTGAAGATACCTTTATCTTCAATATCGTGGAGGGTTTCGCCGACCTTGTCTTCAATGTACCTTATGGTTTGTGGTCTAATGTTGAGGTCTTTAATCCATTTTGATCTGACTTTTGTGCATGGTGTCAGGTCAAGGTCTAAACCCATTTTTTTGCATGTGGTTGTCCAGTTGTGCCAGCACCATTTGTTAAAGAGGCTTTCCTTGCTCCACTTCACATCTCTTGCTCCCTTATCAAAGATTAGATGGTCATACATTTGGGGTTGTGTGTAGGGATATTCCACCCTGTTCCATTGGTCTACGGCTCTGCCTTTGTTCCAGTACCATGCTGTTTTAATTGTTACTGCTTTGTAGTAAAGTTTGAGGTTGGGGATGGTGATGCCTCCCATCATCTTTTTCCCAAGAATTGTTTTAGCTATCCTTGGACGTTTGTTATTCCATATGAATTTTAGGATTGCTTGATCCATTTCTTTGAAGAATGTCATGGGTATACTTATAGGGATCGCATTGAATCTGTATAATGCTTTAGGGAGTATTGCCATTTTGACAACATTGATTCTCCCTATCCACGAGCAGGGTATATGTTTCCATTTCCTCATGTCCTCTTTGATTTCATGGAGTAGCGTTATGTAGTTTTCTTTGTAAAGGTCTTTTACTTCCTTGGTTAAGCTGATTCTGAGGTACCTGATTTTCTGGGGCACGATTGTGAATGGGATTGCTTTTTTCATATCCCTTTCCTCTGCCTCATTGTTTGCATATATGAAGGCCATGGATTTTTGGGTATTGATTTTGTATTGCTAGGATTTCTTGACTGTTTATTAATCTCTGAATTTTTGTTAAGAAGATGGTCTTCTGAGTCAATCACATCAAATATCACAGGAAATTATGAACCCATCTATGTCAATGATACCTTTATATCAGAATAATTTAATCAGAGTGGATATATAGACTATCAGAATCAGTGATATTAATGATACTATCCTAGAATCCAGCCTGAGAATTGGACATTGGTCAAGTCTTAAAATTTTGACTCTAGCATTTAATTATATAATTCAGATGTTATACATAGCTGGAAGCATTTAGCGAGGTTAGGATCTCGGGAAAGAAGAATGTTTTGGAGGGTGGGGACTCCCTTTGCTAATTATTTTGGGGTGACTTTGGAGAACTCTTTATTACATATATGATCAGTAGTAACTATACCATAGTTATTCTATTCAAGTTCATCAAGAATTTTTTTAAAAGAGTAAAGAAAGAGGAAGGAGGAAGGAAGGAAAGAAGGAAGGAAGGAAGGAAGGAAGGAAGGAAGGAAGGAAGGAAGGAAGGAAGGAAGGAAGGAAGGAAGGAAGGAAGGAAGGAAGCAGGGAAAGAAGGAAGGAAGGAAGGAAGGAAGGAAGGAAGGAAGGAAGGAAGGAAGGAAGGAAGGAGGAAAGGAAGGAGGGAAGGAAGGAGAGAAGGAAGGAGGGAAGGAAGGAAGGAAGGAAGGAAGGAAGGAAGGAAGGAAGGAAGGAAGGAAGGAAGGAAGGAGGGAAGGAAGGAAGGAAGGAGGGAAGGAAGGAGGAAAGGAAGGAGGGAAGGAAGGAGGGAAGGAAGGAGGAAGGAAGGAAGAAAGGAAGGAAGGAAGGAGGAAAGGAAAGAGGGAAAGAAGGAAGGAAGGAAGGAAGGAAGGAAGGAAGGAAGGAAGGAAGGAAGGAGGAAGGAAAGAAGGAAGGAAGGAAGGACAGAAGGAAGGAAGGAAGGAAGGAAGGAAGGAAGGAAGGAAGGAAGGAAGGAAGGAAGGAAGGAGGAAGGGAGGGAGGGAGGGAGGGAGGGAGGAAGGAAGGAAGGAGGGAGGGAGGGAGGGAGGGAGGGAGGGAGGGAGGGAGGGAGGGAGGGAGGGAAGGAAGGAAGGAAGGAAGGAAGGAAGGAAGGAAGGAAGGAGGAAGGAAGGAAGGAAGGAAGGAAGGAAGGAAGGAAGGAAGGAAGGAAGGAAGGAAGGAAGGAAGGAAGGAAGGAAGGAAGGGAGGGAGGGAGGGAGGAAGGAAGGAAGAAAATTTCAAATCCTAAAAGTGGCAGCTCCAAATAATTATGATTAGAAGTTTAAAAAAAAAAAAGAATGCTATGGGATATTTTCCCAGCTAAAATCTCATTCTCAGTCTTGTGGAAACTCTGGGCTCTTTTGTACTTAGTATGTCTTCCTGTTAACAGAGATCCCTGCCACTGAGCCCCCGCAGCTGCCTGGCCGGTGTCCCGAGAAAGACCACTCAGCCTGGATTCCCTTCCACGGTCACTGCTACTACATTGAGTCGTCATTCACAAGAAATTGGGGCCAGGCGTCCTTAGAATGTCTCCGGATGGGTAAGCAGTCACTTTCTCACTGCTGGAAAGCCCACGACCATCTGTCCTGTTATTTTTGTGCTCCTAATGACCCTGAGTATGAAAACATCAGGAATCTGAACACACCACAGAGATAGAACAAGGGTTGTTAAGGGGCTTGCCTTGCCCACGGCCCATCAGAATTCGATCCTGGCAGTGTATATGGTTCCCAGGCTCTGCCAGGAGTGATTCCCGAGTGAGAGCCAAAAGCCATTTCCTTCTTTAAGGTAGATAGCAACAGCTGCCTCTCCTACCCCAGTCATTCACTCTTGCTCACCAGAGAGACTGTAAAATCAGAGTTTCTGAATGGAAACCGAAATTCTGACCACAGTACCCTTTGATGATCTTCTCTGTAAGGAGAGATGTTGGAATGTTCTGTATTGCTCTTAATAGCAGTACTGTTATTATAGAAATATTTTCAGCTACTTAAGTGTCCTTCCTTAATGTTTACTCTTTTATGCTATGCAGGTTCCACTTTGGCTTTCGTTGAAAATGCTGCGGAAGCTGATTTCCTGGCTTATCGGGTTGAGCCTCTTCAGAGCAAAACCAGCTTTTGGATAGGATTATTCAGAAATGTGGAAGGTAATTTGATCACTTGAACTATTTCAGAGTATTGTAGGGAAAATGAGCCTTTCGTTCTAGAGGCCTGCCCCTACCCCCAAATAATGATGAATTTATAAAGAGTTTGAAAATTCAAACTTATCTTTTCATATAAGTTAATAACTGGAATTTTAAATAATTTTCTATGCTATGTTTAATGTTCTAGGTTAAAAGAATAGTTTTTGAAGCCGTGTTGGTTCTGGAAGTGTTGAATATATTTTTTTATCTTTTGCCAGAAAAACTTAGGGATAAGTATATGTGTATGTACTAATTTGGAACAAAATTTCAGTTAAAGTTATAAAGTTTCATTCTCAATCTCCTTTTCACTTATACATTCCATAAGGTCTCCTGAGCACCACCAGGAGTGATTCCTGAGTGCAGAGCCAGGAGTAACCCCTGTGCATCGCCGAGTATGACCCCCCCCAAAAAAAAAGTACTTCACTACTTTTCACTTATAATTCGTCATTATTATTTCCTGTTAAAAAGTCTGGTTATAAGGGCCAGAGAGATAGCACAGCACCTATGACGCTTGCCTTGTGCATAGTTGACTGAGTTTTCTTTCTTTTTTTCCCCCTTGGTATTTTGCCATATCTGGTTGTGCTCAGTGATTACTCCTGAGTAACATCTGAGCCTAACGCCAGAAATAAGCCCCAAGTACCGTTGGGTGTGGTCCCAGAGCCACACTCAAGTCAGGTTATGAATCAGGTTTTATTACAATATAAATAATACACGTAAATTTTGCATATTCTCTCTCTCTGTACTGGGATTTGAACCCCAAGCTTCCAAGCTTAAGCTCTACCACTGATTACCATCCCACATTCCAAAGATGGGTTATGTTTAACTCTTATTTGGGTGGGGGGAGGGCATCACACCTATCGATGCTCAGGGGCTACTTCTGGCTCTGCACTCAGGAATTACTCCTGGCAGTGCTCAGAAGACCATATGGGGTGCCGGGGATTGAACCCGGGTCAGCTGCATACAAGGCAAGAGCCCTCCCCACTGTCCTATCACTCCAGCCCCTAACTCTTATTTTTATTGGCTTTATTTGATCATCAGGAATGTGGATTTGGTTAAACAACATCCCAGTCTCCTTTGTCAACTGGAATGTAGGGGAGCCCTCCGGTGAACGAAATGATTGCGTATCTTTGTTAGCAACTAATGGACTCTGGAGTAATATTCACTGTTCTTCCTATAAAGGGTTTATTTGTAAAAGACCAAAAAGTAAGTAGGAATTTGTTCTCTAGTGCATCTATTCACAAGCTGTCATTTCTTTCCAATATCGAGACACAAGACGTGGGATTCTAAGTTCTCTTTATAAAAGTGAAAATCTAGGGGCCTAGTGATCAGTTGCTCTCTGCAAGTCTAAGCAGAAAACACTCTGCCCAGCCAACATAGTGATTTTGCTTTATCAATACGTTTAGAATAGGATTTCCTTGTTTCAGGGTTTACACAGTTGCAGCTTGTTGGGAGAACCAGCCTGTAAAGTCATCTGGCATTAGAAGGAAGGGGAGAACCAACCATCCTGGGCAAATGAGAAGGAGCCTGGGTTTTGTAGCATCAGAATGTTTTCTATAATGCAATATCAGTTAAGTTTCTCTCTGAGACGGTGTGGCAGAGCGTTTTCGGGTGGGGGTATTGCTCATGTTGTAAGCCAGTGATGTGATGCAGTCTGGGCTCCAGTCATATTTATATAGCCCTACCTTGTCACAGAATATCCTGCCCAAGAAGTAGAGGTGTTAAGAAGGAAAGGAGATTTAGACAAACTAGCATTCCTATCCCAGTGTGTGTTACTATTTTAGGATTGCATAGCTCTTTCATCTTTCGAAACTCTAATCAAAGATACCCCACCCTTTGGGGCAGTAAGAGTCTTATTTAACTCTTCATTTAATTACCTTGTAAAATGTCCACCTTCAGTTGGACAATTTAAAACTGCTAGCTTAGAGTTCAGTAGTTTGGAGAAGATTTTGAGGGTGAGTATATGGCTTATATGTAAGTCAGAGGATCATCTCGTTTTCAGATATTCTAGTATATTTATCTATACAGCAGTAAGAATCTGTCATAGGGTATCTATGATCTATCAATAATCTATCTATATGTCTGTTTGTCTACCTCCCACACGGCATGTTACCAAAACCATTTGTGGAAGATTCAATGTTTCTTGTCTATGAGTCATGTAATTTTATATGTGTTTAATTTGATTTTGATTTTACAGTTATTGATCCTGAGCCTACTCAGACAATAACTACAACAAAAGGTAAGATCATTGTGAAATTTCAATTACATATTAGTAAGTTGTTTGGAAACCATAAGAAACTCTTCCAGTGCCTCTGCTTCTCAGTAGAATGACTTGAATGGCTTGAATGACATAAGCTCTCTTTTATTCTGTCATTAAATAAATGAATAAAAGCACTAGTAAGTCACATAGAGGAGCTGGGTTGGTATTTTTACAATACAATGTATGGAAGACATTTGCTGCTGTGTTAAAAGAACTGCCTTCTAAAAAGGCACTGGAGACCCTCTCTCAAGGTTTCCTGTGGTGTTTTTGGTTTTTTTGTTTTTAAAAGCGAAGGTCAAAAAAAGATATAATGTCATGGATAATTGTATCCAGTCACTGATCCTGTTTCACTCCTTTGATTTCCTGCTAAAACACACCCAGCGAGCAGCAGGAGACATAGCACAGGGGGTAAAGCGTTTGCCTTGTACACAGCCAGTCTTGGTTCAATCCCCAAGCACCTCCAGGAGTGGTCCTGGAACAGAGACCCAGAGTAAGCCCTCGGCACCGCTGTTTGTAGCCCAAATACAAATTACATATGTAATATATAAATATATCAAATGTATATCATCATCAATAAAATGTTATATGACATATTAAGTATTATATATGATATATTATATTAAATTATATATTGTATCTAACATATCATATATGATATACTACACATATATATGCCCAACAACAACAAATACCAAGTGAGATTTCTGGCTTGCCTACCTACCTTATTAGTTGCATGGGCATGACTTACTAAATTTCCACATCACTTATTTTCTCTTCCATAATTTTTCCACAAACTTTTGATTGCCATCATCATTATTCATATATGTCTATACACATTCATCATCATCATCATCATCGTCTAACACTATTATAAGCAGCTCTAAATTTAGTTAAGCCTTAATTATTTTTAGTTCGGGGTTTATTTTTGTTCTGTTCTGTCGGTTTGTAGGTCACCCCCCCCCCCACTGCAGCACCCAGGGGTGGCTCCTGGCAGGGCTCAGGGGCCCATCTAGGATGTCAGGGATCAAACCCGAGTCAGCTGTATGCAAGGCAAAAGCCCAACCTGCAGGACTATCACTCCAGCCCCATTTTCAAACCAGAATAAAGAATTTTAAAGTTCTGGTGAACTAGCTCAGTGCTCCCTAGGTTGGTGAAAGTCCTGTACATCCAAATAATCAAGGTAACGTTTCCTGGATGTCTATCCTCAGCTCCCACGGTTTACCGTCTGGCCCTTTCTGTTTGCTCAATGTCACTTGAAAGAACACTTGTCCTCTTAAGGCTTCTCAAATGAGGAAGCTGCCCCGTCGTCCCCCAACCTTGACCCTCTTCCTCCTGCCACCCCCACCCACTCATGGCTCTGTGTGCTTGCAGCCGACATGCAGAAGACGGAACCTACCAGACCCTCTGGCACCGCGGGTGTGGTGGTCGTCGTGTTCCTGATCGTGACTGCCGCCGGGCTGGCTGCATATTTCTTTTTCAAGAAGAGGCGTGTGCACCTTCCTCGGGGAGACAATTTTGAGAACACCCTCTATTTCAACAGTCGGAGCCCTGGGACCAGCGATACCAAAGGTCTCGTGGGGAACATCGAGCAGAATGAGCACGCCGTCATCTAGCGCCCCAGGACCGCCGTCGACATCAGGTCTTGACTGCAGTGCCTTCAAAACTCTCTCCTTCTTTTGTTTTGTTTTAATCCTTTGCTGAACACATTGATGCCGATGCGGACCACCAATGACTTACCCTCGGATGAGGCTTCATTAACACAAGCTGCAGCCCCCGCATCAAGGCGTTAGTGAAAAAGATAAAGAAATTGTGGCTCCTTTTCCAGCCTGGCAAGAGATTCTCTTTTACGGCAGTGTTGACCATCACTTCAAAGATACACAGCTAGATTCAAAGTGCCGACGTGGCTGTCTCGTGGCTGTGACATTCCTTTTCCCTACCTGCAGGTTAATAAGCCAGGAACAGGCATGCGAAGCATCTGCAGTGGGTAGCGGAACTCTGGAAGAGCTGTTTCAAAAATCCAGGACAAGTGGCCCCAGGTGGCCTAGAGACAGCCCCTTATTTTCTTCATACCAATCTCCTTTTTTATTTTTTTTAACTCCAGTGATTACAAATGTTCGTGCAAAGAGAGAATAACACAGCTGAGAAGAAGCTTGATTTCCCCAAGCAGGGTGTCCCAGGCTGGATATCACAAATATGTTCTTTGCCCTAGTTTATATATATTAAGAATACAAAGATGTGAAGTGAAAGTGTAAATTTGTGTTCCCTGGATACATGTAGGTAATGTGAAATACACCTCGGAGACAGGGTCTGTTTTTAATAGATTTGTATTTTGGTGATGTTGGTCGGCGTCTTTTCTTTACAAGGAGACTTATTTATCCATTTCCCTGACACTTTATACTCAAAACAACTAATATAATCAGTAGAGGGATTCTTTCACCTCTTCAGAAAAGATTTGCTGTTAAAGTTCTGTGTGTAAAATAAATTTACCATCATACCTGACGGCACTTTCCGGATCCCATCTTTTGACCCATAATTCAGCAATTAAAGGCATTTGGAAATTAGGTCTCTATACAGCTCTCTGTCACTCTGAAAATTCCCTTTTGCTTCATGTACGTTGTGCAGCACTGTGGAAGTTTCCTGCCTCATAGGTACCAGACATTTTGCTTCTCCTCACCTCTCCCAGCTCCTGAGCTGATGTCCTTTACCTGAGGGTCTTGGACAGAAACCTCAGGTGGCATGAGAGGGTCCTGGGAACGCCTATTCCATACCAGTTGTATACAGGATGTTGCATGTGCTTGTAGTTGAGCCTCTTCTTTGGGAGAAAAGGAAAGAATTACATTCTCCAAAAGTCCACGGTTCAATAAGCATGTTGGGGTGTGGGTAAATGGCGTTTGCAGTACCTGAGAGAGAAGCAGGTAAATAAGAAAGTGAGAGAAGGGCAAAAATCACCTCCCTGTGTGCCTCAAGCATTACAGAACATGTTGCTTTTCATTCCCCTCTGTAAGAACAAAGCACGGTCCACCTGCAGAAGTCCCAGGGATAACAGTTGCTGCCACATCAAGCCCTGTGTGGTTAATTATGCTATAAAGAAATCCCTTTCCTCGGAGAGATTTTCTTCTTAAGATATTAGAAATATGGAATGAAGAGAAATGCATGAGTGAGTATGGCTTACAAGTTATATTACACAGTCCTTGTATCTTTTGTACGTTTGTGTGTTTGTTTGGGTGCCACACCCAGCAGTGCTCAGGAACTAATCCTGGTTCTGTGCTCAGGGACCACTCTTCTGGGGACTTGAGAGACCATTTGGAGTGTTGGAGATCAAACCTGGGTCAGCCACTTGCAAGGCAAGTGCCCTATCCACTGTACTATTTCTCCAGCCCCCTTTTTTGGACATCATCCTTTTTATTATAATTCAGAGTTGTGTTTCACAGAAAATACTTTGCCTTTTAAGCAACACGTATCTCCTACTTCCATGGCTTATCTCCTCTGTGTTTGGCAGAGAACAGAGGGTTGTACTTCATATGCTCAGATGAGCCATTTAAACATGTCATCAAATAGATAATTCATTGTACCTACCGTTCTACACAATCCCCAAGCTAAAATATGAGGGGTAATTGGGTGGGGGAGGATCATGAAAAGAAGAGCGTTTTGTTGTGCATTTGTGTAGGGCTTTGATTGTTGTTATGCTTTGTTTTGTTTTGATTTAACCAGAAGTTCTCCCATAGATAAAATGTCTTCATGGTCTCCATAGTGACATTGTACTTGCTTCAGGCTTTCATCAGAATCAGTAGCTGGGAGATTCTTAGGACATCACCCCCCCCCACCCCAGTTGAACACAATGTGAACGGTAACTTGAATTCTGAAACTTGAACTCTGAAAATAAAGGTGACATCTGTAAAGACCAGCAGACTCTTGGCTCATTCCATGTTTGTTGGCCACACATGCAGCTATTGGTACATCCGATGGTTCATTAAGCTGTTATTTTCTTCAGCAGCTAATTGACATGTCAGACTTGAGAGCACCTCTGACAAGTCACATGTGAATAAGAAGTGAAGCATCAATGTCTAGAATAAAGACACAATCAGAGCTTCTTCCATTTTATTTCATTCCTTCAAACACCCAGCCTCCCTCCTTCCCTTCTTCCCTCCCTCCCTCCTTCTGTTTCTCCTTCCTTCCTTCCTTCCTTCCTTCCTTCCTTCCTTCCTTCCTTCCTTCCTTCCTTCCTTCCTTCCTTCCTTCCTTCCTTCCTTCTTTCCTTCCTTTCTGCCTTCCTTCTTTCCTTTCTTCTTTCCTTTCTTCCTTCCTTCTCTATACCCAGCAGTGCTTGGGGCTTGCTCCTTTTTCTGTACTCAGGAATTGCTCCTGGAGGTGCTCAGGAGCATCTTATGTAGTGCTGGGGATTGTACCAGGTCAGCTTCATGCAAGACCAGAACTATACTATCTCTACAGCCCAGGATTTAAAAAAAGACACCAACAGAGACTTTCATATATAGTATAAATATAAACTTGAAATCTCAGGGCTAGGACAAATGGAGCGATTACTGAAACTGCTCGAGACAGTCAACGATCAATGGGATGATGATGAATTATAAACTATAACTTAGGCAAAGTTCTGGAAATCAACAATTGCAACAAGCACCAGAAGGTCAGGATTGGGACTGGAGAGATAGTACAGTGAGTCAGGTCCTTGCCTTGCAAGTAGTCAACCCAGGTTCAATCTCTGGCATCCTATGTGGTCCCCTGAGCCCTGCCAGGATGGATCTCTGAGCTCTTCCAGGTGTGGTCCCAAGACACCCCCCACCAAATAAAAGTTTGGAATAGTAGCCATTGATTTTAATTTTAATAAGTATCCTTATTGAAATAAGGATTTTAATAAGTATCCTTCTGGTGTAAGGATACTTGTACCAGTATAAGTATTAAGTTGTTTTCTAGCAACTCTCCATAACAAAAGTACCACAGACTGTTATTTTAAACCATCGAAACAGATTTTCGTACAATTCAGGGGCTGGACATCCAAGACCGAGGTGCTGGTAGGCTTCAACTCTCTTAACCTCTTCATTTGTCTGTGCCCCCTGCAGGGCCCTGGGTCTGGGGGATTCTCTAGAAGATTCCATCTCACCTTAATGGCATCCTGCAGAGCCGGGGACCCTCTGTCATGCCCTCTCTAAAGACAGGCACTTTCTGAGTGACTCCAGGCCCTCTGTGGTTAATTTTGAGATGAGACAACTCAGCCCATCATGTGCTTCTGAGGCATTTGCTTTCTGGGTGTCCCTGGTACCCGTCAGGGCTCTCCATAAAGAGAGCCAACAGCCCCCACCTGGGGGGCCAGACTGACAGCGACTGTAGTTGCAGTGGAGAGTTGAGCACCATGATGGTGACCCTCCTTACCATCACAAAAGTACATGTAGAAGTAGGGGTCAGGGTCCCTTGCAGACTCTGGGAGGGGCCCACAGTGAAGACCCACAAGGAATGTAGGGAGCAGCTTCTCCCAGGGGGACTGTTTGGGTGGTACCCTGAGCTGAATCTTATGGCTTTTTTGGGTCACACTCGGCGATTCTCAGGGCTGACTCCTGGCTCTGCACTCAGGCATTACTCCTGGCAGTGCTCGGGAGACCATATGGGATGCTGGGAATCGAACCTGGGTCGGCACCATGCAAGGCAAATGCCCTACCCGATGTGCTATCGCTCCAGCCCCTTGAGCTGAATCTTAAAGGAAGAGAGAAATATCCCAGGGTGATGGGTAACCAAGTCACTAAGAAGTGACAGGCATGGAGGACATTGAAGAAGGGAAGCGAGAAGAGAAGGTCCAGAAGTAACAGAGGCAAGGGTCGGGACCCTGTGTCCCTCGATGGTGTCGAGGTCTATCTAAACCACTAGATCCGGGGCCAGAGCAATAGTACAGTGGGTAGAGCATTTGCTTTGCACACGGCTGACCCAGGTTCGATCTCTGGTATCCTATATGGTCCTCCGAGCACCGCCAGAATAATTCCTGAGTGCAGAGCCAGGAGTAACCCCTGACCATCGCAGGATGTGACCCAAAAAAGCAAAGCAAAAAAAAAAAAACAATCAAATAAACCTCTAGATCCAATCTTACTGCTAGCCTGGGACCCAACTATGACAGTAAGCTTAAAAATGTAACTGTTAAGGAGTCAGACTAGGGTGAGGAAAGGATCATGGGTGAGCTGTGGAGGAACGCAGAACACTGATATGGGGTGATGGGATTGGAGGTAGGAGCACTGTTCGCCCAAAAACCTATTGTAAGCAACCACTCAAATCACAGGACTTGAATAAAAGAAAAATCCATTACAGCACTGCATGATTAGGTTTGGGCGAAGGGGATTGAACTCCTGCAAACCAAGTGCTGGCCCCGGCTGTCACCACTTCCTCCTGCAGGGCTGTTAGCACGGAAGTGCCTTTCCCCTGCGCTAGTGGGTTCTTGAGAATTGCTTCAGAGATTTGCATACTAAATTCAGATGTTTAAGAAGTCTGTAGAGTGTACTGTAGAGTCTTCATAGATGAGCCTGGCTTCTCTGATTCCAGCCTTTCCTTTGACCTATGTGTGGTGCCACTTGTTCCGTCCCTCACTGCCTGGTCCCCTGGACAACATCCTTCATCCTGTCTCCCACCCTCTGCTCAGCTCCAGTGTACGCTGACCCCATCTTGCGCCCGTGCCATTCTCGATCCAGTGTGTGCTCTTGTTGCCTGGTCTTGTCTCTGGTCCTTTCAGGACTGCATTCCAGTTGTTCCCTGCCACCAGCTTTCCTTTGTCCCCAGCCATGGCCACCTGCATGTGGGTGAGATCCCTGGGAAGTCCTGCCATCTGTCTGAGCATCCAAGCCCCGCCAGATCTGCCATCTGCCCAGGTGTCTCAGCCTTTCTGTCTTTCCCGGCAAAGAGCGTGTGGCTGGGGCTTCCCTTTGCAACTCTCTCCCACCCCCACATGTCCTGTTCTCGGTTTTGATTGGATACCTTTTGGTGGGCAAGATTTCAGGTGGACAACTGCATGTGCTCCCTTGACACACACCCTGACCCCTCACTGTATGCAGTCGGTCTGTGTACACACAGTTCTCTGGGCATTTCAAAGAACCCTCCAAAGCTACTCTGCACTCCTTCCTGTTGATTTGATTTTTTTTTTTTTTTGCTTTGAAGGGCAGGAATATTCTCTGGACTTGCTTTTGCTTCAGGGTTTTGGCAGGAAGTTCTTAAACGTTGAAGGGCCTGAGAGTCACACGGAGAACTGATTCAAAGCACAGATTTCTCTGTGATTCAGTCAGTCTGGGTCGGAGTCCTGGACTCTATTTCCTCCAACGTGCCAGAAGATTCGGAGGCCCTGGGGCTATGCCTCGGTTGCTCCTTTCATTTGGGGATCAGTTTGCAATGAGTCTTTCCCCCATATGCACACAATCAGTGAGGTAGACGCAATGTAGCCAAATAGGGAGTTAAGTGAAACTGCAGTTTTTCTCTTTCTTTTAAGTAACTGGAAACTGGCAAAGCTAAAATGAAGCCTGCCCTTCTTTTCCCCAACTCTCCATGCTGAGGACTGAGTGTCTCTGTCCCATCCCAACCATCTCCCAACCCGGGGCCCAGTCTTCCTGGGGATGATATTTGGGGTGTTCAGAGGTGAGGCCGTAGGGAGAGGATAAGGGCTTGTGTGTAGAGTGTTCCCAATTGCAGTTAGAGCTCCCAGCTCACAGAGATGGCATTCTGGGAAACAGGGGTGCAGCTTCTCGCGAGACAGTGAGTGTGCCTCGCCTTCCCCTTGAACTCCCCAGCTCCTGGAACCGCGAACAGCCAAGTCCTGCTGCGCACTGAACCCCACTGTATCACTGTATCACTGTGATCCCGTTGTTCATCCATTTGCTTGAGTGGGCTCCAGTAACATCTCCATTCGTCCCAGCCCTGAGATTTTAGCAGCCTCTCCTTACTCGTCCTTCCAAAGGGTGCCGTCCTGTTTCAGGGTCAGGGGAATGAGACCTGTCAGTGTTACTGTACTTGGCATGTCGAATACGCCATGGGGAGCTTGCCAGGCTCTGCTGTGCGGGCGGGGTACTCTCGGTAGCTTGCCAACTATAGGCCACCAACTATATATGTGAGAATACCAGTATTGCTGCATTCTTGGTTTTTTGGTTGATGTTGTTTGCAGGGGTGGGGGTGGGGGCCTGGGGGTGGGAGGGTGGTGATCTGTGCCCAGGGATCACTCCTACTGTTCGGGGGACCACATGTGGGACTGAGGCTGGCCAGGCACAAACAAGACAGCACTTTAATTCCTGCTCGCTCTCTCCAGCCCCAACACTGCTTTCTTACCAGCAATGTGTTGGCCAATAAATCTTTTATTGCACATTTGTTTGATTACCTCCCAATTTCTCTGTTATTCTGCCATCACCGCTGAACTGGGGGACAGCAACATCCCTCATGCAGCACCGACAGCCCCTCCCAGTCAGCAGCAGTAAGTTGGTGTGTGAGTTGACAGTTGTCTCTCAGAGGGTCTTCTTAGAGCTTTAACTCCAGGGGGCAAAGGTCAAACATTTGTCAGGTGCTTGGCCATCACATAAATCTTGGTGAAAAGACTCATTTTTTTTCCCAGATGGCGGGTAAAAACAGGACATGGAGCCCTTGGAGACCCCCATGGAGACCACCATGGGGATATGCTCGTCTCCTTGGTTAGAATGGGGTGAGGGCAGCGTTTCTGAATCGGGAACCTTCAGGTGTGCAGCTCCCCAGGATATCCCAAAGGGGTCACAGTTGGAGCTCGTGTCAATCGGGGGCATTGCATGCGACTTAGGGGTCAACCAGGATGGAGGTGGGGTGTGGGATGAGAACTTGATTGGAAGGGGGCCACGGTTAGAAGGTGGAGAAAGGCTGGTCCGAGCACTCGGCAATCCAGCGCGGGTCTCTACTAAGCCAGAGGGCAGAAGGACCCTCCTCCAGCAATAGGCCTTCGAATCACTGTTGGAAAGTGTTCTATCTTTTATTCTGGGCATCAGAGCGACTGTTGGCTCGAAAGGGCACATGGAAACCGACCAGACCCCTGTTCTATTCTGGCAGAAGGACACGGAGTCTGGCAAATTTCATATGCTCCTACGTGCTCACCACGGATGCTCCCGGATGCTCCAAGAGGTGAATTCACAAGCTCCGCACAGCCCTGGCTCCTGAGCTGATGGGAACAGAGGAGGGGCGTCTGAGGTTTCCACCCGGAGAGAGACAAAGTGTGGGACCACAGTCAGGAGAAGTCCCTTCTCTGAACAGGAGCTTTGATCCTGCAGAGTATCGTTCCTCAAGGGAAATCACGGGCTGGATCTCTGTAGTCTTCAGGCCGTATTGCCCTGGCGACTCTGCATGAAGGGCCCCGATGGTTTCTGAGCACATCCTGACTTCCTGTGCTGCAGAGATGGATCATGTAGCACTGACTGGGTCAGGGAGCACCGCCGGGCCCAAGGACCTGGGTCAGAGAACCACCCACACTGACCCAGGGGCTCAGTCCAGGCCCCGCAGTGCTCAGCTCAGGGTTCCGGGATCCCACATCCTAAGGTGCTCCTCCCACCTGTCAGCTGTGAGGCCTGTTCCCACAGGGACACAGCCCTGTCCCTGAAATCAGCGGGGCTGGTGGAGCTCACACGGCAGGCACGGGGGCTCCTGCTTCTACACTGTCCCTGAGCCACTTCTCCTCCAGCGAGGACAAACTCTGGGAGCCTGAAGGAGGAGGCAGGCTTGCAGGGTGACCTTCTCCCGAGCAGCTGACTCCCGTCCACTGCCCAGTGACAGAGGATCTGGCAACCATCTCGGAGGGGCCTGGGCCAACAGGAACTTCCAAAGCCGCAGCTTTCCCCCAAACTCCCCCTCCTGAGCGGACACCCTCGCACTTGCTCGAATTCCTCCGGGCGTGTGTTCCGAGCCAGATTGCTTTCTTGCAAGGCCGTGAAATCTGCATCCTCTAGGGTTTCTGTGTGGGCAGAGCGGGGCAGAAACCCACTGGGATCAGGTAACTGCGGAGAACCCCAGCCGCTGTGCGCTTTTGGACGCTCTTCAGCCAAGGGCATCGCGTGCTGCCAAGCCTCAGCATTTCAAAGAGCCACTTAGAAACGCCCCCTCCCTCAGGAGAAGCCGGACGGCTGCGCCAAGAGGGCATCTGTGCCAGCGCACAGCACACAGACTTGCACAAAGAGTGAAAAAGTTGTCTGAGGACGGACGGAGGGAGCAGTGTGTCCCCCAGGGCCAGCTGGCCACGCCTCCCGCAGTTCCTGTTCCCAGCCCACCAGAGGTCCCTTGCTGGCTGCCCCGGGGAATTCACCAGCAAGGCCGACAATGTGGAGAGCACCGTGTTCTCATGGCTCTCCTAGCACCTCAGCAGAGCAGACGCAGCCTCAGTCCCAGCACCCCTTCCAGGGAAGAGACCCCGATAGAAGAAGTGGGAGCAATAGATAGGACAGAGGGTCGGACACTTGCCTTGCATGCAGCTGACCCGTGTTAGATCCTCTGGCAACCTCTGTGGTCCCCTGAGCTGACTAGAAGTGATCCCTGAGCACAGAGCTCGGAGTAAGCCTGGGCATAGCCATTGGACGCACACACCAAGGTCTTACCCAGAGACTCCCATGGTTAGCCTCAAAAGCAAAGCAACATCCTCTCAGGGAACTTCCTGGCCAAACTTCTATCCCACCCATTAGCTACGTCACCTGGAGGAGTCATGGCTCAGACCTCAAGGAACACCACCAGGCCTGAGGAGTGGGGTCAGAGAACACCACTGGGTCTGAGGGCTGGGTCAGGGAGCACCACTGGGCCTGACGGGCTGGGTCAGGGAGCACTACCAAGTCTGAGGGCCTGGGTCAAGGAGCACCACTGAGTGCTTGGAACTGAGCCACATCTGGGCTGTCCTTTTCCTTTTTCCTTTTTCTTTGCTTCTCTCCTTTCCTCCCCTCCCCTGAGCCTCCTCTTCCCTCCTCTATGTTTTGAAGCAACTAACCCATAGTAGGGAGGGCCTCACTGGTGATCCTGGATATTTCTGAAATGATGAGTGAGATGTAGGTTAGGTTTAGCTGACATTACATGTGGGAAATTTATATGCACACATGTTTGTTGCTTAGAACGGGGTCTAGATATTAGAGACACTCAGAATATCTGCTGGAAAATTCTTGCAGTGATGCAGTTCCCCGGTGAGTGCCGAATGGAGTGGAGCGCCCTCTAGTTGCACCGTGCCCAGCCTGCCCACCTGCACATGGCAGTCATGAGCGTTATCCTCGTGTCCATCTGTTGTTTGGTCCCTTCCACCATCTTGTATTTCCTGTTTCCTGGTGGCCCCTTTCCAGTCTTTGTGCATCAAGTAGTCACTATCATGTAGTGACACAGGGAAAGAGAAGTTCAGATCACAACAAAAAGAGAATCAGAACTGAAGGAAGGAGAGCTGGCTCCCTCCCCCCCTGCCTCCTGCCTCCAGACACCACCCACTGGAGACTGGTGGGGTACAAAGCCCCCAGGTAGGAGTTGGTGGTCCCAACAGAGTGCTGTCCCCCTCCGACTTGGCTCAGCACGGGCGGGCAGGGGAAGTGGTGGGACTGGTGGGTATAGGGAGAGTCAGCAGGCTCCTGTGTGGGGGACTCCAACTTCCACCGGCCTCCCTCAGGCAGCCCGCAGCCTGCTGACCCCAGACCATTGGGGAGAGCTATGTGGGGAGAGCTGTCCGTCCTGGCTGCCCTTTCTTTGCAGGAAAGAAATCAGGTCCGACCTTTGCCCGGGTCTCCCGGGTTCACCGTGTCTTCTTGCAAAAAGGAATTTCGGGAGAAGACCTGGGGGAAGAGGTCTTGTCTAGGGAGCATGAGGAGAGAGGAGAGCCCGAGCAGAGGGCTGGGGGCACGGCCAGAGAGAAGGCTCAGGGGATGCGCTTGCAGAGCTGCCTCTCAGGCCTTTCCCAAGTGGCGCCGGCAGGGGAGCTTCTGTGCAGAGAAGTGTCTGTTGCTAGGGCGTTGCCAAGGAATAAGGACTCCGAGTCCTGGGTTGGCGCTGAGCCTCATGCGGAGGGTCCTATCCTGCAGGTTCTGTCCTGGGGGTCTCCAGCCCCTGAGCTTTGGGTGGCATTCTAGTGCTGGACGGGGGTGGGAGGGGGTGCAGGCAGCAGAAATGCCTCTTTCCTTCTTTCTATTTTTTTTTTTTGGCCCACAGCCCGTAGGGGTTTTCCAGGTTTGCTCCTGGCTCCATCACCCCCGACAGAGTTATGGGACCTTGTGCCGTGTAGGGGATCAAACAAGACAAATGCCCCCCGCTGTCTCTGGCCCCAGAACTCCTCTTCAAGTCACATCTCGGTTTTGACAGCTTCTTGAACGCCACTGCCAAGGGCGCCCCTTCCCTTCCCTGCCTCCCCTCTTCACCTTGCCAGGAAAGCACAAAGACACGTGGGCAGACCGGAGCGATGGCGGGAAAGGCGGCTGCTCCCCCGAGGGACTTGTGCCCGAGTTTCAGATCCCCAATTTCGGAGAAACCAGGTCCACACACGATAATGCACGAACAAAAGACGTTTATTGCTAGCTTGAACTAGGGTCCAAGTCTCATCCAACGCAGTGGAGTCTTGACAAGGACCCTGACCCCGAGTCACAAGCAGTTTGTAAAGGGTTCAGTTAAGAAGCGGCTTACATACTGGCCTGGTGTTAGCATTGCCCTATTGCAGCAGTGGTGAGCAACTGGACAGCAGGTACCAGGAACAGTTTGGGGTTTTTCCAAGAAGCCCCTCGTGACTGGCCAGATCCAACTGCCCAGTGTCTTCTTATCTAGGTGAATTACTCAATTGGGAGTTTACCAGAAACTCCAAGTCCTGCTTTGGGGAAACAGAAACTGAGGCCTAGTTGAGACTTAATGTTAGTTGTAGCCTGTCATGGCATCACAGACTAATGCCTTGTCAAGAAGTCTGTCTGCGGTGGCTTGTTACCCTGGGAATCTTATCACCCCTAGAAGAGGAGGGAGCAAGAAACTGGCACAGGGGAGAGGCTGATTTCAGGCTGGTCGGGGAAGCAGGTGCGTTGGGCCAGGAACTTCTGCTCCCAATCAGAATCGGGACGGCAGGGCTGAGTGTGTTTATCAGTCCTGTTCCTTCTGAGACCAGCCTGCCTCAGAGCCAGTCCAGGGGTCCCCCGGCGCCCACTTCCCAGGGCCCCTGGGAGGGCAGGAAGCGCCTCCTAGAGCGTGGGCGGGATTGTTGGTCACTTGGGGCAGAACCAGATGCCCAGATGCGGGGCATGCTGGGAGCAGCTGGAGCTAGTGATGGTTGATTGACAGCTCGTGCTGGAGAGTCCCACGGGGAGGGCCCGGGGAGGATGGGGGGAGGGCTGTGAGGCCGGGAGAGCTGGGACTTTCAGGCTGGACAGTCGTGTCGGGGAGCTAACAATTAGGTCCCCAAGTCCCCCAGTAGGGCAGCGGCTCAGTTCTGCAGCCGTTGGGCAGGGCTTGCAGAGTGGCTGGGGTGCGGGGAGGCACCCAGGGCTGATTTGGGGGCCGGTTCCTGAGCTTGGGGCCGAGAAAGGAGGCTTCACTCCAGGAACAGGGCCAAGCCAAGGTGCTTCGAGGTGGCCGGGGGAGCGGGCCTGGATTCCAGCGCCACCCGAGCACCAGTCGGCGAGATTTGGGGGCACGGGGCGGGCGCTGTGCTCGCCAGTGCGTTTCTGGAGCCCGCGGAGAGTTTGGCCCCAGCCCGTGTGCCCCTCCCTTGGGTCCCGAGCCCCCTCTTCGCTTCCTTCTCCCGCTCACCCTCCCTCCTCGGTGAGGCTGGACTCACCTCCCAGTTTATGTCACACAGACTCAGAGAGGCCCGGTCGGTCCCCTCCTGCCGGGCGGAGGCTAGAGAGAAGCCGAGCTTTCCCGGGAACGTTTGCTCTCGGGTGCCCGGCCTCCATCCCGCCGGCAGTGCTCACCCTCTGGCTCCGGAGTTCACCAGCCCGTGCTGGTAGAGAAGACTGATGACCCCCACTCTTTCTCACCCCTGTGCTCCTCCGCCCCCCACCACCCCCGAGATGAGCTCAGGGCAACCCCCCTCCCACATCTCAGGTTCACTCTGTTTCTGTGTCCCTTGTTTCATTTGTCTGTTTGTTTGTTTATTTATTTATTTATTTATTTATTTATTTATTTATTTATTTTTGTGTTGAATCCCCGTGAAATGCGGTGTTACAAAGCTGTTCACGGTTAGGCTTCAGTCACACAGTGTTCCTCCACCCATTCCTCCAACAATGTCTCCAGTTTCTCCCCCACCACCCTCCTGCCAGCCTGTCTCTGTGGCAGGCACTTTACGCTCTCTCTTGCTCTCTCTCTCTCTCTCTCTCTCTCTCTCTCTCTCTCTCTCTCTCCTCTCTCTCTCTCTTTCTCTCTCTCTCATTATGGTTTGCAATACAGATACCGAGAGGTTATCAAGTTTGTTCCTTTCCCTATTTTCAGCACACGGTTCTTATCCAGAGTGATCATTTCCAACCATCCTTGTCATAAAGATCCTGAGTTTCACTTATACCCAGCTCTCAGTCCCTTTTGATTTCTAGGGCTCCAGCTCTCTTCCCTTCTAGAAAACATCATCATTCCACAACAAATATGGGACCCCTTTCCCCCCACTCCTGAAGGGGCCTTGAATGATTGAGCCCAGCATAGCCACTGAGTTGGTTGGTCTCTGGGGCTCACTGGCCTCCTTTATCCCACAAGAACTCCAGGCCTCAAAAAAATTCATTTTGTCTTGTGTCCATGACCATGCTCTTAACTTATAGTTAAGTATTGTGGCGCTTTGTCCAGGCCCGTTTCGATGTCAGGGTAGCTCACAACTTGCCCTGAGTCCATCCAGTTCCTCGTTGGGACCCTGGGGTGCTAGGAAGTAAGGGCAAGTGAGGCTTAAGTCGAGAGAACAGATGCCCAGGAATGAATATTATTAGGAGTCAGTTAGTTCCCAAGTTACAAAAGCATAGTGTTAACTGTCTTCCTGCATCTATACAAAAAGGACATTGCTCTGAAGTAAGTATGCAAAGAACTTAAGGAAAAGAGAAAAGCAATATTTACAAGTTAACAGGGTCTGATTAGGAGATATAGGTGATTGACCAGTTGGGGGCGCAAAGCACAAAGAAAGAGTTTACAGATAAACACAGAGGAATGGGAGCACTGTGATGGGAGTACCCAATAAACCTAAGCTCCCTGTGGCAAGGCAGAAAGAACAAACCAATGTTATCCTACAGTCTTGTTGGAAAAGCTCTATTTAAAAGCACCCTACCCCTTCTAAACCTCTGAACCACGGAAAATAAATTAGGTCCTCAACAGTCTGTTGGGCCAACAGTCCCGGCTCCAGTGTAGATCAAAGGTATCAAGACAGACTGCAAAGAGAGAAACGATCAGTGTTTTTCACTGTGAAGGTGAAATTCTTTGGCCTCCGTTTGTCCCTTAAAAGGCCGGGGACAGGATGATTCTAAGGTCTGTGATGAAGTTGGGAAACTTTGCACACCAATTTGTTTTCCTGAAAATTTGCCAGGCAGAAAATTCTGCCTTTTATCCGCCTTCATTGTTACCTTCCGAGCAGCTTTCCCCATAGCAACTGAAAACTTCTTTGGACTGAAATTATCCTGCCCAGCTCCCAGCGCACAGTTGAGGAATTTTAAAAACAGGCTTTTGTGGCCATGAAATGCACTGAGATTTAGAAGACCTCAGTGTTGCAGGCAAGTCTTCATTCATCTTCCTTCCCAAGGTAAGTCCCAGCTTTCCAAATATTGTTTGTGTCATCCTCTGTCATTAAAGAAATGCGAACATACAAATCTGAAACGTTTTTAACCATAAAAGTAGACCCAGAATCGTTGTTATTACCCCAGAGTCATTATTAAACTCATCTCTGGGCCAAGATCTGAAGTGAGAGGCTGCTAACATTTCACATTCCTTAAGCAGTCTTACTAAGAGATGTTTGTTTGGGTTTTAAAACTTTTTTCCAGAAAGCTGATTGGCTGTAAAATCACACACCAGCTTTTTTGGTGAGTGTGTGGCTTTATCGTGGCTCATGAGCTCTTGAAACACTTTGTTTTCTTAAGATAGTTTCTACTACTCTTAATAAATCAGAAACTGGAAAGTTCTAGAAAGTTCTAATCCCTATGTTATCATCATTTCCCCAGCCTCTCCTGTCTAACGTCTTGTAACTCAACCAGATTTGGTAACTTATTAACATTTCTCTCTTGATTATTTATTACGTAGAGATATCAACCTTGCCTCTCCGAGATTTCCTTTACAATGGAATTAAGTGGGGGCTATTTCCTGTTCCCAGGATTTGGAGGGGAAACAGAGAAATGTATTCTTCTCAATTTTAACTTTTGGTTCAGAGAGAGGCCCTAGAACAAACTCCTCGGATGGGTTATAGTTGGAAAATCTCAAACCATGGTGGCTTCCTGCCGATTTGGGTTACAAACCACTTACAGACGCCCTGTTGTTCAGAAACAGCTTGTCATGGCAAATCAGCTTAGCTGCCCAATTAAGGGACCTTTCAAACGTGTCGCAGGAGTGATCATTACAGCCGGGATTTCTCGCCTTCTCAGAAATTCCTCCAATTCCAAGTCCACGCTGTGACCACCAGCCCAGCCACCAGCCCTGACAGTCCAGGGGGACAGCCGGGCAGAAATGTGCGTGTGGAAGCTCTGGGCTCTCTGGGTGCTGTCCTCTCTCCTGCTCGGCCTGGTCCCCGCCTCCGAGACAGAAAGCCCCTCCACCCAGGACAGTGGTGGTCCTTGGCGTCCAGGCCTGCTGATGGAGGTCCTCCAGGATCTGTCTGCAGGTGACCATCCACCCCAGCGCCACCCAGGAAGCCCCCTCTGGACCTTGCTGGAAAAGTCTGCATGCCCACGGAGGGCCGGGAGACCACCAGGGGACTGCAATCAGGTTAGTGCCGTAGAGCAGGGTCCCGAGCGGAGCACGTCGGAAAGAGCAGTGGGGAAGCTCATGGGGCAGAGCTGCCAGTGCCCGCCTGGGGCTGGTAATCCCCTTGCAGATGGAGGAGAGCGCCAACCACCCAGCGGGGACCAATCCCGTAACTCAGCACCTGGCCTCTGAGTCCTTGCCAGAAGTGACCCCTGAGTCAGGAGGACGCGCTGAGCGTCGCTGGGTGTGCCCCGGCAGGCTTTGCTGTGTGTCCGCCTGCTGACAGTGCCTCTGCAGGCTGGGAGGGTTTACTCTGCCACTGCGAACTCAGTTCTGCTGTCCGACCCTCTCTTCAGAGGAGCAACAAGCTGGCCCGCGCCCAGTTAGAGGGATGCGGTGACTCCAGGAGAGTCTTTCCCAGCCAAGGGCTTTGTCCTGACAGAAGGGTCTTGCTAATAGAATTTCCCCCTCTGTGCAAACAATAAATACATGATTCAACAACTGGTAAAATTCCCGAGGGTTCCTGGAGAGAATGTGTTATCAGCGCTGCCATTAGTTTATATAGAGGCTCCCCACTGGAAATAAGGAGAAGTCAGAGCTTGTTAAGGTCCTCTGAGAATTTGGTTCAGGGAAATATTCCCTGAGGACTTGAAGCCTTTCTTAAGGCTGGCTGGCTCCCAGTCAGGGGAAGAATGTAAACATGCAAAGTTGTGTTCTCTCTCTTCTCTCTCTCTCTCTCTCCCTCCCTCCCCTCCCTCCTCCTTCCCCTCCCCCTCTATCTCTCCCTTCCCTCTCCCTCTCCCACTCTCCCCCTTCCTCTTCCTCCCCCTCTCCCTCTCTCCCTTCCCTCTCTCTCCCTTTCCCTCTCTCCCTTCCCTCTCTCCTTTTCCCTCTCTCCCTTCCCTTTCTCTCCCTTTCCCTCTTTCTTGTTTCTTTCTCCCTCTCCCCCTCTCCTGCCCCCTCTCTCCCTCTCCCTCTCTCCCTGTCAATCCTCCCTCTCCCTCTCTCTCTCCTCTCTCTCTCCCCTCCCTCCCACTCCCCCCCACCCCCCCCAACCCCGTTATTTTCTACTTGTGTTCTGTAACATGGTCAGAGCTGGGCCAATTGTATTTCCGTTTGAAATAATTCCCTTCCCAGGGAGTGGAAGCCGCTCTATTTGTCAGCTCCTTCACTTTCTTTGTGGGAGAGAGGAAGGACCAGGGCCAGTGTCCGTGGGCTTCTCTAGCTAGATTGCGCTCGCATGCGTGTGTGTGTGTGTGTGTGTGTGTGTGTGTGTGGTGGGGAGGTGCCACTGAAATACCTGGGAAGCATTAAATAGTGCATGTTTTATAAAAACCTGGGGGGAAAAACATGTTCTGAGACCCCTCCCCCAAGCCTACTGCTGGGCTTGATCCAGGGCACAAGCTTGTGGGTGGGTGATTGTTTTGGGTCTTTTCTAGAACTTTCTCCACAAAGAAGCAGGGTTAATTTGAGAAAGCTGTGATAAAGAGAGGGTGAAAGGGTTATTTCATACTCCTGAGTGCCTAGCAGAAAGGGGGTGTAGGAGAGGACAGTTTACATCTTGGATTTGTGGGGAGAAAACTTTTAGTCACGATTTTATTTTAGAACCCACTGGAACGGCCTTTTCATTTCCCTGCAAAGCGATCAGAAGTCGTGGAGAACAGCACTCATTTAAAATAAATCCATTCAAGGTGCCACCCTTTGGAAAATGAATAATGTGGTCTCATGGTAACTCTTGGCTTTTCAGTGATGGAGGGTCTGATTGTCCATACTGCTCACGAGGTTTTCCGTGCACAAAATTCCAACAAGGCGGGGCAGAGGGAGCTGTCATGAATTCAGTGAGGGATTAAGTATCAGTAAAGAATAAATTCCACTTCGCCAATGATGGAACTGCAGCTTCCCGCAGCTGCAGGTGAAGGAAACGTAGCTGAGTCAGCAGCACCATGTTCCGGCACCTCCTAGGCCTGGGTCACACTGGGTCTCTCTTCCCCGTCCATAGACAAGGTGAAGACCACCTCCTCGGGCAGCCCTGCAGGGATGCACGTGTGGGTACAGGTGCTTGCACAGGAGCTGAGGCCGCTGGCCCCTGTGTCCCAGGTCCCTGCTGGTCGGCCCTGGCTCCCTCCGTTCCCGTAACATATTTACACGACTTTGTGGTGTGGCAGAGAACTGCGACTTCTGCAGCCTCTGGGTTGGCTCCCAGCCCTTCGCCTCCCCTGGTGGGTGGAGAACTGCTTCTTTTAAGTCCCCTCTGTCCCTCTTGCCACTCTCCTTTTCCTCTCTCTCTCTCTCTCTCTCTCTCTCTCTCTCTCTCTCTCTCTCTCTCTCTCTCTCTCTCTCTCTCTCTCTCTCTCTCTCTCTGTCTCATTGGTAAAGTGGGAAAGTTTTGTCTTGCAAGTTTATTTTTTAACTCGTCTCACCTAAGATGTTTTTGTCAGCCTAAGATGCCACGAATTCTAGCACAACACCCACAAAATCCCACCCAGAGTTTTGTCCTTCCGTCACCAGCTCTCGTCCTTTTGGTCCCTGAGTTGGCAGGGAAAAGCGTCCATTGTCGTCTTGTACTCGAGCTGCGTCGCTAGGCTGCTCCCTACCTTACAGAAGTCTAAGACTGACACAGAGGGCAGCGGATTTGTTCTTAACCCAAATCAAATTCTAAATCTCTTTGGGGCTTAAACCCTACAGGTCTGGCAATCGTCAACTAAATGACAGGATGGAACCACCTATCACCTTTGCTTTGGATCCCCAGGGCTCTCCGTTGGTCTATGTCAAGCTGAACTAAGATTTGATGCTCTAGAAAATTCTATCAAATATTCTGGTAATACAGTTAATTTAGTTAGGAGGGCTTCTTGTATCTAAAGTTGGGGAGGGCTTCTTGTATATTAAGTTGGCTTCCTGCATTAAAGTTTATCCCCCTAAAGCTTCTCATTATTAAGCCTTCAAAAAGAATGACAGAATCTGTGTTTTCTCCTTGAAACCTTCTGCTCCACCTGACATGATTAAGAGGCAAATCAATGGATTATGCCTGAATGAGTCCTTTCTTCTTTAACAAAGAATGCCTGCACCAGCTTCAGGGTCCAAGATAGATTTTTTTAAATAGGTTTTATTGGATCACCGTGAAATACAGTTACAAACTTTCATGATTATGTTTCAGTCATACAATGCTCGAGCACCCATCCCTCCACCTGTGCACATTTTCCACCATTATTCCCAGTGTCCCACCCACCACCTCTACCCCATCCCACTCCATACCTCTGTGGCAGGTACATGGATGGATCTTTGTGGTGTGTGTGTGTATGTGTGTGTGTGACTCCCAGCGATGCTCAGGAGTTACTCCTGGTTCTACACTCAGAAATTACTCCTGGTGGTGCATGGGGGACCATATGGGATGCTGGGGATTGAACCTGGGCTGGCTGCGTGCAAGGCAAATGCCCTTCTCACTGTACTATAGCTCACAAACAAAGTCATATTAGAAAACCAACTGATGTAGGGCCAGAGCGATAGCACAGAGGGTAAGGCTCTCACCTTGCACATGATTGATCCAGGTTCCATCCCCCGGCATCCCGTATAATCCTCCGAGCACTGCCAGGAGTGATTTCAGCGTGGAGAGTTGGAGTAAGCTTTGGGCACCGTCAGGAGCCTGAATGAAACAAAAACAAAAGCTGTGAAGAGAGTAAGAGACTGAGATTGCCCAAGCTGTCACTTGCTGCTTGCAGCTGCCAGGGCCCCTGGGAGAGTGGCTCATCCCAGTGGTGGTATGGGATCTACACCAGGTCCCCGAGATGTAGCTCAACACACACAGAGTCAAGTTGCTTGTGAAGAACATTCTATAATTCTGCAGCAATCTAAAGCTTACTTTGCACAACTAGAAACCTCGTGCTCGTGTGCATGCATGTGTGTCTGCATCCGTGTACTTGCATGTGTGCATGTGCGTGTGCATTTCTCTATATGTGTGTGTATGTGTGTGTTGTGAGATAGAACCCAGGTGTGATTCTTGCCAGGCAGGTGTTTTACGTGGAGCCAGTCTCCAGCCTGAAGTGGCAATTCAACCCTGTTACTAAAATAATTCATCCCATTTTCCTGATAGCTGTGAAAGGGGCCACTGAAACGTTTTCAATGACCCTCATGCTGACACATTGGCTTTTATTTTCTTCCTGGGTTAGAGGAGGGCATCTATTTCCAATGGAGTGTTTTGGTGTGGTGGTGGGGGGTCGCTAAAGCAGCTAACGTAGACCTCGTTCTGCAGTTGAGAGGGAGGAATGGTGGACAGTTCTCAGCAGGGGCTACCCAGGAAGGAGGGAAGCATGATGCAAACGTCCATCCTCGCCTCTCTTGCTTGGATCTGGCTTGTCTCCCGTCCCTCCCCCACAATGATAAGCAGCAAAGGCTTGTGGTGTGGTCCTAGCTAGAACTACAGTTGACCCCGAACAAGGATCGTCAATTAGGGGTGCCCCCAACACAGGGGACAATTTGAATGGAACTTTGTCTGCCCTAAACTTAGCCACTCACAGTCTATCATTGACCATAATTCTGTCTTAATCCATGAGACAGTCGATTGATGCATCTTTTCTCTGTGATACGCGTGGGATACGTTATCAGAATAAAGTTAACCACAGAGCATGAAACATGATTTAGAAATCACAAGGAGCAAAAAAAATATATTTACAGTTGCAAATTGTATCTATGAAAACCGGACGTTTACAAAGACGATTTCCATGGAAGTGGACCGACTTGCTCACTTCAAACCTGTGTGGTTGAGAACCCAGTGTGTTTGCAAAGCGTTTTTGTTCCTTCCTTTTTTTGCACAGTGCTTTGAGCCAGATGCTCTGTTACTAATGGCTGGAGGAGATTCTGAAGGGTCACCGAGAGAGGAAGTGGCCCAGAGACTGTCGCTTCTTCTCCTCTATTACATTATTCACCGGGAAGAGGTCTGCGCCTCCAAACTCAACATGAGTCACGAAGGGTATGAGTTTTACTTGCGCAGCCTCCTCAGCCTCCGGCAGGACGAAGACCCTTCCTTCCTGTCACAGAACGAGACCGAAGATATCCTGGCCCTCACCTGGCAGTACTTTGAGCCTTCAGGAAGCCAGGTAAGAAGGGCAAAGTGAGCCTGGAGTTAGACCAAAAATGTTTGAGGCATCCTAAGTGAGTGAAGCGTTTCGGGGATTTCAGTGAAAGGCAGTGAGTGACAGAACTTCAGGAAAGGGGAAAGAGAATGACTCATGATCGTAAGTGGCTTAGCCACGAGCTGGGTGGGTGGTTGGGTGGATGACGGGCCAGCTCTCATCCCTCTGCATTCCCTGAGCATTCAAGTAGGTGTGACTCACGGTTTTGGACTGCGCTCCACAGTGTGCAATGGAGCGTGAGGGCAGTGTGGCGGATTGCCTTGTCTTTGGGCCAGGGAAGGAGAAGGATAGACCAATTTGGAAGAGATGCTTTTATCAGCAACTATCTCAGCAAAGCAATGGGTAGCTTTGATGGGAGTTAGCAGTTTCACCTTTCCTCCCCTTCCCTTCCTACCTTCTCCCCTTCCCTCCCCTTCCCTTCCCTCCCTCCTCCCCTCTCCTCCCCTTGCCTCTCCTCTCCTCCCCTCCCCTCCCCTCCCCTCCTTCGCTTCCTCTCTCTTTTTCTCCTTCCCTTCTCCCCTCCACTTTACTCCCCTCCAGTGCTTCCCTGTCTCTTCTCTCCTCTCCTCTGGGGATCATATGGTGCCAGTGATTGAACTGAGGGCTCTTGAAAGAGAAGCATGTGTTCGGTCCTTTGAGCCACCTCCCCAACCTGTGTTGTGGTTTTTATTTGCATGCCTATGGTCCCCAGTGGTATTTCCTTTCCCTTCCGTTCCCTGTTCCCTGTTAGAATAGCTAGTCTGACCCCCAGTGCTCTTTGTGACTGTCCCAGCCCACCATTTCTTTTACCTTTTCTGCACTGTGTGGCAAGTTTGAGCAGCTAAAGTTTATTGAATGTAAGACCATTAAAACTGTCTTTTCTCAAAGAATTCATTGAGAAGTCACTCATACTTTTGCCAGGGAGTCAGGAAATGAGTTTTCATTCTCTTAAATGATTCATTGGCCTGAGTCTTAGCCTGTTGGGTCTCTATAATAAAAGGACCCCTGTAAAGGTGGCTATGAACAATGGAAACTTATTTCTCGTGGTTCTGGAGATTGGGAAGTTCCAGACCAAGGCTCTCTGGTGAATTGATGTCTGGTGTGAGCCTCCATACTGGATCTGAGACAGGTATCTGATCTCTGGTCCCTGATGCTGGATGGGGAAGAGATTCCCTGAAACAGGGCACTAATTCCATTTGTGAGGGCTACACCCACTTGACCTACTCAACTTCAAAGATCATGAATAAACCCCAGTCCTCAATGCCCTCATATTAGTGTCTGTGATTTTAACCTAGGAATTTAGGGGATTTATATACATTCCATCTATGGTAACATGTAGAACAGAATTTTATTCTCGGCCATGTTCCCACAAACACCCCATGCATTTTGAAAGGAATTATTTCCTGGTGATTGTTTTAGGGTTGAAAGGGGATCTAGGTGACTTTGGATCAAAATAACTTCAGAAACTAATATTGTCCTCTCTTGATTTTGTACCTGATTTTAGTGTATGGAAACCAGAACATTGCTGGAACAGTCTGGAATCCTGAGCAGTAATGGTGCGGACGAAAATACCCTTCCCCAGCTGGCAGCCACCGTGATGGCCTTGTCCCTCCGAGGGGTTTGTCTGGGACAAAGACACTTACCTTCCCCAGACTACTTCACAAAATATATTTTCACTTCTTTGAATAGTACAAATACTCTCCACCTCTCCGGTAAGTATGTTTCCAGAAATTTAATTCCAGGTACACACCTATTAGCTAAATAGTATCAAAAAGCAAAGATGAAAACTTTGATGGCTAAATTTATTTTGGTTTTATTTTCAACACTATTTAGTCTTAGCTCAGGTGGCCTTTGGGGGGCAAACTGCTAGGATGTGTAGGTGATGAAGAAGTGATTCCAGCCATAAAGGAAGAATTATCCCTGCAAAGGTGTGGTGTGTGTGTGTGTGTGTGTGTGTGTGTGGTGTGGTGTGGTGTGGTGTGGTGTTGGGAGTGGGGTGAGTTGTGAGCTGCATATCAGCTAAAATCTTGAATACTTGATCTTAGTGCAGGGTTCAGGGTCTGGGGGAAAATATTGTGTAGAATGATGAATTGATATTCTAAACAGAGCAAGAGGTTTAGTAGCAGTTCCCTGGGCTCCATGAAAGTCACTTAATTTGAAAGAAAAGTAACATGAACTAGTCATCTTGACTGCCAAATTGGGGAGACTGAGCCAGACTGAGTTATCAAAATGGATTCAAAATGTTGGCATCACCATTTTTCTTTCTCCCTTCCTCCCTCCCTCCCACCCTCCCTCCCTCCTTCCCTTCCTCCCACCCTCCCACCCTCCCTCCCTCCTTCCCTTCCTCCCACCCTCCCACCCTCCCTCCCACCCTCCCATCCTCCCATCCCCCCCTCATCTCTCCTTCCTTCCTTCCTTCCTTCCTTCCTTCCTTCCTTCCTTCCTTCCTTCCTTCCTTCCTTCCTTCCTTCCTTTCTTCCTTCCTTCCTCCCTCCCCTTCCTCCCTCCCTCCCATTCCTTCCTTCCTTCCTTCCTTCCTTCCTTCCTTCCTTCCTTCCTTCCTTCCTTCCTTCCTTCCTTTCTTTCTTCCTCCCTCCCTCCCTCCCTTCCTTCCTTCATTCCTCCCTCCCTCACTTCCTTCCTTCCTTCCTTCCTTCCTTCCTTCCTTCCTTCCTTCCTTCCTTCCTTCCTTCCTTTCTTCCTTCCTTCCTCCCTCCCCTTCCTCCCTCCCTCCCCTTCTTTCCTTCCTTCCTTCCTTCCTTCCTTCCTTCCTTCCTTCCTTCCTTCCTTCCTTCCTTCCTTCCTTCCTTCCTTCCTTCCTTCCTTTCTTCCTTTCTTCCTTCCTCCCTCCCTCCCTCCCTTCCTTCCTCCCTCCCTCACTTCCTTCCTTCCTTCCTTCCTTCCTTCCTTCCTTCCTTCCTTCCTTCCTTCCTTCCTTCCTTCCTTCCTTCCTTCCTTCCTCCCTCCCCTTCCTCCCTCCCTCCCTCCCTCCCCTTCCTCTCTTCCTTCCTCCCCTTCCTTTCTTCCTCCCTTCCTCCCTCCCTCCCTCCTCTTCCTCCCTTCCTCCCTCCCTCCCTCCCTCCCTCCTCTTCCTCCCTCCCTCCCCTTCCTCCCTTCCTCCCTCCCTCCCTCCTCCTCCTCCCTCCCTCCCCTTCCTCCCTTCTTCCCTCCCTCCCATTCTTCCCTCCCTCCCCCTCCTCCCTTCCTCCCTCCCTCCCTCCATCCCTTCCTTCCTTCCTTCCTTCCTTCCTTCCTTCCTTCCTTCCTTCCTTCCTTCCTTCCTTCCTTCCTTCCTTCCTTCCTTCCTTCTTTCCTTCTTTCCTTTCTTCCCCTTTCAAGGTATTAAAAGTGAAAAGATTTTTTTTAACTGTATCAAAATGGCCTGCTTTGCACACTAGGGCTTCTAAGTATGTCTCCTAAACATTTTTACTGTTTCTAAAACACTTTCTCTAGGGAAGTCACAGAATAAAATACGATAGGAGTTTAACCACGGAACAGAAGATCTTCCTATTTGGAATAGATCTTCCAATGTGGAACCAAGAGCACAGGAGTTGGAGCTCAGCAGTGTAGCTGTTGTTACCAACTTGTTTGCTCAGCAAATTGAAGGCCAGATGTGTTTTCTTATAATTCATTTGGATTTTCTGTTAAGATGAAAGTTGAAATACAATTAAATCATGGTGCCGGGCTATCCTAACCAGGGAACGGTCCTGTGGAAGGCGTGGTATGGTGAGAATAATTTTTATTTTTCTGAGAAATAGGAATTGTGACTTGGAGTGATAGGGTTTTAGTTAGAGAGTTTTTATTGCAGTGGAAGGAATGTAGTGATTCTACTTTTCAACTTACGGGAAAATGTGTGTCACTTGCTCTTCCTAAGAGCTAGGAAGAGACCTCTGGCTGTAATACAGAATACAGTTAGATGTGAGTTGTACTGTGTTTTGCTCATTCTTTTTGGGAGCTTTGTAAAAATGCCTAAATAATCGCTCGTGAGAGATGCTCAATGCATCCATTTGGGCAAATCAGCAGCTTTGCTTTTGAGAAGCCAGAATTCCACTCTGGAGTATCATTATTGTCTCAGTGTAACGGATGCTGCAGAGAGGCCGAGAGAATTTGGCTCTGCAGCTGCCTTTGATCTAGAGTTGTGTTGCTATGTTTGTATTTTGGAAAGACGATGAAATGTGCCTGTTTTAAGTAGCACTGTACCTAAGCGGGCACCAGTAATGTCACCATTTCAAGACTTGTTGTTACTGTTTTTGGCATATCAAATACGCCACGGGGAGCTTGCCAGGCTCTGCCGTATGGGCAGCATACTCGAGGTACCTTGCCAGGCTCTCCAAGAGGGACGGAGGAATCGAACCCGGGTCAGCCGCATGCCAGGCAAACGCTCTACCTGCTGTGCTATCACTCCAGTCCCTGTTTTAAGTAGCACTGTCATCCTGTTGTTCATCAATTTGCTTGAGCGGGCACCAGTAACATCTCTATTGTGAAATTTGTTGTTACTGTTTTTGCCATATCGAATATGCCATGGGTAGTTTGTCAGGCTCTGCCATGGGGGCAGGATACTCTTGGTAGATTGGTGGGCTCTCCGAGAGGGATGGAGGAATCAAACCCAGGTCAGCCATGTGCAAGCCCTGTTTTAAGTAATTTTTAAAAATGTATCTATAATATCATTAAAGTTCTATTTATTTTCATATTTTTCTGATTTCAAAATATTTCATTTTTTTCTCTATCAGGTGCTAAAAAATTCTGTAAAATTCAAATGGTTTTATGTCTCTTAATTTTCCTTTATGAACATTATGCCACCCCTCCATTATTTGTGTGTGTGTGTGTGTGTTGTGGTAGGGAGTGTTTGAACTGTACTCAGCGGTGCTTAGGGCCTATTCCCAGTTGTGTACAGTCATAAACGTAGGTTGTAATACTTGGGGGACCATATATGGTGCCGGGAATTTGGGCTATGTTCAGTCTCATGCAAGGCAAGTGCTTTGCTGCCTGTATTATCACTTTGGCCCCTTTCGCTATCTCTTATTAAAATGTTTTCCTTGGGAGAAAGAGAGAGTGGTTTGTTCCATCTGGACTTTGCTGATTGGTTCACATGACCTTTGTGTAGATTGCTTGTCACAGAGAGAGACTTCATAGCTTTGGGTTGTTTATTTGAAAGCTCTTTCTTACAGTTTGGCAGTTTGGACCTTATATCAGGAGGTAAATAACATTGGGTTGTTTCATTCTGAGGAATTTTAATCTGTTGAAAAGCTTTGCTAGATTGATTACTTAGAGCTTATTAAACAAATGAACTTCTGGGGCCAGGGGGAGAAACAGTGATAGTGCAAAAAGCCTTGCATGTTGCTGACCTGGGTTTCATACCTGGTGTCCCATATGGTTCCCCGAGCCCACCAGGAGTAATCCCTGAGCACAGAACTAAGTGTATCTCTGACCATAGTGGAGTGTGGCCCAAAATCCAACCAAACGACCAAACAACACATTTCTAATCTGCTTTTTTTCTTCATTTTTTTTAGTGTAACTCTCTTCTATTGAAGAAATTTCCCCCTCATCATAAGTTTATTTTATTGCTTTTTAAGGAAAATAACACATTATTTTTATTGTATTGTTTTATTAATATTACTATGACTCAGCTCTTTTTATTGAGGTATTGTGATTTGCAATAGTATTAATTTTTTAATATACTTGCAATACTACCTTTCCCCTTCCACCAGCATGTCAACAGGATATAGTACATTCTGTTGTTTTGTTTGTTACGGTTTGGGGGCCATAACCTACTGTGCTCAGAGATTATTCCTGCCTTCCCACTCAGGGATTACTCTTGGCAGGATGTGGGGGACTATATGGGGTATTAGGGATTGAACCCAGGTCAATTGCAAGCAAGGCAACCATCCTACCCACTGCATTATCTCTGCAGTCCCAATAGTATATTATTGTGTAATTTACCACTTTTCAAAATAATGACATAGTTTCCTTGCATTTTTCTTTTCTTTTTTATAATTTATTTTATTTTTCACTGAATCACCAGGAGAGGTAGTTGCGAAGCTTTTGTGATCAGGTTTTAGTCATACAATGTTCCAACACCCATATCCACCAGTGTACATTTTCCAGCACCAATATTCCCCATATCCTTCCTGCTACCAGCCTGCTTCTATGGCAAACACTTTTAATCTCTGTCTCTCTCTGTCTCTCTGTCTCTGTCTCTGTCTCCCCCCCTCCCCAACTCCTCCGCCTTTTGGGCATTATAATCTGCAATACAGATACTGAGAGGCCATCATGTATGGTCTTTTACCCACTTTCAGCACACATCTCCTTGGATTTTGCAAAGAACAATGAGCTTTTCTTTTTGAGTCATTATGATTTGATATCTCTCAATCTACTGTCATTTTATACTAATTGGTGCTCCAATGGTCTCTTCCACGAGTGAAACCTTATTCAAGTGGATTCTTACATCCTTTTGACAGAATCATTCAAACAGGTCCCTCCTTCTCTCCGATATAAGATATTGCAGGTTGATCTTGTGTATTTCCTGCCTAGGCCTGGAATCAGTCATGTCTCCAGATGCTTTATATCTTTATCTAAACAAATCAAACCTTTCTCATAACACTCTCGAATTTTGATGTGCTTTCTTTTAGTACTCTCATGTTTTCATTTTGGATCCCTTTTGAATGAATTTTGGTGTATGCTGTGCGGAGTTGATCTATCTTTCTTACATAAATACACAGTTTCCTATGAATTCTTCCTCTGATTTGAGATGCTGCTATAATATAAATCTATGATATAGGTGGTAGATATGTATTTATTTTCTATTCAATTCTATTGCTGCATCTGTCTCTTTATGTGCCAGTAATATTCTATTTTGCTGTATAGTTGACTTTAGAGTTCAATGTCTGGCAGGACTTAGCTTTCATCATTGTTCCCAGGGTTATTTGTTTTCTTAAACTAATATTAGCAGTGTCCAGCTATAGAATAAAAACTTTATGATCATTTCATTATTTATCAAATTTCATTATATATAAATAACTTAGGGAGAAATGCTCTAAGATGTTGGGTTTATAACTAAGGAAATGTTTGTCTTTCTGTGGTACTTGTCTCTGTATGTGCTTTTGTGTAATGTTTTGTTATTTTTCTCACATAGTTTTCTGTTTTGTGTTTTTGGATGGGAGCATTGTGCAGTCTGACTCTGGTGGTGCTCCGGTACTATTCCTGGCTCTGTGTTTTAAAATGACTCTAGCTGTGCTCAGGGACCAATGGTGGTGTTTAGATTGAACTGGGTCATCTGCATGCAACTCAAGAGCTTTATCTCTTGTATCTTCTATCTTATTCAGTGTACCCTACTCTAGAAAGTGAGTGGGAGAATAGATTTTTTTAGGGTGCTGAGAGTTAGAATCCTAGCAGCTATCCCCCACTAAGATGGGACAGATTCTGCATCTTTCCAAGACCTTTCATAGTTTCTAGAGCCAGAATGAACGTGCCAAGTCATATATGGATTTGATTCAGCATCTCTCCCACAAAACAGGGGACCCAGAACTCCGCATTTCCAGAGACCAACTCTGGTTCTGCTTTAAAGTAGTTTATGAGGGGCTGGAGCGATAGCACAGCGGGTAGGGCGTTCGCCTTGTACACGGCCGACCCGGGTTCGATCCTCGGCATCCCATATGGTCCCCCAAGCACCGCCAGGAGTAATTCCTGAGTGCAAAGCCAGGAGTAACCCCTGAGCATCGCTGGGTGTGACCCAAAAAGCAAAATAAATAAATATAAATAAATAAATAAATAAATAAAAATAAAGTAGTTTATGAGGTAAACCCATGGTTTCCAGATGAAGGAACTCTTGAAACCAAGATTTGGAAAAAAGTTAAGAAAAATGTCTATAAGGCATATAAGGAAGGGACTAAGATTCCCATGGAATTCTGGGTTACATGGGAGATTATTGATTCTATTCTCCTGTTTGGGGAAAATACGGTCGAGGAGGAGGAGAATGAAGAAGAGGAGAATATTAGTGATAATACGGCCTCAGCTCCTCTCGTACCTAAGTCTCAAAAGGATTTTCATAGTGAAAATATTTCTAAGGCTGAATATAGCTCCGCTTCCAGTGCATCAAATGAAAGTGATATGGATTATGAGTCTGATGCCACTCCCTCAGATTCTGAGTCAGATGAGCGGCCTCCAGACCGCTCGGGACATGCTCCCAATCACCCAGTCCAGATGGAGAAGAAGCAGCTTCCATCTTATCACAGGTTAAGAATAGACTCACTCAGTCATTTCAAAAGGGTCTGTACCTCGTACGGACCTACATCTCTGTACTGTAGAGAGTTTCTTGCAGTTTGGAGTAAAAAGGCTCTTTGGGTACCTCAAGATTTTCACATGGTCGCTAAGATGTGTTTAAGCCCTTCTCAGTACTTGCACTGGATGGTTCAGTGATGAGGCCAAGGCAAGCCTTCAGGGCCTACGCCATGCTGGATGAAAATTTTCAGGGATTAAATTGGTTTATGAGATGTTAATAGGTGAAGGGAAATGTCGCGACCCAAAAAGGCAAGTCACCTTGCCTCGTGCTGTTTTTCGTAAGATCTCTTGTATCGCTGTCCCTCACAGAGCCCTAGACTTTACCTGTTGGATTTTTACCCAGACATTAACGTTTTTTTGGCTATCTTACATGGGGTCCTCTTCTAACTTACCTTTGTATGTATGAAGGGTACTGATAATTTGAAAACTTGATCTTTTAACACATTCCATGATAGATTTTTAATTTTTTTCGTATCTGAGGGTTTTCATATATAATATCTCCAAATGAAAATAATTTCTCCTCATTACAATTTTTATGCCTATATTTACTTCTTACATGACTTCACTGGGCTGGAGCAATAGCACAGCTGGTAGGGCGTTTGCCTTGCATGCGGCCGACCGGGTTCGATTCCTCCATCCCTCTTGGAGAGCCCGACAAGCTACCGAAAGTATCTCGCCCGCACGGCAGAGCCTGGCAAGCTACCCGTGGCATATTTGATGTGCCAAAAACAGTAACAACAAGTCTCACGATGGAGATGTTACTGGTGCCCGCTCGAGCAAATCGATGAGCAATGGGATGAGAGTGACAGTGACAGATGTCTTCATTTGGCAAATAACTCCTGTTTATTACTGGTAGATAATAATGACTATGGATTGTGTTCTTTTTCCTTCTTCTCTTTTGGCTTTTGGCTCACACCTCGCAATGTTCAGGAATCACCCTTGGCTCTGCGCTCAGGAATTACTCCTAGCAGTGCTTGGGGACCATATGAAATGCCAGGGAATGAACCTGGATTGGCCATGTGCAAGGCAAATGACCTACCCACTGTACATTGCTCTGGTCCCAGGACTGCATTCTTATCGAGTTTATAATGTTGAAAAAAGATGCACTTATCTCTTTAGTTCAAAGTCTTTTTCAACATCTAGAGCTTTCTTTCACAGCTTAAAGTTCTGATTAATGTTTTAACAGTAATCCACATATTTATGTTTATAATGTTCTTTATTTTTCCTATAGACTCAATTTACCATTCAGTTCATTACTTTTTTAATGTAAAGATCTTCATTCAGTATTTCTTATAAAGCAGTCAATGAATTCACTGATGTATGCCTGAGAATTACTTTATGTCACATTCTATTTGAAGAATTATTAACCTTTTTATTGAAAGATTTTTCTTCTCACATTAACTTTCTGGACTCCATCATCCAATAGAGAAGGTGGCTATTAATTAATTATATTAATGTTCTTTTATATGCAATGAGTTCAATTTTATATTCAGCATATTTATAATGCTACCTTGAAGTACTTTGCTAAACCTCATTTCTTGGAAAGATGCATTTATTTATTACTTCCTCTACAAACCAAACCCAAGTTGAGCCACACCTTCCCATTTATTTGCAAATCTCAGATATTTTTCTTGAAAACTAGTCATTTTAATAAAAATATTGCAGCAACTCTATAATTTTTCCTTTCACTGAGATAGCATTTAGGAAAAGATGAGATATTTAATTCACAAGCAAATAGATTCATCGAAAAATTCACTGTTATATTCAATTTTTTCCTATCAATCACCTTTTTAAAAAGGTCCAATGGGGAACTAAACTGTAGCCTATAATGCCGCAATTTACCACAGGAAAGCCAATAGGATTTACACCTTAAACCTCCATCCTGCTACATCTGTGCCAGAGAATGAGACAAAAACACGAAGACTATCCAAGCCTTAGGGTCACCTGAGCAGCCCTTAACAAGTTTACAGGCTGGCCCTTTAAGATACAGGCTGGCCCTTCACATCCCAACTCTGGCTCCCAACCTGTGAGCCATTGTTTAAGTTGACAGAGACTTTAAGGACAATTAGTAAGCCCATGAAAATTTAAGATATGTTAAGAACAGAGGATATTACACATAGCCAATCATCAGACACCCTTGATGACTGTAGAGTAAAATCCTGACAGTTGTCTTTCCTGGGCACACTGAAGTCTTGTTATCAAAAAGATCAAAATTGTTTTACCCTGGGGACTATGAGACCTTGAGGTGGCTACCTTGTCACAGGAGCTTTGGGAGACGAGTTCTAGTTTATCTGTTCAACCTCAGATTCTTTCATTTCTACTCTGTGCATCAACACTGAAGAGATACATACTTTGTTCGATTTCCCAATCCAAGTTATGGATAATCTACTAGAGCCTTAAGGGAATATATTTTATATGGATGAAGCCAGTGTCATCTTTTGTTTATATTTTTATTGACACCTAGAAAAAGGTATCATCTGACTCTGTAAAGCCTCTCCATTTGGTGGAATTGCCCGTTTCATCATTTCCAGGAATGACAATGGTGGGGATCACTTGGTGAGATGGATTCTGTCCCCAAAGCCAGTCAGGATGTTGGGAGGGAATCAGTATCGATTAGAAGAAAGAATTATCTTTATTCTCCTTCAGGGTGAAATCTTGACTTGGTATCAGGACAAATTTCATTTAGTAAAATACCCAGTGAAATCATGACCGTTCTGAAATTGACCTGTCTTTATACTACGTGACACCACATTTTGTATGAAATTTCTAGAACTAGACCTACTCCTCAATACTCTCTGGGCCCAAAATACCTGTGTCAGAAAGGATAGTAGCCACCGGCTTCAAAGGAAAGAAAACAATGTAGGAGTTCGTGCTTGGGATTCCCCTAATCATCCTGCTTCCCGGAACCAAGAGGCAGAGGATGGTCCAGATTCCTGGGATCAGGTACTGCCGTTATTCTTACCACACCCTCAATCGCTGTTGTTAAGGAAGCCCAGTTATGAACATGCTAGAAGACTTATAGAGAACTTAAATGAAAGTGTGTTTCCTAAAATGTAAAATCAATATATTTCCATAAAGTGCTTATGCTTTTTCCCTCTCTATCATGGATCTCTGTAAACATAAACAAGATTTTTTTGGACTAAGAATTACATATACTTCTATAAATATATGATATTATTTGTGTTGAGAGAAAATGATCAATTAACCTTTCCTTTCTTAGGTCTAACTAGAATGTATGTCTAATCCAACAAATATAGCTTAAGTATTTACTCTGAGCTGGTCACCATCATACGGATAAGGGGCACAGGACTGAGGTAAATAGGCACAAACTTCGGTGCAGCTTACAGAGATGTGGGGAGGTAGAGAAAGGACATAAATGCTTTGAATAATGAATTAACATTTTCAACCTAGACTGAACTCTAAAACAGACTACT
Organism: Sorex araneus; assembly: GCF_027595985.1. NCBI lineage: Eukaryota > Metazoa > Chordata > Mammalia > Eulipotyphla > Soricidae > Sorex > Sorex araneus. The sequence continues at coordinate 61,523,347 of NC_073310.1, read as the reverse complement.
TCAGGCTGTGAGAAGCAGGAATGTTTGTGCAGTAGGCAGTACTGAGTTTTTAATAAGAGAGCTAGCTGAGCTGGTAATCATACCCACATCAGTATTTTCTCAAGTGCATTCCAAACTTCACTCATGAGTCTCTCTTGATGCTCCTTGAAATGGGGTGCTGTGGTTATAAAAATTTGGGAAATACTGGGATATACATTAGCATATCAAGGTGCTGGGAGAACAGGAGTAAAAAAATTTCTTAATCTTACCGAATCCATCACTTTTCAAGTTTTGGTTATAGAATCTCCTCAATTCTAGTTAGTTAAAATTCCCCCAAATTGGTGTTCATGAGAATTATTTATATTTATTGAGTCTTTACTCCGTGTAAGATACTGCCATTTCAAAAATATATTACCTTGTAGTAATATGTGTATAGCCTTATACACACAGACACACACACACACATAGCCTTATAGCAACTATATGGAGTTAGGCTATTTTATCTTACAGGTGAGGAAATTGAGGTGAGGAAATTTATATATATATATAGATAGATAGATGTGAGGATATATATAAATCTATATATATACATCCATATCCTCACAACCATATATAATACATATATAGTATGTACATCTATATGTTTTCTGATGACATATGCTGTGTGCTTGATAATGTTCTTATTGGGAAATATTGATTTAACTAAGTAAAGCTATCTTTATTATCTATATCTCAGATGAGCAATATTCCCTTTGAGCAGAATCTGTATCTTAAAAGAGAAAAATATTTTTAATGTTACTCAAATAATACTTAATATTGTTTCCTTAATTATGAACACATGACTGGGTAGTACATCATATTTTTAGCTATGATATCCATCTGGTGGTGCATATGTTGTGGTGCTAAGTGTCCTCCTGGCTCTGTGCTTAGAGATCACTCCTAGCAGTGCTCCTCAGACCACACGGGGTTCCAGCGATTGAATCAGGGTCGAATGCATGCAAACCAAGTGCCTTGTTCCCCTGTACTATCCCCTAGTCCCACTATTGTATGCCTTTTAGAATGAATTTCTGTTACTTTGGGCATATATATGTATATATATGTGTATATATATACACGTAGAGAGGCATATATCAAGCACATTCTTTCAAATTTATGCTTATAGTAGGGCTGGAGGGATAGCACAGCGGGTACAGTGTTTGCCTTGCACGCGGCCGACCCAGGTTCAATTCCTCTGCCCCTCTCAAAGAGCCCGGCAAGCTACCAAGAATATCTCGGCCCCACAGCAGAGCCTGGCAAGCTCCCTATGGCATATTCAATATGCCAAAAACAGTAACAACAAGTCTCACATGGAGATGTTACTGGTGCCTGCTTGAGCAGTTTGATGAGCAACGGGATGACCGTGACAGTTACAAGTAGTTAGCCAAAGGGGACTAACATCGACACCTGTATTAGTGGTTTGCTGTGAAACTTTTCTTAACTACTTCTTCAGGCCTAGATTTTAGGTGGGAATCAGATCTGTGTGCCGGAGACACTGTTTGCACAAAGAACAGGCTGTTCTTGTTTTGTTTAAATGTAGGGATCACCTACTTTAGGCATATCTCCTCTAAAACTAGTCACCTTTTTGTTTGTTTTGGGGATCACACCTGGTGGTGCTTAGGTCTTACTCCTGGCTCTGTGCTCAGGGATCATTCCTGGTTGTGCTTAGGACCATGTGCGGCACTGGGATCAATCCCATGTTAGCCATGTGCCAATGTTGACAGGGTGGTCCTAACATTTATTGTCCACACTCCAGCGGGCTAACAGTTCAGTTTTTAAAAGTTACTTTAGGAGCTGGAGCAATAGCATAATGGGAAGGATGTTTGCCTTGCATGTAACTGACCTGGGTTTGATTTCCAGCATCCCATATGGTCCCCTGAGCACCACCAGGAGTAATTCCCGAGTGCAAAGCTAAGAGTAAGCCCTGTGCATTGCCAGGTGTGACCCAAAAAGAACAAAAAAGTTACTTTAATTGGTTCTGACAAAAACACGTCAACCTAGGCTCAAGATCATTAAAAACAGGAATCTCACAATCTTGTAGCTCCTGGTACTCGCAGTTTTAGCTGGCTTGTGAAAAACTATCCCTTTTGAGGTGCTGGGAGAAGGCAGAAGTTAGGGTCTGGCCAACGTGTATCCATCACAGGTTTGACTCTCAATGCCACATGGTCTCCTGAGCATCGTCTGCGACAATCCTGGAAGTCCCCAGCATTTCTGGGGTGTCCAGCTAACCTCAGAGCCTTAGGGTCTAAGCAGCACTTCCCCCCAAGTCTATCCCCACTGAAAAATAACAAAGGCATCAATATCTCCTTTGGATGCTGGGAAGAGCACATTCAGTACAGCGTGAAAAACAGCTTTCAGTGTTTGGGAAATAATACCTTGCAAACTCATACTATTCGACGTTATTAAATGGTAGTATTGCTATTAGTATTGCCACTATTATTTAGTACTAAGAATGGAAGTGAGACCCTGTTGTCTTTGATCAGATATTTGAAATAATCCTTGGAATTATTTTTGGATAAAAGTCAGAGGAAAAAGTGTGTGGAGGAAGGCTTCGTTGTCTTAGCAAATCTCGTTAGAATCTTGCTCTTCCTCCAGCTTGGCAGCTGATGATGTGTTTGGGTCAGAGCTGAGAGTCATAACAAAGGGTTTCTCCCATGCAGACTTGCTTCTCTGCCCGGCAGCTGGTGGAGATCTACCTACAAAGCAGCCGTGTGCCCATTTCTAAGGAAGACTTTAAGCAAATGAGTCCAGGGATCATCCAGCAACTGCTCAGCTGCTCTTGCCAGCGGCCTCTGCTCACCCCACAAGCAAAGCTGCCACCCACAGCTCTGGAGAGTAAGTCCTAGTTCTCGTAGAAAGGGATTGGGGGAAAGGGGGCGCACGCTGGAGTGATAGCATAGTGAGGAGGGCATTTGTCTTGCTCACAGCTGACCTGGGTTCAATCCCTGGCATCCCATTGGGTCCCTTGAGCACTGCCAGGAGTAATTCCTGAGTGTAGAGCCAGAAGTAAGACCTGAGCTTCACCAGGTTTGACCCAAAACAATAACTGTCACTGTCATCCCATTGCTCATCGATTTGCTCGAGTGGGCACCAGTAACGTCTCCATTGTAAGATTTGTTGTTACTATGTTTGGCATATCGGATACACCACGGGTAGCTTGCCAGGCTTTGCCGTATGGGCGGGATACTCTCAGTAGCTTGCCGGGCTCTCCGAGAGGGTCAGAAGAATCAACCCGGGTCAGCTGTGTGCAAGGCAAACGCCCTACCACTGTGCTGTCGCTCCAGCTCCCCACACAACAACAACAACAAAGGTGGGGGAGAATGCACAAGGTGTATGTAAGCAGAGTAGCTGGTGGATTCTTGCCATCTAGTGCATGTGCTTCTAAGCACTTTTATTCTTTTTCTTTTGTGGCCACACCCAGCAGTGCTCAGGGCTCATTTCTGGTTTTGTGCTCAGGGATCACTCCTGGGAGGGCTCAATTGGGATGCTGGGACTTTTCAAAAGGCCTGTTTAACTCTTCCTCGTTGGTTTAATAACATTTAAAATGGAGGACAGTCATATTTTTCTAAACTCTTTAGAGGGTATGACTTAGTTGGAAACTATTCCCCAGAAAGTTCTAGAACATAATTTTAATGGATCTTGTGTGGGATTCCGCCCACCCCCCACCCGCCACCACCACCACCCCTGGAATTTAAGGTGATTTTTATGTGGTCTGTTCACCGGATATTATGCCAGGTTGTGAGAGAGAGACACATTCAGGGAAGTGTCTGGGTGCCCTAGTTTGCTCTCATCATGATTCCGAACCATGACTGAGCATCAAGGAGCTGAACTACTGAGCTGCCCATCTATCTATCTATCTATCTATCTATCTATCTATCTATCTATCTATCTATCTATCTATCTACATACACGCACACATACACACACAAACACACACACATGCATGCACACACACACATTTGGCTTTGGGGCGACACCTGTAGGTGCTCAGGGATCATTCCTGATGGGCTCAGGGATGATATGGGGTGCTGGGATAACTAGGATCAGCACTGCGCAAGGTGAGGACTCTTCCTCCATGCTGTCTCTCGCCCCTGTGCTTCCCGCTTTAAATGAAGCAAGCATCACTTCATCTTAACTCTTCAGGGCTAGTATGGTGGCGAGGTTTTCCTTTTTTCCACATAAAATCCTCAAATAGTCACTGGACGTATTTGATTTTGCTTAGATAATCTAAAAAGTTGCACTTGACTGCTTAAAAAAATCTAGAAACCCAGGATAAATGTAGGGATTGTTAAAAATTATTGTCTTCATCCAAAATGGGGGTTACCTAAGCTTAGAACGTCACCCACAAGAGTGCTCAGTCTGACCATGATAAATGCATCGAGCCCGACAAATCCAACTTGTTCTTTAGAGCTTTGGGAAGAAACGCCATCAGATGCAGCAGACATGCCAGGAGCCCCAGGTCTACTCGTTCGCTCCGTGAGACCCACCTGAAGGTTCCACTGGGGGGGCATCAGCCCGCTGTTGCACTGCAGATGTTTCAGTTGAATGTCAGAGAAGTTAATCAGCTGGGGTGGGAGTGAACGAGGGCCTCGCTTGGCGATGCTGATTGCCTTTTAACAAGGGGTTGTCACAGTACCTTAAAAGCAAGAGGGTTATTTGATGAAACGCTCTAATGTCCTCCCTTAAAAATGTAGCCTTTTGGTCCCGTGTAATGCTGGCAAAAGAGTTTCAGAGCCGTCTGCTGCCCGGCCTGAGCGTGCCGGCAGGCCTCGGCCCAGACCCAGGCGCTGACTGTGTCTCCGTCTCCCTCTGCCCCAGAGTACGGCTACAGCACAGTGGCCGTGGCCCTGCTCACGCTGGGCTCCATGCTGGGGACCACGCTGATCCTTTTCCGAGGCTGCGAGGAGAACTACCGGCTGATCTTACAGCTGTTCGTGGGCCTCGCCGTGGGGACGCTGTCTGGGGACGCTCTCCTCCACCTGATCCCTCAGGTAACCCCCCGCCCCCATATTCCTCTGAAATGCAGCCTTTTGAGTTCCTCTTTTAAGTCTTTCAAGATATTGGGGCAAAACCATACCGTGGCTTGCACCGGCAAACAGGCTGAAGTGTTTGCCGTGGAAATAAACGGGACCTTCCTCAAAGCCCCTTTAGGAGAGAAATGACGGTCGGGCCTTAGGATTCACTATGTAGATTGTGCATGAAGGAAACTTCCAGAAACACGTGGCCATAATCTACAAATCAGAAGCCTTGGACAGTAAGATGCTGTTCTCTGCTCGCTTCTGCACCCTGGGGCTTGAATGAGTCCTCTGCTCCCTCGCGGGCTGGTGCTTGTTGGGTCTGGTCAGAAGGAGGCATCCGGGAAACCAGATGGGGAGGAAGGAAGGAGAAAAAGGTATTTCCTTCTTGCTCCCCCTCAGCACAGAAGCCCCTGATACACTCCAATGCCAAGTTCCACGGCCTGCAAAGTCGTTAGTTGTAGCTCCTCCCTTTTATCCTTTGACTCCAAGGATGCCCATGCCTTTGGGGGCTTGTTAGCTTCACTCTCTCTTATTAGCACCCCTGAGCCTGTCCACACAGTGGAATAGCACCGTCAATGACCTCTCTTCCCTGGAGAGGGGGGAAGCAGATTTCTCAGCAGCAGTGGCCCCTGTGGGTGGGAACATGGGACTGTAACCTGGTTCTCCGTTCTGGACACCAGTGGAGAGATGCTGTATGATCCACCTCCCCGCAAAGACACACCGAAAAGAATCCAACAAGATGCAAGCACTGCCCTGTCCGGCAGCATTATTCACGGCAGATGAGAGTTGGGAACAACCAGAGAAACGGGGCCAGGAGACAGGTTATACAGCTGCCATGAGACGTCATTAAGCTTTCAAGTGAAACCCTGCCTTTGTAATCAGCATGGACGGTGCTGGGTGTTTACTGAAATAAACCAAACACCAGGCAATTTCACTCCTGTATGACCGATAGACAGAACAAATGAATGGAGGCAAAAAATAAATAAATAAAATAGCAAACGCTTATAAGAACAAATTAATGGTCCCCGAAAGGGAGAGGACGTGGTTAACACATTAAAGGGGTCAGTTGTACAACGGAGGATGGAAGCCTAAACTTCTGGGTTGAGCCTGCTGTAACCTAGAAAGACGCTGGCCCTCGGACTGTGTACCCAGAACCTGTGTAATCAAACAGTGTTGCTGCTAGACAAAAAGAAAAAGGAAAGAAAAGAAAGAAAAGAAAAAATAGTTTTTTTCTTTCTCTTGCCCAATTAAATAGCATCAAGAAAAATATCAACATTAGGAAACTGTCTTAACAGGAGTTTTCCAAGATATTTTTTTCTGGAGATGAAAGGATACGAATGAAGATTCAGGAACTCCGGCGCTCTGCGTGATGGGTCATGTGATGGGTCATGTGATGCATCTGTGATGGGTCACGACAGATGGGCTGAGAGCCTCGTACTCAGCACCCGGATGCCCAACTCCACGGGCCTCTGGCAGTGCCCACGGGTGGCTCATTGCCTCAAGGCTCAGAGATTATTAGATGTTCTTTTTAGTGCCCCTTGACATTTCATTTTCTAGAAATTTCTTAAGGCTTATTGGCTTGGGGTGGTTTTTCTAGGTTCAGGGTTGCAGGGCTGTACCTGTTCAGGACCCAGGGAACCAATAAAAGGAATTTCTGCTGCCTGGGCCCTCTGCTGGCCTCATGTCTCAGGGAAGCAGGGGTAAATTTGGGGGTGGGGCGGGTTTGACTGCTCAAACCGGGCATTTAAAGATTAGCTGTAGTTCAGGAAATTTAAAAGGCAGACTTTTTGGTTTCATTATGTAGTGTTTTGTTTGTTTGTTTTTCACTGAAAAAAAAGAAAAGAGATGAGGACAGAATTTATTGATAAAAGAGAAAAATATTCAGGAAATATATGATGAAGATAAACAAAACAAAACTAAAAAACCCAGTTATTCCACTATGGAATCCGTGGCAGGTTGTCCGGCAAACCAGAAAAGTCAGTTGTGATTTGTTTTAACTGGGTGTATTCTAGGAGAGAGCTAAATGCATGCTGATATTGTGGTGATTTCTTCTGTTTTGTGATATATTCTGATGCCTATTTTATGAAATGAGAAAAGTTAGAAATATTAGGTGGCTACCTTTTAATATCTTTATTCAAAGGAAAAGTTTGACTAAGATATATGGGTTTTGAGTTATGTCTATGAATTCAAATGTACAGATATAAATACAGACATGTGCACATGTGTATAGATCTACAGATATGTATGAACACATGTACACACAGAATCTTACATATAGTTTCTCCTTCCCAATTTCCAACAATTTCCTAAATGTTGCAAACCACTGAGCTATTTTCCACAGTGCCTTTTCCTGGAGTGGGAGACAATGACACGTAATGATTTTCTAACTGGCAAAACAACCAATAGGATAGGATGAGAAGATTTCTGATGTTTTCATTGTGTTCTCTTGGGACCTAGAAGCTGATAATATTGTTGGCCAGAGAAGTTTACACTCAGCAGAAAAAGCCTTCTGGTAGATTTCTGACTTGTATAAACATTTATTGAAAGTTTTCTTTCATTGCGGTGGGTCACAAGGGAAATAAATCTCGAATGAATGGTTGAAAACTGTGGTGTGTGTGTGCATGTGTAAATTATATTGTTCTATTATAAAGCCGGGCTGGAGTGATAGCACAGCAGGTAGGGCATTTGCCTTGCACGCAGCCGACCCGGGTTCAATTCCTTTATCCCTCTCGGAGAGCCCGGCAAGCTACTGATAGTATCCCACCCCCATGGCAGAGCCTGGCAAGCTCCCCATGGTGTATTCAATATGCCAAAAACAGTAACAACAAGTCTCACAATGGAGACGTTACTGGTGCCCGCTCAAGCAAATCGATGAACAACAGGATGACAGTGCTACAGTGCATTATAAAGGCATTATCTGCAAACAGTAGATTGAACTCCTAGAAGAGAAATTCAGCTAAAATGAAGTATCTGAAAATGCAGTGGTTTTTGCTGAAAAATACTTAGGCTTTTTACTTATGATCAGAAGCTGTTCAAAGTCTTCTTTCTTTCTTCTCACACACATTTTATTTAACCTTGATTCTGACATGGCATGCAATACTTCAAGCATCTAAAAGCAAACTGTGCTTCGAATGGTTTTAGGTGCTGTCATGGGGTTTCTCAGAACGAAATGAAAGTTAGGTATATTTAATACCAGCCTTGCTATAATTAATAAAGGTCTCTCTCTCTCACCACCCCCTCCTCCTCCTCCTCCTTCCCATTCCTCCAGATTCTTGGCTCATACAAGCACGAGTCCTCAGACTTTGAACATCTCCATGAAAGCAAGGACCATATTTGGAAACTGTTGGGCTTGATTGGAGGAATTCATGGATTTTTTGTGATAGAAAAATGTTTTATTCTTTTTGTATCACCAAGTACTGAGGTATACTTCAAATTTTATTTATCTTTTGTTTGGACTTCTTAAGGCTTATCTTTTTGCTCAAAAGGACTTTGTCAAAAAGGAAATGGTATGTGTAGGCTGTCTGAGGCTCTGCTTTCCAGAATATGCAGATCATTTTGACGAACAGCACCTCTGTGGGTATTGTTATTGACTTTTTAAACATCTGTTGCTTGCTCCTTTCTTTTATGTCTGGTTTCTAGGAGGTTATTTCATATTTGGTAATGAAGTTTTCCCAATAGAGGACTGCATACTAGTCAGTGCCTGGGATTTCTTTCTTGCCAAAATAAAGTAAATAAACAGAAGAAAGATTTTTTAAACATAATGTTAGGGCTGGGGAGATTACTCAGAGGGCAGCAGGACCTACTGGGCACGCAGGAAGCCCAGGTTTGATCCCTACAACTGCTTGGTCTCCTGAGCACTGAATTGAGAGTAACCCCCAACCACCACTGGGCATGACCCTGAAAACAAAATATGTTTTACAAGATTACCCATCATTTTCTCTCTTAAGAGCATTTAAAATAATGAAAAAAATGCTCAGGAAGAGACTGTGGTCTATTCTATTTGTTTATTTTTGGAGTGGGGGGGACCAGGCAGGATTGGGAATCAAACCCAGGCCTTCTGCATGCAAAACACATGCTCTACCCATTGAGTTAGGTGTGTCTATAATTTTTTTGAATTTTTTTCTTTCATTTTAGGAGCATTTATAGATTTCGACATATATGGTAAACATCAAGCACAAAATGGTTTACTTACAGATTTTTTTTATTTTTTTACTGTTGTCCTTATACATTATGCTTGGTGAAAATTAGTGAACTGTTGAGATGGTGAGATTCATAATGTGACTCAGTGGAAAATGACATGCTTTGCATGCGTGAGTCCCAGAGTTTCAGTACCATCAATGTTTTAGAAAGACTTCAGAAAAATTAGAATACATTTTTCTTTCTTACAATGTCTCTGAGTTCTCAGTGCTCAGTCCTTTATCAATGCTAATGATCTCTGACTCTTCCTGGCCAGAGTACATGCTTTTCCCCAAATATCAACACTTGTTTGTTATCACTCCTAAACTCTTTTCAAAATTCTATTTTGTGATCAAACCTCCAATTCAGGTTCGATCCTCAGCATCACATATGGTCTCATGATCCGGGAACCATCCCTGCACTCAGAGCCAGAGTAAGCCCTGAGCACAGCTGGGTGTGGCCCTAAGATGAAAAACAAAGTGAAATGATAACTATCCTTGAAGTTGCGCTTTAAAAGCATTCCAAATATGCATGATGTTTCAAAATAGTCTGGTGCTTCTCCAAGGTGAGACATTTGGGCAAATATTTATCGTGATGAGACTCTCTGGCTCTTTTTCTGCCACCCACCACTTTGGCCAATAAGCAGAACATTCCAAGAAACATGGAATTGTCTGAGGCTGCACTGGTGACCTTTAGCACTAATTTTAAACCTCCCTCCTCTCTGGCAGGATCTGTCACTGGTTCATGGGCATGGAGGACAGTCCCAACATCTTGCTCTCAACTCTGAATTAAGTGACTCATCAGGCAGAGGCAAATCAACTTCAACAATCCAGTTGGTAGGTTACTGATCCGAAGCAGTTTACTGATTTGATTATCCTCTTTCCTTAATTCTTTGATGAATAGATGGAAATCAGTAGGATAGATAAGTCGAATCTGCTTCTGATTTGTCTATTCTTGACCACAGTAATTATTGTTTGGAAAACTTTGCCCAGCCCCTGGAAATCCAGAGCGTCAAGAGCATAGCTCCCAGATTCTAATCAACTCTCTCTACTCTGCACATCTACTTTATTTTTAAAATGTCATAAGCCCATTGACCTTTAGTTTGTTTCATTCTGACTAATCGTTAGTCATGATGAGGTGGGTGCAGAGAACTGGTGAACAAAGAATTTAATGCATCTGAACTGGGGTGTTTGTTTCGTAACGAAGGGTGAATAGATCTGCCTCTGGCGAGGTCTCATAGGATGTGCCTTCTGTTACATTGAATGTTTCGTGACAAAACTCTTTCATGGTCTTGAAATACACCTCAATCAGGTTCTAAATAGCATTCCCATCCTAATGGGACAGGAAAATATGAAGGGAATAGGTAGCATAAAACATGCCTCCTATCCCTAGGACCTTAGGAAAGGGGGCAGCAATTTAAGAACAAGTTCTTGAATCTGTTATACAAAGAAACTAACAACCTGGCATTTGATTGCAGACCCAGGCTAACTCAGAGGTAGGAGCAAAGTTGGGTTTCTAAAGCAATCCACTCAAAGCCTTGTTGTGTTTATTATTTAGAAACTTCACATATGGGTTGAAAGCAGATAATGTCATCAAGCTGATTCTCAGACTGAGAGTCTTTAGAAATCACTTTAGTGTCGGCTTGATTACTTCTTTTGGAATAAGGAGTTCGGAAGCCCCAGGTGCATCTAAGCAACTGTCTGGAGCTCCCTGGATGAGTGATAAACAAGTTGAATATTCGAGCTCACCTCCGTTTGTTATTTATAATGTATGACCAGCCCATACTGGAAACAGAACGATATAAAATTTTAAGATTGCTGGACTAGTTGGATTTCCTGTTGTCATGTTTTTAGGATGGCAGGGAACTTCCAATTCTTTTTAATCAAAAGGAGTCTTGAATGTTTATCCAAATTCCTTCACACGTTGTGACTATTTAAGGTTTTTGGGGGGATGTGGGGTGGGGGCGGACTTGGAATAAATATTTGAACTCCTATATTTAATAGACCCAGACAGCCTTTGATTATACTCAGGGTTTTAATAGAAGATATTAAAAAAAAATCACATAATTTTTTTCTAGGCCCATCAGTTTCCAGCAGAAGACACATAACCCTATCATCTGACTCAGCTATCTCTCTAAATGACTGTGTCATTGCATCTTTTGAATGAATAATTGCTATTTATTCTAACACAGCATTCACTTTTGTCCTTGTTTCCTCCTTGTGACCCCCTTTTCTACCTGTTGATCCCCAAATCTTTCAGTTCTCCATTTCCATGATTTTCACCTGTGAACTATCCAGGGGGGTATATGGCCCCTGGTGGAGAAATGCTGTTATAACCAATGAATGCTAGGTTTACTTTCTCTGTTTTGTTTAAAAAAATAAATAAATAAAAGATGATTCTGCTCTCATTTGAAATCTGTCCCAATGTTTCCATAACTTGACTAAAATGAATAATGGTTTTTCAGAGAGCGTGTTCAATGGGCAGAGAAAGGTATTTTTCTCCTATAATAGAAGAATCCGTAGCAGAGAGAAAGGAAGTGACTTGTCTGAAATTGAGTTCCGAGTCAGTCTCAGACATAAAAATCACATCATCTTCATACAGAGAATTCAGTTTCCAAATGTCATTTCTCCGTCATATGAAAAAAATTTCCAAGAACCTTATTGTATCTAACTTTTAGGGCTTGTTGAATTATTTAATTAGCAGTATTCTTTTGTCAACTGGCAAAGCAACAAAACAGAAAATTCAGCTATAATAAATGAAATAAGGGATTGGGTTTTTATTGGCACCTCTGTCTCCTGTAGGGGAGAAGTGCCAAATTAGGTCAAGAATTAAGAATTGGTTTTTAATTCCCCACAAGTTTTGAATTTCATAAAGACTTGCATAATTTATGTATTAATATTGATTTGGAGGAGCCAGTGATGCTCTGGGCTTACTTCAGTGTTTCCTCAGGGAGCACTCCTGGCAAGCTAGGGAGATTGGATGCGGAGTTGGGGACCCAATCCAGGTTAGCCTGTCCGAGCACCTTAGCTTCTGTACTAGCTGTCTGCCCCCTGCCCGCAAGCTTACATAATTTAAGAGTCTGAATTACACTGTCTAAGTAGCCTCTGGCTCTAAATGGAGTTGTGTGATTCACAAAAGTACTAGTTTTTGTCTAAACTGGTGCAAAACTCTGTAGATATTCAACTCTGTCTTCAATGTTTATTTCCAAAATTTGTTTCATTGTGCTCTAGTGTTTTAAAATACCTCGAGGAGTAAACATAACTCTCCAGATTTTTTTTTAAAAATGATGGATTATCTTTCATTGGCTGTTTCTTTTTTCATTTAAAATAGAAAGGCCCAGAAGATTCACAGGCAGCTGAAATTCTTCCAGGCAGTATGACATCCCCTCGCAGAAAACGTGAGTACCAGTTCAGGAGGTCAACTTTATTTTCAGAGAAAAAAGCTTGTTTGATTTCTAATATGTAGGTCAAAACCATACAGAATTTATTTGGGGATTGGCATTTTATTATTGAAACATTTGCCATACAAAGTTTAATACTCATTCCTAATAGATGCCATGAATGACAATGTTATTTCCTTCTTTGAAAGTGATGTTTTTCTTCAGTTATTGAGAACAAGTCCTCTGAAAACATCAGTTATTACCTGCCTGTGCCTAACTCTCTGGGCTCCTGAAAACTCAGGCTTTTCTGAGGAGCCAAGCCTTTCCCAGTTGTTGGGCTTATTTCACATCTACTGCGATTCATGTCTGCCTCTTTTCTTATATTGTTTTGAGATGTTGGACAGCAACTCAGTGAAACCTTGTTATCAAATATTATTCTACAACTACTTTCTTCCTCTCTGTGATTTCTTTCCCTCCCACTCTGCATAATTTTTTCCTTTTCCTTCCCATAATTTATCCATCAATTTATCCTTTCCATGATTTCCCCCTATTTATGAATTTCATTGACCACGGTGGTCTGTGTGGTGTGTGTATGTGGGGGGGAGGGGGGTCATAAAACTTTATTCTCTTTCGCTTATATTTCTGAATAATTTTATGAATTTTCATTTACTTTTGATATTTAGTTTTTTTAATTGATTTGCTCCTATTTCTTTCCCTCCATCACTCTTTTGTGATATGAATTTGTTTCACTGTCCCCTCCCCCATTTTTATTGAAACACTATGATTTACAGTACCGTTAATGATAACTTCATGCAGCCATCATTCTGACACCACACCCACCACCAAAGAACTACTTCTCTCACAGTGTCCCTTATCTTAATAGTCTAAGGGCAAGATGTCATGATCAGTTATTCTCTTTCTACCACTGTTACCTGGTAATAAAAAACGGCAGCCTTTTATCAAATACTTCTTATCACACCTAACATAGGTGATTTCATTTAATCCTTCTACAACTTGGTGAAGCAATTGTCATTATTACCCAGCCATACAAGTGAAGAAACTAAGTATAGAAGAACTTAAGTCAGTGCCCAGGGCTGCACTTTGGTTCCAATCTTGAGGAACTCAAGAAATGCTCATAGGGGTTGGAGCGGTAGCACAGTGGGTAGGGCATTTGCCTTGCACGCAGCCTACCCGGGTTTGATCTCAGGCATCCCATATGGTTCCTCAAGCACTGCCAGGAGTAATTCCTGAGTGCAAAGCCCGGAGTAACCCCTGAGCGTCGCTGGGTGTGACCCAAAAAGCAAAAAAAAAAAGAAAAAGAAAGAAAGAAATGCTCAGAGCCAGAAGTTGTACAACTGGTGTGGCACTTGCCTTGCATGAGGCTGACCTGGCTTGATCCCAACATCTTATATGGTCCCCTGAGCACTATCAGAAGTGCCCCCTGAGCATGGAGCCAGAGGCACAGCATGCTGTGGCCTGCAAACCAAACAATAAATAAAGAACTGCCAATGTCACGACGGTATCCTTCTGACCCTTAATTTGGACATCCATGCATTTTCTCCCCTTCTTTCATGATGTTGGAAGGGGCTGGGAAATGGGCACAGGTCTAGCATCACCAGGTCAGCCTGGGGAGCCCAGCTGGGCCCAGAAGCCTGGCATCCTCTAGCTCTTGTTTTGAACCGATGGCTCCGTTTGCCGAGGAGAATCACAGTGAGGATTCTGGGCCTCCTGGAAACTTCTTGGGAGATCCGACATCCCCTCCCTCACCCCCCAAGAAATGTCTGCAGATATGTCATCTTTCTAATGCTGTCTGCAACTAGAGAATGAAGGTCTTCCTCTCTATGATAAAGTTGGGAATAAACATACAAATAAAAACAGGCATGACTCAAAACATGTTTGATGTGGTAACTCCTGTCATCTATGCATTTGATTCCAAGTATGGAAATACAGCCTGCCCACATTTTTCTTTCAGTCTTTAGTGGCAGAAGTTTGTTTTAGCATGCTTGGTATCCAATAGGACTACCATAGACATTTCTTTCTATCTTCTTTTAAAAGAAGGATGAGTAAAGAAGAGAAAGCCCTAGAAGTAGGAGCAGAGAACAGAAGCTTGATCAGGGAGTAGTGATGGTTTTGCTGGAGTGTTTCTAGGACCTCGTATCTTTCCACTTCAGATATCAAGCCTTGCATGCAGAATGGATAGTGAACAAATCCAAATTTGATTACTCGGTGTTCTTTTGCCAGGAACAGATTGAATTAGCTTCAAATATTTGATTGCTTGTTTCATGTTACCTCATTGGTGAAGCTCAGCTTGTGTTTCAAAAGACAGGATGTGAAAATCCTCACCACCGTGTGATTTGAATAAACAAAAAGCAAAATGATACAAGGCCCAGACCTTATATCACCCCAGAAAACCTCTGATAAGTCAGAAACATGGAACTTAATTTGACTACCAAGTGCATGAGGAAAGGTAAAATACTCCCGATAATTCTCTTGTGAGTACATTGTTACCAGCAAAAGCTTGTCTGATCTTCCCCTATACAGTGTTTACATGATCTTAAAAAGTACGTGCACAGTATGTCCCTGTGGCTTGCGTGCAAATATGTTACATTTGCCTTGTGGTTTGTTACATGTCCACGATCTGACATTTAGGAACCCACAATCAGAAATAATAAAATAACAGGCAACAAAACATGTCACTTTGTTTCTTAGAAGAGCAAACATTTGGTGAAAATTTTCCATCTGAATATATGCTCTCAATATCAAAACAGTATGTAAGCATGTGGAAATCACAGTTCATTTGCATGTTGTGATGCTGTTAAATGCATTGTTTTATTTTCACCAACCAGAGTCTCATTTCTAAAAATTGGCAGGAACAGCTCAATGACCTGGAAGCATTATTAGATTCTGAGAGCTTCCAGGCAATGCCAGTAAGCATTCCCAGAATTCAACAACTTGATATTTACTCTGTGATTTTTTGACCGTTGCCAAAAGTTCATTTTTTTCTACTGAAGGATAAAATGAATTAGTAAACCACAGAACGATATAAGACAGACTTACAGAGATAGTCCTAAATGAAAGAAGGATGATTTGGGAGGAAGTAAAAGACACGGATGAATTTTTAATATAGTTAATAAATCTCCTGGCTGTTGGACTGGGCTAACTCAGCTGTTTACTGAAGTTATTTTTTTTATGGTGCAGGATATGAAATGAGTCAAACCATATTCCGCCAATAAAAAAAGTGAGCCATATTATATGACACCCTCCCTTGCAGCCTTAATGTAACAGAAACCAGTACCCTTTCTGGTTTTAATTGAGAGTGTAATTATTAGAACATTGTGTTCCTTTCTAACAGTAACAGCTGTTACTACTTACACCTGACAGTAAGTAGCCAGCAATGAAGTTATTAATGAAGTTTCAGACTTTGACAATTGATTTCAATGGCCATACATAGCAAATGCATACCGAGGTAGGTTACTTTCACTAAAGTGTTCTACCTGAAATGCTGTTTGTCACTGTTGGCTCTTCAACTCTGTCACGAACCCATGAATATTTCATGAATGAAGGTATTTAATGAATTAAGCCCATTATGGTCTGTTATGGACTGGAGCTATAGCACAGTGGGTAGGGCGTTCTCCTTTCACTCGGCCGACCTGTGTTCGATTCCTCCGCCCCTCTCGGAGAGCCCAACAAACTACCGAGAGTATTGCACCCACACGGCAGAGCCTGGCAAGCTACCTGTGGTATATCAGATATGCCAAAAACAGTAACAAATTAGTCTCACAATGAGAAATGTTACTGGTGCTCTCTTGAACAAATCAATGAGCAACGGGATGACAGTGACAGTGACAGTGATGTCTATTATGCCATTGAATATCAATGAATTTAAAAGTCGGCGTCATATAATAGAAGCCTACAAATATGACTTCTCTTTATTGCGTTTATTGCCTCACCAATCTAGTACTGAAGGCTACTTTCAGGAAAAACAAGGGATTTTTGGCCCAGAGCTGATTTGGGCGCCTGGCAGGACTGATAGAAATGGTGTCTTGGTCCCAGTTGGGGAACGAATGGGGCACTCTGACATGAGATTCATACCCACCAACAAAAATATATGCAGAGGTCACTAAAGGGCAGACAACTCCTTGACCATCTGTCTGCAGATTGACATGAAGGATAGTCTGACCCAGACCAGAAAGTTCTGGTAAATAGCCTCCATCTTAAAGACACTCCACAAGGAAATTCTTAAGTTATTTTTAAAATGCTTCACAAAAGATACAGCTAAATCATTTAAAAATGTTTCACAAAACATACTCCCGTGGTATGGGTGGAGTGTTTTTGCTTCTTTGGACGTGGTCCATCCCACCAACGGGCAGCGCTCTGCTAATGCCTCTCACACCTTTCTACAGGCAAGAGCATGAGCCTGCTGGCAATAATGATTCTCGTTGGGGACAGCTTGCATAACTTTGCCGATGGCTTAGTGATTGGGGCAGCCTTCTCGTCTTCATTAGAGTCGGGTGTGACGACAACCATTGCTATCTTGTGCCACGAGATCCCACATGAGATGGGTAAGTCCCGTGCAGCCATCAGTATCCTGCTTATTGAGATACCCCATTTCTACCTTCTCCACATACAATGGAAAGGTGAACACGTTCTGCTCACAACACCTTCTTTAGACCAGGAGAAGGGGAAACCTAGAGGGAAAGTTCCTGAACCTTGGAATGCAATCCCATTAAACTCCTTTCTGATTATTTCCCAAGATCAGAGGGACATTCAAATTCTGGAGTATTCTCCTTGGGAGAACAACATTCAGAGAATCCTCTAAAGAACTCTGGCAAGATGGATATCTGTATATTCAATGGGGGGGCATGAAGAGGAGAAATTTGTCCATTGTGTGGGCAGACAGGCCAATGAGATAAAATAACATTTAAATTAAAGTCAAACTGTGGTTTTATCAATCTGATTTATACAAAAAAAAAAAACCATGTTGAAAACCAAGCATAAAATTAAGGCGACAAGCGTATAGTAGCAGATGCGCCTAAGACTCTTTGGGGGAATAATCTTAATAGCCCTGAAATTCAAACCCTGCCTCCCAGGACCCAAGATGAGATAGTGGAGAGATTTCTGAAACAGTCCCAGGAAGAGCAGAGACACACTCCTGCAGGGTCTGGAGACACAGTTTGGGCTGCCCCCACTAGCAGGGTACATTCCTCCTTGGAGCAGCCCTCATCCTCGTGGGGCTCCATGGTCAAAGGTCCATAATCCTGTCACCAACTCATCAATGACTCATCCCCCGTGGGAGCATTTATCTGAAGACCTTCAGGATCCATTAGAACATTCCTGGGCAGGAGCATTTGTCCTCTGCCCCCACTTTTCCCTAGTACCCTAGCAAACCCCCAGAAGATGGAGCAGTCTAAAGTAGGCCAGCCAGGAAGTGTGACTAAGACCTCTTCCTCATTTCTATTTTCATACTGTATAAAAAACACAGAATGAGACTAATGCCTAAGGACAGTAGAAATGAGGGACGGGGGAATGGTCCACGGTGGGAAAATTGTCACAAGTAGGGTAAAGAAGGCAATTGGGACAGACAAGAAACGTCTATGACAATTAATTGGAAATGATCACTTTGGACAAGAACTGAGTGCTTAAAAATAGGAATATACATGGTAACCTTTCAGTACCCATATTGCAAACCATAATGCACCAAAGGAGAGAGAGACTGAGAGAGAGAGTGAGAAAGAGAGAGAGAGGGAAGAGAGAGAGTGCCTGCCATAGAGAAGGCTGTGGTGGGGTGACAGGAGGAAAACTGGGGACATTGGTGGTGGGGAATGCACACTGGGTGAAGGGATGGATGTTGAAATAGTGTATGACTGAAACCCAATCATGAACAACTTTGTAACTGTGTACCTCATGATGATTCAATTAAATAATATTTTAAAAAATTAATAAGACCGCTTCCTAGAACCAATTAAGCCATGAATTGAGGAAATACAGTTTTTGGGTGTCTCTTGACTGGATTTCAGCCTCTTCTCGGTTCACCAAACTAATGGTAAGAAGCTCTCAGATTCAGCAATTGTTCTTTTGCTAGGAAGATATGGAGAGGAAATTGTTTCCTGGCCCCCAGAACCCTAAAATTATTAAGATAATAAAACATATTCTAGGGGAAAAATTGGTTTCACTGAACAACTTTGGCAATGATTTAAAAATCTTCAACTTAGGTGGTCTTTTCTCATGGTTATTTCTGCATCCGAAGTAAGAAATAGCCTGAAGGGGTTCACCACCTCTCATTTTGCCCAACATATGCCCAGACAGCAATGCTTGGGGAGCCTGGGACCACACCGGCGTTACTCTGCATGGATCACTGTCACTGTCACTGTCATCCCATTGCTCATGAATTTGCTTGAGTGGGCATCAGTAACGTCTCCATTGTGAGACTTGTTGTTACTATTTTTGGCATATTAAATACTCCTTGGCTAGCTTGACAGGCTCTGCCGTGCGCGTGAGATACTCTCGGTAGCATGCCGGGTTCTCCCAAGAGGGGCTGAGGAATCGAACCCAGGTTGGCCACGTGCAAGGCAAACGCCCTACCGGCTGTGCTATCGCTCCAACCCCATTTTGTATGGATGTAAGATGAAAATATCACAGACCAACAGGAGCTATAAAGTTTTAGGCTTTGTTCAGGAGCTGTGAAGGGAAGAGAGTTCTTGAAATACAACTTCCTAATTGAATCATGAGGCGATGAGTCCTAGAGAAATTGCAGAAAGCACTTTATGAACTGACCTTTCCACCGTTATCAGATTTGTATAGTTGTGGAAATTTTAAACAACCTAATACTTGCATATATGCAAGTATTATAACCGAAGGTATCATCCATTAAATGATCATGATTATTTTGCTTTCTCTTAAACTTCAGGAGACTTTGCTGTGCTGTTAAGCTCCGGTCTTCCCACCAAGCTTGCCATCCTGATGAACCTCGTCAGTGCTCTGACGGCCTTCGTTGGCCTCTACATTGGTCTTTCAGTCTCTACGGATCCTTGTGTCCAAAACTGGATCCTAACAGTTACTGCTGGGATGTTCTTATATTTATCTTTGGTGGAAATGGTAAGTTTGGGGAAATTCCCATTCTCTTTTTCTAAACAGTGAGAGCAGAAAAGAGAAAAAACATGAGAGGTTAGAGGAGGAGAAGAGAATTATACAGATGGCATTGTGAAAGATTCTGGGTAGTCCTGGAGTGGCAAGCAGAGAAGACATCATCTGTAAGTGAACAATATCAACTTTCTTTTGGTGGATTTAAGTGGAATGAAATTTCTATCGTTGCCAGGAAGGGATCATCAATTTTCTCTGCTCTGCCTCTGGGTCTATACATGATGCCAGCTTTAAAAATGAAAGGTTCTGCTTTAACCAGCTACTTCATTTATACTCTGGAAAAATAGTTCAACAGAGTTTGTCTTTCAATGAAGTAGCTTTAAATCAAGGAATTGAACCTGGGTTTGATTCATGCTGGGCAAGCATCCTAATTTCTGTACTTACTCCCAGCCCCAATGGTTAAGGTTACCTTCTATTGGATTTGCTTACAACTTGAAGTCTTGTAGTGAAAATCTTTATTATCCTTTTTCATAGGTTGGAATAGAGTTAATTTTTAACATGCCATGTATCAACAAAAATGCCAGCATTGTGATCTCTCACTATGTCTCTCATTAGTGAGGTCCTGGGTTCAAACACCAGCATCTAAAAAGTGAAATGAAGACTGGAAATCAAGAGAAATATATTATTTTGCATAACTCATATAACAAGTCCATTTAGATGAATTTATAATGGGTCATATCTAATTATTATTCTGGAAATAAATAAAGAGCAATGTCTTTTGCAGGAACTTGCATTGACCAAATCTGTATAATGGCTCTAAAAGTTGACTTTAATCAGGCATCACCCGGAAAACACCAATATTTTGAAAAATGTTATTGAAATGCTTTATCTACAATGAGTACATTTTTTAAAAGGGCGGGGCTGGAGCAATAGCACAGTGGGTAGGGCATTTGCCTTGCACGTGGCCAACCTGGGTTTGATTCCCAGCATCCCATATGGTCCCCCAAGCACCGCCAGGAGTAATTCCTGAGTGCACAAGCCAGGAGTAACCCCTGTGCATCGCCAGGTGTGATCCAAAAAGCAAAAAGAGATAGAGAGAGAAAGAGAGAGAGAGAGAGGAGAAAGAGAGGGACAGACAGAAATATTGGAAATATTGCATTCATTTGTGGAATATAAAGTAACAGAATGGGAGACTAACACCCAAGAATAGTATCAATAAGTACCAGGAGGTTCATTCCATGCCTTGGAAGCCGGCCTTACATGCTGAGGGAAAAGGCAGCTCAGATAGAGAAGGAACACCAAGTAAAGTGTGTTTAGAGGGCCCATTTGGGATGGGAGATGTGTGCTGAAAGTAGACTATAGACCAAACATGAAGGCCATTCAATACTTGCCTTGCAGACCACAACACCCTAAAGGAAAGAGAAAGTTAAAGGAAATGCGCCCACCACAGAGGCAGGGGTGGGGGTGGGGGGAGAGGAGTGGGGAGGATGGGAGAGATACTGGGAACATTGGTGGTGGAGAACAGGCACTGGTGCAGGGATGGGTACTCGATCATTGTATGACTGAAACGTAAGCACGAAAGTTTGTAAGTCTGTAACTCTACGTCACAGTGATTCATTAAAAATTAAGAAAAAGAGTAAAGAAGAGACTGGACAATTAGCTCAAATGATAGGCCCTGAGTTCAATCCCTGACAGCACATGTACCTCCCAACCCAGCACCACCAGAAATAGCTCTGGGGAATTCCTCTCCCCAAATATCACTGGACTCTAGCACCGCCCCATAAGGCTAGTATCTTCTGGTGAAGAATCACAGGGGGATTAGCCCCCAAGCCCTCAGCAATGCCAGGTATGCCCCTATTTCAAAAATAGGCACAAAGAAAGATGAAAAGTGGTTTCATTGCTAATGTTTCCTAGTTTCTAAGAAGTTACCTCTTAATGAGTTGACAACTGCTCCCACAGATTGCTGGAGGAAAGAGTTAAACTCCAAGCACCTAACCCCATTGGCAGGTGGAGGACATCCTGGGATGAGACAGTCTGAGGGAACAGAGTGGGACAGGGTGGGGGAGAGCACAGCACCACCCTTGTCACAGCCTGGAGCCCAGGAGGGGAGCCAGTAGCAGGGAACTGACCCTCTCAGAGGTGTTGCTCCAAGAGATCGTCCCAGACCTCAGCCCCTCAGTTGTGAGGTTGATTCGGAGTGTTGGGAAAGGCTCTGTGCCCTGGCCAGGCTTCCAGATCTCTCTATTCCAGCACAACATGCAGGTGGGTGCCTTTGGACCCTTGTGGTACCTCATACCATCCCGTGAGTACCAAGCACCATCCACCAGTTCCCATGAGGAGAGCGACCCCAATATCTAAAGGCACAGAGTAAACATGTCTGAATTCCTGGCGGGGCACCCTCCTTCTCCTGTCTCACCTCAGACAGATGATGCCAACGCCACACCATGTTTGAAACTGCTCTTGGAGACTCTTGGTGATATCCAGATAGTTTCTTAGACTCAGATGAAGAGAGCTAAAGCGATTACATTTTTTTTAAAAAAATGAAACATTAGTTCATTATTTAAAAAGTATAAAATCCCTTAGCAAGCGAAGACTAAATGGACATGTCTTAATTGAGTAAAGACAACCCTGGCTCCATTAACAAGTGTCAAACTCAGTGGCCAAGTGAAGCGATAACTCTTTTTTTTTCCTTTTTGTGTCATACCCGACAATGCACAGGGGTCACTCCTGGCTCTACACTCAGGAATCAGCCCTGGCGGTGCTCAGGGGACCATATGGGATGCTGGGAATCGAAGCCAGGTTGGCCGTGTGCAAGGCAAACGCCCTACCGGCTGTGCTATCGCTACAGGACCCAGAAGCGATAACTCTTAATCCTGTGACTCAGCGTAAAAAATCTGTATCTGTTGTCTTTTGTGGGCCAAGGGCCCTAATCGGGGAATGGTGGGAGTTACCTTTGGTTTTAACTAAATATCATCATCATCATCATCATCATCATCATCATCATCATCATCCCATTGATTGTCAATTTTCTCGAGCGGTCTCAGTAACATCTCCATTCATCCTAGCCCTGAGATTTTAGAAGCCTCTCTTTACTCATCCTTCCCAATGGTGCTGCATTGGAGGATCGTTAAGGGTCAGGGAAATGAGACCCATCATTGTTACTTGTTTTGGCATATGAATACGCCACAGCGAGTTTTCCAGGCCCTCCCATGCCAGCAGGAAACTCTTGGTAGCTTGCCAGATTCTCCAAGAAGGAGAAGTAGGTTATAAGATGTCAACTAAATATATGTTCTCAAATTCATTGTCCCACCTTTTGATTTCAGTTTTCTTTTTGTAATGATTTCCTCACTTATGAATAGGTGGAGGGCAGCTTCTCCTTTTAAATCTATTCTGGCTGTCCTTACTACACCTCCTTTTCTTAAACATGGAGTCTGGATCTCCCCTCAAGAGCGATACATTCAATGTATGTAATCAGAATCTCCTTCAAGAGCAGTACATTCAATGTATGTCATCAATTAATCCTTTTTTCTTCGTTAGTCTACTCTTCCAAAATTAACCTTGGGAAATGATGAAAAGCCACTTTTATCATCATGAAAGACTAAGCTAAATAGATTATTGTCTCTCAATGGGTCTGCCTGTCTCATAAGAGTGAACCATTGCTTTTAAGAAAGCAGTGTGGGCTGGAGTAATAGTATAGCAAGGAGGGCATTTGCCTTGCATGCAGCCAACCCAAGTTCAATTCCCAGCATTCCATCTGCACATTCCTGAGCACTGCCAGGAGTAATTCCTGAGTGCAGAGCCAGGAGTAACCCCTGAGCATTGCTGGGTGTGACTCAAAAAGAAAAAAAAAAGAACAGTGTGGCTGATAGCTGCAGAGAGTCCAACTAGAATAAATCTTGACCTTACTGCAGATTATCATCAGCCTAGGAAAAGCCAGCATCCTGGCAAAAAGACAGGGAAGAAAATATTCTGAGTTTCCTGGGGCTACTTCCTATAATCCAGGTCGCCTGCTCTCACGGCCTTTTGAGTAACTTCTAAACAAATATGACTCTTTCACATAGCGGAAAGTTTAACTGTTGCTCTGCCCTGGGTCAGTGCCAACGAAAATAGTCTTTTGTCATCTAAAAGGAAGAAAACAAGGTTTCACAACTCTGCGAAATGGCAAAGAAAATAAATGAGAGTAACTGAAGGGTAAGAAGGATCCCTTTCAAGCCCTGTTCTTCACTAAACACTGGAAACTGGCCAGGTACCTTCTGAGCTGGTTTAATGGGTAAAGATTAGCTCCATTTTTTTTGCTTGTTTGTTTCAAAGAAATTGGATGTGTTATTTCAATGTTTAGAGAGAAAAAGAATTTGGTGCAAAAAGGCGGGGGGTGGTGGGGTAGCTCTTAACAATGAAGTCAATAAGGAAAAAAAGTCTTCTCCATGGAGATGCAACATCTGAATTCTGCCAATGATACGGCCTCATCCAAGCGCACCACCCCCCAGCTCATGGTGGTTTCTAAGGAGGAGAGAATGCAGGCCACTCTGGGTGGCCTGAGGAAATGCATTCTCTATTATGAGATCAGTGCCCAGGACTGGCTGTCTCTAGGCAGATGCTGAGGCGCTAAGGTGATTGCTTCCCGAGAGGATCCCAGGTAGGAGGGGAAAGGGGCAGGCGGGGGTGAAGGAGAAAGGCATGAGAAGTCAATGAAACTTGTTTGATGAAGTTGACCACTTCTTAAGAGAAACACACACAACTGCCCACCTGGCTTTATCCATGCTACCCCCCACCCGGGCATCAGGTTCCCCCTACATAAGTCTCTGGCCTTGGATTCCCATGGTAGTGCCCTGGCATGGCTTCAGAGCAAGCCCATGCAGGATCGAAAGGAACGCTGGTGTGGCTAGTGGCAAAGCTATGCCAGAGTAACCAGCATCCTCTTAGAGCTGGTCTCTGTGTTAGAGACTGGGCCTAGAGAATGGGAACTTGCACCTAACTGATGTCTACTAAGCATCTACCTCCTGGAGGGAAGCCAGTACTCTGCTGGTGGTACAGTGTTGGGACGATGCTGGCGTGGAATTCTCATTCAGAGTGTGAAAAAGCACAGTACTTCAATAAACATGGGAACCAAAAAGAATCTACTTCTCCCACCCCTCAAATAAATTCAGGTTCTCCTTGTAAATCCCAACTCTCCTGCTGTCTCTTTATGGTGGTCGGCAACCTAGCTCGGTAAAGACTTAGCTATTGACTTAACGTTGAGAAAAGCGTGGACTCCAGGTGGGATGTTCATCATCTCTGTCCTCAGGCACCTGGTTTTACTCTCTGTACCTGCAGACAGCTCTTTGGTTGACCTCATTTGTTACCAGGTAGGAGAATCCATGTCTCTGTTAGGACATGTCATTGTTTACTCTTGCCATCAGGCATGGGAGCACCAAGACATGCTCCTAAAGTCCCTGAGATGGATCATCTTCTAGAAAAGTCCATTGCGTAGCAATAACTTCAGTCCTCCTGGTCATTAATGACAGCTACTCCCTCTAGTATCACCACTTTGTTCTCCATTGGTTGGTCCATAGGTGTGATAAGCTCAAAGAACCTAGTGGCACTCACAGTTTTGAGTTCAGTGAAAAGGTTGCCTGATGTGTGCGCCTCAAGGGCAAGGCTCTGGGGTCTGGCCAGTCCCCAGATTTGTTGGAACAGGAAGTACACATTCCACAAGTGGAAAAAACTGGCAAAGATTATACAACATTGCCTCACGAAGTTCTCTTCTGTTTTTGCTCTTATCTCTCATATTTCCTGTTTGTGCTCACTTTGAGCTTGATTTCCTGTTTATTTCCTTGCACTATAAAGTATAGTGCACATCACTGGTTTTAAATCTTCTTTCCTAAGATAAAAGCTGTAAATTCCCCTCTATGCACTGTATCACAGAACCCCATAGGTACTAATATGTTGTGTTTTTCATTCCTAACCATTTTGAAATTAAAAATTTTTTTCTCATGATTTTTTTTGATTCACATACTATGTGGAAGTATGTTGCCCAAGTTCTCAATGTTTGGAAATTTTCAAATTCTTTGATTCTTAATTTTAGTTTAATTCCTCTATAGTCAGAATATGCGCTCCATTTAATTTTAGTCCTCTGCAATATTTTAATTTGTTTTATGGCCCAGTATCTGGTAGCACCTATGGAATTATCCCCTGTATTTGGAAAGTACAGATCCCTGGCTATTCGGGTTCTGAGCCCCACCCCTCCCTGGAATCCTCATTCTGTTTGGTTTTTGTGTGTGTTTTGGGCCAGCAATGCTCAGGGCTTACTCTTAGCTCTGAGCTCAGGGGTCACTATTGGCAGAGCTTGGGGGACTTTGTTTTCTACCATATGTTTTCACAATGATATTGTGAAACACAAAAAGGAAGGAAGGAAGGAAGGAAGGAAGGAAGGAAGGAAGGAAGGAAGGAAGGAAGGAAGGAAGGAAGGAAGGAAGGAAGGAAGGAAGGAAGGAAGGAAGGAAGGAAGGAAAGGAAGGAAGGAAGGAAGGAAGGAAGGAAGGAAGGAAGGGAGGGAGGGAGGGAGGGAGGGAGGGAGGGAGGGAGGGAGGGAGGTAAAGTATGGAGCATATTAAAAGTGGATTTAGGATGCTCTGCTTTTTGAAGAAAATTTTTTTGTAGACATCATAACTTATAAATTTGTTCACGATAAAGTTGTTCCAGATATACAATGTTCCAACACCAACCCCACCACCAATGTCCTCTTCCCTCCATCTGCCCATAGTTGTCTCACAGGTGGGTCCCAGTAGCTTCTATACCTAACTGAGTCATATTAGGATACTGTGCTTTTAATGTAGACTCAAACACACAAAAATAAGCTCCAAGTGTCAAATGCAGACAATGAATTGGATGAACAGTACTGCCATGGGCACTGGGATGAGAGGATCACGCAGAACAAGGAACAGTAGAGACCCCCTGTAGCCTGCCCTCCACCACGCCTCCACCCTGGGCTGCCCCCAAAACTATTTTACAGTTCAGCAAATGTAACAGCCTCAAGATAGTAAATGAGGTAAAAGAACATAAATTGGTGGCAAAACTGCTACTTTCTGATGACATGTCTTCTCAATCATGACTATAATATTAAACAGACACATAGACCTTTAGGATAGACATCTATTACTTGCTCTTCATCATTATTTATCTTCCAGTTTGCTGAGTTTGATCAAGTCTGTTTTTCAGAGAAACTTAGGTAAGTCATTGCTGGTACACCAATGAGCTATAATCATCAAGTTGGGCCTAGTGAATGAGACTGTTCTCCCTCAAGAAAATAACAATCTTTTCCTTAGAATTTTCTGACACATAGGTATATTATCTTTTTAAAAATATTCATTGCATGGACCAGAGAGATAGTATAGCAGGTAGGGTGCTTGCCTTGCATGTGGTCAAACTGGGTTCTATCCCTGGCATCCCCTATGGTTCTCTGATTACGACCAGAAGTGATCTATGAGCACTGAGACAGGAGTAGGTGCTGAGCACATCCAGGTGTGGCCCAAAGTAAAACAAAAATAAATCCATTTTATGTAGGTGACATTTACCTTGAAAAATATATAAAATAGTATTGATATACATATTTGCTTTCAACAAATATTGTACTTGAAACCAGCAAGTGAAAAAGACATTTAAATATTCCTTTGCTTTGAAAATTATGTACATTTAAAAATCATTTAAGGCAGAAAAATTAGTACAACTTAATATTCACAATTATTCCTTCATAAAAGCAAGTATAAATCACTCTTGCCAATTATTCTGAAAGTCTTCTTTCTATACTTTTTTAAAAAAAATATTAATTCGGGGCTGGAGCAATAGCACAGCGGGTAGGGCGTTTGCCTTGCACGCGGTCGACCTGGGTTCTAATCCCAGCATCCCATATGGTCCCCTGAGCACCGCCAGGGGTAATTACTGAGTGAAGAGCCAGGAGTAACCCCTGTGCATCGCCGGGTGTGACCCAAAAACCAAAAAAAAATTATTAATTCACCGTGAGATACAGTAACAAAAATCTCATGTTTGAACTTTGATCGTACAGTCAACCATCCATCCCTTCCACCACCAAAATCCCCAGTTTCACCCCTCATTCCACCCCACCCCCTCATCCCCCTGCCTGTATGGCAGACAATTTGCAAAATATTCTTTCTCTACTTTAGTTACCTTAGATATTTCAAGACCACTCCTACCACCCCTAATATTTGCTGAAAATGCAATGCTAGACAATGTGTTTTGTATTGCTTGTTATGGATATAATATAATGTCGCTCAAGGAATTCTAAGTGTTTAATAATTAGGGTTTGAAGAAATCACTGCAGCAAGCTGCTCAGGTCTGAGATTCATGCCTGTGTCTCCGGATCGTGGCCACGTGGGAGCTTAAGTAGACAGTGGGCGAATGTGACATCATCTCGGCATCCCATCAGAGTGGGGGAAAGGACGGCCCACTCCTCCCCTGTCCCTTGAGACTTGGGATTTGCCATCACCAAGAACTGGTACCTGGTGCTTCTCGCTGGCTTCTAGAAAATGGCACCCACTGAAGCTCTTAGAGGGCAGGCAGAGGGACAGCATCTGACCCCACCTGGAGCAGCCCAGTGGAGAAGGCCTTTTGTAAAGTCCAGGGACATCTCTGCTGCAAGTTGCTCAGGTTCAAGATTCACCTTGGTGTCTTTCTTCCTATACTTTTTTTTTTAAAAAAAATCAAGCTCTATACTTCTGTTTTCTCTACTGATAAAATGATTAGTAATCCCACATTTGTGAAATGCTGAGGTCTGTAATTTATAAAAATTGATCACCAGGAATCTGTGTTTTTCAGCTTTCTAGGACTCTCTTATTCTTTTTTTTTAGTTTTTAATCTGTTATTATTTATTTATTTTTTTTTATTGAATCACCATGTGGAAGGTTACAAAGCTTTCAGGCTTAAGTCTCAGTTACACAATGCTCGAACACTCATCCCTTCACCAGTGCACATATTCCACCACCAAGAACCACAGTAAACATCCCCCCACCCCTTCACCCCCAGCCCCCCACTCCACCTGTGCAGCTGATAAATTTAACTTTACTTTCTCTTTACTTTGATTACATTCAAACAAAAAACTCACTATTATTGTTTGGAGTTCCCCCCGTCCCAGAGTCGGACCTGCTGGAAAGGAAGCATTTGATGATTTGTTTTCCATTGCTGAGAATGAAGAGATATGAGGTCATGCAGCCACAATAGCAGCCGAGAGGTTTTGGATTTCCGTATTTTAGTATTTTAGTAACAAAGTTCAGAGGAATTTCTGCCAGAAGTTGCATCATTGCTAGCTCGTACCTCTCTGCTACTTTATATTCCACATATGAGTGCAATCTTTCCATGTCTGTCTCTTTCTTTTTGATTCTCTCTTTCTTTCTAATTTCACTCAACATGATACTTTCCATGTTGATCCACTTATATGCAAATTTCATGACTTCATCTTTTCTAACAGCTGCATAGTATTCCATTGTGTAGATGTACCAAAGTTTCTTTAACCAGTAATCTGGTTTTGGGCACTCTGGTTTTTTCCAGATTGTGGCTATTGTAAACAGTGCTGCAATGAACATAGAAATGCAACTGTCATTTCTACTATACCTTTTTGCCTCTCCTGGGTATATTCCAAGGAGTGGTATTGCTGGGTCAAATGGGAGCTCAATTTCTAATTTTTTTGAGAATCATCCATATTGTTTTCCAAAAGGACTGAACAAGTCGGCATTCCACCAGCAGTGAAAAAGAGTCCCTTTCTCCCCCCATCTGCGCCAACACAGGTTGCTTTTGTTTTTTTTGGATGTGGACCAGTCTCTGTGGTGTGATATGGTATCTCATTGTTTTTTTGATCTGCATCTCCCTGATGATTAGTGATGTCAAGCATTTTCTCATGTGCCTCTCAGCCATTCAGATTTCTTCTTTGGGGAAGTTTCTGTTTATTTCATCACCCCATTTTTTTATCGGGTCGACAGTTTTCTTCTTGTTGAGTTCAACCAGTGCCTTGTATATCGTTGATATCAACCCCTTATCGGATGGGTATCACTTGTATCACTTGTAGTCCCGTTGATCTTCATTTGCTCGAGTGGGAGCCAGTAACATCTCCATTTGTCCCTGTTGTGATCTAGTATAGCCCAATGATACCTGCTCGCTCCAGGAACAGAAAGAGCCTCAAATTGTTCACTCAAAGATTTGACGAAGAAATCTGACCATCTAGTTGGTGGGCGGCCACGAGGTCTTCTGACATCCCATGGAATCCAGTCTGTAACAGCTCTAGTCCAACAGTCATCTCTGAATCACATTACATGACCGGCCCATCTGATTTTTGATGTCTTGGCAAATGAGACAGCATCCCTGATTTTTGACCGTCGACGGAGGTCAGAACTCCGGATTCCTTCTCTCACGTGAGTGAGACATGATATTCCCAGCATAGCTCTTTCGATTCCTCTTTGGGATACCCTAATAGCATTCTCATCCTGCTTGCGTAGGGCCCAGGTCTCTGAGGCATATGTTAGTGCAGGAAGAACGGTGGCATAGAAAAGATGTGACCGGAGTCGGAGGTTCTTCGTTCTCTTAACCACCTCTTCGACGCTCTTGAAGGCATTCCACGCTGCTCTGTTCCTCCTGCGCAGTTCTGGCACCAAGTCATTCCTCATGTTGATTTCTCGACCCAGGTACACATAGCTGCTGCATTTGGAGATGTTCATTCCATTGAGAGCAAATGGAGCTCCATTTGCTCTCAATGGAATCGGATGGGTATTGAGTAAATATCCTTTCCCATTCTGTAGGGTGTCTTTGTACTTTGGCCATTGTATCTTTTTTTTTTTGGCTTTTTGGGTCACACCCAGCGATGCTCAGGGGTTACTCCTGGCTTTGCACTCAGGAATTGCTCCTGGCAGTGCTTGGGGGACCATATAGGATGCCGGGGATAGAACCCAGGTCAGCCACGTGCAAGGCAAATGCCCTACCCGCTGTGCTATCGCTCCGGCCCGGCCATTGTATCTTTTGAGGTGCAGAAGCTTCTTAGTTTTGTTGTTGTTGTTGTTGTTTAATTTTATTGAATCACCATGTGAAAAGTTATAAAGTTCTCAGGCTTATGTCTCAGTTATACTATGTTCAAACACCCGTCCCTTCACCAGTGCCCATATTCCACCACCAAAAAACCCAGTATGCCTCCCACCCCCACCCCTCACCCCCGCCTGGGTAACTGATAAATTTCACTCTTCTCTTTACCTTGATTACATTCCATATTTCAACACAAAACTCACTATTGTTGTTGGAGTTTCAACACAGACTGACTATTTTTGTTGGAATTTATCCCCCAAGAATACAGCCCTATTGACAAGGAAATATTTGGTATTGAGTTTTTCACTGATGAGAATGAAGAGATAAAAAGTCGCGCGGCTGCTACCGCGGCTGCGCGGTTTACAATTTCTGTGTTTTAGTAATTAAATCCAGGGAGATTAAAGTTGGAAATTGAATCATTTCCCTTCCTGGAGCAGCGTGGAGCAAAAGCTTAGTTCACAGTCCGCATACACAGTTGCAAGCACTCGCCAGAACCCCAAGTCTTATAGCTGCCTCTGGTTCCTGCTCGTTCGGCATTCACTCGGCTGTGCAGAGGCATGGCCACCCGGGTCGAATCTCGGCCGAGCTCCGGCCCTGGCCCGAGCCTGCCCAGGTGTCCCGGTTTCAAGTTCGCTTCTTAGTTTAAGGTAAGGTAGTCCCATTTATTTATCTCTGTTTTCACTTGC
Source organism: Sorex araneus (assembly GCF_027595985.1). Classification (NCBI taxonomy): domain Eukaryota; kingdom Metazoa; phylum Chordata; class Mammalia; order Eulipotyphla; family Soricidae; genus Sorex; species Sorex araneus. The sequence continues at coordinate 61,491,935 of NC_073310.1, read as the reverse complement.
TTGGCCAGTGACGTGTCAGCTTTGAAGATACTGTTGGCTACAATGTTGTGGAGGGTTTTGCCGACCTTGTCTTCAATGTACCTTAGGGATTCTGGTCTGATGTTGAGGTCTTTAATCCATTTTGATCTGACTTTTGTACATGGTGATAGGTGGAGATCTGAGTCCATTTTTTTGCCTATTAGCTGTCCAGTTTTGCCAGCACAATTTGTTAAACATGCTTTCCTTGCTCCACTTCACATTTCCTGCTTGCTTATCAAATATTAGATGATCATATATTTGGGGTGGTGTGTCAGAATATTCAACCCTGTTCCATTGATCTGCAGCTCTGCCTTTGTTCCAGCATCATGCTGTTTTAATTACTACGACTTTGTAGTGGAGTTTGAAGTTGGGGAGGTTGATTCCTCCCATTTCCTTTTTCCCAGGAATTGCTTTAGCTATTCGTGAGTGCTTATTGTTCCATATGAATTTCAGGAGTGCTTGTTCAATTTCTTTGAAGAATGTCCAGGGTATCCTTACAGGGATCGCATTGAATTTGTACAATGCTTTGGGGAGTATTGCCATTTTGATAATTCTTCCAATCCATGAGCAGGGGATATCTTTCCATTTCTTCATGTCCTCTTTTATTTCCTGAAGTCGCATTTTGTAGTTTTCATTATACAAGTAAGTCCTTTATCTCCTCAGTTAAGTCGATTCCGAGGTATTTGATTGTTTGAGGCACAATTGTGAATGGGATTGATTTTATCATGTCGCTTTCTTCTCTCTCATTATTTGCGTATAGGAAAGCCATGGACTTTTGGGTGTTGATTTTATAGCCTGCAACTTTATTATACAAGTCTATTGTTTCTAAGAGTTTCTTGGTAGAGGTTTAAAGGTTCTCTAAGTACAGTATCATATCGTCTGCAAATAGTGAGAGTTTGATTTCTTCCTTTCCTACCTGAATGCCCTTAATACCTTTTTCTTGCCTAACCGCTATTGCAAGTACTTCCAGTACTATATTGAACAGGAGAGGAGAGAGTGGGCATCCTTTTCTCGTATGACTCTTTTATTCTAAGAATTTCTCAAACTGTGCACACACACGCACACAGATAAATGTTCCAAATGTTCCATTTGCAGTGAAGGACTAAAAAAGTTGAGGGCTCATTTCTGTGCTGTGAATATAAGCATTTATTTATCCTTTCAGGAAAGCAAATGGGGAGGGGGAATATTCAGTACCAGTAAGAAGCAAATCGCACTTTGCATCTCCTATATATATCAAACAATGGCGTGGCTTTTATCTTGTAGGTCAATTTGCAAAAGAAAAATTATTTTTTTCTCAAACTTTCTTAATCTTTTGGAGAGATACCATTGATAACCTAGACGTTTGCAATAATCTTCTATATTTGAATATTCAGCAAGTAAAAGTCTGAGGCCAAATATGAAGATTCACCTCAGTGAAGCCTCCAGTTTGGATACCTCTCAGATATACCTGACCAAGTAGTTCTGGCAGTCCTTCTCTGTGAAGAAAATGAGAACTGCCCTAAGAAGCTGTTTGATAGAATAACAGCTATTTTTAAAAGTCTGCTATTCTCAATAGGCCCCATGTCACTTGTCACTTGTCATCTTGTTGGTCTTTGATTTGCTCGAGTGGGCTCCAGTAATGGCTCCATTTGTACCTGTCGTGTGCAAGTGTAGCCCAGTGGTATCTGCTCTCTCCAGGAATAGAATCATTCATTCAGGGTTTTGACGAAGCCTGACAATCTCGTTGGTGGGCGGCCACGTGGTCTTTTGAATCCAGAATCCAGTCGGTATAGCTCTAGTCCAGCGGTCATCTCTGAATCGCATTACGTGTCTGGCCCATCTGATTTTTGACACCTTGGCAAATCAGACAGCATCCCTGATTCTTGACCATCGACGAAGATCAGAACTCCGGATCCCTTCTCTCACTTGAGTGAAATGTGATACTCTTAGCAAGGCTCTTTCGATTCCTCTTTGGGATACCCGAATAGCGTTCTCATCCTGTTTTCGTAGAGCCCAGGTCTCTGAGGTGTACGTTAGTGCAGAAAGAAAGGTGGAATCGAAAAGATGTGCCTGGAGCCAGAGGTTCTTCATCCTCTTAACCACTTCTTCGACGCTCTTGAAGGCGTTCCACGCTGCTCTCTTCCTCCTGCGCAGTTCTGGTGTCAAGTCATTCCTCATGTTGAGTTTTCAACCCAGGTACACAGAGCTGCTGCATTTGGAGATGTTCATTTTGTTGAGAGCAAATGGAACATCAAGGACTAGTTCATTTTTTCATGAACATCGTTTTGCTGAGATTTAGCTGCAGTCCGACCTTTCCACGCTTGCAGTGGAAATCTACCAGCATTTATGCTGCTTGACTAATGTTTGGCATTATGAGAATGATATCATCAGTGAAGTGGAGGTGGTGTAGTTGCTGACCGTATATATATATATCCACTCCCATTCCTCCCCATTTCAGTTGTCACATCAGTGGGAACAGATGCTGTTGTTGAATCAACCTAGACATCTGTGTTGAGGGTCAACAACCAAATATAATGCTAAAGTAGAAAACCCTCTTCTGTAACCCTATCAGGAGATTGCGAACAGCAAGGTGGTCTGATTTTGGTCTGATATTGAGGATGTGAAGCACACCCTGCGCTGAAGATACACGAATGCCTTGTGGTCACTCTGAGTGAAGATGATGTGTGTTTCTCTTTGTAGTGGAACTCTAGACAGTCTCTATAGTTTACCGGTTTTTCTCCAAGATGTGATTTCAGCGGTGACTCCTTCAGAACATTTTCTTGGAAACAGAACAGGACCAAGAATCCTATATATCAGGTGTTAGGTTTTGTGGCTACAAGATAAACTTGTGCATGTTAAAACCCCGTCATAAATCTCTTCCCCCCTATTTAATGGGAGAACTTCTCCATATGCCATGTAATCTCTTTTCTATGATTTAATATTAATGGATATTATCAAATGATCCCTCAGAAGCTCTAGAGAATTGTTACCTTAATATTTAACATTGCTGTCGCTATCTGGAAGAATGAATAATCAAAATACTATTCTTTCTCATGAATTAATGTCCCAGTGATTCTTTGTAAAGTGTGATCATAGGTAATCATTTGAAAAAAATGTAGCCACATTAATGGTATAAAACTATAGCAAATGTTTGTAAGAAATAAAAAAACCTTCCTGTCTTGAATATAAATAGTAGACTTTTAAATGGCAGTGTCTAGTTTGGCCTTAGAGACCAAACAGTCCGGCAACTCAAAATATGCTTTAGTTTTTCCTTCTTCTGCTTCTTTTTTTCTATTTTTTTATTTTTAGAGTAGTAGGAATGTGTGGGTGGGGCATAATAAATGCAAAATAATCCACAACCATTCTGATTCTTCTCCCAGTGGACTTGTATTTCCCACTCAAATAAGAATATTCCTTTAATTTACACTAGTGTTAGCTCTTTATTCTAGCCTGCAACTCTCCACATGTGATTCTTCTATCAAGCACTTGAAGTGCAGTTAGGATGACTAAAAAATGGGGTGTTTTTTAAATTAGAGAACTTAAGTTTTTCAAGCAAGATTAGGTTCATGGCAAAACTGAGCAGACTCTGTAGGGAATTTCCTTAGAAATTTCTTAATAGAGAGAGCCTTCTAAAATCTCAGGGCTTGGATGAATGGAGATGTTACTGAGACTACTCTCGAAATTTGACAATCAACGGGATGATGATGATGATGATGATGATTCCTTAGAACATCTGGCCCACTGCCACCTCCTCCACCTGCTAACTCCATTTCTTACCAGGTTTCCCATCTGTCATGATGAATGACACTTACCTTGCCACATTGTCCTCACCCAGAGTCCAGAGTTTCATTAGCATTTTTTCTGTGGTATTATATCTATGGGTTTGGACAAGTGACTGTGTCCACCATTGCAATGTCGTACAGCAACTTCCCTGTCCCCAAATGCCTCTGTGTTATATATACTAATTACTTGCTCTCTGTGAACTTCTGGAAGCTATGAACATTTTAATTGTCAGTATAGTTTTACTTTTTTCCAGGATGTGAAGTAGTTATAATCATGTGGAATGACTCTCGATATTGGGTTCTTTCACTCCAGAATATGTAACTTTAAGTTCTTAGTTTATAAAGATTGTTTTTATAGCCTTTCTTTTTTAAAAGTAAAATAGAAAAATATTTCACTGTCTAGACTGATCATATTTTATACCATCACACACTTACTGCTTGCTTCCACATTTTGACAATTATGAATAAAGCTGCTACCATTATCCATGTACAGATTTTTGTGTTTGCAATCTTTAGTTTTAGGTCTATTTGGGTAAATTTTGAGAAGTATAATTATTGGATCTTATGGTAAGAATATATTTAGTCTTGCAAAGAACAAATGCAACAAAAATAATCAATGATTAAATAATTTATTCATAAATTTTCTTTATAAATTACTGTATTACTGTCATCTCGTTGCTCATTGATTTGCTCGAGCAAGCACCAGTAACATATCCATTGTGAGACTTATTGTTACTGTTTTTGGCATATCGAATATGCCATGGGTAGCTTGCCAGGCTCTGCTGTGTGAGCGAGATACTCTCAGTAGCTTGCCAGACTCTCTGAGAGGGATGGAGAAATCGAACCTGGATCGGCCGCGTGCACAACACCCTACCTGCTATGCTATCACTCCAGACTTCCTTATGAATAAATAAATAAAAAGAACCAGTGATGTAGCTCAGAGATAGAGCATTCCTTGCATGGTGAGAACCTGGATTCCTACCCCTACAAAACTAAGAAATGTCCAACTCTTTTCCAAAGTGATGTACTGTTTTGATTGTCATTAGCAGTGTATGAATTCTCATCCCCCCACATTCCCATCAGCCTTTAGTGTTGTCAGTATGTGGACTGGGGTCATACTCATAGGCGCATAATATTCCACTATTTTAATTTGCATTTCACTGCTGACATAGAATGTGGGGAAACTTTTCATACGCTTACTCGCTCTCTCTCTTGTGGGGATGTCTGTTTAGGTTTTTGCCCATTAAGAAAATCTAGGCTGTTAATTTTCTTACTGTTGAATTTTGAGTTCTTTGTATACTTTTATAGCAGTCTTTTATCAGATATATCTTTTACAAATACTTTCTCCCATCTTATGGCTTATCTTATAATTGTTTTCATATTGTCGACAGAACAAAGTCTTTTAAAATTTTATTTTAATTAAGTCCTTCTATAAATTATTTATTTCAAGAATTATGTGTTAGATGTTGGACTTAAAAAGGCATCACTATTCCAAATATTATCTAGTTTTTTCCCTATATTATATGCTAGGAGTTTTATATTTTCCTTTAGATCTATAATCTTTTCTTGGTTTTTGTGAAGGGTGAAAACTCTATTTGTGTAGCTTTATGATGGTTTTTTGGTATGTGATTATACAGTACTTCTAACACTATTTGTGGGAAGATTATATTTGTTCCATTTTATTTCCTTTGCTCCTTTGTCAAAGTCAATTGACTGTATTTATGCAGATATATTCCTTGTCTCTATTCTGCTTCATTGATCTGTCTTTTATCAGTACGTCAGTCTTGATTATTATGCTTCTATAGTGGTTTTCTCTTTCTCTTATTTTACTTTTTTAGATTTAATTTTCTACATTTACTTTAACTTTTTTAGATCTTGCTTTTAGATTTTATTTTTTTAGTTTTACTTTATTTGTTAATATTATTGCACCACATTTGTCTCAGTCTTACTTTCTTCACTTAGCACAATTCCATGAGTTCCATGGCAGTGTTTCCTTCTTTGTCCCCCTTGCCTTGCCTGTGTTGTCATTGCTGTATTGTAGCAAGATCACATAATTTGTAGTGGCACTTGTATGTGTTCAATGGTGGTATGCTGGAAGTTACCTATCTGGTACATGTTGCAGATAGCATGCAGTGTGGAGCAGTGCCCATGACCACATTTTTGTTTCACGGGTGTAAGTGCAGATGCTCTACCACTACCCAAATTCCCCGGACACCCCTATTAAGAGCCTTGAATCAGGTAGTATCAATTCTCTAACTTCGTTCTTCTTTAATATTTTGTTGGTTCTTCTGGGTCTTTTACATATCCATGTAACTTTTGACATTTTTTAAAATCACCATCTATGAAATAACTTGCTGGATTTAAAAAATTCCTAAAATTTCCCTCTAATCATTTTTTATACTTTTCAACAACAGGTTCACTGGGAAAGTGGAGGACAGTAGCCTAGACATGGCTAATTCCCTTTGCTTAATCCCACAGACTTTGGCAAGCTGTATTTTCATTTTATTCAAAATATCAAACAAATTGTTTAGCCTTTTCTTCTCTGAATCTTGTGCTATTGAGAAATGTTATTTGATTTCTATGTTTTGGAGGATTTTTTCAGCTCTCTTTCTGTTATTGATATATTTAAGTCCATGATTAAAGCAGACATTGCATGGGATTTCTGTTCTTTAATATATATACAGATGTGCTTTATGACCTGGAATTTGGTGCTTACTGATTAATGTTACAGGTGAGCTTGAGAAGAATGTATATTCTGCTTTTATCAGATACTGTAATCTATGGATGTGTATTGCACTCAGTTGATTGATAGTACTCTTTAGGTTGACTGTAATCTTACTCTTTTCTGACATTTATTCTGTCCATTTTTGATAGGGGGATGTCAATGTTCAATGTCTCCCTCTATATTTGTAGATTCATCTCTTCCTCCTTGTTGTTCTATCAATTTTTGCCTTGTGCATTTTTTTGCCTTTTTGGGTCACACCCACCAATGCTCAGGGGTTACTCCTGGCTCTACATTCAGAAATTACTCCTGGTGGTGCTTGGGGGACTGTATGGGATGCCAAGGATCGAACACAGTCTAGCTGCATGCAAGGCAAACACCCTACCTGCTGTACACTGGCCCCACCTTGTGTTTTTTTTACTTTCTTTTTTGCAATGTTATATATTTTATTTTCATAAAGTAGTGCACAATAGTTCATTACAGATAATATTCAAACACCAATCCCACCACCAAGCACCTTCCCACCGCAATAAGAGGAAGTTGTGTGAAGATTGTTGTATTTCATTGTGGAGCCTATAAGCCCGTCTATAAAAGAATACAAGCAAGTATGTTAAAACCAAACAGATGTGGACTACTTTTAGTAAGTGAGCTAGAGTATAAGAGGTCGCGTGGCCACGTGCTCCAGGAAATTCTGTGTCTCTCTCTTCTGGGAGCTTTAGTTTAAAGTTTTTGGATCTTGGCCATTGATGAGATTACATGGCGCTGGGGGCAGTTTGTGGGTGTGACAGCCAGGCTGCTGGAAAACTGGGGAGCTGGGGGAGGAGGCCCAGTTGCGATCTGAGCAGGCTTGGAGGTCTCAGTCATCACAGGTCCTGCATTACCTGGGTCTTTCTGCCTGTTCCCCCTTGGTGAGTCTCGTCACAGTGTGTGGAGAGTGGCCTTGAGCATGGCTGCAGCTGGGCTCTGGAGGTTTTCGGCTGCCAGGGTTCTTCTTGGGGTGGGGAGGGAAACTCAATCCGCTCCCCTCCGAGGTGCCCCGGTGAAGACAGCCTGGCACTGGGTCAGGACATTCTGCCACCTTGTGTATTCTTCTAGTTTGTTGTTAGATATGTGCACATTAGATTGTTTTGTTTTCTTGTTTTTTTGTGTGTGTCTTTAATCCTATTTAATGCTGATCTGATAACTCTGCTTGCTGTGAGGTCAGCCTTGTCTGACATTGTGTAACTGTTTTTACTTTCTTTTGATCAGTGTTGGCATGATGTGTATTCCTCCACTCCATTAACCTGTATGTATCTTTATATTTAAAGTTTCTGTAAACAGCACATAGTTCGATTTTCTTTTTTGATCTCCTTGAAAATCAGTTTTAAACTGATGTGTTTAAACCAGTGTCACTTAGACTGATTATTTATTTGGTTGGATTAAATCTGCCAGATTTGCCACTGTTTTCTTATTATAGCCCTGATCTTTGTTATTACCTTTTATTTTCTATATTTATCAGTCTTTTCATTTTAATTAAGCCACTTGAATCCTTTCTTAGGACATTAATCATACTTCCTTTTTTGTTTTTCAAATGGTTGCTTTGGAGTTTTCAATATATACTTATAACTAATCTAACTCTGCTTTCAAGTAATGGTGTGCCAACTCATGGATAATATAAGTACCAATTATAGCAAAACATTTCTCACCCATCCTTCACTCCTGTTGAGTCATTGCTATGATTCATTTAACTAGTACATAAGCTTATATAAGCAAACACACACACAAACACAGACACACACAGCTTATATAATTGAATACAACATTGTTATCATTTTAAACAAATTGATATCAGTTCAATTATAAGAAGAAAATAAAAATTAAAAATGAAAGTTTCTATTTTACTTCCCTTCATTTATTTTCTGAGATTCTTCCTTTCTCTACAGATCCTAGTTTCTGACCTAGGTCATTTCCTTCTGAAGAAGTTAGTTGAATATTTCTTATAATACAAGTATAATGGCAACATATAATCTAAATATTTGTTTGATCAATTCTTTATTCTTCACTTTGGGGTTGGAGGGCTTGGAGGAGGATGGGGGCACACCAGCAGTGCTCAGGGCTTACATCTTGCTCTGCACTCAGGGATCACTCCTGGTGGGAATTGAGGGACCGTCTGGGATATTGAGGACTGATTCTGTGTTGTCCACATACAATGCAAGCTCCCCATCCGCTGTACTATCTGTCCATTTCCCTTCATTTTTAAGGGTCAGTTTGGTGGGTATAGAATTTTAGGTTGGTGGATTTTGCCCTCAGCACATTAAATATTTTACTTTACTCATTTGCTTACATAGTTTCTTTACCTTGCTGTGTAACATGATGTATTTATGTATATATTATTGTCCATATTTTATATATTATAATTCTGTGTCATTTGGGGGCACACCTGGAAGTGCTCAGAGATCACTCCCAGTAGTACTCAGAGTACCGTGTTGTGCTGGGGAATTGAACCCAGGTTCTTTGAGTTCTTTGAGCCACCTCCTCAGCCCTATAATTGTAATTCTTTATTTCTTTCCTTTTTTTTTGCTTTTGGGGTTACACCCAGCAATGCTCTAGGGTTACTCCTGGTTCTGAACTCAGGAATTACTCCTGGCAGTGCTCAGAGGACTATATGGGTTGCTGGGGATTGAACCTAGGTTGACCACATGCAAAGCAAACATCCTACCTACTGTGCAATAATTCCAGCACCTATATTAATTATTAACTATTAACCTTGTACTTCTTTAGTAAGATTATTTTTCTTCTAGCCGCTTTCAGGAGTTTTTTAATCTTTGATTTTTCCGGGGGAAAAGAAAATCTTATATGTAGGGTTTTTCTGGCATGTAGTAGCCTGATTAATTTTCTCTAAGCATCCTGGATCTGTGACTTGATGATTTGGTTCTGATTGGGACACATTGTCAGTCATTGTTGTTTTCAGACACAGATGCTGCTGTCTTTCTGCTGTCCTCATTACATATATGTTAGATCTTTTCTATGTGTCCTATGACTCTTGGATACATGTTTGTTTGTTTATAGCATATTTTCTCTGCTTTCTACTTGGGGAAGCTTCTAATATTCAACTTGAGCCCAGAGAGTCCAGCTGTGTTTGATTTATTTTGGAGTTTTCAGAGCCTTTCTCATTTCTGTTCATGCTTTTTATCTCTAACATTTCTTCTTCGTTCTCTTAGGATTTCTATCTCTCTGCACAGAGTATCTATAGTTGATTGCTTATGATTTACTTTCCATCCTATAGCTTTAAGCAAAAATGAATCACAACCTTTGAAATTCTCGGTCTGATATGCCAGTCTTCTTTTTTTATCTGGGCCTGATGATGCTCATCTCTGCAACCTATGTTTTTATATTCCTTGCTGTTTTGTTGGGAAAGATGATGTAACATGCTGAGTGAAACTGTGGTCAATAAATGTCCGAGTCAGGCGTGGAGCAAGGGGACGCTTTCTGTGGTACTCCACTTGGGCTAAGTCCTTAAAGAAACTTTCCTCCCAGCCTGTCAGCTTCCTGAGTGAAAGAAATGGCAAGGCAACTGGAGTTGGGTATTTCCCTTTCCCCTTGGGCTAATAAAATTGTTTCTCCCTGGGGCAGGACTTGTTCAGAAGAGAGAGCTTTCCAGGGTGAGATACAACAATCGTCACACACTTTCTTCTAAGGAAGTCCTTTTTGATCATTTTTAGCAAATTATTCATAACAAGCAATACAAAATGAATTATTTAGGGCCTGCTATTGGGGCAGGCTTGGCTGGTTGTTGGGAAACTTGGAAATAATGGTAGTGGGAAGATGTCATGGTGGGATTGATGTTGGAATATTGAATGTAATAAATCATCATGAACAACTTTATAAAAATAAAATTAAATTAAAAAAATAAATTTTCAATCCCCGTTTTGAAAAAAAAAACAGAAGAGAAAGCTTTGATATATTCAAGATGTTTCTCTTTGCCCTTCTTCTCCTTCGCTTCCCTTCCTCATGAGAGGATTTTGCTCTAAAGTTTACTGTGAGAATTTGGTGGCTGCTGGCAAGAAAATTTACCAGTGTGGGTGGGGAGAGGCTAGGGGGTTCCCCACAATGACCTCCCTTCTCCACTATGATTTCCTTTCAACCCAGAGTTTTTAGGTTTTGGACGCTTTTGTCTGTAGTGAGCTGCTCACAGCATGTCAGCTACAGGCCAGGGTTCTCTACCCTGGTGAGGATGCTTTTGAAATTGCGTTCAGGAAAACATTCAGAAAGTTCTCGACTGTGTCTTAGTGCTCACTGATTTGAGTTTAGAAACTCCCTAAGCATGGAGGGAGGTAGAAGGAATGAGGGGAAATGTCTCCCTCCTCCTCACCCAAACATTGGCTTTGTCTCTGATAAATTGTGTTTCTCTGTATCCACCTGTCCTTCTTCCTACCTTTGGGCCCATAGTTTTCTTTGGGACCTCACTTCTCTGACATAGCTGAGAATAATTGTTAAATTTTCCATGTGTGTGGCCACTCAATGCCTGTAGTTCAAAGTACAATACCCAAAAGGAAAGAGAAAACAAAAGGGAATACCCTGCTACAGAGGTGGGTAGGGCGGTGGTGGGGGGAGGGGGCTGACGGGAGGGATATTGGGATCATTGGTGGTGGAGAATGGGCACTGGTAGAAAGATGGGTACTCGATCATTGTATGACTGAAATGCAAGCACGAAAGTTTGCAATCTGTACCGCACGGTGATTCACTAATTAAAAATTTTTTCTTTTAAATTTTCATGTGTTCTGCTTTTCAATTGTTGTTAGATAAAGCGGACACCTATAATGTTCTTTTTGGCTACCTGATAAGTTGGAGGTCTTCCATATTCCCTTTGAGGTGTACAGTTTTCCCAGGCAAATAGGTTGTTACAGATTTGCAAGCCAGATGGTGACTTCTGGGAACAGGTTTTCATTTTGTTCTCAGATACAAATCTTCAGCAAGAAGGAGAGTCACCATTAAGAAATCAAGTCACCTTGTAGATTATGTACGCATTGAATTCTACAAAATAAGTTTTTGAGTTTAGTTTGTCCTCCTCCTCTTTCTTAGAAATAACCAGGGTTCTTATCAAATGCAAATGTATACCTGACACAAGTGCCTCATGGGTTTTAGGGTCCCTCTATAAAGATCAAATAAATCAATTGCAATTGAGTTTGATGAATGAAGAAAGAAAGAATTTCTCTTGAAAGCTGATGATGAATGGCAAAAACTCTCTATTCCTGAGTGAGAAATAAAACTGAATGATAAATTTGCCTTTAAAAGAGACATCACCAAATTTCTTCATTAACTGAATGCTGAATCTCTAAATTTGAATTATTAATGTTAATAATAAAACAACTTTGAATTTGTTTACTGTGTTTTAGAAGCATTGATGACTTAATTTTCTTTTTAGTATTAAGCCTGAAACTTAAATGTACAAGGAGAAGATACAAAAATCTTAATGCTAGTGAGGATTTATAGATTATAGACTTTTCTTTGTGACAGGTCCTTCCTAGTACGTAATTTGTCCATGGAAACATGACATTATTATTCATCCACTCTCTTTACTTATGTGTCTTAACATTCTCCATGAACATTCATTTTAATGTTTCAGCTTGATCAGAAATATAAACATAAGGACTTCTTTTTTTTCTATATTGTTCCCCAAACTTCTGAATTACTTTTTAATTAAATCACCATGTGGAAAGTTACAAATCTTTCAGGCTTAAGTCTCAGTTTTACAATGCTCAAACACCCATCCCTTCACCAGTGCACCTATTCCACCACCAGGAACCCCAGTATACCTCATCCCCCACCCTTCCCCCACCCCCAGACTGTGTAGCTGATAAATTTCACTTTACTTTTCTCTTTACTTTGATTACATTCAATAGTTCAACAAAAAACTCACTATAATTGTTTGGAGTTTCCCCCCGAAAGTCAGACCTATTGAAAAGGAAGCATTTGATAATTTGTTTTCCATTGCTGACAATGAAGAGATATGAGGCCGCTATTGCGGCCGCGTGGTTTTGGATTTCTGTATTTTAGTAACTAAGTCCAGGGGAAATTCTGCCAGAAATTGCATCACTGCAAGCTCGTAGCTCCCTTTTGTGGTTGTCATAAGATGGTGGCCGGGGCTCAGTTCACAGTCTAGAGACATTTCTGCAAGAAGCTGCTGGTGCCCAGGGTAGTTTAGCTGGCCTCCAGGGCCATGGTCGTGCAGCAGCGGAGAGCGAGGACTTTACTTCTTATCACTTTCTAAACTCTTAAGAGTTAGTAGTTGATCAGCCTAATTGCATCCTTAGTTAGAACTAAATCAGTTTTTTGGTAGACTTGGTACACTAATGTATAATATAAAAAATGAGATTAAAAAAATTTCATTAAGGCAGAGGGATTTATAAGACTATTAATGATAGGTTTTCATGCATACAACCTTCCAACACTGCACTGTCCTTCCCTATTATCTCAGCAGCCCCAAACTCTACCCACTGTCCCCCTCCCTTGGTAAGCTCAGTTCTGTAGGCCAGTTTCATGATCTATTGCTTTTGTGCTTTTATCATTTCCTTGCTTTGTTCCTTTATGTTCCACATATGAGAAAAATCTGTCCCTCTTCTTTTGATAACTTCACGCTGCCTGATTAACTCTCATGTAGCGGCAAATCACATGGTTTCATCTACACCAGATTTAAAATTGAAAAGAAAACTATGCAGTAAAATGTTCAAGGACTAAATCTTAAGTAGGAAACATTCAGAAAGTTAGCGACTCCCTGTCTTAGTGCTCACTGATTTGAATTTTGAAACTCTCTAAGCATGGAGGGAAGTAGAGGAAGGAGAGGAAATGTCTCCCTCCTTCTCTGAGTCCTCTTTGAGTTGTATCATCAAATAACATCAGTTAGAGCAGGAGGAGAAAAAGCAAATTATTACATGTATATGGAGAATTTCTATCCATCTGTAAAGTCAGTGATTAAAAAAATGGGCGTTTTCATCCTGAGCCCAGGAGAGTGGAAGACACCTGGTGATGAAAAAGGGAGTGAGCTATATGCGAAAGAGACAATTTCTAAAACTAGGCATTTGTTCTTTCAGATAGATAGGTTTTTCAGATAGAGAGATCACTCCTAGCAATTATCCTACAGCTGAGTCAGACCCCAATTTTCATTCTTTTAGGAGTTAAAGTTGTCATAGGAAGGTTCCTGTCAGCTTGCAGCACCTCAGTTGACTTCAGATCCAAAAAATTCATGTGCTCAAGGAGCTGCCAGTTCTGAGCATCTCGGACAGTCCTCTCCTTCAGAAGCATACAAGGAAGCTACTTTACACTTCAAGCTTTCCAAGTTTTCAGGCAGAAATCTAAAGAACATTTCCGTTAGCTCTATCTCTGGGCTTTTTGCTAATATTTTATCTCTCCGTCCCTCCCCGAACTTTTATTTCTGTTTTAACACACGCTAACCATCATCTCACCCCACCCCCGGTCTTAAGGTATAATTCATCATCTGTAAAATTCTTCTGTAATGGACTTTAGTTGCCCTGAAGAGAAAAGATGCTTGAGGTGAAAAAGAGGAAAATGCTTGAGGTGGAAAAGAGGAAAACGCTTATTGAGAACATTAAAAACAGAAGCATATATGTACGTTTGGAAATTAATTCGCATATTTATTTTCCTTTATAATTTAGTAACTAAAATTATTTTGAATAGAGTGCATTTGGACAAAATGAAATTCTATAATCAGATAGGGGTTGAGCTTTGGCATTTCATGTTTGTATCTTTTGGACAGCCTTCCTTTACGCTTCTCTGGTATTTTGGTATGCATCCAAGGAGACATTATGGTTCATATGTTCATCCATAATCATCTAAAAGAGAGTCAACGATTGGTTCAAAAACAATCTCATCTGGGTTTTTTTCCTAAACCATCTATGTGTTGACATAAAAAAAATCATAAGGCGATCCAAATGAAGATGAAAGCTTTTGTATCAGATGACAATACTTTGAAATGTTGATTTTTATATGAAGGGAGCATAATTGGCCACCCCAAAATATGCCGTTTTGGCTTAAAGATTATTTTGAGCTGGTTATTTTTAAGAAACAGCAGACTTAGGGAAAACACTGAAAAATCAAGTAGAATAACCCATTTGTGAGAGGTATTTATGCATGTAAGGGGAAAGTCTCCATTTGTAAAGGTATTTCCCCTGTTTTGTTAGTGAGAGGTAAGATGAGGTCTTGGAAATCTCCTACTTGCAGAGATGGTGTGAATTAAATCTGCATAATTAGTAGTGCCTCTGGCTAATATGTTTTTCCTAATAATTGCCCATAACTGACCTTCCCATCCTTCCCATCTTCACACACACACACACACACACACACACACACACACACACACAAACACACACAGAGTCAATTTCTTTGTCTTCGCTGGAGGTATTATCTAAGTTGCTATTTTATTGGGTCACTCAATTTTCTCAAATCTGTATGCTGGAAATATACATGCTATTAAAGCTTTGTTTTTCTCCTGTTTTTTTTTTTATCAGTTTTATAGACCATTACTGGCAGTGCTCAGGGCTTACTTTTGTCTCTTTGCTCAGGGATCACTTCTGGTGGTACTCAGAGGCCTGTGTAGGGGAGCAGGGATTGAAATTGGGTCCACTGCATGCAGGGCAAGTGTTTTGCTCACTGTACTATCACTCTTGTCCCCATTTTCCTCCTGTTAGTCTTTTATTATAAAGGCTATCTCAGGAACTTAGACAGGGAATAGAAGGGGGGAAAATTTCCCCTTGCCACAGTTTTTTTTCTATAGTTTTATAGTTTTATAGCGTTTTATAGCGTTTTTAAGTGCGGATTGTGTTTCTTGAAAACAGAAGTAGAGACAAATCTGTAACACAAAACGTAATAACATAGGACCAAAGGCAAAACAAGGAGAACTGGTCCACACAATTGAGTGGGTGGTGTGTATGTGAGAAGTGAAAAGCGTCACTGAAATGGAGAGTGTTGGTTTCCTCGGGGGAGGGAGGTGGGACCCTGCTGATGGGTTTAGTGTCGGAATTTTATGCATGAAAGACCGTCATTAATAGTGAAGTCTGGGGGCTCCCACAGGTGGCTTATGTGAGGCAGAGGGGACAGAGACAGTCACGTTCTCTGATCTCCCTCTGCCACCCCTGGACGGGCTGGGAAGGCTAGGCTAGGACCGAGAAGGTCTGCGGATGAGCCCCGATGCCACACGGGCCAAACCCCCGCCAGCTCCACCAGTTACCGTCAAGCCATACCTGACGTCCGCTTGGTCTTAGCACAGGAGTTAATCCCTATGAACCGATTTTCTCAGGGAGCTGTGAACTCGGGCTGGAATGAGGAATTGATCTTTGCAGGAAAAGAAAGCCAGTCCTAGACCTTAGCTACCTCCCATCTCCCAGAAAGGAATCTCGGGAGGAAATGAACAGTCAAGTGAAAACAGATTTTATTTGGAGCCTTTTAGGAAGGAGAAGGAGGGAGAGGTAAGTGGGAGTAACACATACAAGAGAGAATCAGGGTTTTTCCAAAGGCAGAGAGAGCCCCAGTTCACATCTTAAGAGGGGAGACGCGGGCAACACGTGCTCAGCCTCATGGGCACAATCGGCCCATGGGCTTGGGCAGCATATGGCATGCTTCCTTTGTTCAAGGTGCCTTTTATAGGGTTTCTCCAAAGTGCCCCCATGTGGGGCTTTCTAGCTAGGTAGGAATCCAGTGCTAGGGTTGCCGAGGAGATAGAATTGAGAGTGGTCGATGGTCCTCTTTAAAATTCCTTTCCTTGGCCTTTGTTCCGCTGGAGGTTCTCTTGGAAGGGGGTCCAGCTTTTTCTGGATCTGTTGCTGGTACCAGGTGAGGGTCTTAGTCAGGCCTTAGTTCCTGTTTCTGCAAAGTTGGCATTTTGCAGCCACAGGGCCATTGCTTTTTATTACTTCCTAGGAATTTCACTGCCATGGGGCCTTTCCCTGTCTACCTGCCTACATCAACAGTATTGTAAATCATTGTATCTCAAGCCTTATATCATTTTGCGCTGTATTTTTATCATATGGAGTGACTGATTTATACCTAACTGGTTATTTTTAGTGTTGACATTTTCTGCTTCATTTGAATTAATTAACAGTGTACTAATTGTAGATGGGGGTGAGTCTCGATACAGAGCTGGTGTTTGCAGGTCTTGGTATGACCTCTACAGTAAAGATTTTTCAGCTACTGGTCTATGAACCACTGCTTGTTCTTAGCATAAGAAGGTTGAAATCCACTGGCCTGCTGCAATGGTTATTGACTGCCAGGTCAAGAGTCAGGTCAAGGGTCAGTGCTGAGACCAGTGCCATCCTTTGGTATAAAACAGTTGAGAACCTCTGCTCTTCAGTATGGGATGGTTGCCTTCTTGTCCAGGTGTTGAGATTGCCTGTGACTTTGGCTAAGTTATTCACTAGCCTTCAGCTGTGTGTTCTCAAAATGAAAATATAGTAAAATTTTTAAAAAGCCCAAACTTTAAAATATTTTTTTTTTTTTTGCTTTTTGGGTCACACCTGGCGATGCACAGGGGTTACTCCTGGCTCTGCACTCAGGAATCACCCCTGGCCGTGCTCAGGGGACCATATGGGATGCTGGGATTCAAACCCGGGTCGGCCGCGTGCAAGGCAAACGCCCTACCCGCTGTGCTATCGCTCCAGCCCCAAACTTTAAAATATTTTAAAATAATTTAAAAGATAAGTAGAAACTATAAAAATGGCATGTCAAATTGTAGATGTAAATCAACATAAGCATTATAGAGTTCAACCTAAAGATTCAGATGACAGTTTAAAAAGGCATAGGATATTTACTTAGGAATAAAAGAGTTGCAATTTGGGATACACAGATTCATCTTGAAAGCTGGAGACATGCCCATCGGAAGGGACAAAGTCCAGGGTTTAGGGATAAGAGAAGAGGAAAATGAAATAAACGGAATTGTACATGTAGTGCGTATTCATATGCATATACATCTATTTGTGTATATTCATATACATGCATATATTGTGTGTATTCACATGTTTTCATATTTATATGAATTTATATGTACGTTTTTCTATAGTCATATGTACTGAGAAGCTTAAGCTTTTCTTGGCCTGCCAAAAATTGGTTGCTGATCCACTGAAAAGGATGAAGAAAAGAACTGATTGATTCTACACTGTGGATACATGTTTTTGAGCATAGTTCTCAGACAATTTGTTGGTTCCTTAAAACTATTGCTTTCATCCCAGTTCAGAGACCTGTGATGTAGGTCAAAGAAGACAGTGAATGCAATTTCTTTGTAGTGGCTCAATGGCATCGTTTTAAAAATAGTTTAAACGACTTTGCACACACCTAAGATCTTTCATCCTCCCCATCTCTCCCCCCTCTCCCACGCACACCCACACATAGGGTACTGGGAACTACTAGAGGAAGGTGAACTGTGAGACAACCAAGAGAACGGAGGGCAGCAGTCATTGAATCAATTGTTATAAACAATGCATACAAGCAGGAAGACCTTTGCAGTACTTACCAGAATACCTTCTGTTCTCTGGGGATGGATGGTGCCTTGGATGGTGACATCTAGTACTCAGAATACAGTCCCGTGGGTTTCCTCACTGGGACAATGCAGCCAGTGTCAGATTCTATTATAATCACCTCACAGTCAAGACAATGTATGTAAATATCTGGAGTGTGAGGTTAGGCTAAAGAAAATAGCTCTAAATCTCTCTCTCTCTCTCTCTCCCTCCCTCTCTCTCTCTCTCTCTCTCTCTCTCTCTCTCTCTCTCTCTCTCTCTCTCTCTCTCTCCCCCTCTCTGTGTGTATGTATGTGTGTTTAAGGTGACATTTTTAAAGTTAGGACACAAATTGGAAATTTTTGCAGAAATTCTTAAGACACTAACTTAATCTCTGTGGTTTTTGTACTGAAAAACTTTAATTATTAAATCTACACTAATCAAGCCCAGCTTCTTCCCAACCAAAGAATCAGTGGAAAACTGGAAATCAGAAAATGAATTTAGTCAGATATAAATTCATTAAGACACTTACGAGGGTTGGAGAGATAGTACAGTGGGCAGGGTGCTTGTCTTGCACACACCTAGCCCAGGTTCAATACATAGTATCCCATATGGTCCCTGGAGCCCACCAGGATTGATTCCTAAGCACAGAGCCAGGAGCAACCCTTGAACACAGCTGGGTGTGACCCCCAAACAAAAACAACAACAGCAAAAGACACTGTTGATTTGAAAATGCACCACAAGTCCTGACTATTGAACTAGAGCCATTTTTACCATGCTTGTATTTTGTCTGAAGTACCTTTACAAAAAGTCATGGAAAACAAATCCCAATGGGTTCAGAAAATGGTTCATATTTTATAAGCACTTCTCAAGTAGATCTTTGTAGAAACTGCTCTGCTTTATCAAAGATGAGTAGAGGTCCCTTTGGACCCTGCTGCGGAGCGAGCATGATGGAAGAGCCCAAGGAAGCGCCCTTGGACTCCAAGCAGCCCACTGAACTAATTCCGGCACGGGATCGGAGAACACACGGCGGGCTGAAACAGTGGGAACCGGGCATCCCCCAATTCTTTTAACCTCTCTCTCTCAACCCCTTCCTCCCGAGCACAGCGCAGGGTCCTCGGCTTTCTGAGCGCAAAATGGAGACGCCGAGCCTCTCTCTAGGTTTCTCCATCTTATGAGCACCATAAAAGGGTAAAAGTTTGTAGTGATGTTATTTCTGGTTGTACTTTCCCTGGACTTTATACAGAAACCCAGCGGCTGCGCGACCTAATGTCATCTTAGCATCAGCAATATGTAATGGTTCCTTTTTAAGGGTCGGACTTTTGTGGGAGATCCTAACAAGAATAGTAAGTCTTTTGCTGAAATATTGAAGGCAATCAAAGTGGTAGCCATCTCTCTAGACTGAACTAAGCTATATCCCCACGCCAGCTGAGAAGAAATTTTCTTCTTTCTCGGGAAGAAACGCGGCGTGGCGTCAACCATAGTGTGATGTCCATTAAGCAAACAGACCTGGTGGCGTGGGAATGGAATATAAGGGGAAAAATTATGTACATGGAACAGTGGGACGCTGGTGGAATCTCGAGCCGGAGCCGATACCAGCGCAAGACCTTTGGTTCCAGAAACTGCTTGCAGACACTCTACTAGACTATCAACTAAGCCAGAGCCCCACGCCTGCTGATGACGGGAAATAACCATCCTTTTTGGTTTTTTTCCCTTTGTCAGACAGCGTGGCGATTACTAAACAGGCGTGAACTCGGTGGCACGGGGCAAGGGGGAAAAAGAAAAGTTATGTAACAAACAGCGGGACTTAATATCTCTATATTCTTAGCAATGGAGAACTATCAAATGCCTCCTTGGCAATAGGACTGTCTTTTTCTTTTTGGGGGGAAACCCCAACAACGGTAGGGAGTTGTGTGTTGAAACATGGAATGTAATCGAGATAAAGCGTAAACGAAGTGAAACTTATCACTTATAAGGGTGGGGACTGGGGAGGTGGGAGGGGGCGGCAGGTATACTGGGGGGGTTGGTGATGAAAGATGGGCACTGGTGAAGGGAAAGGTGTTTGAGTATTGTATAACTGACATAATCCTGAGAACTATGTAACCCTCCACATGGTGATTCAATAAAATTTAAAAAAAAAGCCAGCCAGCCAGCCAAAGTAATATATATATTAAATCATTATAATTTTCATGCCCCACCTCAATTTTCAAAGACTTCATTTGCCACATACAAACCGATCCACAATTGGGACTTTTTCTGAACTCTGTGGTCATCTTTGTGTGACTATCCAACTGTTTTAATTACTAGAGCTTTATAGCACTTTTTTTTTTGTTTAAGTTTCACTCCAGCCGTGCTCAGGGCTTACAAAAAAAAAAGATGAGTAGAGGTAAAATGAATTGTTAATCAGCCAAATATTATATAAATGGATATTAAGAGCAATACAAAGACCCAATCCTAGTATTTGGAAATAAGGTTCATCAAAGTTCAAGACTACATGACCAGAGATGGCATAATTATGTCTCAGAGATTGGTGTGAAGTACAAATTACTGAGACAAAAGAATGCCAGGTATTTCATCGAAATTTGGAGTAAGCTAATATAAGTTGCTTGAAAACTACTGAGAATCAGATGCAATCGGGAACCCCAGTCCATATTCTTGTTATCCTTCCAAGAGTGTCATTGATTACAAACTTTTTGAGAACATTCTATGAATTTTCAATCTATTTATAACCTCTCATGAATCATCTAGGTTGTCTCTAATGTGGCATGACTGATGTCATGTTTAAACATGGGAGAAAAAAATATCAAACAGGGCAACATACTAGATTTTTTTTTTTAGTTTACTATCCAAGAGACAGTCTGGATCCTAGTAGATCTCACTGTTTTGGTCCACTGCTCTACGTAGAAATGCTACAAAATAGCAGAATCCAACAATCCTCACACCTTCATCATAGCAAATGAAGAAATATCCATTTCAAGCCTTGACAAACAGCCTTCAGAAAGTTCTAGTAGAGGAATTAAAAAGAGAAGTCAACGTCAACCTATATTCCAAAGCTCTAAATCTATAAACTTTGCATGTTTCATTTCTCAACCTTTTCCTTGCTAAATAAAATAACTGAGTGGTTCCCAACTGCAGGTGATTTTTATTGCCCAAGAAATATTTGACAATATCCAAAGACGTTTTTGGTGGTGGGAACTGAGGGCAGTGCCATCTAGTGGAAAGAAACCAGGGATACGGCTGGTGTCCGACGGCACACAGGAGGGACTCCACAGCAAATGATCCAGTCTGAAATGTCAGCAATGTGTGTGAGGCTTGAGTTCAGTTTTGTATCATTTGACTTGAGCCTCTTCTCCAACTAAACTGACACTATGGTAAAAGAAGTAAACTCACTCTTTCCTTCACTGGGTGAGTGATTTAAAGTAATGGGACTAGCAGACATTTGAGTGAAACTTTTCCTTGAAAGGGTGTTAAAACATTTCACAAAATGATTGCACTTGTCCCTATGAGAATAAAATTTAGCCTTGGGAATGAATTCCTCTTTTGTCAAAGGTCAGCAAGTCTTTGTTCATCCATTTGAAAATAAATACATGCTTTGTACTAATGAGTGCATTTAACAATTTCATAAACCGCTAGAACCACTATTGAAGTATTTCCTTGAAAATAAAGCATAAGAAGATTTTATTTTAACAGTTGATAACTATGCCCTCCTTTTAAGCAAAATAACTATGTCATCGATTTTAAGAATTCTGGAAACACAAGGATTCTTCTAACCACAAGCAAATGGCTTAATCTTACCAAAATCTTTGGTCAGAGAAGGTATTAGGCATCATGTAACTGGGGAATTTGAAAGGTTATTAAGTTCTAAATAACAAGAGTCCCTTGAGTTTTCCCACCAAACTTTTCCCAGCAGTGAATATATCTGGATCTTACTCTGGTTTTTTATTCTTTTTTTAGCTTCCTGAAATGACTCATGTTCAAACACGGCGACCCTGGTTGATGTTTCTCCTGCAGAACTTTGGATTGTTTGTAGGTTGGCTTTCTCTCTTACTCTTGGCTATATATGAACAAAATATTACAATATGAACTTCAAAACCCTTAAAAATAAATTTATGTGGCCTCATTTTGTTTCTTTCACTGCATTCTATGGAGATTGGCACATTTGGTTTTTATATTGTTCAAGAGATGTCTTCTCTTTCCTTAACTTATTAATTTTATAATACATTTTTTGTTTGTATAGTGTGTCCTCTGAGTTCTTCGGCAATATGATGTTCATACCTTGCAGTAATTCTTGAATTTTAAATTATTTCTAAGCATTAACAGCATTGTTTCCTTAATAAAGAATGTGTGCAGTGTCTAAAGTGCATAGTCGATGGGTGGGATAAAATCTGCTTCAACTTCTTTGATGTCAATAATATGTATATTTTTTCCCTGAGATCACAAACCACAAGCAAAATTACAAACAAATGTGATGAAGTTTTAATGTGATGGTTTGTATTACCTTCTATGACTGGATGTCAGGTTTGGAATATATTGCTCACCCAACAAACATGGAACATTCACCTGCAAGCACTGCCCATTGGCACATAAATGCTAATAAGGAAGCAAACGTGTAAGCCAAGAGGATACGACGTCAGCAATCTTCTCGGTAATCACCAAGTGAAATCTTTTCTATGCAAAAAGGACTGGAAACAAAAGATGCAGTTCTGATATCTTTAAAATAACAAAGCCTGAGCGGGAAGGAGAAGGATGTATAAACATTCAGATATTTAGCATAGGAAACATATTTTATATTCTCCAGGGAAACAGAGAACCCCAAACTTTGTGTCAGTAAGTAACTGCATGCAATAGGCAGGCAAAGTGGCTGACCTAGAAAAATGATTAAAAGAGAAAACAGCTCTGTGTTTTTAGTCATTGTTTTTTGGAAAATCAATGCCTATTATTGGGCCTGATATATTTCAACAAGGGAAAAAGTTCGTTTTTCTGCCAAAATGACTCTTGGCATTCAAATACATCCCCTGTCTTCTACTCATCAGTGGAAAGGCCTGCTGTGGCCTGTCTTTTCATAAAATCTTTTCCAGTCACCTTTCTTTGATTTCCAAAGTTACGTTCTTTCTTCAGGAGAGCTTGATGGAAGTGGACTTCTCTAGAGAGTGAAATGACTCCCCAAAGTTTGCAACGTGAGGATCAACTCTGAAACCCAGGCAGGGGCTCGGCTTCATCCCAACTGTTCCTGCTTCTGTGGGCCTGGGTGAGAGCTCAATTTCGAACAATTTACAGATGATTTGGATGTAGGTACTGCTGGTCCTGATTCCCCTCTGAGTTAGTTCTCTACTGAACAAGCAGAAATCAGCAGCTCCTAGAAAGAGCAGGCGCACAATGCAGGCACCCAAGAACCACGTGATTTCTCTACAGTTGGAGTTTCCAGAGTCAAAACCTCCTTCTTTTTGCCTGCTTGTCTCTGAGCATCAGATGGGTCCCGGCTTGAGTACCGCATGAAGACTCTGCTGAGAATACATTTATTCACTTTTTCCTTTATAATAAATAACCACCTGAGTATTTCTGTATCACTGTCATCCCATTGCTCATTGATTTGCTCGAGCGGGCACCAGTAACGCCTCCATTGTGAGACTTGTTACTGTCTTTGGCATATCAAATATGCCACAGGTAGCTTGACAGGCTTTGCCGTGTGGGTGGGATACTCTCAGTAGCTTGCTGGGCTCTCCGAGAGGGACAGAGGAATTGAACCCAAGTTGGCCTCATGCAAGGCGACCAGTCTGAGTATTTCTAATTAAAAGAATGTAAATGAAGGCTAATAACAAGTTCAGAGGACTGGAGCAATAGCACAGCGGATAGGGCACTTGCCTTGCATGTGGCCGACCTGGGTTTGATTCCCAGCATCCCATATGGTCCCCTGAGCACCGCCAGGAGTAATTCCTGAGTGCAGAGCCAGGATTAACCCCTGTGCATCTCCAGGTGTGACAGAAAAAAAGCAAAAATAAAAGAGAGAGAGATAAAATGGCGTCACCCTCAGGCCCTTGCATTGAGCCCACGATCTGGTTGGCTGAAAATTGTCGGGTGGAGGACACCACTTAGGAAGCCCCTGCAAAATGCTGTAGCTCCCAACTATTCATTCCGTAGCCTTCAGCATCTAGCAGGTTCAAACTTAACCATTAGGTGAAGTTGTAGCTAGAACTCATAGGGTCTTCTGAGATCACTGCCAGGGGTAGCCAAGGAATAAAACTTGCCTGCGGCCATCTCCAGTAACCCTCGTCCCTACGCCCACTCCCTTCCTTCTTGGTTCATCTGCATCAGGTGGAATCTTTTGCTACTCCTTAGCAACCATCCAGGAGCCTGAGGTGAACCTCCAATCACCAGCAGTTTTAGAATTGCTAGAAACCCTCTTGTGTTTGAAATTGAGTGGTGCTGATAAAAGCTGTCATGACAATGATTTGCTCCTAAATATGGACTGAGTCTAAATTTAGGCTGGCTGAATATCCTCCTGCCTTTAAATTGTGTAAGTTATGTGTTACTCACCAAGTTTGGGGGTAAATGGTGTTATCTTTGAGACCCCGTTTCTCAGTCATGCTCGAATAGTCTTGGTTGGCCTAAATTTAGGATTATGCTGTATATATACTTGATGATTGATTTGTTTGTTTTTGCTCACTGAAAAAGAAATGCTCCTGAGACAAAACCAGAGAGGAAGTTACACAGAATTCTTACTTGAGTTTTCATCATCCCCTGACAGGCCATCTTCCAGAAGAGGAGACTGGTACCCCATCTTGGGAAAGCTGAGTGTTAGTCTTTGGATCAGGGCCCAGGGTTGCATCACTGAATGAGACCAGGTAGCATGTAATTGTGCCCAGAAATTATAGCTATCACCCACACCTCACCACTCAGAATTCAGACTTTGAAGGTGAGTCTCATTGACCTTGGAAGACTACACTTGGCCATCTTCCTTTCTCTTCTATGCCTGAAGGGACGAGTTGGGTCCCAAGTCTGCTAATCACTAGTGTGGACCGTGCAGAGCAGTTCAGGAATCTGATGTGATCCCTCAGAATTAAGATTCTGAACTGAGATCTTGGTTCGAATGCCAGTACTGTCACATAACAATAAGAGAGCAGCATTTCCTCTCATGTCTAATGTGACTAAACATTAGACATCTCCTACCTCAAATATCACTCGGGATTACTCAGTGCTCATGAAGCTCTAGTTTAGTGCCTTAGACTACCAATAACTCAATAAAGATTAAAACACCACCCACCATCATTGCTAATCCCTTCGCTCAGCCGTTCCATGACTTACATGTGGTGGGTGGGAAATGTCCTTGCTTGGTGGAGAATATAAATCACACCTTCATGAGTATTCACCTTGACTCACTTCCTGAGCCAGAGAGACCAAGAATTGCCCAGTTCACCCTACTCTGCCTGTCTCCCCGAAAACATGGGGCTGCAGTGTTGGGATGGCGAGTCTTGACAGAACCCTCTCGTCTCCCTTTGGAATGGCTCTTTCATCAAGGAAACCTGCTGTCTTCCCACTCCCAGCACTCGTCTAAGGACAGGGGTATTGTGTGCCGGGTCCTATTGGAGAGGAAGCACGAGGGTCAGGGTGATCACAAATTGATTTCAACCCCGAGTTCTGATTCCAAATCATGTCCTAGGGTGTCTGCCAAGGGGGTGAACTGGCTGTGGTCGTGGCTGCCCCTCGGGGTCCAAGGAGCTCAGTAGGGGTTGCCCTGGAAGAGGTTGCCCACCCTGCACCATGTACAGTGTGCTGCATGCCACTCAGGGGCAGCCTGTGCCCTCGTTAGCACCCTCGCTGCAGGGATTTTGAGTCATGCCTTACCAGGCTATGACTCACTTTGGCTCCTCTCAAAATCCAGTAGAAACTGTCAAACGTTTGAGAAACTAGAGAATTAGAGTGGTGTTCCCAGACCCAAAGACATGCCATTGCCATTGGAAGGGCCCATGACAATTTTTTTTCTGGCCTATTCCCCACTAACTTTCCCTTCCCCACTGATCCGGATCCCACAGGCAGAACTCCCCCGACCCCACTCCTTATTTTGCAATGTCTCTGGTTTCCCAGCAGCTACTTTTATTGTATCATCAATTTTCCTCACCCCTAATAATAATCAACACCTGAGTCTTTCTCTTCCCCTACACACCATGGAAGCTTCATTCCTGTGTGGCCCATCTAGGGTTCAACAGATTCCATCCATACCCTTGGCGTTGCTCACACTTTTCTTTCTTCTCTTTGTTTGGTTTTGGGGCCGTACCAGCAGTGTTCAGGGCTTACTCCTGACTCTGTGCTCAGGGATCACTCCTGTTGACAGGGCTCGGGAGACACATGTGATGCCTGGAATCAAACAGGCAAAGCAGACGTGCAAAGCGAGTGCCCTACCTACTGTCTTATTGCGCTGGCCCTACACTTTTCACAAGTATCTGGGATTTGTGGCTTTATAGTTTTGGTGAAACCTTAGATCTCAGCATTTCTTTTCAATATCCCGGTATACCACAACACCCAACCAGAGAGTTAATGAAGGGCTTTGATTTTATAATAGTGGCATTGTAGCATTACTTTTATAGTATTTTGTATGTGGTAGATATTATTAAAAAGTGCTCGATGGGTGTCATTTACTTTTAGAACCCTGAGAATATAGGTCTAAAATTTTTCAGGGAGAAGAGAGATAATATGAGGGTAAGGCACTTGCCTTGGTGCTGGCAGCCCCTGTTTGATCTTAGGCACCACATATGGTCCCCTGAGCACCACCAGGAGTGACCCCTGAGCACAGAACCAGGACTAAGTCCTGCATACCACTAGGTGTTGTCCCCAAACCAAACCAAACTGTTTTCATGTCACTTTCTGAGCAGTAAGGCTCAGAGATGCCAATTAAGTTTCTTAAGGTTGTAGAGCAAACATTCAGAACTTCTGTCCATTTTCAGCGAATATTTTTGCTCTCAATCTACGTGAATATATTTTGTGTCTGAATCCTTTGCTGTAGATATGATTTGTAACTTTCATTCCACAAGTCACTTTTTCATCTTGTTGGTGATTTCTTTAGCTGTGCAGAAGCCCCTTGGCTTTATTTGGTCATTCGTATATTCACTTTTAGTTATGTTAGCTTTTGATATCAAATTGCCAGAGCTATGTCAAAACCTCCCTACATTTTCCTTTAGGAGTTTTTGCGATATAGACCTTATGTTTAAGTCTAATTTTTCTTGCATTGACCTTTGTGTATGGTATAAGATAGGAATTGATTTGCATTTGTTATAAGATTTAGATTCTTGCTGGCTTGTCCCCTTATATCTTTATATGATGACCTCATCTCTTATTGCTGTCTTGGTCTCAAAGTCTATTTTACTATTAATTTAAAGTATATTGCAACAATGACATACATAAAATAATCTAGCTTTCTTTTGATTTCCATTTCAATTTGTATCAATCTTTTCCCCTTCACTTTCTCTCTGTCGTGTCCTTATATTTGAAGTGAGTCTCTAGTAGACTCACTTAGGGAGATTTGTTTTTATAATCTGTTAATCCATTCTGTGTATTTGATTGGGAAATCTAGGCCACTTACATTTCAAGTGTTTGTGGATGGCACTTACTGTCATTCTGTTCATTATTTGCTATCTGGTTTGAAATTCCTTTATTCCCGGTCTTCTCTTGTTTTCATTGTGAAGTGATGATTTTGTATGTTTTTATGCCTCGATTCTCATTTGTGTACAGCGATAGCCTTTGCTCTATGGTTACCATGAAGATTACATGAAGTATCTTGTATTGCAAAAACTCAAACTTTGTACCACATGCAATCAGGGAAGAGAAGCACTTTCCCATCTATTTTTGGTGCTGATTTGTGTTTGCCAACTATATCTGGGTGTTCTTTTCTCAAATATCCAGGTCACTATCATAGCACTTAGCAAAAATTTTTGAAGTTAACTCTTTACTAGTCAGTCTTTTCCATGAGACTCTTGGTTCTTTGAGGAAGTTTTTTGTAGTCTTAGAATGAATCCTACTGCTCAAAAGGTGCTAAATAAAAAACCTGTACAAATGAATTGTCTGAAAAACAAATAGCATTGAGTCACTCTCCTTTTTAAAATATTTTGTGTTTCCTGATTGCCTCCAAAGAAATGACCAACTTATGCTTCACAGGGAATAAAGATCTCTGGCTTGTCTTTTTTCTGCTTCTCCTCTTGCATTTTCCAATTCTTCCTTACTGTTTTGTATTCCAATCAAGAAGGATTGCTTATGCATTCCTTCTATTACTGCTTCTGTCTGTGTATTTATAAGGTTATTCTCTAGAATGTCTTAAGCATGACCCCGTCCAGAATTTCTTCTCTCCTTCCTCTAGGTCTGTCCAATCCTAGTGGGATGACATCTTCCAGCCTCCTACTGAAGTTCTATCATGTCTCCCATGGCTTGTCATCTATCTGTGATATTCACTGTCTAGGCAGCCCTCTTCCCACAGAGCAGAAATCTTAGAACAGAGATTGCATTTTGCTCATTTACAGGTTTCTGAAACTGTGATATTTACCTGGCTTAGAGAAGGCAACCGGTTTTAATGTTTTAATGAATGTATGAATCAACCAAAATACTTTGATAACAACATTGGAATTTATCTGACTGAAGCATTTTTAAATTCTCTTCAAAGTCTATTGATAATTCATGGAAATTCCTTAAATATCCCAAATTCTTTGTCTTCATAACCAAGCAGATCAAATTTGCCTAATGACAATCTATGGTAGAAACCATCTGTTTACTTTACTGAGGATAATTATCTGGCTACTTCAGAGGTTTCTAAGTTGTTTTGATTAGCCGAGGTGTGCTTAGGAAACTGGCTTTCTGCTGTGTTTCAGAGTTATTCATGGGAACTCTGCTAATCCCTGATAGATTGTACAAATCTTGACATATAGAAAAATTAATTTGCATACTTTTTTTTAAAAAAGGGCATACAATTCTTCTTCCAACATCATTTCAATCAAGTGTTTCAGGAGGCTTGGGTTATCAGAAAGTTAGGTTTATTCCTTACATTTTTTTCTGGAATAAATAAAAAATTCTCCACCTCCAAGACCACCATCTTCTTCTGTAGAGTCTCACTAAACCACAGGCACTAGGCAGGCACAGTGAGGAATATACAGTACAGCATGGAGGCAGTACATGATATTTAGGATATTTAGCAGCCATGCAAAAGGATCATTCAATGATTCAGGTTAATTTACTACATGGAATTTGTTGAGTCCATAGTCCAGAGTATTGCAATAACACAGGCTTTGAGGTCTGATTTTGGCTCAGTGCTAAATTAAACAAATCCTTTAACCTTCCTTAATCCCATCTCTGTCAGGGATGTAACATTTTCTGCCTTGTAAGGCTGGTGTGATATGGCTAAGCAACAAAGTTTCTGGTGTAATGTGTAATTCATAAATTCATCTTAGTATTCTTATCAGTCCATTTATAAAAATGTGAGTACAGCTCGAGTGTATTCAAAAGCAGCAATAGTGTTAGAAATATATGGCAAGCATTTTATGTGGGAAAGTATTTACAGTGAGCTGTATCATACTTACTGACACCTCTCCCCTGTCCTTTTGGGGGCTATTATGTGAAGCAAAGAGTAAATACTTCTAAGTAGTCTAGTTTCTGAGAGATGATTAAGGCTCTGTGTACTTTCTAAACTGAAAGAAGTAAGATGCCATTATTTCTCTCACTTATTAGGAAAACTGACTCACAGAAATTAAACAACTTGGCCAAAGTTTATGGGACTGAAAAACAGTATGGCTGGAACCCAAACCACCTGGCAGGCCAGTTTCTATTCCTCACACTTCAAGGTCATGCTCAAGGGTACTGAAATTTCCCACAGAGCAGCAGATTATGCATCAGGATGGGGAGAGTGATTCACTGTGGGGTTACCTACTTGGTTCCTTAAATAATCTCTCTCTTTCTCTCTCTTTCTCTCTCTCTCTCTCTCTCTCTCTCTCTCTCTCTCTCTCTCTCTCTCTCTCTTTTCTCTCTATGGGTGGCCCTTTGTCTGCAGGAAGTAGCTCAAATCTGCAGGCTCTTTTCTTTTTAATCACATAGGGACCTTGAAAGTCATTGTTCTCTCTCAAAAGTCTTAGTTGTCAAAAGTCTTAGTTGAAACCAACCCACTTTCCGTCCACACAGTGAGTGAATTGCAGGTCAACCCAGATCTGAAATATCCCTATCTCTTGCCCCCTGTCAGTTCCTCCAGAATGCTCCTAGTCGCCGCTGTGCATGAATCTGTCATTTGCCCGGACTCCCAGGAAACCCATTCTGGAAAACATCTGTCTGCCCGTCAGTGTGACTTTCACAGGAGAATCTTGTAGGCACCTTTGGGCCCGCAAGTCGGAATGAGGGAGCTGAATCCAGAGGCGGGAACAGGAGCGCAGGATCCTTGTTCGTGCCATCTTGAACCTTTGCTTCCCCGTGAATTCCCTGTCTCATGCGGGTCTGCACAAAACCCCCCTACCTCTGTCCTCTAAGTCTGAAATGTAGACTAGCAGATTGTTAGAAAAATAAAAATAAAAGTCACCGTTATTTGAATTCACTGCTCCTGGGCCTGTTTTGGCTTTTCCAGTGCTCAAAGTTCTTCAACATAGTGAGATGAAAAACATATTGTGCCTCCCCCTCCTCGCCCCGGGGGTGCTTTAAAATGTAAAATATAAATATTTCTCCTTTGAATGTCCTTAGCTGAGCAGACTGGTGTCTGGTTTGTCTCCTCACAGCCTTCACCCTGACGGCGTGTTTGCTGGGCCTCAGAGCCGTCTGCCCTGGGCTGGGGAAACAGATATCAGGGGGCCACTTTCCTGCACCCGGCATCAGCCCTGGGGCCGCTTCTCCACATTCTCCCTTGATCTCACGTACCTGTGAGATTCGGTGCAGCCCTGAAGGTGACCCTGCCACGTGCCAGTGTTTTCCAGGGACAGTTCTGCTGGCTCAGGGTCCCCACTGCTGCAGGCGCACTGCAAGGCGGAACTTACAGCCAAGAGTCAGCCACCACCTAGACATGGACTGTCCCCGTGACGTCTCAGGGCCTACTGGAAGCCATGCCCCCTCTCCCCACCCCTGCTGGGAGTGTCCTGGGTGTCCTTCCCGAAAGGAGAGGAGCATTGTGGAGGAACCCCTTCTCTCTTCTGGCCTCGGCCCTGCCGCTCTGACTCTAACCATGGTCCAGCCAGTCGGGCTGAGGCAGTGGCTCTTGTGGTCCTGGTTTAGAAACTTGCATGGGCGAAAGGGCTCTAGAGGTGTTGAGACTCCTTGGTTCTGCTCTGTGGGTGGAGATTAGATCCTGAAATCTCTCAGTCTCACATATGAGACTTTCTGTAGGTTCTTAAGTCTCTTGAAGACTACTGGTAGAGGGCAATGGCCATTGTTAAGATTGGGGATACTGAGTCACACTCCAGGGGCAACACTGAGTGGGCAAATGGCTTTGGAGTGTCCTAAGCATGGAACCCTTTCTTTGAGCAGAATCTCCTGGGGAAAGGCCAGAGAGAGTATAATGGGTGGGGTGCTTGACTTGCACAAGACTAACACGGGTTGGATCCTTGTCGCCGCATATGGTCCCCCAAGCCTGCCAGGAGTGATCCCCAAGTGCAGAATCAGCAGTAAGCCCTATACACAGCTGGATATGGCCCCTCCAAAAAGGTATTATGGGGATATCCCTCTTTAGAAGAGAACTGAGGGCATGGGAGGGTTGGCTGGAAAAATAGCACAAAGTTTAAAACATTTGCCTTGCTTGTGACTGACCCTGATTCATTCCCTGAACCACATTTGATCCCCCTGAGCTCTACCAGGTTTGATCCCCCAATATGAGAATGAGTGTGTGTGTGTGTGTGTGTGTGCATGCATATGTATGTATGTGTGTATGAGAGAGAGAGTGAGAGAGAGAGAATTAAAGGATTCGGGAGGCCCTGGAGCCTATAAATGATACCTCTCTTGATTAGTTGAGGCTTTGAGGAATAGGGATGGGAAAGATTTAGATGCTGTGGGAGTGAGCAGCCTGTGGTGTGGTTCTGGCTCCAATTTTCTGCTCCAATCTCCTCGAATGAGTTTGGGCAAGTTATTTCATGCTTTGAAGCTCATTTTCTCCTCTGTCCTTGGATGTTCAGACTAGAAGAGGGTGTTGGGTTCCAGGCACTAACCACAGAGCCTGCTGGCTCACTCTGTTTGCAGAGGAGTATTTGGTACAGAGACATCCTAGCCAAACTTCTGATTTATTTCCCATCCCTTCATCACTGCGTACCTATCCCTGGGTTTATCCAGAGAAGAGACTCTATCTGGAGCGATCCCATCCTCATGGTCTTTGTCTGGGCTACTATCACAAAGTATTCTAGACTCAGTGACTTACAACTGTCTGCACTTCATTCCTCATTTGGGAGACTGGAATACCAAGATCAGAGTGACAGCACAGCTGGGCGCTGATGGGGGTCCCCCTCTGGGGTGCAGAATGCTTGCTTCCTGCTGTGTCCTCTCATGACAGAAAAGTGAAGATAATAGCCTTCATAATAACTCCCTTTTATTACAAGGGCACTAATCCCATTCAGAAGAGCACCACCCTTTGTAATCCAATTATTGTGCCTCTGCCCTGGAGGGAATATCATCAAACTTTTTCAAATTCTTTGACTCGGAAGATGGTGCAGTACTGAATTTTGACTTTCAAGTTCCCCCCTCCATCTTTTTGTGTGTGATAAAATATATTGAACACAATTTTTTTCCATTTTAACCATTTTAAATGTGTGATTTGATGGCATTTTGTACATCTTAGCTATTGTGCTACCATCTCCCCTGGCTCTGTACCTCACATTTCCTTCATGAACCTCAACAGAAGCAAGAGCTCCCACCCCCCAGACAGGAACTGTAATCTACTCTATGGATTTATCTGTGCTGGGAACTTCATATCAATGGCACTGTGTAATATTTAGCTCTTTGTGTTGGTTTATTCACTTAATATGTTTTCAAAGTTGATGCTAGTTGTAAAATCAGAACTTAACTCTTGTTTATGACTAAACAATATATTATTGTGTCTACATAGCACTCCACCATTTTCTGCATGGGGAAATTTGTACATGCTATTGTTTCCTTTCTGAAATGCAATCTAAAATTATATCAAAATGCCCTTGATAAGAAATATGTCATCACTTATGAAAACAACCATGAAGTTCATCATGTAATAGGAATGAGAGATGCCAAAAACAGTAACAATAAGTCTCACAATGAAATGTTACTGGTACCCACCCGAGCAAATCTGTGAATAATGGGATAACTGTGACTGACATACCACATTTTGTTTACCCATTCATCCACCAATATGACACTTGGGTTGTTTCCCACTCATGCCAATTATGAATAATGTCATAATGAATGTTATAATACACACATCTATTTGTGTGCCTACTTTCAGTCTTTGGGGGCTTGGGATTTTTTAAATACCCAACTATTTATTGCAACATAATTTGAAATAGTCAAAATATGGAAGCAATCAAAAAGCCCCATTGAGGCTCTCTGCCGAGATGCGACCCGGGTGGCCACACATTTGTGTGACCACTCTGTGGCTAATTGACCACGATCCAGAGGACAGCTAGACTACCTTTGGTACTGGCAGCTGCTCGCAGAAATGTCTCTAGACTGTGCCCCACACCGGCCGAGGAGGGAAAAGGTCTTTCTTTCTCGGGTTTTTTCCCCTTTTTGGGGAAAGATGGCATGGTATCCGCCATTTTATAAGGACCCTTAAGGAGGTACGAACTTGGAGGCTTGGGAAGGAAAAAGAAAAAGTACAAATTTGCAACAGTGCGATGCGTGCATGATCTCCGGACAGGGGCAATACTGGCGTGCTCTCCGCTGAGATGAGACTCGGGTGTCCACACGTTTGTGTGGTTGCTGTGTGGCTGATCGACCATGATCCAGTGGCCAGCTAGACTACTTTTTGTACCAGTAGCTTCTCACAGAGATGTCTCTAGACTGTGAACTAAGCCATAGCCCCATGCTGCCCCAGGAAGGGAAATGATGCAATTTCTAACATAAATCTCCTTGGACTTAGTTATTAAAATACTAAAATACAGAAATCCCAAACCAAGAGACTTTATATCTCTTCATTCTCAGCAATGGGAAACTAATTATCAAATGCTTCCTTTTCAGCAGGGCTGTTTTTTGGGGGGAAAACTCCAACAACAATAATGAGTTTTGTGTTGAAATATGGAATGTAATCAAGGTAAAGAGAAAATTAAGTGAAATTTATCAGCTACACAGGCTGGGGTGGGGACGGGAGGTATACTGGGGGTTTTGGTGGTGGAATATGTGCACTGATGAAGGGACGGGTGTTTGAGCAATGTATAACTGAGACATAAGCCTGAAAGCTTTGTACCTTTCCACAGGGTGATTCAATAAAATAAATTTTTTTTTTTAAGAAAAAGCCCCATTGATAGCTGGTTGAATAAAGATGATGCAAGTGCCATTCCTGTTTTCTCCCTCTCCCAGGTTTCTGCCCCCCCACCTGACACCTCCCCCACATCTCGCTAGTGGGCGTGGCCTCCGCAGAAGTGGGTGTAGCCTATTAGGGGGCAGGCGGCCACTCAAGTCATCACAATTATTTTCCCTTTTCCTGGCACTCGGAAATCAAATCTTCATTTCGGTCACCTAATTCTATGGAGATTATCCTGGTCACCTCAAACACATTAGAACAGTAGTCCAGTAGTGTGTTCCAATTGCATCATAATACTGGCCTCAGTAGAATCTCTGTGAGTCCAATATAAAAAAAAAAAACACATCCTCCGAAGCTTCACTAGAGACCTCACCTAAGCCGCTGAGGAGCACCTGAGAGGAAGAGGGGAATACTGATAGTGAACTGGAAGTTTCCACCATGACACTACTACAAAAACATGAAGAAACAATGAAAATCCCCACCACAAGGAGAAGATGATGAAAAGGGTCCAGGCACCTCAACAAGCATTATCCACAAATATGATCTCTCCAATAAAGAATTCAGAGATGAAATATTGAAGATGTTCAGAGAACTAAAAAATATGGCTCAACAGATATCCAGGAAGTTAAAGGAGGAAGTGAAAGAAACAATGGAACAGACAGCCAAGAAAATACAGGAAGAAATGAGAGCAGAAATAAAAAAACTACAAAATGAAGTGTCTCGAATTAAGGATTCTGTAGATGAAATTAAAAACTCAGTGGGTGCCCTCAATAGTAGAATGGTCACAGCCGAAGACAGAATCAGTGAGCTTGAAGATGAGCTGCAGGAAGCTTACAAGCAATGGGAAAAGACCTCAAAATAGCTCTTAGGCAAATCAGAGACCTAGGGGATGATTTCAAGAGAAACAACATTAGAATCATTGGAGTACCAGAAGGACAGGGAGACAACTTTAGTGAAAAAGCCACAGTTAAAAATATCATTGCTGAAAAGTTTCCAGAGCTGGAGAAGGCAGGCATCCAGATCTAAGGAGCCCGAAGAGTGCCAGCTAAAAAGGACCCTAGTAAAAAGACTCCAAGACATATCATAGTCAAAATGATAGATGCCACAGATAGTGACATAATACTGCAAGCAGCAAGGTCAAAGAAGGAAATCACATATATAGGAGCACCCCTTAGGTTTACAGCAGACCTATCAGAGGAAACCCTCCAAGCCTCAAGACAATGGGGGAATATAGTGAAAAACTCAATGAAATTAACGCCTCACCAAGAATACTTTATCTGGCTAAACTCTCACTTAAATTCGAAGGAACCATACACTATTTCATGGACAAACAACAGCTCAGGAACTTCATAGACTTAAAGCCAAACTTAAAAGAAGGACTAAAGGGGCTACTGTAAGACAAGAAAAAATCCTATAAGCACAACAGACCCCTACAGAAAGATGGCACAGAACCCATGATAATAGTCTCCTCATGTCAGTGGTCTAAATGCGCTAATTAAGAGACAGAGCGGCAAAATGGATTAGGAAACTAAACCCAACATTCTGCTGCCTACAAGAAACACATCTAAATAGTCAGAGCAAACACAGACTCAAAGTCAAAGGATGGAAAACAATCCTGCAAGCAAACAACTCTCTCAAAAAAGCTGGGGTGGCCATACTAGTATCCGACAACATAGATTTCAGGTTGAAAAAGATTAGAAAGGACAGCGAAGGCCAATTTTTACTAGTCAAGGGATATGTACAGCAGGAAGAAATCACACTCCTAAACGTGTATGTACCAAGTGAGGGACCAGCTAAATACTGAAAACAACTGCTAACAGATTTTAACAAGGACATTGCTAACAACACATTAGTAGTTGGAGACTTCAACACTGCCTTATCACCTCTAGATCTACAAGATTAAAACTCAGCAAGGAAACACTGGCTTTGAAGGAAGAGACAGAAGAGAGAGGGCTAATAGATCTATACAGGGCTTTGCATCCCAAAAAGAAAGAATACACATTTTTTCCAGTGCACACAGAACATTTTCCAAAATAGACCATGTGCTGGGTCACAAAACATACCTCAATAGAATCAGGAAGATAGAAATTGTACCAACTACCTTTGCAGACCATGATGCACTGAAGATAGAAGTCAACCATGCACAGACTGCTGGTGGGAATGCCGAATGGCTCAGCCCTTTTGGAAAATAGTATGGACACTTCTCAAAAAATTAAAAATTGAGCTCCCATTTGACCCAGCAATACCACTTCTGGAAATATATCCTGGAGATGCAAAAAAGCATAGTAGAAATGACATCTGCACTTATATGTTCATTGCAGCACTGTTTACAATAGACAGAATCTGGAAAAAACCTGAGTACCCAAGAACAGATGACTAGTTAAAGAAACTTTGGTACATCTACACAATGGCATACTATGCAACTGTTAGAAAAAATGAAGTCATGAAATTTGCATATAGGTGGAGCAACATGGAAAGTATCATGTTAAGTGAAATGAGTCAGAAGAGAGGGACAGACACCAGGAAGATTGCACTCATTTGTGGAATGTAAAGTAACAGAATGGGAGACTAACACCCGAGAACAGCAGAGATAAGTACCTGGATGATTACTCCACAGCTTAGAAGCCAGCTTCACATGCTGGGGGAAAAGGCAGCTCAGATAGAGAAGGGACCACCAAGTAAAGGGTGCTAGGAGGACCCGCTTGGGATGGGAGAGGTGGGCTGAAAGTAGATTATAGACAGAACATGGTGGCCACTTACTACCTCTACTGAAAAACACAACACCCCAAAGGAAAGAGAGGGCAAAAGGGAATGCCCTGCCACAAAGGTAGGGTGGGGCGGGGGTAACAAAGTGGGGATGGTGGGAAGGATGCAGGGATCATTGGTGGTGGAAGATGGGCACTGGTGGAGGGATGGGTACTAATCATTGTATGACTGAAACACAAGCACGAAAGTTTGTAAGTCTGTAACGGTAACTGACGGTGATTCACTAATAAAAACATTTTAAAAATATAAAGATGATGCAGTCCTCATTTACTCAGCTCTAACAAAATGAGATTTTTGCCATTTACTACCAAACAGCGGGAGCTCAAAGGAAGTATTTGAAGTGAAATAAGTCCGAAGGAAAAAAGACAAGCATTGAGTTGTGTCACTTGTCCATTATTGTAGCACTCTAGCACTGTCATCCCGGTGTTCATCAATTTGCTTGAGCGGGCACCAGTAACATCTCTATTGTGAGACTTGTTGTTACTGTTTTGGGCATATCGAATACGCCACGGGTAGCTTGCCAGGCTCTGCCGTGCAGGCGGGATACTCTCAGTAGCTTGCCGGGCTCTCTAAGAGGGATGAAGGAATCGAACCCAGGCCAGCCGTGTGCAAGGCAAACCCCTTACCCGCCGTGCTATCATTCCAGTCCTGTCAATTATTAGCATACATAATTAATGAAGCAGCAAAAACAAACAGAAAAGGGGTGTTGGCCACTGACGATGAACAGAGGTTACCTGAGGAAAAGAGTGGCAGGAGGTAAAGTGACTGTAATAGAACAAGGATGAGATGCAGATACTGCTCTTGCCTGCTCCTCCCCACCTAAAATTACAAACTTGCAGAATACTTGTCATCCTTTCATTTATTCAGATGTATAACTAGGAGTGCAAATGCCAGGTCCAACCCTCTAGGGCTCTTTTGTGGGGCTTGAGGAGCTGCCCAATTGTTTTCCTTTGTAGCTGCACCTTGAACATTGGTACCTGCAGTGAAGGAGGATCCCACAGTTCCTACATCCTTGCCCAGTCTTGTTATTTTCCACTTTAAACTTGACATTATTGCCTTTCTAATATTGTTTCTAAGATTGTTCCTGTGGTTTTGACTGGCATTCTTCTAATGACTAAAGATGTTGAAAAACGTCTTTTTTATGTGCCTATTGATCATTTGTATTTGCAGAAATATCTATTTAGATCCTTTGCCTTTTTACAAGTAGACGGGGTTCTTGTTTAGATTTATTTATAAGTATCTTATCTACTCTGGAAATAGGATTAGAGGTACACCAGTTATATATATTTTCCAATATTGTCTCCCAATTTGTAACGTTTTCACTTTCTGGATAATATCCTTTAATGTCTAAATGTTTAATTTTTTAAATTTGGGTTAAATCCAGTTTACTTTATCTTTTACTTTTAACGAAAGTTTTATGTTTAATATTTATTGTCATAACTACCAAATTTAAGGTAATGAAAATTTACCTCTATGTTTTTAAAAATTTTAAGGCCTTTCCAAGACATCAGAATATCATGTATATAATTCTATTTAACTTTTGTGGCAAACCTATGTGGTATCATTGTCTTTTTTGATTCAAGAGGGAATTTAAACTTAAAATAGTAATCTGCCCAAGATTCTGAGCCTAGTAAGGGGTTAGGTAGTGATTTGGTCCATGTTTCCAAATTTCTAGCTGATACTAATTTGGGTCTCAGGAATAAAATATAACTGACAAGAATTTTGAGAAGTTCCCCCAATCATAAACTATTATTAAAATATTGTTAATATCCTTCATATACTTTACTCATTATTATGGTTACCTAAAATTTTCATTTTGTGGTATTTGTAAAATAATAGTAAATAGTCAAACACTGGAAAATTCCAGCATAGACCACTATTAAAATAATGTACTAGTTGGACCTCCTAGGGGGTCAAAGAACTACTAAAAAGTCACATGTAGAAATTTCCAATTTAATATCATTTTTTATAATGTGTTATTCCTTAGAACATAACTGATAGTATTTTAAATGCAGCACATATGATTTAGAACAAACTGGTACTTACCATGTGCTATAAAGACTCATTATCAGTAGTCAGTTATACCCCCCACACATGGCAACAGTTCCAAGCAAGTGTGACTGGTTCAATTAGACAACTTTCCCCTTATGTTCCTTACGTTGTGATCCTTGCTAGAGAATTACAATATTTTCCTCCTTTCCCAGATTCTTAACTGATTTTTTCTTGAGATTCAGAGAAGCATAAATATTCTGAGAAATGCCAAGAACAAATTCTTGCAAAGAGACCCTAATTAGAACCAGATCTGAGTTTGTCCCTTAAATCTCACGTTCTTTCTCCTGTTATAAATGGCGGCCTCCCGAAAGAGGCAAAGAAGATGAGGGAAAGGAGAACCCTTTGGGTTTTATGACTTGGAGGTCTTCAAAGTAGCATTCTGAGAGTGATGTAGGATTTGTGTCTTTTTGCTGATGTAACAAAAATGCCACAACTGACTGACTTCCATCTTCCATCCATGCAAATATATTCTCAACAGTTATGGCGGTTAGAGCTTCAGAATCTCTTCTGGGCTAACATCAA
This sequence comes from Sorex araneus, assembly GCF_027595985.1. Classification (NCBI taxonomy): domain Eukaryota; kingdom Metazoa; phylum Chordata; class Mammalia; order Eulipotyphla; family Soricidae; genus Sorex; species Sorex araneus. The sequence continues at coordinate 61,452,191 of NC_073310.1, read as the reverse complement.
GCTGTCCAGTAGACTAGTTCCTTCTGATCTCTGGCTCTGTGTGTGTGTGTGTGTGTGTGTGTGTGTGTGTGTGTTACATTGTTCAGCTTCTAATGGCCACCAGCATTTCTTTGCTTGTGGCCCCTTCCTGATCACCCTAGCTTTGGTTCCGTTTTTGCATTTTCTTCTCTTGCTCTTACTCCTCCTTTATCCCTCTTTTAATAACTGTTGTGATTATATTGGGCCCATTGGATAATCTTTCTCTTCTAAAAGTCCTTAAATTAATCACATCTACAGGTGCCAGGGATGAGGCCAAAGGATCTGAAGGCTGATTCAATCTACCACATTTGGAATGTGTTCCACTCTTCGAGTTCAAATGAAAGGCAGAGAGGGGCAGCTGGGCCCTGACAATGGGTGAATTGTGTAGGGCTGATGCATTGTCAGAATCTTATCACAATCAGGATCCTATTATGATCAACAGATAATGAGATGCCTATGCTAAATGACCTGGGGCACAATGTGAAAGGAATGAGAATAGGGACCCTGATGACTGATGCTTTGAAGCTTAAGAGGGTGGTCCTGATGGGGCCCCTGTTTAGGTTCTGACTTGGAGAGGACTCTGGACATCTGGAAGGCTTCTTATAATAATCAAAGGACCAATTTATTCTTGCACTAGCAATTTAGAACTTAGAAAATGCAAATGCATCCTTCCTATGGCCTGAGGGTCTCCGGAGAGTGTCGGTTTTGGAAATCATATTACCTGAACCTAACAGGGGAAGTTAGGTGTGGGATAGATGAGCTGTGACTTCAAGGACTAAGCTCATCAAATCTGGCTTATGGAAAGTAAGTCATTCATAAGACTGTTTAAGAAACTACATCTTGTACCTGTGTACATGTGTACTCATGGGAGTGTGTGGGACTTAGAGAGACATTTCAGTTGCCCACTCTTCAAGTGAGATACAGCAAGATCGCCTGCTGCAATGATTGTGCTCTAGTATGTCCCCTTATGGGCCCCTATGCGTATTACTTTGAATATCTTGGTAAAATGGGATTTGGGGGTTAGAGGTCATATCAAAGAGGCTGTCACCTTCCAGGGGAAAAAAAAAGGGTATCAGTATAGGTTTCCTGCCATTGTGATGAGTCAGACATTCCCACAATCCTCTCACCCAGGGCTATTTTTAAACAGTGACATACCTTTTTAAAGTTAAGAAAGCTTTTCTTTAGAAGGGGTGGGATGACAGCAGATTCATTTGAACAGCTAGGTTGCAGTTTTAAAATTTCCCTTAATTCCTTGCTCTTCTTGAAACCTCTATTTCCTTAAATGTAAGACTGGGGTCCCTGATCTGGGGGGCTGGGGTGATTCCCCAAGAGAGCTATATTCATTTCTCTAACAGCATCTTCCTGATTCTGTGTTTTCAAGGCAGGGAATCATCCTGGTACTTCCTATGAACAGGCTGTGTGAGCTTCCACATTGGCTTCTATGTTGACTTGTCCGTACTAGAGCTAGTTTTTTGGGGTGTTTTTTTTTTTGCTTTTGGGGTCACACCCAGAAATACTCAGGGGCTACTCCTGGCTCTCTGAACTCAGGAATTACTCCTGGCAGTGCTGGGGGGACCATATTAAATGCTGGGATCCAACCCAGGTCGGCCACGTGTAAGGCAAATACCCTACCCGCTATCGCTCCAGCCCCCGCTAGTTTTTTGTTTTTGTTTTTGTTTTTAAATAATCCAGTGTGGGTAAAATATTTAATTCAGGTTTTCATAAATGTATGGTTGGGACTGCAGCCAAAGGGCCCTGGCATGAAGCGTGGGGATGGAGCATATCTTTTAAGGAGGCCCTGTAGATGCAAAATGCCCCTTCTCAAATTTGGCCCCTTTTCAGATTTTTTTCAAGGACTGAGGTTAATTCTTAGTAGGTGGCCCTTTTTGAATTGTCTCCCTTGGGAAAAGCCCTCAACAGAGAGGTGTCTGTTACAGTCCTGCTACAAATGAAATGGGGGTCTCTCTGCTCTGTCCTAGGAACTGGATTTTTGGCTTCTGAATGTTCCATAAGGCTGTGCATTTACCAAGAGTTGATGATCGATGATTAGGAACGACAGAGCCTGATGAAATGTTTCCCCACGGCTGCTGCTGACGCTTCCTCCCACTCCTTTGATCTGTTCTTTGAGTCTGGTGACTAAGTTTCCTGAACTCTAGGCCCACTTTCAGCAGAGCTCTTGCCCTCCTCCCTTTGCTGGTTCCTTGGCGGCAGGGTTTCTACTCGGGATCAGCGTTGCTTCCTCCCTACTCTCCCTTCCCATTTCCAGATAGCTGATACCTGCCCTGTCTCCTCCCAGGAGCACTTTGAATGTCAGCTGGGTGGAGAGTGTGGAAATCATGGTCTGTCACTGAGACTCAGTGATTCTGTGTCCCTCCACGAGAATATCCTCATATGCTGCTTTTCATAGTCTTCTACATTTTGCCTCCCTTCCAATTTTCCCCTTTTCTCTCTGCCACAGTGTCTGTTTCACACATGCATGTTTGCATATATGTGCATGATTGCACAAATATACACATAAAGCACACACATTGGTCCAGATACAAGACAGAATAACATCTAGAAAATAGTATGGATAGCTATGGACTCCCAATTCTTCTTATCCTCGATAAGAGTCCCTTAAAAAGTGGGGAGGGGCAAGTTTGATCCTTAGCACCACATATGGTCCCTACTAACAGCCCACCAGGACCCTAACAGAATTTGGTAGCAAACTATCATGAAGAACTTTGTAAACCACAGTGTTTAAACAAAATGGGAGAGGGGGACTTGGGGGAGTGTTGCAGGATTATTTGTGGTTCCATTAAGTAAAGTAGCAGTTCTTAAGGAAGACTATTGTCAACACAGTAGCAGAACTTTAAGAATCCATATCTGTCTGCTCCTGGCATTCCTCTGCTCAGAAGCCCTCCCATCCCCCCCACCCTTATCTGCCCCTCTCATAGAGAGCACAAGCCTTGACCAATTCTTTCGGAGCTCTCCAAAATTCTCTCTCCAGCCTGGTATCTCCATTCCTCCTGTCTCAACATGCCATATGTATTCTCCCGGAAGAAATCTGTCGTTGCTTTTGCCTGTGAAGCTCTTTCCCCAGAGGTGCAGATTATGCTCCCTCTCAACCTCGCAGTGTAATGTCAGAAGCTGCTTCTCAGAACAGCTCATGTCGCTGCTCACAGGAAGCGGTAAGGAGGACCCTTCTGCCATGGTGTGAAGGTCAAAGACAGCAGCTCCGCCCCTTCTACCTCTTAACACCTCATTTCCTGGATGTCCTTTGTGAGGAAGGTCTGTGTGTGGATGCTTCTGTAGAAAATGTCAGAGTTTCACCAGGGTCAACCTTTCCCAGATGTTCCATTTCTGAAAATGCCTCCAGCACTTTCTCCGTTCCCAAATTCCGTCATCACCTCTGTTTCCTCAGAACTACTGAATTTGCTGGGCATAGTAAACATATGGCCACTTCAAGGAGCTGATTATGTTTCTGTAGAGGACGTTTGCTTCTCAAGGCTTATTGATCCGATCAATTATTGGTTCAGTAGATGGTGTAGGGAAGTTAATTTTATGGGCCTTGGTGGTGGTGTGGAAGTGGAAGCCCACATTTTAGAGTTGTCAGACTCTCTTGAGGGAGATGGGTGGAGGAATTGTTTTTGAAAAGGCCTTAAATGAAAGGAAAGAGAGAGAGAGTGTATGAGAGAGAGAGTGAGAGAGAGAGAGAGAAAGCTCGTGACAAGAGTGAAGGAAAGAAAAAAGTGCCCACCATAGAGGCAGTCTGGAGGGGAAGCGGGGATAGGAGGGAAACTGGGTACATTGGTGGCAAGAAATGTACACTGGTGAAGGGATGGGCAATGGAACATTATATGACTGAAACCCAGTAATGAACAACTTTGTAACTGTGTATCTCACAGTGATTCAATTTTTAAAATAATTAATTAATTAATTAATTAATAAGGCAATTTGTTGATACACTGGGATTTTAATAGCAGTATGCCCCAAATGATACTATTTCATTTCATGCTTTCTACAGTGTCATCATCCCGTTGCTCATCGATTTGTTCTAGTGGGCACCAGTAACATTTCTCATTGAGAGACTTATTGTTATTGTTTTTGGCATATCCAACACACACGGGTAGCTTGCCAGGCTCTGCTGTGTGGGCTCCATACTCTTGGTAGCTTGCCAGGCTCTCCAAGAGGGGGGGAGGAATCGAACTCGGGTCGGCCAAATGAAAGGCGAATGCCCAACCGCTGTGCTATTGCTCCAGCCCATTTTGTTCCATGTCTCACATAATTTTTCAAGTGTCAGTTTTTGGGAAACATTCTAGTGCTGCAGTGTTGAAGTATAGCCCTGGTCCTGAGGAATCTTTGAGGAAAGGTTCCTCTCTCATTTAGTGTGTGGTCATCACTTCAACATCTGTTCTGTTGTTCAAGGCAACGTTTATCCCCAGAGCAGGACCCCTAATCACAGCCATTTCATTTGATATGGAAATATAACTTTCCTTCTTCTGTTTCTAGGATGCTTAGTGGCTATTAAGAAAGGTAAAGTGGCAGAATCAATACTTGAATTCTGGTTCCTGGGCCAAAAATACTTTCAGAAAAAAAAGACCTCTCTGGCTGGTCAGAGTGCTCAGCACATGGCGATGTGTGCCAGCATGTGAGACCAGAATTGACAGAACACTTCAAACAAACACAGCCCCTTCCCGTCCCTGAGCTGTCCTGGGTTGGCCGAAGGCCAAGAGAAGATATGCCGAACTCCCGGGAAGAAAGCCCAACACAAGATTTCAAAGCTCCCTTTTGAACAGTCTCCGAGTCGCAGGAGATAAAAGGCCATCGTCATTTTGAAGAAGATTGCGGGTGTTTTTCTGCGGGGCTGTCTCCAAATATTTCAGAGCAAACTGGTCTCTAGACCTATTATTCATCACCACTGCCTTTAATCATCATCTTCACCCAGGCTGTGTCTGTTTGAGAAGGGATGGGGCTGAACAAAATATAATCGCTTTAGAAATTACAGAGTAGTTCGAGTGAAGATTTGATGTAGAAAGGAGCCATTGTATATAAACTCCCATGATGTAATTTCCCCCAAATGATAGGATTCCGGCTTGGTGCATATGTAGATTTCAGATGAGTGACTGTTTCCGAAATCAAGTTGGGAGAGAGCAGACCAACATTCTCCATTCAAATTTAACTTGGCATCTTAAGAAATTCCCTAACCTGCTGCCATCCTTTAAAGATAAATATATTACATTATGGCCTATTATCACTCAGTGTTGACTTTATAAGCTTTCTCAGCACCTGTTGGGTACTTAGTATCAGATGCAGAATTTTTGTGCATCACTGAGGACTAAAAAATACAATAAGACCATTGAAAATTTTTCCCCTTTGGTAGATATTGTATAAGTTATTTATCTTTTGGGATATGCCTTCTGCCACCCCCTCCCCACACACCCCAACAGCCTAGCACAGTATCTTGTGCATTTTAAGTGTTCATTAAGTGAGGAATGAATGAATGAACATATGAACATTGAGAATTTATTTTTTAGGAGGCACAACTTTTATGTGTGTGTGGGGGGCGAGATTCTAAGAGGAAATTCCTATGACACTTAAACACAGCATTGGAGGGGTCGGGAGAGGGTTCAATGGCAAAGGGTTTGCCCTGAGACTATAAATTTGGTTCTCAGCCTCACCACATGTGCCAAATGCAATCCTGCCCACTCTGCTGTTTGAGCCTAGCAGGCCCAGCTGAGACTCTGGTTGCTTTAACTGATTTCTGACTCAAGCCAGATGTGTGCAAGCACCACTACTACATGCTGTGACCTCAGGCAAGTACTGATGGGTAGGCACTGTGGCCACACGAGTGCCCCCAGAGTTTTTTCACACAAATCACACAGAACAAGTCACACAGCATCTCCCAGCAAGCATCGCGAAGAGTATGCTCAAGCCCCACAGCCAAGAAGGAGCGTGACCCCAGCCAAGCACGAGTATCTGAGTGTGTGAGCATGGTACCATGAGGGACAATCCATGGCATGTGCCACAAGCATGTCTGAGTGTGACCTCTGGTCACAGGTAAACATCACAACAAAGTGCAGGTGGAAAAGGGCAGGAGGGGGGGATGTAATTTTTTTTAAGGAAAGAAAACATGAACTAGAGCTTTGAAGACTCCTATGAATCCTGTATGGAGAAACTGGCTTATTCCTGAATGAGAATGGTTTGCTCATGGAACAGAGACCAGGCCTGGGCTCACCCTGTAACTTGAGTCAAAGCTCATGTAGGCTTTGGAGAAGAAATTGAAGCTGGGTGGGCTGAGAGGGATCATGTCACATTGAAAACACAGCAAGGGTGCTTATTTAAAGAAAATGGAAAGGGAGAAGGAGTCTTTGTATATCAATACCATAAATTTTGGGGCCAGAATGATGGTACAGTGGGTAGGACATTTGCCCGGCACATGGATCAATCCCAAGCATCCCATGTGTGTCCAAACACAACCAGGAATATTTCCTGAGTATAGAGTCAGGAGTAACCCCTGAGCATTGCCGGGTATGACCCCCCCCCAAAAAAAAACCCCAAAGTCCATAACCTTTAACGTGATTGTAGCCATCTCATTTAAACTACTATATAGGCATATAAATATATGTGGATATAATATTTTTAAAAAAAATTAAATTGTTGATGCCAAAATCTTTTTTAGCATTATTTTAGTATTATTGCATTTGACCAACAATGGGATCTATTTTCATTTCAATGTCTTCCTATCAAACCACACTCAAGGCATGCATGGACTTTTCCAAACTTCTTAGCCCTCAGGTAATATTCCAACCTTCATGAGTTCGTTAACATGCATTGATTACCTGCTCTGAGCTCAGCACTGTGTTAGCTACCATAAAGGTCATACTCCATCCCATGTCTTGAAACCCAGTGCCTTCAAAGAGATGCTCATTGGGCAACTAGGGAGATAGAACAGATGGGAACCCAACATACCAGGAGAATTCCAAGAAGAGGGACATCCTTGGGTTGTGAGCTAGCCTATGAAAGCCTTTGGGGCTGGTGTTTGGGTGTGGTAAGATGAGTAGGAGTTGAAATGGGGAAGAAATGGGGGTCTTGCAAAGGAGAGCCAGGCAACTTGAAGAAGGTTGTGTGCATGCATTGAATGTAGGGCAAGGGGGAGGAAATGAGGGTTGACCTTAATGGGGTCATAGACCTCAAGCAAAGTTTCTGTAGCATTTTAGGCCTGCGGTAGAGTTGGGGTTTGAGGATTTAGTGAAGGTGGTGAATCCATCAGGTCCTTGAAATAAATAAAAGGAAACTAAGAACTTCCTCGATTGGCTGACTGTAAGAACTGGTGATTATCACTTGCTTTTTCCTTCTCCCTGCAATTTGGTGTTCTAAAGTTCCTGTAACATAATGTTTCCTAAATTTCTGAAAGATGATGTCCTCTTTGGATTCATCTACAGCAGCCTGTCATAGATTGAAATAATAGAGAACATAATGGGCTGACAGTGTTTGGCTTAGAGTACGGAAACCAAACCTGGAGGCAAGCTGAGGTCTTCATGGTCTGACCATGGACGAGTCAGTTAACTTTTTGAGTTAACCTTTGCAAATGGACTATCTGGGTTATAGGCTGGCGAAGCTCCCTATGCTCTAGGAATTCCCTTTCCTCTCTTTAGAAAGTTCACAAATCTCAGAAATTCACTGGACTGCTTAGTTCCAGGTAATAGAACCTATCCATCAGCAAACAGCAGCCCTTGGAGACACATGTCCTTCTGGTCATTCCAGAACCAGTACAATCCACACAAAAGCTCTTCACCAGCCACACTTCACACACTTCATTTAGCTGTGTGCCCCTCCCTCAATAGCTGCTGGAGTTTACAGCACAGGAAAGAGCAGAGAGCTGAGGACCCTAACAACAAAAACTGCTAGCCTTTGGCTTTCAACGGGTCTTTTTTGAACCAGGCCTTAATTTGTTCTTCCTGCCAAGACCATCTCTGAATTTGGTGCAGTTCACTTGTAAACAAATTCATCGTGTCCTAAATGAGTTCTATTTTTCTTCACAAAAACAGAAAGCTCAACTCTGCAATAACAAGGTTGAATGTTTAGCTCACTGCATACTGAAAATACATCAAGTAGCAATGGTTTAAAGGACCAGCAAGGAGAGACTAAGTGACAGAAGAGAGTAGATAGGATCATATTTTCATGTAATCTGTGCAGATGGTAAACAAAGGTAATAAGAACTGAGAATATATCAGAAGTTACAATTCATAAGAGAAGACCTAAGACAAATTTTCACTGGAAATTCTGCAAATTAAAAATATTGGCTGGAAGTTTTCAAAGTTCTTTAGTACCTAGAATTAACAGATTAAAAAGTAATCCCATAAAAGGAGAAGACTTGAATTCTACTGAGTAACAGAGGTAGATAATTATAGTACAGATTAATAGTTGTCACGTTGGAGACAGTTACCACTTTCTGACTTCCTAGCAAATACTCTGGAATCATTTATATCACCTGTATTTTTCTTTAGATTGGCATTTATTTGAAAATTAAATCCAGTTTTCAGAAATAGAAACATAGGTATCTATATGAACGTTTTATCAAATTCACCTATGCATCCTTCTATCATCTCTCCCTACATCTGTCTATACTGTCTCTCTCTCTCATCTATTGCTTCTCAACCAGGGACTAGTGGCCCTGTGTGAACCCTCAGAATATTCCAGGGGAACCACAGGTGAAAATGGCATAAATGGGCGTGCACAGCGTAAGACTAGGGGCTCAGCCAGTAGGCCAGTGTGACCACAGTAAAGATGCAAGGTTGGAAGGGGATCATGGGAGAAAAAAAGGTCGAGGAACATTGATCTAATCTTTCCATTCATCTGTGTCTGCCACCCCAATCTCTGCCTCTCCATCTGTTTTTTATTATATACCTGTCCCCATCTCATCTCTCTGCATCTCTCAGCTGTCTCTTTTATCTCTGTCATCTTTACATCTCTCATTATCTTCTGTCCCTCGCCCACTTATCAACCTACTGTATCTGCTTTTCAAAATAATTCCCTTCTGGGCAATAGAGATAGTACAGTGGCTAAGGCACTTGCTTTGCGTGCAGCCAACTTGGCATTAATACTCGGCACCACATATGGTTCCCCTAGCCCACCAAGAGTGTTCCTGCCTACAAATACAAGAGTAATCCCTGAGCATCACCTCACCCCAACCCTGTGCTCCAGGGGTGCGTATGAGGGCCTGGAAACATCCTCCTCATCCTTCTCCTCCTCATCATCATTCACTCCTAGTTAGTAGACTAACCTAGCCTATACTCTCAGGCTGAGAATTCTTTATTCTCCTAATATGAAACGGTACTTTCTACATAGAACAACTACATAATTCCAATTTCAAAGGGGGAAACAAAATCTCCTTCCAAATAACTGCACTGTGTGAATTGACACATATGGAAGGGAAGAGGAAGAGGGTTTCTGGGGAGGACGTTGAATCCTCCAAGGAGCCCGGGTGGAGGCAGTACTAGGGGAGTAGGACTAAATGGGTCCACCCACTCAGAAAAAGCCCAGCTCTGTGCTCAGATTCTGCAAGTCTATGGTGCTCTCTCCTTTACTCTCTACTGCCCCCTCTTGGTGCTCACTGGGAGTCACCCTTATGTACTAGGAGGACACCATAAATCGAATGCCACCAACACCAAATCAAAGATTGCCCTTTGATCAGGTAAAAGAACAGATGGGGAGCCACACAGGTCTATCTTGATATACTTTACTGCTCAAGCTGAGTATGTGATGAGCTTTCCAAGAAATCCCTGGTAGACTGCTTGACAGAAAGAGAGACCACTGACAAGATGACCCATAGAGTTTGGTTCATAAGTTTGTAACTGTACCTCACAGTGATTCACTAATAAAATTTTTTAAAAAATAAAATGAAATAAAAAAGTGATAACCAGAAAAAAAAGAGTTTGACCAAGGGAAGGTAGATGCTTGGGGTGAGTTCCATTGTCTGCTCAAGATCTGAGATTCTCCAAAGAGATTTTAGGAAAAGGAGAGGTGAGATTCCTAAGCAATCATTATGGACATAGCAAAGAAGAGAAAGGATTTGGGACTTGTATGCCCTGCATTTAGTTTGTATCTGTCCAGGGACAAATAAGTAAATAAGTAGTTCTCATGGCAGTGTACACACACTTTCTCTCTCTTTCAGTAAACTTTTGGGGGGGACATACCCAAGAGTATTCAGGGCTGACTCCTGGGTCTGTGCTCAGGGATCACTCCTGCTGGTGCTCAGGAGACCATACGAGCTGCTGGGGATCAAATTCAGAGCAGTCATGTTCAAGGCAAATGCCCTTACCTGCTATACTACCTCTTTTTTGCTTAATTCCGTGAACTGGATCCTGAGGGACCAATAGTCTTTCCCCCGTTGGCTACTGATCAACTTCCTGGCCAGAGTTCACAGCAGCTGGAATCCAGTCTTTGAATCTCAATGTAGAAGACTCACAATCAAGATGGCACAAGATGGCAGCGCACGTGCTGATGATGCCAATACAGTTCTCACTCTCTCACTTTGCATTTGTCTGTGGCAGGCAGATGCCTCAAAGCCCCCTCCCCACCACCACCCCTCACCCCCAAACTAGTCATAGAATTGAATCCTATCCACCCAATTACCTTTCAGGGGAGCAATGCCACCTTCTAATCAGCCAGGATTATTCGGTAGGAGGCTGGTTTGTTGTTTTATCCCTGATTTCCCCCCCTATCATTTTAATTCACACAGCTTCATGTCATAGCCTGGTCAATTTCTTTGCTCCCACTTAATAGCATCTCTAAACACGAGGCAGTTTGGGAGTGTCACATCTGAAAGTAAAGGCTAGGGATAGGATTTCCAGAACATCTGAGAGAGGTCACGTTTTTGAGAAGCACTCCAATTTTGTTTCCTTTTCTTTCCCTTCATTTTCCTTCCCCCTTCCCTCCTCATCCCTCTCTATTGCTCTTGTGCCTTACCCACCGGAGCTCAGGAACCATTCCCAGCACTGTGGGTTTAGAGATCACTTTAGGCGGGCATTACTTGAGGAACTCTAAGTCGGGAATAAAACCAGAATCTGTTGCATGCCAAACAAATGCTCAACCCACTGTACTGTCTCTCTGATCCAAACACTCTGAATTTTAGCTGTTTTTCCATTGCCCCTTCTTGCTTTTTCCCTCATCTTCTCTCATTGGAGTTAAGTAGAGAGGCAGTCAGGTATTTTGGGAGAAGCACTTCTTGAGGCCTATTTTAAAGGGGTGGGACTGGGCTGGAGTGATAGCACAGCAGGTAGGGCATTTGCCTTGCATGCGGCTGACCAGGGTTTGATTCCCAGCATCCCATATGGTGCCCTGAGCATCACCAGGAGTAATTCCTGAGTGTAGAGCCAGGAGTAATCCCTGTGTATTGCTGGGTGTGACCCAAAAAGCAAAAAAAAATTCAAAAAAATAAATAAAGGGTGGCAAGAATAGTAGTATATAATACCAGGAGGTTGGCTCCATAGCTTGGAAGCTGGCCTCACACGCTGGGGAAAAGTCATCCCAGATAGAGAAGAGAACACCAAGTAAAATGTGATTGGAGATCCTGCGCAGGAAGGGAGATGCGTGCTGAAAGTAGACTAGAGACTGAACAGGATGACCACTCAATACTCTTATTGCAAACCACAACACCCAAAAGGAAAGAGAGAGATCAAATTGGAATGCCCTGCCACAGAGGCGGGGTGGGGTGGGGTGGGGGGGTTGGGATTGGGGGGTGGGAGGGATTCATTGGTGGTGGAGAATGGATACTGGTGGAGGGATGGGCTCTCAAACATTGCATGAGGGAAAAACAAGCACAAAAATGTGTGAATCTGTAACTGTACCCTCACTGTGACTCACTAATTAAAAAATAAATTAATTTAAAAAAATAAAGTTAATAATCATGCAATTAAAATTAAAAATAAATAAATAAAGGGTGAGACTTACAGGTGTAATATTTAGAAGGGGTATTTTTTGGAGAAGACCTCTCTATATGGAAAGGGAGTGAGTCGTGGTCATGGGAATATGCTGGGATGGGGGGGGTTGATTTGTCTTTTTTTATTGAATCACCGTGAGATACAGTTACAAAACTTTCATGTTTGAGTTTCAGTCATACAATGATTGAACACCCATCTCCCTACCAGTGCACATTCTCCACAACCAATGCCCCAGTGTTACCACCCCCTTTTCAGCCTTCCCCCTGTCTCTACAGCAGACAATTTCCCCCAAAGACTCTCTCTACTTTGGGGCTGATTTTAAGGGAAGGGAGAAGAATCAGGAAGCTCAAGGAAATTTAGGTCTTTTACAAACAAGGTTGAGTCATAGCTGAGACCTACCTATTTTCACGCAGGGGAAGAAAGGCCACAAAAGTGCCTTTGACTTTTGCTTAAAATGGTGACAATCATTCATCCACGCTCTGCTGGTGAATATTTTAAATCATGGAGATTTAAACAGTTTCTACAGGGAACTATTTCCAAAATTATTAAATTCTGGAGGGAGATGAGGATTGCAAAAACCACGTTAAGTTCTCTTTGCATAGAAGGAGTATTACCCACAGGTTGTCTTTGTTCCCATCTTTCAGGAATATTAAAATCTTTTTTTTAATTAAACTATTTTGAGTTCCCCAGAGAGAGAAGCCCTGAAATGTGCAGCGATTATTATTTTTTAACATCAGTGCGAACCACTCTTTTTCCATTAGATCATATTCACACATGTGGATTTTCTCAGATTTTAAGGTCTTATGTTCTTGATTCTCGTCAATTTTCCTTAAATGGATTTTCATGTTGATGGTATTTATTTGGGGAAAATCAAGAACAGCAAAGCCACATTGTGAATCTAATGACTGTTTCTGCTGCAGCTAACAAATGAAAATAGGGACAGTTAATGTGTCCACTGGAACTTGTCTCCTGAGCCTTTATGTGACTCATCTACCTTTTTTCTTTAAAAGATTTTTATTGAATCACTGTGAGATAGACCCTTACAAAGAAGTTCATGATTAGATTTCAGTCATACAGTGTTCCAACACCCATCCCTCCCCCAGTGTACATTTCCCAGCACCAGGGTCCCCAGGTTCCCTCCCATCACCCCACATCCCACCAACCAGCCTGCCTCTATGGCAGCACTTTCCTTCTCTCGCCCTCTTTCTCTCTCCCTCACTTACCCCTCTCTCCCTCTTCCTATCTCCCTCTTCCTCACTCCCTCTCCCTTTCTCTCTTTCCCTCTCTCCTTCTCTCTCTCCCTCCCTCCTTCCCTCTCTCTTTCTCTCTCTTCTTTTAGGCATTGTGCTTTGTAATACAGACACTTAAAGGTTATCAAGTATATCCCTTTACCTACTTTTAACACTCAGTTCTTGTCCAGCGTGATCATTGCCAACTATTATTGTCATCCTAGCACCTTCTCTCCTGGTCAATGATTGGAATCATCTACCTTCTTGTGTATTACCTGTTCTTAGAGGTTCCAGGGAGCCAGACTTTCCTTCTCCTACATCTTGCTTTCAGTTATGACGGTTCATTGTGAGGGCGTGGATCAAATGTGAACACCCTTCCTTGCACATTCTGCAATTTGTGGGGGCAGAATATCCATCTCCAGGAGAAGAGAGTGCTTTACAGAAGCATCAGAACTTGAAGTATAACCTCTGTTTTTTTCATTCCGAGGCCTCCAGGTTTGCTTACTGGCACCCCTGAGTACCTCTTCACACTCAATAGCCACCAGGGTGGACAGCTCAGTGCCCTTCTGGATACCCCCTTGCAGTGCTCAGGGCTCCCTCCTCATTGTGCTCAGAGATCACTCCTGCTGGTGCTCAGGGGACCATTTGGGGTGCTGGAGATTGAACCTGGCTCAACCAACCACATGCCAGACAATAGAGTTGAGATGGTGGCATGTGACTTCTGAGGTTGCGGAATGTTGGGGAGTTCCGTAGATTGTGACACACCACCATGCTCATAATGTTGTCTACTATTACCCTGCATCACTTGTACTTTGAGATCATCACTATCATTAATGCTTTTGGAAAACTTAGCCAGGAACCCAGTCCCAGTGTAACCCACAGAGGCATCATCTCATTTCTTCCTAAATGGACTCTGTGACATTGCTGCAACTTCTGTTCCTTAAAGAATGGGGGTTCTGGGGGCTGGAGCAATAGCACAGCGGGTAGGGCATTTGCCTTGCACGCAGCCGACACGGGTTCAATTCCCAGCATCCCATATGGTTCCCTGAGCACCAACAGGGGTAATTCCTAACTGCAGAGCCAGGAGTAACCCCTGTGCATCACCAGGTATGATCCAAAAAGAAAAACAAAAAAAAAAGAATGGGGGTTCTTAGGGATGGATATCCTGCCCCGCATAGAGCAGAATGTGCAAAGAAGGTGTTCCTATTTGATCTGCGCCCTCACGAAGAACCATAATGACTGAAAGCAAGATGTAGATGAGGGAACTTCTGGCTCCCTGGAACCTCTAGGAATGGATAACCCTCAAGAAAGGGAGATGGGTCACATAAAGGCTCAGGACACACGTTTCAGCAGATACAATAACTGTCGTTGTTTCTACTTGTTAGCTGCAGCAAAAACAGTCATTAGATTCACAATATGGCTTTGCTTTTCTTGATCTTCCCCAATAAATCAATAAGCCCATTGTATGGAAGAGGAAATTGAGGGCTAGTGAGGTTAGGAAATTTGTGATGGCGACGTAGTGAACAGTCTCCAGCTCTTGCCAATGCCAGAACTTTTGTCATCACTAAGTAGACAGCCTCTTCCGTTGGGAACTGCTCAAGGTTAGACACTGTTGGCAGGTACCGTGGGGAGCAGAGGCTGAAATGATGACTACAATGCCTTTACTTTTCAGTAGAGGTCATAGAAAACTCTTAAATACTCAGCAGCAGGGATGAATATTTTTTCCAAGAAAAAGATGTTTTTCTTTGAGAAGAACATAAGGTAAGTATCAAGAACTGGGATAACATCATGCACTTCCTGTAATAAACAGAGAATATGTCAGTATTAAAATGATTATTTCTGTCTTCAGTCATTCTTTAAAGACACTGCCGAAGGAGCAGATTTTCTTCCAGAACTTTCTTTGCCTCCACCTCCATTCACAACCCACATACATATGAACACACACGCAAATATATAGACTCTTATTTAGATGTCAAGCCCCCAAAGCTCTCTTTTAGGTAACCTCAAAAATTTTGTTGTTGATTTGGTCACAAAATGAACTTTGGAGAATAGGTAATTTGTAAGACACTTGCAAGTATGGGAGGGAGGGACACATTTATGACAGCCATTCCACTCCACTGACATAAACTATCGCTTCTCTCTGCAATAAAATTCTACAAACATCAGCCTGTCAAAGCTGTGTTGGCTTCAAAACACAAAATGAAATGTACCTCCTAAAAAGGATTAACTTTATTTATAATATCTTCCATTTTTTATGAAGAAAGTTATCTTTGATGTTTTATGGATGAATGCAGTAGATTCTATAGATCGGGGTACATGGTAGTCTCAAGTATTAAATAGATTGATGCTGTGGTGATTATGAAAAGAAAAATTTTACCCTGTTTTTGTCCAAGTCACTGCTTTTCTCAGATTCAGTCTGATACTGAAATACTGACTGCCTCATGGGCAGATAGCATGAATGACCTAGTCCGGGCAGTCTATCCGAAGGACTAGAACCACCAGAACCTTTTTTTTTAACATGCAAACATACACAAAAACATATGGATAAGGAGAGAGACACAAAGGAGGTTCCCAGGCCTTCCTCCTCATTCCGTGCTCAGGAATCACCGCTGGTTCTCCTTGTGGAGCCATAAATGGTACCAGGGATCAAATGTCACATGTCAGTTACATATGAGGGAAGAGCCTTACCCCTGTACTATCTCTCCTGCCCTTACAGTGTTTCTAAACTTTTTCCAATTTTGGCTTCCTTCCAACTTGGCTTCCTTCCCATGTCCCCCCTCTCCCACTGGTTGGCCCCTATCTTATGCTGTGACCCCCATTGATGCAAATTTTCACCTGTGGCCTTGGAAAATCTAAGGAGGTTTATATGGCCCCCACTTGAGAATTGCTGCTCTAAAACATAGTCTTCAACATTTCAGATTCTTTTAAACGCTTCTGTAAGGATGACATGGCTAAAATAAAAAAAGCATAATCCTCAGCAGTTATAAATTAGTAATACTTTCAGGCACATAGCTGCCTTCAAAAGATTTCAGTGCTTGGTTCCAAAAAGGATGCTCAAAATATTTGTGTATGTTTTAGAAAAGGAAGGGGCATATAGAGTTTTGAGGACAAACTTTAGCAAATGATTTGTATTTTCTTCTCTTTTGCCAAAAGTAATGTTCAGGCCTCCTGCTTTTCATGACAGGGTCAATAAATGCCCTTTGTCTTCCCCCTGTCAGAAACATACTAAATCACTATGGGTTGTTTGAAGTAATAACTTCTATTTTTGGTCCTGTTTTCAGGAGTGTGGGCTCTCTCTTTAGAACCAGGGGACGCTTTCTGTTTAAAAGCCACGTTACAATATATTAACTGGTGATGGCCATTCTCTGGGCATCTTGTGGTCCCAAGGGATCAAAGTCACTTTTAGAAAGAAATTCTGTCTCGTCCACTTGGGCATTCAGCCAAATATAGGGAGTCAGCTCTCTCCTGAACATCTTGCTGGACATGTGAAAGAACTGTAGCTTAAAAACAAAAAAAAAAACAACTTCCTTTTAAGAAAAGTGAGTGATCACTGTTTGTTCTGCCCCAGACAAGTGACAATAACCCCCTCCACACCCACTTTCTCCTGTAAGTCTAAATCCCTCATGAAGCTTTCCTAATTTGCCACACTGCCCTCTGCTGGCCCAGCTTGTAATGGTAACAAGGACCTCTTAAACTGTCGTTTCGAAGGGCAATTTCAGAATCTTCCATTCGAACCATTGATTACAGCTCCCCCAAGGAAATCCCTAACAACCCCCCAATGGCCACTATTCTGCTCTGTAGGATCCAGGATCGCTGGTTCTCCGTCAGCAATAGAAGCCCTGAGGCGTAACAACAAAGCGTGGATCTGTAGAAGTGTCTGGTCTAGTGAGCAGGAGGGTTGGGTCAATAAACCAGTGATAATTACGTGGTGAAAAGGCCAACATCGGAATAATGATTGCGTTGGCAGTCTTCTTGACTGGGTGAAGCCCGTCTGTTAGGCTAAAGAAAGCCCGTATCCTGCTGACGATGCCTGGACCACAGATGTTTGGTAGCCTGGGGCTGGGACCTCGCGGTGTCACTGCTGGTATGAAGACGATTGTTATGGTAGCCCGTCTCATCATTTGAACACAGAGATAAAATGTGGTGAACTGGGTAGGTCGGGTTTAACCTACAGTCACAGAAGCATTCTAACTCAAGAAGACCCATCAAGAATAACACCCCAGCTTCTATTATGTTGATGTTTCCTGCCTCCTGGAAAGTATTCCTTGCTTACAACAAATTGCATTAGCAATATTATTGGTTGGTTAAAGCTTGAAGAATAATGAATCAATTCTGTTTGTCCATACAGTAATCCAAAGTCTTGTTTTTTTCCTAAAAAATGATATCTTTATTTGAATATTTAAAGATAAAAAGATTACGAAATTTTAAAGGGTTACTTAAAATATTCAATTTAAGAGAACCAGTCAAGTACATATATACACACTTGCTCAGGTTTGTAAAGCAATACAAATTAAAGTGAAACCCATAAGCATCATGAAAATGAACAGCTTATTTTAAAATTTGTCATCATCTAGACACAGTCCTATGTATTTTAAATTGTGCCTAGTTTTATTCTCAAAATAAATTCCAGTTCTGAAGGTCAAACATAATTCCTTGTATAATTACATAGGCCCAACAAAAGGATGTGATTTTAATAAAACATCAAGATGAGGGAGCATCTCTAAAATGCTAATTTAACAGAATTACAAAGGGCAATCAGAGATTTTTGTAACAAAGTTTTTTGTAACAAAGATTTTTGTAACAAAGAACAAAGTAGTACATAAAGAAAAAAGCCATGTGAATCAGATGCTCTGGTTCACTGAATTACACTAAGGTCTATCCAGATATCCTAGACACAGCAAGCTGAGATTTAGAAAGAAGCAAAAATCTGTTACAGTGACTGACGGCTGCATCTTCTTGTTTCTTCCTGCTTATTTCACATTTCTCTCCACTCTCTGAGTATTTCACTTGTATGGAATTAGAGAAATTGTCTATCTGTGGTAGATAATCCAAAGTCATTAGTTAACTGGCTAAAAAAATGCAATAATTTCACTTCGCTGTGCTTTTTCTGTATGTCACTCTATATAATTCATTAAAATAGATTTAGATCCTAAGAAATGGTACAGGTGTTAAGGCATTTGCAGAACCTGGTTCAGTTCCAAGCACCATTATAGTAAGCACCCCAAGTTTTGGGCACAAAACTAGGAGTAGCCCCTGAGCTCTCCTGGGTGTGACCCCAAGCCCCAGCTCCACCATTACATTTGTTTATGTGTTTTGGAGTCACATCAGCTGTGCTCAGGGATTACTCCTGGCTGTCTCAGGAAACCATAAGGGGCTCCAGGGATCGAACCCAGGTCAGCCACATGCAAGGTAATGCCTTGCCTATTGAACTATCACTCTGCACCCCCCCAACTCCATATCCACTTTTAAAATTTAGGAGATTTTAAACAATCTAAGGCAATGAACTTGAGCAAAAATATTTCATATATCATCACCTTGCTAATAATCATCTATGTCTGGTTAATCATCTACTGGCATTAATAGTGCTTAGCTCCAACTACTTTGCTCTTAAACCCGAGGAGATTTACCTACTTCCTTGGCTTGGATTTTCACCCCCACACACCCTTTTATTTTGGCATTTTTTTCTCCCGTGGTTGTGTCTTCACCATCTGTATAGCTCTTTCTAAACGTTTCACATTGGAATTTTCTCACAGTTCTGAATTTTCCTCGTTGTTTTTTATTTTATTTACTATTGGTTTACAACACACATTTAGAATTTTTCTAAAGTGAAAATTTCACTTTCCAACTTCACAAGAGCAGTTATTCCTGTGCCCACTTAACACTTGAGTCAGTTCTCTGAGTTCTGAACTTTTCTGCTGTGTTCCTGTAGCATCTGTTCTCATCTCTCTTCCTCAAGTAAATACGTAAAAATATGGGGGCAAGGAGACATGTACAACAACCATGTGTCAGAGAATTAAACGTTTTCACTCGTGGCTTTTAATTTTATTCGTAGAGAAAGGTTCCTTCAGGGAAATGAACACCTTTTATTATACCCCTTTTATTCTTTGTCACCAATGGAGCTTGGAAACTAGGAAGAGTAACCAAGAAACCAGATTTCTCCCTGTGGGAGGAGAGTTGGTGCATAGGTGAAACCCATCACAGACTCAGAACTAAGGAGAATGGAGCACGTGAGTCTGTGGAGTGAATGAGAATGTAGTGCATGTCCGCCTCGTGTCACCAAGAGCCATCAGTCGGGGACATGCTCATTAAGGCTTATTGAGCAACCCAGAAGTGATGCCCAAGTTCTTCGCCTCTACCAGGTCTGCCCTGCATCCTTCCACCTGCCGTGGTAGCGAGGACTGAATGTCACTCAGGCCTCTTTCATCTGCATTCACAGTCACATCTGAGTGATGGGTACAGGTGGATGGTAATCTCTTTCTTTTTTTTTTTCGGATTAGTTTGGTTTTAAGTTTTTCGACCATACCTGGTGATGCTCTGGGCTCACTCCTGACTCTGGGCTAAGGAACCATCCGTGATGCCGGGGCATCAAACCCAGGTCAACTGCACGCAAAGCAGCAGTTTACCCGCTGGGACTATCTCTCCGGCCCTGCTTTTCTTTTTTTAATTTTGGCATTTTGAGAACATGTTTTTGTTAGGTGTTATGATTTGCTCAGAATGTAAAACATGGAAAAGGAAGGTGGTAAGAAACCAGTGGCTTAAAAAATTCAGCTAAACTACCTAAATGTATGCTGTGAATGGTTTTCTATTAGATTTAAAAAAGAAAGAAAGAAAGAAAAGGGTTTTGCTGTATTTCTGACACCATAAAATGTGGAACCATTTTTAAAACCTCTTGGGATCTGGAAAATAGAGGCATGGATAATGACCTGCCAGGAACCAGTTTATTTTACTCATTCAGAGCGGATTACATCCACCAATTAATTTTACCCCTAAATTCACAACCCTCCCTCTGCCCCCCAATTGGAAAGGTAAAATCTGACCAAGAGAGAATAATTTGGTTGCTGGGGCGGGGGGAGCGGGGAGGCGGAATATCAGAATCCCTAAATATCAGAAAACATAAAATGGCTCTTAAGTTATTTAAGCTGGAAAATGTCCTTCTAAAAATGGCCCGAGATCACAGGAGGAAGAAAGCCGGGAGCTGAAAGGTCTGCTATCAGCCAGAGCAGCAAAGTGCAGGAAACGCGATCCCTTTTCAGCCAGTCCTGGAGGCTGGGGAGCAGGTACTCTGCCATCCCCTGATAAAGTGAAAATGACAGGGCATTTATCTGGATTGGGCGCTGGGACAGGGGAAGAGGGATGGCTGCGGGCTTAGAAAGGACCCTCAGATCCTCAGGATAGACAGATCAGCTTTCCTTTTGGAAAACTTTTCAAGTGTTTGTGTCCCGATGTCTTTGATCAATGTGTAAAGATTCTCCAACACGTGGGACTATTTATACGCCAACGACCTCTTCCCAGTTGACTGGGGCTTGAAGAATTCTCTCATGAAACTGAGGGTTTTTTTTCCTTTCTTGCCCAATGAATATCACCCATCTGTGAATTTGAACATTCGCATGTGAGATGCCCCAGCTTTCTTACGGAGGAAACACACGAAGTGCGCGTCTCTATCCTTCTCGTCCAGTGAGCCACAGCAGTGGGATTCGGAGCCGTGGCGGGTCGGGTGAAAGATTCAGACTGAAACCCCAGTTTGGCGGCTTGCTCAGTCCATGAACCTCTGGGCATGAAACATTTTGGTTTTTATATAGCTAAGAGGACAATTCAAAGCCACATCGAGTTAGGACAGAAACATGAGATAGTCTTTGTAAAAAAAAAAAAAATCTTTGCTCAGTAACTGGCCCTTAACAGAAGTTAGTTTTAATTATAATCATTTCCTCCTCCCTGCTAAGGCTCTGGCATTCTACAGCGAGCAAGTGTGTGCCTAGGAGGTCCAAGTGTCTCACAGCCCTGAGTGCTGACTTGTCACCTCTTTGATCCTACAGCTGTGGGGAGAGAAGGAAAGGGAGAGAAGGAGGAGGCGGGGGGAGGAGACACTGAGATTGTATAAGTGTGGAAGAGAAAAATCACATTCTGGATCCCTCTAGTTTTTCTACTACTCTTGACTGGTTTCATTTTGTTCTGTCCCTGCTTCTGACCTTGGGGCTCTTACTGCGGTCTGTGCACTGTCCCTAGAGAATCACATCTCGGCTCACGGTTTCAACTCACCCATCTGGTGATGGCCCCCAAGCCCTCCAGTTCTCAGGAATGTCAGATTTACATTCCAACAACTCACTGGGACTCTTCTTTGAAGTTCTCTAAGCTTTTCTAGTCCACATTTTTTAGATCTGGACATATTTAATTCCCTCTCTCAGCTGCTTACTGCTCACAGCTCCTCCTGAGACCATTTTCTTGGCAAGTAGCCAAGAGAATAACCAAGTCACCCTCTACTCAAAACCTCTTACTTAAAATCCAAGTCATTCTAAACCTGGCCTTCTTAGTCACCTCACACTTGTCCCTTCATCTTCTAAATCAATTTCCATTTCTCAAGAAGACAGCTTAGGGGGCATCGTATTGAAAATGAACACTAATTCATTCCAGAAAATTTGACTATGCTGTGGTTCTTTATGAAAACACTTTGCACAGCTCAGAAATACTTTATGGTATTACCATCTTCATGACAGCTTCCCCAGGGCTGTCTCCCCAGCTTCTCTGTTTCCTCTTTCGATGTTTTATACCATCATTCCCAGCCTCATACAGATCATTCCTTATTTAATCTCAGGCAATAGACTTCAGTCTTTCTATACTGCTTTAGTTTGTATAGAAATTTAGTTTGGGAATTATAGGTATAGTCAGTCGTGACAAGAGAATTCAGTTTTGATGCAAGACAGAGTTCAGTGTTGATACAAGCAGGGTTGTTGAAGAATCAGAATGGTAGATAAAGACAACAGAGGCATAATTTCTTCAGCACTAGGGTTTTTTTGGCTCTTCTCTTATCAATACTTTGTAATTTTGTGTTCCCATTCTTTCCACATTTCTTTTTGAATGTTGTGCCCTTTTGCTCAGCTTCCTGACCATCTATTTGTTCCCTGAGATTTAATTTTAAGATTCCTTTGTGGGTGTTTTCCCCCTAAAGATTTCACGACTACCCTGCCCTCAACAGAGTCAAATGACTCTCTATTCTGTATTCTTGAAGTACTCTGAACACATAAATTATGCCTGTACATTCTCTCCCCCTGGAATGTAAGCTCTCCCATGCTAGTAATCCTCTAATTCGGTAAATGATGATTGAGCTTTCTCTATGTGTTGGGCTATGATCAAAGTGATTGGAAGTCATCACTGAACAGAACAGATAAAAAGTTTCACCCTTTGTTGAGCATCGAGTTGCTTACATTCTGGTCAAAGGACTGGACAATAAACAATAGCATTCCAAGTGAGTAAATCAGGCTCTGTGAGAAGGTCATACACATTTCAGAAATAATGAAAGAGTGTCGAGAGATATGGTCTTCTGGGAAGTGCATGTTGTGATTTTGGATTAGGTGGACAAGAAAGATCATGGAGAAAGTGAAATTTCAGAGAGGGGGGAGAGAGAGAGAGGGAGAGGAAAAATATATAGAGAGTGATAAAGATAAATATGGGGGCTGGAGTCATAGTACAGTGGGTAGGGCAATTGCCTTGCATGCGGCTGACCCAAGTTCAATTCCTAGCATCCCATATGGCCCCCCAAGCACTGCCAGGAGTAATTCCTGAGTGCAAAGCCAGGAGTAACCCCTATGCATCACCAGGTGTGACCCAAAAAGCAAAAAAAAGAGATAGAAATCTGAAGGGTGTGGCTATTTGGATATACCTAAAGGAAAACAATCCAGAAATATAACACGAGTCATAGTTAATACCCCAAGGTGAGAGAAGGCTGATGCAAGTGGAGCAGAGTGAGAGAAGGAAGAGTAGGTGAGGTGCAGTGGAGACGTCATGGTGACCTTCTCTCATCCTGCCTGGAAAGGCTTCCACATTCACTCAGCATGAAACAAAAGACTGGTTCAGGATATTAAGCTAAACAGGGACATGCTCTGACTTGCATGTTCAAAAGATCATTTGGGCTGTTGTATTGAGAATTTACTATACAAGAACAAGATTAGGAATTTGTTGGGAAGAGATTATTATAGGAATTAAGATGAGATGGTAATTGCTGGAACTAGGGTAGTAGAACTTCAGTCGGTAAAATATGGTTAGATTCTGGATATCTCTCCAGGATCAAGTCTATATCAATCTGAGAAAGAGCAATCAATGATGGATGTTCAAGATTTTGGTCCGAGTCACCAAAGTATTTTCATTAATGATATAACAAAGACTTTGAATGAGTGTGACAATAGCAGTATTTCCATTTGGAACACAATAAGTTAAGATGTCTCTTCAATATCCAGTCCAATATGCCAAGAAGAATATTTGGTTATTTGGATCATGCTGGGGGGTGACTCTGAACTGGAGATTAAAGTGTGGGTATCATAATTGCAGAGGCAATATTTGTCATCCTGTCCACCAAGTGCTGGGTATTCAACCCAAGCTTCTTGCATGCTTGGCATGTGCTTTACCACTGAGTCACACCACCAAGCATGTGATTCTATAAAAGGTTAAAGGGAGTAAGAACAAGAAGGGCTAAGAGACCCTGATGCTTGCCACTGCTAACTTTTCAGGAATCAGGAGCAAATTAGCAAAGGAGATTGGGGATCCACAAGAAAGCAGGAGGACACCCAAGAGTCTGGGTGTTCTGGATTCAATGAGCTTATAGACAGTGTCATAAACTGTTGGTAAAATTAGGACTGAAGCACAAGAGCAATTTAAGTACCATGGTGGGAGAAATGATCTGATAGGAAAGAGCTTAAGGGAAAATCAGAGAAGAACTCACATTTCCGAGTATTAATAGACCTTTTAAGGAATTTCGCTAAAAGAAGCAGAGAAATTGACAGCTAGAACAGGAGGAAGCACATTCAAAGGGATGTGCGGATAGATTGGTTTCCCATTTGTGTTAAGGTCAAAGAATGTCTGAACTCAGAGAAGCAATATAGCAGGTTTTGTGCTTGTCATGCTTATGGATTACCCAGGTTCAGTACCTGGCACCCCATATGGTTCCAAGAGTGATCCCTGAGCACAGAGCCAGGAGTAAATCCTGAGCACTGCTGAGTACCCCCAATACATCCCCCCATAAAGAAAAAGTATGTATGTATATATGTGCTGACAGGCATAATTCTACGGGAGGTAGAAATGTATGGACAAGGGAGCTAATGGGAGAATTGCTGGATCAACATTGAGAAAAAGAGTGGACAGGTGCTAATGTAAGACTGGATTTGTCACAACATCTCTGTAACAGGATGAAAAGTTTCCCTTTGTGTCAATGACCTAGAATGATGCTTTGGTCCATGATCATTATAGATGATACATAGATAGATAGATGATATATAGATAGATAGATAGAATTGCTTTCTTTTGTTAATGTATAATACATATTTTTTATCTTCTTCCCACTCTCCTTTTCCCTTATAGTATTTATTTCATTCATTTATCCAACATCTACATAGGGAAAAGAGAGATCAGAATATATGGTTAGGGAACCTGGAAAAGTTTGCAGAATTTTATTGTTCAGTTATTTAGCAAATGAAAGTCAGATAGTGAGGAAAAGTTGTGAGTCCTGTCCCTGATTGTAGGTAACCCGGAAGGTTTCATATTTGTCTAGTGGGGAATCACCTAAAGTTCTCAGATTCCTGAACATCACTGCTGCTGGAAATGGGCTGAACCACTCCCTCTCCCTCCCTCTCTTCTGATGTACTTTGTGATTTTCACTCTGGCTCTATTCCTGTGTTCCCAACTGTCTCCACCCACATGCCGAGGGACTGATTGCCTCTGTGGGACAAAGTTTCTATTTTCCTTATAAAACTTTAATGCACTTGGAATGGTTAAATGAGTTCTCCCTCTGCTCCGTGTTTACAGAGCCTGTTCTCCACCTGCACTGAGCATCAGCTTCCCCTGTTCGTGTAGAAAGACAGTTGGAACTTTTCCTAGTGTTCTAGTAATGAAGCATCTCCCTCATCCAACGCATGCTGGGCTTAAATCTTTAACAGTGAAACAAATCAAACCACCACTCAAAATCCTCACAAATTATTGAGCTAGAACGGGGCCATCTCACCTGTTTTCAGTTTATTTGATATTCGATGGCTCTGGACCTAAGAATGAATAGTCCAACTGCAAATCTAACTATTTTGGAAGGTCATCTTCCTTCCCGTCTCTTCCTGTGTCAGGAGCACGAGATTAGCCATGGATTCCTGAGTCTGTCTGGGGCTATTTTAAGATTTTAGAGTTCAGAGTCTTAATACTAGTAATTGGCTCAGAGAGTGCAAACTGATGCCAAATGTCTATGGATCTGGAACTTTCTCTTACATATTTAAGAGCTGAAAATTCCTGCCATACCTTGATCTATTGGAATGCATTAGGTTTGCAAGGTTCAGCCTCTGAACTTCTGTCCCAAAACTGAAGTTCCCTGACGAATTAAGTTTGGACAACTTAGCTGTGTGATAGAGATGACAGGCAAAGCCCTATAGCTCCTATTTGCCTGTGCTGACATACAGCAGCCACAGTGTCCTCCTAGGTTTGGGCCAGACACCTGACACAGGAGGGTGGTTTTATAGCCTGTGAGCAATGGTAATGATGTGGGTTTTCTAGAGAAGAAAGGCAAGCTGGGTAAAGCCCATCCTACTTTTAATTTTTAAACTCTGAGAGACTATTGTGAAAGAATCTGAACCAAAGGTGAAAGCAAGAGCGGCTGGAGGCATCTTTCTATGTACGAGGGATGAGTTCATGAAAAGACAGAAATGATTGATTACCGTTGTCAGGACATCAGGTGATAGAAAGAAGACTGTTTAGCTCCATAGAAGAAGCATTGCACTGCTGTTTCACCTATGAGAAGATGGGGGAAAGGCCATGGATTGAAGGCCCACGGGCTACATAATTTAAAGTCTTCTATAAGAAAGAGAATGTGAGATCACCAATATGAAATCACCAGAAACTTTTCTGGGTTCTTGATGAAGATCCAAGGCACCCATAAGTCCTGAAATTTGAAATTTATTGAGCTTATACAAAATTTATCCTTGCCCAAAGGCTTGATGCCTAAATGTGTTCGGATCTTTTCCTTTTAAAAAAAAAATTAGTTAAACATTCAACTGTGCAATGTGCTCCTTCACAACTGAAGTCTGATTAAGGATAGGGTATATATATATCAAGTACCTTGACAGCATGTCTGCATGTTAGTAGATGTATGATTGGTCTGATCACTGTGGCAACAGAAAAATACTAAATGTGATGATAAATAACTATCTAGGTTTTTATATCTTTTTGTCCAAGTTTTTTCATCTTTCTGATTCTCAATGATATCGAGTCTCTGTTGTTGGAATGTTATGTCATCTAAACCATTGAGATTATAGTCTGAGATTATAAACCACTTCTTTTACCTTGTTTTTATCTTAGAACCTAACTCTACGATCGAATTGGAAAGGGGCCTGAGAGAAAATAAAGGGGAAAAATCAATAAGAATAAGTTGCTTTTGATTTTTGTTCCCATCAGCTAACTAAAAAAATCCAACTTTAACATAGTCAAATTTATCATTCCTTGACTTTAAACATTGTCCTTAAACTTTATGCCTAGCATCTTACTGGAATAATTCCAAGTTTAAATTTTAACACAGTCAAATTTATGGTCAAATTTGCCATTCTTTGTCTTTTAGTTGATGTAATGGGGATCCTTTTCAATAAATCTTTGCTTTACAGTTATATAGATAGTCCATCTGTAATTGATTTTTATTGCAATGTGAGGTAGGAATCAAGATTAATTGATCTGATTGGCTCAAGCTATTTATTTAAAAGACATTATTTTTCTTACTGTACTTTGATTTAAGGGACTGGAGTGATAACACAGCAGGTAGGGCGTTTGGCTTGCATGCGGCCGAAACCGTCCTTGTCCTTCTTGGAGAGCCCAGCAAACTACCAAGAGTATCCCGCCTGCACAGCAGAGCCTGGCATACTACCCGTGGCATATTCAATATGCCAGAAATAGTAATAACAAGTCTCCCAATGAGATGTTACTGGTGCTTGCTCGAGCAAATCGATGAACAATGGGTCGACAGTGCTACAGTGCTACTTTGATTAAAAACAATCAGATTGAAGGCTAATGAGTCCATCTCTGGATTCTTTATGTCATTTCTTTATTTGTCCATTTTAGGGCAAATTTCATAGTTAAAAACATAGTTATCAAGTAACAAGAGCATGAAAAAGCAAGCCATAGAGAGATTTTATAAAATATCTATCAGACAAACCACTAGTATCCAGAATATTTGAAGAATTTCTACACATAAATGAGAAAAAACACCACCATACAGCCAATAGAAACTTACCAAAAAAGACTTGAAATAATGCACTTTATTATTTTACAATACCAAATGTTGTAATATTTTATAATAAGTATAAAATATTTTCAAAAATAATGTATTTGTAGAGAGTATGCAGAGTCAAAAGCAGTGGAAAGCTGTTCATTTATCTTTTTTATCTATTGGTGTGGCACATATTCATCCCATAAAGCACTAACAATGCTCCCTTGGAAGTACTCCCCAAAGGTCTCTGGGGCGTTTGCACCTTCTGCAGAATTAATGCTCTGCTTAGAGAGTCAGCCTCAAAGATGTTTTTGTTATATACAGCCCTGGAGGATAGAGTTTGTCTTGCCGGAACACAGCAGGCTTGCACACTGCCCCAAACAATAAGTTCAGATTCCCCAAGCAGAGGATTTTTCTCCTAGAATGCAGCTCACTGCTGATATAAGGACTATCTGGCATTCTCTGTGGGAGCTGGGGCTCAGAAAATGGGCAGAGGTTGCTATTCTGATGACTATAATGGTGGTAAAATAACAAACTGTCCTTCGTGTCCGAGCCAGGAATATTGAGTCCTCTTCCAAGGCCTATGAACTTAGAATAAGGTAATTCATTTGATTGTAGAATAAAAATTATAGTTCCTGACAGCGTATACCCTCTGGAATGGCTAAAAATATAAAGATTAATGATACCAAGTTGGAAAGTGATAGTAAAATCACTTTCAAATGAAACAGTTAGAACTCTGTTATTGGGAATATAAATAGTCACATCCACTTGTGATAGTATCAGCTAAAGCTGAGCATCATTTGATGTATGTACTCGAGCTCAGCAAAATCCTTCTCTGGGTGTAGTCCCCATAGATATGCACCCATATGTGTATCAAAAGATAGGCTCATGGCACAAGCTTCATACTTGCTTCAAAGGCAGAACAACCCAAATGCCAATTCACAGTATAATGGAAAGATAAATTGCCATAGATTCATATAATGAAATACCATAAAAAGCTGAAAATAAACAAGCTACAGCAACTTGGAGAAGTCTTTGAGGCATAGTGAAAGTAGCAACATAGAAAAATGTTATGAAAGTTGGAGTGAAAGCAATCTACAAAAAGGTCTATGAAAAATGTCATGGTACTTTTAAAATAGGAAAAACTAATATTCAGTGTTAAAAAATAATAATAGTGTATTTATTTTATAGCAGTTAAAATTCAAAGCCATTTTGAATTTTAATTTTAGAAAGATTCTTCTAAGATGCTAATATTGTCCTCTTCTTCAGTCTAAGAACTGCTTAGGCAAAGGGGCTCACAGTGTGTGAAAGAACATGAAGTTCCATACTCAGGACTTTCAGTATTTTCATGTATAGAGACACATCTACATACTATATACATTATATATGCCATATGTTGATATATGTGATATTATATTATGCTATAAGATATGCACATATCTAGTCATTGCTTGCTCTCTGTGAGAGAGTGATCAAGTAACTTATGCAAACTTTCCTGTATACTTAAAATCATGTCTAGTAGTTTACATCCAATATAAGATATGTGCTCTGTAAATAGCTGTTATATTGTCTGGGGAATAATGACACAAAATGACGTTCTCTACGTGTTTAGTGCATGCACAACCACCGAGGGCCTGTCTGCAGTGTGTCTATTTTTGATCCAGTTGGTTGAATTCCTGGAGGAGAAACAAATGGCAGATAATGAGGGACAATTGAACTTCCTGTAAAAGGTGAAGACAATTCTGAATCTAAGCTCTTTTACTTAGTATACTATATTCACTGTATCACTGTATCACTGTCATCCCGTTGCTCATCGATTTGCTCGAGCAGGCATCAGCAACGTCTCCATTATGAGACTTTGTTGTTACTGTTTTTGGCATATCGAATATGCCACAGGTAGCTTGCCAGGCTCTGCCGGGCAGGTGAGATACTCTCTGTAGCTTGCCGGTTTTTCTGAGAGGGATGGAGGAATCAAACCTGGGTCAGCTGTGTGCAAGGCAAACTCCCTACCCGCTGTGCTATCACTCCAGCCCCATCAGGATTATTATTTTAAAGTAACGTAGTATGTTAGTTTAGATTAAAGTAACTTTTTTAATTATTATATTTTAAAGTAATGTGGGCTGGAGTGACAGCACAGCAGGTAGGGCGTTTGCCTTGCATGCGGCCGACCCAGGTTCGATTCCCAGCATCCCATATGGTCCCCTGAGCACTGCCAGGAGTGGTTCCTGAGTGCATGAGCCAGGAGTAACCCCTGTGCATCGCTGGGTGTGACCCAAGAAAAGCAAATTAATAGTAATAATAATAATAATAATAATAATCCTGAAACCTCAGTATTTTACTGGTCCTCCTTCAGAACTCTGTTAGGTTTTAAATAATTATCCTTCAGAGTTCTGTAAGGTTTAAAATATTGTATCACTTTAAAATAATTTAAGTTTAAAGTAATTTAACATGTAAAATAATAATAAACTTTAAAGTAACAGGCTATGTTATTTTAAAATAATAATCCTGAAATCCTCAAAATTTTACTGAGCATCCTTCAGATGAAGGGCAATAATTTAAAACCTCCCTCAGAGTTTGAAGGGCATAATTTAAAACCTCCATCAAAAACACAACAATGGGGCCAGATAAAGAACTAAGTGGACTGAGGCATGCTTTGCATACAGGAGACGTAGATTCCATCCATGATACTTCACGATCCCTCAAGCACCACCAGGAGTGACCTCCAAGCACAAAGGTAGGGCACAGCCATGTGTTCCAAAAAAAAAAAAAATAAAATCAACCCTCATGGGAATGTCGCTTCCAAATAAACAACCCCCATCCCAACCCCAGTAAATTCTCTTTCAGTGTGGTATGGAACTTTGGCAGTGAGAGAAAATATACAACAATCTAGACCTCATAAAATGAACTGTGTTTTTGTATTTATATGACTGTACATACGTCCATAATTTTTCTTATTTTGGAAATGTTGCAATATGTGATATACTGATTCAGATGACATTCATTAAGATAAAAATTTAAAAGCTTAGTTCAAGATTGTCTAAGACTCAGAGTCAAACTTACCTTTACTAGGACAACTGTAATAATAATGATGATAGCCGTGATGATAATAAGTAGCCTTTGTTGAGAGTTTGTTCAGAGCAATCCTATGATGGATATATGTTTTACTCCCCTTCCCTCATTTTCGTTATCCTTGACACTGTTCTTCTGATGACTACAGTCACACTCTTGGTGGCAGTGCCCACACAACTTTTGTTGTGCTGCTTAAGTAGTTGGTGGTGCACAGGGGGTCACATGCTGGGGACCCCAAGGGGCAATGCCACCAGAAATGTGCTCAGTGCCCTTGGACAACTCTGAGACTTTTCTGTCAGCCTCTGGCTTGTAGGGCAATGTGTTAAAATTGAATTCTCCCTCAGTCCTGAATATTACTCCATTCAATCATGACAACAGCCTTATAAAAATTTTTGCCATGAATTCAATATATACTCCTTACTGTGACATCATACCTAGATATCCTCCTTCCTCTAAAAACAAACTGGATCATTTTATCAACCATCCGTAGATCAAAATCGATGGCAAATGTTATCATGAAATAACAGTGTGTTATAAGAAGATTTTAGTGTCATTTTGATTATATATGCATTGTGTAGGAACATCTCCATCTGGATCACTCTCATCAGAGCTGGAGCAGACTGGAGGAGAAGCGTGTGGTGCTAAGGATTCAACCTGGGGCCGAGTACCTGTAGGTGAGCACCTGCCACGTGAGCCATGTTCCATCCCGACAGAGTAATTTTTAAGTAAAAATTGAAGATCGAAAGCAACTAGCATTTTGCTCTAACCTTCTCTGCAAAACTTAGCAAATGATTGATTACTCATACTTGCTCCTTTGTGCTCTGACTCATCTGCCATTTGAAAAGATGTGATTCGAAGGTAACAACGCAAATGTGAACTTGTTTCACAGCTTGTCAGTGCAAAATGATCTATACTAGATTTCAAAGGTGTCCATACTACCCATCTCTATTTAAAAGCCCTTACTTGGTGAGACATACACTTCTTATTACATTGCACGATGACTTAGCAACAGGAGTAATAAACCTTTTATAATGCTTTTGGGGATGGACTGCTGAAAAGCTTTCTGCTTTGGCCTCTTTTGGCAGGGTACAGTAGAAGAGAAGTAATAAATGGTTTTAGCTCTTATTTTTTAAAATGTTCAGTGGGGTTCAGAGAGAGAGGACAGCAGGTAAGGTGCTTGCCTTATGCATGGCTGACCTAGATTCAATCTCCAGCACCCCAAGTGGTCCCCTAAGTACTGCCAGGCATGATCCCTGAATGCAGAGCCAGAAGTAAGCCTGAGAACAGCTGCGTATAAGCACAAAAATTAAACAAATACAAAGGTTCGTGGGACATTTATGATACTTTGAAATAAAATTTTTAAAACTATTGGAATGTATATATTGTCATGTGAAAAGAGTCGTTGGGGATAATTTTTACTACCCCCAATATTTTGAGATATTTTACATATTTGTGATATACTTTACATAAATGCATTCTTTGATAAAATGAATTGCTTAAAGTTTGCTTTGGGAGCCGATGATTTAGCTCAGTGGTAGAACATTTGCCTTGCACGTGCGAGGCCCTTGGTTCCATACCCATACTTCAAAAGATATTTTGAATCGATGTAAAATATCTAAAGTAGGCCTGCCCAGGATTAAAATATTCTTAAAACTTGTCCTTAAAAAAACAATGTCTTACATGCGTTACAAGCATATAATATCTGTGTGAAGAAAGTCTGCTTCATGCACCAAACAGACCACGGTAGTCACAAATTTCTAAAATCTGTGAGACCCCATAATTCATTCTTCCTAAGGTTTCATCTGTTCTCTTTGGACACAGTGTTGGTTCAATTATCACAGAGATAATTTACAATGATGAAACTTCTAAAGGACTCCATTAGTAACGTCGAAATGTTTTGCTTGTCGTTTTTTCCAGCTATCTCTAAAAATTTCCTTTAAAACAGAACTTGATTTATTGAGACACTCAAATAATTTCAATTTAAAGCATTCATGAATCACCCTATTATTGTTCCCTTAGTTCATAATTATTAAATTAATGCATGGACACAGGGTTATGAAGTGTCTCTATGTGGGATTTGCTCTTGTAAATTGTGGGAAGATTGGAGGCGTTTTTTTCCTTTCTGTTTGGATGGTCTGAAGAACAGGCTGATTCATTTGTTCACGATCCAACATATAGGTGTGACTACTTCGAGGCAGACATGAGAAACAAATGAGAGGGAGGCGGAGGAGGTGGGAGTCGATTCCGAAGCTGGAAGGCCTGAGTTTCCAAGCTGATATTGCTGACGGGGATGATGACAGGAGAGGAAAAATAGAATGGCTTTGAACACTATTTGCAAGGGAAGAATTAATGCGATTTCCTATCTGATTAGAAGGCAAGACAAAGGGAAAGAAAAGATAGAAAATTCCCACTGAGCCAATTAGTATTTCTATTGTAGAAAACAAAGTTGAGAGATGTGGAAACAGGACTTCAGGACTTCATTTTCAATATATTCAGGGTGTTTGCTTTGATTGCACTAATGTCAGCATTGGCCCCCTCTGTTAGCAAGAATAGTTTAGTGTGTCATTTTATGTTCTGAATATAAAGCTTCTGTGATTGTATTTTAATTGAAAGAAGGGTTCTCTGTTACTTGGTGGCTAACTTGGATTTGTGGGGTGGGAGAATTAAAATCGCTCTACTTTTTATGCACATTCTTTTTTCCTTCATTTTCCTTGGGGGAGGAAGAGAGAGTGAGAATGTGTGTGTGAGAGAGAATATATTGTTTGGCCAGTCACTTTCATTACTAAGCATAATGAGGAAGCAATTAGTGCCCTTACCCTGAAAACAACTGGAAATGTATTTCCTGATGACTATATCAAGAAGTCAGTCCGTCTCTGAAGGACTTGTGGCTACCAGCTAATGTGTTTAGGGGAAATGATGACAAAAATAATTTTTTACTGAACTTTTCATACAAGCTTTTCAGCAATGAGCTTCATCCCCACCCACAGCTCTATCTCTTCACTGACACCACCATACATGCAACATCACCGCATGTTGGGGATATCACTCTTTCTGACGATAGAAATAATGAAGGAGATGAAAGATTAATTTCTGTGGAAGGGGCTGCTTTTTGTTAGAGTCTTTAGGCTGGTTAGCACTTTCCATTCACCAGCATCAAGAAGTAGAGCTTTTCTGAATTTACTAAATAGGAAGCATGATCTCCGGAGGGATAGAGGCATATCACCACGTCACTCAGAAGGTGGTATTTGTGGGTTTTCCAGCCCAGGTCAGCATGACCCATGGCCAGTTCTCTGAGGCAGCAGGACCTTCCCAAATGTAGAGTTTTATTTTGATGGGAGGATTTGGATTGTATGACCTGTTTCCAACCAGACTTCACAATGAAATTCATTAAATAATACCTTATTTCCACAAGACTTGAGTAGAGTCTTCTCTCTTCTTTCCTCTGCCTTCTTTTCTCCTCTTTCTCTTTCAAAACATTGCTTTCTGTTTCATAGATCATTATCCTGGTAGCAAAATTCCACCATTCAGAATTTCCAGTCATCTATCCATTTTAAAGGTTGATAATTTCAAGCAAACTCTCTAATAAAAATAGCAGAAATGAGTCACTTGAATGAAGACATGCACATATGCAATCAATGTTGCTGTCCATAGTTAATGGATATAGGCAAGATTTTTGCCTATGTTAATGACATGGTTAAAGACATAGTTAATGACCTTCGGCAAGATTTTTCATCTTGCTAAGTATATCTTTCCTCTCTGTAAAGTGATTATGATAATACATACCCTAAAGTATTTTAAAAATGTGAAATGTATGCAGTGTATGTGTAGCACTTGTTGTATACCAAGCATGGAATACATGTTGTAAAAATGTTAAATTGCTTGTACATTTTGAAAGATTTAGTGTTGAACTGATCTCCTTAATCTGTAAAACAAGTCCATATTTTAGTAAAACATGTCCATCCTTACCTTTCTATTGGGGGGAAATTCATTCTTGCTACCAAACAAACAGCCCTTCTCCAATTTGCTCTGTGGTGTTAATATGTGTGACACATTTATCCTTTCCAGAACTGCTATGCTTAAGGATAGGCATAGCAAAATAGGTATTTTTCAAAATCCTTTGAGAACTTTCAGGGTAAAAGAAAGGTGACTTCTATAGTATCATCGCAATGCAACTTTTGGTGTCTGTTCTATATCTATGGCTTACGTCCTTCCTCCTATGTTCTCAATGTGCCCTTTCAAACCTCTTCTGATTCATTCATTTGTAAAGTCATTTAATACGCTTGGATTTAGGACACCACATTGGTCAAAAACACTCTTATTGGCACTCTACACAAAAGGCCTCTTTAGGTGCCACTTCAACTCTGATTGAGACGTTTTCCGTAAGTGTCAATTCGAAGAGCAAGCAAGCAATTCTAGGAGCTGAAGTGTCTATTAGGCCAGCATCAGCTCGATCTAGTTTTCTCCCTCCTTTCCACTGTTGTAACTGCGTCATAAAATAGTTGGGCAAAAGGAAGAGGCCAGAGCTGTGTGTAGTGCGCTTACCTTGCTCCTGCCGATGTGGTTTGGATCCCCAACATCTCCCCTGAACACCTGCAAGAATAATTCCTGAGTGCAGAGCCAGGAGGAACCCCTGAACATCGCTGGGTGCACCCCAAAACCAATAATAATAATAATAATAATAATAATAAGAAGAAGAAGAAGAAGAAGAAGAAGAAGAAGAAGAAGAAGAAGAAGAAGAGGTGGGGGAGCTGGGAGTAGGGAGCGACAAACACATTCAGAACAAGAGAGAAAAAAATTATTTAGCACCAGTGTGAGCCCAACAGAGTCAACTTCAAAGGCTTATCAACTCTTATCTGAGGTTTTCTTATATTTACATATGGGTCTGCACCTGCAGCTGGTGAGGAACGGGCAGGGGCAGGGCTGCACAGGACTGAGTGAATGAAAGTGCACCCAGACATGTCTGTGAGACAATACATAGATTCGGTGAAAACAGGACCTGGAGTCAGCCTTTCCCTGACTGTGGTGATGAGTGAAAGGGGTACGGGAACCAGACGCTTTGGAAGTTGTGATGACTACGGTTCACACTCACTTGCTAGTGGTGTTCACACAGCTGTGCTATGCATCTAGAGTTGCATCTGGCTTTCTGTGATGCTTCTAACTGTGCTACTGGGGGTGACAGCCTTGGCCCCCATGCTCACTCACCTTTTCTAGTTGCAATGCTCGTGGGCTGGCACCAGGAACCACATTCACAGCCTCCCACTTAGCAGCACGTGTCCGTAGACCCTGAGCCATACTCCAGTTGCCCCCCATAAAATACTCCTCAACGTGCCCTACTGAAGTATGCCCTAGAGATTGCTTGTTGATGAGCCCAATTTCAGCTCACAAATTTCCTATTCAAAAGGATGAGGCAGGTTTTAGATTCTCTCTGCTACAATTTTTGGAATACAGTTTAGAAATATTAAAATGTTTGGATAGTGTTTAGAAATTCCATGCTCCCTTTGGAGAAGACATCTCCAAGCAAGATCAAAATGGAAGAATTCTATCATTCATTTGCTTTCAATTGTTTTCCCTAAATAAGATGATAGGATTTTAAAGCTGAGAGGAATTGTGGAAATTAATAAAAATACACTACTTCTGAGGAGTGGAATGAGATATTTTAGCCACATCAAGGGGTGTTCAAGGTTTACTCCTGGCTTTGTGTTCAGAGACCACTCCTGGTGGTGCTCAGGGGACCATATGCGGTACCGGGGATTGAACCAAGGTTGATTGTGTGCAAGTTAAGTGTTCCTTAACCCCAGTATTATTTTTCCAGATTTCACTTACATTTTAACTCTGCAGGAAATTATTAGTAAATAGCATAGGTTATTAACTTTGACATCCAGAACACGTTCTTCTATTTTCTGAAGCATAGCATCATCATCTTTCTCTTTAAAACACTATGCAGGCTCACAGGTTGAATGGACCACCTAGAATTCTCAAGTGGACTTGTCAATTCTACAGTCCTACCACGGAGAATTCTCAGGTCTCTAGCAAAGGGAAGTGTATTCACAATGCTGCTTTAAAATAATGAAAATTCATACTGTTGCCTACAGGGGTTGCTTCACCATCAAAATTACTCACCCACCTATTTATTGGCTCTTCAAGATAAGAAAACATTTACTAAATTTCAGTACCTTCAAAGATTTTATCAACATCTCCTCAGTTTTCTCCTGAAATTAATAAATCAACAGAGTGTATATCCAAGAATGAACTCGAGTTGATATTTTGATAATGACTTTTTGTTTTGGGCCACACCTGGTGGTTGTCGGGGCTTTCTCCTGTCTCTGTGCTCAGGGTTACACCTGCGAGCTCAGGGAACCATATGGGATACCTGTGATGGAACCCAGGTTGGCTACATGCAAGGCAAGCATTTTATCCACTGTACTATCACTCCAGACTCTGATAATGACTTTTTATAAACTTTCACAATCTCGCTTAAGTCATAAAAATAAAATATATATACAAGTTATTCTCCACTAAAATATGATTAATAATCTTGATTTCAGTACTTTTCTTTTATTAAATAATACTTTTATAATACAATATAAATATGGCACATTTAAACAAAGGTTACAGCTTTTGGCAATAACTTCTTATAATATGGTACAAAAACACTAAATAAATTAGATTACATCAGCATGAGAACTTTTACATCCAAGAAAACTGGCAAATAAATGGAAACAACCTACAGAATGAAGCAAATATTTAATAACCAGAATATATTAAGAACTATTATAGGGGCTGGAGCAATAGCACAGCGGGTAATGCGTTTTGCCTTGCACGTGGCCGACCCGGGTTCAAATCCCAGCATCCCATATGGTCCCCTGAGCACCGCCAGGAGTAATTCCTGAGTGCATGAGCCAGGAGTAACCCCTGTGCATCGCCAGGTGTGACCCAAAAAGCAAAAAAAAAAAAGAACTATTATAAATCAATAGCAAAAACATAACAACATTCAAGATTAGCAAAAGACTTTAATAGACATTTCTCCAAAGAGTATAAAGGACTAATACATACATGGGAAGCAATATAGTGAATAAGAAAACACAAATCAGGAGCTGGAGAGATAGCACAGTGGGTAGGGCACTGGCCTTGCACACAGCCAACCTGGGTTTGAGTCCCCAACACCATATTTGG
Organism: Sorex araneus; assembly: GCF_027595985.1. Lineage (NCBI taxonomy): Eukaryota > Metazoa > Chordata > Mammalia > Eulipotyphla > Soricidae > Sorex > Sorex araneus. Next base: position 61,414,341 of record NC_073310.1, on the reverse strand, counting down.
CCTCCTGAGCACTTCCAAGAGCAACCCCTGAGCACGGAAACAGAAGTAATTCCTGAGCAAGCTGGATATGGCCCAAAAGGACAAAAGGAAAAGAAAATACAAATCAAAACCACAGTTAGACACTCAAAAACAGTATAGATAAGTACCAGGAGGATTACTCCACAGCTTAGAAGCCAGCCTTGCATGCTGGGGGAAAAGGTGGCTCAGATAGAGAAGGGACCACCAAGTTAAGGGTGCTAGGAGGGCCCTCAGGATGGGAGATGAAGACAGGAAGTAGAATATAGACTGAACATGATGGTCACTTAGCACCTCTACTGCAAACCACAATACCTAAAAGGAGAGAGAGAGAGAGAGCAAAAGGGAATGCCCTGCCACAGAGGTGGGGTAGGGTGGGGGAAGGAGGGGGTGGGGGTTGTGGGAGGGATTCTGGGACCATTGGTGGTGGAAAATGGGCACTGGTGGAGTAATGGGCATTCGACCACTGTATGACTGAAACGCAAGCATGAAAGTTTGTAAGTCTGTAACTGTACCTCATGGTGATTCACTAATAAAAAAAAAATTAATAAATAATTTTTTAAAAAGTTAGATAGAACTTCATATCTACCAGTATAGTATAATCAGAGCAATGGAAACTAGCAGGTGTTGGCAAGAATGTGGAGAAGTAGAGCTGTCCTGCTGTGCTTCTGGGAAAGTAAAAGAGTTCAGGCACTGCGAGAAGCACTCGGCCTTTGGGGGTGCTCAGAAACTCAAACATGTCATTACAATTGGGCCCAGCAAGATCGCCAAGGTATATACCCAAAATAATTAAAAGAAGCATTCAAACACACACTCGTACATACATGTTTATGGCAGTACAACTCACATAGGCCTAAATAGAAGCAACCCAGTTATTCATCAACAGGTGAATGGTTTATACGTGCAATGGAGAGTCATCCAAGCATGAAAAGAAATGACATTCTGATATGCACTACATTGTGACAGACACTTGAAAATACTGTGCCAAGTGAAATATGTCATAAAAAAGAGACAATGTATTATTTCACATCTGTGAAATTTCTAGCTCAGACAAATTCCTAGAGATGCGAACTAGATTAAAGATTACCAGCAGTGGGAAAAGGAGATATGGCAAACTCTAATTCTATAGTACAATTTTCATTTGGAATAATAAAAATATTAAAGAACTAGATAAAGGTGAGATTACAGAGCACTGTACTGAATTGGTCATTTCAAAAACGGTCTTTGGGAATTTTACCTAAATTTAAAAGGCATATTCCAGTATAAAGCTATTTGCTAGCCTCAAATAAAAAAGATTTGCCAGTATATCACTTGTTTAATGCTGCTAAAATTGGTGGAAACTAATCATTCTAAATATATCTTAGAGACTTATAAAATGATAAGCTTTTGTTCCCATATCATTTGTAAGGGCAAATTTTTTGTGTGCTACATAAGCGAAGATGAAGCCACTCAAAGTGTTAGAAGTGCAGTAACTGAAAGTGCAAACAACAAAAAAAATTAGGAATATTATTCTGACAGCTTGAGTGGCATTTTACTCTGTATCTGCTTGCCAATGGAAATGTGGGAACAGTTAAAAATAGGCCCCATGAGGGAATCATAACAAATGACAGGGACATGTCTGCCATCAGCTTGAGTGTGGATTTTAACAATCCTTTCTTCTCATTGTTGACACTTGTGTTTATTCAGTCCTATGGCAAGGGATTGATATTTTGCTTAGTTTCACAGAAATTTTACTGATGATTAGCAACATAGTTGGAAACGAAATGCCCACAGGCGGAGTCAAGCTTAGAGCTTGCCTGGACCCCACGTAACTGAACTTTTCTAAGCCTCAGTTTTCTCAGATGGAGCTATCACCCTCCTCCGCTTGTGTGGGGAGGCTCCAGGGATAATTTATGTAAGGCAGAACCGGGCACAGAGTAAACAGTTATTAAACACGCCTGCTCCGAGTTAAAGGAAAAGCTACCAGAAGGCTCACTGAGGCTTTGTTTCATGTTCACACAGAGTTTGAGTTATCTTGCAGGGAGCAAAGAACGGGATGGCTTCCTGAATTTCTATAAATGAGTCTTTTAAAGAAGTGCTGAAGCTAAAACTGAGCCTTTATCCATCCGTACTTTAAGAATTTGGCTTCTCCAGACAAGTTTAATGCAGCTCAACTCATCATAATAGATCATCTCTGGATAAGCCTGTTCCTATTCTACTGCTTGTAGATATAATTTTTGAGTTACTGAATCAGCAAGAATCTTTTCATTTTTCATTGAATAGTGGAGCTATAAAGAATCTGACCATGTGTCAGATCTAAAATGTACTCAAAATGGATCAAAGATTTCTTTGGGGGAGGGATTTTTTGTTTTTGTTTTTCGGCCATAACAGGCGATG